>NW_025333916.1:48465000-49758333 GCF_019186645.2 Phyllostomus hastatus | reverse complement strand
TAGTAATCTGAGAAATGAGTATAAAAGGAGATTTAAAATAACATAAGGGAGTCCAATACCCCACCAAGGAAGGCAACGATTTGTAGCTTTGCCAGAGATAAAACATATCAGGCATTTTGAATTGTTCTTCTTAACATGTTCTTAAGGAATCTTGGAAGAGGTTCCATTTAAGTTGAGATATAAAAATGTCAGACATTTAAAGACAGGATGGGGAGTTTGCCAGAGAGAATCTTTCTGATTATGATGAACAGTATGGATGAAAGCACCAAGCACAAGTGTGGCAGGGCATTGAAAATTAGGTGGAGGAAGACTCTCTTTAATGAGGGAGAGATGAGCATCTTTTCTTTTAACTTTAGTATGTTTGACATTTATCAGTTTCTCAGACAAGTAGAAATTTGTGGGAGGAGAGAAAGATCAAGAACGATAGTAGACATCATTTATATCCCATGGTTTCAGAAATGCAATTAATGAGAAATTATCAGTTTGTTGTTCTTTCTAATGCAATTTATTTCAAAGCACAGAGTACACAAAAAGAATTTTCTTCTAGATTTAAGAGATATAGAAAAATGAAGTTTCAACATGACTCTGATGATATTTTTGAAATGATCTAGCCCTCCTGGGAAATGAGGAAGAAGAGAGGGACATATTGAGGGAGAGGAAACGAGAGGGAGAAGAGAGACTTTTAAGTGAGGACATGAAAAAAGGGCTTCTTGCCCTGGCTGGTGTGGCTCAGTCGGTTGGAACATCATGGTGTAAGTGAAAGGTTAGGGCCCGTTCTCGGTTGTGGTTGGATCTCTGGCCTGAATGTCTATGATCTGGTCTGATCTCCAGTCTGGGTGCATTCAGGAGGCAGCCAATCAATGCTTCTCTCTCTCAATGGTGTTTCTCTCTCTCGATTCCTATTCTCCCTCCCTCTCTCACTAAAAGCAAAGAAAAAATGTCCTCAGGTGGGGAAGGGTTTAAAAACAGATTCCTTGCTGAATTATTTTGTTTTTTTTTTATTTCTAATGTTGACACTTTTACAGATGTCCCCATTGTCTCCTCCAACTTTTCCTGCCTCACCCAGTCCCCACCCTCCTTGCTGAATTTAAATTTATTTATGGAAGAAAAAAGAAAAACAGAAATTACATTGTTCTACTTAGTCAAAACAATATGTAATAGGACTTTAAAAAAAAAACAGCTGTAAGTTTCCTACAAGAAAGAAAAAAAGATATCCAGAAACCTAAGTACTAGAAAAGGTAGGGAAAAAAGAGATAAGGAGTAAGTGCAATGGGGGTATTTCAAGTGAAATGCTATGCTCAGTGTACTTTGCAATGTGACTTTCCTTATCACCCTACACATGCCGAGTACAATTACAGGCAGCACTTCACTCTGACGTTATTAGATGACTTCTGGAAGCCAGTGAAGAGAATGAGTTTCTTGCTGGGAATGCCTCGTGCCAACAGCACAACCATCTATCCAGATTACCTTCCATAATTTAGTAGATTGTTTTTCTGTTAAATATCAAAGAAGAGCGGAAAATAAATTATATGCTTCACTTTAAAATGTGAATAGTCTACATCATTTTAGATGTGTTCATTTATTTATTTATTTATTTATTTATTTATTTTATTAAATGTTTTTTAAATTGTTTTTCCTCCAAAATCTTTCTCATCCTAATATTAGTTTAAAAAATCAATTTATATGGACATATTATGTGCAAGTGTGATGAGCCCAGTTAGACTGATGAGAAATATCTGGTAATATTATGGAAAAACAGTACACTGCTTTCTAAAGTACTGATTAAAATACACAAAGTTTTGCCTATAATTAGCTAAATATTTCATTGTACATTGGTATGTGTTTCCAGAATATCTATAGGGTATACTTGGAAGGGGCATTTGATAATCTATTTTCTGAGAATATATATATATATATACAGGGACACATATTTATACACTATATATAAAATATGGAATATATAATACATATATGCACATATATGTTTTAAAGAGACCTTTAGAACAATCATGCTGATATTAATACAGTAAACAGTTTGCTATTTTGCTCCATTTTTTGTTTATGAGGAATTCAAGGCATGAAGTGACTATTTTTAAAAGGATTATATTAATCAAACATGAACGATGCTGTATTAATTTCTGAGGGCTGCCATAACAAAGTACCATGGGTGGTTTAAAACCAGAGAAATAAATTTCTGGAGGCCAGGATTCTGAAACCAAAGTAAAGGCAGGGTTATGCTGCCTCTGAAGGCTCTACCCTGCCTCGCATCTCCCCAGCTTCCGATAGCACCTGCAATCCATAACATTCCTTCGTTGGTAGATACATCACCCAGTTTCTGCCTCCCCTTCACATGGCCCTCCCTGTGTCTATTTGTGCCCTCTCCTTCTCTTTCAAGCACCCCAGTCATTTGATTGAGGAACACATTAATATAGCACATTTTCAATTTGATTGTTCTTCAAAGATGCTTCATTCAAATGAGAACATATTTACATATCACAGGGGTTAGAACTTGAACACATCTTTTTGGGAGACACAATTGAGCCCATCACAGATGCTACAGATGTTCAGTCTATTATCTCATTTAATCCTCAGATTAATCCAATGGGGTAAGTAATAATACTACTTCTATCATTTGGTTGAAAATCCTATAGCTTAGAAATAAAACCTCTTTGACATGATGGCTCAGCAAATAAGAGGTGGAAAGGGAGTTCTCATTCAGACAGTTTTGCTGCAGAGTTCAAGGTCTTAACCATGCAGTACACATATGTAATATTCCAGCTAGATGTCACAGACAGGCCTTTTGAATGCTGTCTTCTGACCTCATAGTATTTCCTTTGTTACATCAGAGCTACTTACTGAATATCCATTTAAAAAATTATTTCTATTATTATTTTGTTTACGGGATAACAAGATTATTTGAAAGTTGATACCAATTTGTCTTTATTTTTTAATTGCTGTTCAGTTGCAGTTATTCTTATTTTCCCCCCAGTTGCTCTCTCCTGCCCTGTCCAACCCCCACCCCCAAAGACAATCTGTGCTTCACTGTCCTTGATCTTGGGTTCTTTGTACATGTTTCTTGACTTGATCCTTCCCCTTCTTTACCCTGTTATCCTCCCCCTCCTCCTCTCTGTTCAGTGTCAGTTTGCTCTTTACTTCTATGTCTTTGGTTCATTTTTGCTCATTTGTTTGTGTAGCTGATAAGGTCCCACTTACAGATGAGATCATATGGTATTTGTCTTTCACTGTCCGGCTTGTTTCACTTAGTGTAATACTTTTTGTTTCACTTCATATTTGTTGAGTGATCAAAGCCAGGCACTTATCTAGCCACTAGGTATACAGCACTGAAAAAAAGACAAAAAACATGCTCTCTTATAGTATATGGCTTAGTGATAGGTTTATATCCTGGTTAAAGATACTTCATTGAACAAGGGAAATTATGTGTGCATATGTGTATTTATGTATATGCATAAGTATATATGTATCTAATACTATTATGCAAGTGATCTGATTTTAAAGGAGACTTCCTTAAAATGTCATTGTAAGAAAGTTCAAGTAAAGTCTTCAAAATGGAAATAATGATTAAAATTTGACCATTTTTTATAACCTATAATTTGGGAAATTTTTAAGAGAAAGAATTCTTTTATGTAAAAGTAGGGTAAGCTAATATACAGGTACCGGGGAAATTTTCTGAAGTACATGCAAAATATTTCTGTCAGAAATGCTTGGTGCCTCTGCAATGCCTTAGCTAATTCTGTAGTAGAGTTTTTCATTCACACCTGTTTGGTGATTGACTAGTCATGAGCAACCGATGAACTTCAAAAATGCCACCTTCTGATCAGTACCTGAGGTGCAAGTCCTAAGGAGAATACAAATCTCTGTCCAGGAGGTTTCTGCTCCTGTAGTTATCATTCCTTTACTCTTAATGCCTAATTTCTATCAACTTTCCTTGACACATAAGGGCAATGGCTATTGTTTATTTTTTTTTTTAATTGGATTTATTGGGGTGACATTGCTTAATAAACCATACAAATTTCAACTGCACAACTCGATAAAACCTCATCTGCACAGTGCATCGGCCACTCATCACCCAATGTCAGGTGCTTCCCCTGCCCCATTCATCACCCGTTTGCCCACTTCTACCTCCTCTAACCCTCATCTTCCTCTGGCTAGCACCATACTGTTTTCTGGGTCTATGTGTTACATATGTATATATCCAATCATACATGCACATATATACACACATACATGTTTATGTGTATACATATATATTTATTACTATATATATATCCAATCAAAGATATACACATGCAAGTATATGTATCCAGACATATATACATACATACATACATACATATATACATACATATATATGTATATATATATATAATGTATTAAGTACACATGCATATGATTGGGTAGAGCCAGAAAATCATAAAATACCACATAATAATAACACTGCCTTGTTTTTATTTCCCAAATATTTTATGTGTTAGTTTTCTTAGGATATAAAGTCATATTTTCAGTACTATAGAAAAGTTATATGACTTAATATGGCACCTATTTTTGGAGTTAATATCATTGTGTTCTCTCTATAATTTTATTAAATTTTATAAAAGATATTTTATTCCCAACTTGCAATGCCATGGACAGATGGGTCCTCCACATTTATTTTTATCACCTACCTATTATCATTGTCGTAACTGACTCTGATTTAGTCTTTTGCCTAACACAGTCTTAAAGCTGTGTTTGTAGAGCAAATCTACTAATTATAAATGACCTAATAACATAAATTTTCATGTATTACCTTTCCTTTGCTTATTTTTAATTTCTAATTTTATTTTTAAAATTTAATATTTCCCTTAATTATTCTTTCAAGCAAACAGAAGAAAGAAACACAAACAAGATAATAATAAGAGAATATCTATTAACAGTGCTTATGACTGAGGAATGACTGATATTTTATTTTCCTCATTTCTTTGGAGAAAGACCACACATTTTATTTTCAACATAAAAAGCAAGTGTTAAAAAAGTTAAATATAATAAAGTTTTAGAATAATTTATTGACATAGTAAAGGACCCACTATGTTATGGTATCGATCTAATATAACATGTTCTGAACTATTGGCTGTGCAACTTTGCTATTCAAAGTGCAGTTGGAGGCATCGCCTGGGCTTGTGAACATGATGACATTGTGAACAATCTCTATGGCCCAGTACAGAACTATGGAAATCAGAACATGCACTTTAACAAGGTTCTGGGTTCTTATTCATACGGCTAAGTTTTGCAATCACCACTGGAAAATATATCAAACAAAATATCCCAAGAATAATAGATTAGTAGTCCAAATGCTGAAGTGTGTTACACGTGATGTGTTCCACATCTGTGTAGTTCATCTTACCTTTATAAAATTTTGGAGGTAGCAAACAATATATTTAATACTAAAACCCTGGATATTGCAAACATATTTGATAAAATATCGTTAAAGTAGAAATTGTTTAACATACTAAAGAATAAATGTTCCATATAATGTATTTGAAATCATTTGTCTAAGCCAAAGAAAAATAAACAAATAGGAGAAAATTATTATAGTGCAGTGGGGTAGAGGAGGACTAAGAAACAACATTAGGTCTATAATGGAGTCATTTTCTTCAATTTCTTTATTCTGAGATGTTGCTTATATACAGAGAAAAGTATGTTTCTACATTTTTTCAATAATTCATTTATTGGATATTATCTATTTATCCAGATGTTAGACGCTATATGTACACATAAGAATGTATTACCAGTGAAGTTAGTAGTAATACATAAAAGTATTTTTGTGTATGCTATTATAATATGAAAAGTATTATTGTTAATAAATTTTATTTAAAATGTTATGCAGAGATATAGTTACATTATTCTTTTCAAATTTTCATTATTTTTCTTGATACTGGCAGTGTACTTTCTAATACCTTTTTCAGAATATTTCTTATATAGTATACATCTTTAAAATGACTTGCAGTAGGTTTTCCTTCAAAGTTTGTACGTCACTAGTTCGTAGAATGCGCTGCAATCGTCGAGTCTCACGCATTCAGAGTGAGCTCTGTCTTTTAAAAAGTGTGAGATCCTCTCTGTGAGTTGCTGAATGAAACTTTAGAATTTATTTGCTTCTCTATATCACATCTCAATCTTAGTGAAATCAACTCCTGTCTATAATTCTTAGTGGAAAGATCTAGAAAGGAATTACATTGTTTACCTCTTTGAGTTCCTAACCATGCACATCCCTGGTTCAATGCACAGAAACACCAAAAGAAGGGGGTGGAGAAAAGGTGGACAATTTTCTCAAAGATTCTATTGATTTTGTTAACTCTGGCAATATTTTCCAAACATAAATCTATGCTGATTCTTTCACAGGGCTTTTACTGCTCTAAGGCATTTTCCTCGGGATTTAAATACAAACCACTGCCCAGCCCTGCTGAGGTGAACCTGGAGTGTGTAAATCAGCTGACAGCCCTCAGGGAAACACACTGTAGCACTTTTGTCAGAGACCTGACCTGTCAAAGCCTGTGTATTTTGGTCCTAATGAAAAGGCGAAGAGGATCAAATATATGGTGACAGAAGATGATTTGACTTTGGGTGGTGGGCACACAATGTAATATACAAGTGATGTATCCTAGAACAGTACACTCAAAACCTATATATTTTTTTTTAACTTTTGTCACCTCAATAAATTTAACTAAAAAAAGAATCTTCCAATCCTGCCTTTAAGAGGTATTTGCATGATTAAGATACAGCAGAAAATGAGATAAAAGGTTAAAGCTTACAGCAAGCTCATGGAACAAATAAAGAGGAAATATCCCACAATTATATTAAAATAATTATATTATCGCCCTGGCTGGTGTAGCTCAGTGGATTGAGCACGGGCTGGGAACTAAAGCATCCCAGGTTCGATTCCCAGCCAGGGTACATTCCTGGGTTGCAGGCCATAACCCCCAGCAACCGCACATTGATGTTTCTCTCTCTCTCTCTCTCTCTCTCTCTCTCTCTCTCTCTCTCTCTCTCTCTCTCTCTCTCCCTCCCTCCCTCCCTTCCCTCTCTAAAAATAAATAAATAAAATCTTTAAAAAAATTATATTATATGATTTTAATTTTATATGGTACTAGGAACTCTTTTTACCACTTTACATATAATAGCCCTTCCAACCACCTTAGACTGAGGCCCATTCATTACCTATTATTTTACAAAGGATAAATTGAATACTATATAAACTCTATCTTAGTGATGTACGGTTTTCTCAAATGTAAACCTTTCTTAAGGACACACAGGGTCATAATGGAATCCTAGATTGATGGAAGAGCAAATCACCGAAGGTCACGCAGCTAATACTCGCTAAGGTGTATTTTCCCGTCAGGCATCTGTCTTTGTTCTCTTCACCACGCTTAGACACGCGTTACCATTGGCTGGAAAACAATTGTGAAACATGGTTTTGTGATAAACATACTCCTTGGAGATTATTTAATGCTTAAATTTGAGGCAGTCACTGAGTAAAATAACCTCAGCCATCTTAGGTGGTCAAGAAGGGCCTGATTTTTGGAAAAAGCCACTCCAATGCACTCTCACTTGAGGAAAGGACCTGTGTTCAGACAAAGCCAAAGAGAAATCTACTAGCAGGATAGATGAAAAGGCCTTTTATATTCTTAACTTTCTCATTTTGTTTGGAATGTTATGCAGAGATATTTGTGAAGAAGTGGTATTCAAATGGATAATTAGAAATATACTCAATTTCATTTGTTATCCAACATGTATACACGTGTGTTTAAGTCTAAAAGCACATTAAACAAATGTCATAATCTGCACTGTAGTATACGATTTGTCAACATATTTCATTAATTTTATGTGTTTCCAGTCACGGTACATTCAGCTACTTAGAAAGGGTCATGAAGTTGGAATACACATAACTATCAATTTCAGCTATAAATCTTATATCAAAATACAGATAGAAAAGCAGTAATATTTACTGAAAACTATCTTTGTAAGTTTTTCTATTAGTGTATTTCACACTGTATGCATTTCACATTTATGATACTTATATACTGTAAAGGAAGCCATGTGTTATTTAGGTAAACATGTTTCTTTAAGTCCAACGTTGTGTCACTAAATCTATGTTAATATTGTTTCCTTATGTTCTTAGAAATACCTGTATTTTCTGATTCTTTCACTGTCTATCATCTTTTCCTCAATAAATCTTGTCTTCAAATGGAAGTTTTCCAATGTTCATAACCTCCACGGTTACTTTTTTCCTTTTCCTCTATTCCAGCACATGGATCAATCATACAATGTTGTATGTAGCATATTCACTCAACCTACTGCTTAAGAATTCTTTAACACCAAATCCTAAAATACCCTGTATCTGTAGAATGTCTTACCATTGTGAATCACGCTTGGCATGTGGTCATATGTAGAAAGTGATATCGATTTGCAGAAGAAACACTGAAACAAGACATCACAGTTTACCCAATATATTAAATCATTCCTGGTGACTGTCAAGATGCCATAATTCTTCTACCATTTATTGTGTTACTTTAAGACATTTACTAACCAACTGTCTGGTGTAGCTCAGTGGATTGAGCATGGACCTGTGAAACAAAGGATCAACAGTTCGATTCCCAGCCAGGGCACATGCTTGGGTTGCCGGACAGGCCAGGTCCCCAGTGGGGGATGCATAAAATACAACCACACATTTATGTTTCTCTCTCTTTCTCCCTCCCTTCCCTTCTCTCTAAAAATGAATAAATAAAATCTTAAAAAAATAAAAATAACCAATCCTATAAAAAAGAAATTTATTAATCTCTCTATGCCTCTACTTAATAATCTGTCAAATAAGCTCTGTATAATATCTACTTCATATGTTTATAGTGAGAATTAACTAATGTAAGCTAAAATGTTTATAATATTTTTTGTCAATAGCACATATGTAGTTGTGGTGTATTATTTGTGTTATAACAGTTAATATCACTGATGGGTATTAATGATATAAAGCTGAAAAAAAGAATGCAAAGAAAGTGCCACTTCTGAACTCATAAGTAGTAAACACCTCCTTAGAAAATTGTAGGATGACAAATTATTGTCTGAAGTTATTAATGTGCTTTTAACAGATACAGGGAAAGATGCAGAAAAAAAACCCCACCTAATTGTAGCTGTGGTAACTACTCTCATGTATGTTAAAACAATACTTTGTAAAGTATATGATTGTCTAACCACTATGCTATACACCTGAAACTAATGCAAAATAATATTGAATATAAACTGTAACTTTAAAAAAAGAAAAATAAATTTTAAAAAGGAAAACAAACAGTAATACTTTTATCTTAGTTCATTTAAAATTTATGATTGTGAATCTCGAATGCACACTTAAATCATTGTACAGTGGTTCTATCATTTGACATATCATATTCTGAAATGATTATTTTAATTCTATCTCTTTCATCAATTACCACACATCCTTCCCTCTCTTCATTCTACATACATAGCAGATGACCTTCCCTTATACTTTGTCAGAAAATGTAACCCGTTTCTATGTAATTAGTTCATTTCCTAATATACAATATGAAATTCTCTGTACCCCTTTTATTGTTCTTAAACCCTTACATACTAAAGGAAGCTTTATTCTCATGCCTGGGATAAGTCTCTTCTTGCAGTCCATAACCCAAAGCTATTTGCAATCCTAAGGATGTCTCCTGCTCACAAAATTATCGTATCATGTTATCATTCTCTCTACATACAAAGATGATGTAATATCTCATGTCTTAAAACACCCACTCTAACATTCTTCAAAATGGCTTAACTGTCTAAATTGTTCAGTGATGGTACACAAAGTGGCATCACTGGAAGACAGCACTGTAACTGACCACCCCTATTTGAATTAAACATCATCCTAGCCTCATGAGTCCCACTACTAAGCAATTAGTTTTTCTTTTGTCTTTAAATCCAACATTGTATTACTAAATATTCAAAAAGCATGAATGTTTTGTCTTAATTCTTCCTATAATCAACCCATTTCTTTTAGTATTGCTTTCCCAGAATTCCATGGAACTTGCACTTTCCTAGAAACCAACATCTCCACCAATTACATTTTCCATTCTCATCTTACTTGACATCACTCTTATAATTATTCCATGTTTTGTACTACAATTTCCTAAACTGCTGATTCTTAAAGTTTGATGTTTCATAATTGTTTTTTTGACTCCTAATCTTTACAAAAGTCAGCTCTTAAAATTTTTCAAGACTCATTCCTAGGATAACTTCCCTCAGTGATGTTTGCTCAGGGGTTTTATCCTATACAATGGCTTTAAATACTTTAGATTTGCTTTTACATTTTATAATTATCCTTTGAGCTGCACATTAAAGACTCTAGTTTTTCAATAACATCAACTTTATATATACCTTAATTAAAATGCTCAAAATAGAATAAATTATATTTCCCCCCATACCTAGTTGTTCTTTCTTTTTATCCGCTCCTCCCAGGAACCTAGTCATACTTCCCTTGTTTTCATTGCACGATTGAGCAACATCTAGCAAATAAAACAAACAAACAAAAAGTGGAGACATTTTTATTCTTTCTTTTCCCTTTTCGTCACTACAATATGTAATCACTGTGCAGATCTACTTGTCTTTGTTGCATCACCACAATTACAATTCAGTGTGTTTTTCACTGTTGGAGGACACATACAGATTTTATGCTATCTTTAAGATAGATTTTTTCCTCATAATTTTCCTCCTGTTTCAAGAGAAAAATTTCAAACTTGTATTTGCCTAGCTAAATAATCTAACAATTATATTTTATTCTCCAGGAAAATATAGATAAAAGCAATGACTTTCCAAAATTGTCACGATGATTCAATGAGATGATGTACATAACTGATTTAGTGGGAGGTTTGCCCATTAAAATTCATTGGTGTTTATTTCAATTACATTCAATTGAGATTTGAAGGATCCAATGTGACAATATATAAAATATTATCACTGATGTTATGATGGTGTTTTAAAATATGTTTACAGGTAATTATAAAAACCCATTACATTTTACTCTAGTGTACAAAATTATTTAGTTTTCTCAATAGTTAAATTAATTTGTCATTGCATCTTAGAAATAATCACTAGCAAATGCTCAGTGGTAATAAATGATCCACAGACTATCTAATTGATCTCACATTTCTTAGCTTTATTTCCCCTTGCCTTCGGTTGTTTATTGTTTGAAATGGTAAAGGTCAACCACAAGGACAACATAAAAACCTGTTAGGGTGAACTGAAGGTCAATTAACCAGAATCTTTGAAGCCATACTTTGAAGATTCATGAAACAGAAATAGAATGAAAAATGGATTGAGAGATCAGAAAGATATCTGAAGGAACTCTAGAGAAATGATAGTATTTTTATTAGTTTTTAGAAATAAAAAAATGCTTGTACTTTAAGGCTATCTTTAACAGTTGCCATCACAATAACTTTATGTTTTTGTAAACTTTACATTATATTGTGCTGCAATCATAATATGTAGTACTTTGATGTATTTTTTGTATTGTATTACATCAAATTGAAAATTCTGAAAACTATATAAAATATTTTATCTCAAAGCACACTGTGAAACTTCGTCATTGGTCAGTTAATTTTTCCTCCCTTGGAAAATTGTACATAAAAAAGACATACCTATTGAATTTTTGTATAGAATTACTTATTGACAAACACATGGGCAAAAGTATGTTAACTTTTTTGTTTGTATTTAATGTAATATAATAATTAATAAATAAAAACACAAGAATAACTGCATTTTGCATACTAACAACTGTAAACCATCTGATTAACTATCTATTTAAATTTAAAGAGAATAAAAATATTTAGGTTTACTAATGTAGTTTGGGGGATGAGATGAAGCACTTAAAATATCATAAATCACCAATACTTTTTTCTTGTTATGAGAAATGGTTTATTTTGTAAAAAATAAAACTCATAAGTAGTAGAACACTTACACTGTTTCAAAAGAAGGACCACTGTCTAGCAAAAAGTATATTTTAAAGACATGAAGATAGGCTATGTGATTTTCTTTCACAAACAAAAAAGAGTTTTCAATTTTCTAACCATCTTTGTGATAACAAATCATTGTAATAATATAGTTTACTAGATACTTTCTGACATCTAGTGACTGGAAAATAACTGCTACATATTTATGAACTTTCTTCTGGAAAAATTACAGATTCCACAAAATTTTTAAAGTATAAAAATCTATAACATACCCTTTACCCAAATGAATCACCCTTAATGATAACATTTTATAACCACAGTATAAAAGGTCTGTCCAGAAGGTATCCAGCCATGCAACATGAAAACTGGAGACATTTACTGAAGATACAAAAGCCAAAAAACATCATACATAGGAGAATGACACCTTTGTCCCCTTCAAAGTAGGGACCTTGGGACCTCACACAATTCATTGACAGTCTGAAATTCCTTCCCTTTAAAAGATGATTTTAGCTTTTGAAAAGGCCAGAAGCCACAAGGCACAGAATCTGGGATGCAGCAGGGCTGAGTCACCTGGGTGATTAGATGTTTCACAAAAAAACTCTGCAAGGGATGTGAGGCATGAGCAGGTGCATTGTTGTGATGAAGCTGCTGATCACCAGTTGCCCATAGCTGTGGCATTCTGAATCACTCGTATAGTTTCCATGGAGGAATGTTCAAGCTTAATGAGAAGTTTGAAGCAGATTCATTGCTCATTTTGAATGCCGAGGCCACATAGTACATATGCTCACTCAGTGGTGTCTACAGCCCCTAGAAGTCTGAAATTGGGTCACCAGTCCAAAGCCACAGTCTCAGTAGGGCCATCCTGGAAGCCCTAAAGGAGAATCCACTTCTTACCTCTTCCAGCTTCTGGTGCCTACCAGCACTCCTTGTCTTGTGCTCATATCACTTCAGTGTCTTCCAGCATGGTTGTACTGCCTTCTCTTCTGAGTCAAATCTCCATCTTATAATCATATGCATGACCACCGTGAGGGCTCACCCTTATGACTGACGATACTCTCACCTTCTTAAGACTCAATTTTAATCACGTTAGCAAAGACTAGTTTTGATATAAAGTAATATTTACAAATTCCAGGGATGAGGATGGAGATATCTTTTGTGGGATCACTTTTCAGCCTATGGCAATAGTTTTTATCTTCTTTAATTTTTCTTTTATTGTTTTTTACTTGATTAGAGGTTTACCAATTCTGTTGAATTTATCAAAGAACCATCCTTTCAGTTCATTGATTTTATTGCTTTAATTTTTCATTTATTGATTTCTGTGCTAATCACAATTATTTCCTTCCTTTAACTTGCTTTGGATTTAATTTGTTTTTTTTTCTCCATTTTTTTTCAAGTAAAAACATAGGGTATCAATTTTAAAACGTTTTTATTATGATATAAACATTTAATCTTATACATTTTATACTAGTACTGCTTTAGTTTAGACCATGCATTTTGACACTTTAGTTTTTATTTGGATTTACTTAAAAATTTTTTTGGCATTTCTCTTGAGATTTTCTCTTGGAACTTTATATTAATTACCTTGTTTCATTTTTAAGGTTTCTGGGATTTTCAAATATCTTTCTATTTTTTATTTCTAATTAATTGTCATTTCACCTTAGGGAATTCTCTGTAGGATTTCATTTCTTGCATTTTTATTAAGGCTTATTTAATGGCTCCAAATGTGATATATCTTGATAAATAGTCAATGTCCACTTGAGAAAAATGTGTATTCTGTTCTTCATGGGTGGAATGTTTCAAAAAATCAATTAGAACAAACTGGTTTGTTAGACTATGATTAAATTGTTACTTATTTTCTGCTTGCATAGTCTATTACATATGATAGAAAAGTGAAATCTTCAAATATAACTATGAATGTCTATTTCTCCTTTCATATATATTATTTTTGGCCTCATGTATTTTTTAATAGTTAAGGGAGAAGACCCCTGATCTTAAAATGGTATTCTCATTTTTTTTTTATACAGAAGATAATCCTAAGGACATGCATGCTTGGATCTTGTCCATTTTTTTAGGAGATTTTATTTATTTATTTTTAGAGATGGGGAAGGAAAGGAGAAATAGAGGGAGAGAAAAATCAATGTGCAGTTGTTACAGGGTACAGCCAAGTGGGAGCCCCCAAATAGGGATTTGGAATGGGGTCCAGAACTCAAGGTGTCCAGGAAATACTAGGATGTCGTCACCCCTGCCCCTTTAGGTGTGGGTTGGGGGAAGGGACACATGGAGCAGGGCCACTGAGAGCTGATTCATATAGCAACAGCTTTGCAGCTAACCTCTAGTGTGGTCATTTAACACATCTATAACCTTTAACTGGTTACATGGATATGTTAAATAGCTGTGGCCATGCTCTGAGCCAGGGGAATGGAAGTAACTTTCCCCACAAGATGTAACTGGGAGGCAGGTCCCCCAGTTACAGCACCTGCTTGGGAGCTTGGAGATGATTGGCTCCATGACATGGGGCCACACCTGCCCAGACTCATGATGGCAGCTCAGTAAAGCTGGAAGGCTTTGAGAGTATTGGCAGGTGTAACTGATTGTCGGAGGAGTCGGAAATGGGGCTGCAGAGGAAGATTGGTGCGGCGGCTGAAACCCAGATGCAGCAGCCATTGAGAGAAGAACCATGCGGCTTTGCCAGAGTGGGGACCCCCGCAGCTTTAGAAGGGGGAACCACCACCTGGCTTTAGCAGAGATCCCGGTGACACAGCTGATGATGCCAGGAACCAAGGGAGGCCTACCAGCTGAGACGGATTACTGAGAAGAACCGGGGACTGCCTGAGCCTTGGACTTCTATTTCTTTCCCTGAGATATGGGACCCCGGACTGGGCAAAGGGGGGAAGGAAGGACTGTGTGTGTTTGTGGGTGTTTTAAGGGACTTTGGGATTTTGATGAAGACATTAGGTCACTACTTTAAGTCTTTATAGCATTAAATAAACATTTCCTTTCCTTTTCACGAATCTCTGGCATTGAGACATGTCTTTCCTCTGGAGGCAGACATAACGAACCTGGCGGGTTCCTTTTGGGTAATAGTATATCATTTCAGGCCCCCCTTCTTTGTTCTGTAACACAGTTGCTTCTCATGCATTCCCTGCTGGGAGCCTAGCCCACAACCCACACATGTGCCCTGACTGGGAATCAAATTGGTGACCCTTTGGTTTGCAGGCTGTCACTCAATTGACTGAGCCACACCAGCCAGGGAAGCCTCATGGTTTTTGAAGCCTTGATTTTAGATACATACCCACTTAGGTATATCTTCTAGAAAAATTATCCCTTTTCAATGAATAAATAGTACTCTAAGAATTTCATATTTTCATTGTTTTAAATCTTACTTGGTCTAAAATAACTTTAGTTAAGTACAGCTAGTTAACTTTATTTTGAGTTAGACCTTACATGATAAATTTTTATCATTCTTTTTCTTTTAACTCTTTATATTTATGTATTTAAATTGGATTTTTTGTAGGCAGCAAATAGCTTAGTTCTACTTTAAAAATCAGTTTAACATTCTCTTTTAAACAGTTGTGTTTATTTACACCACTCTCATTTGAACTGATTATAGATAAATTTGGAAAAAATTTCTCAGTATTCAATTTGTCCAATTTGCTCTGCATTTCTTTTCCCTACTTTGTCAGTTTTTTTCTGGTTTTAATTCAGTATTGAATGATTTTATAGTTTTTACATATCCTTTTTTTCATATTATTAATTTTTTTATTCGATTTTTTCCCGTGGTTTCCCTAGGTTTTATAATATACATCTTTAAATTGTATGAGGCTGTATTAATGTACTACTATGCCATTAACATGTAGTGAATGAACTTACATTCTCAATTTCTTTCTCTCATTTCATGTTTTTTGTCATAAATCTTACCTTTTCATAGTTATATTGCTATATATGCATAAGTAGATATGTGTAGTATTACCATTTCTGAATTAAGGAGTTGTCATTTATTCTATAGCTGATTTATTTCTCTGTGTGATCCAAGTTTCTGACTATATCATATCTCATCTTCTTGAAGAATTTTCTTTAACATTTTCTGTAAAGTAGTTATACTAATATTGAATTCCTTCAGGTTTGGTTTTTCTGACTAATTTTTTTTCTGTAGTCTGGAAAGATGTCTTTTACTGGTATTGAATTTGGGATTAATAAACTTTTATTACCTCACCCTTTTTTAAACATCTTAAAATTATAGTTGACATTTAATATATTGTATTAGATTCAGGTGTAGAGTATAGTGGTTAGGTAATCATATACTTTATAAAGTGGTATGTATATTTTATGCACTCATGTAGCACCATACATAGTTAATAAAATATTATTGACTACATTTCTTACACTGTATTTTACATCCCCATGACTATTTTGTAATGGCTGGTTTGTACTTCATAATCTCTTCACTTCTTGCTTTTTTAATTGTTGTTCAGTTACAGTTGTCTTGCCTTCTTCTTCATTGCTCTCCCCTACCCTGCAGTCCCCACTCCCAAACTCAATCCCCTCCATTGTCCATGCCCATGAGTCAGTCCTATATTCATGTTCCTTTGCTTGACCCTTACCCTTCTTTTCCCCATTATATCCTTCTCCTTCTCCTCTAGTCTCACTGTTTGTTCTTTATTTCCAAGTCTCTCATTTCATTTTGCTTGCTTGTTTGTTTTGTGGATTAGGTTCCTCCTATAGGTGAGATCATATGGTATCTGCCTTTCACTGCCTGGCTTATTTCACTTAGCATAATGCTCTCCAGTTCCATTCATGCTGTCACAAAGGGTGAGAGCTCCTTGTTTCTTTCTATTTTGTAGTATTTTTCACTGTGTAAACGTACCCTAGTTTTTTGATCCACTTATTTTAATCTCTTTAGTTTTACCCAGCAGTGAAAACTCCCCTCTGGCAACAATCAATATGTATTGTATGTATGATATGAAAATTCCCCTCTGTATGTATGAGCCTATTTCTTTTTGGATTGTTCATTTATTTTTCTCTTAAATACTCCATAGGTAGAATCATATAATAATTGTTTTTGTGTGTGTGACTTATTTTACTTATCATAACACCATGTAGGTCCATTGCAAGTGGTAAGATATTATTATTTTTATGATCCAGTGATATTCTATTGTAGCACCACATTTTATCCACTTGTCTATTGATGGGAACTTGTATTGCTTCCATCTTGGCTATTGTAAATAATGATGCAAGGAGTGCATATGTTATTTTGAATTAGTGTTTTGCATTTCTTCAGATACATAGCACAGATGAAAATGCTGGATCATAAGGTAGTTTCATTTTTAACCTTTTTAGGAAACACTGTACTGTTGTCCACAGTGGCTGCAAAAATCTGCATTCCCAATGACAGTGCACAAGAATTCCCCTTTCTCCACATCTTTGCTAGCACTTGTTATTCATTGATTTATTTATCATAGCCTTTCTGACAGATGTTTGGTGATATCTCATTGTGGTTTAAATTTGCATTTCTCTCCTTTCTCTGATGATTAGTGACATTGTGTATCGTTCCATATGTCTATTAGCCATCTGTAAGTCTTCTCTGGAGAAGTATCTATTCAGGTCCTCTGTCCATTTATTAATTGGATTGTATGTATTTTGGAGGGAGTGGTGTTGAGTTGTATATTTTTTAATGAATTTTGGTTATTAACCCCTTATGAAATGTATAATTTGTGAATATCTTCTCTTATTCGGGAGGTCATCTTTCTGTTTTGTTCATGGTTTCCTTTGCTATGCAACTGTTTTTAGTTTGATGTAGTCTCACTTGTTAATTTTTTCTTTTGTTTTCCTTATCTGAAAATCTATTTCAGAAATGTCTGAGATTTTACTGCCTATGGTTTCCTCTAGGAGTTTCATGATTTTGAGCCTTCCATTTAAGTCTATGATACATTTAGAGTTTATTCTTGTATATGGTGTAAGAAGGTAGTCTAGTTTTTATTGTTTTTGCATGTGTCTGTTTAATTTTCCCAATCAACTGTTGAACAGAGTCTCTTTACCCCATTGTATGTGCTCCCCTTTTTGGTCATATGTTAATTGATCATAGGTTTATTTCTGGTTTGTCTTTTATTTTGTATTGTATGGTGTCTATGTTTTTATGTCAGTATCATGGTATTTTGATTACTATAGCCTTGTATTATAGTTTAATGTCAGATAGTGTGATGCCTCTTACTTTGTTCTTTTTTTCTCAAGACTCTTATGACTATATGAAGTGTTTTGTGGTTCTACATAAATTGTTGAAGTGTTTGCTCTAGTTCTGTGAAAAATGCCATTGGTATATCAGTAACAATTTCATTGAATCTATAGCTGTCTTTTGGTAGTATGAGCATTTTAATGGTGTCAATTCTCCCTATTCATGAACACTATATATGTTTCTGCTTATTTGTATCTTTTTAAATTTCTTTCTTCACTATCATATCTTTTTGACTACACTCCTTTTACATTCTTGGTTAAATTTATTTCTAGGTATTTTTATGCAATTGTAAATGGAATTGTTTTCTTAATTCCCCCTCTTGATCATTCATCATTGCTGTATAAAATATAGCTGATTTCAGGATATTTATTTTATATTCTTCTATTTTACTGATTCATTTAACAATTCTAGTATTTTTGGGTAAGTAGATTCTTTAGACTTTTCCATACAGTTTCATGTCATCTGCAAATAATAATAGTTCTACTTCTTCCTTTCCAGTTTGGATCTTTTGAGTCTTTTATTTCTTGTCTGATTACTGTGGCTAAGGCTTTCAGCACTATGTTGAATAAGAGTGGTGAAAGAGGACATCTCTGTCTTATTCTTCATCCTAAGGGAAATGTTATTAGTTTTTCTCTGTGGACTATGACTTTAACTGTGGGTTTCTCATTTATGGCCTTTACAATGTTGACATATGTTTCCTCTAGTCTAAATTAGCTGGGAATTTTTATCACAAAAGGGTGCTCAGTTTTGCTAAATGTTTTCTCAGTGTGTATTAATATGATTATATGATTTTTATCCTTCATTTTTATGTTGTATATCACATTGTTTTGTTGATATTGTACCAACCTTGCATTCCAGAAATAAATCTCACTTGATCATCTTTTCAATGTATTCTTATTTTGGTTTGCTTATATATTCTGAGAGGTTTTTTAAAAAATTTATATTCATCAGAGATATTATCCTATAATTTTCTTTTTTTTGTATTTTCTTTTATCTAGTTTTAAACTCAGGGTAATGCTGGCCTCATAAAGTGAGCTTAGGAGTCTTCTGGAATTTTTTTAGTAATCTGAAAAAGATAAATTTTGGTACTTCCTTGAATGTTTCATAAAATTTAACTGTGAGGCATTCTGGTCCAGGACTTGGGTTGTTTTGATTACTGCTTCAATTTTGTTGTTGTAATCAGTCTGTTCAGGTTTTCTCTTTCTTCTTTATTCAGTCCAAGAAAATTTCACGTTTCTAGAAATTTATTCATTTCTTCCAGATTCTCCAGTTTATTGGCAAATAGTTGTTTGTAATATTTTCTTATATTCCTTTATAAATCTATGGTGTCTTTTATTATTTTCCTTTCATTTTTTATTATATTCATTTGGGTCCTCTTTTTGTTGATAATTCTTGTTAAATGTTTATCAATCATGTCTTTTCAAGAAACCATCTCTGGGTTCATTGATGTTGGTATTTTTTGGACTCTGTTTTGTGTATTTCTGCTCTGATCTTTATTATTTTCTTTCTTCCAGCATATGAGGTCTGTCCAGAAAATAGCCATGTACTACTATGAAAAAGTAGAGACATTTATTGAAGAAGATGCAAGGTACAGAAACATTGTGCATAGGTCAATGACACCTCAGTCTCCTTCAAAGTAGGCACCTTGGGGCCTCATACAGTTTTCCCAGTTTTATGTCCTTCTTGAGGAATTCTGGTTCATTGGTACCAGTTTGAATCAAGTCATTAGCAACTGCAGCACAATCTGCCTTCTGCTCTGTTAGTAGAATGCATAGGAAGAATTTTTCCATGACAAGTTTCGTACCATGATCCTGCGCCAAAATCTTGGACATGGTATTTTTTGTAATCCCCAAATCAGCTTCCAGTTCTTACACTGTCAGTTGCCAATCTTTGTTGAGTGCAGCCACACATGTTCAACATCCTCAGGAGTTCAGCTTGTTGCAAACCTTCCAGAATGTGGATCACTTTCAATAGATTCTTGACCATCTTTGAAGTGCTTGTGCAATGGTTTTATTTGTGCTGCACTCATTGCATCTTCCCTGAAGCCTTCTGAATCATCCAAAGAGTTTCCATGGAGGAATGTTCAAGGTTAATGAAAATTTGATGCAGATTCATTGTTCTCTTTGCTCTTTGCTCAGTCATTTTAAATGCGACAGGCATGCAGTATACATGCTCACTCAGTGGTGTCTACCACCCCTCACTGGCTAGCACAGTAAAGTTGTCATTGTTCACCCGTGCGCACTCCAGTCCACTCCCTTTGGCTGCCAAGTTACATTGATGTCGTACAAACTGTTCTTGTTATATTAACAATGAATGGATTTTTTCCAGATCCCATATATGTTGTTTAACATTATGCTACAATTCTTGGACTTTTTGCTCCTTTTTCTCTTTTATTTTGTTTTCTCTTGCCATTTCTTTTTGTGTAATTAAATCACCCTATCTTCAAAATAATTGATTCTTTTCTCAGCTTTGTTGAATCTTCTGGGCTCATTACAGACTTTCTTCAGCTCCATACATTATTTTTAATCATTTCTATTTCCTTCACTTTTTTTATTTCCATTTTACTGGTGAAATTACCTACGCATTGTGCATATAATCTACCTTTTTGTTAGGGGCTTTATTATATTAATCATAGTTATGTTTAACATTCTGTTTATTCTATGTTGTGGTATGTCTAGTCCTGGTTCTCATCATTGCTTTTTGATATCATTCTGCATGACTCATAATTTTTTGTTTGTTTAATACTAAACATGTTGTATGAGAAAGTATACACACTAAAACAAATATTTTCCTTTTTATTCAGAATATTTTATAAAAATGTTTTCTTTGTTGTTTTAGTTCTAAATATGTAAAAGTTTTCTGCCCTTGTTGGTTAAGCTCAGTGGATTGAGTGCTGCCCTGTGAACCAAAAGGTTGTGGGTTTAATTTCCAATCTAGGGCACATGTCTGGGTTGGAGGCCAGGTCCCCAGTAGGGGGCGTGGGAGAGGCAACCACACTGAAGTTTCTCTCCCTTTCTTTCTCCTTTCCTTCCCCTCTCTAAAAATAAATAAAAATAAAATATTTAAAGTATTTTCTTTTTTATTTTATGCATTCATTTTTCTGAATTATATTCAGTTCTCAAATTATGCTACTTAGCTATCATTGTTATTAAATTATTTATTATTTTTGCATTATAGCTAAAGGAAATATATGATTTTATAATTTGGTGTTTTCTGAGACTTATTTTGTTGGAAGTGAATATGGTCTACTTTCATTTTATATATGCTTGAAATAAATGGCTATTTTTCAGAGTAAGCTTATCAATGTCAACTTTAAAAAAATATTTTTATACCATAGAGAAACTTCATACAGTTTATTTTCAGCCATATCAGAATCTTTCTCTCCTTCTTTCTCTTTCTCTCTTTCTTTTTTCAGCTCTTGAGTTCTAGTATTTGGGATCCTAACAATATTTTCTCACAACAGAGATGAAATTCTTAACATTGTCCTAACAGAGCAGAAGGGACATTTCTTCCTTTCTCTGTCTCTCTCTTTCTCTTTCTCTCTCTCTCTCTCCACACACACATTTTATTATTTAACACAAGCAAAGATAAGATCTTTAATACATAGGTCCATGCTGGCATGTTTTTCAAACTTCCATATTATTTTAAAACTACCACTTTAAGAATACAAATGTAAAACAGATATAAATTTTCCCTAAAAGCCATTGTATATAGCAACTAAACAAACAAGTCTATATAAGTAACCAATGTGTATATGTGCATGTGTATACACATGTGTTTTTGCATCTATAGAAAAGACTTATTGTGATTAGTCTAGCACTTTCATAAACAAGGATGTCAGGAGATGGAACGAGCATATCACTGTAAAGATTGCTTCCTCTTTCGCAGAGAGAGAGAACAGCTATGTTATTTCAGAACCCCTCTCCAGTTTAAGTTAATTAATTCTGTAACTGAAAGGGTACAGAACATACACAAAAGCAGCTTCATACATAGTGGATCCTTAAATCATAAAGTGGAATTTGATTTTTTTAAATAATATTTTAAGCTTCATCTACCTTATCCTAAGTAAGCAAAAAAAAAAAAAAAAAGATTTATTTGATTGTACCTGTTCCTAAATGAACTATTCCTTTTTAATTTTTTTGAACATGTCATTTTGATTTATTTCAGTGTATTCTGTTGTAGAGCATTGGCTTTTTTTCAGCAAGAATGATTTCTTTAGTTTTTAATACTGTTTGCAATGCACATCATTTACCACATTTACCCTTCATATCCTAAATCTTTAGTGCCTGACCTCATCTTAATCCAATCTTTGTTTTTGCTTTTCTTCTGGATCAGATAACAGAAATGGATTCCTTAGAATATCCTTTGAGTTTTATAAATCTTGTTTTCTAAGATTGCAGCCATCAGTGGAGTAAAGAACAAAATCTGTGTGGGGAAAATCTACACCAATGTGTTTTTTAGTCAATGATAACTGCGACAGTGAGACTACAGAGCGACCAGCAGCCAAAATTGCATCAGCATCTATGCAGCAGCAGCAGCATCTTCTGGACAAAAGGAAAAAATGTGAGATGACAGCAATGAGACTGTAATTAGTGGAAAATAGTTACTTACTAGTAAAACTCTATTTCTTCTCAGGTTATTATTAGAAATGTAAATAAAACTTAAACTAGAAAATGTATAAGCTCTAATTGTTTATGAATCTCTAAATTAACTTTTCACTTAAATATTGTATTCTAAGTATGATTTGACATCCTAATTTTTAAAGGAGATAATGTTACCTAATTATGAAATATAACTAGATCTTCTGTTAAAATTGTTATGTGCAGTTGCACTTTTAACTTTCACATTATGAAAACTGCATTATCTTTTTCAGCTGGTATTTTATCTTAACAATTTAAAACAACTTTTGTGAATTAATACTGTAATCAACCATGTATAAACAAGATCATGTGTAATAGTTACTTTAAAAAAAAAGATGTTATTTATTTATTTCCAGACAGAGGAAAAGGAAAGGAGAAAGAGAGGGAGAGAAACATCAGTATGTGGTTGCCTCTCACACACACCCCAACTGGGGACCTGGCCCTCAAGCCAGGCATGTGCCCTGCCTGGGAATTGTACCAGCAACCCTTTGATTTGCAGTCCGGCACTCAATCCACTGAGCCATACCAGCCAGGGCTAATAGTTACTTTTAAGTACACTGAGTTGACATTTGTTTTCTTGTTTAGGGATTTCAAATGAAGCTTATTTTAATCATTTAAAAGTATCGATAAAAACATATAAATAATAAGGAGTTGGACAAGACTAGAAACCAGTAATTATGTTTGAATGAGGTTTCCCAACCTCCCTTCCCTCAGTTAGGAAGGTTACAAGACCAGACTTCAGATGTTTCATAAAAAGAACACTTAGTTTGAGCCTATATAGCACACTGTAGTACACAATAATTGCACCATAGATTTACCAGTACTACAATCAGACATTAATGGCAGGGAATTTTATACATTTTATTTTAAAAAAGAATGAGCAGTACTCTCAAGCCCTGCTTTCTTTGACCAAATGCTATTGTTTATTTATGTAAAAGCCACCTGCATATAGAACTTTTAATCTTTCATAGTTTTTATGGAAAGGCAAAATCATGATTCACAGTAGTGGGCAATGTGGAGTTTACTCTATGATTTTGAGTGGAACTGAACTTTACCAACACAGGTTTGCATCAGATATCCCTGGGAGATGATTTTAAAATCGTGTTAAACATTACGTGTCTTAGCAGCCTTCTGCCTTGAGCACAGAAACTGCCTGCTCCCCCTCCAAAACTTCGCATCCGTCTCTCTCCTATTACCGAAACTTGCATCTTTCTTTCTTTGAGCTAGCTATTGAGTTCTAGAGTTTGGAATCCTAAAAATATTTTCTCATAAAAGTCAGTCTCTAGCTCAAGAGAGCTTGCACTAGCCGCTGAGAGAATGAAATAATCTCCACATGATTACATGCATTAATTTCTAGCCTCTTTAAACACAGACATACACTCACCATCTTTTCCTATTTTCTGCTTCAAAGGATCTTTTTCATTTAGAGGTGCTAGAAATTAATTTTTTTGAAAACAGATAATTTTCCAGGTGCTTTCATATTAAATATTGCCAAGCTCCACATGTGAGAGAATTAGATTATTACTGGATCAAAGTCTGAAATTTATTCAAGTAAAACATGATTTTAAAAGTCCATATGAAAAATTCATATCTGTGTATTTCCTATCACATTTCAAGTTACGTTACATGGTGACATTTTTTTTTTATTTCATGTGTAATTGATACTCTCGGCATTATAAGCCAGAGAAAAGAAATAAGATTATTTTTTCTGTATATTTATCTGAGTTTTGTACTACGCTAAACTTTTGTGGAAATACACCTCAAAGAAGTTATTTAATGTGATGATTTTCTTGTTGCTTTCTTGTGTATTGTGTGTTGAGTAGAAGAATGATGCTTATCTGTTTTTGTGTATGTAAAGCACTCTGTAAAAATAAAGCTATTGAGATCTATTTAAAAATGCATTTGCATCAAGTAGAAATTCCATCTCTCTTCTCTACAGGGTCCTGTCAAATATACCTATCAATTAGCAGGACTAATTGATATCAGGGATATTCACAGTGGGTCTAAGTACCATACAGCCAATAAATGTTCTTTACATAATTCAAATAATAATGACTGGGCTTAATGTTCAAGAAGTTATCAAGACTTGTAGTAATATTAAATGGAAACAATGGAAACTAAAATTGTTATCTGCAGTTAGGAGTCATCAATTTTAGGCTTAAAAAGTGTTTGAAGGCAAGAAAACTCCAGCTGCCTATGTGGGTCTTCCCTTGAAGCTGAAAGAAGATCAGACCAATAGTTTCTCTACCTCATAGTAAGATATTCTTGGAGGAGAATGTTAAAGCATGATACAACACTTGCGAAGGTGAAGTAGCTTTCAGCTTAATCTTGAAATAGAAGAAGCAATTGTTTCTCCACTAAGCAGTAGTAAGTGCTTCTTTCAAAGTTAAATCTGAACTATGTAATTCATCAGAACCAATCAGGTGTTTAGATCCACTTCTCTTTCTCTCTCTTAACCTCCTTCCCTACCTCTCTCCTTCCCTCCCTCCCTACCTCTCTTCCTCTTGCTCCTCCTCCTTTTTTCTTCTCATTCTCTCTCTCCCCTTTCCCCCTTCTACCTCTCCCCATCTCTCTCTCTCTGTCTCCCTCTCTCTCTCTCTGTCTGTCTCCCTCTCTCTCTCTGTATATCTTTTATTTCCACCGTAGGAAATAGAGATGAGTAGTTTAGGTAGTAACAGTAGTTACAATTTTGAAGAATTATTGAAGTCAAGAGTGTAGACAGCATTGAGTTTCTCACTCCTTGGTTAAATGTCTTTACAATTTTACAGGAGGTTTATTCAAGAAACCCATCACGTACATGTGAAAACACATTATTTGGCTCTAAGAGACTATTGACATTCAACAAACCAAATGTTGTTAGAGGGTAAACAAAAGTTTTTCTTTTTTTTTTTCAATTTGAGAATACACACACTCAAAAGCACCAAAACATTTAAATACACAATTTAGGATAAAAATCATCCAAATAATTAGTACACATATAGAATTTCTTGGTATCACTAATTGAAAAGAAATCTAAATTAAACCCAGAACAAAATCTAGCCTACAATGATGGCTAAACTAAAACATAAATGATAAAACAATGTTATATAACTGAAACTTTCACACACTGTCGATGGGAAGTTATGTTTGTTCAGCCATTCCATTCAACTCAGTTTTGTTGTTTGGATTACAAGTTTTGCCTTTATCATGTGTGTTATTCTTAAATCTCTTACTCATTTTGATGTCATCATAAATAAAAGAATTTTCTCAATTTTAGTTTCAGATTGTTTAGGGCTGGTGAAGACAAATACAATTAATTTTTATACATTGATCTTGAATTTTCTTACCTTCCTGAATTTGCGTGCTCATTCTGGTAGGTTTATATTTATCTTGAGATTTTCTATCTCTTTGATTATTCCCTCCATGAACAAAGATAGTTTTGCTTCTTTATTTCCAGTCAGGATAATGATTATTTATTTTGCTGGTCGAATAAGCCAGACAAATTTACCTTGTGAGTTCCTGCTTGAATCGTTAGTTATATAGAAGCTTCCACTTTAATTTTTATGTATATGTAAATTTCCAAATTACCTTTTGGTATAGATTTTTAATTTAACTATGCTGTCTTTGAAGCCTAGACTTTCTATGGGCTTACTTTTTCATTCATCCAGGTTTGTCTCATAGCTTATAATATCACATATCCTAGACAATGTATTATGTGCACTTGCAAAGAATATATATTCTGCTATCGCTGGGAAGTGTTCTAAAAATGTATCTTAGGTCTGGGAGGTTTGTAGTTCATTTCAGTATTGTTCAATAGTGTGTTTAGGAATGGCTTAATAGCCCTTCATTTTGATACACAATTTCACTGAATATGGAATTCTTCATTGATGGCCAGCTTCATTCAGTAATTTTAATATGCCTTCTATTCCTTTAGGCTTTCATTGTTTCTAATATGCCACCTATTACTCTTATTATTTTTTAAACTTGAACACTCAGTTTTCTCTTGGTATTTTAATAACTATGCCTTCATCTTTATTCCTCTTGTTTAAGTAGCATGTGAAGATGGCCTTGAGTCCACCCTCCCTGGGCTTCATTGAGCCTCTTGCATGTGTAGACTAATATTTTTTTAAATACTATACTGAAGCAGAAAATTCATCCTTTCTTCAACTATTCATTCTATCCTGGCTCCCAAAGGATTAGATGATGTCCACTGGTGAGGCATTTACTCAATCTATTGGTTGAAATAATCTCTTTCAGAGACACCCTACTGACAGGCCCAGAAATGACATTTTACCAGCTGTCTGGGCCTCCTTTAGCCCAGGCAGGTTACCAGGCAATAGGAGCCATCACCATAGGCATCTCCTCAAGTAAACTGTAAGCTTCTTTTTGCCAGGGTTGTGTTTGTTTTGTTATCTATCTATCTATCTATAGATATAACTCTATCTATCTATAGATAGATAGATAGATAGATAATTTAAATATGTATTGGATATGTGAATCTATAGATTAAGTTTGGCCATTCATAATACACATTCAACTTACCTCATATGATGAAAGGTTATAAATATCATGCATTAAGGCCAAATTTACCACTATTTAACTTTTATTGTTGTTATTTATGTTTTATTGTATGGGAAGCTGCTTTCTCTTCAGTATCATGTAACCAATGTACTAGTTAGTTTAAATGAGTCCAGCATTTTCACCTTTCTTTATTTCTCTATTAGTTCACATAGCCATAATATCATATTTGTAAAATTATAATTTCAATTTATTCCTATGAAAAAGATGTGATTAAATAACATCATATTTAAAGTTAAACATATTTTAATATATGGAGTGAAACCTATACAACATACAGTACAAAATACAGGTTAAGTAAAAAGTTCACTCCTACAGTAAGTTTAAAGAATTATAACTTACGCTCACTGTGATAAAACCAAGAAATGGCAACATTCTAAAAATGTTTGTTTGGAAAATATAAGCAAGGATGGAAATGTGGAACATTTATCCCTATATTAAGTGACAAGTGACAGGAAAAGTGTCTTGTATTTGGAGTTTTGATTCAGCAATTAGAGGTTACTACATATTCTTAAGTTCTAGTTTTTTCATCTACAAAATAAAATGTGTAAGATGATTATAATGCTAAGTGCAAAAGATTTATATGAATATAAAATGTTAATATTAGCATGCTACAACTACTACCATCACCAATAAAAAACAAACATTTCTGATCATTTATTTTTTTCCATTTATGTCTCATTTACTCCTCAGATATACCCTATTAGGAGCATCTTGTATTTTTGCATGCAATAAAGAATGAAGAACCTAAGCTTCACTGAGATCAAATAAGTTGCTCGAACATATAACTCTTCTTGTGAGCAAAGATTGGAATGCATGCAATGTGAAGTCTTTACACTTAACTACAATGTGTAATATATGTGAATATTCTCCATTAGGAGATTAATCATTTGTATAATCTTGCTCCCTTATTCTGGATAAAAAGAAACTTTAACATATTCATAACATATGAATACAAAGCAGTCGGTAAGCACGTGTCTGCTCCTAACTCCTGGTGAGATTCACCTGCAGTAATACAAATCAATTGGAGTATCATTCTCACCACACGTCTGGCAACAAAGAGCTCCCAGTGAATGGAAAATTACAAGGGCTGGATTTATTCCATTTACCAAATGAAAACTACAATCTTGTCTTTTTCTTAGTAGAGAGAGATCCAATAAAACACTTCATTCTGCAAACGCCAAGCACTGCTGTTTGGACAGTTGCAGCACCAACTCTTCCTTTCATAACTGTACATTTGTGGGTTTTGTGTACCGACCAATCAAGGCTATTTACTTCACTTAGAACATCTCCTGCCAAAAAGGCAATTTTGTGTATAAATGGCTCTAATCTGGGAAGCCATCCAAAAGAAGTCATTCAGGTAAATAACAGTGTGATTTACATGCAGGTGCAAACCATAAACTTAGAAATAGTTTGAAAATGCGAACTAAAGATAAGGAACAGAATTAACTAGACTTTCCCTTTGATATTTCAAACATTCTAGAAATGTTAAATTCTTGTTTGATTATCATTTTTAGATTTAAAAGTAACTATCTTTGAGGTTTGTTTATGCATTTTGCATTTCTAAAAATAAATATTAACATCATGAGTAATAGCTACATAGTATCAAATAGCCAAATATACTAGTAGATTAGAAAAGAGATTTTTCCTGCTTGACAAAAAGAAAGACATGAAAAAAAATCACTCTAAATAGATACATTCATATATGAAGACACAATGCAAATATTCTCTACTTTTATCTTTTCAGTCCTTCACAGAACTATGTCTTACTTGTTTTTCAAGCATGAAGCAATCATATAAATCATCAACAAAACAAAATTAGAATAAAAAAATTAGAAGAATAGAAAGGTCATGGGTTGTGCAAGAAGTTCAAAATATATCAACAATATTGCCTCTGGATCACTTTGAAGTTAAAAACAAATCATGAGCTATTGAAACTATAAAATAAAGGATTGGATCATGTTTTGTGAGATGTAGAGATGTGCTGTGTTTCTTTGTCTTGAATACTCTTGAAGTTCTGATTGGCTGACAGCTGTATCTGGGATACAGGAGAAACATACAGATGGCATGAAAGTTAGTGGAGCATCCAAAGACTGGTATTTTTGTGTCAGCTCCAATAGGTACTACAAATGAAAACTCAAGAGCTCTGAATATTATTTTTTCTTATTCAGAAATAATGCCTTCACTGACTAGCTTTCAAAAGTTTTATGTGGGTAAAATGATGCAATAGTTATAAAACATTTCTTAATCAAAGTAACTCATAAATGGGTTTATAAAAATAAAAGGAAAAACAACTTTAAATTACGTCTGGCAATAATGAATGTAATTCATTATTACATTCATTGTAATTCATTACGTCTGGCAGTTAATGAATGAATGTAATGTTTTATAAAATGTTACTAGCAAGTATCTTAGATATTCCAGGCATTACACCTTTTTAGATTTCTATGTAAGGATTTAACAGCAGTGTTTCTGACATGTGAAACAAATTGTGACATAATCTTCCTAAATGTGAAAACTAAAATATATATTAAACAGATGCATTTTTTGGTTCTTTATAGCCACTGCTATGTTCCAAGTAGTATTTTTAAAGATTTTATTTATTTATTTTTAGAGAGAGGAGAAGGGAAGGAGAAAGGGAAACACCAATGTGTGGTTGCCTCTCATGTGCCCCCTACTGGGGACCTGGCCTGCAACCCAGGCATGTGCCCTGACTGGGAATCAAACTGGCAAACCTTTGTTTTTCAGGCCCATGCTCAATCCACTGAGTCACACCAGCCAGGGCCCAAGTAGTATTAAAATGTTTTCTGTATGACATCAGCATTCTTCAGGAGAATATAGCCTGACTATTTCTCAAATAAGTAGATGAATATTGACCTTGATGAGGCCTTCCTGAAATATCAAGTAGATTGCTGGTTTATAGTTATGCATTCTTGATTTACATTTTATTTTGACATGTATTAAACTTTGTTACATAAGTAAAGCACATAATTATTTGAATCTCCTTTTATTCATTTATAATAGTTGGTATAGAGAACATAGGAAATAGATGGAAGACAGAAAAGAAGAAAGAAGAAGGTATTTCAGAAATAAATGAGGGAGTTAGAAATTAAACCCATGCAAACACTAAGCCATTAGTTTATAAACCTGTTCAATAAAACCTCTTTGTCCCAGGGGAGGAGTGAACTCAAGGGACAAGTTCTACAATGGAAATCACCAAGCAAATTTATTTTTCCCTTTTCTACAAAAGTATTTTAATGTAATAGTATTGCATATCTATTCAGGTTCCTGTGTATTGTCCCTATAAAGCCTTGCTTTATTTTCCTAATTTACTTATTAATTAGTAATAGTTAAAGTACAGAGAAGACTTTAATATTTTATCTAAATTTATGACCTTGAGATTAGATCATTTTTTTAAAAGATTTTATTTATTTATTTTTAGGGAGGGAGTTAGAGAGAGAGAGAGAGAAAGAAGCATCAATGTGCGGTTGCTGGGGGTTATGGCCTGCAACCCAGGAATGTACCCTGGCTGGGAATCGAACCTGGGACACTTTGGTTCCCAGCCCGCACTCAATCCACTGAGCTACGCCAGCCAGGTAGATCATTTTTAAAATAATTCTTGTGTGTTAATCAAATACATTAATATTTAATTGGATAAGCATAAGTATGTCTTCTAAGAAAGTGGTGATAAGTCACTAGAAAATAAAACTTGTTTTAAGCAAACATTAGGTAAGGACTTATTATATAATAGGAGCCCTAGCACTATTGGTGATTGAGTAAATGTATGAGAGATGGCTACCCAAGGAACATCTGGTGATATTTAACAAAAGATGTGGCTATAAATAAAGGTATGTTTGCATAGATATTTTGGAAATTCAGCTGGGTCCAGGGCAATTGAACAAGATGAAGGAAGAAACGGATATTTTAATTATGAATAAAATCCAGATAAACTGCTCTTTTCAGAAGTAGATACTTCTGTATGTTAGGAATACATGCTTTAGTGATCTGTGGAACTGGGGAAATGCATGTGGTTAAAGACAATATTTTGTACACACGCACTATTTACATAATCATTTATTAAACTCTGATGGCAATATAATGGACATCTTTTAGCTAAACATTGCATCATACATGTTCATACAATCATTAATATACCGTATAAAACACAATTAACATAAATAAATTTAGAAAATTTAAAAGATATGAAACTGTATAATCCATAGTGAAACTTCCCAGGAAAGCACTGTTCCCAAAATAAGCACCCAAGCATGTCCTGTTCATTGATTATAGAACAAGCGCTCAAACATGTTTCGCAGCATTTCCTGTCCCACACACGCATACACATGCCTGTGCAGGCATGCAGTGTTCGCACTTGTGCTCCCAGCTACACTGTGTTCCAGCACCGGGAGATACAATTAATTACATAATCTAGCCTGTTAGAACTTATTATAAATGATAACATATTCATTATCTACTCAGGGTCTTACCTATATATTTGTGTGAATATAAATATATACTAATTTACGTAGGCTATATTTTAATAGTGAAAATGCTTTGCTAAACTTTATGTGAATTTGAAAAACATAAAGAGCCAAATAATGATCCTAGCAGAACTTAATAAAGCAAAGTAACACAAACAACAATAGCAGTGTTGGGAACTGCCCTGCCTGGTATCAGAAGCTCTAACCCCTGCCTAGGCTAAGGCAAAGGGAACGCCCTTGGAACTTGTAAGCCAGCAAGGAGACAAAAGCTTATCTCCCTGGCAGGAATGCTGCTTCTGCTGCTTCATTCATAACTGAACCCCAAAGCTTGATCAGTTAGCCAAAGACGGGTAAGATTCCCCAAGGGGGGAATGATCTAAGACAGGCACAATCATGTGAGAGGCCCCCAAAAGAAGGACTTTGGGGGCTACAGCAAAAGGGGGTGATGGACCCTCACTCCTTGGCTTTGACATAGCCTGAGTCCTCATTGTCTGGTAGAAAATCTTATCTCTTGGTTGTCTCACTTCCCTTGCTCCACCTAAGCCTGAAACAATGGCAGGGTGGTGCAGCTCTATGCTGAAAAGGGTGGATTCCTCGGGTGATCAGGCCTAAGAAAGAACATTTAAATTCCTGTGAAACCTTCTTTGTTTAGAATGCTCTCAGTTGAATGAGAAGGGTCCAAGGAGGAAGTTAGTTTGTTCCTTAAAAGTCTTATAGCTCTTTGACCCTGACTCAAAATAGACCCACAGAGTTCCTTGTTATCTATTGTTCCTTACTTCCTTGTAATGAGTAATGTACTTTATCTGAATTATTATGCAAAACGAGCCCAATAAAAGCAGGTTTGGACAGTAAATCAGAGTGCTCCCCACTAGAGGGGGTAGCTATCTTGTCCCTACTTCTCCACAGAAACTAGTCTGTCTCTGTGCATTTTTTTTCTCGCATTTCATTGAGCCATCCGCAGCGTTCTGTGATCACTGCTGGCCGGTGACCCACGCATCACAGCAGCACACAAAACTCTTCCGTTTGAAGATGTATGGAATCTGCTGAATCAATGAGGACTTGAAGGACCATATGTGAAGAGGATGGTTCATTTATGTGAGCCAAGGTCAACTTTTTACACCTACTTTTCCTCCCTGTGCATTTGTTGAGGTTTGGCTTGGGAAAAACCATCTAAGAAGTCTGCATAGGGATGTTAATATAAAAGATTAAAGCAGTGCTTCAGAAAATCTCACAGTAGGGTACCACAAAAATCAAAAATTAGTGTTACAAAGACATTCAGGATATTAAGGACAAAATTCCAGTGAGAAAGAAAGTACACACATATGAACTTCATAGTCTGATCTAGTTTTCTACTTGTGAGTTATGGCTATTGTGAAGATTTTTTTTAGTGTCCTTACAATACATTCTGAAGACAGTTTGGTGTCTTGGTAGCTCTGGCACAATACAAAAGCTGGACCTTGCATTCATGAATGATAAGCCTCATGTACTCGGTCTGTAGAAGATAACTGAGGTGTACTTAGTCTCCAAATCCACCTTGGTCAGTGCGGATCCTGAGTAATTTGACATGAATTGTGCCCAGGCTGATTACTGGAAAATGAATTGTTTTTCTAGGAAGATAACATCATTGAGAGCCTCCACAATTTTTCGTATAAAATGTCCAAAACCTAATAAAAAATAACAGGATTACAGCCTAATAGCAACTGAACAAGTTATCAAAAATTCATAGAAATGCAAAGGTTCAAAGTGCAGTTGAAACAATTTTTACTGCAGAACCTAAATTACAAAATGTCAAGAATTATTGTAAAGCTCCAAAAATTAAGACACTGCAGTATTGGTGAAAGATAAGAATAAAAACCAAAGGAATGACATATTAACTTCAAAACAAACCTGCATATATAAGGACATTTCATTTGACAAAATGACTTTACAGGACAGTAGGTAAGTGAAGATGTTTTAAAATAAATAGTGCTGAGTAAATAATGACAAATAATTTATAGTTTCCAATTTGTCTTGAAGAAGAAGGAAAGTACATAGAGTGAAAACATGCAAAGATATCATCCATACCTTCCAAATGGCTAAATTGAAAGAGAAAGATAATAAATATACTGAGTACTGGTAAATGTATGAAGCACCTGGGACCATATTGCATTAGTTGCTGAGAATTAAAATTGGGAAACTACTTTAGAAAATGATTGACAGTTTCTTTAAAAACTGAAAAGATATGTTTCATTATTAATCTATATTTTTTTCCCAAAAGAAATGGTTCCATGTTTATCAACAAGACATGCACAAGGATGTTTATATCAGCATGATTTATAAGGAGCAAATGTTAAAGCAACTTACATATTTATTGATTTTGGTGCATTTATATTTAAGAATAAAAATCACAAACTGCAACTACACACAATAACACAAAATAAATAATGTTGAAAGAAGCCTGGCACCAGGCACAGAAATGAAATGGTGTCTGATTCCATTTCTATAAAGTTCAAGAGCAAAAAAACTAGTTTTAGAAACCAGAGTACAGATGCAGAGATGATGAGAATGGGGTTTAAGAGATGTTTGAAAGTTGGTAACGCATATCTTGATTAAGATGTGGTTTCAAATGTGAGTTCACACTGGAAAAAAAAACATTTTTCAATAAAGTACATTTAAAGTATGTACTCTTAAAATCTCTACATTTACAGTCTGTTCAAGTATTTTTAACCTGAAAAATTCTGCCCAAATTAGAGAAGTATTTATTGTCTTCTAGTTAGAGCAATTAGAGTTACCTTTTAACTTTTATCATTTTTTCTCTTTTTGATATGCCTTAGAACTGTGCAAGTTATCAACTAAATAATGAATTAAAGTTAATCTGAAACTAGAACTTTAAAGAAAACATAAACTACAGCATTAGAAACAAAAATGGGATGGAGGAGGAAAAGAACCACATAGATATTGTTAAAGGGGTATGTACTCTTGTGATCTAATTTTGATAAGCAGATATTCCCAAATGTAAAATAAAGCTGATTTATTTTAAAATAATAGTATGTAAACACATATGTAGTTGTTTTAAAAATTATTTTCTTCATGCTTTGGGCTTAAGTAACATGTACCCTATTATTATTAGTATTAGTTTTAGTACTAGCTTTAGTATTAGTATTATTTGTAATATTCTCATCAGCAAAATACTAACTTTTTTCACTTAAGGTATGAGATAATTGATCAGTTTAATCCAGAGAAAACTAAAAATGCCAGAAAAATGTCAATAATTTATGTATCCAAGTTATTATTATTTTTTTGGTTGAATAAAAGTAAAAGCTTTTAAAAATTGCAAGTGTGGCCGTGGTTGGTGTGGCTCAGTGGATTGAGCACAGGCCTGCAAACCAAAGGGTCCCAGGTTTGATCCCCAGTCAGGGCACATGCCTGGGTTGCAGGCCAGCTCCCCGGTAGGGGGCACTTGAGAAGCAACTACACATTGATGTTTCTCTCCCTTTCTCCCACCCTTCTCCTCTGTCTAAAAATAAATAAAATATTTTTAAAAAAGAAAAATTACAAGTATCATGAGGTTAGGAATGAATGTAACTAGTTAATTATTTGTATAAAAGCTACAAAACATGTGGTTCAAGCCAACAGTGAAATAAAATACATTTTGATATTAACATTTTTCTGAATCTGTTAGACTTTCAGGGTGGGGAAAGTTTGAAAGAACAACCTTGGGAGACAAAAAGAGGCATAAATTGGCCTAAGTCTGCTCTTGAGCCTAAGCCTCTACTTTAGTAAAGTACTTTTAGGTGATTAAGAAACATTAATTCACTTTTTAAAAAATTTAAATGTGTACTAATAGTCTTTAGTAAATTAATGTTTACATATAAAAATATAATAAAATGCTGTATATCAGTTGCAAGACATAAGCTGTTCCACAATTCAGTCTGTCCTTTCTCTAGATGCCAATGTCCCCCACCTGCCCTTTGGCTATTACTTTGTCCAGCATTCATTTTTGGGTCCATGACCCTTTAGATAAAAAGCATTTTAATTCAGTCATATGAAGCATAGCATATGCTTTTTCAAGGTAATCAAAATATCTTACTCTTAAAAGATCTTAACTATGAAATTCCAGTTTTGGGCTTGCTTCCAAAGAGGACTAAAATAGAATTGCAGTTGCACAATAAACAAGAGTCGCTAATTGCCAATTTTGTAGAATGTCTTAGAAAAATAGGAATATCACTTCAAAATATGTTTTGATGGAACTTTTTCTTCTCTATTCATCTGGTTTCTGATAACTCAGGACAATTTCCTTGCACTTGTGCATTTGAATTTTGCCTGTGTTTTGGAAGACAAGTTTCTTTTGTTTAATTTTCTCTTCACTAAATGCGTTTTCTGCCTTTCTATTCTAGAGTTAGAATTGTAGTAAGTTTCAAACTTTGAAGTTTATCTTCACAATATTATGCTTATGTGTTCATTTTCAAATAGCAATCCAGTAAGGTTCTTGAAAACCATGGTTAAAGCAAATGATTTTAACAACATAGTCAGTAGAGTTCATGTTTCCAGTTGTTTGCAAGTATGTTACTGCCTTCTGCCATGTGTGCTTTCCTTCCACTGGACTCTTGTGTTGCTTAAATTTGAGATAAAATGTTATTTTTAAGCCACCGAATTGCTGACTAAAGAAAATCCTCCATTAAGAGAATATGAATAGCTTCCAATTTATTTCATCCCATTGTCTGATTTTTAACTATGACTTAAATAATAGATTTTTCTGGTGATCCATAAAATTATTAGTAGAAATAAGAATATGCATGAAATTAATTATGAATTAAGTGCATTAGAAAGAATGTTTATTATATTCATGTGAATATGACTCTGATAACTACCTTAATTAATTTTTCTTGAGAAAGCATGAAATGATTTTATGCTATATATGTGCTAGGTGCTTAATATAAAATCTTCCTAACAAATTTCTCCCACTAGCTTTCTCACAAAACAGGTTTCTTAATATGTTGATGAACTACAAAGCTGTCAGTTAACTAAGAAAGTTTTTGTATACTGTTTGTGGCTTAGAACCATTTCCCTTCATCCTAGCATCTTTCTAATACTAATTTTACTTACCTAACTCTATAAATCACTTTTAATAATCCTGGATTCTTTAAACTAGGTATATTCCCTTGCCATATGTTTCTATAACTCCCCTGTACTTTCTGCATAGCTAGTAGAGCATATAATGCCTTCAATGTCTTAATTTTAAGCTCTCCCCAAAGGACTGCAAATTTACTTAGGTGGGGTATTTATCTACATTTTTCAGAAACTTTGTTTTTACATCTTTATCTATTATCTATCTATCTATCTATTTCTATCATCATCATCATATATCTCTCTATTACTATAATAGTTTATATTATAAACAATACAACCACACCATATCCATAAATTTATTAAATGTGAGCTATTGAGTGGTATGGGAATTCTGGACGGTGAAACAGAAGGGAGAATGTTCATAACCATGAATTTGTAACTCACATCAGGCTATACATATTTGAAAGAATTAACTTTAAGAGTAGGATGCAAAATTCTGAGGCAACTAGACCAAAAGTGGTTTGAGACCCATTTGGATAAATCATAGCTTGGCTTGAGAGATGGGTCTCCATATGCAATCCAAAAAAAGGACTGCTGCTAGTGACGTGAAAGCTAAGGTCAGCTTGATAGCTCCAGGAAGCCATGAGAGGAGCTAGTTTCATGGAAGGTGCATGACTTTATGTGTTTCCATTCCAAGCCAGAAAAGCAAAGCCAGAGACTGGCTCACAATTTCAGTAGAGTAGGATGGTGTTGGAGGTTGGAGTTATGGGACCTGCCAGTATCTCCTGCTGCCTTTGAGCAAAGTGTGTGGCATCGATCCTAATTATGCAAATCCCAGCCAGTGTTTTCACTCCAGAGGCGGATTTTCCTGACGCATGCCACATGCTCAGTACAAAGCCCTGAAGAGAGGCAACAGAGTGCAGGTTGACATAAATATACACAATTGCTATAAGATACAAAGAGTTAGACTTTTGCGCAGAATAGTGCAAAAATGTTCAGAAGCTAAAATAGGAAGAAAGGAGAGCATCTACCATACTTGAACATAACTCATAACAAAGATGAAGCAGGAGAGAGTATACAACAGCTTCCAGTTGGGGGACCATGCCCTCAGGGAACTAACTGATTTCAATTAGGAAAGGTTACGAACTTGTTCAGGGAACAGTTGAGGACAATGGAGGCACTTGCTAATGACAACTTGTCAGGCAGACAGTACACAGCAGAAGGTCTTAGAGGATGGGAAAAGGCAGAGGGTTAGGATACACCAGTAAGTGCACACAGTAGAATCTAAGCGATGATAGACAGGCTGGGGTATGAGGAATTCCAGTGCTGCTGCAGTGAGTGGAATGCTCTTCACGATGGCCTGTTGCCTAGAGCTCTTAGAGAAAGTGGTCTTGAAATAAGAGAAATGATTCATGGGTTACATAAAAGCTTTTCAAGAGGGAGCAGGGTGTTCCCAGTTTTAATAACTTCAACTTCATGTAATGGGTTCTTCTCTTAAAGTTAGTCTGCATAATAGTGTTCTTCTAAAAAGAGTAGAATCCTCATTCCCACAGGCATATTCCTGTTTTACATAGAAAGACAAGCTTCTTACCAATCCTTTATTTTAGCAATGCTTTAGGATTTACACAAAACAAACAAACAAAACCCTCCGAAAACTCCTCTAGGACACTGAGTTGATATTGGTGCTATGAGAGTAAGTAATTCTAGAGACCCCCAAACAATTCCATCTATTTTGCATAGCCTGGTCCAGGGGGAAGAAAATGTTTGAAAATTGATAAACATTGATGAATGTTTATGAAATCTATCATATCAAATCTTTCTAGACTATGAAACCTATCATAGTCTAGATCTTTTATAACTTTATTACCTCCTGTGAATAGCTTTTAATTTAAAGTCTTCATCATATTACTAAATTATATATGTATAAGTGTGTATAAGTGTGTATATTTCAATATTATACCTGGTATTTATTTAAGAATTTAAAGTGGGGTGTCTTTTTTTTACAAGCCTTGCCAATTTCTAACTCAGATTTTGTAATATATAGTAGATAGTAAAACGATATGTGTTAGATCAGTCAAAAAGCGAATGAGTTGTTGAATTCATGCATGACCTGTGTAATTGCTTTTTTGGAATTTTCTAAGCATATTTATTTTACTTGGTATGTAGTTATTTAACATTTTATTTTGTACTTATTCTGTTAACATTACATTGTAGAGATATAATATTTTTATGGACACTATAATATTATAATAAATGTATATTTTCTTTTTTTTAAGATTTTATTTGTTTGTTTTTAGAGGGGAAGGGAGGGAGATAGACAGAGAGAGAGAGAAACATCAATGTGCAGTTGCTGGGGGTTATGGACTGCAACCCAGGCATGTACCCTGGCTGGGAATCGAACCTGGGACACTTTGGTTCCCAGTCCGCGCTCATTCCACTGAGCTATGCCAGCCAGGGCTATAAATGTATATTTTCATTTACTTCCAGTTATAAAATAAATAAATCCTAGGCAAGCAATGTTCAATACAGTGACTATAATAGAAAATTCTGTACTGTATATCTGAAAGTTGCTCAGAGAGCAAATATAAAACTTCTCATCACAAGAAAATAAATTGTTATTTATTTGTGTGGTAATCAACATTAGCTAGACTTATTGTTATGTTCATTTTGCAATATATGCATATATCAAAATATTATGTTGTGCAACTTAAACTAATGTAATGTTTTATGTCAAATATATCTCAAAATAATCAATTAAACTATATTTGTTCATATTTTTATATTTTAAATTATTTTCATGCATGGATTTCTATTTCTAAAAATGGAATTTTCTGATAAAAATTATATATATGCTTAATTCTCATGATACAATTTGCTATGTTAATTTTTAAATGAATGATAAATATATTATTAATATATTGTTATACAAAGTGAATTTCAGTAAATTCACTCAGTGCAACTTTAATAACCTTAACTATTTGAAAGGGTAGAATCTGGCTCTGGCCTGGTAGCGCAGCTCAGTCGGTGAGAGTGTCATCCTCACGGGCTGAGAGTGTGAGTTCAGTCTCTGGTCAGGCACACACAAAAATCAACTGGTGAATACACAAATAAGTGGGACAACACATCAATCTCTCTCTCTCTCTTTCTCTCTTTCTTTCTCTCTAAATTCCATAAATAAAAATTAAAAATAAATAAATAAAATGAGAGGGTAGAAGTTTACAGGTACCCATGACAGAAACACCATAAATAAGAAATGATTTAAAACTGTGATGTACAAATCATGGGCACTAACCACAAGTCACATTTTTTAAGTTTAAATTTAAGTTAATGACATTTTATTAACTAAAACTTTCATTGCCTGGGTTATCCTAGCCATACTTCTCATGCTGAAGAGCCTTTGTGGTTAGTGACTACTGTACTAGAAAGTATGTATATAAAACATTTCCATCACTGCAGAAAGTTCCGTGAGACAGCACTGGTCTAGAGCTCAATACTTAGAAAAACTTAACTCCTTTTCCTCACTTTTGAGGAATCTACAGCTACCAAAACTTCTGCTGTTTTTGCTCAGTTATAAGTGGTAACTGAATTTTATTTATAAATATGAGCAGTAAAGATAATATGAACTGCTCTTAACCCAAAGAGAATTGGGTGCAAGGAGGTGTATCACTCAGGGTCCTAGATTTATTTGGGTAATTTGAAGACAGAGCAATAAATTAGCTCCAAGCAGTGGTGTGGAAGGGCACAGGGAAACTACGAAGGAGGAACAGCACTGTTAGGTCAGTCACAATGGGACCTTTCTACCAACCCAGGGTCCAAGGAGCAAGGGGAGTGGGAAGGAAACAGGTGTGTGATGGCCCAGGACCTTCAGAGAGCGGCTGATATGGGGTTGGGCAGCCCATAGACTAGTTCTCTGACTGCACTTTTATTTCTAGTTTTTAGTATGAAATAAATATCAAAGTTCTTACTTTTTCTTGTCATCCAGCAGATATTTTAAAATTAAACATAAACACACAAATATAGGGTTCATAAACATAAACACAAAAAGCACACAGACAGTACTAAAGAATGGTAATGCTTCTGAGTGAAAGCAAAGTCTCCATTCATGTCGTAGAAGGGTTTCTTTAATCTAAATATAAAACAATATGCTCAATTTGCCCTGCACGTAACAGAGAAGCCCTTTATATTATTAGTTATAAAAAGTGGGAGTCCAATTTTGTTCACCTCTGCCTTCTGAATGTGTTGTCTTAATTATATTTCAGTATGGCTTTCTCTAGTATACCAAATGAGCAAAAGAAGGTTTATAGTTGTTTGTATAGAATAAGACATGCAGGTTATGATTATTATAATAACCTTATTAACTGTGTTTCATGTACTCGTAACTGTAAACCTACTTTTGTCCACCCCTGTATAGAAAAAGAAGTGTTACAGAAACAAAGACCTTTTGAACTCCATGCCTTAGGTAATTAAGTACTTATCTACAATTTGTATCCAAAGTCAAGGCAAATATTGAAATGCAGATGGGTTGCAGGTCACATGTTCCCCTTAGAAAATGTTTGACTCTCTTGCAAAGCCATGATCATGTCTGCGACATGGGTGGGATAATTACGTAAGAGTTTTCTTTGAGCCCCTGAGCACGTCTCCTCAGCCCCATCTAGAAACCCTGTCTTTGTAAGTGAAATGCTCCGGTTGTGAAGCCAGCAATGTCTCTATTTAGCAGGCTTAGCAACCTGTCCTGGAATCATGACAGTGCCTCATAAGCAACACCATACATATGCACATTCAGACACTCATAGGACAATGCTGCCCCATGTAATAATTCATCTTCTGAAAGTATAGATTTTGCTTTATCTTATTTTTAGTTGTACAGCTTCCCTGTGTTAAAAACATTATATAAAAACAAACTACCATTAATCCTTCAAGAGATATCTTATTTTTATTTTTAATAACTGGGCATTTATATTATGCTAAAATAAAACAGTCCCTTTTTCTTTCATATTTAAAATTGTCCATACATCTGAATTTTACTTTCATTCTCATTCTCTCCTTCTATTGCCTTTGTTTTTCTGGATAATTGAGTGAATGCTTCATGTACTAGTTATATTTGCAAGCAATCAATACATACACAAGCTCAGAGGAGAAACTCGTTTAGATAGAAGTGGGAGGAGAATTGAAGCTTCGACACTTTCTCCAGGTTTAAACAACTCCATTCTCCTCTTCTGATTCCTCTGTCCACTTCTCTATATTATTCTACTAATTAGTTGAGAGAAAGAACCTTTTTGTACTGGTTGGAGTATTGCCTTTCAGTAAGACATTTAGTTATTTAATTAGATGAGAACAAAAATGCAGGCTTTCCACCTACATTTCCTATGGTCAGTAAATTTGTTCAATACCTTTCTTTAATTTGTTCTATTACAATCTCTGTATGGTCAGCCAGAGTCCTCAAGATACTACATAAGTAATTATGAGCTAATAAACTCCATTGAAGAATTTATCAGTAGTTTTAAAGTTACACAGTAATAGCCAATTTACTCTTAATAGTCTCTGCCTATTATGTGGTTCCTTGATTATCATGCTGGATCTTTCACATAGGTCAGATCAAATAACTACCAAATGAATCTTGTTCCATTTGCTAAAGTTTAAGGAATAAGTAATATCGGTGGCTTGGTTTTATAAATCACATATTTTATTATAAAAACCAAGAAGTCGATTGTCGACATGCAGAATGGTCTCATGGTCTTTCTTTATATGGATATCTGGACCAAGTAGCTGACAAAATGCCTCCTATGTTATCTCATGCTCCATATTGATTAGAGGATAGGCCCTATGGAGGTGCATATTCAGTTCATATTAATAAGTGAAACTAACTTGATATTGCTTTCTACATTGAAATCCACTAAAGATAACACTAAGATCATGGGTTATACAAATAAACAAAAGAACAAAGACATCTGATATAAATTGGGTATTGCCAAAAAAGAAGGTAACAACAAATCTGCCAAACTAAACGACACTTAACAATAACCATTTCGTATCATGGTTACATGATATGAAATCTACTTCGGAGGAGCTACTCTAAACAAAGCTCAGCTTAGAGACTCTGCCTCCAGCCAGGGACCCAGTGTGACTGCACTCCACTGCAGGCCAGCAACAGTGCATTAGAACTGCGTTTATTCTGGGGCCCGGAGAGAGGAGCAGCAGCTTACCCAAGAAAAATTATCCTTGGTGATCACAGAAGCATAAGTGGATGAGTTGAACCAGGGAAGCACAATAGAAACATCTGTGTATAATACATCAAATTATATCTCATTTGTCAAAGTGAGTCATCTGGTAAATCCTGTAGGCAAGCTCTGAGGGTAAATAATCTGCCCACCTTGACACAAGCACAATGAAAATGGAGTTTAAATATTCTCTTTTCAAGAAAATAGGAGGTAGGAGTGAATATTGATGAAGAGTAATCTAATCTCAGAATTAAATTTGAATTTTAGATACATAATGGTTTAGGACACAGTAAATAAAATTGTCTTCTTTTGATATGTATACCATATACATTTTCTTCTTTTGATACATATATATATTCTTCATGCATTGAATGCTAGTATTATTCTTTCAAAAGAAAGGACATAAATTCTGTAATTTTCTATGTAAAAAACTTTCTCCTTATTTTAGTCAGTCTCCTATATTAATTTAAACATTTTATTTTTTATTTCATGTTTTGTTCACCAATTATTTATTAATTAATTAATTTATTTATTTATTGTTGTTCAAGTACAGTTGTCGCCTTTCCCCCCACCCCAGCCATCTTCACCCCCTCATTCCACACCCCTTTGACTTTGTCCACATGTCCCTCATAGTTGTTCCTGTAAAACCTTCACCCTTTCCCCTCATTATCTCCTCCCACCTCCCCTCTGATTACTGTCAGATTGTTCTTAATTTCAATGTTTCTGGTTATATTTTGCTTGCTTGTCTGCCTTGTTGATCAGGTTCTACCTAAAGGTGAGATCATATGGTATTTGTCTTTTATTGCCTGGCTTATTTCACTTAACATAATGTTCTCCAGTTCCATCCATGCTGTTGGAAGGGTAGGAGCTCCTTCTTTCTTTCTGCTGCACAGTATTCCATCGTATAAATGTACCATAGTTTTTTGAATCATTCATTTGCTGATGGGCACTTAGGTTACTTACAGCATATAGCTATTATAAATTGTGCTACTATTCACAGGAGTCCACTCTTGGAAGACAAACAATCTAATTAAAAAGTGGGCAAAAGACTTGAACAGACACTTCTCCAAGGAGGACATACAGAGGACCCAGAGGCATATGAAAAGATGTTCAGCATAACTAGCCATCAAAAATATGCAAATTAAAACCCCAACGAGATACCACTTCACACCAGTGAGAATGGCCATCATAAACAAAGCAACAAACAACAACTGATGGAGAGGATGTGGAGAAAAGGGAACCTTAGTGTACTGTTGGTGGGATTGAAGACTGGTACAACCACTATGGTAAACAGTGGTTGTTTCCTCGGAATTTCCTCAGAAAGCTAAAAATGGAACTGCTTTTTGACCTGGCAATTTGACTATTGGGATTATACCCTAAGAACCTTGAAACACCAATTCAAAAGAACCTGTGTATCTTAATTTAAGCATAGTGACCACAGGGAGATAGTCAAACATAAAAACACAGAGTTGAGTGTTTAATAAATTTGAATATGACTGTTATTTGAAAATTAATTAGAAGTAAATTTTGAAGATATTTTGTGTGAAAACATTATTTTTAAATGTCAAAGATTTGCTAACAGGGATTATAAATGATGACCAAAAAAATCCTTAATTTTGTATAATTATTTATTTTAATGAAGATGTCAAAATAAATCAATTTACTGAAGTAGAAAAATAAATAACATCTACTTTAATTAATTTTTATTTAGTAATTGTAAGTAATGATTTGTGTTCCTGTGTGATCAAAAGAGGTAATTATCATTTTTAAAAGCTAGAAAAACTGGCATACTTAATTTTAAAAATACAAACTCTTAAGCGCAATCACATCTAAGGACTAAATTGAAGATATCTTGCATTAAAGAAAAAATTTAAGGAGGAAATAATTTGTCAACTAGTATAATAATAGTTAATTTGGTGGTATTAGATACACAGAGTAGAATTTATGTTGTAAAACATTTTAATTTATCAGGGGAAAAGAGGTTAAGACTTTCATGTCGCTAATAGCAAATCATGTCATTTTAGAATATAATGCTGTTACTTAAAACCTCCAGCCATTTTAATTTACAAAATTCATTGTGCTAATAATGCAGATGTTTCATTTTAATTATACCAAACATCTGGATATTTTGTAACATCTGTTTAGCTTTCTGTTTTACAACATCTAATTTTAACTTTTAAATTTAACCATGGCATTTTTCCATTAAGAAATACAGGGCATACAAATACCCATAAGCTTATGCCTCCATGTGCAAATTCTCCTTAAAATTCTATTGCCTACATAAATCAATTAATACATGTCTCAGGCCATTTAAAACTATACTTAATAATAAAGTTATTGTCAGTGTAATAAAATATGCACACATCTCTATATCTATGTATTATATACATGAAATATGTGGTTTATATAATCACATATAAGATTATGCTGTTCTGTGGTTATTAAAAATGAAATTTATTTTATATGTTAGGATAAAAAATAACTTTCATGAATAATACATTTAAAAACTTTTTAAGTAAGCCATTAATTTTTTTCACTATACAATGATTTCATGAAAGAACTAAAGCATATATAATTGAGTTTATGAGGTATCTTTATGATAGCCCCTAGTTATCAATATTCTTAGTTCTGAAAATCTCAGCTAAGTTTTTTGCATGTTTTTAACATTTATTTTTTATTGATAAAGATTAGTTAATATTATAGATGAATGTGTGTGCAGATTGGCTAAAGTCCTAGTGACTAATATTTTTAACAATTTTGTGTCAAAATTTGGCTGACAAGATAAGAACAATTGCTAGAGTAGTGTCTAATCATAAGTTTAAAAAGTTAGTAGGGGGGTCTGCTAAAATATATTTTAACTCAGTAGGTTAGAAAAATTACCAAGACTCCATTCAATTTTGCAGGTACAACAAGGAGAAAAACACATTTCTAAAACCTGACTAGATAGTCTTATTGCAATGTGAAGAAAAAAAGATTCTATAGGACGTAACCTCACAGGGTGATCTGATCACATCCAGGCAGATAACTTGGAACAGGTGCTCCATCTTTGTCTTTAACACGCCCTGTTCATTGTCTCTGTGCCTCTATTAATACATCTTTGAAATAACTGTCCTCAAGGTAGCACATGTTAACTATCCTGTAATACAATCCCTGTTTTGTTTCCCACACCTCCTTGTAAATTTCCTCACATCCCTCCTTAATTTCAAATGCATAAAAGAAGCTTCAAAACTATTATTCTCCAAAGAATTTAAGATCTTGCTCCCTGGCAAATGACATCACTTTGGGTCAAATAAACACATAAGAATCCTCTATAGGTTTGGAAATGTCCTACGTTGACAGAAATATACATACTGCATTTCATCACACTGAAATTCAAAGGACATTTGAAAATATTCTCTGGATTCCTTATTTTATTTTCATCAAGTTCTAATTTTCAGAAAGTTAATATTACAATTGATATAACTATAAAATTAAATATTACACATTTATACATGTTCTTTATAGATGTCCACACCTGTTTACAAAATACAGACTTAATTCCTCCTCTCATAATAATGGATACAACTACCAGACAGAAGACAAAAGGAAGTAGAGGACTTGTACAACACCATATACCACTTACATCTAACAGACATATACAGAGTGTTTGACCCACAAGAGAATATAGGTGATTCTCAAGTAAATGCAGACATTGTTAGTAAATGCAGACAACAATAAAATAATTAGGAAAATATTTCTTCACAGATAAGCAACACATTGGGTGCTATATAAGAGGACTGAAAGGAACAAATAGGAATTATAGAATAAAGGGAAACTAAAACAGTTTTGATAAAATACATCTTTCTTCAGAGATAGGTAAACAAGTTTAACAAAATTGGACAAAAATAATGGTAGAATAAGAATTCATCTCAGGAATTCAGGCATTTGGAAATGAATTAGTACAATAGGCAGTATATTTGAAAGTAATCATTGTGCTTTTGTCCAAAGTGGTTTAAATCATGGGAGTCTACTCAAATGGCCTGGGTTTAGTGAGCTCTACAATTTTACAGTCTGACCTTAGACAATTTGCTAAATCTCTTGGCGCCACCTATGAAATAAACATGTAGTACTTCATATGGTTGTGCAGATTAAACGAACCCTTGCTCATCATAGTGTCTGGCAAGTGATTATTTCTAAATAAACATTCATCATTATTTTTTAGTATTATCAACAGATCAGAAAATGTATCTATAAAACAGGAGCTAGAAATCAAGAGACAAATGGTTAGGCTATCAAATAAAAGATGGAGTGCAAAGAAAGATTAATGAGATGAAAAGTAATTTAAAATAAACTGTAAATGCAAAAGGATATAAATGGCTTTTAGCATATTAATGAGTAGAATTGACACCAAGGAAATTTACATTTGTGATGTTTTCCCAATGAGGAAAACAATGATGGAGACAACATTGATGAGAAATGTAAGCATTATGGCTAATAATACCGATGGGAAAATTAGAGTGACCAATTCAATCAGATCATATCTCACCATGTTTATCTATGAGATTCCAGCACATTTGTCTCCCCATCAGCTCTCTGACAAGGGCAATTTTCCCTTTTCAAACATAGAAGCAGAAAACCATTCACCACTCTGCAGTCTCAGGGTCCAGGCTTCACAGCAAGTTTTACTGTACCTGGGCTGGAATGTAACCAGAGCCAGCTAAAAGGGAAATAAAAAAGACAAGAGAGCCAGTTGGGCAAGAAATAGGCACCCTGAGATAGTGAAAGAAATATGTGTTGTCCTTTGTTCATCAAGAGACGAGAAGAAAAGTGAGTGTGACCTAGACAAGCAATAGATTTTGATTTTATGAGATCTGATTTTTCATTAGATTCCCTCTCTGCTATTTTTTACCTTCCAGTGGTGTGGCTGCTTTGTCTCAAATGTTTTTTCTTCTTCTCTTGAAAGCATGCACCCATAGCACAGTTACTAGCAGCTCTCTTTACCTCACTTACCTCCCATAAGGAAACAGGTTGGGCGTGACTTTTTTGTTTACCCAATTTTTTTTATAAAACTTGCATATAAAGTACACATAGAAAACAATAATATTGTTACAGAACCGGGGCCAAGTTGGAGTAAAATATACTATTACTGAAAGGACCCCCCAATAGGTTTGCATTGTCCACCGCCAGAGGAAAGACATCTCTCAATGCCAGAGGTTCGTGAAAAGGAAAGGGAATGTTTATTTAAAGCTATACAGACTTAAAGTAGTGACTTAATGCCTTCATCAAAATCTCAAAGTCCCTTAAGGATACCCACAGATGCACACAGTCCTTCCTTCTCCCTCTCCCCTAACCTGGAGTCCCATATCTCGGGAAAAGAAGTAGATGATCATTATTCAGGCTTCCAGCACCATCAGCTGTGTCACAACCAGGATCTTCAGTTAATCCAAAGCCATGTAGCACCTTCTCATGGCCCACTAGCAAAAGCCCTTATACCCTTTTTCTTGCAGGCAAAGTCTCTCCTGCTTCCTAAGTCACATGGCCAAAGGGAGCACTCCAAAGCCACATGGTCCTCTCCCCAGCAAAGCTGCAGGGGTCCCCACTCTGGCCAAAGCCACATGGTTCTCTCTGCTAAAGCAGCATGGTGATTCCCTTCAATGCCTGCTGCATCTGGGTTTAAATCCCTGCACCAGTCTTCCTCTGCAGCCCCATTCCTGACTCCTCCTACAATTGGCTACACTTGCTACCACTCCCATATTTTTCAGCTTTACTGGGCTGCCATGGTAAGTCTGGGCATGTGTGGCCCCATGTCATGGAGCCAATCTTCTCCAAGCTCTCACACAGGCGCTGTAACCAGGGGGAGCTGCCCCCAGTTACATCTTGGGTGGAAGTCATTTCCATCCCCCTGGCTCAGAGTGTGGCCACAGGTATTTAACGTATCTATGCAACCAGTTAAAGGTTATAGATATGTTAAATGACCATGTCAGAGGTTAGCTGCAAAGCTGTTGCTATACAAAACAGCTCTGCATGTTCCTGCTCCATGTGTCCCTTCCCCCAACTCACACCTGTGGGGAGGAAGGGTGAGGACATCTTATATGCTTTTCTAATATTTCCTGGACACCCTGAGTTCTGGACCCCATTCCAAATCCCTGCTTGGGGCCCCCCTCTTGGCTGCACCCTGTTTCAATATCAGTCATTACTATTATTTTTTCTCCCATATTTGAATTTGTTTTAAAGTGTTTTATAAACTGATTATTTTAATTAACAAAGGCCAAATATTAGATATCTTATATCAAAAATATAAATTGATTTATATCATGAAAAATCTTTAGTATGTACAAAAACACTAAAAAGGCTGAATTTTAACTTCCAGTTTTGTACCTACTAAAACTCTTGGACTGATGGTTTACTAAATGACACTATCTCCACAAAGGATATATATATATATATATATACACACACACACACACACACATATATATCATGATAAAATATGCATGCATATTTTATATATGTCAAGGTAGATAAGTAGAAGATAATCTATAAATAGGCACTATTTATCTATCTATAGATAATGATGGAGATAAGTAAAGGCATAAGCAAAGGTAAGGATAAAAATAGAGACACAGAGAGGTGTAGCCTATGTGTAATAGACTTCAAGTGTGAGATGAATATGCTCATAGATTTTTCCAGTGTATGGCTTTATAAGGGTTTATTTTAACTGTAAATATTAGTGGTCCATAGTTTATCTTGATCAAATGAGCATGGATGTAATAATAATGATTATTGTATTATTTCAGATTCCAAGTTGATCTTAGTAGTAATTTTATACTTAGAAAACTACAGTCTTGAATGGCTTGCTGAGGCCTTCTTTAACATTGCAACAGAACTGTGTTAAATAGTGCCCTAGAGGCCTGGTGATTAACACTCAATGATCCTCAGTAGAAGTCAGTTCATTTAGAATTCTACCTCCCTCAATTCTCTTATTTTACTCAAACCCATACATGCTGAATAACGATAATTCATGTTCATAATGATAACTCCAAGGGAATGCAAGACTGCAGTGTACTTTCTGACTCTTTGAAGGAATAATAATATGTTTAGCACTGAGCTAAATTTTTATGCTCCAAGACTTTTCAAATGGCTAATTCCCATATTCTCTAGAAAATATAATAATTAACCAAGATTTCTCATATCCCCTATAGCATTCTTGGTAATTAAATTTACTGTATAGAGAATTAATTTGAACTCTGTGGATACTAGAACCCAATGTTCTTTTATTTAAAAAATGCCTTGAGCAGGTTTACTTAACTCTGGCTATGTTGAAATTTTTCATTTTCACGGCTGTAATACTGATATGTAAGTTGCTGATTTAAGATGCCTGACACACCACATTTTCAGTTGTATTGAATGGAAATCACTGAAATTTTAGTTAAATTAAAAAAGTGCCTGACATTCAACAGGAACGAATAAAAGAATATAGTCACAGCTGTTGTTATTTATACCTGCTAGTCCACAGGATCCGTTCATTCCATAATGAAATGAAAGCAGTGTTGTCTACTTGAACAAAATCTGATTATTTCATTACTCTTGTACATTCAAATAATGGACATCATATTTATTAATTATGTTTCTGAACTTTTGTTTTTTTTAATACCTAAAATAGTGCTATAGAAGTGTTGTGCCTTGTAAATAAATTTATATGTGATAGGATTTGATCATTTATAACAGCTTATTTAATTATTGCTAGAGCTACAAACCATTGCTATAAACTAGGGATAAGTGACTGAACAATTTTGGAATATATATATATTTATAAAGAGCATACAGTCATAAAGCTTAAGTTCTATAAGGCATGCTAATAAAAAATAACCTCCAAAGTGAACTCAGAAGTTTGTGGAACTAAAATGATGAATCATGCATGTAAGAGAACAAGGATCCCTCTTCTTTTAAGCAGACAATTACATATCTATAATGAGAATCAGGAAGTATTTTTGTTTTGAGGAAAAAACAACCCACAAGGTTTATTATCTGTTGAAATGCCATTTCTGCTCATTATATTTTAAACAATGTAATCACTTTGTGAAACATTGCTCATATGCTCAACAATTAATATACTAACAGTGTTGATGAAGATAGTCATAAACTAGCCTGCAATTACAACAATTGTTTGATTTTAAGAAAACAAAATGATTTCATTTGGCAATGAGTGTCAAGGAAGCACAGAATAACAGCGTGTTTAGTTAAATACACAATATGCATAATATTTCTGTTTTGAATATTGTTGACTTGTGAAAAAATAATACATTTTTCAAATGCAGATGTTCCCACAACAGTACAATTCTCAATGCAGACTAGGGAAGATTAAGTCAACACATATGTTAAAAATAGTCAAAGTATTTTTTTCAGATGTAACTTCTTAATCTTTAAAGAAACTATAATTATGAATAAAAAGCCTTATGGTTTTTTATAATTATTTTATTACAATTTAGTGAAGAAAAAAGGAAAGTAAAAATTGAATAATACATGTTTGTCTCCTGATGATAAATAAAGATGCTAGTAAAATTCAAGCAATCATTATTCTATATATTTGGTGGCAGTTTGTGTCATTTAGCTATACTGTGTAATCAATAAATGACATGTTTCACAGTTCTGTGTTCAATGATTTATCCCTCCTAAAGTGAATGATTCCAAGTCCCAATTCTTATAAGAGGAAATGAAGTAGAAAGAGATTTTGGCCTCTTAGAATTAAAAATAATTCTATTAGTATATAGTGTATATTGTCATATAATGCAAGGATATTAAGTGGATTTGAGATTGCATAAAGTATAGAAATAAAAAATAATTTAGTCACAGAACAATCAAATAACAGTTTTTCAGAGATGCCTATTGCTGTAAAATTAACCAGTTAACTGTCTTGTCACATTACTAGCAGAAGTTTAAACATTTAGGCTCAGCATTGCCTGTTAAATGCAAAACATCAATTATTTTAAGCTATAGGGTACCATGTTTAGGACAAAACAATACTGTTATGGGGTGCAGTGGATTGAAGAAGGGGAGGAAAATCATGCTAGTCCCCAAAGGCATGCTACTAAATAAAGACATTAATTAAAACTAATGAAGAATAACACATATCCAGTGGTTGATATACATAATATAATGAAATGAATCTAAACCTTTCATTCATTTGTATTTCTAATGGAGTTTATTTTTCTTTCTACTTATTCTTTTCTGAAGTGAGAAGCATCATAGTGAAGTGGGAAAAACAAGACCAAACCGAGATGTTAACAATGGCTGAACATTTGAATAATTTAGGCAGAGTATTTATTTATTTTACTGTTTGTGTTATTTTGCTTCACATATATGTATACATATATATAACGTAAATTGCCTCATCATCAGAAAATATTTCTGTGCATCATTGGTTCCCCTGAAGTGATTGAATATTTAGAATAATCTAGAAAATCTATTTTTAAAAATATGTAGACATATTCTATTGCTAAAGATGTGTTTCATGTTAATGCACTAAGGAGACAACCTTGGGAAAACTGCTGCTGCAGTTTTGGTTCCAAAAAGACTATTTCTCCAGGAAAGTAGAATTCTCAAATAAAATACATTTTAGAACAAAAAAAGTCTCTCAGAAAGAATCTACACTCAGTTTAATGGTTTGTTAATGCAGAGGTTAGGGTAAAAGGTTGGGAAACAAGGACCACAAAGAAATTTACATGGATGGTAGCTATTATCAACAGTGAATGCTCTGTACCCCAAGAAAGTGAGGCCTTTACGATGTGATTGGTTCAGAAGGGCCACAACCTATGAATTCGATGTATTTCTGTATTCCTGTATTAGTTTCCTTATAAAGGAAAAGTGTTCCCAGAGAGATCCCTTTCCTGTTTTACCACATAAGGTTATATTCAGAAGTTGCCTTCAATGACCAAGGAAGTGATCCCTCACCAAATACCTTGATCTTGGAATTCTAAGCTTCTAAAGCAGCGAGAAATATATGTTTTAATATTTTTGTATTATGTTATGGCAGCCAAAGTGTACTAAGATAATCTAAAAATGGGATTTAATATCCCCAAACAGATTTTTAGACACTAAAAACATTGGTTGGGATCATGGCAAAGTAAAACATACTAGGTCTTTGCTTTTAACTTTTAACCATGAGCATTATTAATCCCTAGACTAGACTCTTCCATAGTGCATATTTATATTATCCTGTGGTCTGTAGACTGGTAAGAAATTAATTCCAGATTACAAAATAGATACACTGATTCATGCTACTGGATTTATAGTTGATGCTAAATAGCCTTAACAAACCCTGTCGAACACTTGAAACTACAGAAATGCATCAAGGAGAACACAGACATGGTGGAGATACAGATTCATTTTGCTAAGCCTGGAGTTGCTGCACTACTAACTCTGAATGTCTTCACTAGATATACCTGATGGGAAAAAAAAACAAAACAAAAACAGTCACTCGGGCAGCTTTTAAGAATGCTCTGACTAAAGCTATAAGGAACCAGAAACAGATAGAGGACGGAGATGCCATTTGTTTTATTCACCACGTAATAGATGAGTAAATACGACATCAATAGTTGTCTCGCATTTTGAGTCAAGGTTTCTCCTGCAACCCTAGAATGTCAATATAAAGTGACAGATCCTAGGAGTCTTTATTTTCAATTTTTATATAAAATACCAACCTTAAAAGATAAATGACATGCACAACTGTCATCACTGAGGAAAGCCAGCTTCTCAATCAAAGCATCACTTTCCTCAATAATGTCCTTTTTACCTCCAAAGGTGGAATTGTGCCTACTTGAATGTATTTATCTTCATTGCACACACATATAACAGGTGCATGAGAAAAGGGAAGAAAGTATTATCTGAAGGTGGTAAAAATAATGGTAAAGATATAACTTGTCAAAATGGCCCCTGTCTTATCTATAGTAAAGATTAAATTAAAATCTTTTAGCTCTAACTTCTGTCTCCCCCTCTACATGAAATATTTATGTTATGCACAAACTACAAGTATTTAGATTTTATTTGTCATGACAACATTTTGCAAATTTTGGTGAATCTTAACTTTTCTTTACATAGTATGCTGATCAGATTGCATTTTTCACTGACATCTGTTGCTGTATATTATCGAGAATAAATTGTAAACTCTGTGCTCCCTAAATATCATTTCATTGTGTTTGTAAACACGTTTTGCTATTTTTTGAATAAAATATAGGCTATAACTAAACATATGCATTTAATTGCTATTAAAACTGCAGAAAAATATAGGTGTTTAAAACTAAACACATGGCAATATAAGACACTGTAAATTTAGCTACAACAATTTTGTGAGTTTTATTATGTACAAAGGAATATATGGAACATAAAAAATGAACTAGAAAAGTTACTTGACTTCAAATAATTCAATTTGTTTGGTGAGAAATCTTATTGGAGTATGCGCCAGTCAGGTATTGCTGGATTACAAAACAAAACAAAAGAAAACAACAAAAACAACAAACTACATCTGTCTGTGTCTGGAGCTCAGGTGATTCTGGTTGCCCTCTGCTGATTCTGGCTGGGTTTGCTCAAAGGTCAGTGGGATGGTGAGCCCAGTCATTGACGAGGGTTGTACACTAGGCTTCATCCATCTATTAAAGATGGTTAGAGCAGCCCTGCTCTCTGTGTTTCTCTTTGCCCTGTTAAAAACAGAGGGCAGAGGAATAAGACAGAAGAAGGAGGCAAATAAGAGTAGATAAGTTCTTATCAAACATTTTCTTGTGTTATGTCTGCTAACAACACATTGATTAAACAAGTCAAATATTGTCAAACTGAAGGGGAATCGTGTTCCAGTTACCACTGCTTTGTAACAAACTAGGTTCGATCATAATGGCTTAAGACAATAAACACGATATTATGCATTGTGATTCTGACAGCCTGAACTAAATAGATTAGATTGGTTGTGTCTGATAAATATGAGCGACACAGGTTAAATTGCTATACATGACATCGAATGGGATCATTGAATGGATCTTAGCTAGTGGACAGGTTAGTGGGCTACATTAACTTGTCTGGCATCTGGGCGAAGATGGCTGCAATTCTGTTCTCAATTAGGACCATTAATCAGAAGGCTTAGACATGATCACTCATGCATGTCGGTCCCAGGACAGTCAGACTTTGATATGATTTCTTTCCCCAAGAAAGAATTCAAAGAGATCCAGATGAGCTGCATGAACTTACCTCACCAAGCCTGTAAAGTCATGCTGTGTATATTCAACCATGTTTTATTGTTTTCACAATTGAAAGCAAAGGACATGCTGATATCAGAACTCTGGCTCATCAACTCATTTTCTGCTACAAGTTTGAGAAATATCCCCAATGTAAGATAAGATAACCAGGTTTCTGGGTTTTTTAGTTATTTGTTTCATTTTACTTTCTTAATCTTTTTACTGCTTGTTGTTATTTTTCTTATTAATGGATATATGCCATTATATAAATATAAAGAGCTCATATAATTTCCTTTAACAATAACAACTTCTGCTGCAATAAAGAGATTATCATCCACTTTTTATCTGGTATTTCCTAAAACACTCACTGGACTATAAGTATAGTGTAAAAATAAGAATTGGTTCTATAATTATCTACATAAACAATTATATTTTTATAAATAATACATTTTCTGTGTGTTAATATAGCCCCTGGTACTTGTCGATTCTGCACAAGTTGAAAAAAAATAATGCCTGATACTTGACAGCTTCATTAAACACATCAGAGGAATACAAGAATAGAATTTTCACAATGTTAAAAAAATTAAATGAATTCCAGATTTTCACACATGTGACACATATCCATGAAGCTTCATCTCATGAGCCGCATTTGGCTGCAGCCTGCTCTGAAAAGACTTGGTGAAGAAATAGCAGTAGTGGGAATCCGAGACAACTGCTGCCTAAGATGCTGTATTTAGAGTGTGAACTTCCAGCTGGGAAGATGGTTGCCCGGATTCCACAATGGCACAAGTCTGAGAGGGCAATACATAGTGAATTAGATGTCAAAAAGGGCTCAGAATATACACTCAGATAGTACAGACCCATGAAGGAAACTCCAAAAGAGAGTCAGTCATGGAACAAACTAATGTTGACACATTCGTTAAGACACAAAGGAAATTGTACACCACTTGTGGTAGCCTTACAGGGGGACAGGGACATACACATGTGCACACACAGAACAATTACCAAGATTGTGTGCTAAAAATTAAAAACAAAATTATAATTTTGCAGTAATATATAGTGATTCAAAATGAATAGGCGGAAATGTAAGTTATGTGGTGGAAAATCATAACATTTAAATATTTGGCAACATAGTGAGATACTTGAATTCCCGTATATATTCAGAAATTATCTATCTATATATGTGTATGTTATATATCTGACATAGCAGGAGCAAAACATATTATTGTAAGCTTGAAGTTGCAATTAATTGCTCCATCTCTTCCATTACTACCCCATTTATTATGTACAGTCCAGGTAGATTTTTAGGTATTAGGGTTAAATTAATTCCACATCTTAAATAACATTTTTAGAATAATAAAAATTAAGGAAGGTACATTTTGTTGTCTATTTTTAATGATAGGTTTTAAATTAATATATAAAATTATTCAAAATAGTCAAACATTTTTTTTTAAACATCTAGGTTAGAGTGTTTACCAATTGTTTTCAGATCTCTAGATTAAACGTGTTGTCAAACACATTGCAATGTTCCAGTTGTTCTTATTTGTGTGTACCTATTTCAATAACTTGGTGGTTACATAAGAAGAGCACAGTCAGTTTTATAATGACAAATTATGTGCAGGGATGATTTGAGATGCTTTGACATGTTTCCTATCTAAACATTTATTTGTAAAGTACACAATATAATATTTATTTGTAACTAAAGAGAAGCTATCTTAATAACTTAAAGGTAGCAAAAAGCATAATAACTCTTGATCAAAAAGCTCATACACTATGAAACAATACCTAGTAGCAAATATGTGTGGGTAGACAGAAAGTATTTCATAACACTTAACAATGTTTCATCAGTGTTCAGGTATAGAACCATGTAACACAAATTGTATTTGCTTCATGTTCAATTTTTGTTTATGTACTCTGAAGTCTAGAAGAAAAATGGGATCAAAGAGGTTATCCAATTAAGAGGAATAATCGAATAACCTCTCAGGATTATTGAAGAAAATAATGCTTTTCAAGAAGATCAAATAGAAGAACAATTGACAAAGCAATGGACTTTGGCTCCTAGAGTTATTGACTGCCTTCTATCACAGTATTTAGAAATGTATGTCTCAGTAAAAATATTTTTGAAAAAGAAAATAATGAAAGAAATGTTGTTCTTGGTAAATGTCAATATAAACAAAAATTTAATTTTTCTATGAAATTATCAATCTGCAATTTATTTTAAAGACATTTTTGAAATTATATTTTGTTTCTAAATAACTAGGATTCAAAATGCTACTAAAATTTGAAAGTTATGTTTAATAAACCCACAATTTATTCTCACTTTACACAGATAGTTTTTTAAATCTTTTGTAACCCCTCCCTAAATTACTTTTTCCACACAAGAACAGTTCTTTAACTCAAGAAAATCAATAGTATCAGCTAGGTGGGTAACTTTCAATTCCTATGTCTATGAACTTTTGAAACCATAAATTCATAGGTAGATATGTAGTTTGCTTATGTTTCTCTTTTCAATAAATACTGTTTTCTGAATCAAATGTTTTAGTATCTCAATATTTTTCAAAACATAATAATAATTCTTGACATTATTTTATTAGTCCCCAGATAAAGTAGTAGAATTATATGGCACATATAAACCCAATCTATGCATAGTAACAACATTGTTTTTAATTAAAAAGCAGAACATATTTAAATATGCCAAGAAATAACACATTCCCATTCAACATGGGAAAGGGACATTTTCTGTAGATACATAGATATCATGGTGTGATTTGATATATATTATTATGATAAAATAGAGCTTCATGATACTAAAGCATGTAATAAATACTTCATATTAAGTTATTTGTGAATCTTAGTTATTATGTATAATTAATTGATGAATAATGATGATTTGAAGAACTGTTTATATGTTTAAGTATTTTTATTATATCTAGATTAAAAATTAATAATGATTTTTGGTTTACCAATAATTTAACAATCTTATTAATATTTTTCCCTTTATAATGCCAAGGAAGCAGCATTTTATATGAATTATGTAGTTTAGAAATCAAAGTAAGATGACATAAAATGTTATATTATGTGCTTTTGACATTTGAAATGCAATTTCTCAATTTTAAAAAAATTAACAAGAAAATTAGTATTAAAAACCAATGAACTAAAGAAATGGTGCTTAAACTGTTTACATATGGTAGTGCTCTCTAAATCCTAAACATGCTCATTTTTAACAGTATCACAATATTTTATGAACTAGCCCTTTGGAAAAATTAAATTAGATATAAGTGATTTGAGTCTCCAAATTCATTTTTATAATAAATAAAATATGTTAATGATCAATCAGTCCACACAAGCTTCTATTTAATGGTATGTTAATACTATTTTTAAAACACACACACACACAAGCATATAGAGAAAAAACTGAGAATGTAGTAAATAAAGTTAACTTTTAAGTACACTATGATGAAGGGTAAAACAAACATTCAAAAATAATTTCCATATTTTGTATTTGACATATTTTAATTTAAGAGGAAACATTCTGGAAAGAATATTAAAGATTCTATTTTATAAATAATAAAAAGTAGTGTTTAAGGCAACAATATTGTGCCATGTTTATATATTATTCCTATACACCTTACTTTAGTTTGTATTGGACATTTAGTCTTGTATAAAATTTTTACTTTCTATAATTATTGATCTATATTAAGAATATATTTCTTATTTATATTAGAAATATACTTTGTAAATATAAAATATACTTTTCCAAACATATACATATATAAACATATGTGTATGTGTATGTAGATATACAGTTTGGCTGCCTCTCTATCAAAGGCTTTATGTGAAAAGCATTAGAATCTTTGAAGTCTTTGATAAAAGAAGTCAGTGTGGTGTAACAGAGAATCAGAATTGAGTTCGACAGGGAATGAAGGAAAAGGCTCAGCTTGAGAGCCTGGCCGTAGAAAGTGGCAAACCAAATATAGAAAGTTAGGTACTAGCCTAAAGTGTAATTCAGGACTCTATTCAGAATGGGGACATGATTTGATGTCATGGGGAAAAGCCTCAGAATATTCATGTGAGAAGCACACAGGAGACACACTAGCAAAATACATAGTTGTGGGAAATGGAAATGTGTATGAAAAGCAGCAAGGTGGTTGAACTAGAATACTCAGATGCCCTCATTTTCCCTAGAACCCTCTATTTTTTCCAATCAATCATCTCCATATTCACACTCTTTTCTACTCTACCAAACATAACTGAATACTCCTAATACCTTCATACAAATATAATAAACTTCCTTCTACCATAATCTTCTCTTTGTAATACCCCTAAAACCCCAAATATGTTAAATGTATTCATTTATAATCCTTCTTTCAAAACCTCAAATGAATCTGTTCTCCACTCTTTCAGCAAGCTTCTAGGCAGTGATGAAAAATATAACTCAATTATGATGATAATTGTCCCTATAAATCCATCTTAGTGGACATTGTCTGCCCTGTGCTGGTTCATTCTACTCTCTACAGCAGTTACTATAGATCCCTAAAATTCTAATACTGTTAATCTTCCCTGTTATATGTGCAAGATAAGACTGAGTCTAGGGTGGATCTATCTCTATAATCATTCTGGCCAGTAATGTGTGAAAAGAAGGGCCATCTCTGTCTTTGTTGAGTCGGCATGTGTTATTGGTGGTTTCAGACAATCCGAATCTCTCCCCTGGTGCACAGGAGCTATTATTGACCCTGGGTATTGCCATATACATTTTAGAGTCGGCTTGTCTATTTCTACAAAGGCTATAATTGAGGTTATGTTGAGTTTGTAGTTTCATTAAAAATAAGTATCTTTACATTATTGAATTTCTCAGTATATGAATATATGCATTCCTAGGTTGACAATAGATATCTTCCTCTCAGTAATATACATTGTATATTTTTCGAGTTAGTGGTGTTGCATTTATTTTTATTATAATGTTTTGATGTTTTTATATCATTGCAAATAGTATTGTTTTAAAATATATATTTTATATTTGTTCACAATATCACAAAGGAAAATTTTATAATTCTCAGTATAGGAGTGCAGGTGTTACAATTTTTGTGTAAGAATTACTACTATGCATTTTGCTTGTGTGTGTGTCCTTGATGTTGCTGTAATAATATTCTCTTTAGATTTCATTTCTGTTAGTTACTGTTATAAACAATACAACCACATTTAGTATATTAACCCTGGTGCATGGCAAATTTCTAAATTCATGTGATATCTATTTTGTAGATTTTAAAAATATATACATGCACATATTTTGTCTAACAATAGTGAAAGTTTTTCATGTTATTCTCAAATGTTTCTTTTATTTTCCCCTTGTCTTACTAATTTTCACTTCAAAGTTGAAAAGCAGTGGTGTGTTTTGGCATCCATGTCTCATGCAAAAGCTAATGGAAAGAATTTCCAATAAAGTGGTCTGTGATTTTTGAAGATATCATTCATTTGTAGTTGAATGTCTTTTGGAGACTGGAGATCTGCTACTAAAACGATTAAATGTTCTACCTATTCCTAGCTTTTTTTATCTCCTGTTACTACAAAAGAGGAGAGTATCTTTCTATATTTTCAAAGAGGCTTTCTGGATGTCCCACTTGTCTATTATTTCCATGCTTACTACCATGAATAATTTGCTCTCTTTTCCTAGAGATTTAGCAGAGTGTAATAGTGGCTATCCTATCCCATTTTCCTTAAATTTATCTTCTCTTACCAACATTTCACTCTTCTGATACATTGTACAAGCAATGTGGTCTTTCATTCTACTGGTAAACCATCCAAATTCACCACTGGTGAATGGAGTGTTAGCCTGTCACTTTGTTACAAGAGTTATCTGTATTACACCTACCAACCATTCTTATTATAAGCCAACCAGCTCCAAAACCCAATTGCCATAGGTTGGTTTTCTGAGCAGAAGACTCTGGGACAGAATTAGTATAGAGGATGTTTACTAAGAATTGTGATTAGTGCAGCAAATGTGAAGGGCAGAGGGGAAGGAGGATTAGATGAAGGGAGCACTTGAAATAGGAGGGCCATCTGCCTCAATCAACTGCAAGAGAAGCCATGGACCAGAAGTGTCCTGTCAGAGTTCTTTCGCATTAGACTGAAATAGCCGAGCTTGGTCATTCTTTGCACGTGGGACTCCAGGTGGCTTTCTGCAACTGAGGTATCCTGAATGGACTGACGGCTGAAGAATGTCCCCCAACAATGCTACCAGCTATCTGGAAAATAACTGTCTGTGAAGAAAGATCCAAGCAATGTGTGTCTATTTTCAGCACACACTGACCTTTTTTTTTTTTTTGCCATGCTCTGAACAGATGTTGCTTCATCAACATTATAAAAATTGACCATAAACATATATATATATATATGCAACACACACGCAGAGGAAGTAACAACAGCAACAAACTACCACCCTTGAATTTTCAGCTTCTCTTATTCTTATAACAGTAGACAATTGTAACAGGGAATTGTAACTCACCCCCACCCCACATTGTAAAGACACAATGTCAAAAGAATGACTTTGACATTGCTGACTCTGACTAATACGGAATTTGTGCATGAACAGGATGTTTGTATAAGAATCCTAGGAACTAACTTCAAAAAGTACAGACCCTGCCCTTCAGACATCCCAGCTCTGCAAGATTTGCTGACCTTCAACTGTGGGTCCAGAATGATGGAAAGTCAGGATGACATGAACCCAGGACGGTGACCCAGGGTGACACACACTGAACCATCACTTGCCTTATCTGAATGGACTGTGCTCATCTGCATGTAAGAGAACTTTTCAACCCCCTTCTTTGATATCTCTGCTCTGTTTTCCTCTTGCTCCTTGTAAAAACCTCATCCTCCACTGAGAGGTGGAGATGCGCTTTGTGACCTGAGTCCCCCACCTTCCAGTTTGCTGGCACCTAAAAGTAAACCACTTTTCTTTACATTACCATCTATCTCTCAAGTGTTGGCTTCCATAGCAGCAGTTAGCCAGACTTGCATTTGTTGACAGGCTTCTTAGCTTCTTTTTTTTGGACAGCTTAATGTTCGGCAACTAATTCAAGAGGAAAACAATCCTATCAGTCTCTCTTCTCTGTGCTTTTGTTTCTCCTCCCTAGGGTCTAAATTTCTCAACATCTGGCTGTTTGGGCAGCTCTGTATGACTTTTATTATTATAATATATATATTTCAATAAGTATCATACGTATACATTAATTATTATACTGAGACATGGGGCACATTGGTCTGGTGTAGGAGATTCCATCACTGTCAAAAATAGAAAATGTCTTCACAGTTTTCAATATTCCAACAATTATCTGATAGTTTATTTTTATCACTCACTACGTACCGCCTACTAGGTAAACCATTCTTTTCAGAGTCTTTGAATGTGATCCAACTGGATGAGGTTTGCCACTGGGAGGAAAAGGGTAAGAAGGAGGAGAGGTGGAAAACAGCAGGAGATTTTAAACTCCTTAAAATGCTCAAACATAGAACAAGTAAAAGTTAAATGATTTACACTCTTAAAATGGATTATAATCTAAATGGCATGCCATAACAATATACTATACTTGTTAAAACCATTTTAGTTTTTATAAATAGATTTTTCATGTGTGCCAAATAATATTTTATTCTTCTATAGTGATGTTACAGGAGGAAGACCAGTCTGTAAATAGGTTCTTCCAATAGGTCAGAGAAAGGAATTTCAGGAACACACACATAGGAGCATTTGATCAATACTGGCAAGATTTATTAGAGTGACCCACTCAACAAGGCCTTTCCTAGCATTCTTCAGGGAGATCACATTCACGATCCCCAGGTACACCATGCCTGATGCCTCATCCATTACTAGGTGGTTTAGCTCGATCTTGCTGCAAACGTCCAGCTTCTGAAGCCACAGGCCTGCACACAGGCCCAGTGAGGCCCAGGAGGGTCAGTAAGGCCCACAGCTACATCACCACACACCTGAGGCTGAGCTTGGGCAAATCACTTAACTTCCTTAGGTCTCATTTTCACTCTACATGTGCTGCCAAGGCTCGATGGTGCCCAGTCCATGACTGGCATTGTGCTCTGGTTCTGAGGCTGCAAAAGAGAGAGAGCTTTGGCCCTTTGTTAAGGTTGGATTAGATTTTCTTGGGTTTGGATGACAATAGTTTTTGTTTTTTATAATTCAATCATTATTGTATTTTTTCCCAATACCATTTGGTACCCCTATAGCCCCTCCTCCCAGCAATCACCACGTTGTTTTTCATGTCCATGAAGCAAGCCTTTGTTTCTTTCTGCCAATCCTACAACCCTTTACCCTCTTTCCCACCCCCACTAGCTGTCTACCCTTTGTGACAGTATGGGCAGACCTGGAGAACATTATGCTAAGTGAAATAAGCGAGTCAAAGAAAGACAAAGACCATATAATTTCACTCCTATGTGGAATCTAATGGACAAACTACAAAGAAAATGGGGACAGACTCATAGATGGAGAGCAACATGACAGCTAGAGAGTGGGCTTTATTTCAAACTATCAAATGCATTTCCTAGATCTTTGGGGTTCTGTACCCTATTCTGTCTTATCCTTTTCCCAGATTTTCCCAGGCTAGACTCCTCCTGTTTATGACCATCATTTTGGCTCCCACTGCGCAGGCCTCCAGGTTCTGCTTTGTCATTTGGCTCCTATTGTGCGTGTACTTACCACTCCCCACCTGTGTGCTCCATCATGGCTTCTATGTCCTGCACCCAGGAAAGAAATTTCCCTCCCCCATTAATCTGGGTTTGTTCTGTGGGTAAATTGTAAATATGGGTCTTCTGGCCTACTCAGGTGCCCAGAGTGACTGTGCAGCTGCCCCTCCCGAGTTAATCCAGCTTACTTAGATACCGGCTCCCTTCTCTTTCCTTGACCTCTAACGAGGTGCCTACTGTGACACTGGTAACTTAGAATCAATCTCTCAGTGATGCCAAATACTATCAAAAATGAAAAACATTTGCATTCAAGAAGGGGCAAAGTATTTATGGAAAATGACACTATGAAATTTATATACCATTTTAATTAATGCCGGGTACCAAAAAAATTTTAAAAAATCATTTGACATTGATTTATTTTGGTCCCCTAAAAACAGAGTAGGTGACATTCCCTGTCAGAACTGATTTGGGCTTTAAATGAGAAATAAAATTCTAAGCTACAAAAGTCAGAAAGATATATTAGGGTTTAGTCATATTATAGCTGTTTTTACCCTCATGACTTTTAAAGATTAAATTAAATAAATGCAATAGTTTAAAATTAACCTAAGATGTTATTCTCTGATAAAATTTGTAGGAGGAATATTATACCTACATAACAAAAATACACTTAATATCTCAAAATTAATTTCTTCTCACAATGTAATATCAGATATTGTAATGTCATAATAATGTAGGATCTCCTTGAAAACTCAAAATTAAAAAAGGAAATATATTTTGCCTTTTCTTATGCATTTCAAATCAGCATTGTTTATGTATTATAGAATATATACATATATACATATATACATATATATATAATGATTTTAAAGTATATGTGATTTGGTGAGACTTCTGGTCAAGATGGGGGCATAGGCAGGCAAGGCTCACCTCTTCACACAATCATACCAAAATTACAACTAAAATATAGAACACCCATCATCAGACTGTCAGAAATCAAGTTGAATGGAAGTCTGCCACTACAGAAGTACAGAAATCACATCCATCCAAACTGGAAGCAGGGATACAGTCACAGAATGGGCTGGTCTGACACCCACATGTGGTGGATAAAAATTCAAGAGGGATATCTCAGGAGAGAGAAGTCCCAGACCCACAAAAGTCCCCACAGTCCAGGAAGATAAGTCCCCACAACTTCTGGCTGTAAAAGCCAGTATGGATTGAGTTAATGGAAAAAATTGGTGGAGCTCCAAGCAGTCCCTATTAAAGAACCCACACACACAAGCTCACCTACACAGACTCATGCCCTCTGAGCTCCAGCACTGGGGTAGTACCTTGAAAGGCACCTGTGGCATAGAGGCAAAAACTGAAGTATCTGGTACCATGGTAAGTAGAGGCCATTATCCCTTTTCTAAGCCCTCCCCATACTGAGCCACAGGTTCTGCAAGTTGGTGCTACAATTGAGATTCCTTAAAACTGGCTAACACTGTTTGATCTGCCTTGGAAATCCTCAAAGACTCTGCACCACCCAATTTATGGGCCCACTCAAGCTGCTTTTTTATAGCAGTTGCTGGTCTTGGCTCATGCCACACAACTTTCTAATTCTCTGAAACAAACAACAGCTGGCCTCAATGAGACCCAGGCCTGGCATTAGCAGCAGCCAGTCTAGATTCACAGCTTGGTTTTTCCTGGGAATCTCCAAGCCCAGCACATGTAGCAGCCATCTCAGATTGTCTAATAGCTTATTCAGGGTGGCCCTGGGCAAAACACAGATGGAATCTGACCTTGGTCTGCACCGTCTGGGAAACCTCCAGGCCTGCACACTCTGTGGATGGTTACAGACCATGTCAAAGCAAAACCACTCTTCCCCTGCACAGCTGATCCTCCACAGAGGGCAGTGGTTGATAGTTAGTGGTCACAGCCACTTGTTGCAGCTGACTGTCCTGGGTAAATCCTGCCCATTATTCTACCAATAGCTACCAAAGCTCAAGTACAAGAGGAGGGTGTACCAGCCCACATGAAGAGTGCACTTGGAATATCCAACTTGGATGACAGGGAGACTATGTCCCTGGACCCTGTAGGACACCTACTACATTAAAGACACACAGTCATAGCAACTCAACCTAATATATAGAAACAAGCACAAGAAGGCTGCCAAAATGAGGAGACAAAGAAATATGGTCCAAATGAAAGAACATATCAAAACTCCAGAAAAAGTGTTAAATGAAATGGACAAAAACAATCTATCAGATACAGAGTTCAAAACATAGGTTATAAGGATGCTCAAGGAACTTAGTGGAGACTTCAGAAGCATAAAAAAAGATCCAGTCAGAAACAAATGATATATTAATTGAAATAAACAACAATTTATGCGGAAACAAGAGTAGATTGGATGAAGCCAAGAATCAAATCAATGATTTTGTATATAGAAAGCAAAAACAAACAAACAAACAAACAAACAAAAAACACAGCCAAACAGAGCAATGTGAGGAAAAAACAATTAAAAAACAATGAGGTTAGTATAAGCAGCCTTTGGGACAAATGCAAGAAGTCCAACACTTGCATCATAAGGGTGCCAGAAGGAGAAGAGAAAGAGCAAGAAATTGGAAATCTATTTAAAAAAAGAAAGAAAGAAAACTCCCTTAATTTGGTGAAGGGAACAGACATGCAAGTGCAGGAAGCCCAGAGGGTCCCAAACAAGATAGATGCAATGAGGCTCACTCAAAGACACATCATAATTAAAATGCCTAAGTTTAAAGATAAAGAGAGAATCTTAAAAACAGCAAGAGAAAAGAAGTTAATTACCTAAAGGGGAGTTCCCATAAGACTGTCAACTAATTTTTCAAAAGAGACTTTTCAGGCTAGAAAGGATTGGCAAGGCATATTCAAAGTCATTAAAAGCAGAGACTTACAGCAGAGCCTTACAGCCAAACCTATTGCTCTATCCAACAAAGCTATTATATAGAATCGAAGGGCAGATAAAGAGCTTCCAAGATGTGGGAAAACTAAAGGAGTTCATTATCACCAACCATTATTATATGAAATGTTCAAGGGACTTATTTAAGCAAATGAAGATCAAAACTATGAACAATAAAATGGCAAAAATACACACCTATCCACAATTGAATCTAAAAAAAACAAAGTAAACAAACAAGAAGAACAGAGACAGAATCATTGATATGGAGAATGTTTTGATGGTTGACAGGTGAGAGGGAGGTGTGGGAGAATGGTTGACGAGATGAGGAGATTAAGATGTATAAATAGAGCCCTGGCTGGCATAGCCCAGTGGATTGAGCACGGGCTGCGAACCAAAGTGTCGCAGATTCGATTCCCAGTCAGGGCACATACCTGGGTTGCGGGCCACGGCCCCCAACAACCACACATTGATGTTTCTCTCTCTCTCTCTCTCTCTTTTTCCCTCCCTTCCCTCTCTAAAAATAAATAAAATCTTAAAAAAAAAGTATAAATAGATAGTTCCAGAACAGCCATGGGGATATAAAGTACAATATATGAAAGGGAGTAGCCAAAGGACTTATATAACCAAAGAACCCACGGACATGAGCATTGGTGGGGGAATTGCCTGAGGTGGTGGTGGGGGCTGGGTGGAAGGGGTAAAGGGGGAAATATCAGGAGAAATATAAAAGCATAATAAATAAAATGTCATTTTCAAAAAATTATGTAATTTTATGACAATAAAATTTGTGAATAATTTTGCATTTGATTAAAAAACAAATGAACTGACTTGTTAAAATAGTGTTAATCAATTATTTTTCAATGTAGCATTTATTAATTTATTCACCTAATTTTGATTTATATGCATATTATCTTCCATTCATATGAATAGGAAAAAAAACCTTGGCGTTTTTTCATTATTTACCTTTTCCCACTACTTTTTAGCTTATTATTATTCCCCTCCTTGTTTGTACCCCTAATGTAAAGAATTAAAGCTTAAATTAGTTTTTCTGACTCTGAGTTGTAAAGAATAAAAAGCAGTTAATACGACTATTTTTCAAATTATACTCTACTGTATCAAATATTTTGTGATTAGGATAATCTGTTATTTTTATTGTAGGTAGTGGAGCCAGTGTATCACAACCATAACACGTGGAATTTTTTCCTAATTAGGTAAAAATTGCAAATTTTAAATTTAAAGAAAAAAATTAAAAGCAGAAATTCCATATTAACTTTCAGAGATGGAATTATTTTTAATTTTCTCATTTTAAAATGCACATTCAAAAGCTTAATAATAATAGTGGCTTATACTTACTTATACTCTCTCTCTGCTTCATAAACATATATGCAAATATATACATGCATATACAACATTCTTTACAAAGCAATAATATCCTTATAATTTTTAAGATTATTAACAATAATCACCAAATATAATCTAATATACATTTCATTTCCTCTAAATATTTTTGTTATTTTTTCAAACTAAGATTCAATTAAGTTTTCCTCATTACATTTTTTGTTGTTGTATTTTGTCACTTTAAACAATGAGAAATACACCCAATTAAAAAAACAAGAAAACACTGATATGTGAAAAGAGACCAAGCCAGTTTTCGTGTAGAATATAATAATAGGTTCTAAATTTGTTTGTCTCCTCATGGTGTCAATAAATGTGTGGTTCTACTCCCTGTAAATTCTAAGTTAGTTTAGAGACTTGGTTTAGGATAAATTGCTGGCAGACCCCTTATAAATGAAAATGTCTACTCCATGGCATGCTATATCAGAATGCTTTAAATGCCAATTTATTGCAACCTTAGAGATGTTGTATCATCACATTTAATGAACTGTTCATTCATTTACATTTATAGCAGCTATCACTCTGTAAGCCTTATCACCATTAGTACAGGTTTTTTTTTTTACTTCAATGTGTTAAAATTAATTACATTAATTATACTCTTGATGCTCAAAATATCCCAAATGTGAACTCTAAGAGCCTCTTTAAATGTGCTCTGTGTCCTTTTGATATCATTTTGTTACTTTTGTTTTGTTTGTTTTGCTTTTTTTGTTCATTTGTTTCCACTTTGGAATATCAAGCGATCCAGATTCATCTTGTACTATTGTTACACTTGAGGCTAGGCATCAGTCATTTCTCCAGGGATACAAGATTCTTTTTAAGAAGTAATGGCAATCCTACACAAATTATGTTTAAACACAATGGTGTGTAAAGACAATGATATTGAAACACGAAGATCTGGGTGCCAGCTCTGTGGTTCTTAACAGAGACTCATTGCTCTTAGGCCTTTGCAGTATAGAGGTTTGGGAATATAACTTTATGCTAATGTACAATTTACATCATAGGACTTTCTAATTAATTTCATTTTATGGGTGTCTTCTTATTCACTGTAAGAACAATGAACATGTTATTCCTATACCTATAGTAATATATAATATACATAATTTGAATACAAATTTATATATTGAAATTCATATTTTTATATCTATTATAGCTTCTACTAGCAATATGAATATTACCACTATAAATAAAGCTGATGAATATTAGACATTTTTGTACTTATATTATATAAAAGATGTAAGTCAGAAAACTGTGCTCCAAATTACTAAAGTAATCCTTTTCTCTCAGTGGTTGCAATTCTTAGTTTGATATACATTTCAGTTTATTAGACTTCTTTTCTATTTACTTGAATTTAATTCAATTAAGTTTTCTCTTTTGATATAACTTCATATTTGAATATGTACAATATTTATGTTAAATCATATAAAATAAAAATATTTAAAGGGAATTTAGAATCCTCACTAATGACTCACCCTGTACCATCCAATATGCTATAATTAGGCCTTGAATACTTTTATGAGTAATGATTTCATAAACAACTTTGTACAGATGTTTTTTCTCCCCTTTCTGGGGAGACATTTCTCTATTGATTGTTGATTCAGAGAATATATGCCTGTATAAGTTTTTCAGATGCTTCCAATTTTCCACCATAGAAGTTATGCTATTTTTGAATCTGACTGAAAATGATTGAAAATTCTTTTCAGTGATGTCTTATCAACAGAGGGCGTGACTGGAAAATGAGGTTTAGCCGAAGAGTGGCTGTATCCCATTGAGGCTCTGGCATCATTAATCTTCAATCAGGCACTTGGGGGCAGTAGTGTCCCTCTCATGTGTTGTCTTAAGAATTCAGTATGTTTTGTTGTGTTTTATTTTCCCAGGATTTTCTACATTGATAAATTTTGTATTATAATAAACAGTAATTTTTATTTCTTTCCCTGCTATAAATAAACCTTATATACTTATTGTAAAAGAAATAAGAAAACTTATCCATTCAATAATTTTACAGAAGTAGTTTTTCTTAGAACACAAATACAGGGATTGCCTCTTTGTAGGAAATTTAGGAGGAAACAATAATAATTTTCCATACATATCTGAGAAAGAAAAAAAAGACAAATTCTTAAAAATGTACACTAAAACCTAAGGCATCAGGTCATTAACACAAACTGAATTTTAATTAGTGACAATGGTGTGAGAGTGTGAGAACTTACCATTTCAATTATATAACAAGAAATGTGACACTTGCTAAAACTTAGGTACACGTGATAGAAATGCAGACACTGTATTAATTTTAATGCTATATGTCATTAATGCTTAACACGTTTTTCCAAGTTTAAGTAATTAAAAAATACTTTTGTCTTGGCTGGTGTGACTCACTGGATTGAGTGCCAGACTGTGAACAAAAGGGGCACAGGTTCGATTCCCAGTCAGGGCACATGCCTGGATTGCTGGTCAGGTCCCCAGCATGGGGCATGTGACAGGCAACCACACATTGATGTTTCTCTCCCTCTCTTTCCCCTGCCCTTCCCCTCTCTGTAAAAATAAATAAATAAAATCTTTAAAAAATACTTTTAAAAGTAACATTTTTATGCATCATTTTAAGGATCAGTGTTTTATTTACTGTCCATGATAATTATTTTTTAAAAGTAGGTAAAATATTGTAAGATTTTTTAATGTAAATTTTGTCTCATATAAGTCATGTTTGGTATTAGGTGTTGTTATTTTGCTGTTTCTATTTTGATTTTTTCTTTTTAATTCTACTCTTCACTGTCCTCGAACAAAAGTGAAATATTAATATTTTAAAACTTCTGTAAGTGTTTAAATAAATAAATCTATAATAGACTAAACCTCAGTTGGTGTAAGCTGGTAATGTATTATGGGTACCTCCAAAATACTTGGTCATTATATTTAGAATTTTATTTTCCTCTCATACATTGGTTTCTGGTTTACAAATTGAAAAAATACAATAAACTGGTGACTATTTTTGTTATTTTAAAAGTGTTTTAGCACTAATTTCAGCATGAAAGTATACATATTTTCACTATTAAAATATTAAGGTGTTTATGAAGTGTAAATGACACATCACTACTTATAAATAGTGATACATAAAAGTACTAGAGGAAAAATTAGACAGAAAATTTTCAGATATCCCATGTAGCAATATTTTTACTGATATGTATTTTGGGACAAGGGGAATAATGGAAAAATAAACAAATGGGACTGCATCAAACTAAAAAGCTTCTGCATGGCTAAGAAAACATCATCAAAATAAAAAGGGAACTAAGTGTATGGGAGAACATATTTGCAAATAATACATTGCACAAGAGTTTGATCTCCAAAATATATAAAGAGATTATACAGCTCAACACCAGAAAGACAAACAGTCTAATTAAAAGATGCACAAAGGCCCTGAATAGGTACTTCTCCAAGGAGGATGTACAGATGGCCCTAGACATATGAAAAGATGCTCAACATCACTACCCAGTCAAATGCACAGATTAAGATAACAATAAGATATTACCTCACACTGGTCAGAATGTCTATCATTAATAAATCAACAAACAGGAAATGCTGGTGCATTGGAAGATGTGAGAAAAGGGAACTCTAGTAGACTGTTGGTGGGGATGCAGGCTGGTGCAGCCACTGTGGAAAACAGTATGGAATTTCCTTAAAAAACTAAAAATGGAACTTCCTTTTGTCCCAGTGATTCTACTGCTGGGGATATACCCTAAGAATCCTGAATCACCAATTCACAAGAACTTATGCACCCCAATGTTCATAGTGACCCTATTTATAATAGCCAAGTGCTGGGAGCAACCTAAGTGCCCATCAGTAAATGAGCACATCAAAAAATTATGGCACATTTACACAATGGAATACTATGCAACAGAAAGAAAGAAGGAACTCCTACCTTTTGAGACAGCATGAATGGAACCAAAGAGCAGTATGCTAAGTGAAATAAGCCATTCTATGAAAGACAAATACCATATGACCTCACCTATAAGAGGAATCTAATGAACAAAATAAAGTAATGAACAAAATGGAACCACCAGCACAGAAACATGGAACAGACTGAAAGTGACCAGAGGGGAGGAAGGGGGGATAATGGTGGAAAGAAGGAGAAGGGACTAGACAGAGAGCATGTATGAATAACCCATGGACATGGACAACAGTGTGGGAATTGACTGTGGGGGTGGAAGGAGGGGTGGGATTTGTGGAGAAGGACAAAGGGGGGAAAGTTGGGACAACTGTAAGAGAACAACTATAAAAATGATTTAATAAAAAAGAGGTGTAAATGACAAATCACTCTGTAAATGCCCTCAGTCTGATGTTCAGCTGTTTATTATATTTTTGACAACTCCAACTTCACACTATTTTCAGGTGCTTGCAAAGTACAATTTGCTCACTTACATTCTGAAGCTGTAAAGGACTGGCAACCTCTTACACAGTTACCAAGGAAATATGTAACAGTGGTGGTTGGAATTGCTGCAAATGGACTGCATGCAAGAGCGCAACAACAGTTTAACAAGTAGTATTCTATTCACAGATTCTGAACCGCATACTTTCTCCACCATTTGAAAGAAAAAAGCATTCTCAGGCCGAAGAGAACTTGATAAATGTCTCAATAAAAATAAAGAACAGTGATGAATTTTACCAAACAAACAACTCTATTCTTTGAAAATCCTAAATCTTACTTCCCCATAACACATGATATAAATCACTATAAATGATAATTAATCCCTTGGATCATCCCATACCACCTGCTGTCTGATTTATCAAACACACTTAATATTTCCACACATCTTGTTTACTGAACTGTGATCAATTATAGCCACTGGTTGATCATGAGTTTCTGTGGAAAATTATCTATGAAACTGAAGCAAGAAAAAATGAGGGCATTAACTACAAATCTCTAATTACCCTCCAACTCAGAGTGCCAACCCCTGCGATATCCACCCCCACACACACATGTGAAAGTGAAGGACAGAAATTAAATGGTAGATGCAACAGGTAAGTCACCACATACAGAGAGGGAGTTCTCCTCACTCAGATAACATTCTTAACTTAGTGAGAGTAATGTAACGAGAATACTTTTAGTTGACACTTAAAAATTTTGGTTGGTTTAAATAAAAAGCAGGTGGTATCATTTCTCTGCATTCTTCAGAGCCATGGGGAAAAACTCAGAAATATAACAACTGGTTTTATATGTTTAACTGTGGACAGCTGATTTTATAAAATTCTTACAACAAAATTGAAATGCGTATTAACATTTTGAATATACAATATAACATTCTGACTTCTAAATTACTTTGCTGTCATTCAATTTCAGAGACCTAGACACTACCAGTTTTGATGGGAAAATTCTTTCCAGCATATACATAATAGAATTTGGTGGCTGACTTCTTGTAACATAGAAGAATAAGGTAAATAAGGGTGGAAAATACTTTTGCTACAAACACATAGACATTCTTATTAAATCATGTCCTGAAATATATGCAATCCTGAGAGTATAAAAGGAAAAGCACATGTGTCAAATATAAATTGAAAATATTAAGAAGAGTTATTTGGGGTTGATTCACAACAAAAAAATACAAAATTGAGAACTCTAGAGCTAAGTGCTGAAGTTCTACTACCTATGCAGGCGCAGGAAGACAATGATATAGCTAAAGTCCCTTAAGTGATTATCTAAATGATCTGAATCATCATTTCCAAGGGTGCATTCAACCTTAATTTGGAACTCTTATGTACTGGTTATTTAAACATTTTTTATATAGTCTACATATGTAACCTAGATGGTAATAGAGTTGTATGTGATGTTTACATAATAACCCTTTTATATTAGTGGTATTTCAAAAAGCACTGCCCCAAATACTGTTTTGAACTTCTTTTAATAATTTCATTATTTTAATAAGGTTGTGGTTAAAGACACATTTAACTAATTTCAAAGTTAAAGATTCAATTCAAGGTAAAGCTGAGTGAGTACTGCACCATATGTCTAAACTGTAGGCTATAGCCCTGGCTGGTGTGGCTCAGTGGACTGGCTGCAGACCTGGCAACTGAAAGGTCACTGGTTTGATTCCCAGTCAGGGAATGTGTCTGGATTGTGGGCCAGGCCAAGACCCTAGCTGGGGGTGTGCAAGAAGCAACCTATAGTAGTATCTGATGTTTCTCTCCTCTTTCTCTCTCCTTTTGTCTCTCTAAAAATAAAGAAATAAAATATTTTTAAAAATTAAAAATAAAAATAAAATTATAAGCCATAGCTTCAAAATATACACACATAACTTAATTGATAACAAGGTCCATGGCACTAATTAAAAGTGTTACCTATAAAAACTATACAACAGCACAATTATTATCAATTATTATATTTTCATGTGGGTTTAACTTTTGAGCAAACAGGTACAATTGCCTGATAAAATGTTCCCCTTATATATTAATATGATGACTTTAAGTGACAGGAACACTAGTAAAATTAACTACACATTAATTAACTACACATTAATTAATGGCTACTCCTACTGGAAAATCCAGCAGGGCGACATTGGTTAACAAATTATATAGGTTTCAGCTGTATAATTCTATATAATATGTCTACAAACTGTGTTGTGTGTTCACCACCCCACGTAAAGTCTCATTCTATCAACAGTTGCCCCCTTTTACTTCCTCCACTTGCCCCCACCCCTCTTTCTCTCTGCTAGTACCATCTTGTTGTCTGTGTCTGTGATTTGTTGTTGTTTTCAAATTTGCTTACTTCTTTCATGTTTTTCACTCAGCCCTCAACCACTATCCCCTCTCACTGCTATCAGTCTGTTTCAATTTTGTTCATCAGTTTATTGGGTTTCTTAGATTCCACATGTGAATGAAATCATATGGTATTTGCCTTTCTCTGACTTATTTCACTTCATATAATACTCTCCAGGTCCAATCATGCTGTCACAAAAGGTGGTATTTTCTCCTTTATAATGCCCCAGTAGTAATTAATTGTGTAAATGACCTACTGCTTCTTTATCTACTAATCTATAATAAATAGACAAAAAATGAGTTTTGGCAAAGATGGGGAGCAATGGGAGCCCTCATTCACTGCTGGTGGGAATGCAGCCTGGTGCAGCCAGCATGGAATGCAGTATGAAGCTTCCTCAAAGAGTTCAAAATAGGACTAACTGCCTTATGGCCTAGTGATTCCACTTCTGACAATACATCTGAAGAAACTGGAAACACTCATCTGAAAGAATGCATGTACTCCTGTATTCATTGTAGCATTATTTGCATTAGCCCAGATTGTGAAGCAGTTTAAGTGCCCATCAGTTGATCTTCTATTTTCAAAGTCAACAACATGCATCTTTTACCATCCTGCTGTCACTAGTCTCCCATTTACCACATCTGAAAAGGTTGTCTGCCTTTGCCATCTGTGTGGTTCAATTCAGCCCATCCAGATAAGGTTGATCCAAGATAATGACTCCAGTTCAAGAGTCTTAAGGTAAAAACATCTGCAAAGTTCATTTCATCATGTAAGGTAACATAGTCATATAGTTTCAGGTATGCACATCTTTAAGAGGGTTTTAATCTACTTGCCACGTTTTCTCTTGAAATTCCCAAAAGAAATTCCCAAAAATAAGCTACAGGGCTTATTTTTCTTTTTTTAATAATCATATTTAGCCCTGGCTGGCGTAGCTTAGTGGATTGAGCGCGGGCTGCGAACCAAAGTGTCGCAGGTTCGATTCCCAGTCAGGGTACATGCCTGGGTCGCAGGCCATGACCCCCAGCAACCACACATTGATGTTTCTCTCTCTCTCTCTCTCTCTCTCTCTATCTCCCTCCCTTCCCTCTATAAAAATAAATAAATAACATATTAAAAAAAAGAAAATAACTTTGACTTTATTTAAAAAAATTTAAAAGTTTAAAAAAATAATCATATTTGCAGTTATGCTTGCTAACCTTGGTGTACTAGTGGGAGAAGGTAAAATTAAATTTGAGTCCACTCTCCCAGCAAGCATGATAGAAACATAGAGTTAGTAAAAACAGTTGTTAGCAGGAACCATGAAAATCAAAATATTATGGTCATTATGAAAGGCAGAAGAGCAGATGGACTATACAGAACCTAGGGAGAGGTCTGAAATACAGAAATCTTGCTAAAAATGTATGCCTCTGAAAAGGAAATCAACAGAAAGCTACATAACTAAAAAATAGGAACCAAGTAGCTGGTAAATAAAACCCAGATTCCACAATTAAAGACATTCGGGCCACCACATGAACCTGTGCTCTAAATACTAAATTTCATGACCCTGTCCTGTTTCTGTACAAATGCAAAAAAAAAAAAATAATAAGCCCTGTAGACAAAATATCAAGTGAGTCCTCTAAGAAAATACTTTCATCATACATGTTGACTGGAAACATTGACCTGATCCATCCTGAAAGGAAACTCTTGCTCTGTGTCTAACCAAGTAATTGCCTCCAAACCAGCCACCATCCCAACCTGTGGCATCAGTCCACCAGGTGGAATAAAGCCTTATCAGGTGAGAAATGGAATTATCACTAAAGAACTCCTCAATCTGAGCCAATTTGCTCTAAATTAACTTTGCGTATTTACTCATTCCCTGAGGGCAACTGAATGCCAAATTTTGCCATGTTGTGATATGCACAGAAAATCACATTGGCATGGCATTTAAAGATGAAAGAAAGAAAGAAGGTTCTTATGTAGTTATAGGTAACACAGCTGGGAGTTTTGGTTTCCAAGGACTCTGTTACTCCCTGGGCTAAAGAGATTGATATCACGGGACACTGTTAACCAGCCACAGAAAACCAGTGTGTTGTGGTACATGTGCTCAGAGCATCTGCTTCAGGAAAGAGCTGGAACTGGTACATTCAGCACCAGCGGAATCTTCACATTGGCAATCTTAAACCATGTGAAAAACCATCACCATAGGAATGTGTGATATCACATGCCACACCTCTAACACTAATCCACATCAGATAGAGTGTCACCAGCAGAGTTGACAGATCACTCGGTACAGGTTATACAGTGGTGTGTCAACATGGATTTGACTTTTCAGTGTCTGTGCTCAACCTGGTATTGACTATTTTTAATGTCACTCTGTACACAGCAAAAGATGTGCAAAATGCAAGTGCTTTCATTCCTTACACACCCCTCTTTAATTCTTTTTGACAAAATGAATAATTAAAGTAAAATTATTAAATGGCAGGGTTTGAGAATAACATTGTGATTGTTAACCTGATCAAGTCATATCTTCCATTGGATATGCAGTTCTGAGCACATTGCCTTTACTAGAGCAAACTAATATAGCCCTTGGCAGCTGGAATAATACTATTAATCTGGTAAATGTATGTTTCTCTACAGTAGGGGTCTGCAAATTGCAGCTGTGAGGCAATCCGAACTGTGTCTGTTTTTGTAAAAAGCCATATTGGAGCACTGTGATATTCATTCATTTGCATATTGTCTATGGCTGCTCCTGTATTGCAATGGTAGAGGCTAAAGCATTTGGAACAGAGTCTTCATGGCTCACAAATCTTAAAATACTTACTCTCTGATCCTTTACAGTAAGCTTGTGTCAATCTCTGGTTTTTATCAACAAGCAAAAAAGAACAGACACAGATTGTTTTCACCAGGCAGGAACTGACGTGTCTTTTGAGTTTCCTATTTCAGAGATACTTATTTGTTTCTCTTCTCTCAAGTAATATGCAGAGATTCTTACTATCTATTATTATAAATAAGATGACATTAGTTTCTTCTATTGATGATATAGTGCTGATATGACTAGTAAGAAGGAAATGCTGGTGCTTTAGAAGTTTTGTAGTTTACTTGTGTGGCAGAGGGTATCAGGAATACAGAGCTCTGCCATTTCAGTGGAAAATTTTATTGGCATCTAGAAAAAGAGGAACTTCTCCATTTAGTCCATGATACAAAACCTACCTTAACTAGCTGATTAATAAAATACGTGTAGTACATTGAGATACCATATAAAATTTGAAGTATTTTGTTGCTTTGATTATTTTACTAATCAGTCTAAAGGCAAATAATGTATAATTTTGACTTGGGGAATAAATACTAGAGTATGTGTTATGGAAGAAAAGAGAGTAGGCTGAAAATTATGTGGAAAACATTGTGGAGGGTTTAGAAAAAAATTGAAATCTTTAATATCAAGGAATTTTATATAAGCAATTTATTCCATAAAATAACAGTGGAAAACAATGGTAAAAACCACGTGAAAGCATATATCTTTTGCCGTCATGCTAGTTACTCACCAGGACATAAAATATAACCCCTTGCCCATTACTCTACTTATTCTAACTGCATTTAACAAGAGGTACTACAACAGTACTATAATAGCAACCTTAAACTTAGGTATGTCAGATGTTCCTCTACTGAAATAAGTAGAAAATTGGTAAATGACCCATAACCTGGAAATTTCATAATCATGTGGACATATTTTAGTAGTCAGAACATATAGGAACAAATTGTAACCTGTGGGAAACTATCGTGCCAGATGACAATCAGTGTCCAAATGCGTATATCCATTCCCACCGACCAATCCCAATACCTTGACACGAGCTGAGGATCCACATCGGTTTGTAAAGGTGGATAGTGAAAAAGTATAAACTCCAGGGTGAACCGAGTTTGGTCTCATTTAGTAAAATTCTTTTTTGGACATTGAATTTATATTAATGTTGAAATTAAATTTTGCTAGTAAAGAATAGAGAATGTAATATTTTTTGCATAATAATGGTCATGGCTCATAAATTAGCTGTCCAAACTATATTCCTTTAAAACTCTGACAATGGATAAATATTAAATCTGATATTTTAAACAAAAATAAAGAAATATGATCTTGGTTTTGCAACCAAAAATATCACATTTATTAATTTTGGTTTATACTTCAACTACTATAACAGGGCCATCAGAATTTGAATGTGAATGAGTAATTTTTTAGCATATATTTGATTCAACAAGTTTCATATCTATGATATTTGCTATTGTCTATTAACCGTGGGTATGTATGAGATGAAATATTTCAAGTGCATGTAACCAAAACAGTTAACTACAAAGGGAGGGTAACAAAACCTTTATTATTGTCTCTGAATCTTAATGTGTTATTGTTGCTTTTAGCTCATCACCTATATCCATTTATTAAGAAACTATATATTACATCATATTCATTAAATTGGGGTTCTGTAATTCCAGAGAAACTATAGAGTTTTGGTGTTAAGTATCTCAGATATTAATAGTTTCCAATAAACTTGGGTAGAAAGTAATCAGAGCCCCACTTACAAACTGCTAAAATTTAAAGTACATTTCTATTTAGATATCACAAAGTCTTGTTTATTCTATCCTTCTATAAAGTATGCCTATATATCCTCAAACTCAAAATAAACTCAGTCTGGACTAACTTTATCTCCATTCACCCAGGTTCTTGTCTGAGTTTTCTGATGACTATTCCAGTTTCCATTTGACAATTGAAAATCAAAAGATAAATTGTATTAAGTCCAATCCTTGCCAGAGCTTTCCCCTAGGATTTAGCAAACCAAAATCTTTTACCTTAGAAAAAAGATCATAGAACCATGATGCAGCTGTACAATGTGAAGAAATGTCATTCCTTAATAAAATGTATAGATATGCTACCCTCAACAGAATAAAATATAACATTACTTTCCCCCTTATATTCGAGATCTGTCTGGAAAAAGTCTAGCCATTGTTAATACAACAAGAATGGTTTGCTTGACATCCGTGTATCCTGGCAGCCAAGCAGAGTGGACTGGAAGTCAACAATGATGACTTCACTATACTAGTCAGTGGGGGAGGTAGATGCTATTGAGACATGTGTACTGTGTGGCCTTTGCATTCAAAATGACTGAATGAGGAGAGTGACGGATCTGCATGGAATTTTGGCAGAAACAATTCAGATGATTCGGAAGACTGCATCTACGGGTAACTGGCAATTGGCAGCTTCATCACAACAATGTGCCCACTCGTGCACCACATTTTGTTTTTTGGTGAAACATCAAGTCACCCAGGTGACTTGGCCCCCTTTTGGCCCAGATTTGGTGCCCTGTAACTTCTACCTTTTCCAAAACTAAAATCACGTTTGAAAGGGAACAGATTTCAAACCATTGATGAGATTCAAGAAAATATGATGGGGCAGCTGATGGCAATTAGAAGGACTATGTGAGGTCCCAAGGTGACTACTTTGAAGGGGACTGAAGCATTATTGTCCTATGTACAGTGTTTCTTGTATCTTATATCTTCTTCAATGAATGTCTCTGTTTTTCATATTACATTACTGGACACCTCCTGGACAGAGATCATAAAGAAAATGGCTCCTACCAAGTTTGCTTTGCACTAGAATCTAGATTATTGGTCATTCCCTAGGAAGCTATATCATAGTCCAGTATTGTTTCCTGAGACCAAATTCCACTCTTCTTTTTATTTTTCTTTCTGTCTTCTTCAGATTCTCCCCTATACATCTGCTCCAGCATTTATCTATTCATCTCCTTTTCAGATTTTATTATCTCAGTAGACTTGTCAGATTGTGTTATATAGCACAGTATATGAATTGCTTATTATTAATAAAATTTCCTTAGAAAATGCTTAATGATCCACTCAAAACTGGTTCTCTGTACCTAAATGCTAACCTTGCTTACTAAGACCTCTGCCATTCCTTTTTCAGCCAATACAATTCTCATTAAATCTTTAAGATATACTCCAAATTATGCTTACACTGAAATGTTGATTTCATGTGTTGATTTCAACACCAGAACAGTTAGTAGTAAAGCCTTCTCCATGAACTCATCTCCTTGAAATAATTACAAATCTGTTAAGGTCCACATATTAGATTGTGGTTATGTTATTTCTAATCAATCTCTCTCTCTGTCTCTTCCCCCTGGCTCCCCTCTCTCACCTCTCTCTCTCTTTTCAAACACACAACTGTATACAAACACACACATACACTCCATTAAAAGTGAGAACTTTCAAGGGAAATTATAACCTGATTAAATCCTTAACCTGATATGTTGGGGACCATTCTGTGTGATTTCAGAGACTGTAGCCCTGCGAGAGCAGGCCCTGAAAGGGGCTAGTAAGTCTCTCTGGAAAACCAGGTAACACAGGTGGCAGGCATGACCCAACTCTAACACCAAACTCTCCTTTGGGAATCAGGCCTGAAATGTATATTGTATCCATTGAAGTTTGCTCTGCCTAGCATAGCTCTGTCGATACAAACTGGATGTTTAACTTCAAGGCATAAGGAGTAAACTCCTTATCTCAAGAAACACGCCTTAAAGACTATCTGACATCAGCATGACTAACAGACCCTGACCTATGACAAATCTCTGTGCTCCTTCAATTGTTATCTATAGATAATATCTGTTTTTGTATGACTAGATCCTTTTGACCTTGATGGATGAGCTCTGTGTGTATGCTGTATACCCATGCACACACCGTAAAAGTCATTTGGGAGAAGGGCTCCAAGCATTCCCCACTAGAGGGAATTGCCACTCCCTTTCCTGCCGGAACTGCAAGATTGTGTCTGGGACGATTTGTCCTCACCCCTGCTGGCCAGGAGAGCTCTGCCGCATGGAGTTCTCCCACACTGGTAGGTAGATTATATTTACTGAGTATATTTTTTCTTAACTTGTAGAATTTATCTTTTGCCCCCTTAAAAAATGTACCTATAAAAAGCCCATTGTTGACTTTTTAAGTATCACACCTCAGGTGGTAATCCCACATTAATACAGCTTATCTGGAGGAGATTCAACTCAGGCACACAGTGAGGTGTGTGCTGGCCAAGTTCTTATTTAGATTTCCATCAGTCAGTCTTTTTCCTGTAGTGGCCTAAAGCAGTTCCACTTTATATCAAACCTTCATTTTGATGGACTGTTTTTCTTCTCTGATTTGAGTTCTAAATCTGGTTTATTTTCCTCACTTCACACTTGTATATGTGGAGAAAACCAAGATATGAGGGAGGTCTTCAATCATCATTTAAGATGGCTCACCAAAGACCACTTGAGCAGACCAATGTGTCAGTCAATTACTGGTTATTAAGCATCTATCAGTTTAACTAGACAGTAGATGTTACAGATGAGCTGTCTAAATGTAAAGAACAGATCTTTCCTATGCTTGTCAAGAAAAATATAGAAAGCTCACCAATTTATTTTACAAAGCTAGCCAATCATACAAAACGAAAAATGATACCATATACTATGTACGTTCATAAACACACAAACCCCAAACCAATTGTTTATGAGACTTTATGGGAGTAATCTCTAAATATTATAGTACATTAATTCCAAAAATACATTAAAAGAGTAAGTGATAAGGAGTAGTCTAGAAATTCAAAGATAATTCAACATTAGGAAATCAATCAACATACATCAGTTACTAAAGGAGAAAAAACTAAACAATCAGATAAATATATGACTGAAAACATCTGAAAAAGTTAGCAATCATTCCACATAAGAATTCTAAACAGAAGGAAGTGACATAACTATGGCTTTTGAATTTATAATTTGAGTACTGAACTGGAGAACATGTGGAAAATATTTATAAAGAACATGTTTGGGACACCTGGCCAAAAAAAGAGTTTGTTCTCTGAGTTCTGGTGATTTCTCTTTCTCAGTTGGTTCCAACTAAATCATTTGACCTAAAGCTGTGAAATGCAAGTCAGTCCAATAAAGTCAAATTTAAAACTTGAAATCAATGTATTGTTTATTCATAATTATGTAACTGATAACTTAGGGACTGATACTTATTTCTCCTAGCTTGGCTAACCTTCTAAGACAAAGTCTCAGGGTGTAGCTGCTTACAACACAGCTCTTCCTCCCAGTTCTCAAGGTTCAGGAGTCAGTCTGGCACAGTTCAACTTTCTTCCTCTCAGGGTGACACTGTACTGAAGCCAAGGGCTATATTGTCTGTAAGCTTACTTAGGAAATATTGTGCTTCCAAGTTCACTAAGATTGTTGGCAGCATTCATTTCCATGTAGCTCCATGGCTGAGGGCCCTGGCTTCTTACTGGCCATAAGCGGGAGGAGGCTCAGCATCAAGAGGCTGACATCATTCATTGCCGCTTGGTTGTCTCTGAACTCCTCTCATAATACGGGAGTTTATGTTTTCAAAGCCAACAAGAGAAGCAATCTCTGTTCAAGAGGACTGATCACTCTTTTAAAGGCTTTATACTTCATCCAGGATAATGCTCTGTGTCTTAACAGAAATATTTTTGTACCTACTAATTTTTGTTTGCTATTTCCAGTTAGCATGATGGCGTCATTGTAATGGAGAGTATGGATATTTTGCAGAATGTCAAGATTTCACAACCTGTTGTGTGTGTGTGGTGTGTGTGTGTGATGAAGGAAAACAAAAGTATTAATATAAACCTGTGCTGATGATAAATATGTGCTGCTGTTCTTTGTACATAGAAGTAAACTATTTTTTAACCATCACAATTGATATAGATTTAAAAGAATGCATTTTGCCTAGTAAAGATCCTACTTCTAACACAGGATATCCAGTTGAAATTATCACCTGGTTCATGTTACTTTGCCCATAAATGCCATTGTCCATCTTGCATGTGTAGGAGCTCAAAACATTAATAGAATGGGATGTGATAAGTTTCACCATCCTGAAACTTTAGTGTTTGTGGCTTTCATCCCAAAATTATTTATGAGTCTCTGTTTTAGTTGAAGTAAAAGGATTTGTCAACTATATCCTTCCTACCCTAGTGGATTCTTAAGTCTGGGAACCAATGTGAAGATTTTTCCATTTATTAAGTATGTGTGCCAATTATTCACCTAGAGACTAAAAAGGGAACCCAGGATGAGTCCATGCACCCATTGGACCCATATAAGATAAACTTTACTAAAACATCACTGCACACCTATAAATAATTTGTTCCCATTTTAACTGCAGTGAGCTGGTAGGGTTTTGGTTAGTTAGCATTATTGTTAGCCTGTATTCAATATAAAATCATCCTTGAAAACCAGGGTGGGTATTCCTTTCCTGAAGTTACCCTGGTGCAAGGCTGAAGATCCCTGTAGGGAAGATCATGGAGATTATAATACATTTATACAAATTTATGATATTCCTTCCTCAAGGAACCAGTGCTTCTCTTCAAACAACAGGCTCTGGATCACCATTTATTCCCCTTCTACCCTCTTCCACCACCACTCACACCCCTCCTGCAGAGGATACTGGCCAGCAGTATCCATCCTTGCTACAGATGCTTGTCGAAACACGAGAAAAACATACACAGGGACAACTGAGTCCAGTGGGGAAATAGGGACGAAACGGACACTCTTTCTAGTGGAGAGTGCCTCAAGTCCCTGCCTGAGTAGGCTTTTATTAAGAATACAGACACAATCCACTGTAATCCACAGATTACAGTCTGGCAGGGAAGCTCAAAAGGAATAGGCAGTTTTCAAAGGGACCAACAGAACTCCCGCTGGGATTCTGGGCAGAGTTTGGGGCTTTATCACTGAAAAAGACTACAGGATCTAAAAGGCTAGTTTCGTTTCCTGTCCGTGCCTTCATATTCTAATTCAATAGCATCCTCCAGCAAGCAGATCTCACAGGATCTTGCATATTCTATGTCCCAGGCCTGATTAACCTGGGGGTCCACCGACTTTGGTCTGGACTGCATTGCCCCTGTTAGTTCCACAGGCCTGAGTTAACAGAGAAGACAAAGGCAGCCAGGAGACTTGGATTTCTCACTTCTAAGAACAAGGACTCAGGCTTTGACAAAGCCAAGGGGGCAGGGGTCGATGTCAATCACCCCTTCATTTCCACAGCCCCGAGTCTCTTCCCTGAGGCCTCCATGTGATCATGCCTATCTTAAGTGATTCCTCCCATGGGGAATCTTACCTGCCATTGGCTAACTGATCAAGCATTGGAGACCAGACACAGAACAGGCAGCGTTCATGCCAGGGAAATAAGTTTTGTCTCAGTGGCTCCTGGTTCAGAGGTCTCTCACTCAGCCTAAGTCTCGGGGGGTTACAGCTTCCTGAGACCAGGCAGGGCAGACCCCAACACCCTCCCCTCATGCCCTTACCCCCACAATCACTGCATATTGTCCATACCCATGGTTTCTTTCTTTTTACTTTATTGCTTGATCCCTCCACCCCCTAGCTGTTATTCTGCTCTCTCTTTCTGAGTCTGTCTCTATTTTGCTTGTTGGTTCAATTTGTTCATTAGATTGTGCATATAAGTGAGAACATATGGTAATTCTCTTTTCCTGACTGGCTGATTTCATTTAGTATAATGTTCTCCATGTCCATTCATGTTGTCATAAAGGATAAAATTGCCTTTTTTATGGCTGACTGGTATTCCATTGTGTAAATGTTCCATATTTATTTCATTCACTCATCTACTGATAGACACATGGGCTGCTTCCAGATCTTGGCTATAGTAAATAATACCTCAGTGAACACAGGGGTGCATATATTCTTTAGAATTAGTGTTTCAGGTTTCTTTGGATAAACTCCCAGAAGTACAATTGCTGGGTCACGAGTCAATTCCAGTTTTAATTTTTTGAGGTAACTCCATACATCTTTGTATAGTAGCTGCACCAGTCTGCATTTCCACCAGCAGTGCATGAGGGTTCCCCTTTCTACACATCCTCACCAAAATTTGTTGTTTCTTTTGTCTGTGTCTGTATACCAAGTATGTTGATACAATGAGATATAATGCTATACCCCAAGCATGCTGACAAGAACTTAGAGCAAAAATTATTGAATCAAAAATGACATTTTGTTTGACTTTTATGATGATTTATTTTACTTTTAATAATTTTATGCTTTTAAATTAGGTCTGTCATTGTCCCATATATCATGGTTATAACCAGGTCCCTCCTTCATTTTAAGCATCTAATATTTTATCTAATTAGCTTTAATAATTTTATTTATTTATTTATTCGTAAAGAGGGGAAGGGAGAGAGAAAGAAAGGGAGAGAAGCATCAGTGTGTGGTTGTCTCTCATGTGCACCCCCTACTGGGGACCTGGCCTGCAACCTAAGCATGTGCCCTGACTGGGAATCGAAACAGCAACCCTTTGGTTCCCAGGCCAGCAATTAATCTACTGATCCATACCATTCAGGGCTATTTTATCTGATTAGCTTTTGAAGACATCTAAAGTACAGCATATACTTTATAATATTCCTATTATAAAGATACCTTTATCTGTATCATGGAAACTGAAATATTGCTATGTATATGTAATACTAGACAATATTTGGTATCTCTAGTAGGTAAGGGAAGTTCTTGGATAACATGACTGTAAGGAGAAAGGATCAAATTGTGACCCTAGAGGTTTTTCATCAAAACCATCTCTATTCTTCAAGGTAAGAAACCCCAAGTTTAAAAATGAGAAATCTCGGGCTTTCAATTTATACACTGTTTATATATATATATATATATATATATATATATATATATATATATATATATATATATATATATATATATATATAATTTTCATTTTATTTGAAGGCTTCTTATTCTATGAAAGTAACCTTTATTTCTAGATTTCTGTTTAGTAGATTAATATGTTTATGATGATGACCTACACAAAATCTTTCTCCTGCTCCATGGTCATAATAGTAATCTTCGGCTTGGAGTCAATATTAGACACTATATATTTCACAAAGCAAACTGCAGGAATCTGGACTTGTTTAGACCACGGGAAACGTGATTCCTTGAGAGTGTATTTGTGTGTTGCAATGAGGGACAAGAAGTGACAAAAAGGGAAAGACAGATTGAAACATGGAAGATTTCAGGAAGTTTGAAAATGACAAGAGGAAAAGGAGAAAAATAACTATTTTCTTCAGAACAGTCTCTTAAAGTCTAAAATGCATCCATGGAAGTTAAGTTGGAAGGCCTATGCACTAAGATACTATGGCACAAGATAATTAGGTATCTACCTAAAAGCACAACAGGCATAAACACTTTCCTACCCCTAGCATCTACCTGTGTTCACTGTACCCCTTTGGGGCCGATTCCTTTAACATTTATTTATTTATTTATTCACTCATTTATTCATTGACTTTTTTAGTGTCTGGTGAATTCTAGTATAGTTCTAGTTCAGATATGAGTGATGAAAAGTGGGCATTTTCTCCAATGTCTGTGGCAATCTGACAGTCATCTTTAATATCCATGACATGAACCAATGCAGGGTAGGGCAAAAGATGATTTATCATGGATTGTATGAAAAATAATGCAATAGTAATAAAGAATAAACTCTGTTTTATGTACTCATAATGGTGAACCTGCTTAGCCTAATGCTAGATATGGTGGTAAGTAGCTGTATATTGACATTAGATGACAATCTGGAAAAATATGGCTTGCAAAACTTGTGATTATTTGATTATGCACGTGTGTGTGTGTATATCTCCACCCTTGGAGAAAAAGGGAAAGAGGGGCTTAAAGACATGAATTATACACATGCATAAGCAACTAACTCAGCCAGCTTTTTTTTGTGAAACAAGAAAATAAAAGCTTACTTCTCATAAAAATATACTGTACATATCCACTTGCCATGCATTGTGCTCTTGTTTATTCACTTCACTTGTGTGAAATGACCTTCCTTAATTTTGACATTTAAGAAAATCTTACTGAACTTTTCAAAGTTCATTTCGAGTGCAACTTCCTCTCTGGAACAACTGAATTTGTGAGCTCTTTGAAGGTGAGACTCACTCAATCGTATAATTGTGTTCTCAATGAATAGCATAGCAAAACACTTGCTAAGTATTTGATTCATGATTCAATAGGCATTCTTGAATTTCTGTCTTAATTAATTTTTCTGGTCCATCTACTGCTATAGAAATGTTCTGAAAATACTGAGAAAGACTTTCAGTCTCTTTTACCCAGTATATTTTAAATGCAGACTAGTCCTTTTCTCCTCTCTATCTCAATCTTCTTGATGAAACAAATCTTAATGTTCTTATGTCTTTAAAACTCTCAGTTCAAGCACGGTGGATATTGCATGTATACACATGTGCTACACAAACAGTAAGAATTTCCTATTACTGAACATCTATGTTCCCCTAATTAAGCTCCCATTAAGATCTGACAACTCTTATAGACCAGGAAGTCTGACTCTAAACTTGTGCTTTCTTTATAATATAGTGTTGCCTCTTTGTCTGCATGTCATTAATTTCATCCTGTAGAAAAGTATCCACAATTTTTCAAGATGTGAATATAAACATCTATGTAATTAACCTACAAGTAAACTTTTATTCTCTCATTTTCCTCCCACTCAAGAAAAACCTGTTTGGTTCTATATTTTCAAGAGTAGGGAATTACAGGGAATGCAAGTCATTCTATATAATTTCTATAAGAATAACAAAGATAAAAATAATACTGATAAATTACTTGCTTAAGCATTAGTTATGATAAAAAATACTCAGAACTATATTAATATGTATTTTTATTATTTATTTATTTAGTTTGCACCTCAAACCCAGTAGCTTTATTCCAGAAATGAAATGCTAGTTCAATATTCAAAAACCTAATAATGTAACCCACTAGCTAACAATCTAAAAAAGAGTATCTCATCTCTCACTTTATACTTTTGCCTATGTTGATTTCCATGTTTGAAGCACCCTCACCATTCTTCACTTGGCTCATTATTAACCACTCAACTCTGAAATCATCTCTCCACTCCTGCTGCTTCCTCCCCTAAACAGTTCTTCTCTAACTCTTTTCAATGGCTGTTAAAATCCCAGCTAAATCTCAGTCACTTTACATTTCTAACTTAATTTTTAAATGTCTTTTTATTGAATGTATTGGGGTGACATGGGTTAATACAATTATATAGGTTTACGGTATACAGTAATACAGTATCTCATCTGGATACTGTACTGTGTGTTCACCACCCTTAGTCAAGTCTCCTCCCACCACCATTTACCCTCTCTTTAGCCTCTTCTATCTCCCACACCCTTCTATCTCCCAACATATTGTTATTCGTGTCTATAAATTTTTTTCTTTGCTTAATCTCTTCACCTTTTCACTAACATATATTTTTTAAATAAACTAAGAAAAAATAGTGCTCAAGCCTGGTCTATTATGTTCTTCCACATATCTGTTTTTAAACCAATGATAACCTAATCACACCTACAAGTGTGTGCTCCATGAAACAGCATTTCTTTAAGAGCAAGCATGTCAAGATGTTAGCTCACACATTCAAAAATAACCTTGACACAGTAGAATGCTATCTGTCACTCACTACCTGTGTGAACATGAAAAAGTTGACTTCTGTAAACCCTAGTTTTGTTAGTTCTAAAATAAAATTAATGATGTCTAGCCTGATTATATGCCATTATCATTAAATCAATTATCTAAAATGCTTTGAATGGAGAAGATATTTCATAATTTAAAAAATGAATTAAAATATTATATTTCGTATTGTGTTAAATTAAAATAGACAAATGTTGAATGTTTCTTATTTCTTTGCATAGCAGGTCACTTTACATCAGGGTCAGAAATGATAAGTTAATATTGAATAAGTATCCAAAATTAGATAACCCTTACAAGAATATGTGAATGTCATACTTTGTCAAATAATGCAATCCAAACTTTGCCTCATTCTGATAAACACTGCTTCCAATAGGAAATGAAATTTTTGAAATGATTCATAGGAGACCATATGATTTTAAAAGCACATTCTCTACCTTTGTCTCCATGAGAGAGAATGGCTGAGGAATTTAAAAGTGTGTATTTTCCTCTGTGTTTCAAAAGGTTATGTTTCAGGTTGATTTTAGGCTCTGTAAAATGCTGATAACAGCCTGTCAGAGTTGATGTGTTTACATCGATTTTCCATTGGGTAAGCCACACACATATTGTGTGAAGTGAGTGTCCTTAGAGTACCTTAGTGCATTTTTTTTTAACAAATGACTGTTATTTGGGGGAAAATTGAGTCTTAAGACTTCCATTACCAATGCTCTGAAAATGTTACTACTTTTTAAAATTCTTGCTTTGATTAGGTAATTTTATAAAGACTGTTAGGAAATTTTGGAGTAAAAGATGTATATTTGGATTCTTGCATATCTTACGTATGTGGATTTTGAAGTGGAAGAATGAATGCCCTGTAAACATGAAGAAATATTAAAGATTATATTAGCTTTTAAAATGAATGAAAACCCTTCAATTAAAAATGCTCCTTACTATTAGACATAACCATTCACCTATGATGGCACAATATGTTCTTACATATTTGCCCTATGTAATGACATTTTTACTGTTGATTTTCCCCAAGAAAATAAGTGATGAAAAGGTAATTATCTATGCCTAGATAAAAATATACAAACAACTATAAACTCTGATCACATGGTGCAGATACTAGTTTTTAACAATCGAGAAAATTGAGAGGAAATAGTAGGGATGAAAACGCCAACACTATCGAGCCCCATCATTTGGAACACATGAGAACAAGCTTGTCAGAGCACACAAAAGAGACAAAGCTTTTGTTCAAAAATAGCTAAAGCTCTCAATCTTATCCTGTAGCAAGCACTTTCTCTGTATGGTGTAAGAGTACATAATGTTTTAGAATCATTAAAGCAATGGAAATGTAAAAGTGTCCTTTGGAATTCTAGGAAATATTCTTCCTGTGCTGTGAAATTACCTTATTCATTACCACTCGATGACTATATATAGGTCTCCCACACAAAATCCTTCTGGGGATGTTAAACTGAAAATCATTTTGGAAATATCATATGAGTATATTAACATCAGGGAAATCTGTGTGCTTGTACATTTTATTTTATTTTGTATTTATTTCTATAAATCTTTTAGTAATATTCTTTCTCCTATGATTAACTTCAAACTGTAGTTCTGGAATGTTGCTATATATTTTTAAATTTGTAATTCTCTAATATAGCTGTAAAACTTTGAGCTTATCAAAACCATACATTTGATTTTAAAATAAATTCAGCACTATTTCTATGCACTTTAAAATGGCATTTTGACTGAAAAAAAATAGTTTCTGAAGGTTGACATATAACTGATTTTGATTTTTTACTGATATTCTGAAGCTTTTATTAATTTTAGTTAGGTAAGCTATTCAAGCATATTTTCCTTTAAATTCTTCTATGCCATTATGTAAAGTACTAAGCTCAGTTTTCAGTATATATGTATTTTAAATCAGGAAGAGTTCTTTTTAAAAAGTCAAGTGAAGAGGCCATAGAAAAAATAAATTAATAACAAAAATTTCCTTAGCAAAGACTATTATTTTCACTGTTTTAATTCATATTTTTTGTAGGTACTCTGCATTTATTTGTGCTACATATTAAAAGTATCTTTTTAAGTATTTAGGATTATCTCCTAATTAAAATATTATCACAGTGTCCACATTTTTATTTACAATTGTGCTTTGAAAATGTATTTTGTAAACTATAATTTTAACCTAATTCAAGAAAAGTTTTAAATAATTAACTTATTTCTCCCATTAGTAATTTTCTGGCTTCCTGTAAAATGGTGGTAGAAAAGTAAACAAACAATCTTCAACCTTCAAGAGTTCTAAGCACTGTCCATCACAAATTCCTACTTCAAAAAATAATCTTTGAGATTAAGCAGAAAAAACATAAACAATCAGAAAAATATATTCAAAAGAACTACTAAGCCTCAACAACTTTCTTTCAGCAAAATAATTACAGAAAATTAAACAAAAGCATGTTTGCTTTAGTTATACCACAATGGATAACAAACAGTACAATGCATTGAAACCTAGTGCATCAGATGTAGTTCTGGATACTTAGGTTATTTCCCCACATTTTCCTGACTATGTATATTAGACATGTGAGGTGCTAACATGAAACTGAACAAAACACAAAATATGCAACTTGACACCAATGATAATAGAACTATATTACAGGTAAGTAATCTATTGTGATAAATTCCAATATAAAATATCCAAATGCTATATATAAGCATGTAATTGGGTATGTAGCCCATCCAGAAGGAATCAGATGAAATCTGAAGGATGAATATAGGACAAAATAGAGTGCAGGGCTGTCAGAATTGACACAGGAAAAGTTTCCAAATGGAGGGAACTGCATGTAAAAGGTGTGAAGTTCTATGAAGGGGTTGAGATTTTTACCCCATTTGCAAGCTAACAGGTTATCCTACCATAATACCATGGGTGCTAAAAAATAATCTGCAAAAAAAAAAAAAAAAAAGAAAAGAAGAGAAGAGAAGAAAAAAGAAAAAAGAAAAGAAAAGAAAAGAAAAGAAAGGAAAAGAAAGGAAAAGAAAAGAAAAGAAAAGAAAAGAAAAGAAAAGAAAAGAAAAGAAAAGAAAAGAAAAGAAAAGAAAAGAAAAGAAAAGAAAAGAAAAGTGTCCTGAGAACAGCAGGAACTCCTTGTTCACGCTGTTTCACTGTACTTCCTCTGTCCTCCAGGTAGAGGCCAGTGGTCAGGCTTGGTTTCCCGATGCTGTACCTGCAGTGGGTTTACAAGAGAGCTGCAGAGCCCTGGTTTAGGACACTTCAGTCTTCTGTAAAGGACTATGCCATGTGCCCAACTTTTGCCATAGGGAGTGACATTATCTTCTTATACAGGACAGCAAACAACACTACCCTTGGATCTGGAATCAGACCCTGTAGCTTCCAAGGCTGTTCAGTACACAAACAACCTTGAGAAGTTGGCCTTACACAACAAGTGGTGAGTGTCTCTGTTTACAAAATGTGTGAAAACAGGGATTCCTTGCTTTGGCATAATTTATGCAATGTCAGCAAGTCTTTTCCCTGGATTTGAAACAAGTCATCCATAAATATATCTGAATATATTTAACCCCTGAATATATTTAAGGGGTTATGAATAACCCCTTTGGGCTATTGCCTGGAAAATTGTACTTGTTTGATTGTCCCAAAGTCTTCCACTGTTAGGATCTGTTGAGGTTTCAAATCCCTCTTGAAATATTTTTTTATGTTTTACATTTTCCCAAGAAATCATCCTTTTCAATGAGATATTAAAATTCACTTGCAGAAATTTTATAGTGTTTTTATTGTACTTTTAATTTCCTCTTTCAGGGAATATTATTTCCGTTTAATTTCTTGTTTTTGAGTGCTTATACCTACTTTTCCTTTTCCTCCCTCAGGCTTTGAATACTTTATTTTCTTATAAAGAGTTTCTGAAGTTTTAAAGCAATCCCGATCTTCCTTATTTTTATTTTTAAGCAATATGTTCTGATTTTACTTTTATTATATCATTTTTCTCACTTTTTAAATTGTGTTCTTTAGATGCTTAAATAATGTATTTAACCATTGATTGTTCTTTTATGTAAATGTTCCCATTGTGGTGTTTTTCTTTTCTTTTGTCCTAACTAAGACAGGAGCTTTCTCTTGTATCTTCTATTTGAAATGAAACCTCTTCAATCACCATTTACCTTGCTTGTGGCCATTTTATTTCTCTCTTTGCTACAGAAATCTTCATGAAAAAGTGGACTTACCACTTTTCACTTTTCACATCAGCATTTCACTTAGTCTCTCCTTCAATCTGTCTTTTAGTCTTCAAATATTTTTCTCTTATTTTTACTCCTATCTATATCAGTCTCCTACACTCAAAGAAAATTCCTCCTGGATATACTTTATCACTTCTTTTTCAGGTAATCTTCTCTACCCAGGTTCTGCATGTGGGATTTTATTAAGATTCAACTCTAAGTTTCTGCTTTTCTCAAAGTTAGAAACATTCCTACTTCTAGGCAATGCCATCACATCAAACACTTTAATATATTTATTACTCCAAGAATCTTATTTCCAGCTGAGAATTTTGAACTCCGAATACATATAAGCAACCATTAACAACTTGATGTCCCAAGAAACTGCAGACTCAATTTATCTCAAATAAAGTTATTATTTCTATCACTTTTCCAACTCCAAATTCACTTCTTCTTCTGTGTTTTATATCTAAAAAAATGACCTGACCGCTGTGGCTCAGTTGGCTGGGCATCGTCCTGCAAAGTGAAAGTTTGCCTGTTCAGTTTCAGGTCAGAACACATGCCTGAGTTGCAGTCCCAGTAACCAAGGTAACCAGTTGTCAATTGTCTCTCACACGTTGATGTTTCTCCATGTCACTTTATCCCTCCCTTCTCTCTCTCTAAAAATAAATAACTACAATGTTCAAAGAAACCTGTAACTACCCAATATCCATCATGTTTCCAAGTTACAAATTTAGTATTTATTATCTTTACTTACGTCAACTAATATTTCCTACTGATTGTTATGTTCTGTTAATTTTATTCTTAATGTCATCATTTGTTGTCAGCTTTCACCAAGATTTCTACATCCAAACCACACTCTCCTAACTTTCTTATCTTTCTATTTTCATTCAAATATTGATCTATCTTTCATTTCTAACATTTTGGTAGATGGTCTTTTATACATGCAAATCCAATTGATGATGGGTTCCTGAATGGGTATAAATATTTTATAAGTAAAGGAACCATAACGTTTTCACCAAGTATTTTTGTTAGAACAATAACTAATAAGGAGACTGAGACAAATCATTTTTTAATTGAATCCCTGCATATTTGCATATTTTTTTATGTCAGGTACTGTTCAAGTCACTGGTTCAAAATGCAAAAAAAAAAAAAAATGTGCCCAGTTTCCAAGAAAGCCTCCATGTTCAGCAGGTCATTAACAATGAATTTGTAGATGTTAAATGTCACTAGAGAAAGACTGGCCAACCTTAAATATCCACACTGAACAGTGTCAGCTGGTTTTAGCTTCCTGATTGAAAGGTCTGGTTAATTACTCTAGAAAACCGTAAATAGTTCCAGACCATTTATAATTTGTACTGAGCTAAATGAATTATTTAATTGGGTCTTCTAGAGTTATTGAAATGGGTAATTATACAGATCAACAAAATATATAGGAAACAATGTCTACTTTTTTGGACATAATCTCTTCAATCCTGGCTTCCAACTTGTGCTAAAAACATATCTCTTCCACATGTACACTGTTGATGTACCTATTGTTGCACGGGTCTCTAGTTATAGGTCTATATATGGGGCTAATGTAGCCACATCTGTATGTCAGTGGCTCTCAAACTTTAGTGGGCATCAGATCACTTGGTGGGTTTGCTAATATTTACACAGCATTTCTGCTTCAGCAGGTCAGAGGAAGTGAGCAATAATTAGAATCTCTGAAAAGGCCTCTGATTATGCAGGAGGAACACTCTTTGAGAATGACTTATTTCAATCACATAAAGAAAAATGTTAACCCTGTAAGAAGTTATTATATTTTCCCAATCTTAAATTTAGGCATGAAAGTCATACTGATATTCACTGGGGATGCTTGAGGTTTATCATTGTTAGACTCCCTCTCCTACTATTCTCAACAAGCCTCCAAACACCTAATGGTATTGGAAATATCTATATATGGAGGGCATCTGATTCCACAGAACTCCAGGGAAAAATCATAAAACATTCCTTCTAGATTTCCTGAAAGCATTAGGAGACTCTATTGTTCAGCCTAACACTTACCAGACTCTTCTTTCTAAAACACACCCATGCATACACACAGCCACAGAATTAATGTAACACTGTAAATGAAGGCAGGGTGTCATATTTGTAGTCCTTTTTGTTCTAAAGCTAATAATTCAAAGTGGAATAATAAAATATAATTAACTTAAATGCATACACAGAGAAATATAGAATCACATAACTAGGGAAGCAAATTAAACAATACATTGTAAAAGGTTATGTTTAAGCCACAAATAATAAATAATGAAGGATAATCTGTTCAAAATAGACACATTGTCAGACAGCTGAAAAGGCCTATCTTCATGTAGCCTAAAAATATTTACATGAGAAACTAATAAGTTAAAATAATGAGAAAAATATGTAAACACAAATATAATTTTGGTATATTTATATCAGTAATGACTAGATAGAAAATATTATTAGAAAAAGAGGACCATTTCAGAAATATAATCATAGTTTATAATCCAGGAAGATGTGTTTTTTCAGACTTGCTGTTCCCTAATAGCATATCTTTATTTTATTTGTTTTAACATTACATTTTTTTTAAATCTTGTTGTTCAAGTACAGTTGTCTCCATTTTCCTGCCACCACCTTCCCCTGCCCCACCCACCCCCACCCCCCACCCTCAGTCCTACCCTCCTTTGGCTTTGTCTCTGGGTCCTTTATACATGTTCCCTGATGACTCCTCCCCTTCTTTCCCTCCTTATGCTCACCCTCCTTCCCTCTGATTACTGTCAGTTCTATTTCCATGTCTCTGGTTATATTTGCCTCCTTGTTTGTTTTGATGATTATGTTCCACTTATAGGTGAGATCATATGATATTTGTCTTTCATTGTCTGGCTTATTTCACTTAGATAATGCTCTCCAGTTCCATCCATGTTGTCACAAAGGGTAGGAGCTCCTTCCTTCTGATGCTTAGTTTTTTTTTTTTTTGAAAGATTTTATTTATTTATTTTTAGAGAGAAAGGAAGGGATGGAGAAGGAGAGGGAGAGAAACATCAATGTGTGATTGCTTCTGGCATGCCCCCAACTGGGGACCTGGCCTGCAACCCAGGCATGTGCCATGATTGGGAATCAAATCAGGTTGGTTCCCAGGCTGGCATTCAATCCCCTGAGTCACAACAGTCAGGGACTGCTGCATAGCTTTTGATCCACTCATTTGCTAATGGGTTCTTAGGTTGCTTCCAGCTCTTCGCTATTATAAACTGTGCTGCTATGAACATTGGGGTGCAGAGTTTCTTTTGAATTGGTGTTTCAGAATTCGTGGGGTATAATCTCAACAGTGGAATCACTGGATCAAAAGGCAGTTCCATTTTTAGTTTTTTGAGGAAATTCCATACTGTTTTCCACAGTTTCTGCACCAGTCTGTATTGCCACCAACAGCATACTAGGGTTCCCCTTTTTCACAACTGCACCAGCACTATTGTTTGTTGATTTTTTTATGATGGCAATTCTGACAAATGTGAACCTCATTGTAGTTTTGATTTGCAACTCTGATGGCTAGTAATACTGAGCATCCTTTCATGTCTCTGGGTGGATTATTTTTTAAGATTTTATTTATTTTTAGAGAGGGGGGAAGGGAAGGAGAAAGAGAGGGAGAGAAATATCAATGTATGGTTGCTTCTTGCACCCTCCCTACTGGGGACCTGGCCCTCAACCCAGGCATGTGCTCTGACAGGGAATCTAACCAGTGACCCTTTGCTTCACAGTCCATCATTCAATCCACTGAGCCATGCCAGTCAGGGTTCTGGGTTAATTTTTAAAAGACAAAATTACTAGGAAAATAGACAAATCCATAATCACAATAAAGTATTAACATACTTCTCTTAGAAACTAAGTAAACAAGGAGACAAGAAAGAATACTATAGATCTGGCCAACATACAGAACAAATAGAGATATATGCCATTGAAATTGTCAACTGAATAATAATCATTCAAATGGAACTATTACTAAATGACTGCTTGTAGGGCATAAAGCAAATTTTAATATTTTTAAAGAAATTCTGATCTCTGACCAATATTGGATGTATTGGAAATTAAAATAATGAGTAGAAAAATAAAAGCATATTTCAAAATTAATGCATTTACTCTAAATAACAGATGGTTCAAAGAAGACAATAAAATTAGAAAAAATCTATTATCTTAAAATAGTCATTTTTATCAGGATATAAATGAAAAGAGCTTATTTTTACAAAGATGAAAAGTGTAAATTATTGGTTAAACAAATTAAAGGAAGTAAGTAACAGTAGGCACCATGGATAGATGTCATAAATTAAGAGTAGTTCTATGAATCCTTGGTGTTGAAAACAAAATGAGACTTCATTTTTATGACTTTTAGAAAGTATATTAGAATACTTGGCCACTGTGGAGCATAATCTGGATATACAGAAATAATCAAAACAGATGCAAAAATGAAAATGTAAATCGATCTATTTCTATTAAGTAAATTGAGTTTATATGGAAAACTTTGTCAGACACACACACACAAACTGACAACTCAATTGTTTCAACAGGAAAAGTCTACTGAATATGAAAGGAAAAGAAAATTGTCTTGTAAAATCTCTTCTGGGTTAGAGAATGAGGGAATTTTCATTATCCCAAATTTAAGTTTATCTTGACATGAATGTTACAGGTCAATTTCACTTATAAAAACTGAAACAAAAATGTTAAGGAAAAGAACACATTAATAAAGTGAATAATGTGTGTGTTGAATAATAATGCGTCACCATCTAGATTCATTCATTTCATGAATTCATACTAATTAATGTTAACTATAATAACATAAGGGAAGAGATAAATAACATCATCATCTCAAAAGATGCACAAAAAGTAGTTGACAAAAAATCAAAACCTATTTAATATAAGTTTGGAACAAGTAGAAATGCAAGAGTTCTCATTAATCTGATAACCTATGACAAACATTGCATTTAATGTTAAATTAATTTAAATTTTTGAGACAAAACAAAGATGTCTGTTGTGATTCCACTCAACATTGTACTAAAAATTGTACCTAGCTCAATATAGGCAAGAAAATCCATTAAAGGCTTTAAACATTTGAAACAAAGAATATAATTAGTTTCACAGATGATATATTTGCTTAAGATCTGTAAAAGTTTCTTATTGATTTCAATAAATTTCAGCTATTTAGCAACGATGATAGATAAAAGGTTTTATGAGTAAACCATGTATATATATTCAGTAATAATAAGAAGAAATTTGGGAGCAAATGGAAGCATTAAAGAAAAAAGTGCCTGTAATCTATTACTCAAAGAATATTGATATTAATATTTTATTTGCCTTTCCTTTTTAAATAAAAATATATGAAACATATAAAATATATTTAAACCTATATTTATCTATGAAGAATTATCTGAACCCAAATATTTTTAAATTAAATTTATTGGGCTGACATTTTTAAAAGATTCCATAAGTTTCAAGTGTACATTTCTCTGATACATGAGCTGTATATTGTGTTGTGTGCTCAACACCCAAATTCAAATCTATTTATAGTCTTGAGATTGGAAAACCATGTGTGTACATGCCCATCTGTGTGTATGAGTAGAATGTGTGTCTTTGTGTACATTTATTTACCTTAACTAAAGTAAGTGGAGCCTCTAGGAAGCATGCTGAGAAGTCAGTGGAAGTGCCCTGCCCACTCCCACAGCTATCCTGTTCCCTGGAATGAGGTTCTGATGGTTGGGCCTGTCAGTCAGGTGGAACAAAAATGGCGTAGGCAAACAGTCCTGGGACTGTTTGAACTTAGTCCCATTCTTTGTGATCTCTTTTCTGCTAGAAATGAAGAAGGGCTGACTGCATTTCTTAAGTTCTACATCAGTCCTATTGTATATTGATGTGTATTTATACTTGTAATATATATGGGTAATGCGTCATATTTAAATTATATAATTTACATGTAGTGTATATATAAATGTAAAATATTATAGATGATATATATTATGTTATGTATATGTACATATCCTTTAACTCTAAACATACATTTATAATATATAATTAGAGAAAGAGGAGACTAACCATAATTAAATTTTTATTTCCTTACCATTGTATTTTCTTTCATAACCCCAAATGTAAATTTATGGACTCATTTTTATTAGCTATATTTTTCTTAATAGTGTTAATTCACCTTTAAAATTATTTGTGTAATAACTTTAATTTATTTAAGCTCCATTCTTAATCATTTTTATTTAGGCCATATAAATTGATATAGCTTTCATCCATAAGAAAGTTATGAAAATATAATTATGCATGCACAATAATTACAATTGTAATGCTCTGTTTTGCAGGTGCTCTCGTGTATTTATGGACTATAGAGTTGTTTGTTTTTCATCCTATGGAGAAAGGCATGCACACTTGATGAACAATAGCAAAAAGACTTTAGTTGGCTAAATATATATACATATAGAACATTCAAAGATCCTTCCTTTTCTAGAGGACTTGATTATACAATTCACATGATTTTGTTTTCTTTAAATAAAATTTAAAAACTCTCCTAATCTAAAACTCCTGAATGATATCTTATTTCAAAGTTAAGGAGACATCTGCAAATAGCAACTGTCTTAAAGAAATTAATAATACATTTTAATTATTGTAGTGCACAGAATCAGATTTGATTAAAGATGAATGACATCATTGACCATTCAAATCATGTAGGATTTTGAGATTTATTAAACTCTTTGAATTGTTAACAGCTATTAACATTGTAAATAACACAAACCCAGGTGCCTATTTCATCATTTAAATTTCCACTATAAACAAAACATTCCCACTCAACTGCAAGGATTAAAAGGAGATAAGAGCAATCTCTCAAAAATTTTAGTGGGCACATTTTTTAAAATCAGAATTATCATCATGTATCTTTGTCAGTAATTTACTTTCATTATCTCAATGATGTCATCACCATATAGATTATAGATAAAGATTTTTAATTATCATAAAAGACTAGTAAAACCCTACTTCTAGTTCAATTATCACAACAATTTTAAACCCATGTAGAAGCTAATTATAAGACAGCATGAATAGTTAGGATGAGTATAACTATCAACAGTTCATGCTCTTTAAACATGAATCCGTTAAATACTTACTATAAATAACCAAATAGATTGTTTCAAGTGTTACTGAGAAAATGTGCTTATAGAAGATTTATCATATTATAAAATTAAAAGCACGCCATTCTACTTTTCTATACCATTCTTTCCTATACCTTTTCTTTTGAATTAAACTCACCTAAAGTTTATGAATATCTAGTATTTTGAGCTACCGTCCAAAGAATATCTGGGTAACTAGAGAAAGGATAGCCACTAAGTAGCTGCTTTGTTATGGGTTGAAGGACATAGAATATATATTAGGAAAAAACAATTTTAACATTCAAACCAATTTCTTTAAAATTACAGAAATAAAGACCTAAATTATATCTGAAAGAAGTAACATTAATGCCTTCAAAACAATCTCTTGGAGTCAAGTAATGTAGATTCCCATACTGACCAGCTGTGTGATGAAGTCATTTTATTACTTTGGTCTCTAGTTTTTATTTTCTGCATTTTAAGAAAATAAAGTTAAATTATATTAATAGTGGAAGTCAGCAAAATTAGAGCTACTTTGCTTGCAAATTAACAAAAAAAAAATAAAATAAATTAAGTAAAATATCAAGATAAACTAATACATAACAAAAATTCAGATTAGTTTCCCAGAAAGATTTTTTGCCAGTTAATTTTGTGTCTTTAAAACTATAAAGAAATGGACTCTAGAGAAATTAATACACAAAAGTGGATTTCTTTTGTAAATAACATTTAAAACTTTAGCATAAAAAGGAAAAATTAATTTAAATTTTATATGATATAAAATGCTTATAAAATTCACACTCAAAGAAACTTAAATTGTTTTTCATTTTCACTCTTATTCAAAAAGATAATTCAGTCTCCTAAAATAGTTATATTTTATCTTGCTAATGGCTAATTACTTTATAGAATTTATATATTTTCAAAATTCCTAAAGTTGAATATGTAATATTATAATAAAAATTGTGAAAATTAATCCAAGTTTATTTCTATGTGAATATTGATGCAGAAAGATTTAATTTCAATGTTAAAATGTTTTAAATCAATAAGGAAAAAATTGGAGAGAAATTTTGTTTACTGTACATATGTAGTTCTTAAATAATTTTGGTCAAATAACATGTTTGAAATAATCTATTAAATAGTATAATTTGTAAAATCAAACAAAACAATACAAAATAGGCAAAAGTTTTCAAAGACAGACAATTGGAAGCAAAATAACTTGTAATCATATATTGCTATTAGATATTGTAAATTATAGCATGTGTGAAAAGATTAATAAGTCATTTAAAAGGAGAGAGAAATTCTACATTTATTCTTACCTGAAAAAATCTTGTAGCCTATAATGTTTGAAGATATATATTAAAAATAAAATAAACATTAGAAGTTTTAAAATAAGTCAGAAAATATATAGGAGTAAAATGCAGTTAAACAATAATGGCCTGGCTAGTGTAGCTCAGTGGACTCAGCACAGGCTATGAACAACAGGGTTGCTGGTTCAGTTCCCAGTCAGAACACATGCCTGAGTTGCAGGCCAGGTGTTCAGTTGGGGGGCACAGGAGAGGCAACCACACATTAATTTCTCTCTCCCTCTCTTTCTTCTTCCCTCCCCCTCTCTCTAAAAATAAATCAATAAAATATTTTTAAAAATTAAATGAATGGAGGAAAATATCAAAAAGAATATAATAATATTAGATAAAATAGATTACAATATGAAAATGGTAAAATTAATTCAAGTGAGTAAGATTAACAGTATGTGTTACATATCAAGTATCATAAAGTATATCATACTATGTAGATTTTTATTAAGTTTGCACATATTTCTCCTTTTTGCATTCACATATTTATTTACATCTTTTACTTCTGCATAATATCCCACAAGTTTACTTTGTACTTTCTAATCTGGAGACCAATGCTTTAATTGTAGTGAAGTTTATTCATCACTTATTTGGTAATCTTCTGGTTTTCTTCTATTTCTTTTATATAATTTTTGTCATATATAAGATACCAGATTTTGAGCCTCCAATTTTGGTTTTCTTTTTTATCAACTTCCCTAGGACTGAGATCAGCAATTCCAATGCTAATTGCATCCTGCTGCCTGTCTTTGTAAAAATTCATTAGAGTTAGGCTCCTACTCATTTGTTTAAATATTGTCTTTTGGCCCTTTCTCTCTAAAGTAGCAGAATTCAGTAGCAGTGACAGTCATTGTATGATCTGACAAGCCTAACAGATTTCCTATTTTATCCTGTACAGGAAAATATGCATTGACTGTCTACTCTAAAAGACTATCTCAGTTTTGTTTCTACTTCCTTTTTCTGCTATGATGTATTTAGTTTCTATGAACATTCTTTATTCTTCACTGTTTCTCTCAAAAACATGCTTTTTTTGCATGATGAGCAATTGTCTACAGTCTACCCGAACATTTCTTCTTACCTATTATTCCTGGTAGCATATATTCTGTTTTCCTCTGAGTTATTTTATTTATTTTTATTTTGGTTTTCATGTGAGAACTCTTCCTCAAGTGGATACTTTCTTGTCTGTCCAGTACACTCATGTTTAAGAGCGAAGCATTGTCTAATTGTAAACTGGTTGTGTTACTGTCGATATGCATGTGAGTGTGTGTTAGGGGAGTATTAACTACCATACATTCGCAACATGGTATGTTGCATGGATCTGGGAGTCGGGCCAGAGAAGAGTTAACAACTCCTTAAAAAATTCTGAAAGCTGAACTTCATGCTGTCCTCCGGTTTTCCATCCATTTACTCATCCTCATCCTTTGCTCTTCTTGTAAAACAAATTTAAAATAAAAAAATATTATAAACCTTCTTCATATTATGTTTGTTTTTGGGATATAAGTAACTGAGAAAGGAGAGAATCCTGGCTATGGGATAATCCAGAATAATCTTCCCATCAAAAATATCCTTACCTTGCCTTGGCTGGCATAGCTCAGTGGATTGAGCACGGGCTGTGAACCAAAGCGTCGCAGGTTCGATTCCCAGTCAGGGCACATGCCTGGGTTGCAGGCCATGGCCCCCAGCAACCGCACATTGATGTTTCTCTCTCTCTGTCTTTCTCCCTTCCTTCCCTCTCTAAAATAAATAAATAAAATCTTTAAAAATATATATCCTTACCTTAATCACATGTGCAAGGTCCCTTCTGCCAGGAAAATACCCTATTCACAGGTTCCTGGAATTGGTATGTATACATCTTTGCAGGGCTAATATTTAGTACACCACAAACCTCAGTCTTGAACCTTAGTCTGAGGGTGGTGCCTTCCCAGCATTCCTGTACCCCCTCTCACCAGCCAAACTCTGCCTGTTTTCTTTGGTAGATTTTGGGGTGGAAAAATGTCATACTCTTCTTGGTGGCATCAGACTTTTTCTTTGAACTGAGGCAGAATCCTGAGTCCCAAGACTTTTTTGTTCCTCTCTTTCTCTCACAGTAAGATTCTCCCATTAGCATTGCCTGAATGTAGGGGGGAGGGATATTTCCTACTTCTCTTACAGTAGCAGATGTATTTCTGTTTCTGTCCCTCTCCTTAAAGCAGAAGATTTTCCATGGCCATGGGGGAGGCAGGGTTTGCTGCCCTTTTCACATCAACTTAAAAGTTTTGATCCATGTGTGGAAAGGGTACAGGGGAAGCAGTTTTTGTCTGTTGCACAGTTGCAGCCCATCTCCTCCCACATGGGTACATCCCCAAGACAGAGAAGATGCAGTGGGAAGGCTGTTGTCATTGTTCTCTATCCTGGCCCGTGTTCTCTAAATCTTGACATTATTTACATTTTGAGCCAGATAATGCCTTGTTATAAGGCACTCTCCTGTGCATTTTAGGATATTTAACAAGGTTCTTGTTCTCTACCCACTAGATACCAGTAGTAATCTATATTACTTTCCTATTATTGCATGAAAAATTATCACAAAAGTAGGAGTTTAAAATAACATGCATATTTACAATCGCATTCTTTTTCCCGGGTCAGAGTTAGGAATGATTTAACTGCCCAGCAAGAGAGAGCGAGAGAGCGAGAGAGAAACCCTCACTTTATGGTTACGCTTTATGTGATAAAACATAATCATGAAAGTGGCATCCTATCACTTTTGCCTTATCATTGTTAGAAAAAAGTCAAAAGTCCCACCCACACTCAAGGTAGAGTAGCAGATGATAACACAGGATTCATGGACAGTTAGAGGTGATCATAGGGTGTGTCTCCTACAGTCCACAACAATTTGATGACCAGAAATGTGTACAGATATTGCCAATTGTCCCCTGAAGGGCACAGTTCCCCTGGATTGAGAACCACTGTCCTAAATTGAACATACCTGATATTTTGGACTTTAGTTTCTCTTTTCTTGATTTTAATCTCCCAGCATTGCTGTGCCGAAGATGAAGTGGCCCTTATGTTCCATCCTCGCCCTGAGGGACTTGTCCTTTTGGATTAAGTTTGATTTTCTTGTGAGTTCAGTTTGTTGAGGTTCAGTATAATTTATGTATATATATATATATATATTATATGTATATGTATATGTATATGTATATTTTATATATATATATATATATATACTGCTAATAAAGGGACAATGATCCCCAGTGGCTTTCTCTATTCTATGTGGGATTCAACTTTCTCAAGTATGAATTCTTGATATTGTATCATATAAAAGGTGAATATTCAGACTAACTATTGTTTTGGACATAGAAATCCCCATTACTTTATTGGTAAAAAAACAAAAAACAAAAAACAGATACCAGCAAAGAATATAAGGTACAAAGCCAAAAGGAGGTGGGATCCAGAGTGGGAGGAGGAGGTGGGGGTGGGTGAGGTGGGGGCGAGAGTATAGAGACAACTGTACTTGCACAACAATTCAACAAATAAATGAAAAGAACAAATAACTAGAACATAAAAATAATACAAGTTACTCTACTGGGTATCGAGAGTTAACTGTAAGAAGAGTGTTCCGCTCTAAAGGAGCTGATGGCATGAGGCTCTGTGGTCACTCTTTAGTGTCATACATTCATAAGGGTAATCTGTAAGGGACGTTACATTTCCCTGGACTTTCTTTATGACAGGAGTATGGGAACTGAACTGTCCTTCCTCTGTGCCTCTGTTGATAAATATAATTTCATTGTTGATAATATAACTTATGTTATAACTTACAAAAACAATTTTATTTAATGATATAGTCTTATTTTCAAAACAGATGAGATATTTAAAACATATATTGAATGTGAAATATCTTATTGATACTTATATATTTTATTATATAACTGCAATAATTGCATTGTTATACTGACTTATCTCTCAGAAAATTAATGTTTTAGCATTTCTTTGAAAAAGCAGAGACTTTTTGTTTTTAAAATAGGTTACCATTTCCCCTAACAATATATTTTAGATCAAAACAAATATTTATCAATTTACACATGCTTATCTTACAAAGTTTCTAAGATTTTTGTAGCTAAGATGTTCATCATGCCAGTAAATATATGCTGAAACAACAGCTCAAAAATTAAATCTTGGAAACTGTGTTATTTATTTTATTATGTAGAATAGAATAGCTGAAATTTATTAGAGTAAACCTTATAAAATTGCTTTTTGCAGATCCAGAAAGTAAAATATTGTTCATACTAACAGAATTTAAAGTAGTGTTTTTCTCTGTTATGATATGGTATTATTTAAGTCATATTTAGAATAATTGAAATTATTTGGAATGGACAGTATTATACTGTAAATGCAAGAATTTCATTATTTTAAACATCATTCCACTTTTTAAAATATTTGCTAAAATGTAATTTTTGTTTAGTTTAAATATATTTGAGATTATTTTGTGTGCTATTATATATTGCTTTATGCCTATAACCACAGGTCTGGGGAAATTTTAGTAAATAGAAACACTGAACAGAAAAAATGAACAAAAGACTGCCATGGTACTGATTAACAAACATTTCTTTTATTCTTTCAGACTTCATATCGTCTCATTTTCCTGATTTTATTCTTTCTCCTCATTCCTGTGATTCTTTCTATGCTTTGATTTATTTTTACTGCCTTATATTTATAATTATCAAAATATATCAAGTGTTCATTGAATTATCCAGGTTGTGCAACTCATTGTGTTAGCTGTGGAGTGTGAGCATGATAGAATATAATTTTGTCCATTTCTTTGTTTCTCTCTTTATCACTATCCTCCTTCTTTCCTCAGAGCTCAAACTATAAAGCCCATTTGTTAGTGTCTCTCCTAAGGCAATAACTTTCAGTTTTAAGCTGATGTTATCTGTGCAACTGCTTTTTTCCTCCAGAACATACAGAATTAGTTTCAAATTGGCTGAAAACCTCTTGTTGTCTGTTTCTATAATTGAACTTCCCAGAACCCATTGCAATTTTTTATTCCTTCTAGTGGGAAGTAACCCTTGGGATTTGTTCTCCTTGAGCTTTCAAATTTATTTTGTAGTGGCTTTTCCCTACAGTGGTTTAAATCTTCAATGACCTAGATTTACAGAAAAGTTAACATCGCTGTCACTTATATTATGGTATTTGTTTCTTGCTGCACTGGAAACAAATAATATAAACATTATAATTTTAGTTATATAAGCATTTACAGACTCCTAAACAAAAAATCAGTAATATAACTTTAAATGTGTCCCTTGATTCAGAATATTAACCTTAAATATTAACACAAGGTATTTTTATTTTTATGTTGTATGTTCTATTTTTAAACATGCTTATCTTCTACTTTACTAAAAAGGGGCTTCAACTCTTTTCACTTGTTATGGGTAATAATAGCCCTTAGTGTCAATAATCAAAGAGTAATTTAGTATTACCAAACTGTTTCAATACCTTAGTTTATTTTTATTACATTAAGATTTATTCTTAGATTTTCTCAAAAGTTGTTTTTAGAGAAGTTTGTTTTTTTAAGACATCACTATTGGACCTTTTAGAGGTGAGCTATTAAAAATAACTAAGTCATATCCTGAGAATGTGGAATGCACAGTGGGAGGGGAAGTATAATGAATACATGAGTCCAGAGAAGCCATTGGAGATAGAGACATGTTGAGGGCATTTGCATCTAGGAGGTGTAGACTAATCAGAAATTGTAGACTTTTTATTAATTCCAGTGTTCTTTCCAAGGAGGAGATATATTTGATCCCAGGGACTAAATTGTACTAAGCTTCTGCAACAAGGATTGCAGAATCCTTGATTATCAGATTGTCTGATATTCAAGGATTAAAAAAAAAAAAAAGCAACTCTTGAACTTGATGTTTTGATTGCAATTTAGTCCTTACAGCTCTTTGAACTCTCAGGAAACACAACACATCAGGAATTTTTATACTGTTTGAATACAAGTACTGTAGTACTGTTACAGAGCAACAAGGGGGGGCCTCAAAGAGCAATATACTGTTCCCCAAAGGAACCCCCCAGTTCTTTATGTCCGCTGCCAAAAGAAAGATATCTCTCAATGCCCAAGACTCAGTGAAAAGGAAAGGAATTTATTATTCATTTGAAAAAACACAAACTAAAGTTCCCCACAAATGCACACAGTCCTCCCACCACCCACCATGTGGCAAAAGGGAGCACCTCCAAAGCCTCATGGTCCTGACTCTCACCCAAGCCACATGGTCCCAGCCAAGACACCAAAGCTGCATGGTCCTAAACAGACGCATGGTCCCAAAAAGAGAGATGCCAAATGGCTGTGTCACTGGGTTTAAATCCCAGCACCAATCTTCCTCTGCAGCCCCATTTCTGGCTCCTCCTACAATTGGCTACAGCTGCCAGCATTCTGGGCCGGTGTGCCCTGTGGTGTGGAGCCAATTATCTCCAAGCTCTTCTGGACCCTATTACAAATCCCTATTTGGGGCTCCCCTCTGGGCTGCACCCTGTTACAGTACCGACTTCACAGGATGTGTAGGATGAGAGGATTTATCAAGGAAAAATAACAGAGTTTTTATGGATACAAAGGTTTGTATTTACTTTATGGTATGAAATTTACTACAGAGAAGACAACTCTTAGGGCCTGAAATGGAGATCTGTTTAGGAAAGTAACAAATCAGCGATTTTCTAAGCTGTACTTTGGACCTGATTTAGCATGATCCCTTTCAAGCTTTCCTAAGTACTCTGAAAGAGATAAGAGAAAGAGAAACAGCTTATATATTCATGGTGGCAAGGAATGGAAACAACCGAATGGAAACATTCACTAGATGATCAGATAAAGATGTGATGTGTGTGTGTGTGTGTGTGTGTGTGTGTATGCACAAACACAGGTACATACATACACTATGAAATCAGCCCCAAGAAAAGGAGAAATACTGCCATTTGCAACATCACGGGTGAATCTTGAGAATATAATGCTAAGTAAAATAGGTGAGGCAGAAAAAGTCAATAATCATATGATTTCACTTGTATGCGGGATGTGAAACTGAAAGCAACAAATGAACAAACAAGAAAAGCAGAAACTCATAGACATAGATAACAGTATAGTGGAAGGGAGTGGGGGGAATTAAAGGATAAAGGAGGGGTAGGGTAAACAGGCAATCTGGCTCCCTCACTCAGATGTCTGGTCAGATGTCTGGGGAACTAAGATAAGCTGTATTCTTACAGCCTTGAGACTGGGTCCAATGAACGGTTCCCGTAGCCTTGAGTGGGCTCGCATGCACAGAATCATGCTGTGTTACACAATATGCTGGCTCCTGGGGTTTTGTTTGCATTTACTGTATAAGGGAGTTAGGGGCTTCCTGCTGTTGGACAGGTGACATGCAGAGACATTCAGGGGGACAGGTGACATGCAGTGTGACGTGTGGGGACATGTGGGGACAGGCAGCTGGCAGCCTGCGTGGATCGCCCCATCCTGGAATGAAGGCCTGTGAGACATCCTCATGGCTCCACATTTATTCTTCCATCTGCCTGAATCCTGAGTGAATCTTCTCAGGGTGAACGGTCACAGCACCTGAGGTCAAATACATGGTGACGGAAGATGATTCAACTTTAAGGGGTGAGCACACAATGCAATATACAGATGATGTATGCTAGAATTGTACACTTGAAACCTATATAATCATATTAATCAATGTTACCCTAATACATTTAATTTTAAAAAGTTGTAGCTGTCTTCTCCCAGTGAATGAATCCCATACTGATTTGAATGCACAATCATGGGACTTTTACCTATTAAAGGAAAATAATTCCCAAATATAGAGGGTAAATATCAGAGAATGTGTCTTGGTCTGTCATTAATTAATGGTTTAAGGAATAACACTTGATTTTAATGCCTAAAATTTTACACCTACCTTTTAATCATTCCTCTATGTAAGACATTTTTGCTCCTGTGAATTTGGAAGTAAGATATTGCCAGCAATACCCACACTTCATATATTGCTATATCAATACATGACTGTATCAATATGTCTGCATCTGAAGAGTGTTGATATAATCAAATATACTCATAAAGACTGAGCTAGATCCTTGATTAATCAAAGTGTGCTATTAATTCTGCAATAAATTCCGGTGTTTTAAAGATTTCTGTCTCCCTAATTGCAAGAGTCCCAAACTAAGCTGGAAGTCATCATCAAATACATTTCACAGTTCTTATTTCCTTTTTCATAAGCTATTGCAATCTCTCAAGCAATAGGAGGCTGTCCCTATATAGTTTCAACACACTTCCTCATTATACAAAGTTTCAACAACTTTGCCCCAATTTCTTTCAACCAATCTCCAGCTCTAGCATATTCTATTCCCACGTTCTTTCAGAACTGTGTTGTGTTGTGTGCCTGTTGCAGAAGCGGAGTGTGTATGTATCCAAAGCATACATGCTTTGGTTTTTTGGGAAGAAATTGCAAGGAAAAAAAAGGAAAATAAATAGTTTCTGTACAACAAAGTATCATGTATAGAGTAATATTCAAATACGTTAGTTACATTAAGTTTTTAAAGAGTCAGTCATTAAGTATATGTAGGAAATCCATAAGCAAAATATATAACAAAAATTACTGACTTCATAATCTTGATTTTTTATTGTTGTGATTAGAAATACTCTATTATAACCATTTTAAAAGTATATTTAAACCATAAGCAAAAAATACAGATATAACTCAGGTTTAATTTCTTAATTGGCCCTAAACCCTTGGCTTAAAATGCTATTAAATTTAATAGTGTAGTCTCAATTTGGACAATGGCTAATTCAGGAAGGGTTAAAGTCCACAGTTGTAGCCAAGTAAGTATCAGAGAATGCTGTCTTTCTGGAGGCTAGGCTGCCCTGTTTGCTCTCACTAGTAAAGTGGCAATTCCTTGGGGCACATATTATCATAAAATTAGTGGAATCATTTCAAGGTTTGACTAGAGTACTATACCATGAGGAACTTAGGCTGAATCAATGGAGGGGACTTATCATTTTTTTAATTCTCAGGAAGACCTAAGAAGCAATTTGTTTCTGATAATTTCTACATATCTTTAAGCTATCACATCCCAGTTTACACAACAGTGAGCTGAATATACACACACACACATTTTTTGGTGAGTTTATACTTTGTTGTGGAAAACAAATCAGTAATAAGATAATTGGTCTAAAAAGTTTAAGGACATGCTTTACATTCCAGATCTCAGTGCCAAAGTCTAGAGGCAAATGACAAAAAAAAACATTGCTTTGCTTGAATAATGCAGTATGATCAGCAAACTCTTCATATATCCAGTCTATAAAAAATTATAGTTTAAGCCCTGGCTGGTGTGGCTCAGTGGGTTGAGCACTGACCTGTGAATGAACTGAAGAGTCACTGGTTTGATTCCTTTGATTCCTGGACAAGACACATAACTGGTGTCCAGGTTATGTGTCCTTGTGGGCCAGGTCCCTAGTTGGGGACATGTTTCTCTTCCACATAGCTGTTTCTCTCCCTCTCCTCCTCCCTTCCTTCCCTTCTCTATAAAATATAAATAAAGTCTTTTAAAAAGTAGAATTTAACTCACTGTGTCTCCATGAATCAAAAGGTTTTAAAGTCATTAGATGCCCATATACTGTTTTTCCATGTGCTATTAATTATAGTTCCATGTAATATTCTAAAATATATATACAGTCTATGCTTATACAGACTTAAAACAAACTCTTTTTTTCCTGTCAGAAAAATTCTAATTTTTACCCAAACCTCATATGACTATCCCAAGTCTTTCATAATTGCCATTAGGAGTCTGTAAATATAGTACTACATACTTTACAAAAAATTTTCACAAAATAACTTTTAATTTTATACTTAACTATCTCTGTGAGATAAATATAAATGACTTATCCCTATTACTCAGTAATTATTAAGATTATACTATGATAATATCAGAATTGGAAATGGAGACCAATGGACTTCCTGGGAAAAATGTTTCCAAACTTTAATAGTTTCATTAATTTGCTTTCTTAAATATGTTCTTACTCAAAGCTAAAGTAGCATATAGGTAAAGAAAGGTTTGCTTTTTAATCTTACACTTTTTAGTAATGTGTGGTATTAATTAGTGTTTGCAGAGTGTAAAAATAGGTGGTCATTAATATATTCATTCCCATATCATTAAATTAAGCCTAAGAATTGAATCTGAAAATAGGGAAATAATTACTACCAGATATTTGTGGTATTATTTTTTTAGAAAAGGTTCACAGCAAAGCTGAAGGCAAGGTATAATCTTTTTGCTCTTGGAGAGTCTTGACTTTAATTAGTGGGGAAAAAAGAAAAAAAAGGAAGGAAAAAAAACTCTGAAGTGCTAAGGTAGAATGCAATAAAATAAGGTATGCCTGTGTATTAGCTATTCTTTGAAAGGATATAATGTATTCTAATATCTGCACCCAGTTCTTTATCTTGATTCAGCAAAATTGTTTAGAACAGAATATTTGAAGATAACATTTTGCAGCTAGTGGATTTAATGTTCTACTCATGTTCACATGTTTACCAAAGTGGAGTCCTTTCCACTTCAGGAGAATAGCTATAGATATCATTGAATACAAATCCTTTAACTTTGGATTGAAACCTAAAATAAATTAATTTAATAAGATTTTCTTGTACATTAATATCTATTGCAGATCTTTAAGAGGGAGTATTTTTCACACTTAGCAATAGAGTTAAATTTTACAGAACAGTGGAGTGAGTAGTGCCTGCATGCCCACGGCCACTCTCACTCACACTGGTACCCACACATCCTCATGCTGATTCAGCTCACACAAATGCTCTCATCACTTTTCAGTCACTTCCATCCACATCTGTATATTGCATTGTGTGTTCACCACCCCAAGACAAGTCTTCCATCGCCAGTGATTCCCCTGTTTAATATTTTCCCAACAAGGGAATGTTTACTCTGGTAAGATTTCTTCAATTTAAAATTTATGAAGTTTAAAAACCTCCACTAAAAAATACTCCCGTTCAACAACAAATAAGTAAAACTTTTAAACAGTATGTTTAAATTTTGGCTTACCAGGAAACAATAAATTATTCCACCTTGTTCTTTTAGTATTTAAGAGGCAGGAAAACTGAATATATGTTTCTCTGTTTTGTTTCCAACTATGAAACAACCAGTTGTAAGAGCTGAGAATTCTTGGAATGTAGAATGCAGTAAAATATTAACTATTTTATGATTAATTTCATCAATGTTAAAATAAGAAATGTATTAATTTATAAACCCAAAATAATTCAGAATAATTCAAATTTCATGGTTAAATTTTAAAAAATATATATTTATTTATATATTTTTACTTGTAATAACAACATGTGCTGGGCATAAAGGAACTATAAGCCACAGGAATGTATACTATAATACAGTAAAACAACTAAGTCATTTTCTCTAAGGGATATTGAATATTGAATTCTGATATTTTTATTAGTTATGTTTTCTGGGCCTACATACATATAATTTAAACTTTTAATATTTACTAAACATAGATTTTCTATAGTTTGTGTCATATAACACATTTATCACTTGAAACATTACCACAATATGAAATAGTTTTTTTTCTAAAATACAGATTTATACTTTTGTCTGGCCATATAGAAAGTCTGTGAGCAATAATAGAATAGGCAGACTTTTGTTCTCCATGAATCAGCTAAGTTTCAGCAGATCAAGTTAGGTTCTCAGATTACTTCTATGATATGCAGGTGTGCAGAATACAGGATTGGTTGGCTGTCAAGTCCAAATGATAAGATGAAACAAATAAATTGAGTATATGTGAAAAAAGGAACACAAGACTTAAAGGGAAGGAAATTACATTGCCTTTTTTACCTTCCTTTAGCTTCTCCCAAGAAGTAGTTTATCTGATAAATGAAACACCAGAATATTCTTTTTTCATCCTGAACAATTTATTTATTTTTTTATTTAATCTTTATTGTATTTTCTTCCATTACTATTTAGTCCCCTTATCCCCTCCTCCCCCACAGTGATCACCACACTGTTGTCCATGTCCATGAGTCCTTTTCTTCTTTTTGCTCAATCCTTCCACCCCCTAAATTGTTAAGAATATTCTTTTTTTTCTGTTAATTCAAACTTAGTCACTATCTTTTTCATCTTTTCTATTCCTTCCTCCTATAATTAGGTAAGTAATACAAGGTATAATTTCTCTTTTAATCTGGAAAGTTCCAATTCAATAGGGAAAATTTAGAAGGATACACAGATTCTGCCTGACCTAATCCATGATCTTCAAATTATCTTTGAAGATCATGGATTAACTTTACCCACTTGGTAATGGTATTTGTCCTTTCATTTACTAATACAAAGTATGAGTTGTTAACATTTGTCAATAATTCATTTTACATATTTATGTTCATGAATATTGATGGAGAAAAATATTCACCAGAAGCCTATCCAAAGTTTTTACTGATGACCAACTTTTAGATACCCTTTACATAAAGAAACATAAGCATCATAGGAATTATATTATATTATTTAGGTGAAAGCACTTCAACATATCCATAGACTAAAAACATTATCAACATTCCACATTCATGTTCATAACCCACAGAGGAAGCAATTGCATAAAATGCTTTTGTATGTACTGAAAGTGTCCCACTGGCAATTTCCAAGTTCCACTTTGTTCATTATTTTCAGAATTATGTTGCATGGAATGATGAATGAATTGGCCATATCAGTTGCCAACCTAGAAAAACATCCTTACTGCCGTTTTCTTTAATATTATATCAAATTTATTTCTATTGTTAAAGGTGATCTCATGATAAATTTTGAAAATATCCATGAAATTATCTGATGCTATTCTGGAGATGCTATCCCCATGAATTTTACAAGTTGAAAATTCCCAAAATTTTCTTCTATAATTGTGGACAGATTCTATGCATCTATGTCAGGGTATTTGAATTTCCTTCTGGATTTGTTTTTGCTGTTTTGTAAGATGCCCTTTCATAAGTGTTTTTGTCAAAGCAATCTCTTCAACATGGTGATCTGCTCAAGGTGAAAAATTTGTGATGTTTTTATTTAATAAGAATAGATGTGATATGATTGCACAATAAAGGCAGATGATTTTCTTAATTTGTCCCAATAAGCAATTATTCTGAGGTATGGACAATATATTTTGGCTCTTGAAGAAACAGATAAGCTATAATAAGCAATATATCTTTGAGGTGTGCAGTGTTGTTGAGCTAGTGTCCATAGCATGATCTAAATGTTTGAATGCATAAAATATATTGATATTATAACTGGGGAAGAGTTAATCTGAAAGAAGCACTGCTTCAAATGTTATAGTTATAATAATGGGGTCTTTGCCAATAGAGGTTCTGCAATTATATTGAATTATTGGGTTATTTCTTGAGACATTAATAATGTTTGCCAATTAATGTCAAGATAGATTTGAATTTGTAGGAACAGAAATAAATTTGGATGTATAGTAATAGACTTCGTGTAGGACAACTTATCTGGCAGTTTCATTTGTAAATTAATTTACTATTAAGCTTACAAAGATTGTGTCACAGAGAATAAAGGAGTATTTTTATAATAATCATCTCAATTAATTAGTTAGGAACATGTGAGAGAACTTAGTATTGGCAAATATGCTCACTTTATGAGTGGTTTTATCACCTCAAGGGATCTGATACTGATAGAGTATTGGTTAGATATAATAACACCAGTGTAAATGAGAGCTGTATTTTGTACATCTATATTTTAAGAAAAATTTTCTTTGGGAATTTAGAAGAAGGATATGAAATGTTTAGATGCTAAGATCTCTCTCAGTGTGACATCATTTTATGAATGTTTAATATATGTTCTCCTATTCCTTAATCAACAGTGAATATTAAGCTTTTTTTTTCCAGTCACCCATATGCTTATAGTTACTATAGGTATCTGCTTTTAATTTCTGTGAGTGTTCATAAACAAATATTTCCAGTTCTTTAAAGGCAGAAAATAAATAATCAATCCTGTTTCCTTTCAGGAAAAAGTAATTTTATTTGTGTCATGAGTTTGTTTTGATTTTGACTTGCACTTGCTGAAAATATTTAGCCACTTAAGGGAAGATCTTCTCATTCAGCAAACACCACCCACCTGAATTTAATTTTTCAACCAACTGTGCTTCAGATCAGAGCTCACCTATAAAAAAACAAAACAGAGTGAGAAAACAATACTCTCTTAATTTGTTTGTTGAATCTCTCCTAGAGTATTGTTGGAAATTTTCTTGGATTCTCTTCTTTAAATATTTTTAGTTCTCTTTTAATTAATATTTTTCTCTCACAACTTTGAATCTTTTCCAACCTACTCTTAAGGAAACAGAGCATGAAATTTTCTATGTAATTCAGTAACTTTGTTTTGTTTTGTTTTGTTTTGTTTTGTCCTTTCTCAAGGACAAGGACTATTTGTTTAAAACCCTTAAACTAACAAAATAAATTTAATAAAGACAGCTCAATTAAATAAATAATTCAGAGCTGAGATTGCTATTGAATTATTTATCTGTCTGTAAAAAAAAAAAGAATTTAGGCCAAACTGCTTAGTGATAAGGCCTTTATATCAAAGTTTTAACAGAATGCTTTCAAGTGACAGTCTTCAAAATAATCTTGATAGAAGCTTCAGTTGTCACAGAAAGAGGCTACCATTCAGTATCAGAAGCAAAACCTTGAGTTTATTATTTCCCCAGGAAAGAAGATATCTGGTGTAGGATATTGTCTATCACAGCACAGCACACTGTCTGTCTTTGCCAGGATTATAAGAAGCAGAGAGATCAAGTAATGGCAGCCTTTCAGGAACAGTGGGTTGCCACTGATTGATCCTGTGTCACAATGACTCACCGAAAGTCATTATTGATTATGATATCTTAAGGCTAGTTTCAGTGGTTATAATTATTATGGTTAAACAACAAGTCATCAATTCCCTGTTAAAACATGTAAAATACCTATTCATTCTAAGACTAGGGAGTGAATCCGAGACAGCAATACACTGGTCAACTACAGATAACCATCTAAGTATTTTGATCATTGACATTTATTCTGATTTGTGTCTTCAGAAGAATTAAATCACATATAACTATGATGATTAAGTCTTTCTCTCCTCTGCATGGATCTTAGAGGCAAATGACCAAAGACCCATCACAGAGGGTCCAGTAAGGGATTGCCTTACAAGGCAATTTGTGTCTTCCTGCAGTGCATGCATGTACATATTCATATTCCAAATGTGGTATAAAGCCCTGTGATTTATGTAACATAGTGCCTGGCCAGAAATAGCTTTGATTACTTTTCCCCAGGAAGTTGCAGGACACCCTGCACAGTCATACTATAATTAAGGAGCAATTAAAATCCCATCCCAGTTTGGTTCATCCCTACCTAAAAAACCCAAGCTGTAATTCACTTTACCCCTAAAACACCATACTCTACTGCTTATTTTAGTAAAATGCACCATAATTCACTTAGACTCAGGCAAAGAAAAAAAAATTGACAAGTCATGGCTCCTTTATTTTTTCATATTCCAAAGCATATAAAAGTCTTGGTAGCTCTGTTTTCAATTATGTTCACAATTTCAAATGTTGACATACTCCCTTGACTCCTCCACTGAAATAGTTTCCTGTTTCTTGATATCCCCCTACTCCCGATCCCCCATTCTCTTCTTATTCAGCACCAATTTTTAAACTAAATATTGTTTTGATACTTTTCTATTCCAGTCTCTAATTGTCCTTATCTATCCTGTTTAGAATACAATTAAAAACAATTCCTGCTGCTGACAAATTCTCCGTCCTCATCTTCCACTAATCTGTCTAATTCATCCACTCCATATACACAGCATGGAAACAATCAGCACAAAGCCTTATTTACACTTGCTGGTTTCTGCGGAATATTCATCTGAATAACTACGTGGCTTACTCACTTATTTTATATGTGTCTTTTTTAGACCCCCCAACATAAGAGAGTCATGCCTATATACTGTCTTCTCCCTTTTGCTTTCTTAACACATCCCTATCTAACATATTTTGCATTTATTTATTTATTTATTTGCTTGTTTGTTCATCCATTCATTCATTTAATCCCCATCTCATTGACAGTTTGTTTTCCTTTCTTATTGCTGTAGCCCTTTCACAAGTAAAGTATTTGGAACACAATAACTCTTTCATAATGCATTGCCTGAGTTAAATAAGCACTAATCAACGAATTACTTATCATAGGACTTTTAGTGGAAGATGGGGGTTGAGGTTAGATAGGTGTTGTCCCTTCTTCCTTCCACAGCACCCACTGAATAGAACTCCAACTCCTTATTGGAGGTGGCTGGTGATGTGCACACAAATCAAGCTACATTATGAAAATGGGCCAGGATGGGTCTTAATTGATGTAAAATACAATCTGAAATATCACTCTTTAATAGTGATTTATTTTTTGGAATGATTCATTTGAGTTACATAGCTCTCTAATCTAGTAAACAACAAACACAAAATAGAGCCTGAAGTTACTGGGAATAGTCCCCTAATGAAGGACTTTTCTGAACTCAGGTATAATGCTACACTGTGACTGATCGCGGTAAACTGCCCCTTCAGTTGTGTGAGCATGTTTACTCCCATGGGAGCCACTTATTTCCCCAGCTAAGGAATTACAAGCAAAAAAAAAAAAAAAAAAGAACAGAAAAAGAAAGGTATCAATATAAAGGGTTGAAATTTTGTTTAGTTAGTTTATAGCATATTAATCTTACTTATTAAATGCTTAGATTGTTTTGATAGGGAAAACATGGATCATCTTTGGATCCAAAATATTATTTAGCATTACTCTTTAAAGAGCGATAATGAAAGAAGATTACGTTTTGACATGCTAACAGTTTGTCATGATCTCCCAGATTTATTAATGTTGCTTCCTCACACCTAGATAGTTGTGATTTCTGTTCTTGCTGTATCTACCAAACTGAACATCATTCAGACTAGCCCTTCTACCAAACAAATGCCTTTAAAGGGCAAAATAAATTCATGAATAGAAATTCAGTAAGCAGGATATTAATATGTTTAGTTTCTTTCTGCCCAGCAGTGTAGTTCTGATGTATCTGGTCATTTCTCTCTTTCATAAATGCATACAATGCCTTGTCACTCTTCCATTTCAAAGATAAATTGTATATTTTGGTATGAAACTTTTGTACATTATATGGTTTGCTAAAATTTTATCTCATTTTGTAGTTGTCTTTTCACTTATGGTTTCATTTTCTGTTCAGAAGCTTGTAACACCGCTTTAATCCCATTTGTTGATTTTTGCTTTTGCTGTTTGTGTTTCTGGTGTCAAAACGATAAATTATTGTCAAAACCAATGCAGAGGAGCTCATTCCCTCTGTTTTTTTTTTTCTAGAAGGTTTATAGTGTTGAGTCATGTTTTAAGTCTTCGAAGCATTTCCAGTTAATTTTTTGAGTGATGTAAGACAGGAGTCTACTTTTCATTGTTCTACACATATTTATCCAGTTTCCCCAACATTATTAATGCAAATTGGTTGAATCACTACAGAAAACAATATGGGGTTTCCTTTAAAAATTAAAAATAAATCTACTATATGACCTTACTTCCACTTCAGGTTATATATGCAAAGGAAAGAAAAACAGGATTTCAAGGGAGATATATGCACTCCCTTGTTGATGGCAGCATTTTTCACAATAACCAAGAAATGAAAACAAACTAAATGCCCTTCAAAGGGTGGACAGATAAAGAAGATGGTGGACATGAGCAAATGGGACATCCTGCCATTCGGGACAATTTGTATAAGTCCTGAATGCATTATGCTAAGTGAAACCTGTCAGACACAGGCAAGTATAGTTTGACATCACGTATACATGTAATCTAAAAAAGCCAAAATAGTAAAATAGAGAGTAAAATGGTAGTCACTATGTAATGGAGTTGGGGCAATAGGATAGATTTTGTTTAAGAGAACAAACTTACAATGAGTAGTAGTAAGTAACAGTCCTATAATGAGTAACAATCCTATACTGATCGAATGTGCAGTATAGTGAATATAAACAATATTGTATTATGATCAGTAAACTTTCTATTATTAACCTAGAACTGAATTATTCTAACCACCAAAAAACAATAATTATATAATGTGATCCAGGTGTTAATTATTCTTTCAGTGGTGATTATGTTACAATATATACACATAACAAATTAATATTTTATACCCTTATATTTACACATTTTTATGTTGTAATATCACTTTTTAAAAAAAAGATAAATTAAGTAGATTATATGAAGGTACCACCTGGAGAATGTTTGTGTGTGTATGGATGATTAGATGAAAATAATTTCTAATTAAATTATTGTGATACCTTACGTAAGGACCATTAATCAATAGAAATGTTATGCAGCAGTTACTGATGATGCCCTCTTCAGGAAAAAAAATCTTTTTCTTGGGGGTTTAGAGGGCATACTAGTTTTTTTGCACCCTGCCCCACACCTGGCCATTCTGACTCTTAGAATTGCAGTGCTTGAGCTGAGCACTTCAGTAGTGTGCTGGAGATGGCCCAGACACAAGTAAGGGAGAAATGGTTCTGTAGAGCTCCTCACAGCTTCTTCATTCAGTAACATCATGATGATTGTTTGAAATACATTATAATGGGATTATTTACACCATGTAAGTTTGCCCACATTAGACATCAAAGTTGAGGATTTTGTTTGTTTTAGTGAGGAGGTATATAGTTTAGTACTGTAAGTACTAATAGCAGTAAATCAACAACAGCAAAAAATATATATATATTGAAGATATTTAAATAAACCCATTTATTGCAAAATGCCTGATATTAACACACTTTATTTTCAAAGCCTTTGGGCTTTAGAGTGCACAAAGGACAGATGGCTTGGGAACTAATTTGATGTGAGCAACATTTCATGAGTTATCAAAAGGCATCTATTCTGATCATGAAAAACAATCTAAAATTCTTATTTCTGTATATGTGGTAACTTGATGTATCACAATTCTATAAGATTCATAAATAAAACATATGCAAACCTTTTATTCTATAGTATTATTAAAATGAAAATAAAATTCAAATGTTTGGAAGTCCCTTCCTTGACTGTGAAAAGTGCTCATTTTGCATCTTAGAAATGTACTTCACAAGAAATGAAAGTCTAGGTTAACAACCAAATAGCCCTTGTGTAATTTATATTATTTTGTAGCTTCTGTTTTAAAATATATGAAACATGTGCAACACATTTTATTATTTATTTCTTTGAAACAGAGAATATTTTTTTTGAGAAATCAAACTTGCCTACTTACATTTTAATACTTTTAATATTAAAGTATTAGAAAAGTATTAGAGAACATTTGAAATCTTACTGCAGGCAAATACTGTAAGACAAAAGGGTCTTAATTATGTTATTTCATACTGTAGGTAGAAGCAAAGTAATTAACCTTTTTCTAGTTACTTAACATTCACTTATGAAGTATGAAAGTAATTTATAAATTATGATTTTCTAATCTAGTATGAAGAAAATATTCATAATTCAGTTATGTATGTGAAATAGAATTCTTAAATATTTTGATAAAAAGTATTTTTAGATTTATCTGACAGTGAAAGAAAAAGTGGACATATTTCCATGTCCAATCTGAATTTCCAAGATCCCTGAATATTAATGATGAATTATTGAATAAGTGTTGAATATAAACTTTAGCTTTGCTACTTACTACTTCTAGAATCTCAAGGGAATTATTTAAGCTCTCAGTTTATGTTAACTTCAACAGTTACCTGAGAATAATCCCAGTGTAAACATCATAAGATTTTCATGGTGATTAAATAAGAATATATGTACTTAGAACAATTGTCTAACACATTAATTAGTAGGCTCTAAATAAACATAACCTCTTAAAAGTTATTTTTTCCTTCCCATTTCTCACTTACTTTTCAACACATTCTGAAAACACTGTTATGTTATAATCTATATCACAAAAATTGGTACTGACAAGCTGAAATTTAATAAAGACTTGGAAGTATTTTCATTGTTAGAAGCCAGACACATACCGACTAAGCGTTGTTAAGCAGTGAAATTTCATTCATACATATTATTAATTGTACTTTTCCATGAAGTCCTTTATCCTTTGTTTCTACTAAATCATTTTCTTTCTATTTGAAGCACTTACTCAGCCAGAGATTGGCATGGGTTCCTCTGTGCCTCCTGTACTAGGTTTATAAGTCCACACTCCAAAAGAAATACTCTACTATTTAAATTAGAAATGATAACATATTCTGTTAAGAAAGACAACTACAGAGAACTTGCTACAAATGTGTTTCAAGTTTTATGGGCCAGTATAAGTAAAATATGATTTATGTTTTAGTTGACACTTTTTACCTATATTAAATTTACAAAAGTAACTATAAGTAATTGTCATTTTCAAGATGTAGCTTATCCTTAAATCACTTAAGGAATGATTAAATCACAGCTTTGCATTACTTTAAGGTGCTCCTATTTATCATTTCAATTCTCTTTTCTGATCCTTTTGATATAAATTATTGTGCTGACAACCATAAAGGTATAACAGGAAGTAAAAGTCAGAATCATGAAGATAAAATTGATCATGGCATTCAGTTCACTGTCAATTATTTAAAGAAACACACTTCACCCTTCGTTAACTTTAGTGCACACAGAGAGGGGAGATAGGGGATGCTGATTTCATTCTTCTTTGGATGATATATTTCAGGTGCACTATTTATTACTTTACAGGACTTTCATACATGGTCACACTTTACATGCTAACTTTGGGAAGGAGTTCAGCAACAAGAAACTGAGAAAACCCATTAATAATAGTAAACATGATTAGCAAGATTAGAAAAAGAATGAAGAGTCAGTGATGATTGCTTCAGCTCTGCCAAGCCATCCTGTTGATTGAGCATTAAAGGAAATTTACTGTGATTAAATCAGTAACATGGGCATGCACATTTGATTAATCTATGTTGTTTAAAACTATAACCGTAAGTTATTAAATACATTTGATTTTGATATTTGAAGATAATGCTAAACAAAGAAAATCAGTGGATATTTAGTTGTTTAATATTTTATTACTTAGTTATTAGTAACAACTTCCAATTACCAATGCAGCAATTGTGGTTCATAGAACAGATGATACTTGAATAATATTTCTGTGGCACATTGTGCAGGAAGAATGAAAGAAGTCTTTCAATAAATAAATTAAACTAAACTGCATATTTAAGAATTCAAAATTAAGGAACAAATTAATCAAAAGAACTCAGCAATAATTTCCAATCCTGTGTAAGTCTAGTGACTCTTGAAAAGTTCTATTTATTTCCATCAAACATATATTTCATAACTATTAAAAATTCATTATTAAATTAAACCAAACTGGCAATTGAAGAATCTGTATATAGCATTATTACATAATTATTCCTGAATTATTGAGACTCTTTTTGGAAGATTAGTTAACATTAAAGCATTTTAGTTAATTAAGAAATGCAGATCAGGAATATATGACTATATATTATATATTTCTCTAAAATAAGAGCTGTAGAATATAGACTATAATTGATTCTGAAATATCTTAGGCAAGGAACACTACATTTGTATCCCAAATAATACTTATCAAGAGAAGTTATACATTTAGTATGATGTTAAATAAAAAATAGGTTTCAGACGATTTATAATAATATTCAATTTCTAGAAATATCTGAAATAAAATACCTGGAGATACAGTTTGGATTTCTTGTTATATTTGAGTTTTTTTCTTTATCTTAAAATATTTTGAGCATTGAGATTTCTTATAAAAAGGCTTTTTATTCATTTATTTACAGAGTAGGTAAATGTAATATTTGCTTTTTTTCTCAATTGTTAAAATAGATCATGAATAAATTAAACAATTATATTTCTTTTTACAATTTCTACTATGTTAGCAATTGGAGTTTGGAAATTTTGTAGCCTGAATTAAATATTTTTTAAAATTTCATTTATTTATTTTTAGAGAGAGGGGGAGGGCAGGAGAAAGGCAGAGAAACATCAATGCATGGTGGCCTCTAGTGCACCCCTACTGGAGATCTGGCCAGCAACCCAGGTATGTTTCCTGACTGAGAATCAAACCTGTAAACCTTTGGTTCACCAGCCAGCACAGCTCTCAATCCACTGAGCCACACCAGCCAGAGCTGAATTAAATTTTTCAAAAGATATAAACAAAGTGCTTTTAATGATATTAACAATTCATTATTAAGGAAAACCAAAGCTACTCTTTTCTTGATATTTAAACATGACACAATTTTTTCATTAGTTGGCTCTCTGGTCAGGATGCAATCAATACTAATATTTACTACATGTTTTTTACTCAAATTGATTTGATTTCTAGATATTTTTAATGCTTTCAAATATATTAGTATAAAAATATAACAAGATTCCTATTCTACCTAATGCAAGAAATAATTTATGTCCTATAGTTGCTATATGTGCTCTATCTGAAAAAAGTCCAACTATTGTTAACATAATAAAAATGCTTTGTGCAACATGGATGTAATTTGGCAGCCAAGGAGAGAGGACTGGAATGTACACGTGTGAACAATCATGACTTTACTGTACCAGACTGAGGGTGTACCCGGTTGACTTAGTTGAGTGAGCATGTATACTGTGGGACATTGGCATTCAAAATTACTGAGCAAATAAAGCAACAAATTTGCATCACATTTTGAATTAACCTTGAACATTCTTCAGTGAAAACTCTTCAGATGATTCAGAAGGCCACAGCTATGGACAACCAGTGATTGGCAGATTCATAACAATAAGGCATCTACTCATGCATCATATCTTGTACAGATTTTTTTTTTCCCAAAACATCAGATCACCCTTACAGCCCAGATTTGGCACCCTGTGACTTCTGGCTTTTCCCAAACTAAAATCACTTTTGAAAGGGAAGAAATTTCAGACCACCTATGAGATTCAGGAAAATACAAAGGGGCAACTGAAGACATTGAGAGTATTGTGTGAGGTCCCAAGGTGCCTACTTTGAAGGGGACTCAGGTGTCTTATTCCTATGTACAATGTTTCTTTCATGTTACATCTTCTTCAAGAAATATCTCTAGTTTTCATAGTATAAGGATGAATACTTTCTGGACAGACCTTATATCTTGAGTCAGTACTTAGAAGCCTTGCATTTGAGTTCTATGCCTTGAAGTTCTGAGGCTGAATAATCTTGTAAAAAGTTAATCTTTCTAAGAACTTGTTACCTTACTTTAAAATTAATATATTATCACTCCTTGCAGAATTTGTATTAAGAAACTAAAATGCTAATATGGTAAGTGCTTTTTGTAACATGCATGGTTCTACATACAAATTACAATTTATATATCTTATTCCTCATCTAAAAATGAAGTGCTTTCAAAGACGTTTTAAGAGGTATTTTTCTTTTGGGAAGCTTTTCAAGTACAATAGAAAATGATGCTTCAAAATCACAGGCAAAACACCCTAATAAAATCTTTCTGATGGATTTTATATTTGTTTTGCATACATAACATCTTGAAACTATTCCTACTAACAATTTTACTATAAGTAAAAAGGCATGGGCTACGGATTACGAATGGCATTAAGATTTTTTTATTGTGACAATTATGGAAATCTTGGGAGTATATATTTTTTAAATGCTTATTGTTGTGAGTGGTTTAAAGCAGCTTATTGGAGTTCCTCCATGTAACGTAACATCTGGAAACCCACCTTCTTCTTTCCTCACTGTAAATAGGACTGCAACATGTCCTTGTGAGATTGGAAGGGACGGTCCTTCTACAAATGTAAGGATTCATTATTTTCATTTTCTTTATTTTAAATTGTCTGAATAAAATTTGGGCAGCATAGTGATCTCTTGACATACTCACTTGTCAACTGATTTTAGGTATTTATTTTATTTTTTATTGTTATACTTCATCAGTTCTTCCACTTTTTGTATTTAAAAGATTCATTTGTAACTTTACTCACTAGTTTACACATTTTCTTTGAGTTGCTATTTTTACATTTTAAATGCTTGAGTTACATTATTGATTTTTATTTGTTTATATTATATGACAATGAAATACCTTATGCTATTCATTTTGTCTGATTTAGGTTTAATCGATGTCCTGAATATTTTAGTAGGATGAAATTTCAATGTTTGAAACTTATGGTTATTTGTATTGCTGTGACCTAATCACTTTAAGAGATTATTTTTCAAAATTAGAAAAGATTGTATTATTTTGTATATGTATTTATATGTACATAAATATAAGGTTGTGATTACATTTTTTTTTATTTCTTTCTAGTCTCATGTTTAGGGAACATAGTCTGTGCACATTCTACAACACTTTTAGGAGTGCCTTTGGATTTTCTACACACCCAAATACACAATTATTATTTTCTGTTGGTTTCATGGACAAGAGAAAATATGTGCTTATCTCAATTTATTTTCAACTTTAGAATGCAATCTATAATTAGAAATTATTTTATATCAAAACATATTACACATGCATGTACGTGCACTCTCATAGGTGTAGACCGTAAATATGGAGCAAGAGTTTGATGAAAATATGCATAGGCTATGAGTTATAATTATTCTATTATGTTAGATTCCATTTTATTTATTTCTTAACTTCTGACTACAATATCAGAATGATTTTGTCATTCATATAAGTTTTCAAATTGTTCCCGTTGATATTTCCAGTATCCACCTGGCACCATACATAGTTATCACATTATTGACTATGTTTCCTATGTTATACTTTACATTACTGACTATTTTATAATTTGTACTTAATCCCTTCACCTTTACCACCCTGTGTGTTTTTTTCCATATGTCCATGGGAACGTTACAAAGATAAATTAAATCCCAATGTGTCAAATTGCCCCTTAATTTTCAGCCAAAACTTTTCTAGTCCATACCAACACTTGTGTCTCTGATCACACTTTTAAGAACAGTTTGATTCAATACAAGTTAGAAATTAGCATTTTTATTAGTTAGATAATATTTTAAACAAAAATTATTTTTATTTTAATAATATGTACCCAAACTTAATTCTAACTGAAACAACCTCAGTATATCAGCATAAACACATAGGTAAGAGCACAGTTTACACATATATTGCAACACATACATTGCAAAATGATTTAGCACATTGAGTCTGCTAACACCTCCATCACATTGCATGATTGCCATTTCTTTCCTTTGTGGGAACATTTAAGATCTACTCTCTTAATAACTTTCAATTATATAATACAGTATTTTTAACTATAGTCACAAAGCTGTGCATTTAGATCCCCAGAATGTATTCATATTCCTGTAATCTTTGAGGAACATCTTCCCATTTGCCCCCTCTACAGCCCCTGGAAACCACCATTCTACCCTCACTTTGTATGATTTTGCCTTTCTTAGATCCAACAAATAAGTGATATCATACAGTATTTATCTTTCTTATTTCACTTAACATAATGTTCAAGGTCCATTCATGTTGTTACTAATAGCAGGATTTCTTCCTTTCTCACAACTGAATACTATTCCACTGTAGGACCATATGACCCCTTTCCCTCTCTTTGCTTGTAGCTTCTCATCCTCACAGAGACTGCAAAACTCCTTTGAAAGGCCTCCTCAGGGGTATGGAACAACCTGGTGAGAGCCAAAGAGAAAAGACATCTTAAGGACTATTCTCAGAATTTCTACATCAATACTGTGGATTCTGTTGGTCAAAAGGAGTTATAAAGTAAGCTAAGATTCAAGGCAGTGGAGAAATAGATCATATTTTTAGAGTAAAGGCACCAAAGTCATACTTCAAAGGGTATGCACAGAAGGATAAGACAAAATTTAGGGATATCTGTGAATGCACAACATGATATATCTCAAACTATTAATATTAGACCAAATAACATAATTATTTAAAATAATGTAATCACATGTCCACTAACATAATTTGTTCTTAAAATCTTAACTTTTATACACTTTTCATTCAAAATGAATTTATAAATTACATTTGACAAAATTTAAAAACTAAAAATCTAATTAAATACATTATTTTAATATTATTAATGTTGTTTTCTTGTTGCATTCAATTCTCCAAGCTAGGTTTAATAGACAACATATGCACTTACTTTTCTATATTTACTTGTTGTTGACTGGATTTTTTTTATTTTGAGGAAGATTACCTGTCATATTAACTAATATAATCATTGAAAAATAATAAACACTTCCATTTTAACCAGTTAATCTAACCAATTATTTCCTAAGTTGTGAAGGGACTATCTATTTTATATACAGAATGCTGTACCCAAGAGAAAATGCAGTTCCATGAACATTTCCTCGTGGAATGTTTAAGTGGGCATACTATTTTGCCTGTTTAGCATATGCCACCTGTTCTCACAACATTTTTACTTTCCATGAAAGGTTTTTCTACTTCTGGTTCCGGTGATTCAGGTTGGTCTTATCCTATTACTTTATTCTAATGTTGGGCATAGTATCTAGGTCTGCCTATTCAATGTATTCTTTCCCCCTGTGAACAGCTCATGGTTTATGCATGGGCTGGTAAATCAGGTTTCCCTAGGTAGAGTCAGACTAATGATTTTTCATGGAATTATTGACATCTTGGTATATGCCTTTTTTTCTGGACCCACTGGTGGCAATCTTTTCTACGATGAGCTCTTATCTTACCCTGATCCTGCGGCCAATATACCTGAAACCAGAGCTACAGCGCATAATACACAATGTCCTGATGGCCTGTCCAATGCCCAGAATCCAGCATGCTCGACATCGTAGCCACCACTGGACTTTTATAGTCATGAAAAACTAAGTTTCCCATTTTTCTTAAGTTGCTTATAATTTTTTTGGTTGTGCCAAATTATTTTTAGTTCTTTATTTTTTTAATTTATGTTTAATTAGAGCTGACATACAATATTAGTTTCAAATCTATGACATAGCGATTGGTTTTCTATCAAAAATAATATATATAACATCAAAAATAAAATGTTTATCAAGATGTTTCCGTGAATATAATATTGCAAGTGGGTAGGATCAAATAGCGAAGCAGTGCAGTAAATCTGCTGATTTTGTGGAAATGGTACTAAAGACTCATTTTTATTTGAATATTTCTTCTGTAATGAGCATATTCTATCATTGTCTCTTGTTATCTGGAATGTCATAAAAATTCTGGGTTTTTGTCTTGTTTTTTGTGTCTTTTTTGATAGAGTGTGTCATGGTGTCATTTACAGTTTACTTGAGATGGATGCAAATTTGCGTATTAAATTAATTAATTTTATTTATTTTAATCAAAATATAATATTCCTTCATGCTTCTATATTATTTTGTCAAAAAATCTTTTACTAATACACTTGGGTGTCCACCCTATGGTCCATGGGGCGTATGCATCCCAGGATGGCTATGAATGCAGCCCAACACAAAATTGTAAATTTATCTAAAATATCATAAATTTTTTTTGTGATTATATGTCATAATGTATTTAATGTGTGGCCCAGGACAACTCTTCTTCTTCCAATGTGGCCCAGAGATGCCAAAAGATTGAACACCCCTACTAGGGTTATACATATACTTTTCAGTTGGGTTTATTAGGGCAAAGACATAGCAGGATTCAATGTTGGTGAAGGACAACTTCAGTTAATGTTAGTGTCAAGTCATCGGAGGACACGAGCAGTGAGGCACATTTGCAAACCTGCCAATGTGTGTCCAACGTGTGTGGCAGGAAATGGTTATAGACTTTATACAAATTATTAAACATTTTCATCATCTAAAAGGATTTGAGAAACCTAATTTGAGTAACCTACTTTAGATATAGATATAGGTAAATTATTTTGCTTATTAATAAATAAAATGACAATTGTTCTTTCCAAATTGCCTTGTATTTCAACTTTCTAATGCATCTCAATAAAATATTTCATTGAACAATGTAATTTATTAACATTGGCAACTAAACTAAAAAGGTTTATACAGTGTTTTATCTATTTAAGACATAATCTTTAAATAAATGGCCTCCAACTGAGTATCAATACCCTGTAATTATTCTGCTCTTTTCATTTCTGTTGTCAAAAATACACACCACCCCAGGAAACTAGCAAAGTGTATAAATTTAGTTTAGAAAACTAAATAACTGTCTCTACACAACCAGTAATAAATGTCCCACTGCTTTTCCCTTGAACAATACTCACAGAGCCAAGCATTGTCTAAGGGAATTTTGTAAAAATCATGTGTCAATGCAAAAAGCAAACAAGAAGGTAAAGATGTGGTTGAGGGAGAAGAGGAGGCAATGGGAGGAAGAGGAAAATTGAAGCAGACATTTTAACAGATATGAGTAAAAATAGTGCAAATTTCCAAGTTTCTAAGATATTCCTTTCTGTCTCTAAGAAAATCAACATTTATAGTATAGATTTAGAATAGTCAAATTTCTAAATAATGTTGTAAAGTTTTTTCAATTACATTTTATATATTTTTCCATTTCATTATTCCTTTTTCTTTCTTTTGGCGATGCCAATTCTAAGCACATGGGACATGCACATTTAATGGGACCACCATGAGCAAAAGGAAGTTGTCCACATTAAGTATACTCTAATTAAGTATATAAAGATATATCATTTAGAAAGTCAAGCTAAGTTTTCTAGTTGTTTTTAAGTGGGAAAAGATCCAGGCTATCAATTATACCATAAAAACAATGAATTCGAATAAGAATACTGCAATAATTACAGGATATTCAGTGGGAAAAAGTGGAGAGTAAGAATCTATATTGAGACAGGGTATTCTTCAAATATAAATTTAGCAGTTTTAGGAAACCATATCAAGGGGCATTGTTCCCATGATTCTTCTTGAGAAAAATATTTAAAAGATTAACCACCTCCAAAAAAATAATGTGTGAAGCTGTAACAAAAGGCTGGAGGTAACTGCTGATTCATTTATCTTCAGAGCTAAGATGAAAACCAACGTGGCATATGACAGGATACTGTGTGTATTCACATACATGCCCACCCATGCTGCTTAGCATGTCAGGAAGCATGATGTAAGAATAAAAAAGTTTAATAGTATGAAAGAAGATAGATCATAAACTAATATTGCTTATTGCTCTTTTTATAATAGCTGAGAGCCATAAATGGTGACAAAAGTGCAGTCAATGTAGTAGAAGGTTAAAAGTATATTTAAAAGTATGAAGGTGATCATAAAGATAAATTGTTAAATAAGTATTATGATTAAAATTGAGTGGTAGAAGACAGACAGGGAGGATAAAAATAAAAATATAATAGAAATATATATATACACATATTTCTGATACTATATATAGTATATATAGACCTCTGATTTTATATATATATATATATATATATATATATATATATATATATGGCATTATATATATAGTATCAGAGATCTCTAAGATCACATTCAGATTCAGTGATTTACTAGCAAGACTAAAAGATTTTAACCATTGATAAAGGTTAAAAATAATTATTGGGAAAGAAAAGCATTAGATTGATTGATAATCTCATGTTTCTTAGTGAAAACCTTTGTAAAGTTAAAAAAGTTAAGAATAACTCATGGGTATGGACAATAGAGTGGTGATTGTTGGAGGTGGAGGGAGGGGATTAAAAGGGAGATCAATAGTGATAAAAAATTAGAATTATATAAAGAAAAAAACACCAAAGAACTAATTTTAAAAGACAAACATGATAATTTACTTAACTTTATGCAAATACATTTGTAAAATGATATAAAATGGATAATTTTCTAGAAAAATATATTATCAAAAATAATTTAGGCTTATTTACAATGAGACAGAATTTTTCAAAGACCTTTCTAAAGTCCCAGGACTTGATTAACACTTTTCCTGGTGAATTCAACTAAGTGTTTAAAGATCAGACAATTCTTATGTTATGTTAATGCTTCCAAAACAAAGAAAAATGGAAACTTTGAAATTATTTTAAAAGCATACATGATATTTTCAGTAAAACATAACAGAGATTGCCCCTCAAAAGTAGTAACTGCATACCAACCTCACGTATTGATGGTAATACAGAATTGTTAAGTGTTAGTTAGTAGAATATGGCAGACCATTAAAATATCACCAGGTTAGTTTGTTCCAGAAATGTAAACAAAATTCAATAATGGAAAGTATATAACAATTACTCATCATGTTAATGACCAAATGAGAAACTCATCCTTTTTACAAACAATGCAAAGGCATTTGTCAAAATTCCGTTGAAAAATCAGCGGAAACCGCCTCCATGAAAGGACACACTTCTCAGCCTAAAAGCCATCATTATTCATGATAGGGAACAATGGAACACCTGAGACTCATCCACTAATGCCAGGACCAAAACAAGAATAGGAGTTAGCTATTGTGCCTATCTATTATTTATCATCCTTTTGGAAATACTAGCTTACCGTAGACAAGGGAAGAAATTGGAAATGTAACCATTGGGAAGGAACAGGTAAAACTATTGCTTTTCCCCAATGATTTCATTGTATAATGGAGCAAACTTCAGAATCAAGTGAAAATTATAAACAACATGAGAATAGAATCAAGTAGCAGAGTATAAAATTATACTTTAGAACACTGCTCCCTTTCTCTGTATGTATAAAAGATTCATTTTATTGATTTATATATTTAGTTATGATTATATGAATCTGTGAAAATATTGGGTGTAATATATAATATGAGAAAAGATTCATTTTACCATTTAAAGACAAGATAAAATATTTGAAAAAATTAAAAATATATGCATATTTTATTAAAAATATAAAACACTGTAGAAACTATTCAAAAATAATTTATATTAAAATGATGTTTGTTTATAGTGGTGTTTTAAAGTAGACTTTTAGGAATTGACCCCCACTTTCTTGACTTACGAATCTAATTGAAAAGTCAAGAATATCTGAGTTACAGATGTAATATAGTTGTGGTGACTGTCTCTGGGTGAGCCATATTCACTCCAAAAATATTCCCTGAGCTCTCACTCTCTTCCCACCCCCTCCTGTGTTACATCTGCCTTAGAATGGAAAGCAGGAACAAAGCTTGCATTCGGAAAACAGCAGGAATAGAGGCTCATTTGTTGTTGCACAAAGGTTTCTGTCAAGCAAACAAAAAGGATGCTAACCTCCTCTGGTGGACAGTTACGCCTCCATCTAAAAGCTACTATGGTTGGTCTTATGCTTTGAAAACTCTCACAGTCAGAATATTCACCACAGAATAGCAATCTGACAACTGGGTGTGTTTAATGCCATTTATCTACACAAAAGGCTAAAAATTCTCCCAAGCTGTCTTTTATAAACAGTATCTCTTCACACTATTATTTCATTTATCTGATTTACTGTTTAATCAAAACGTATTTTCCAAGAAAACAATACCAGTATGTTACTGGTATTCAGAAGTGTCTATAAGTATTAATAAAATATAATTAATGTCATGATTAAGTAGAAAATGATCAACTTAATTGAAAAGTAATGCGATTTGCAGTCTTACATATTTCAATATTGTATATGCTAATGAAACAGGATGCTGTGGAAAACAAGGCTGTGTCTGTCATCCGAGTCCTGGAAACAAGAGTCTGTCTTACTTCTGGCAAGGCATGGGATAAATCAGCGATGGTATCCATGTGTCCAATATTAAAATAAGTTGCAGCATGGAGGATAAAATCATAAATTTGTACTCAAGTCGCTAGGATTGAAGTCTGGATACTCAACATATGACCTTAGGTAAATTATATAACTTTCTAGGCTCAGTTTTCTTCACTGTGGAATAAAGATAATACAAGTAACTTCTCAAATAATAGCTGTGGGAATTAAAGGAAACAGCTCTGAAGTGATCCTAAGGATATTTATCACTCAATCAACATTGTGTTAAGTGTTAGGTGTTTTTATTACTGACATTAATACTATTACTATCCCTCTTATCAAGATGTACATAATAAATTGTACACAACTCTGGAAACAATTAGATCACCCAGGTCTTTTAAATTCAGTTTTCTCCACTTTTTGACAGGTAACTAAGCATTCACAGCAGTCAATAAGTTTGAGATAGATCTTACAATTCTTTGAATTACCATCCTAATTGTGCTTCTAATTTGCTAGTCATAGGTTATGTCAATTATTGAACTGTCTGGTTTAAAAAATAAAAACACTGTAGCTATCAGCTTCAAGGTCAAGATGGAAGAGTGAGCCCATGTTAAGATTTGCCCACTACTTTGTGCTCAAAACACATTAATTTAGTTGGAATATATTTTAAAGTACTTTACAATGAATGCATTTCCAAATGCAAAGGTAACAAAGAGGAATCTCCAGAACTAGAAGAAATCTGTAACACTGAATACAGGAGAAATATAGTTACAAATGAATGCTGTGCAAACATTGGGAGTTTTCCTCTTGCAAATCAAAGAGTTATGCACAAATGGGAACTTGACATATTTTTAAACCTTAGCTGTGTTTGTAGTAAAATATTAATCACCCATTCATTACCACTCTGATCCAATGGAAACATTGATTGTAGGTGGAAGAACACTTTAAGATCAGGATAAATTAGACACATACCAAACTGAATATAAGCCACCACTATCATGAACTCACTTTCTTGAAATGATACTAAACAAGAAAATAAACTTGCAGGAAAAGAAACAAACATACACATGAAGTAAGAAAGTTGAAAGTTATGAAAAACTTTGTAGTCATTTCCAAGAACATGAGAATCCATACCCAATATATGAAAATTTATAGAGCAATATTAAAAGAACTAAAAGAACTTTAAACTTCAAATTTAAAAGAAATAAAATTTATTTACATCACCCACTGCACACAAGTAAGGATTATGTAACCAAAGTCCCACATTTAAAATAATCAAGGAGGAATATATCACAATTATACAGGTGGGTAAATCATTTGAGGACTTAACATATCCCTATTTTTCTGAGGTTTTTATATACTATGTCTTATTTAATCCCTACAAAACCATATCACTAGCTTCATTTTATACAAATAATGAAAGTGAGTCAAGAGGTTATATAATGAAATATTACTGGGAGAATCTTTGAGAGCATATTTAAATGCACAATTTTAATATTCATTTGACATCAATTATACAATAGCTAAAAGAAAGACCCATTGTATTCTGCAAAGCTGCTTTTATAGTGAGTAAGCCACCCTGATAAAATTCAAGTGACCTTCCCTGACACTGGAGTAATGCACAGCGAAGACAATGGTCAGCATGTCTTTTTCCTTCCCCAAACGACCATGTTTCAGCTGGTCTCTGACATGAATGGCAATTAGCTCTCAATGCTCTTAAAAAGGAACAAAAACTGCAATGTTGAAAAAAATGTGCTAGGTGTAAACAATGTAGACAGATATTTTCAGATCAATCCTTTAGAGAAAATGCATAAGCTGTGGTGGAATATTCTGTGCCAAATATATATGTTGTTGTGTCTCATTAATTTAAAATTTCTAAAAATATATGCAGAATAATTTTGGTTGTAAATCTCAGCACAGACATTTCAATGACAAAGAAGTATCTGCAATTTGAGTGAATGTATTTCTTTTTTCTTTTATGGCTTTTCTATTTTAAGGTAAGTTGATAGCTTTTGCCATTCATGATTGAGACTTATGCCTCACTGGAGACCTTAAACAATCTCATCATTGGGTTACTCTGAATGTCCAGATTCCTAGGATGGGACATTCTTTTTCATTTACTGCAAATAATATATTAAAGCCATTTTTATCATTCTTCCAGTCAAATAATCAATGTGATTTTAGATAAATATAAAGCTCTAATTTCTGATCCAATTGTTTCTTTTATTTTTACGTCTCATACATTCTAAAGTAAAGCATGTACTAGTTTCAAAAAGAAATCAAAAAAAGTTTTGTGTTTTTCTCAAATATTGATCCTATTTTAGGTGTCCAGGATCATTTTTCCACTACCTCTTCTCTAAGCCATTTTCTCGACTTTCTCTGCCCCAATACTTTTACATGAAAAATTTTTTTTGGCTCTCGGATGATGTTTTTAGTGGGCATATGCCTTCCTTTTACTTGCATGCACATTCCTCATTATATGGCAATTTCAACATCTTTTTATCTTGTGGCAAACATAATCAGTATTTTTTTGGCACAACACAAATGTATTTCTTGCCAATCTCACAAAAAAAACAGGTATAATTTTGATTCGTTTACACTGGACAACCATGGAGTTGGCTTTCTGTCAGTTTTTTTTTTTTTTTTAATTTGACAATTGAAGGGAAAATAGGTCAGCATCCCTGACTAAATAGTCAGGTACTACATATTTTAAAAATTCTTGCAGCACATGTTTTGAAAGTCGTTGCATTATAACAATATGTAAATAAGTTGATGGTCATATACAATGTTTATGGAGGGCTGATCAGTCTTTCTTCCAGTTAAGGTGTGAATCTAACAGGAGTTTCTTTTTCAACTACACATCTTCACCATGACAACCCTTTCAATCTGAGGCAAGTGTCATTTGCCCCAATGAAACATATGAAAGCAGATGTTTTCATGTGCTGTGAATGAGCTAGTTACTCTGGGGTAGGTAAATCTTAGGGCAACTATCAAACACATTCAAATCTGCAAGTTATTTTTGTACCTAATTGGTAGTTTGTTCCTTCGTTAGAGAAAAAATAATTCGACTGATAGAGCTCACTTTCCCTACGGTCCATTAAATATTGATGGCTAGAAAAACCCCACAGGATGCTGTGGAAATACACATGTGGTATCTATGTATACACTCCAGCGACATCAGGTTAAATTTGTTTTTTAACTATGCTATATCTGGATCAGGAAACCTAACATTTCCTGGGATTAGTACACTGTCATTCGCCCATCAAAGACCTTCATTTTCACTGTATTTTAATTGCTTTTTTCATCTATTTTCCTAAAAGTTTTGTGAAGGAAAATGGTTTCTTGCCTTTAGCTGCTGTATTACTGGGCACAGAGTTTGAAAGCACAGGCAATGTTAGTAAACACAAATGGAGTGGAACTGCTTTAAAATATCTCCCTACACCCACTACCTGCTCACTTAAACCCAACAGTCTTGTCAGGTTCAAGTAGTCTAGAGTGCCTAGGATTTATTCACAGTGTAATTGCAAACTACCTGGTAGTTTGCCCCCTTCTTCCCCATTGATTTAAACATCCAAAATTAATCAAAATTTCAAAGTCAAGTACAGGTAAATGTCCTTGAACAAGTGCTATTGTCATTGATATGTTCACTTCATGAATTGCGTTGTCAGGACTATGATGCCCTTAGAGCAGCCATTAAATAGGTCCTCAGGAAAAAGTCACTGTTTTCATGGTAATAAACCACATTTTCCATGATGTCCCATTCAGAAGTGTCTATATATTCACTGGGCACAATGATCTACTTAGCAGGCAACAGAAGCTGTGTGTCCACTTACAATAAAATCAGAGATTTACTTAGCTTTAGAGAAAAGTTACAATCAGCAAGGCATTTCCATTAACTTAGAAAATTCACAATCCAGCAAGGCATAACATATTTGTGGGTAAGAGAGAACATATTTGAAACAGAGAAAATCTCCTGAAGTAATGTGGCAGCTAAAATATGGGAAATAATGATCTTTGAGCAGGAAAATTAGGTTTGTTGACATGGAATGACTGGGCAAATATATTATAAATTGGAAAAGCATACCATAAAATAGCAGCTTGATATTTAATTTATTAAGTGAAATCTTAAAACAGTTTTGAAAATTTTGCTTGTAGCTGCATAAATTCAGCTTTGGGCATGGGTAAAGACAGCTAAATTAAAATGTGCTTGGAAAGAATGAGCAAGAAATACTGCTTATATATAACAAAAGCTTCTGTGTGTTACCTCTTTCATGATATTGCATTTATTATGTGATATAAAACTCTGCAGGGCTGGAGGCATTTGAAGTAGAAAGTAATAATACAGTGAACAGACAAATTATGCAAACATGTGTGGATGATGAATATATCTTTATTCTACTTTTCATAGATAAGAAACATCTGATGTGGACATGTAAACTTTCTTTAAATGTACCCTATAAATACCAGCAGAATTTTGATCAAATAAATGTAACACCAAAAAAGACTTTACTGATAAAGCAAAGCAAAGCAAAACAAAACAAAAATCCAAACCATAGCTTTTGTAATCTTTTAGGAGAACAAATGCAGCATCACTAAGGAAAAAATAAGTAAAATAATTTGTAAAGGCAAACTGAATTACTGCCTCATAAAAAATAGCTCTAAATCAGAATGTTTGTAGTAAACCATATACTTATACATATGTCATATACATATGTCTTTTCATAACATAGGTGTTTAAGTGTGGCTTTTTCAACAGAAAGATGCCAAAGACAGTATAGACACTTTGAAATTCTTTTGGATTCTTTCCTTTTCTTATACCTCTTAATTTTTTATCTCCTAGAATATGGTTCATGTGAAAAAAATAAACTCAACAAAAATGTGAATATATTATCCCAAGACTATTTTGTTCTCAGTTTTTATAATTTTATTTTTATTTGATAATTCAAGTATAACTTTTGTTAATAAAAGAGTGCAACAACATATGAAATGAATTAATTGTGTTCATTTTAAACATTGCTATTTTGTATTTTAAACCTTAATTGAATTAAAATCTCATCCAGGATATGAAGTAAAAAAAAGATGATGAAATATAAAGTAATTCTGTGATCTTGGTGACCTAAACTTACCATTAACAACCTAATTTATTGCTTAGTGGAAAATTTTAAATATAAATTATAAAAAAAGTGAACGTTTCAAAGTGTTAGTATTTGGCAATATCCCAAATGTAAGACCAAAAAAAATAAATAACCATTTATTTGACAGCTCTTGGCTTTTCGCCTTGTTTGAATAAAACATTCAAGTCCTATGCCAGCAATTAATAGCACAAGTAGGCAAATGTCCAAATATTTAAATCTATTCTGAACTTTTTAAAGGCTTTTACTACACTTATTATAAGTTATTATGTTAATTATCTTCTATCACCTTCAGAAACAGTTGATGCAGAGGTTATCTCCTGTCTCACAAACGAGGTATCTCACTCTCAGGGGAGTGGAGGAGCCAGAACTCCTTCTTCAGGTAGGTAGTGCTGTTTATATCTTGACTCAAATCTGTTACATCAAAACTCCACCCTTGTCATTAACTTACAAGGATTTCATTTGTACTTCTAAGTGAAGGATAGCTTGGAATATTAAAAAGATAATAAACATTAAAATTATCTCAATTTCTTTATGCATCTTTTTCAGCATTAAGTAGATTCCTTCTGTTTGAGTCCTGAGGCCTTTCCTCTGAAGTAAAATGAACATCATTATTTCAGATTCACTTTTTAAAGATTCTGAGTACAAATACCCGTGGAAACGCAACTCAGAAGGAAATATTTGTTCTAATATTACATTTACTGTTATAGGAATTGAAGATATATATATATATATATATACATATATACAGAATGGTAGTAAAATATTTTATTTGTTCCTGTAAATATATATATATATATTTACAGGAACAAATAAAATTTTGCATTTATTTGTTTGGGGATCAGGCCTAATGAAAACATTTTGAGTTTACTTGCAATTCTCTTCTCTCCATTATAGACCGTTTTTTGTTTAGTAAATTTCCTCACTAATGCACATGTAGGCCTACATGTTTGAGGGTTCTTACTTCAGAACTGCACTCTACTATTTTGTGATTGTTCACAACTATTTAGGTGTTTGTCCATTTTTTGGTACATTTTGGACTATTCATTAACAAAAGGGATGCATTTAGTTTTGCTAAGCCAATAAATTTAGTTAATAGTTTACATTTTTCAACAGATATTTATATGGCTACCTTCAGGTTTTCTGAAAGAAATGGGTGATATTGGACAGCAAATACAAAAAGTAAATCAAAATGACAGAATAATAGATTATACCTTGTATGTTTTATTTATCTTGCCATTCTTAAAATCAATCCATGACAGCAGTTGCCTATTTCATTTGGGTATAATACCAAATATAACCCTATAAAACATAAATAATTGAGATATATTTTTAATTTAAAATTGTATTTTGCTTTTGTTTTCACATTATATTGTTCTCCGTGAATTAATTTTTTTCCTAATTAGATTGCAGTCAAACAAAATATGACAGTTATATTTAGTGAAGTGAGTTTTGGACCATGTTTCTCTACGGTAATTGTGGCACTGATCCCTCTCAGTGCTTCTGAGCAACCACCTGTTAAGCTTTGTTGTGTTAATTTCTCAAGTCTGGACCTTAGACTTTTTCACAACTGCCATCTGACCCTGGGAGTTCTTTATGACAGGGGTCTCCAGCCTCCAGGTTATAGACTAGTATGGGTCTGGGCCTGTTAGGAACTAAGTGCACAGCGGGAGGTGAGCTTGAATGTACTGTGCTTGAATCATCCTGAAACCATCCCACCCACTCTGCTCACCTGGTCAGTGGAAAAATTGTCTTGCACAAAACCAGTTTCTGGTGCCAAAAATTTTGGGGACGGCTGTTTTAAGCACAAAAACAGGGGTTCCAAAGTTCCTGGGAGTGTAGTCTACGCACTAGTCCCAATGCTCCTGCTGGAGGAGGAGAGCCCAGCTTTCATGCCTGGAGTCGGACCAAGCGGCAACTGCAGGACTGGGCTGCATGATCACAGTGAAGCTGAAGCATTACCTAAACTTACACGCGTTCTTGGTTTCTTACTTTTCTATACTTTTGACCTGCTTCTCCTACTCTTCTATACTTTCCCCCCCTTGAAGGAAATGCTTAATAAATCAATTGCAAAAGAATCTCTATCTAATGTTCAATCAAGGAATCCAAATTATGGTATTATACCTTATTTCTCCAAAACTGGTGACCACTAATACAGTGTGAATTGAATGATAAGTATGTGCTATAATTTCTAGTCATGGAGAATGCACTGATGGTAACCAGGCCAAATTGAGGGTGACAACAAACCCAAAATAACAGTGGGCTCAGAAAGGTCAAGGTTTCTTTCTCACACATATATGCAGGCAATTCAGAATTAGCATGGAATTTATTGAGCATCAGGGACAAATGTTCTTTCTATTTTCTATCTTTTCCAATAAGAAAACATATATTCTAAACAAATATGGTTGAGTCTGCTTTACAAACTTCCATAAGATTCAAGAAAAAAAGGTAGATAATTCTCTGTTTAAAGACACTTTTCAATAGTTTAAAAGGTCACTGAGATTGAAGTACAAGCTTTGTGAGAAAGGAGGGTGAGACATCAATTTTTTATTTTGGGTGGCCATATGCTTAGTAAATATCGACAGCATGCTTTAAATAGAGAATAATGGGGGAATGAACATTGGAAAAGAAAGAGCAGCAGCTGTCATAGCAAGAAAAAATGGAATATATATTTTAAGCATTGAATATATCATACAGGAGTGTTTTAGGCATTCCAAAAATGTCAATTGAAAATATCTCAAAGCTTTTTTTTATAACCAGTTAACTGTCTGTTTTTGTTATTTTAATTGAAGTAATAAGTCTAAAATATAAAAAAAATAAATAAATTTGGCATGAAAGTCTGTTAAATGCCTGCTTATGAGTTTTAAAGCTAATCAGTGTATTCTAGCATTCAACTCATTACCCCAAAAGTCTGTTTGGATATAAGACTTCCTCTCCAGCAAAAATTCATACTTGTTATATGACTCTAAAGAACTGTTTCAGCTACTTAAAAAACAAAACAAAACAGAGATGTTGGTCTCCTTTGTGTTGTGATTTTGCAGAAAGATTCCCATGAATGAATAGTTTTGGAAACACCAACTCAAGTATCTTAGATTATGCAAGTCTGTTTAGAAATGCTGTTATTGAGAAAATTAGCATTTTACATAGTAAAAGAACCTGTATCTGGAAAAAGTTTTCATCAGACTGACAAATGCTCAGTGTCACTCTGACTTCATAGAGAGTCTCAGAAGCCCTAACCGAATTCTTTCATTCAGGTTTTAGAGAAATTTACCCAATATAGTTTATTTAATAAAATGTGGTTTAAAATACTTATAAAACCCTTGTTTAGTAAGGGTTTTAAATTCCATAAAAACAAGTATATTATAGGATCTGTTATATTCATATTTTGTCTCCAGCACTTAAGGTAATGCCTCACCTAAAGTAAAAATATAACATTTATTGAATTTAATATTAATATGTGTATTAATGGAAAAATAGTAAATATTAGTATTTTGCCTTTAGTGATCCAAAGTTGAATGAATAATCTCATTACAATAGCTAGAAATTTCAGTTGTCAGAAAGCCTAAGTTTACTCTTCTGCAAATGTTAGAATTGTTTTCTCTATGTCCCAAACAGCAAAGAACACTTACAAATGAGAACATACATTTTTCTAGAAATTGGAGTATTGTTGCTTAGAATGTGTATTCTGTGTGCTACTCTAAATGATAAAGACACAGAGGTCAATATCATATATATATATATGAGATATTCTATATCTCTCAAAGATAGAATGATGGAAGGTTTAGTGTCTATATATATAGAATAAACAAATGAATGAGTAATTTTTAAAAAGGCTTAGTGAATAAAATAATAAGAAAAACTAGAAGAACTGTACTTTTTACTGATTGCTTGCAGAAATAGATAAATGTTCAGCTCTTAGAGATTATTCAGAGTTATTTTATATTCAGAGGAGTAATTTCTCTGACAAAAGAGAAAGTACTCCAGGTTTTTGGTGAGGGACTCAGTGAGCTGTGCCTGCAAACATCAACTGGATCCATAGCCAATATGTTCAGTCAGCTCTCAGGGGTAATATAGTAAAAGACATAAAATGGTTTTTGGATTAAGCCATCACATTAGAGTTATAATTCAGGAGGAATTCACACAGATACAAAAAATTCAAACAAGTTATGACTGCAAACATAGAAAAAGGAATTGAATAGAATGATCAAGACAGTTCAAATCACTTGAAGAAGATACTCTTTGGTGTACAGAGTGTGATAGGTAATTACTCAAAGTCTGAAACATCTTGACACATGTTTGCAAAGCTCTAACTTATGTTCCACATTCAATCTTGCCTATACTTTTTCATGTTGTAATATACAACTGCCCTACAGGTAGTATATAATTGTCAAGTATATTTTTCCTCTGTCGCCTATTTTTCTTTATATCTAAACCTAATATTCTCTCTCCAACAAGTTCTCTGATCTCATATGTGTGTGTATATACATAATGTATATAATATATGCATATGTATGAACTTTTATATACATTTTATATATTTATACACATGGATGAATATATATAGGAGGGCATGTATGTGTATATATAAATATATGTATGTATATATAATGCTTATATTTGTATGGAATAAGTGTAATATTATCAATATAATACACATGTACCAAATATGTGATAAGCCATCTACTATGTTCCTGAAACACTTCCTTGCTTTCCATATGACAGAATTTCATGTATTAATTGACAATTAATTTATATATTTTGTTTTATTTTTACTTTGATCACATGTTCTTTTGTTTACATAAAATATAAGCAATTGTTTTCAGAATAAATATAAATTTTGAAAAAGAGAGAATGGATTTAATATTTGGTTACACTGTAAAAACCTGGGGAATCATGAAATAGATATGTTAAATCAGCTTTAGCATAATTTATTTCTTCAGTTGAGCTATAGATGATGGATTAGAATTCTTTGAAATTCTAATAACTTTTGATTGTGATGAGGCAAGGAAAAGTGAAAACTAAAAAAGAAACAGGTCAATATTTCTGTTCTTATTTTTTGTGATTTATGAAAAAGTATCATGATTTGATATTATTTAATTATATTTTATTGTCACAAAGTAAAGTGATAATTTAGAAGCAAGATGTAATATTAGAAAATTGTGGATTTGTTGCTGTTTTCATGATCGAAACTATAATATACTATGTTTAAAATTCAATATCAAGGAAAGTAACCTTAACCTACAAAATTATATTGTTTACAAGTTGTCAGTATGCTGAAAGCAGCACAGTCAGTTGTTATATGTACCATTTTGGGGTTACTTCAGTAATGCTACAACCCTGCAATAAATATAATTTAAATTGATTTGTAAGTATTGTTTTTAAAGAAACTCATGCTTGGATTATTCTTTATTAAAGACACAATATCACAAGATGAATACAAATGTGGTCAGAGATTTATGTCAGTTCAATCACAATCACTCATGGTGAGAAGAAATTTCATGGAGTGAGAATATAAAATCATTGCTTGTCTTCCTCTTAAAATGAAAATCTATGTGCTGGAATACGAGTGAGAGGCTCACGAGCATGCCTTAATTCACCGAATAATGACTGTGCTTTTTCAGCAGAAATTCAAGTCAGATGAGGGACTGAAAGCATACTCAGTGGGAAGTAACTGTATTTCCCCAGAGCTGCTGAACTTTGGAACTGAGGTAAATTGAGGAAAAAAATGGAAAGCAGGCATCCTACTGTAACTGTAGCAAGTACTCACGCTTACAAATGTAATAGGTAGCAACACCTGCCTGCCAAGATGAATGGCTGAAGAAGAAGAGAAACAACTTTCAGCTCTTCTTGATTCTACATCATTTTTGTCATGAGTGCTGCATGAAAGCTAGTAAAATGATCCCTGAATGCCAGTACCTCTGGAATGGATCTAATGGGATAAATGGCAGCAGGTCAGTGTTCCCACTGAGGGAGAGGTAGTCACAGTTATGTCATATTTTTGTTTAAGAAAGTGTTGTAATGTCCACTCCATTTTATTTTTGAGAAACTATGATAATAACACTTTTACCCTTATATCTTCAGACATGTATTGGTACTTCAAGCACTGTACCCAAAACCTACCATATTCCATTATCGGTGAAAACCTGTAAGATAACACTAACCTCAAAATAAGAAAATAAAGCCTTTGTATTTCTTATAATGTTTATCTAATACTGAGCTATTCTTCAGAAAACAAAGATATGACTTTAATAAATAAATTTAATCAAACATGCATTGTACTATATTTCTACACATTTAGTAATTTTCCTTATGGTAATCTACTGATAAGTATAGTACAAGATGGCATTAAAAAATTTGTATAGTGTTTTATTTATATGTTATTTTAAATATTCAACAAAAATATTTTGTGATTAAACTTTAATGTTCAAATAAATATAAGGGTTCTCCAGTACAAATCCAGTCAAAATATATGATGCAAAGAAACACAATGAGCAGTTTCTATAATAAGAATAGGATGAATATTCTAGATTTTTGTGGTCTTATTTTGAATTTTGTCATTTTCTGGTTGATTTGCAAGCTTTTTGTTATTTTTGATTTGATATTGTTAAAATAACTGTATAAAGAAAAGGGAAATTAATAATTATTCATTTTTCTTAAATTTTAGATGGGGCAATTTTTTAAATTTTAATATTATAATAGTAAATTATATTGTGCATACTGCTTGAACTATGCATATGATATAAATTTATTTTAAATCAAAACTTAGGAATTTAAAACTAGTGGAGGTGTTTTCATTCTTTAATAGATACTTAGTGAAAAATGTGCGACAGTGACTGGTGTGGCTCAGTAGCTTGGGCGTTGTCCTGCAGACAGAAAGGTCACTGGTTCTTCCTGGTGGGGATGCATTCCTGGGTTGTGGTCCAGGTCCCCGGTTGTGGGCGTGGGAGAGGCAACAGATCAATGTTTCTCTTGCACATCAATGTTTCTCTCCCTTTCTTCTCTTCCCTCTAAAAATACATTTTTAAAAATATGTGATTCACTATATGGACAATATTCAGTGTTAAATGAAACATGGATGTTTGTGTATAGTTAACATTCATGTATGTTCAAAATTACTTGACTGTTCATACATTGTGTGCACATACACATATGCACAGATGAGGGTAGCAATGTATCAAATCTCAGAATTAATACCTTCTAATTGATTTACCTTGTAATCATACTTAAGCAAAAATTAGGTATTCAGGATATGGAATTTAATTTTGAACATGTAAGTTGTTTCAAGTAGGACTAAAGTGTCATTCTCTATGGAAATTATACAAAGGGAAATTCCCCTGTGAGTCACTATATCACAAGAAGAGTAAAGGGCTTTTTATTTAAGTTACTTATAACTGGAGCAAGTAAACCCAACCAGAAAAGCCCCAACTACTAGGAGGATTTAGAAGAATATGAAGACTCTAGATAAAAAAAAGATGCAAAATTTTCATCGTACCCTTTATAACTCTCATCCCTTGTATTTGTAATTGTAGTTTGTAATCAATTTGTAATTGTAATTGATGAAATTGAAATGTTCATGGGATATGTGGGAGGCTGGGAAAGTTGTATCTACACCTGGGAGCACTTCATCCTGTCTACTGCTTTATGTAGCTCAATGCATAAATATGCTTCCATATCTTCTTTTCTGAAGGAATCTTACTATGTAACTATAGCTGATGACATTTTCCACCCAAACTAGAACAAACCCAACATGAAGGTGATTTTTATGTATGTATTGTGATCTAAAACTATGATTGACACAATCCAAATAAAATGTTAATCACCAACAATATTGTACAGTTTTCTATAGAAGAGAAATAAAAAGAAAAATGCTGATTATTCCTTTACTTCTGTTCTGTAGTGCTCCAAAGTCCCAGTCAATATTCCTTAAATATGTATGTAAGTTGATAAATAAATTTGTCTATAAGAAATGAAAATTTTTAATTTGCCCAAACAACTAATCAGTCAAAGATCTTATATTTCTCTTTTTTCTCATTGAATTTTTATATCTAGAAATTTCTTAGAAATCTTCTATGATATAAAATGAAATCTAGAGTTTTCAAGTTTTATAAATAAAAAATAATTATATGTCTCCATCAGATTGGTTATCAGAAGCTGCTCTTATACAAGATTATAATAACTGAATCACATTCTAGCATAGTAATTACAAGACTAACTTAACAGATTATTTTTTGACAACCCTGTAAATATTTATTCACTTCATCAAACTTTTCAATGGCCTGGATTGAAAATTTACTACTAATAATATTCATATTTAAGTGTGTCTCACTTAAGTAGCCAATGAAATATTTAAACAAATAATAGAAGTGAAGTAGTTCTAATAGATGGTTTGACTTTATAATGAGTTTATATAATAGAGTAAAAAAGATAAAATATATTAATTACACTAATTAATACCATAAGTATATGCAGTGCATGTCCAATGTATATTCCAATATTTTAGAATACAAAGGAACATTTCTACAAGTCCTTTTCTTTGGGATTTATAAAACCTCAAAATAGTTTTATAATAAACTTACATTCTCTGATAGTTTTTTCCAACATATCCTTACAAATTGAGTTTTTAAGTTCATATCTTAGCTTTGACATATTCATAATTCCTCTGTAGAGGCCCAACATACAACTTCAGTATTCCTTAATTTGTTAACCCAGTGTGGATTATAATTATTTTTTAAACAGGTACACTATGCCACTAAATTCCATCCACCCATGTTCACCAAAATGAAACCTCAATTTGACTGTGACTGTTTTACCAATCCTTTCCTTGACCTTATCATTACACCTATGACTGAATAACTATAGTTGGTTTGAATAACCAAAATGGACCTTACAATGTGAAGAACAGTCATAAATTAATCTTTCTTTTTCCATTGTTAAAAAAAATCACACAATGACCCCTGGCTAGTGTGGTTCAGTGGATTGAGCACTGGCTTGTGAACCAAAGGGCTGCTTGTTCAATTCCTAGTCAGGGCACATGCCTGGGTTGCAGGCCAGGTCCCCAGTGGGGAGTATGTGAGAGGCAATCACACACTGACGTTTCTTTCCCTCTCTTTCTCCCTCCCGTCACCTCTCTCTAAAATAAATAAAGAAACAAACAAATAAAGTCTTAAAAAAACAAAAAGTTAGGATGTCATTATGCATATACAATACTTTCTAAGAAAAGAACATATCTAATGTACATTTGATTCAACTGAAGTACAATATACAGAGATTCTGATTCTGATTTTATTATACCTAAAGATGACAAAAATAGCTGGCTCTTAAGTAAATTTCTATTATTCTTCAGCTTGTCCAAGCTGTTATTTGCATAAAACTTTAATTTACAGATTGGGCAAGTAAAAAATTCTGCATACACTAATCAACAGACTTTAGTACTTACATTTTAAAGCCATAGATTTTGCTGATGAGAACCAAAGTGGTACTTTGTGTTTTATTACATATTGAAAAAAAGAAATACTTTATTATCTGAAGAATAAACTCCAGCTGAATAGTTCTATTATATTAAATTACTTGTAATTGCTTGCATAGCACACAATTCAGGCAAGGTTCTCTCATCATATGATGCCTAGTATTTTAACAGTGGAATTGACTCCTTTTCCAAGGAAGGAGACCCTTTACAATTTAAACTGTTTCTAAAAAAGTAAGGATTTCATGTTTTAAAGATGTGAATTATGTATTAGGGTAAGGCATGTTACAGACAAGAAATCTGAAGATTTCTATAGTGGGATCTCTGTTCCCAAGGCACCCAGGGATCCAGGCTGACAGCAGTTCTGCCACCTACCATGGCAACATCTGGTCCACATGGACATCCTCAGTGCTGAAACAGGGAGAGACAGACAGAGGCTTGAGTGTGTCCCTCTTTGAGTGATAGACGCCATCATTATTCAGACCGCATTGGTTGGAGTAAGAAACATGACATTGCCTAACTATAAGCAGGACAAGAATATACAGTCAATAAAATATTCAGTGAGTGTTGTCATTGAAATAATTTGTATGGTATAAGGAGAAAACAAGGAACTAAAACAGGAATCAAAAGTTACTATAATATAGATGTTTTGATTCTAGAAGGCACAATCATTTAAAATATAATGAACTGCTTCAAATGTTCATAATTACATTTTACATATACATGTCTGTATCCAGATCTGGCTAATAATAAGTGCTTAACCAAATTAAACATCATAACATATGAACCCTTTAACATAATATTATAGATAACTTTCTAAAGATCTTTGTGGCAGATGTTTATGAATATATCTGTGTTGTGTGATGTAAGAAGTTCTCCTGAAGTAGGTGTCCCGCAAATTCTCTTCCTTAACTCCCACATCACTAAAATTTCTATACTTAAAAATAAGAATATAGTATTATGTTATTTTTCACTCTTAATTTACAACATGCAAATTTAAATTTTTATTTCACAAGTTGAAAATGTTTTCCAATGTTAAGTTATAATTGCCTCCACTTATAACAGGTAAGACATGACACCCGTACAAGGTCTTGAAATTGTGAAATGTATGTTTGCATTAGATATGCAAAGGAATTGGGCCAGGTAAACATTAGGAATGAAGAGGGTTTAAAGAGGTGAAAAAAATATATATGTAAATATATACATATATATGTATATATATACATTTAGAGATTATATATAATCTTTTAGACATTATGTTAATACTGGTGTTAATCAATTCTGATTACATTATAATCAATCCTAACATATTACAAAAGAAATGTAAAGCTACAAAATACTACATCTTCTGAACTTAATAAAATGTAAAGAAAAAAATGTGATGTAGGAAAAACAAACTGTGACATTTTACAACTAGGAGTATGAATTGTTAAAGTGATATTTTGGAATTAATTACATTGTCTCTTATCAAAACTCCTCAAGCATTCATGGCACTGATTCCAGTAGTTTTGCACATTTGCAGAAAAATATGAAAAAAAAAACATTCATCGTTGCATTGCTTTTTATAACAAAAAATCACAACAGATGTTGAAAAGAAATGACATGATATATTATTGCATATGAGTTCTATGAAATACTACATAGCTTTTAAAAAGCTGTATAAGATATAACTTTATTTAAAAATATTACTGATAAGAAAGACTCTCTGAGGCATAGGATGAAGAGATAGAGGTGCATAGACAGTAAGGAAAGCAGGGCCAATAAAATGGCATTAGTCCAGTCAAGACAGCATGAAGTATATAAAACAAAGTGGAGTCACATATGTCAACCAAGATGGCTGCCAGTCAGCCACTACACTTTAGTTCAAGAGGGAAAAGTACCTAAGTAACTCTAGACACACCTGGCAAGGAGACACATCCAAGATATCTGCACAGATGATCAGAACAGCCGTGTCTGCAGAGTGAGACCATAGACATTCCCCACTTGCTATCAGGAGTACTGAGACACTTATCAAAACAACCAGAAGGTGGAGTACACCACTTTCAAGGTATAACTGAGGTAGGCTCCAGACCATTGCTGAGACAGCCGAGCTCCAAACACCAGAGTGCTGCTCCATACCACACTGATCTCCCTTGCATAGGCCGCTGGATGCTCTGCCCTGCTGGACTGAGGACTTTGTCTGCCCTGCTGCCCACCTGGCTATGGAGATCCTTCCTTACAAGATGCTGATATCTCCTTTGCCCACGGTGCTGGGAGAGCTGCAGACTGAGACTCTGGGACTCAAGTTCATTATCCTCCATCAATTGCTCTGTGTGTGTGTTATATTTATCTTAGATTGTTAGAGTATAAATAGGGTATTAATGTATATTAATGTTCTACTTTGAGTGAACCTGCATTTAATAAAAACTCAGTGAATAGAATAGTTACCTCCTATGACCCTTGTCAATTCCTTGGTGCCCCTCTGCTGAGCAGGCAGCTAGCTGAGCAACTAGTTGCCCAGCTGACTTATAGGAAAGACTATATTCAGCAACTATATGTGCTAGTTCCTGACTAGCACATATGTGCTCATGACACATAACAAAGATGCCATCCTTGCTAATATTTATTGGGTTCTTTCTCCATGTTGAATATTGTTATAAACATGCCAAATGTAATACATTTACATTCTCACAATAACGATGCAGCATAAATATAATTATCTTTTTACAGATAAGGAAAAGGACTCACTGAGAGGTTTCAGTTTTACTTGAGATTGCAGAGCTAGTGATTGGTGAAACCTGAAAACCAGTCAAGGCAGCCTGCTCCTCAGCCTGTGCTATTCCTACCAGAATATAGTAGAAATGCCAATGTATGGAACAGTGGTTTGTGTCAAAGAACACTTGTTTCCTTTGAAGATTTAAAATAGCTTGAGGTACACTTGCAAGTTCATTGATGTTTCCAGGGGCAGTTTTGCACACTTTTGGTAACCACAGGATTATATAATTACAGTATTTAATTTCCTTAGTTGTATAAAATATACAAAACATATGTATTTCAAAATTTCTAAAGCAAATTGTATTCACTTAGAATTATTTATTAAACATTTAACTTAGAATTAAATAATTAACATAATTAAATGAGTTTTTATTCTTAACAATGTTAGTACATATGTTGTTGGATAATGTACTTTTTAAAGATTTTTCCTGGCTGGCATAGCTCAGTGGATTGAGTGCGGGCTGAGAACCAAAGTGTCGTAGGTTGGATTCCCAGTCAGGGTACATGCCTGGGTTGCAGGCCATGACCCCCAGCAACTGCGCATTGGTGTTTCTCTCTCTCTCTTTCTCCCTCCATTCCCTCTCTAAAAATAAATAAATAAAATCTTTAAAAAAAGATTAAAAAAAAAAGGCCCTGGCTGGCATAGCTCAGTGGATTGAGCACAGGCTGTGAACCAGGGCGTTGCGGGTTTGGTTCCCAGTCAGGGCACATGCCTGGGTTGCAGGCCATGGCCCCCAGCAGCCGCACATTGATGTGCTCTCTCTCTTCCTCTCTCTCTATCTCTCTTCCTCCCTCCCTTCCCTCTCTAAAAAATAAATAAATAAAATCTTAAAAAAAAAAGATTATTAAGAATAATCTTGTTTGGGAGTTAAATCTCTTCCTGACTTGTAAAGTAAGTGTCAATTTTATGATTGCTTTTATCTTTTTTTATGAAAATGAGTTAAATGCATAATTCTTTAAACAATGCTTATTGTTTTCATGACCTCTTCATTTCTATATTAATAGTTATAATGTTGACATATCAAAATGAAGTATGAGCTTCATAGCATCTGTAATAGCTGCTCGAATAGTAACTGCTATAAAACTAAAAGTAGATACTGGAGAATATTTCACATTTTATAATTTTAAAATGTATTTTGTGTTTCTTTTAATGTGTCATATTTCTATAATGAGGGAAATATGCAAACCTGCCTTCTCCAGAAAGCATATTTGCAGATTTAAATTATAAATATATATTAATGATGGCATTCATTAATAATATAATAAATATATATGTATGTATCAATGATGGAATTGATGTAATATAACATAATAAAGAACATGTATATAAATTGTATTATTTGATTATTTAATATTCTTAATTAAAAGACAATTAAAGTACAGTAGTGATACTAAATTGCCCAATCCAGGATTTACTAGCATATCCATGAGTAAAGAAGATATATCTCACATGGCAATGTCTGGCACAAGCAAGTCATTAATCTAATAAGTTAAAAAAATAAATAAAGCTAAAGTAATGAAATGTTTTCAAACATAAAGTTGAAACAATATTTTTTTCTGAAAAATTAAATTGTTCATCTGTTATTTTACTTAATTAGATGACATTTCACTAATATTCATCCAGGACAATGTTTACCAACATTTTTCTGTAACATGTCAATCATAATCGCAAGCACTGGAAATGCATAATTAGCAAGTCAAACAAACTTTTTCACTGTGGAGCTTCGTCTTTCATTATGTGTCTGAGAAGCAGGGATATAGAAACCTAATCACATACAAAATTAAGAAATATGAAATTTCAGAGAGTGATCAATATAGTTATAAATCAGCATGAGAAGTGGCTGGGAAATTACCTTAAATAGAATGGTCAGGGTAATAAGGTAACATATGAATGAAAGGTTTAATGATAGAGAAAAGAAGTCACATACACATGCCTGGGAAATTGATTCCCATGCAGAGGAAGCAACAGAAACAAAGACCAACAGATGGCAATAAACAGGGGAGAACAAAGGAGTTAAGAATAATGCTAGTACAGCTAGGATATACACAGGAACTTTGCAAAGCTTTCACTGGAAGAGGAGGCAAGAATCAGATTTCTTAACCATGACAGAAAGGTTGGATTTGTTCTAATTTAAGTAGAAAGACTTTGAATGATTTTAATCAGAAATTTGACATGATTTAATATATTACAAACAGCAATCCAGATCTAACTATTTCTTAAACTCTTGTATATATTAGCCTGAGCAAGAGGTAATCAATGTATAATAAATTGAATTAGTGGAAATAGAAGAAAATAAGCACATTTGGGAAATATCTTGGAGACAGACCAAGAGAATGCACTTTCTGAGAGTATTGCATGAATAGATTAACCCAGGATAAATTATGTGATATGTTTATGAAATAACGTGAGAATGAATCAATATTGAACTGATGGAAAGGAGTAGAGAGGGGGCAATCCAAGGGTCTTCTTCTGAGCATGTAAATAATGGATACTTATCACATTTCAAAAAGAAGATTTTGAGTAGTCTGTTGGACATGTTTCATGGAACATATCAAGATGATAGATACAAATCTGGCAATCATCAGAATGTAGAGATTTCAAAGCCTTGAGATCAGATGACATTCCTCAATAAGAGGAAAAGAGGCTGAGATAGAGCACTAAAGCACTCTAATGCTGTGAGGACCAGAAGGAAAGCTTGGAACGTGTCCCAGGAGAAAAGAAAAGAGTAACAGTTTTCCATTGTCACTGATTCCTGGAAAAGGAGGTTTTTCAAGAAATTAGGAGTGGTTTTCAGTCAAATCCTGCTGAGAGGAAAGTCAAAATGAAAACATAGGATTAACAGTTTATAAGACCTAATAAGGTGCTAATGTCTTTGAAAATAATTATTTCATTGGCATGTTCAAAAATAATACCAAGTACAGTAAACCACAGAAAAATAAGGACAAAAAATAAGGCAAAATTCTATATATTATTTGTTTTATTAATCACATAGCCTTAGGGAAAATAATGAATTTTACATAAAGTTGTGGCACTTCAACTTTATATTTTAAAGGACAATTTAATGGTTAATATAAAATAATTGTATTTATACTGCATATGAAAATACACATTGGCAAAGTTATGTTACCTTCCTGGTATTGATTACTTAAATAGTGTTTAGACTATTTACATTCCCATTAATTTAAAAGTCTTCACACACACATTTACCAAGAACAATGTAACTGTCATCTAGTTTTTATTTGATTATTTTAAATAGTACAAAATAAAAATGCAATTTAAACCATTTTTAAAATAAAAAGGACTCCATTTTATTTTTAAGTAGTGGTTGGTATTTTTTTTTGGCAATGTCTGTTTGTCAATGCTCAGGCCTTAGTAATTCAGCTATATTATTTTAATACAATCCTTTTTGTAATAAAAAATGCATGTATGTGAGTGTCTGTGTGTATGAGGATATGCACACACACATACACTGAGAAAGAGACTGAGAAAAGGGGAGAGAGAGGAGACCTTAGTTTTTCAACCAATGATTACACACATTGGTTAAATAAAAAAAAATTGATAAACAATTTAAAGAGGAAGATATATTATATGTATATTTCCTTTTAAACCTAAACCATCATTTAATGTCATTGATGCAATTATTAACAAATTTTTTAACTGCTTAATAGAGCTCAGGTATACATATTAATAAACATTGCATCATATATTGTTTAATTCTGAATGTCGTAGGCCATTTTATATACCATATTTTAAAAGGGATAAGCATAGTTAACATATGAATGCTAAATATAAGTGAAATATAAAGTATTTCTTAAAAGTAAAAAGCTAAAAGTAATCACATTCTATAATTCAATGAAAGCACATTTAAGTTTTACAAAACTGGTATGCCTCTTCAAATATTTAGAGAGATGACTCACAGATAATGTAATTTGGGTTGTGTATCTCTGAATGGCACAATGCATACTCAAAAGGAGTGGTGGTCTTGAAGTTTCCTACAGCTAATTGGATGTGAAATCAGCTGAAGGCAAAGCATGCCCAATCATGGAAAGTCCACATTAGATTCTTAGATTTTTGAGAGTAGACTACTTAAAAAATAGAATATTCTTGCTTGGTATTGTTGACAACTTCTATTACCATACTATTTTGTACTATTGCATTGGAAGATCCCTTTCTAATCAGATGGTAACAGTTCAGAAATGTTAATGCAGAAGAAAGACCCCATGACATCACACATTATCCTTCCCAGAGATTTTGTGAAGACATGGTTGGATGAGACAGACCCAGTCAGTGTTGAACAAGTGGGAGGAGAAAGAGGATATGTAAATTGTTAAACTTACGTTTATATTTTAGCTTAGTACAATTTGTCATTAAGTGTGAGCATCTATAAAGACTTAAAACTTTCTGTGATAGGAAGGCAAATCTAATATTATTTTCCATCACAAAAGACATCTGAACACAGAAACAGTGGGAGAAAATACAGGGTCAAAAACACCTTTCATTAAAACATTGAGCTACACAATTGAAAAACAAAAGACTCTAGTTCCAGGTTAAGGAGTAAGATCAGTAGTAGTCAGCATTTTATTATGAATATTATATGCGTAGTAAAACCAATGGTCACATTTGTTTCATAAACATTAAAGAGATGAATAAACAAGCACTAAAGCTGTTTTGGGAAATAATATTGGAAGTCCTAATACATAATATTTGTGTTTAGCAGTGTATTAAAAAAGGTAAGTAAAACTAAAAGAAGATAAAGTGAAATTTGAATTTTATTATTATAGCTATTATTTAACTTTTTATAACCACATTATATCTTTAAAATATAATAAATTATAGCCCTGGTCAGATGGCTTAGTCAGTTGAAGTGTCTTGCTGTACACCAAAAGTTGTGGGTTCAATTCTTAATCACAGCATATACCTAGATTACGGGTTCTATTCCCAATCAGGATTCATATAGAAGGCAACCAATGGAAGTTTCTCTCTCACACTGACCTCTCTCTCTTCCTCTTTCTCTAAAATCAATGATCATATCCCCCAAATTCATTAATCATATCTTCACAATCTATACAGAAAATTTCCAACCATTGTTAATTTAACAAGAACAGTTTGTGTGGCATGGATATAATCTGGCAGCCAAGGAGAGTGGACTGGAATGTACATACATGAACAATAACAATTTCGCTGTACTAGTCAGTGCGGGCAGTAGATGCCATTGAGTGAGCATGTGTACTGTGTGGTCATCACATTCAAAATGTCTGAGCGGGTAGAACAATGAATCTGCATCAAATTTTGCATTAATCTTGAACATTCTGCCAAAGAAACTATTCATGTGATTCAGAATGCTGCAGCTATAGGCAACTGGTGATTGGCAGCTTCATCACAACAGTTCACCTGCTCATGTATCATGATTCATGCAGAATTTTTTGGCAAAACATCAAATCATCCAGTTGACTGAACCCCCTCTACAGTCCTTTAAAAGGGAAGAGATTTCAGATTATCAATGCAATTCAGGCAAATACAACAGGGCAGCTGATGGTGATTAGGAGAACTGTGTGAGGTCTCAAGGTGCATACTTTGAAGGGGACTGAGGCATCATTGTCTTATGTACAACGTTTCCTGTATCTTGTATCTTGAACGAATGTTTCTATTTTTCATAGTATTTGGCTGGATACTTTATGGACAGCCCTCTGTATAGGTACCACATATTCTTACCCAATCATCTGATGATGGAAACGTCAGTGGTTTCCATGTCTTGGCCATCATGAATAACACTGCAGTGAAAATATAAGTACATATATCCTAACAGACAAATGTTCTCAATTTTTGCAGAAGATAGGAGACTGGGACATATGGTAACACTATTCTTAAAGAATTCATATAACTCAAAAACAACAACAAAAATAGATAATCCAATTTAAAAATTGGCAGACAACCTGAACAATTACTTCTCCAAATAAGATATACAAATGCCAACAGATATAAAAAACGTTGCTCAACTTCGCAAGTTATTAGAGGAATGCAAAAGAAAACTACAGTGACACGCCACCTCACACCTGTTAGGATATTTATTATCAACAAGACAAGCAATAATGTGTTAGAGAGATTGTGGGGGTGAAGAAATTGCATTTGATTGGCAGGTACAGGTGGTGCCAGCTTCCCCAGGGGAGATGTGACTATGCAGACATAGGTATGCCAGGAGGTCTGTTAGCCAGAATCCTTATCTTGCTCTAGAATCTATTTGTTCATTTTGCATATGTGATGGGAGGCAGGCAGTTAATCAAAGTTGTTTTATGGTTTTTTCTTCCCCTTTGGGCACTGTGGAGCCCCTCCCTTTCTCCCTTCCTGGCTTTGGGGTGAATCTACAGTCTCAAGGTTTTCCTTTTCTCAGCTGGTGCAGGTGATGCACACGGAGTTTCAAAGGTACCCCCTCTCCTACACTATCATAGTTTCACTTGTTTTTCAGGACGCCTGGCAGCCTTATCCGACCAGGCTCAGGATTACTGGGTCAAGGTGTGGCTTTTGCTTTTAGCCTCCTGTGTTTAGTTCTTTGTTAGGCTGTAATGGTGAGGGCCCTGCTTTATTGCCCCTCCAGCCTCTCATTTCACCATGACAGGTTCAGAATGAAAACAGCTTAAAATCCAAGCAGAGATTTTTCTCATAGATAAATTTAAAAAATGAATTAAACATTATCTCAGATTAACACAATTTTTAAATTTTGGCATCTATGTACCATAGCAAAAAAAGTAGCATAAAATAAATAAACAAACAAATAAATAAATACTGGAACAAATTTTCTAGGTCCATTTCTTTCATAATCCAGTTTATCAGGCTTACTAAAATGTTACCCTATAGGAAAAAGTAGAGCTGACATAGCAATATTTCATAGGCATTATAGTCTTTGGAAAATTGCCTAATTTAAAACTAAGGTATTTTGGTTATACTTGATTAAGCTAGTCAAACAGTGTCTGCTATTATCCACAGCTTGTCCTTAAATAATCTAAACACATAAACAGAGCATGTTCACATTTAAAAGTGAATATATATTTTTCTCCTCTGATACATAGTTGTGTATATTTTTACTGTTTTAAATGTAGTTTTTGAAGCTAACTCTATTCTAGGTTGTAGGTGAGTATTTTACATGGCAGCTAATCACTTTTTAATGGTTGTTATTAGTTGACTTGCATATACAAAGAAGAAGCTATCTTTTGGCCTTACTTTTTAATATTTTAGTATTAAATTATTTATAACACATTTTAATGCAAATTTATTTGACCTATGTTGTTGATTCTCAAAGCTGTGAAAGTTTACATGGAACCTTTATTGAGCCTCGTCAGCCCCAGCATTATATGTATAACAATATTTATATTGTTATTTAAAGTATTTTTGGAAATTATGTTTCTATTTTCATTAATTCAAATAAGCATGTTTGATAATAAACAGAATTACCAATTTCAAATATTCTACCATTTTCACCCTAGTAATTTCATTAACATGAATATTTTTAAGTGTATAGCAAGTAATAGATAAAGTTTGCCATCAAATTTCCTTTTGTGCACTTCTGTTTAGAGATTTTCTATTTGTTTGCTTCAATCACATGGTGGTACCTCCTGCACTTCTAGCCTAATTAATGTTCATTAGTGCATGGATCTGTAAATATTATAATTTTTTTCTAATCCCAAATGACAGTTTAGTTTCATAAGTGAAGAAATTAGAATTTTTACGGAGTTAATATGGCTTTTTAAATTGCATTTTAGTGCTAAATTCTAATCCACATTCTTCAGGATTTTGCAGTTTTTTATCTACATTTTTGGAGGCAAGCAATGCAAAATGACTTGTGCAGGGTGAGTCACTCTAAAGAATGTGACTGGAGACAGTATATTAGTATTGCTTGACAAAGCAACTTATTATTCAAGCACTGAAAGTGACAAGACATTGTATTTGAGTGCATGGAAAAGGACAGGCAGAGAAGGAAAAACATCAGTACAGACTATAACAAATAGAAAATTGAATGAAAAGAATGAAGTTCAAGTTCTAGGAGGAATACCAAATACAAGCCTGCCACACTACTTATCAGCTGCACACAGGCCAAGCTCCTCGAGGAAATCCAATTTGTATAGAGAAAGTGACCAAAGAGATAGAGCCAGCAAATGATCCGATGTTCCCTGTAGCAAAATGTACCAAAGAAACAACCTTCCGCAACTTGAAATGTTTCCCACTAGGCCTTCTCAATTATAAGAAACTCTTTTGAAAATGGCATGAACATCACTAATTTGTTCTGAGTTGCTACTATAGATTATAGTTTTTAATTATATCATAGAAACAGATACTGACCACTGGCATAGTGAATTCCTGCTTTCTCAAGACCTGAACTATTTAAAACATGCAGCAGTTTATTCTAAAATATTTGAAAATATATCCTTGATCATTTAAAGAAATCCAAACCTAATTAAGGAAAGTGAATATAAAATGATTTGGCAAGAGTTATTTCAGATAAATATTCAAAAGTGAATGTAGACTATATAGACCACAGTAGAGGATTACCCTAAAAAAAAACAATGCTATAATGATGGAAATGTGCCTGATATGGCAATGATTTCTAAAGGAAAGACCACAGTTGTAGGAGATCAAGGAATATTGTCCCAATTATTTTAAATGTAAGAAAATGATGCACAACAACTGAAAACAAAAAAAATGCTGAATTAAAGAAAGAAATAATTTTGCATCAAAGGGGTAATTTACATAGTGCAAAAATATCCAAAGTTGGTCATGAAGTCACCAAATTTCAAGGCAAGATATCAACAGATATGATGCTGGGTAAATATAACCACTGGGACCTAATAATAGACTGGTATGTATGTATGGTTATATAAACTTTTACTACTAATTTTATCAATTTGGAAACAAATCAAGAGAAATTGCATTGTGAATTCAGAGTTCATTCTTCATATATTTGCAAACAAACCGGGATGATTTTCCTTTACTCCCAGTTTCTTTCAATTCTAATTTACTTAGTTCATCACTTCTATATTTGCTGTATAACTGTCTCAATGGTGCTTCTATGGTTATTAGCTGCCTATGTGCACAGTAGAAATTAAATGCATCACAGTTGTTTAAAAGTACTGCAGCATCAAAAATTCTTGAGAGCATTTGCAGGCTTAATGTTGTGCAAAATGATCTATTAGTTATAGCTATATTTAAGCCTATGTTGTCTTTATGCTGAAACAGAACAATTTTTCAGCTTGATAAGAAAATGCACTAAGTATCCTCAATGTATCACTTTCTAATGTGCATGAATTAATATCCTAACAATAAGTTTTCCTTTATAGCACTTGCATATATTTTCATGGCTTATTTTGTCTATGTTATATTTCCACCTACAGTTTCATTTCAAAAATGGAAGGATACAAAACTACTGAATTTTTCTTTATAAAATAGAAATGTACTTATAATTTCTAATGTAATGTATTCCCAAAACACTTGAGGTGATTAGACATATAAAATAGTAAGTGTTAGTTTACATGGAGTCATTTCAATTTTTTTAAAATTAGAAACAATTGACTTTATGAACATGCATCCAGTCCACTCCCATGTGTTCATTGCCTGTTATATCCTAAGCACAATCTGAAGATCTGGGAATGCCTCTCTGAACAAGACAGACGGTGCTCTCCTCCCAGAAAGCTTGCATTATTCTCAGAAGGGATATGCAAACAAGCAAAATGAACAAATTATCAAATACCCAAATAAAAATATGAGGCTGTGATTCATATCCACATATAATTAAAATAGCATAACATGATAAGAGGTAAAAGACAATTGTTCTGTTTGATTGGGAGACTTCTTTGACAATATCATATAGATGCTAAGATATGAATTATATAATACTCCATGCAACAATATTTTTGCTGACATAAGGAAAGGGAAATAAAGGAAAGACTAAACCAATGGGACTATACCAAATTAAAAAGCTTCTGCATGGTTAAAGAAAACATCATCAAAATGAAAAGAGAACCAACCATATGGGAAAACATATTTGCCAATGATACCTCAGACAAGGCTTTGATCTCCAAAATGTGTAAAGAACTCACATGACTCAACTCCAGGAAGACAAGCAATCCAAATAAAAAATGGGCAGAGGACCTGAACAGACACTTCTCCAAGGAGGACATATAGAGGGCCCACAGACATGTGAAAGGATGCTCAGCATCATTAGCCATCAGAGAGATAAATTTAAAACCACAATGAGATACCACCTCACACTGGTCAAAATAACCTTCATAAACAAATCAACTAACAACAAGTGCTGGTGAGGTTTTGGAGAAAAGGTAAACCTAGTACACTGTTGGTGGGAATGCTGACTGGTGCAGCCACTGTGGAAAACACTATGAATTTCCTCGGAAAAAGTAAATATGGAGCTCCTTTTTGACTCAGCAATTCTACTGCTGGAATTACACTCTAAGAATCCTGAAACATCAATTCAAAAGAACCTATGCACCCCAATGTTCAGAGCAACACTATTTATCATAGCTAAGTACAGGAAACAGCCTCAGGGCCCATCAGTAAGTGAGTGGATCAAAAGACTGTAGGACATTTACACCATGGAATTGTACACAGCAGAAAGAAAGGGGAAGTTCCTACCTTTTATGACAGCTTGGATGGAACTGGAAAGCATTATGCTAAGCGAAATAGACCAGGCAATGAAAGACAAATATATGATCTCACCTACAAGTGGAATCTAATGAACAAAACAAATGAGCACATGAGCAAAATAGAACCAGAGACATGGAAAGAAGATACAGACTAGTAACTATGAGAGTATAGAGGAGAGGGCGATAAGAGAAGAAAGAAGGGAAAGGGTCTAATCAACGGACAAGTGTAAAGGACCAATGGACACTGACAATGGGGTGGGGATTCACTGTGTGAGTGGGGTGGATTGGGGCAAGGGAGAGCAACAGGGAAAAATTGGGATAAGTGAATTGAAAAACAATAAAAAGATATGAATAATAAAGAAGTGGACATAAACACCAGATATAAGAGCATTTCAAAGAAAAGAAAGAAATAGAATATATCACACTTTGTGACATACGCCAAGTTGTACTGAAATCATCTCTGCCCCCTCTCTTCAGAACTCGTTATGAGGTATATTCCTTCTGTAGGATTTATTTCTCCTCATTTGCTTTCCCCTGAGGAATACATGTGTCTAAATTTGGTACAAATATGTGTAAACAGAAGTGGCATATAGTAGATGCCAGGGATCTTTCTCATAGATAACAGGCTTCTTCTCTTTGCCATTTCTTTGTCTCTTCCCACATCTTGTCAAATAGAAATGTCCAGCTCTGACTGGTATAGCTCAGTGTTTTGGGCATAGTCTCACAAACCAAAGGGTCGGTTCTATTCCAGGTCAGTGCACGTGCCTGGGTTGCAGACCCTGGTCCCTGGCTGGGGTTGTGACAGAGACAACCGGGCAGCAGATCCATGTTTCTCTCACACACTGAAGTTTCTTTCTCTCTCTTTCTCCCTCCCATCCCCTCTCTCTAAAAATAAATAAATAAGATCTTAAAGAAATATAAGATGTCTGAACATAAATTCTAGATATCACGTTATGCCATGAAGCTGAGCATCTATATCTCTATGGAGAAGCATTTAGTGGAAGGAATTTGACTCCTTCTCTCTGAGAACAAAGAGGACTTCATGAAACACAGGTGCTGTGTTGTGACCATTCAAGGCCTGACAGGTTCATGGCATTCAGGAAGACAGAAGAAAATGTGTGGAGCTGTGGGGATGTTTGATAAGTCTTTACTCAAAGGTGGTAGAGCCATACATGCTGCAAGCTGCGTGTCTCCCTGCATGTTACCTGTCTCCTCTGCATGGCACATGTCGTGGCCCTTGTTCCCCAGTGTAGAACACAGCAGGGAGCCCCTACTGCCTTAAGTACTAGAGGTAAACAAAGCCAACTTCAAGCTAGAAAATTATATAACATAGCATAATTATGCTCATGCAAGCCCACTCAAGGCAATGGGATCAGTTTATCAGAACCAGTCTCAAGGCTATGAGAACATCCAAGGCTATGGGAACACTGTTTCCCTTTGTTATCCAGACACCTGGGTGAGGAAACCAGTCTCCATTTACCCTACAGGCACCATATCAGCTATGGACTGATCAACAAAGAGCTGTTTCAGGAAATGAGAGGAGCCATGGTTAACTCAATCTTTTTCTTGAACAACTAGGCAAATTCTTAATTTAATCTTATGTATTGAATCCTTCAACTCTAATAGCACAGAGAAAAAACTCAAAGACATCTTTGGTGAAAAGAGTAAAACAAATAGAATGACTATTAGTTATGTCAAGCAAAATAACCAGGCAGTGTACTTCTGAAAAAACCAGAGACAATGTGTCATTGGCCTTGTCTTGCGCAGGAAAACAAGGACATCATGCAGACCCCTGAAAGACATTGCTGGTATGTTTCAGATAGAATTGGGACAGTCCTACAAGTAAAGTATTATTTGACTTCAAAGAATGATTTGATAACTACTTGCAATAAAACAAGTTAGCTGTGAATGTTAGGTAGTACTGATGAAATAAAAGTAGGTGGCTGGGAAGAGAGTAGAATCTAAAATGTTTCATGAACATTTACTGAAATGTAATGAACACTTAACCCATATGTAGTAAAAATAAGTTAATTAAAAGTGATTTAAATACATTTTATAAGGTAAAGATTGGAAGAATTGGGAAAGGAATTGGAAATGATTAATAAAAAAAAATATATATATATATATATACACACACACACATATGATTAACCACAAAATGGTAGTTGTCCATTTAAGAAACAATCCAACTACTGTCAGTGAAAAAAAAATCATAATAGTGAGGACTAGTTGGTAGAGGACATATGTATGTATAAAAGAATTATATTAGATTACATATATTATCACTCTTATCTGAGATAGCAGTTATATAACCCTAAAAAAATTTCAATGTGCAAGTTGCATTTCATATTTAATTTCAATAATCAACATTCCCTCAGCATTTGACAAGTAGTATTAAGTAAATATTAGATTTTTAATTTTGTATATAATTAATAAAATAAATGAAGATGATTTACTGTTTTGATTAACTTATAAGGACATATCATAAAACTATAGATAATAATTGTTCTATTACCAAAAATCACTAAATCAATAGTGTTTATCTTATATATATATATTTACATTAAACTATAAATATATTTAATATATTTCTATATCTATTTATAAATCTAAGTATGTAATGCATAGATGAATGCATATAAATATTGAAATATAAATATATTATATATTTAAATGTGAGGTCCACAACACACATCTATAAGATATTTTATATTAAAATATAATAAACACTTCAAATTACAGTGGACTTTAAATGATCTCAGGTGTTTCTCTTAAAGTTCTGTGTGCTCAGGAGCTATTAAATATAGGCTGTTTTTTATCCTATAATTTACTTTGTCTTAATTTTATTTTCACTAATTATTTTCGAGGGTCTAAAAAGATAAATATATTACTTAAAAATTCTTAAAATCCTTAAGTGTACTAAAATATAATTTAATCTAGTTATAGAAAAAGATGGTAATTTTAATAGTAAGATATCATCAAGGTATGGTTTTCACACTGAACAGATTTAGAATATTATGAAAGGTTTATTAGCTCACATGAATATTATATTACACTTCATTTTCAAAATAATAAAACTACAGTTGAATAAAAACATGTAGTGTTACTTTCTGATATTGGTTAATTAGCATCACCTGAGATGTCTCTGGACTACTGCATTAGGTTCTGCCAGTGGGGAAAGAAAACAACCATTTTCTTTTTTCACAACACCTCATCCTCAAATAAAAATAGTGTTGTAGCTTGATTCCACACTTTTATGCAAAAAAAGTTGCATTACTGATGGCTATGTTAAAAAATGTATACTACAACATTAAATACAAATCAAAGAATTTTTAATTAAAATTGTTTTCTGGTACCAAAAGGGAAAGATAGCTTCCATACACTTTTCTTGAAGCATTTTCTAAGAAAGAAATGTTTATAAATTGTTTCCATTTGTCTGAAGTGTATTTAAATATTTTAAAAATTAAATGAGCCTCCTGTCTCTCTTGCACTCTTGGGGAAGTTGGAGATTCCATTTGAAATGTGAGGAAGGTGGCCTTGCTGTGGGGGTTTAGCCAAGGTAGTATGCTCCAATTTGTAACTTGCAATTGTTAAAAAGTTGCAGGAGATTTTATATTGACTTTGGATAAAGACAGTATGTATGAAGTGGATTCTATCTGGTTATAAGAAAAACGTGAGATTTATTTTGATTTTACTAATTTCTTCAGCAGATTAGCTATAATGCACATTTTACTCTTCTGTAATTCTTATTCAATAATAAAAGTGTTTTATTTTTTCTACATTCTGTGATTAGGTTTGCTGGATTGGCAATGAGGCAATTGACAATGAGAATGAGGTTGGTCTGGTGGTTCCTGAATTGTGCAGACCAGCTGAGGGTCTTGTGGTGATGTACCAGTAAGGCAAATTATAAATTGATTCCCTCTGTCTCATTGCTTTTTTGAAATAGGAAGCAGAGGAAGCACTCCAGATGAAGATATCATGATCACGTAAGCATCAGAAATACAGGTTCTTAAATCCTGTCAAGATCAAAATTAGTTTTGATGGTAATATGGCAAAAAGATGGTAATTCCGGTAATCAAGGCAATCTTAGTCATAAATAACTAATATCTTTCTGTCACATTTGGTTTAGGTGAATACACATAATTTTAATCTTAGATTAATCTGAAGATAGTGCCTCTTATTTGAGTGAAACAAGGTATTTATGAGGATTTTTGGAATGCACGTTTTCCCAGGTAAATGGAATGCTGGTATTTAACGATGGATATCATTGTTAGAGAAAAGTTAAAGACACTCTGGGATATGTAGAAATGACAGTAGCAAAGGATACAGAAAATCCCGCAGGAGCAAAAACCTCACTTAGGAAATAATTGGCAAGCAGCTTAAAATTGGTGGATTGAGGGATTCTCAGAGGTGGAAATTGGTGAAATACATTTCAATAAATTTCCTTTATGCTGCCCTGTACTTGTTGTTGCTAGTAGATAGGGAATAGTTTATTCCAGTGACTTTCAACTGATGTACTGCAAGAATTTTTAAACACACAGTACCCGACTATTAAGTCAGAGAACTGACCTCTTTACTATTAGATTGTCAAACAATAACAAAAAATGTCAACAGCCAAGACAACAATAGCTGCCCAGTATGTATAAATCAAAATCATACCTATTATTTTTGTCAGATTAGGAGAAGAAGTTGCCAACAAAACCAAGAACACCCAACCAAATAGGAAAAGATATTTAAAAACAACAGTTCCAACAACAGGTTAATATCCAAACTATAAAAAGAACTCATATAACTCAGCACCAATTGAAAAATGTGCGGACCTGGACAGACACCTCTCCCAGTAAGATATACAAATGTCCAGCAAATATATTAAAAGATACTTAACTTCACCAGCTACTAGGGAAATGTAAACTACAAACAGATACTATCTCACACCTGTTAAAATGGTTATTATCAAAAAGACAAGTGAAAAACAAGTGCAGGAGCAGTTGTGGAGAAAAAAGGAATCATCATTCACTACTGGTGGAAATGTAAACTGGTACAGCCACCATAGTAAACATTATGGAGGATCCCCCCAAAATTAAGAACAGAGTTACCATATTACCCAGCAATCCCTTTTCTGGGTGTCTTCCTAAAATTTTGAAAACATTTATTCACAAAGATATAGGCCCCTGTGTGTTTACTGCAGCATTAGTTATGGTGACAAGACATGGAGACAATGAAAGCGTCCTTTGATAGAGGTTTGGATAAAGAAGATGTGGTACACATGTACTATGAAACAATAATACTCATCCACAAAAAAGAAGAAATATTGAAATTTGTGACAATAAGGATGTATCTTGAGAATATCATGCTAAGCAAAAGAGGCCAGGCAGAAAAAGTTAAGAACTGGATGAGTTTAGTCATATTTGAGATATAAAACTGAAAGCCTAAGTGAACAAACAACAAAAACAAAAATTTATAGTCTTAGACAACAGTATGGTGATTACCAAAGGAAAGATGGATAGGAAGTTAGAGAGAGGAAAAAGGAGTTAAATATATGGTGATGAAAGATGATTTTGTTACCATTGGTATTTGGCTAATTATTGGTGAGAAAGGAGGGCAAAGGAAAGCAGACATTGTGACTAACAAGTGGGGGGACAAGAACCTCTGTGCTAAATCATGAAGCTGCAGCTCCATGCTGCCGGTGATTATAGCCTTGCTCCACCAGTGGGGTGAACACTCTTCCCTTCCCCCTCTGGTACCAGATTGTTGGGGAGCTCAGTGGGATGTGCTGGACCATGGAGGCCTGTCAGTCTAATTAAAGGATGTAAACCCATGTAAAGCCTGCAAAATGTTGGCAAGGTGATTGATCATTTTGAAAAAGCTTCTGGTATTTTCCAAATCCAACCTATGTAATCCCAGAGGAAGAAAGAACCTCTCTCTCTCTCTCTCTCTCTCTCTCTCTCTCTCTCTCTCTCTCTCTCTCTTTATCAATCTGCACTTGCTCCATGGACTGGCCTGTTCTCTCCATGACCATGTGGTCCTAGCAGCCATGTGGCCATGGCCTTGAGGACTCTGCATGCAGGCTCGAAAGAGGAGCCTGAATATCACAGCGCATAAATGGACTGTAGCATAAAACACACACCAAACTAACCAGATGCTGCAGTGGGTTGTACTTTAACACAGAGCAGAAACTCTGGACACTTGCTTTAGTCTTGGCCTTGCTGAGGACATCGTTGGACTTTTTCTCTTGGCAAGACAGACAGATATGGGATATTGGCAAAGTCAAGAGGGGAACTCCCTTAATTTTACATCATTAATAAAGTTTACCATGGAACCCCACCACCCTGTGTGGGTCTCAATACTGCAAGAACCCCACTTCCACCCATAACATTTGAAAACTAAGTTTTCCAGAGAAACTAATTCTGGCCCTGAACTGACCAGAAAGGAAGTATTCTAAAGAACTTACTACTATTCTCATAGTTTACTTTTGCTCTCCATATTCACTTCAATTACTTAAAGGATCTTAGTTTACTAGAAAATGGACATTTAATTTGTTTCACTATTTTTCTTCCTGCATTCCCAGTAATGATTCCTATACATATAGAATAGAACAACTAGTTCCTGAGAATACAAGCACACACAAAAAAATAATGAGATATAGAAAAGAAAAAACTTTTAATTAGTGGATCCACAAAAATCTAGCATTTATTGACAGAGGCTGCAAAGAGAGGTCCAAGGCCATTTGATTAATATTGGGATGGAAGCACTCTACAGTAAAAATTTATAGATAAACAAAAGTGGGTGCTTATTGCTTATTATTCATGGAGACATACTAGACTATTATCATAATGTAGTTATTGATTTTGACCAATTTGAAAAATTGCCCATAGGTTGAATCTGTCCTAATGAATAAAAAAAAAGACAATTAGAACTATGCACATTAAACACTGAAATTTCAATACGGACAGTTCAATGAATATCTCATAAGGCTTTGATAGTGGAAAATGGCCATAAGTATCTTTGTGTTTCATATTTAGGAAAAATATTGAGAATAATATAAAAATTATCAAAGCACCTAGATTAATGAGTAAATGTAATGTTTCTTTTGTGATTGATGGAAACTCAAAAGCAATTTATTGGGCTTTATAAGAAAAACGTTTTGATTTTTTCCTTTATGTCCCTTGCTCTAGGTGGCATATCAGTGAAAATATTGCTGTGTAGAATATCTGAGATTTTCCTGCCTATGTTCTCCTCTAGGATTTAATGGTGTCATGACTTATATTTAAATCTTTTATCCACCTTGAATTTATTTTTGTGTATGGTGTAAGTTGGTGGTTGAGTGTCATTTTTTTGCATGTAGCTGTCTATCTCTCCCAACACCATTTGTTGAAGAGGCTGTCTTTGCTCCATTTTATGCTTCCTCCTCTTTTGTCAAATATTAAGTGACCATAGAGACTTGGGTTTATTTCTGACCATAGAGACTTGGGTTTATTTCTGGACACTCTATTCTGTTCCATTATTCCATGTGTCTGTTCTTATGCCAGTACCACTGAAGTGCCCATCAGTAAATGAATGAATCAAAAAACTATGGTACATTTACACAGTACAATTCTATGCAGCAGAAAGAAAGAAGAAGCTCCTACTCTTTGTGACAGCATGGATGGAACTGGAGAGCATTATGCTAAATGAAATAAGCCAGGCGATGAAAGACAAATATATGTTCTCACCATTAAGAGGAACCTATCAACAAAACGAACAAGCAAGCAAAGTATAGCCAAAGACATTGAAATTAAGAACAAGCTGACAGTGATCAGAAGGGAGAGAGGAAGGGATAATGGGGGGAAAGGGGAAGGGTTTATGGGAACAATTATAAAGGACACATGGACAACAACAAGGCAGGTGGAAGTGGAGGAAGGATGCAAGGAAGGCTGGGGTGGTGGGGAGGGGTGGGGGGAAAGGCAGAACACTGTACTTGAACAACAATTAAAAAAAAAACCTCAGATAAAAATTTCATTATGAAACAATCTCTAGATTCAAGAAAAAAAGGCATCACACAAATTTGTGCAATTAATATAAAACAAGGGGGAGTTTTACACATTGGTAATCAAGAATCTGCTTTAGCATTCATCATTAGTACATTTAAAGGTATTTTGCCAAAATAAATATTGGACTTGATTTAAAAAAATCATCCTATTATAATCTGATCATTGTTTTTCATTGTATTTTATTAGGTACTTGCTAAATATTTAGGTAGCCATATTTTTCTGTAACTATCCAGAAAAAGATGATGTGAAAATAGAGATAATGAAAAAAACTCCAGTGTCACCACCAAATAGGGAGAGATGGCAGACATTGTAAGAATAAATACAAATCTAAAAAAAAATAATAATAATTTTATTTCTCTATCATGCCAAAGACAAATAGAATTCTTTTGTCTTTTATAATTTTCTCTTTAAAAACTTTATTTCTAAATTGTTTCTCTATATTTTTGAGAGGTATGTGATATTTTGAAAAGATAAATGAGCTTCCTGCCCATTTCACATTCCAGGGGTGACTTTCCTGAAGGTCCTGGAATGTAAACATCATGAAAGGTGGCAACCAGCACTCTGCTCTCTGCAGGAGTTCAGCCAGGGCACTGAACTCCAAGTTGTAACTTCTGCTTGTCAAAAAGATGTAAAAAGTAGACACAGATGCAAAAATGAATTTATTTTCTGAAACTGAAACCCACAAATAAGATTGAAAATACATTTTAGAATATTGGTCATCTTTATAAGAATAAATTAATAACACAATATTTTTCTTCTCATTACTTATCATTAGACTTGTTTTCACTGCTGGATTTTCCATATACCCCGTAAAAACAATATAGGATAGACAAGGCATCTTATCTGTGATCTTGGTAAGGTAGAATATCACAGTGTTTTTGTGTAAATACATGGTACACTTGCAGAATTTCTATTTTATAAAAAAAATGTTCACATCAATAATATACACAGGTGGGCAAAAGTAGGCTTACCATTGTTCATATGGAAATGTATATAATGAAAGAATAAATACGGATATTTGTGACTTACATGAAACTCTAAACTTAATTTTGAACACATCTGTAACTTTTGTGTCTTATAAACTCTTATTTCTAATAAGTTTTCTTAGAAATACTGGGAAAACAAATTTTAATCAAGTGTCTGCTATTAGATGATTTCTCAAAACTCCAACTTTTAAATACATGGTATCTAATGATTCAAAAGGTATTTTTTCAGTAGTAGTAGTCAATTAATTTGCTCACACTTTAGTTAGTCCCTAAAGTATAGTATATAATATAATACTATACTGCATTAATATATAAATACAATATGGTATTTTAATATAAACACATGAATAATTTCTTCAGTTCCTGAAGAAATTTTCAAATTGTTATATATTTTAGAGTAAATTTTCTACATTGACTTCTACATTCTATTCCCAATAGAAAATGAATCTACAGCTGTTGATTGGAGAAATAATTACTGTTCAGTTTAATGTGTCCATAGCATTTAGCATGTATCTGTAAACTTTACATTTCACTTTATTTAGATAAAGCTACTTGTTAAACTTGAGAAGATATTAATTTTTATGCCATTAGATGTAAAAATATTTTTATGAATTCAGTGTCTCTTCTGAATTACTATTGAGTAATTTTGTCAACATTTCTTTTGAATGTAAAGAATGCAATGGATCCAATAAAGGAAGAGACGAGGATGCGATAACTGAACTATGGCAGAAAAGACAGTTCATTGGTGCAGATAGATGTTTTCTTTGTTTCTGTATCTTTCCTGCTTAAGATACAGCAGAGAAGTTTGTGTATTGTGAAAGGGCTAGATATATAAAATTCTTGAGATAATATTTTGAAAATAGGTGCTTGGCAAATTCAGGTAACAGGTATTCTGTATACTTCATACAAACACCATTTTGAGATGCTAGATTTTGACTAGTCAATTGAACTGACTTCTTTGGAATCTGAATAAAATAGCAGCTCATTAAATTATTAGGACATAATTTAAAATAATAAATTACTGTATTAATTATTTTAATGATACTCTGACCTTGTTGCTGAGAAATAAAAAGCTTCTATTTTTCACTTTGATAGAAAGAGTCCATGTAGAGGGGAGACAAAGACTGCACATATTTTCAACTAAGAAGCCCAGTTAAACAGATTTCAACCTGACATCAACCTGAAAAAAAATCAGTGTGTTGCAACATTAGTCATACTGCAGATAAGGTGATTTTACTTTATGTTCAGACTTCTAAATAGTTCCATGCAGTTCATTCTAACTCCAGTGTAACCTGAATAATACAGAGAGGCACAACTTCAAAAAGACATCCAGTGCTGTCCAGTTCTGGAGGGAAAAAATAAACATGATGTATTGTGTAACCTGTGCCACACTACAGTTTGCAGTTGTGGTGTCCTTTTGTGCAATATATGTGAATCTGGAAATACTTTAAAGGTGAATATTACCATGTTGTTTTAGAGAATTCTAGGACCTACCCCACCTCATCCCATCATAATTTCTGTAGCACCATAGATTCTAGAATACGGACACACTATTTCTGAAACTGAGCCTTGAGACTTACTTTCATGTAGCTGCCTAATTTTATCTCCACCAGCATCTGTAAGACACTTCAATAATTTCAGTGACTTTATATGACATGCCATTGGAAATGAAGGATTGAAATTATAGAGAACAAATAGGTAGATGCCTGGGGTAGTAATATAGTAAATGATATGCCCAGGAGAGAAAATAGATATGGAAATTGTTATAACAAATGTAGTATGAGCTGCATCAGGGTTAAGTTTATACTTCTACGAGTCCGCAGACATATACTTTGTCTCAATGACAATCCTGAGAGAGCAGAACCAAGACTATGACCCTAAAGAACAAATTTAATGAGCAAGCATTACATACAATTAGCAAATGAAAATAAAGTTAGAACATCAGGCTCCTTGGTAAGAAAAAGAAAAATGAAAGATAAGTCGCAATGTCAAGATCTCCCTGGAGAAAATTTTAAGGCAAACAGATAGGTGCCTCTAAAACTCAGGTACCCAAAAGAGCCCTTGGAATTGTTTTTTTGTAAAAGAAAGATACTTTAAGAGAGAAAGTGTATGTGGGTATACACCCGATGAAAATTGTAGATAATAGCACAACTGAATTCATTAATTTCTTTTTCACTGAAAAATTATTTCTGTGGTAATGTTTAATATGGAAACTATGCTGGCTTATTTTAATGATGTTGGTTGCTTAATATCCCCTGTGCTTCAATTTGAACTGTATATTTATATGAAGAGAAAGAAATAAAATACATTTTGCATTAAAATGATGTTTTTTAGTCATTATTTTTATTTTAATTTATCTTCTTGGATGATTTGTTTCTTTTTTATATATTATTTGGAAAAATTCAGAAAAAACACAAATAACTGCTTATTAATCCTTCACTTGTTAATCATCACTAATGTGTATATTCATACACACTCATGCTTATATATACAGACATTTTTAATTTATGTATAGTGATAATGTTGTATATATTTTAATCATGTCATTTATTCTATACCTTGCAATATAGATTTAAGGTTTTACTGTGCCATTAAACATTTTTTAAAATGTGATTTTAATGGTTGCATCATAGCCTATGAAAAATCTGGTATATCATCTCCTGTTCTAATTCCCTCTATTGGACTTGTATGCTGTTACCAACATTTTCTACTTAATATAATCATAAAAGAGACAAAAAACCCACTTCATTATGTATTTTAAAGATCAGCGGTCTTTAGAAAATATGCATGCACATTTCAGTCGTATGTGTATATATGGATATATTAACATTTATCAAAGTTACATACATTACAGTTATAGGTATATAAAATTTAAAATATATAAAGATACACATATGTATAATTTCCTTTCAGAAATTCAAGACCAAGTAATCGACAATTCTATTAAGTATTTGAATGCTCAATTCCAGTTTCAAACCAAAAACATAAGTTAATTTAGAATAATTTTCCTAAATCCTAGTAAGTTAATCATTTCTTCCCCCCAGGGAGAGTGCAAACACAGTTCTTCACTGTCAGAAATGATGTAGTGGAGTTTTCCACATTCAGGGAGATTGCAGGGGTCAGCACATCCAGAGAGCAGTGGATAAACTGCACCCTGGGAAAACCAACTTCGTGATCATGGTATGTTCCCTGCCTGGTAACCAGAAGTCAATATTTTAAGTTTTCTATTACCAATACTGTGTTTTTTTTTCCAAATTACCAATAATTTATATTGGCATGTGGGTAAGTTATTGGTATTGAAACAAACAAACAAACAAGCAAAAAATCACTCCCCACTAAGGAAAACCGGGAAGGGAATGTAGAAAGGATGCTTGCTGTCATTTGGGTTCCCTGCTAGCAACCTGAGAGGTGAAGATGTGCTCACTGAAGGGTGATTAGGCAGTGCTTTGGGATAAACAAACACGGGGCAGAGGGAAGAAATAACAGTAAACTTGGCAGAAGGAGGAGTTAGGCAGGAATGCAACCATAAGTCCTCAACTTGCCCTGTCGGGAGCTTGAAGGTGAAGTCGGGAACTTCAACGTGTTCCAGATGTGGGGCTAGACCACTGGATACTGTATTTAGTGTCAGTCAGTGAGGACTGCCATGACGAAATATGACAAATTCGGTGGCTTAACAACAGAAATCTGTTTTCTTGCCTGTGAAGGTTTTAAATGCAAAATCAAGATGGTGGAAGGTGTCCTTATCCTGAGACTTCCCTGGCTTTCAGAGTGCTACCTCATTACATCCTCTGTGCACACGCATCCCTGGTTGTCTCTCTCTCTTCTTCTAAGGACACTAGTTCTATTGGACTAGGGCTTCATCTTTATCACCTCATTGAACCTTAATCACCTTTTTAAAGGCTTTTTTTTTCTCCAAATACAACCACTTTGAAGGTTAGGGCTTTGACATATGAATTTTGAGAGAAGGTGATTCACTTCACAAGAGCCACATATTGGTCAGTCCTCACATGTGAGTTGCTTGGGAAAGGGGGCAATTCCTTGGTCTGAGTGATGCTCTTTGGCTCTGTTGGTTATTGCCTTAATTTCTGAACATACAATTAAAATGAACATGCTTAGCAATTAGCAAAGATATAGTATTTATCCTTTTATCTGTAGAGTGAAATTTATCATGGTAGAAAGATCCAAATGAAGGAACTTGAAACTAGTTTTTATTCCACCAAGATATTAAATCAAAATATCAAACTTCTTAGAGACAATGGTATTTCAAATAATTTTAAAGATGTAAAACTATGACCATCCTTTGAGAATTCTGTAAAGTCTTTACTCTCCATTGTTTATGGCTGCTAATATATCTGCTAGATTTAGTCATTGGTCTATTAACAATTGGAATGATATTTCTTCAAGTGTCTGGAACAAATAAGTGTCTTGATCTCCTGTGAGAGCTCTGTGTGAGTGTTAGGACATGCCTTCAACTTTCAACCAGGTGGCTGGGAATTCCACCTGGGCATTTCTTCGTGTTTGCACAGTGTCTCCAGGTCAGCCCGAGATGAGAGTCTGCAAGGTTTTTTCTGCACCTGTGCACATCTTTTCACATGTGCATAACCTCCTAGACTCTCAGGAATATGGCAGTTTATCCAGATTTCCATATACATTTCATCCCCCAGCTTTTCCTTTCTTTAGCTTACATTTGCTCTGTTATTTGACAACTCAGAAATCCATGATTTTAAACAATTTCTTTGTAAAATTCTATTCATTTTTAAAAACTTCCCTACTGGAGAGGCTTCTTGCCCTGGAAAAGATTCAATTCAGAATAAATAAAGACAGCCTTGTCATTAGGATCTTCTTGCCACAAGTGTATGTTTGTGACATAGCCTTTCTTATAAGTCAACAGGGCAACTGCTCAGCCAGCATCCTCCTGAGCAGCCTAGCACCAAGGAATAGACAAGAGTCACATAAGGTAACTATGCTAGTGATTCAACTTTTATTGAATGAAGGTTCATTCAAAATAGAACATTAATATACATTAATATCCTATTTATACTCTAAAAATCTAAGAGAAATATAACACACACACAGAACAATTGATGGGGGATAACAAACCCGAGTCCCAGAGTCTCAGTCCACAGATCCGGGAGACATCACAATGGCTGAGGGAGTCATCAGGATCTTGCAAGGAAGGACCTCCAGAGCCAGGTGGGCAGCAGGGCAGACAAAGTCCTCAGTTCATCAGGGCAGAGCCTCCAGTGGCCATTGCCAAAGGAGATCAGTGCAGCCTGGAGCAGCACTCTGGTATGTGAAGCTCAGCTGTCTCAGCAGTGGTCTGGAGCCTGTCCCACATATATCTTGAAAGCGGTGTACTCCACCCTTCTGGATCTTTTTCATAAATGCCTTGGCAATGCTGATGTCAAGTGGGGAATTTGCCCAGGGGCTTATGGGTGGTACATGGTTGTTCTACCTGACACCCCTGCTGGTAAATATGGAACTTCCCCAGGAGCTTATCTATGGATGGTCCTGCTCTGCAGACCTGGCTACTCTGACCATGTGTGCAGGTATCTTAAGTGCGTCTAGTTGCTAGACATGTCTGCTCTGACTTAGGTAGTTTTCCTCTTTAACCAAAGTGTTATGGCTGACTGACAGCCATTTTAGTTCACATAAGTGACTCAACTTTGTTTTATATACTTTGTGCTATCTTGACAGGACCAATGCCATTTTATGGGTCCTGCTCTTCACACTTCCATGGAGCAAGGAAAGATAAAACAATGACAGTTGTCTGGAATGGGGCTTTGGAGGAGGTCACACACTGCTCTCCCTCCTTCAGTAGCTACCAGGCTGCTAGTTTTCAAGTCTGCTACAGAGCTGGGTCTTTGGGTTTTGGAACAGAACAAGTGAAACTCCACACAGGATGTTGTTAGTACTGGGATTCAGATATATTTTAAAATAAACATTTCATAGTTGATAAAAATCTTTGGTTAATTTCCAGAGCTCTGGAAAAGTGCTCTGATCACTTTTGCTACTTTTCCTATTGTTGTAGAAGAGCATTTTCAGAGATCTTGAACATTTTCACTGACATCACTTCTTGCATGTCCACTCCTGATACATTTTTGTAAATAAATCATAAAAATTGAAATTCACGAGAAAGAATGACATAATATAATATTAAATTTTAGGCTAAAAGTCAGTAATTTATGTAACCCAAAGTTGCAATTTTAAAATGACTCTATTGAAAACTTATAATCATTAATATTTTATGTATATTCAACTTTATGTGATATTTTAAAACATCATCAGGTAATATATTTATTTTGATAAATTATTAAGTGTAAAAGTAGGTGAGTTATTGTAGGAAAATCATGTACTCTACCTAAGAAGATTTAATGAGATGTCGTTAATACCCTGTTTAGTATAATCCTAGTTTCTTTTGCCATTAGTCCAGATTTCCTGTTTACCAGTAAAACGCAATTTACTTTTTCCATTAAAAATATTTTAAAGGTAGATTAAATTTAAGATTCTTGCCTCCTTCTCTGTTATTTTTGGCCGTTCTCAATTGTTTTCTGGAAGAATTACAGTGCACAAGAATAGACCAACAGATACTCTGTATGCCAATAACTAATGATTGAAAGAGGAGAATCTATTTTTACCATTTGTTTCTTTAGAATCAGATGAATCAAAGGAATGATTCACAATACTGTGAAAAAGATGAATTTCATTGATAACAACTAAAAGATGGATGCAGAAATGATATTAGTCATCTAAACATGGTGATAGGTTAATGTTAAAGACAAAAAAGTATCTCTGCATATATATCTTTTTTCATGTTTTGTCTTGGTAATGAATGAAAGGAGAGAACCTATCTCCCAACATTTTTTCAGAAGAAAAGATTTTTAAAAACCTCATTTTTATAAATAAAACCATACTGAATATGTATATTTTATTTGTATTAAATATAATTATTGCATTTATTCTTCAAAAGAACATTGATATATTTCTTTCTTTATCTCAGAGGAGAAGTATTATAATAAACTCCTCTTCTTAAATAGTGTTGAGTAGCATATACAATTAAAGATTTAAAAATTCCCTTATCAGATTTTATTGTTCATTATCATCCTCAAATTTGTAACTAAAGACAAATGATATGCAAAAATACATATAATATTTTATTAAACTATTACAGTTATAATACACATTACCGACAGTTCCAAAAACTCTAATGTGCTAAAACTTGCTTCTAAATTTATGAGTGTTTATATTCTTTAAATATTGATATGCAATTAGGTAAAAACTCTCTTTAAAAAGAATACATTAAAAAACACAGGCAAAACTGATTATAAAAGTCTTGCTCTTTTTGAAGGGATTAAACGCATAGCTGCATGCTAAAGAGAAAACTTGCTTTGAAGCAGAAATACTGGCTTGAAAGATTTAATAACAGTAAATATACAAAAGAAAATCAAAAGAATATTTTATTTTCTACTTTTTTTTGCTTATTAGAAATTGTAGATCATGCTCCATGCAATGCCTTTAAGGAAATTATTTAAATATGTGTTGTTTAAAATTTCACTGTTTAAAGGGAAATCTAGCTCTAAAATTATCAGTTTGGTGCGTGTGTGTAGAAAAAATAAAAAGCCTGTTTCATCTCATCATTTTGATTAGAGGAGTTTGTAAGAAAAGTATTCTGTATATTATTTCACTCACAATTTTGTGTAGTACCTGATTCTTTTAAGTCATCCTAATTTTAACTGATTTTAAACTTCTCTAGCACTTGATTTTTATCTACTTTGTAATTACTTTTTGCAATATTAATAGTTTCAATAATCATTTGGTGTGCTGGCTTCAGGAGTATAATAAAATGGGAAAAATACAGAGAAGATTAGCATGGCCCCTGCCCAAAAATGACATGCAAACTCATTCAGTGTTCCATTTAAAATAATTAATGATAATAATAGCAATCACTGACAAAAGTTTCTATAAGTTTATCAATATTATTTAAATTATGAGATAATTGTAAAAAAGCAGGTAAGAAAAATGAGCTTAGGAAAGTGGACTTTATCTATTACACTTCAGAATGCTACAACAAAATGATTAAAACTCCTCCAGGAGGCGAGAGTTGAAGCTTCAAAGAGGATTGAGTCAATTGAATTGTTGTAAGTACAATTCAGTTGACACAAGGATGGGGAAAGGAACTGGACAGTTGTTTATCTGATACACTGGAAAGAATACAAAATAATCTAGCTATAGGGCACGGACTTCAAAGTTGACCCTCCTGCCCTTTGAAAGGTTAAATATGTAGCATTAAGGAAGAAATATTGTGAAATGAAAGCTATCTGGTACCTAACTTACAAACACAACAATGTTGCAAGTAACAATATCAATACTTTAAAATTTAGAAAAAATTTGAAATGATATAACTATTTAGACAGAGAGAGCTAGCAGTTATGAGTTGATTGATGTGCAAATTCAGTGGTCTTTACACTGTAATGTACTCCTCATTTTACTATTTTTATCCTCAGAAAAGAAATGCAGTAACACTGATCTTTTGTAACCACCCACGATTGCTCTAAAATATTCCCAGAATATCTCCATAATGCCTGAAGAAACAATGACTAGGAACTGATGATTATAAAACTTAAATGACATAAGATTTCAGGTATAGAACTGCTTTTCAAAAATGCAGATTACCTAATGATTATGAGAAAAGCATTCAATATGCTTTTTAATAATTGCGTAGGTTTTGCCATAGCTGGATTAAAGTCAATTAACTCTGGGCCATCTAAAAGCTAAATAAATTGTTGTGTCTCCTAATATAATGGAGTTTACTAGGAAAAAGCCCTAATATCCCAGCATATTAAAAAAAAAGTTCAGTGATACTTGGAAAACACCTATATCCAAAATCTATTTCCTCCATGTGCCATAGCATTAAAGTAGCCATAATACTGATTTAGTGTTGTCCTCATTAGTATTTCAGTACTTGGAAGAAGCACTGAATTTCTCAGTTTGTAATTGTGAGAAATTTTCATAAGGAATAAAGTGACATGGTAAAATGGTACAACTAGCATTGTCAAAGGAACAGCAGAAAGTTAAAACTTGTACTATTTTTAATGTATATGTACATCATTAGCATATAGGCAGGTGTGTATATGGATATACTAGTATACAAGTGTATGTGTATTTTATATATGTAATATTGTATATGAAAGACATCCTTTCGCATACATTTACTTTGTATCTTTCAACAACTTTATAAAGACACATGTTCCTGCAATCTAAGGCCAATCTCCACTTCTGTGATTGGGGTTCTCTACCTACAAATGTTCATTTTGTTCTTCGTGTGTTCAATATTTCTTACTCACTGGTTTGTAACCTACAAAGTGCCTGGTACAGCAAAGAAACAAAAGTCTACCCCTTATCATTTCCTACTGAAATGCTATCATTTTCATACTCATTATGACACAGTAGTAACTCCCCACCCTGTGTGTACTTGCATTAACTACATCTCTTTCCTGTTGAACATTTTATTTTTCATCTAACATCACTATCTTCCCTCCCTCCCTCCCTTCTTTTCTTTCCAGACTTCACTAGGGTCTTTTCTACCTGTATTTTTCAAATCCATTGATATATTTATTTATTTTTAAGTGCTACAGTAGGTATTGAAAATTTTTTCCACTGATGAAGTCAAGCAAAAGTAAATCAAGCCATTCCACATCTCATGCAGCACACATGTGCCTACAGTCACCTACACAGCCAGCTTCTTCAAGAAGTTGTTGAAAGTAGTTATACATATGTATCACTATTTGCTCCACTCCAATTTGGACTCCCTCTGTCTTATTACCCAAAAACATACTTCCCAAAAATCAGTAGTGACTTATGTGACACTGGATGCTACTGCAGTTGATATTGTTGCCCTTGTTCTCCTTGAAACCCTCTCCTTTCTTTCCCCTTCTCCAGGTTGGTGGTCTAGTGACACTCCCTCTCAATGCATAGCACCATCACAATCATTTACAATTGAGAACCTAGGAGGCAAATTCAACATCTCTCTGCCTCTTTCTATGTTTATACAATCCGTGAACATTTCTTCGACATTTTATTACTTAAATATACATTAAATCTACCAGCATTTTTCTCTACTAGCTGTCCCTTTCCAGCTACCCTAGTCTTTAGTTGAAATACTGTACCTACCTAATGAGATAATTTAGTCTATCTTAGTGTATACAAAACTTACTGTAACTGAGCTATTTTCTGTGTGTCAAGTAGACTCTTTTTATCAAAATTCAGATCTGACTGCATTGCCTTCACTTAAAATATTTTCATTGGTACTTACAATTTTAAAAACTGTGTTAAATTGGAAAACAAGACTAGACAGTGTGACTCTGCCTAACTACCTAGACTTTTGCAAACATATTCTCAACTTAATCTTGCTGCTCCAGGTAACACTACAGTTATTTTATTCCCTCTCACGTTTCCTGTTGGCTCTGACACTGGGCCTTTGCACATGCTCTCTCCTCTCAGCTTACAGCTCTCTCACTCATTCCTCCATTTGCCATTTTCATTCCCATTCTGTCTTTAATTTCAACTCTGTCATTTCATTAAGTAATTCTTTCTGACCTCCCTAACTATACATTTTCTTCTTAATATAGCTTTTTGTCTTTTTAAAAGATTATTTTACTGTTAGTCAGGTACAGTTGTCGGCATTTACCCCCACCACTCTTCTTAATATACTTTTGTAAAACCAAGGTCCTTTTTATTTATCAGTTTATAACTAAATATTAATTTTATATTGATTTAGTTAATGATTTGATTAACATTTGTTTCTTAGTAGATTCAAAGTTAGATTAGGTCAGAAACAATATCTCAACTCTTCTTTTTCTTCTTTTTTTTATTGTATTCTCAGTGTTTAGAAAGAAACTGACAGGTAAAGAATGGTCCTTAAATAGTTGTAAAATGAATTAATAAGTGAACAAATGGGTGATAAAATAATTTTCACGATACTTATTAAATGTCTTGGTATTCTTATTCATGTTACTTTGACAGACACTTTCATGGTCTTCTTATTGTGTGACATACAATATAAAATGGCTTTGTGTTTTTGAAAATCAAACACCTCTGCTAAACATTCCTATTCATTAACAATATTTAATCCTGAGCATTACCCATGACAGCTTTATAAAAAATTTTGGCACATAAATCTGAAAGTTCTATATTTGCAGTTAGATCTCTAGGTGAAGAGAATAATTGTTCTGGATTTTTCCAGAAATAGAATTTCTTCTCTCTCTACTGATGTAGTAGGAGAAACTCTTAGTTTCTCATTAATTTGTACCTAGTGGTTCACTCAGGTACAATGCTTTCTGCATACTGTATGTCTTTCTAACGTTAGTAATCAACACTGGATAGAAAATAGAAATGTCAAAAGGTCAAGAGAAACTCCATAATTGACAGTATTGCTATTCAGTTAAATGACATCTGGGGACATTAATCAGTAGGATCAGCCTCAGAATAAATTACTATGTTAACAAGGGATATGGCTATTCAGGGAATTGCATGAAAAGATATTAAAATACTTCAGAAGTTTAAATGATTAAATTTTCCCCAAGGAAAACTTCTACTGAACAATCATTAAAAGTATTCTTTATCGTATCTTACATTTTTATAGTTCTTCAGAGTGATTCAAATGTGAATAATCACATTTCTAAAAAACTGCATTATGATATTTATAAGAAAGATTGTAGGAGTAGCTAAGCCTGAGATGACATAGGTGGCATTTTAAGGCTCTTTGAAGAACAGACCTTATTTGAAATAAAGTACATGCCACCTTATATTCCAATATTGGCTAAATCTAACATTTAATGAATGCATAGTATGCTCTAGACATTTTCTTAGGAGCTATCTTGTTTAATTTTTACTCATAATTCACAGAATGGAAACTGAGGCACAACAGCATGGAATGCATGAGTGGGTTTTCATAGCCAAGATGATGCTGAGAGTAGGTACAATTAATTGGCTCCAAACTCTAGGTGTGTATCATTATCCCACATGATTTCTAGAGTGCCAAGTCATTTTTTTCACTTAGAGAAAAGATAAAATGTTAATACCCACAAGACTGTATCTCTGTTCTACACTATGCATAATAACTAATGAAACTGCTTACATTTTAAATTATTCTCTGTCACAACTTAACCTGAGAAGAACACACTCATTTACATTCCAAGGGCAGTTTGCTGTTTGAATTAAACATAAGTGTACACAAGAAAGGCATCCCGTGATGTTTTCCAGAAGCTAGCTTCTAAGCACTTTAGCTAATATGTTTTTTTGGCAGATAAATGGTAAACTGAAATGCATTGTGCTGGCGGTGGAAACTACATTGAGGACTATTCTGTGTCCTAGGTTCAGCTACAGCAGTTAAGTGTTATATGACCTTGCCAAGTTGTCATTTTATGTTTCTGAGTAAGACTCATACCACTTTCATTGTGCAAGTGTCGACTAGGTTATCTATGGTTATTTTGGCCTTAAAGTAAGTATCAAGAAGTTAATTGATCATAGAATCCTCCCCACAAACATCACACTTCTCCTAGTTTCCCCATCTCAGTTAAAGAAGCCACTTTGTCAGTCTGCAGACCAGAAAACATTTTCATTTCATTCATTTTGTTTATTTCTGGTGGAATAGTGAGACATACATACAAAGAACATTTTACTGGGCAACTCACACAGGCTGTTATCACATGGACACACTGTGGATTGTTCTTCCATGAAGGCTTCCTACGACACTGCTACTCTACAGTGTCATAAAAGATGTGTGAAGACAGTGAATTTTGCTAACATTCAAATCACCTGGAGTGTAGGATGGGCTTATTCTGACCTTGGGTGCTAGCTGCTTAGGAGCTACACATGGCAGAGGATAGACCAGCTATTCGGTGGTAGTGCATATTCATGCCTAAATTTTCATAGCATTCTGCAGTACCTTATGGAGATAAAGCTGCCAAGGTATCTGGGAGGTGAGTTGACTTTGTGGCTTTTTAATGTCCACATTTAAAAAAACTATTTCTTTTTCACTCCTAACATCTGGCCTGAACTTTATGTTTCTTCATATCCACGACTACCACTACAATCAAAACCTACCAGATCAGGAATAAGTTGAACTGCTCTTTCACATGGCTCTTAATGAGATATGGTCCATTTTTTTCATTAGGCAAATTGCTTTACACCAATTTATTCTTCCTGATTGAGACCATTCAAACATGCCATTGCAATGCAAAGCCTACCTTTTAACACTATCCCCTTCCCTCATTCTGAATCACCCATATGAGCTCCTCTGTGTCCTCAAGGTAAACTACCTCTCACCTTAGTTTGTGGCTCTACTTAATCCTTTACCCACAATTTTCATGTTCGCCTGTTTGCCTCCTGTCATCCTTCTTATCTCAGTTCTCAGAAAGTCCTTCACCGACATGCATTTAATTTTTTCCACTCTCTGCCCCTCCCCAGTCATCACCCTGTTTTATTTATTAATTTCACTGACCATTGTCATATATTATTACTGGTATTTAACGTCAGTATTTTGCTTTCCACTAAGTTACATGCTGCACAAGAAGACAACTTATGTAATTATGAATTCTTACTAAATTTATTATAACATACACATAATTATATGGTAGAAAGGTGAGAACAAGAGTTTGAGGAGTGAATGAGTGAAGTAGCAAAGCAGTTGGTACAGCTGGAGAGATCTGTGACACTGTGATGATTATGTTTCTCTTGATTAGTATACATATTCATATTTGTGTGTAATGTACATATGATGTGAATTATATGACCTGTATGATCACTTCTGACTACAATAAAACATCTTTATGTGTGTTCTTATATAGATGAAAATACTACCTTGAGAATAAAATAATCTCATCAATAATCTCACTATTTTTTAAAGTACTAAACACAGAATGCTGAACTTTTTTCAAATTGGTATCTGCTTAATAAAGACATGAGAACTTATTATTTCCTCAAGAATGCAACTACTGGTTTTACACTTAAATACACAGGCACTTACATCTTATTTTTTTTAACTGAACAAAAAGTTTTAGATGTGAAATAGCCTCACTACACATTGCGTAATAGTCTTTTACACATTGTGGTGGTTTATTTGCTGATCCAAGTTGATTTCGACTTTTTGTAAACTTACTTCTTGCTATAAAATAAAATATTGGAACTTGGCTTGTGTGTAGAAGAAATTCTTGAGAATTGCTCCCTCAAGAGCATGAGTTTTCAATAGAATGTTGTTTTGAAAAGATGAATAGTATTGCTGAAACACAGAAATCCTTATTGAGATATATTTTTGTTTTGTTCTATTGTGGTGCTGTGTTGTTTTTTTCTCCAAGCATTATTTGGAATATTAGTCCAAAACGATTCTAAAACTTAGTTGAAACAATGACAGAAAGAAGAATAGCAAACTAATAGTGATAAAGTTCCAAAAGCAGCAACAAAAAGCAGTCAAGGGAGAAATATTAACTAAAATTACTAAAAGAAAAGAAAAGAAAATTGATAAAAGAAATGTCACTTTAGGACATCATAATAAAATGAAAGACAGATATGTTTCAAGTTAATGACTGCTTGGTGGCTTATGTGAAATGGATCAATTTTCCCAGTCTAACTTTTAATAGAAAATCATCTATTTCCAAGACAAAGCAACAATTTTAGTTAAAGGAAACTTTTTACAATAAGGACTTTACATGAAAACTTAGAAGGGGAAAGGTCAAGGAACCTGTATAAAGGACCCATGGACACGAAAAACAGGGTGAAGACTGACTTTGGCAGTGGTGTGGGTAGGGCAGGATAGAGCAACAGGGGAAAAAATTGGGACAACAGTAACTGAACAATAACTAACTACCTAAAAAATAAAATTTTATGAGACTAAAATAAAGGTATAGGTTTTATTTTGTATTTTACATTCTTTTTGGCTGTACATTTAACTTTATAAATCAGCATATGTTAATAAATTGTTTTTCCTACATATTTAAAAAATTAACTAATTTTGTGGTGGTGATCACTTAAGTCACTAGTAAATATGTAACCATTGAATACAAGAGATATCTAATTTTAATTCACTTTACTTCAAAATTGTTTTCATAGTGGCATAATAGTGCTGTCCATTGGTCCAGAAAACAATATGAGGTGTCAAAATTTAAAGGATTTTTATGATAATTTTTGAAAGCATGATGAAAAAATCTGCGCAGAAATACCTTCCTTTCTCTAACACTACTCGCCTTTCCAGCTCTAGTCAATTGTGACATTTCTCATATAGCTCCCATGTAAGATCTTGTATACAAAACAATAAGATGTATTGATATAAATCTTTTTTAAAATTCTTTTTATACATAGGTACATTAATTTTAAAATTTATGTACCTGTGTATCTTAAATGTTAATTAACATAAAGAATCAGTATTGCTATATTAAAGTGATATTTTACACCAAGAGCAAAAACAGATTTCTTTTTAACTTAATGACTTTATTTTTGTGATTACCATAGATTTTCATTTTAATATTTATGGCAACTGATTAGAATATTTAGGTTACCTAATAATCCTATATCTCATAAACTAATGTTCATAAAGCAATATTCTTTATAAAGCAATAAAGACTGTATTTATGACCCATGCTGATCCAACATAACTTCTTCTTAACTAGCTATATCCGCTAAAAACCTTATTTCCAAAGAAGAACAATTTTTGAGGTTTAAGTTGGATGTAAATTTGTGGGTACACTATTTAACCTGTTGCACACGAATTGAGAAAAATTAAAAAAATCTACCCAGTTGCACTAAGATCCAACAATTTTAGATCCAGTTGTAACTAACATCCAAAAAATAGGTATTTTCTTATAGAAAATGTTCAAGAATCTAGAGTGTGAACTCTGCTTTCCCTATATGAAATCCCTGATATGTAGCTACCACACTGGATAAGAAGACCACTTTGTCCATCAAAGAAAAAGGGCAGGCTTATCCCAATTATGAACATAGGCCTTTGTATATTTTTTAAAAAGTATTAGAATGATATGAGTAAAGCTTTAAATGAATGCCTATCAATATCAGAAAGACTTTATATGGAAAGAGGATTTCATATATAATTGAACATTATAACAGATTAGAGAAGATACAGCATGTGCTTCTCTTAGTTAAATAAAAAAGATGCTAACTTGATAAAATTCATCATCAGCACTGAATAATTTATATTTAGCAAACCAGCTACAGAGGAGATAGTTCCCTTGTTTTTATTGTTGCTCAGTTATAGTCGTCCCGTCTTTTTCCCCCTTTGCTCTCCCCTGCCCTGTCTTCTCCCGACTCCCACAGTCAGTCTCCCCATTATCCATGCCTATGAGTGCCCCATTCATGTTCTTTGACATGTCCCTTAACCTCCTTTCCTCCATTATCTCTTTCTCCCATCCCCTTTGGTCACTGTCAGTTTGTTATTTATTTCTTTGCTTTTGATTCTATTTTGCTCATTTATTTGTTTTGTTGATTAGGTTCCACTTAATGGTGAGATTATATGGTCTTTACCTTTCACTACCTGGCTTATTTCACTTAGCTTAATGCTCTCCAGTTGCAAGCACGCTGTGGTGAAGGTAGAAGTTCCTTCTTTCTTTCTGCTGTATAGTATTCCACTGTAAATGCACCATACTTTTCTTATCCATTCATTTACTGATGGGCACTTAAGCTGTTTCTAGCACTTGCCTATTGTAAATAATGCTGCTATGAACACTGGGGTGCATAGGTTCTTTTGAGTTGGTGTTTCAGTATTAGGGTATAATCACAGCGGTGGGATCACTGAATAAAAAGGCAGTTCCATCTTTAGTTTTCTGAGGAAATTCCATACTGTTTTCCACAGTGGCTGCACCAGTCTGCATTCCCACCAGCAGTGTACTAAGGTTCCCTTTCCTCCACAACCTCACCTGCACTTGTAGTTTGGTGATTTATCAATGATGGCCATTCTGATGGGTGTGAAGTGGTATCTCATTGTGGTTTTAATTTGCATCTTTCTGATGGCTAGTGATGCTAAGCATTTTTTCATGTGTCTATGGGCCCTCTGTGTGTCCTCTCTGGAGAAGTATATGTCTAGGTCCTTTGCCCATTTTCTATTTGGATTGCTTGTCTTCTTGGTGTGGAGTCATGTTAGTTCTTTATATATTTTGGAGCTCAAAACCTTGTTCAAGGTATCATTGACAGTTATGTTTTCTCATATAGTTGGTTCCTTTTTAATTTTTGTTGATGTTTTCTTTAACTGTGTGGAAGCTTTTTATTTTGATGTAATCCCCTTTGTTTATTATTTCCTTTATATCCCTTACCATAGCAGATGTATCAGCAAAAGTATTGCTACATGGTATATCTGAGATTTTCCTGCCTATGTTCTCCAGAAGGACTTATATTTAAGTCTTTTATCCACTTTGAATTTATTTTTGTGTATGGTGTAAGTAGGTGGTCTAGTTTCATTTTTTTGCAGCAGCTGTCCAGGTTTCCCAGAACCATTTATTGACAGTTCTTAATATAATGCTGTATATTTAGGTTAAAAAGAAAAACTTTGAATTGAGGGCAAATATCTAGTGAGTGTCTGTTTATTATCTACTGATTTTAAAGAGAAATTTAAGCCCATGTTTAAATATTTTCTGTCTAGGAAAAGATGTGTAATTTTTATCATAGTGAATTAGTCATTGCAATTTATGCTTAGTAAGTTATCCATCAATGGCAGAGATGTCTGATGTTTGATACAACTGTATTTCCTCTAACAAACATCCTTGCAAACACTGTTCAGTACAGAAAATTTGAAAATAAATACTAATTTTACCCTTGTAGGTAATAATTGTTTTCCATGGGGGTTTCCACAAAATTTTTATACCTAATTGCAGAATACTACATAATAACTGCCCCAGCCATCCAAAATAAACAACATAAATGCAATTCATTGAACACAATTCAAGAAAATATTTATTTTAACTCAAGAAATTAATCTAACTTGCAGTTACCCTTACATAACCATCCTTTTACATTCTCTCTTTTTTTTATAACCAAGCATAATAGTAGTCTGATACTTATGTTCAGAGTATTGTGTAAACAATTTTATTTCCAAATTTTTCCATCAAATGAAACAAGATATGTGACTTCCAGTTTCTTTTCATTTCACCAAAAAATGAATCAAGATATTTGAATCTGATAATTTTCAATTCTATATTCCCATTTTAGTGCTTCCTTTGATGCAATTTGCTTCATAATCTAATGTTTTGAGTAGAAACATTCTCCTGATTATCTCAGCCTAATTTCTAAACTCATAGAATATTTCCTACAATAAATACCTTTGATTTTCATTAGTAGCAAAACCTACATAAAATTTTGTCCCCACCCACCACATTGTTTAGAATTTCTTTTTTATAATTTATCATATCAAGGACACAATTATGTTAATTAATCCGGTATGATATTTCTCTTCTTTTTCTAACAAAACAGGTAAAATCTTTGATAGTTCTGAATTATCAAGTACATATGTTGAATCCTCTTTAATCCAGGGTATACTACTTTATTATTCAACTAATACTAAGAGATAAATGATGTATCACCAACCATATTTGAATTTTAATAATGTCCTAAGATTAAATTCACTAATACTGAATTATTTTCAATCGATAGCCTCTACTTCCCCCAAAGAGATTATACATCCTATATGTTGTCTACCCCAATATTTGTTCTATGATATTTTATGTTTATAAAAATGTCATAAGTCTCATAATCTCTTAATAGACATGTGTATGCATATACCCTAGAAAATAAATAAATCCCCTTCTGAGTTATGATAACTTCTTTCTTGGAACATATGAACTTGGATTAGTTTAGTCAAGAGGGGAAAGGCTAACTATCATTAAGGTGGCTCTATGATGGAGGTATAAATAGAGATAAGCAGGGAAACAAACTACCTCTATACTTATTTGTAGAAAAAAAAGTGTTCTGGGCATGGTAAACATTCTAAATTGTACCAGGTATATGGAAATTCAATTTACAACAATTAACACATGAGAGACAATTCAATAGCAAATCATTATCACAAAATGACATGAAACATGATTAAACAATATACATCATTATTTAATACAAGACTACTGGTTTGATACAATGCTTAATGTATTCTGCAGATGATAAATCTCCAAAAAGAGTAGATTTCCCCATATGTGAATTGTTCAATCTATTTTGTACTATCAAAACAACTAAAAAAAACAATTAATAATTAGGGGCAATTAAAAAATAATACCTGTAATTTTCACGATACAAGTGGGACAGAAATATTAACTAAAATAAGCAAAAATGAAAGTAAACTACACAGAAATATATAATAATTCCTCTGAAGTTTTCAGCATATGGAAAATGTGGAGAAATATCTAGTTGAGAACATCCTTTGCAAACTTGAATAGCTCATCAAAATGATACTTATCAGTAAGAGTCCCTATAGGGTCAAGAAACTCTACTGGTCTAGTGAGGGAAAATTACATTGGAATAAAAATTTAAAAAACAAAAGAAAGTAGTTCTCTTCCTCATGAAGATCTAACAAGGCACAAAATTATTTTTGAGTCAAATTTAGATTTACATTTTATTACAAAAGTATTGTTCATACTCTTTACTTTTTTTTTTTGCATTTTAAATTGTATTTGGCAACCCCTATATGTGCTCTGCAATATTTATGGATTGCTGATATAATCTGTAAATGACTATAAGTCTTTCACATCAAACCCTTCTAACAGAGTTACATCTCACTAGCAGTATAAGTGTTCCTTTATACAAAAATTACAGTAAGTTCAGATAACTGTGGGAAATGGTAACATATGTGACTATCACATGGAGAGCTACTTTTAACTAGGTATTAAGTATTCTAAGAGAATCTCACTCTGAGAATAAGCAAATCTTGCAAAAGACACACTCTGAAGGGGTGGTTCTCACCTAAATTGAAGAGAAGTACCCAAGAATTGCCTCTTCACCTGACACTAAATACAATTGTTAAAACAAAGAGCACTGAAGAGCAAGCAGAGAACTTCAGGGAGAGGGAAATATGGGTCTCCCTAAGGACAAACAGTAGTAGAATGTTAAGAGCAGCAGCATCTTAAAATACAAAAGTTCTAGCAAGTAGCAAAGTGAGATTCTTCCTCCTACAACTCTGATTCTCCTCCCCCCTTTCTCCCTCCCCAACCATACTCACTGAAGCCAACTTGACAGTATTCCTTGCTGCAGTCAAAAGCAGAAGCAGATTCTCTACACTGAAGTGTCCTCTGTTAAGCTCATAAGACAAATATTAAAAGAGGGTCAAACAGAGAAGAAAGTAAAATACTTTGAATCTGGGTCACCAGAAACAAACAAACACAGCAACAAAATAAATCTAGGCCCTCGAAGACTGAAAACTTAAGTACCTTGTTGAAAACTTACTTAAGTTTTTATCTTGTATCAGTCAGGTGTCTCTTGAAAAACAGAACCAAAAGGAGAATATATATATTCTCACATATATTCTCATATATATACTGATATATATATATATATATATATATATATATATACTGAAATATATTAGTATATATATTTCAACATATATATGGACACACAGAGAAGTGATATTCATTATGGGTTAGAATCAGGAAAACATTATATTTAGTGGTAAAAATAAAATTTATATATTATATACATATATGTATATAGTTTATTGGCTCACGTGATTATAGCACCTGAGAGTCCCCTAATGTGCCATCTGTCATCTTCAAGCTAGGAAGGAAGAGATCCAGAAGACATGGTGCTGTAGTTCAAAGGGATGAAAGCCAAAGCCAGTGGTTGAGATTTCAGCAGAGTCTGAAGGCCTGAGAACCAGGAGCACAAAAGATAGGAATAGATCAATGTCTCAGCTCAATCAGTCATGCAAAGAGTGAATTTGACCTTTTCTGCCTTTTTGTTCTATTTAGGCCCTCAAAAGAGAAGATAATGCTCACCCACATTGGGAAATTCCACCAACTCAAAAGCTAATCTTTTCTTAAAACACTCTCATAGACAGAAATAATGTTTAATTAGGTATCAGAGTGTTCTTTGTCCCAATCAAGTTGATACATAAAAATAACATATCATATTTGTTTAAGATATATGTATAGTTATTAACCCCATGTTTAAAAAATATGCTATCCACAAAAACCTAATGAGACAAAGAGCCTACATTTAGATGCATGTCACTCAGAAGGTATAGTCACGTAAAACATTCCTGTTCCTCCCACCCAGGCAGGTTTCCATAAAGAAGACGGGAGAATAAGGGACAGGGTGAGGGGGAGATGGTGTGAAAAAGCTCGGAAGGACCCATCTTCCTTCCCACTGACTGTCTCAGCAGCTCAGGCATGCCAAAGCTGAATATTTGTTTTTCCTTTTCCACCATCCTCTCTCTGACGCTTCTGACTTCAGATTCAACACAGTGCAGTTGCAGACAAATGAAATTCATATACCTGACAGCTTAAGCCAATCCAAAAGTCACGCTTTTTGTGTGTGTGTTTGGAATGAGCAGCATAATGATGAGCAGCATAATGATCAGCATGTAAATTATGATGTGCAATCAAATATGAAAGGCAATTCTAAGGCCTGGACCAGTTGTTTTTAAGAAATCCAACACACAGGAAAGGGCGAGTAGAGTCAAAAAAACCAGAATGAAAATGCGGTGGAGTCTCTCCTTCACAGACTGGATGGTTTTTGATTCATAAACTCCCTTCATTGTTTAAGCCAGTTTAAATAAGTTTGCATATTTTGGATATGAATAATATTTCTAATAAATAAATATGAAAATGAATGTCATATATATAAGTTGTTTTTATAACACTTCATTTTTGTAAGGCTATATTCTATGTGAGATATTAGCTAGCTACCCATACCTTGAGTGTCATATGAATACATCTAGTAAATTAGTCTTTCTTTACCACAAACATTTAGAAAACTGCAGTGTAGTTTTGAATAAATTATTTTATATACTCATATACAAAAAGGCAACAAGATATTCAGAAGGCCATGACAGATTTCTCATTTTTTTAGGTTGTCTAAGGAAACCTTTTAGTCCAGCAGGCCAAGGGCATTATCCCAAGGCTTTTAGGCAGTAGTAACTAAGGAACTCCAGAAAACTGATAACCATTCTTTACAAGTGCTCACATAAGAAGGTTAGGGAAGGCTTTGCTGAATCAGCATAGTTTTATGAACTGACAATCAGACTAAAGAAGACAGCTCATTAGCAGCCTAAACCGTGAAAACACCACAGAGGACTGAAGATCTCCATGGGTACCACAGAGTGAAAGCTGTCAATGAAGACCGCTCCTTCTTCAGGAGAACTGCCTTTAACAGAAAAGTCAATGGGAAAAAATAGCAAACCAGATCGATAAAATCAGCATGACCTTCAAGATGTCACGAGGCAGAGTGTGTCATCAAACCAAGTGAATGGTTTCTGAGCAGTCCCGACTCCACTTATTTTCAGAATTTTGTTATTTGTATCTGACATGGACATTACATACAAACTTTTTCAAATGTAATTATTTAAGAATTGACCAAACATGTTCTCTGTTTGACAGAAAATCACAATGAACCATAACTTAGGCCATCTAAAGATGAAAAAGGCAGAGATTGTTTGAAGAAGTTTTGCTGTTTATCAAATAAAACAATAATTTTTAATGAAAAAGGAGTATGTGTAGTGTCATTATGGTTTATGTTATAAAAATAAAGTGGGGGTATTTGCTTAAAAGCATAAGTATGATTTACAAATTCATCAGAAAGAAAATATTAAGTACCTGAAAAATATTTGTCTATATTCAAATATCTATGTAAACAAATGAGTAACTTTAGGTTTATTATCTTATATAATTCACCATTTTCTTTAAATTTGTGAAATGTAATCAGAAGTGAAAAGGACAAATATAACCAATAGTCAACTAAGATTTAAATAAATAGAAATAGAATCATATATGTGTAAAAGATATATTATATATATATTTATATAAATATGCTTTGTGTGCAGAATTAGCATATACATATAAACATAGATGAAAGGAAAATTATATATGTAGATATGTATATAAGACATGTTTATGTCTGTGTATATATTTATATGTATATATATCCATTTTATAAATATTACATAAATTATTGCACTTAAACATAAAATACAATTTCTATTATCAGGAGGGTATATTAAAGGTGATATCACTTCAAATCTATATAACAAATCTTTAAAAATATATTATTTTTATTGTTTTGCCTTATAACAACTAACATATATTTACTTGAACAAAAATATAAATTGAGTTTTTCATCTCAAGTCTTTTACTCTCTTAAAAAAGTACTGAGAATCCCAAACACCTTTTGATGATATGATATATGTCCAATAACATTTACCATATTTGAAATTAAAACTGATATATTTATATGTATTTAATAATTAATTTTAAAATAACTATAATAATCTTAGTATATGTTAACACAAATGTCATTTTCATTTAAAATATATCTTCAATGTAAAAATTTGAGTAGCGTGTCCACATTACTATTTCCTTTAACTGAAGTCATGTTGATTCCCACATCTTCTTGTAGATTTACTATGTTTTACCATGTTATTATGGTTGAATGGCATTACAACATGTCTATCATGCAGAGATATATGGTTGAAAAACAGAAATATTTTTTCAAAGTCTTTTCAGATAATCGAGGAAATTCTTTGATACTACAGCAAATTTAATGTGGAATCTGATCAATGATTAAAATCCATTGACCTATCTTGTGCTTCGAATGAATCTTTACTCAAACAAGACTTTTTTAGTTAATCTTTCCTTATCCTTGAGTATACGTTTTATACTCATGGTGTGACTGAGTGTGGATGATATCCAGTCACTGTCACAAGAGTATGTCATGTGGTATTATGGCATTGATGACATAGGAAGTATTTCTACTCATAAACTAGAGGTTAGGTCTGAGTAAAATAGCTCACCAGGGATTTTCAGAAACATTTGTATATTTAAAAATAACTATGTTGGAATTACTTGAACATGTGGCTAGACTACAAGCAGTATGAAAAGCTTAGCCCTGCCCTGAAATTGTAGACTCTATGCATGCTGACAGCCATTGGCAAATAAGAGTGATTGTTCATGAAAGAATGGGATAGAGAGACATATGCGTAGAATGTGTGTTTAAATGTTTTCCCAGGCTGAAACCTGTGAATAACTAATGTGAAAAATATTTGGTATACATTTTGTGTGCATGTTAGAATGCCTATTATTGCCAATCTTTTTTTCTTTTCATTTTATTTTATTGAATTGATTGGGGTAACGTTAATTATATAGGATTCAGGTGTGCAATTCTATAATGCAATATCTGTATGTCGTATTGTGTGTTCACTACCCCAAGTCAAGTTTTCCTCCATCACCAATTATTCACCCTCACTATACTGTCCTCTACCTCAGTGCTTTCTCCTTTAATGCAAGATTTTATCAAGGAGGGCTTAGGGAAATCAGGGGAGTTACATAAAATATTTATTGATTATTATTTCTCTCTCTCTCCCCTACGCAATAATTGATCAGATCTTACCATTACTTCTTAAAATATCTCTTCAGGGTGGCCCACCAGGAGCCAATTCTCTGGCCCAGCCTGATGCACCAGCTGCTGCATGAGGCTGCATTACTATCAGATTGAAAATCTCCTGAATCTCCTCTCTGGGGTTGCCCCAAACTATGCACCCTCTTCATTGTGGGTAGCTTTAGCTGGCAATATCTTGCCACCATATTGTCAATCCTTAAATTCAGTTCTCCATGAAACATATTCAAGTAGCCAGGGAAGGAATAATTACAACCCAAGGATAGCTGAGTTCCTGGATGAAAAGTTGAAAGGATTTAGCAAAGACAAAAAAAACAAACAAACAAAAAAAAACCCCAACAACCCTCAAAGACATAGATAACAGTATAGTGATCACCAGAAGGAAACAGGAGTAAGGAGAGGTAGAAGAGGTGAAGGAGGTATAAATGATGATGGAAGGAGACTTGACTTGCAATGGTGTACACACGATACAATATACAGATGACGTATTATATAATTATGCACCTGAAAGCTATATAATTTTATTAACCAATGTCATGGCAATAAATTCAGAAAACAAAACAAAACAAAACAAAACAAAACTAGACTTACAGCCAAAATGGAGGCATAGGTAGTTGCACTGTGCCTCCTTGCACAACCAAAACTAAGGACAACAAAAATTTACAAACAAAAAACAACCAGAACTGAGATAAATGAACCAAACGGAAGTCTGAATACCATACATCCAGTCCGGTAAGAAGGGGCAGAATCGGAGGCCTACGGAGAGGGGTCGAGGGGTCGAGGCAAGAAAAAGCGGTGGCTGGCAGATGCAGGCACAAGGTGCAGATGGCAGTTGGCAGACCCCAGAAGCGCAGGGGCAGCTGACGGACTGGTGGCAGACCCTGGGCACGGGAGGCAACGAGCAGACCCAGTAAGGCACCCTAGGCAGCTGGCTGTCCGAAGCCATACATTCGCACGCAAACTAAGCAAAAATGGGCAGCGACAGAGACCGCGCAACCCAGGGACCTAGTGCCGGGAAACAAAGCCTGAAGGCACCGATTGAAAACACGTGGGAGTTGAGGCCAGTAGGTTCTCTCAGCCTCACTAGAGGCTCCTTGGGGAGATCCACAGAGTCTGAGAAAGTACACAAGCCCACCCTCCCAGGAGCCAGCGCCAGAAGGGCCCAATTTGCTTGTGGGAAGTGGCAAAGGGGACTGAAGTCCTAGAGAGATTGGAGTGGGCGGGCACCATTGTTTCCTCTCGGACCGACCCCACATACAATGTCACAACCCAGCAACTGAGGTGCCTCACCCTTAGGTAAGGCTCCACCCCTCATACACAACAGGCGCGACCAGACCAAAGGAAATAAAATAAAATAAAATAAAAAAGATGGCTCAACAGAGTTAAAAGCCCCAGAGCCAGGTTTTTTAAGTGACCAAGAGATAGCCAACCTATCAGATGCACAGTTCAAAGCCCTGGTGATCAGGATGCTCACAGAATTGGTTGACTTTGGTCATAAATTAGATAAACAAATGCAGGCTACAATAAGAGAAATGAAGGAAAATGCACAGGGAACCAATAGTGATGGAAAGAAAACTGGGTTTCAAATCAATGGAAGGGACCAGAAGGAGGAAAGGAACAACCAAACAGAAAATAATGAAGAAACAAGAATTCAAAAAAATGAGGAGAGGCTTAGGGACCTCCAGGACATCTTTAAACATTCCAATATCTGAATTATAGGGGTACCAGAAGGGGAAGAGGAAAAACAACAAGTGAAAAAGTTATTGAACAAGTAATAAAGGAGAACTTCCCCAATCTGGCAGGGGAAATAGACTTCCAGGAAGTCCAGGAAGTTCAGAGAGTCCCAAAGAGGTTGAACCCAAGGAGGAACATGCCAAGGCACATCATAATTATATTAGCCAAGGTAAAAATGTAGGACAGAATTCTAGAAGCAGCAAGAGATAAGGGGACAGTTACCTACAAAGGAGTTCCCATAGACTGTCAGCTGATTTCTCAAAACAGACCTTGCAGGCAAGAAGGGGCTGGAAAGAAATATTCCAAGTCATGAAAGGCAAGGACCTACATCCAAGATTGCTCTATCCAGCAAAGCTTTCATTTAGAATGGAAGGGGAGATAAAGTGCTTCTCAGATAAGGCCAAGTTAAAGGAGTTCTTCATCACTAAGTCTTTATTATATGAAATGTTAAAGGGACTTATCTAAGAAAAAGAAGATAAAAAATATGAATAGTAAAAAAAGACATCAAACTCACAGTTAGTAACAATCATACCTAAAACAAAAGCAAACTAAGCAAACAAATGGAATAGGAACAGAACCACAGAAATGGAGTTCACATGGAGGGTTAGCAACAGGGAAGTGGGAGGAGGAGAGAGGGGGAAAAGATATAGAGAATAAGTAGAATAGACGATAGGTCAAAAATAGACAGGGGGTGGGCAAGAATAGTATGGGAAATGTAGAAGCTAAAGAATTTATGACACATGGACATGAACTAAAGGGGAGGAATGTGGGTGGGAGGGGGTGGGCAGGGTGAAGGGGAGTGAAGGGGGAAAATGAGACAACTGTAATAACATAATAAAATAGATTAAAAAAAACTAAGTCATGGTCTCTGTTATATGTCTTTTATTCATCTATACATGCTATTTTTATTTTATGTTTTCAAAATGCATAAAACCTTGTATAGAGTGTGGAAGCATGTATGCATGGAAAGAGTTACATTCATAATTCTAGAATATAACAATTATGTAATTATTAAGAAATATAAAAAAATCCTCTATGTTTTCTAAAATCCACTCATAGCTTAGTAACAGTAAACATTGTCACTGTTTTTTCCTTCAGAAACATTTCTATCTGTTTAAAAATATATAACCTATATAAAATAAATGGGAAATTTAATTTCTTCTAGAGAGAACTCTAAAGTCTGCTTGTAGGGTTGAAATTTTAAATGTGTAGTTAATGATATTCATTATTCCAAGGTATGATTATAAATAATAATCTAAAAGATAGAACAGAATTAAATTTTGACCTCCTATTCACCTTTGAATAAAAATGATAAAAGACCATGGAGACTAAAGAATTTAAACTGAAGGGAAAAATCAATAAAATTAAGTAGATGTTCCTCAGTAGCCTGGAGTGTATCTTTATGCCTATACTAAACTGAATATAAAATCTTTTTTTGCATTGGAAAAGTGCTCTTTACATTATTATAGAAATAAAAACTTTTCATAATCATTTCAGGCTAATACATTTGAAGGAAAGTATTTAGCTTTTTAAAGTAGTTTTTGCTATATTATTTAGTTAGTCACTTTGATAACTCTTGAAAGATCACACTATAAGACAGTATTTCTCTATTTGTTTATTATTGTTTTGTCTAGTTCAAAAATTACTCCTCTATAGTCTTAGTGATTACTTATTTTTTCAAATTTCATAATCACTGCAGTTGCTTATTTATCTAGATCAGAAATATTGGTTAAAATATATTTTAAATATGTTGCTACAGTTACTTCAAACTGGAGTGGTGCTGATTTGTGATATTCTTTATTACTTGCTAAACCACTAAACATTTATGTATGTATATACACAAATATGTATATATGCACATGTGTGCATTTCTCAACATATATATTTTAATTTCAAAGGTAGATATGCTTGAATTTTGAAGGTTGAATTTGATGTGAAAAGGATTAAAAAATTATAAAAGCATGACTTCAAATGATAGTTTAGCTCAAAAAATCATAGTGGTCCATGGGCTGATGTCACCTCCCAGATATATTTTGTTTGATGTAGTTATTGATATTTTAAAGGAGTTGACTTACATAGCCCATAGACATTTCATGGTTTGACTTTGGTCCTTCTTTGGCTTATTTATGAGAAAAGTTGATGAGACAGGAAAGAAACCGAGTTTGCATTGTTGAAAACTTGAATATTTTAATGTGTCAGTAGTGGAAGTGCCTATAATCTGTGGCTGTTTAAAAAAAGGAAGAAGGAGACAAGGCTTAGAATTGTTATATACGTATCTTAAGCTGCTGTAATAGAACACCATAAACTGGGTGGCTTAAACACCAGACATTTATTTCTCACAGTTCTGGAGGCCAGGAAGTTCAAGGTCAAGGTGCTGACCAGTTTGTTTCCTGGAGAGATCTCCCTTCTTGACTTGTGTATGACAGTAGTCTTAGTGTGCACTCGAACCACAGAAATATTTTTTATATTTTTTCTCATAAGGATTTCAGTTCCGTTCTAGGAGCTCTACCCTCATGACTTCATCCAAACCTGTTTCCCAAAGGTCCATCTCCTAATGGTGCCACATTAGGAATTAGGGTTTCAACATGTAAATTTGAGGGCACAAACACATTAAGTCCATAGCAATACCTTCCCTTCTCTTCCTTAACACAGTAAAGACAATGCAGAAAAAAGTCTATATTTTCTAACTGTGAAAAGACTTTCTGATAAACCTTCATTCAAAATAATGTGATCTTATTAAAAATAATGCTAACATTGAAATTTCTTCCTACTGTCTCTTTAACTCTGTATGTTACATAGAATCAATAAGCACAATATCACCCTCTAGATTAGGTTTAAAAATGAAGTGACCATGGGAATGGGAAGTAACAGAGTACAAGTTTCACAAACAGCATCACAACAGAGACAGGTAAAGGTAAAGAGTCACCATAAATTGAATGATTTAATATACCCATATTTATCCAAACTATCATAAATTCTAGTCCTTCCTTAACAAGCTATCATAAAATCAGGATTATGTTTCCATATTAATCCAAAATTTAGCTTTTGCTGAACTTTGGGGAAATTAAAGAACCATCCTTCCTGCCACCAATCAATCTGTTCTCAAGAAAAAAGCTTGTTTCTGCATCTGCCAGGAACAATGCCAGAGAGAGCATTCACACTTGGTCCACTTTGGTCCACCCCACAGTGCATTCAAAATGTATGCTCTCATAAAGTCCCATCTCATCGTGCCAGCCTGCACATTGCTTTCAGGTCAAAGAACAGACTCTTCTCTTGACCCTACCAGTATTGGATAGGTTACCCTGAGGAGGTATGTCACATATAATTGTCACTAACTTGGCAATGCTCCAGGAATCACTTGCATCAAGAAGCAGAACCAATGATGAAAATTTGTAAATGTATGCAGCAAAGTGGCTTTCAGAAAGTCATTTCTTGTTCATAAAATATACTTGAACCTCTTTGCCTGTGTTTAGAGACTGGCTCCCGAGAAGTACACATAGGATCTGTGTTTTACAAATACTCAGATTTGAAGGTAGTGAAATGACAGAAGCAGCAACAAATAACATGAATCATTTAAAAGCTGTTTATATGAATGATCTAATTTAATGTCCTGAATTAGTTGATAAAATAAAAATTACTATTGTCCTTTTATGAGGATGAAAACTGAAGCTTTATGATTATGTAAATCAGTTCAACAGGGATATACATCTAGTAAGGGTCAAAATAATAATCTGTTTTTTTTTTTCTCATCCTCAAAAAATATTCCCTTAGAGACTTTACTATCCTTACTCCTTCTAAAAAATGTAGAGTTGCCCTGGCTGGTGTAGCTCAGTGGATTGAGCATGGACCTAGGAACCAAAGGATGACTGGTTTGGTTCCCAGTCAAGTCACATGCCTGGGTTGCAGGCCTGGTCCCCACTTGGGGATGTGTGAGAGGCAACCATGCATTGATGTTTCTCTCCCTCTCTCTCTCCTACTCTTCCTCTCTCTCTAAAAATAAATAAATAAAATATTTTTTTAAATAAAGCATAATTGAGACTTCCTGATAGATAAGAATTCTTGATAAATTAATTACAGATCTAGTAGGCTTCAAAATAACATCAGAATAACTTCTTTTTTTTTGACATTGTCCTTTCTTTCCTTCTGATTGACTCATATTTTGTTCTTCTTCTAGGTATTTGCAAACTAAACCCTTCCTCTTCTTTCTCTCCTCTTTCTCTTCCTCTTCTTCCTTCTCCTCTACTTATTTATCTTCTTTCTTGACCTTTAAAACATATTTTAAGGAACCATATGACACATGGACCCTATTTACACATGGACCTCAAGGGGTTTATTTCTGTACTCCATTCTTTTCTCCCCTGTTTTGTGCAGCAAGCCAAAAGTGAAATGTTATCCCCTGGTAGGTTGGAGAAATGCAGAATCCATGCAATAACTTTAGGACTAAACTTTTCTAAAATTGTAATTTAAATGGAATTATCTTTCTGCTGTTTATGCTAAATTAAAATAAATTTTATTTATTTAATCAAGTTATTTAAATAACTGTTTCCTGTCATTGTCTGCTTCCTAAGGTTCTTGCTCTTTGTTATGATAATTCTAGGCCTTATTGAATGGGAACTTCCTTATTGGAAGGCTATAGCACTAATTTTATGAATATAAGGAACAGTAAATGTCCCAATATTTAAATAGAGCATATACGTGTCACAGCCTACATTCCTAAACTGCAGAGGTAGGTGTTAAAGTGAATGAAAGGGGCACATGCAATACCTGACATGCTCAGAGAAGGTCTCAGTAGCTGCCTTACAAACTCAGAGACATAAAGTAACAACATGGGATAGTCTGAAATTAAATCTTTCTACCTAAAACAGATCATGGTGGGTACTCACGCCCTAAGTGGGTATTTTTCCCTAACAAAAATCAGCCTTTACCTTAACTGAGCCTGTCTGTTCTTTTTTCATCTATGATAGCACACCTTTGGAAAGTCAAATTTCTTTTTTCCAGACTCCTCAAAGCACAGGCATCACACCAGGAGAACACAAATCCCCTCATTGTTATTATCGTGTTATTTGTTGAGCATCAACTATCTTGTACCTGTGTAAACATAAGTGGCTATCATTTTACTTTTTATCCATTCTTAGAGTTTTCCTCACTGTGCTTTCTCCCACCTCCCTAATCTATCACAAGTGAATTTCTTATAACCTTCTTATGCCTCCTCTTTTTATTGTAATATATAAAATAAGGGCTAACCTGCCATTCTCAAGAGCATTTCTCAATCCGCTGAGATTTTGCTTCCTGGCAACTGTCATCAGTTTGACTCAAATAAACTCTACAAAAATTCTCTATAGGTTTGAATGTTTCTAACATTGACAAATATATGCAGTAAAGTATCTCCAGATTGTTACAAGTGGGGTTTGAAATATCAATTGTGTAAATTGTGAGGTCATGAAATAAATAGAACTGTGATTTTAAACCAGTGTGCCTCAAGAGGTGCTTCACATATATTTTTTAAACATGAAACATCTGACCATTTAATCAGGGACAATAACCTCTTTTCCCTAATATTGCTAAATAAAAAAAAATGACAACCAATATAAAAATAGTGGTCTAAGATGAATGAATCAAAATTATACCTGATTTCTTTGTCAGACCAGCAAAAAATATATTTTTGGTGTGCCATAGAATTTTAATAATTAGTTTATGCATGCTTTGAGATGTAAAAAGGTTGAAATTGCTTGAATAGAGCAAGCATAATGGCTGACTAGTTGTTGCAATGTCTGGGGCAGAGGAATTAAACATGTAATATCGGATTAATTATTATTTGGTTTAACTATACCTTTCTGTAAGCATATTAGACATATCTAAATAACAAACCAGTTAATGAGGCCTATTCTACAAGTATTGTGGGGGGGGCTCTGCCACAGGGCCTCTCCCCCCGCCCCCCCCGGGTGACCATGGATGAGAATAAGTCTACCAAGACATCTGCTTGGGGAGGAAAGGTGGCTGATCTCTCAAATGAGAAGGGCCAATAGCCTTTTCCTTGATAGGTTTTTATTGGGTTCGTTTACACAGGAATTCAGGTAAAGCTCACTAATCATTGCCAGGCAGTAAGGATCAAACAATGGGTAATAAAGAACTCTGAGGGCCTATTTTGAGTCAGGGTCAGATAGCTAAAGAGCTGTAAAACCTTGAGGAACTAACTTACTTCTTGTAGGACCCTTATCATTTAATTGAGAGCATTCTAAAGAAAGCAGGCTTCACAGGAATTTACATATTCTTTCTTAAGCCTGATTGCCTGGGGAACCTGCCCTTTCCAGCACAAGGCTGCACCACCCTCTGTCATTGTTTCAGGCTTAGGTGAAGCAAGGGAAGTAAGGCAGCCAAGAGATTAGGAGATTTCTCCCAGACAGTGTGGACTCAAGCTTTGTCAAGGCCCAGGGGCGAGGGTCCATCACCCCCTATTGCTGTAGCCCCTAAAGTCCTTCCTTGGGGGCCTCCCACATGACTGTGCTTGTCATAGGTCATTCCCGCCTTAGGGAATCTTACCCATCGTTGGCTAACCAACCAAGCGTTGGGGGCCAGTTATGGATGAAGTAAAAAGAGCAGAAGCGGCACTCCTGCCAGGGAGATAAGCTTTTGTCTCCGTGGTGGCTTAGGGTCCGAGGTCACTCCCTCAGCCTTAGCCTTGGCGGGAGTTACAGCTTCTGAAACCAGGCAGGCTGGTTCCCACCAAAGTATAGATATTTAGATACAAGCAAGTAAACCTGTTTTTTTTGCCTACAAAACTGGCACAGTTGTTTTGTATCAGTTTTACCATTATCATCTTTCTATTCATTTTTTTCTACAAATATTTCTAAAACCATACATGCAATCATTTTCATCACCTTTTCATTTTCCCCTAATGACCAATCTAAGAAAACACAAACATGTCTACAGTATTCAACTCACTATTTCACACTACATCATTAAATTTGAATTGTAATATCTATTTAATATTACTCTATTAAATCTGTATCAGAAGAATCAGAAATCATATTCCTCTTAATCTTCTTTTGCAGTGATTTGAATATATTGCTTCATACATAGCTAAATATTTTATGTATCGATTGTACACATATGTCATTTTAAATCACAATTTACCACCTCTAACTTGGCATCTTATCAGTGTTGTAAGAAGATGCTAAAACATTGTTTATTTTGGTGAAAAGTATTTTATTTCTGCATGAATTACTTCAGAATGTTTTAAAATTTCTGGGACAACCACAACATGCAGCCAAAATGGAGAATCACTGATAACTCAAGTCACTGGCACAAACAATTCCTCTGAAGACTTTTATTCCTGAGAGTCCTATGTCCTTTGATAAATGACAATTACCTAGGTTTTCTGATACTCAATTCCTTCTATCTGTACCATACATATACGTCATGTATATATGCAGAAATTCAGCTCAGATCTCTCCCAAACCACTCCTTCAAATAAGAAAAAATATAAAGTTTAACTCAAACATCTCCCTCTGTACAGTTAAAAGGTTTTCCTCATAATGTAACTCAAAAAATGTTGTAGAAGATTTGTTTGAAAATATTATTTCTCACACCTCACCATGCACTTTATTTTCTAGCTCTAAATTTTTTAAATGGAACACATTTGGATCTTCAATAGTTTTAAAAATAATGCATACACATAAGGATTTTTCTTTAGTAGTAGTATTAATTAATAATTTATTTGTATTAAATTAGGGGGCAATAAGCTGTGTCTATGAGCTAACTCTACCTCATTACCTGTTTCCCCCACTTATCCATATCACCCATGATTACTTGAGTGAGATGTTGTTAGTTTTACTAGATACTTAAGTGTGAAACACTTTTTTAATTACTGAGATAAATGAATACTAAAACTCCAATTTATATAGGTTTATACTGACTCCTGAAATATTTTCTGCAACAGTACTTTATTTTTATAAGTATATTTTATTGATTATGTTATTACAGTTGTCTCAGTTTCCCTCCTTTGTCCCCTCTGCCTGGTACCCTGAATCCCTCCAGCAATCATCCCCTTAGTTTATGTCCATCGGTGATACATATAAGTTATTGGGCTTCTCCAATTCCTATACTATTCTTAACATCCTGTGTCTATTTTGTATCTACCAATTATGCTTGTTAATCCCTGCATCTTTTCCCCTATTCTGCCCTTCCCCCTCCCAGCTGATAACCCTCTAAATGATCTCCATACCTATGATTCTGTTCCTGTTATTGTTGTTTGCTTACCTTTCTGTTTGTTTGCTTTGCTTTTATATTCAGTTGTTGACAGTTGTGAATTTGTTGCCTTTTTAATGTTCATAGTTTTTATCTTTTTCTTAAATAAGTCCCTTTAACATTTCATGTAATAATACCTTGATGAATCACTTTAGTATCATTAAAGAGTATCTTGTATAACTCTTCAGCCAATAGCTTTTATTATCATGCTAATATACCATTAGATACAAATTCTAAACGAATCTATCCAAATGAATTTTGACTTGCCTCATAACAAAACAGCAGTAACTAATGTGTGATTATTATATTTACAAATACAGTAATACATTTTAAGTCATGCCTTTAGTTACAAAGTAGCAGGTTTAATAGCTATTAAAGGTCGTTGATTCTTGAAAATGTAATGTGAGATCGTAAATTAGGTTTTGGAACAAAGAAAAAACTTTAATGGAAAAATCTTGTAAAATCAAAATAAAATGTGTAGTTTAGTGTATAGTATTCTATCAATATTATTCTTATTTTAGTTTTGACCATTACAATATAGTTTTATAAGATGTTAACAATAGAAAATATGGATGGAGGGCATTTGGAACACTGTACAGTTTGGCAAATGCTCTGTAAACACAAATCATTTCAAATTAACAAGTTAAAAAAGGCATTGCTGTTCAATTCTGCCTTTGGACAGTTCTAAAATTTAAAAAATAAGCTGTTATCAGGTGCCATTATTTGTCTTCCTGAAGCTTCCACTCATACATTCTAATTTTATCTCTTGAGAAACCATAGAACATAGTTTATAACTTCTTAGTGATGGATGGATTCAGATATTTTAAATGGCTTTACCATATCATCAAAATTTAAAAATTTCCAAGTTAAACACTCTCTACTTCTTCAGCTTTTTATCATATGAAAGGTTTTTAATGCCTTCATGATCGAGTCCCTTTCTTTCTAAAAAGTGGAGGTACACAATCTGCTTTGTCCTAAGGGCTGTGCTTGACAGCGATGCCCCCCGGCAGATGCAGACACACTTGACAGAAACGCTTCCTGCCACAGCCCCTCGCTAGCTCGGCCTCTCAGCAGCATCTCCGTCAGCTGTCACGGCCTCCCAGAGACAGGGCTTCCAGGCAACTTGAGAAACTAATAGTGACAGCTCTTGTTAATATTAGCTAGTAATTCAAGTCGCAATTCCCAGCAGTATTCAGGGCTTTTAAAAATTTCATTGGGTGATGGGTATTTCTGAGTGGATCTTTTCTTCCTCACCATTGCTGTAATGATATACCAAATCAGAAGTTTCACAGACTGAGAAGGCAATCTATGGGGCTCTGAAGCCCATTGCTTTAATTTACTCAGGCTGCCATTACAAAATACCACACAGGCTGGGTAGCTTAAACAGCAGGTATGTGTTTCTGAAGCTCTAAAGAGTAGAAAGTTCTAAGGCAAGGTGCCAGCCAATTTAGTTTCTGGTGAGAGCTCTCTTCCTGGCTCATAGGCAGCTGCTTTCTGTGTCCTCACATGGCATTTTCTTGGGCGGACCCCTGTGAGGCACGATAGTAAGAAGCTAAGAAAATTCCTTAGCAATTGGAGTGGGGAAACTGAGACAGATAGACAGCTGACATTTTGTATCACTATCCATGCAGTTTAGATTCCCTTGACCTTTCCTCCCTACAGATAGCATTTAGGCCTCGGTTGTACTTCAGCTCCAGTCCCAGCAAAGCAGCAAAATCAGGCAGCTGAGCCAGTATCCCTTCCCTGGTGCCAACCAATCATGAAACATAACAGCCTTGAGAAGGATACGCCTGGAAAAGCTGATGAATATTCCATTGAGATCCTCCCCTAAGACCTTCCCTAAACTCCCAGCCTTTAAAACCCTCAAGCCGAAGTGTGCTCTCATCCCTGGAGCATGCTGCACCTTTCCCTGCCCACTCATTTCCCCCCACAGTGTGCATCTCCTAAACATTAGTGGTCCCCACCAGACTTGCAACCAAGAGAGCAATGGGCAGTGGCAACTTGCCCTGTGCTACTACCTGACACTGTCTCCAACAGTGTCCTGTTAGCTGACAGAAGACCTGCCTTGGCTCACTTTTTTCATTGTGATTTTATTTCTTAATTAGACAAAGCTCCCCTTCCTTAGCTCACTTCTTTCCTACAACATTTCATTCATTCAAGACTGCTTTGGCACTCTTCTGCTGCTCCTTCTGTCCCCAGCTTCAATGAACATATTCACAAAATCACCTCGACTTGTGTTATGAAATCTCTCCAGTGTGAAGTCAGGAACCCACACAGTACAGGTTGGCTCAAGGTGACTTGTTCTAGGCCTGGTCCCAGCGCAGTGACACATGGGAAGAAAACTCTGGTGTCTCTTTCTCTTTCTTTAATTTTTATTAAATTTATTGGGGTGATATTTGTTAATAAGATTATATAGGTTTCAAGTGTAGACTTCCATGATCCATGATCCATCACCCAAGGTCAAATCATCTTTCTTCCCTGTACACTTGGCTCCTTCTATCCCCCACTGCCCCGCCAACCCCCTGCCCTCTGGCAACCACTACACTGTTGTCTCCCTCTGAGTTTCCATTTTAGGTCCACATATGAACAAAATCAAATGGTTCTTACCTTTTTTACAACTGACTCATTTCTCCTAACATAACATTCTCAAGTTCCATCCCTGTTGTCACAAATGGCAGTATTCTATCTTTCCTTTTGGTTGGGTAGTAGTCCATAGTATATGTGTACCACATCTGCTCTATCCAATCATCTTTCAAGGGATACTTTGGTTGTATTCATGTTCTGGCCATCTTCAATAGTGCTGCAATGAACACAAGAGTGCCTATATCTTTGTGAAAAAATGTTTTCAAGGTTTTTGTGTGTGTGGATGCCCAGAATGTTACCATAGATAGTCAATAAGAGTTGTGGGCCATGTAGGGGGCTGCATAGAGGATACAGACATCCTCTATGTCCCACAAATTCCAACAGGCAATCCCAGATGTAGGCACCATGTCCACCATTGGGTGGTGGGCTAAAGGCTGCAGTATATCCAGGCTCCCTGATGGCATGTCTTATAACCAAGGTCTAGAAAAATGAATGTGCCAAAAGCCAAGAGCTAAGAAGACTTCATAATAAATATTGGGGAAGTAGACAGTCATCTGAAAAAAAAGGATGAAATTGAATCCATACCACCAACATGCACTAGAATAAATTTGAATAGAAACAAATATAAAAAAGTATATGTAATAAAATTATATAAAAATATTTAAGTAGAAAATGGATATGTATAATCATATGTATATATATTTAAATAAGATGATCCTGCTCTTTATCTATAAGTCTGTCTCTATTTTGCTTGTTAGTTCCATTTGTTCATTAGATTCTGTATCTGAGTGAAATCATATGGCATTTTTCTTTTTCTGACTGATTTCACTTAACAATGTTCTCTGGGGGAGGTAAGGGGGTGGAGGGATTGAACAAAAAGGAATAAAGATCCATGGACACAGACAACAGTGCAGTGAGTGCAGAGGGAAGGGAGGTATAAGGAAACTAAATGGAAAAGGAAAACACAATAAAATATTAAAAAATAAATAAATATATGGGCAAATATTTTTGTATAAATAACAATTTCAATTTAAACATTTTAAAATTCTCTATACTTAAATATATATTATTTCCCTATTTGTATAACACATAGTTTTGTATTTAGGGATCTTAGATAATACTCATTTTGCATCAAGTCTCTGTTATTGTTACCTCCTGAGTCTAGATTTTAGAGTGACACAATAGCATAGAGCCATCCTGGGTCCCAGGGAAAGAAGTTAAGTAGCTGGGCAAGGTCCACATTTCTCTAAACAACCAAGAAAGTTGTTGGGCAAAGAGGTTTTGGAGAAAGAAGGCTGGTGTTTTGTCTTAAATTTTTATAAATACACTGATATCTTGATCTCCCCGTAAATAAACTTTGATATTTACTAGGAGGAGAGCAGTACGTATTGATTAGTCCTAGCAGGATGGCCATGCTTTAGTATTGCTTATAGTAAACACACCTACAGCCTATGGATTTATGAGACATGACTCTCTGGAAAATGTCACAAAAGCCCTGCAATCATCGGGTCATAAAACAAAGGTGTTTCACAAACCAAACTCCTCCTGTTGGGTGAGATGACCCAGAAGTTATACTTAGTGGCCTCATCTGTCATACTGGACCAGATGCAATGTGCCCAATGTAAGTAAGACCAGTGTACCACAGAGCTGGGCAGAATGAGCCAGATCTCTCCATCTTTGCCTTTGCTTCTTTCATGGTTGTATCTTTCAGATTATTAGTACAATTTAATGCTGTGAATTGTCTCTGATTTGTGTGAGTCAAATGTAACTGAATGTTTGTATTAATTTTATTGACACTGTGAATAGAACTGCTTTACAGACTCGTGAATCTAATGGCTAGGGCACTTTTCAGAAGAAAAGGGTGCCTCTGATGACAGAATTCCTACCTAACCATACCTTGTGTGAAGGCAGTCATGGGGTAAATTCATGTGGGAAACTTTTCAGTGGAATTTGAATAAAATAGATCTGGTGAAACTATCTAAATACATTGTCAGGCAGCATAAGACTGAAGGAAAGATGGCAGAATTTCTATCCATTGGTTATTACTAATAGCTCTGGTCCAGTCTAAATATCTGAAAGAAGCAAGTTGAAGAAAGTGGGAGAAAAATCTATATGTAAGACTAGTTCTTCCTATCACTGGAAAATTCTCTTAATCTTTTAGTTTAAGCAGCCTTAAGGCTGTGGAAAGATGTGATGTTCACTTACAGTGTAACACAATTAAGGTCATCTGTTATCTGTAAGAATATATAGATATCTGGATGGCAAAGAGACTATTCTTTTAGCTGGATCATTTTATAGAAAAATACCAGCAGAAACCTGGTCAGTTATGCAAGCATATAGTCTTAGAGTTAATGTTCAGAAGGCACATTGCTAATTTTTGAATCTACTTAATAGAATAGATTGCTTGAATTGATAGCTCGTCAACAGATAGCACATTTGTATGGGTAGAAATTTCCAGGCATATGTCAGCTATTTTGCACATCTACCCACAGAAAAGTAACTGCTTTATCTTTTTCCAAATACAAATGAAACCATTCTCGAGTGGTTGCAATGTGAGCAATATAAGTGACTTTATACTGTCTTTATGAAGATCATAGAGACACACTTAATGTAATGCATTGACAGGGATGTTGATTAATGGGATGACAGGGTACACTTCTCAAACACGGTGACTTGTAAAAACTTGCTCTTGTGAAGCCAGGGGAATAGTCAGCAGACAGAGTATTAACTGGCCCGGTTACTGTAGAGAGGGCACCTGACCACACCACATTATTCTAGGATAGGCATTTGACCTTATCTGGTCTGGTCATAGCAAATTTTGATCATTTTCTAGGAAAGTAGAAAATACCCTAAGGACCAACTGATATGGTGCTTAAAGGACTAAAATTAACACATCATTTTTTGTTATTGTTGGTAGTACATACAGTATTTGTATTTTATTGAAGCCAGAACTCAAAGGAGCAAAGAACTTGAAAGGAAGCAGAACTCTAATTGCATTGTGAAAGTTTGAATCAAAATATGTCTGATTTAGTTCCACCTCTGAATTATTGAAGTTAGATTATCATTTTTTGGGGGAAAAACTTTTGGATTGTGTTTTATGTTTTAATGTAAATGAATACACTAAGCATTAGAAAAATTAACTCACTCAAGTGAGCATACTAACAGGTAGCAAAACCGAATGTGGAACTCAGGTTGATTTCTTCATCCATTTGTTTCAATATTTTCAAACACTATATAAGGTAGAAAATACAGTCCTTGAAAATAATACAAAATAATTGAACACATTTATTTATTCATATCTTGTTTAACTTATGTTTCCATGTGCTTAAATTTGTACAGAGTAGCTTAGTGTAGCATCTAATTCGTGATTAAGCTTTAATCAATTACTTTTTGAGTTCCAAGGGTTTCCTTGTACATATTAGAAAAAGTCAACTCAACTACCTCATTTAATGACTTGATTTCTTTCACCTCATGATATTTAACAACCCTGCCCTCTCTCCTGCCATGATGTACTGAAAATTTGGTGATTGTGATCATATTTCCCACATATCTTTGATGATCTTCCTTTTTCCTATGCCAGCCTATTTGGTGTTCTATGCCCAAGAGCGAAACATGCCCCTCTTATAAATGATGTTGCTTGGAAACTTGTGTTTTATAAATTTTCTGTGTAAATTAAACATTTTTCTTAAAACTTTAAGAGATGGAGTAAACTTCATTCATAGAGACAATCTATGACAAATGACATGTTTTCTACTTAATCTCAATTTAACCCAATACAGCAGAAATTTCTCTTCTTCCTTCAACAAATTCTCACATGAACTTAAGTGCACATCAGAAAATTTGTAAGATTTGGACACAAAAGGGATTCATATTGGGAATCTGCTTCAGTTGCATCATAAAAGAACATATTACTCTTGTGATGTGTATTCAAAATAATTGAAATCTTAGGCTGGTTTAAGATAGATAATCCTATAAAAGGTCATTGTAACAAAACACTAAAAATATCATTAATTGTGGGCAGCTTTTGTTGCAAATTTATGCTTTTAAATACCTCAGCAAAATTAAAATTCACTACATTATATATTTGAATAAAGCAAGCTATTCAACAAGCAAAAGTATGCTCCCAGATTAATGAAATAAAGTATATTTTAGAGAAATTTTTGATGTTAGCAATAGTCCCATAGGGTTTTATGAATTTGGTTACTAGTAAGAAACCATGATATGCACTGACACATGTATTAATATTAAGACCATAAAGACTTTCAGAATTACAATTTATAGTTGAAAGGAGAGTAGACACTGAGAGTGCCCAGGGTAGCCATGTGTTTTTAAAGGCAGCAGACCATAAAGTGAATGCTGCAGAAAATAAAGAAGGCATATGGAAGGAGATTATCCTCACCTATTCACCTGTAAATAAAGATTATGCTGAATAAATACATACTGTCATTAGTGCACATAAAAATGAAATAGGTATATTGAACATCATTATGGTTTTATGCAACATAAACTTTGGTTTTCATTTTTAACCACTGACATATCTCCATAGTTATAACTGTTTTCTCTCACTGTGCAGTAATACAAATTAGTCTGAAACTGAGGAGAGAATCAGAAGATCACTGTTCTAATTGCAGTAGAGAATAGTGATACAACTTATATGTATAGTAATTGGGAGCCCTGGTGTCCTCAGCTATTGATTTTTATTTAAATGGTTATAAAATTCTGCACTGCCTTCTTCATATGTAATTTTGAAAAATAAAATACAATAATACACTTGAAATGCTTTTTAAACCACAGAATACTTCATTGATATTTTGTTTCAAGATACTAAAATAGCACTACAATTCAGACTGCAGACTTCTTTGCTATACCAACCTGTTGAAGAATTTCGGGTATATGGCCAAAGAGATATCAGAGATACCATTAATGCTAGTGTCATATCTATAAAAAATTGTCATTGGCTTCCCAGTGTAATGTGAACAAGATTTCAGTGAAAGCTCCAAATGTTTGGAGAATTCTCCAGAAATAATTTTATAGTTATAAATTAAGCTAGCTCTTTGACCCAATAGAAATGAAAGAAATATTTATGAAATATTTTTGTCAAACATATTCAAATATAATTTAATGCAATGTTGACAAAATTATTTTGCCATATTCATTATTTTATTTACATGTTCATTGAATATGTATTGCCTAGCATTCATTAATTCACTTTTTTTTAGTTTTATTTATTTTTTAGGGAGAAGGGAAAGAAAAAAGAGAGGGAGAAAAACATCAATGTGTAGTCATCAATGTGTAGTTGCCTCTTGTACACCCCCTACTGGAGACCTGGCCTGCAACACAGGCATGTACCCTGACTGGGAATCGAACTGGTGACCTTTTGCTTCACAAGCCCATGCTCAATCCACTGAGCTACACCAGCCAGGGATAATTCACTTATTGAATAACAGAATTCAACAAACCAGAAGTAGAGGTTGAAATTGTCAATGCAAAGACCTCGTGCTTTGTGCAAGGACTCAGTGCTGCGCAATGGCTAGTAAAACTTCTTGCCTCCCATAATTTGCATTTTTCATCCACTGATAGATATTTTCATGATTTCCAAATGTTATGTTATTTTTAGTGTTACCTAGACTCCCACCACCAACACAGCTTTTATTGACACAAGATTTGTTGTCCTAAGTAATGAATCACTTCATCTCTGAGATACTAATGAACTCAAAAATCAATTCCAAGATGGATTTCCAACTTTCATAATAAGAATTTTGTGCAAGGAAGCAAAATATAACCAGAAACACTGAAATTAAGAACAAAATGACAGTAACCAGAGGGGAGGTGGATGGGATAATGAGGAGTAAAGGGGGAAAGGTTTTCAGGAGCAACTATAAAGGACAAAAAAACTAAAGGGGGGTAGGATCAAGAGTGGGAAGTGAGGATGGCTGTGGCGGGGGGAAAATGGAGACAAGTGTACTTGAACAATGATAAAAATTAGAAAAAAGAATTTTGTAAAGATTAGGCATAAGCCTATTTTATTAAAAAGAAGTCCTGAATGCAATTTTCAAATTTTTGTAAATCTTGCTGGCTATTGTTACTGTTTGCAACAGTTTCTTCTTGAATAGAGTTACTCTATTCAAGAATCCTGAAAAAATGTAGTCTAAACCTCTTTGGAAGCTGGATGAACCTAATGAGTAATTTTACTTTTTAAATTTTTATTTCATTTGACTTTTTTGTGAATATCTGGCTTATTTCCTAAACGTTGTGTATATCTCAAATACTGGAGGTATAAATAGGGTTGCAAGAGCTAATTCTTCCTCAGATAGGACGAAGTTCATTTTTTTTATCCGTCATCTTTACACATTTACACAATAACAAAATATTTTTAAGAAAATGATTAAAAGAGTACTTTCCCCAGACTGTGAGTTAAAATAGTGGTATGGGGAAAGAATACTTTCAGCAGAGAGCCTTGCTCTGTTGCAGAGGTAGACTTTGAGGTTCCATGGAATTGTGGAAATTCAGCTATTGTGCATGAGTGAAGGTTCATTCCCTCAGACATAGAGCCCAATCAGTCTTTTATATGTCATTTCCCATGAAAGACATATTAAAAATAAGGTTTCTTGGAAACTTCTCTGGGATACTGACTCACATTCTTTTCTTAATTCCTGCAGGACTGGTATTAAAGATGAACACTAGACGTATCAGGCATCCACAGTTAAATGACTTACACAAGTTATCACTACTGAAAGCAACTGGCACTCTTAGCAGATGGATTAGGTAGTCTGTCATAAAGTGACTGATTTGAATAAGTATGGAATATGGAATATGAAGCATTTAACTTCGTGAATAATTAATTACACTTAAAGTTGAACTTATAAAATTCTAGTAACAATATATTATCCTAAAGATTTAAAGACTATAATTATAAACCTGATGATTTTTCCATTTATTATCATGTTATGTGGGACATTCATGAACTTTAATAACTAGGGAGACAAAACATGATTTCTTTTTGCTGCATCACTGCATGCATTACTCTGACTGCACTCTGAGTTGAATTTGGGCTGTACGGCCTGAACAGGTGCAGAGTGATGAGCTCGTTAAGCAGCTCTGCACGCACTGAGGGACGGGTAGAGCATCATCAGAGGGAAGTGGGCCTACTTGCCAAGAGGAAAGTCCCCCAAACAGGAGCAGATGTTCACATGGGCACACGGATCTGTAACCAATATATATATTTAAATATATATCTTCTTCTCTTTCCCAAAATACTTCAGCTTTCTCTTTCATGCAAAAATAATTTTTGCTGCAGAATTTCTGTCATTTCAAGGTAATCAGTAAACTGCTGCATAATAGACTATGATAATAGTTTAGGAAGTAAAAAAATCTCTTTGAATGATTGCATGTGGGTCTCATAGACTCATGCAGGCTGGTTTTAATTTTTTGATTTAAAGCAATACTATAATAAGAAATTACTTGAAACATACACACACACACACACACACACACAGGGTCCAGCACAAATAACAACCCTTTTTTCGTACAAATTCTAAACAAGTAATTCTGTAATATAACAACGTCATACTCAAGTATATCATATGACATTTTAAGTGAAATGTTCATATTAAAGCTGTAAATTATTACACCCATATTATTACCCTACCAATCACACTCAAGCAGGCCTTACTTCTGCTGGACACTCTATGTATTACACACACACACACACACACACACACACATCAGAGGGAAAAGTAGGTTTACAGTTTGAGTACACAAAACACAGAGTGTATACTTTTATTATTTATTAGTTATTGTTATTATTTTCAATATGTGCTATACATATATATGTATATGCATGTGCACACACATATGATGAATCTCTGAAATATCCTTTAGACAAAAGTGATCATCAAGTCAGTTCATACTGTCAGGTTGACTTCCAATATTTTCAACTCTTTAATAATTTCCACTGCTACAACACTTTGATTTATTTAAAGGCACTCTGGAAAGTGCATTTTAAAACTTTTTATTAGTTAAATATAAGTCAAATAAATTATTTTCTGGGCATGATATTAGTATTGAGTTGTCACTAGCTGTCACTAGCAGCTTTGAAATACTTCTTAGTTGTTTTAGATGATCCTTTCCCTTTAATAAATAAATGTATTAATATTAATAGTGACTAAAAATAGTGATTTGACTCTATTCATGGAACATTGATATACCACTGCATATTCAGAAGACAGGTTTTAATTTAAATAGTTATTCCAGAAACCACCATCTACACAGTTTAAATGTGATGCTATTGAAATTTAATTTTATAAATTGATATGCATGTGCATGTTAGTACATATATAAACATTACAAGTATTGATTCTTGTGTCATATTCAGTGTATTTTTCATTTGGAAAACATTTACACTATTGAAGTAAAAACATTTTTTAGGATTTGTAAAAATAAAAAAGATGGCATCAAAACATAAACTTGTTAATTTTTTAAAGGTAACGAAGAACTGTTTAGTTTATGAGTTTAAATATAAATTCACAGAAAATATTTTAGTTCAATGCACTGTGTATGTCATCAAAAGAGTTAAATGTGAAAATCAAATATACAAACTTAAAATAATTTTTACCTAGTTTGCAATATATATATGTGTGTGTATATATAGATATATGCACATACATATGGTTAATTGAAAGCTTAAGTTATTGTGTGACTTTCATATAAACTGAAATATAGTGTTCTAGACAACAAGTATACAAAATGACAGGATGTCAGAGCCTAGACATTTGCCATATTATGGTAGACATTTAATGTCAGAATGTGGGCAAACAATTGGAGCACTCGAACTCTGAGCTTCCAGAGCCAGGAAGAGCACTGAATGCTGCTTTACTGCCAGAATGCTAGGGCCAAAAGACTGTCTACAATAACAGTCTTTTAAAGAATGGATTGTAGTTTCATAAGTGACATTTATGTCATTAATACATTTTGAATTTACTATTTTGATTGGTGTAAGGAGGTGGTCTACTTTCATTTTTTTGCACATACCTATCCAATTTTCCCAATGCCATTTATGTTCTTGTATTTTTTGTCAAATATTAACTGACTATGAAAGCATGGGCTTATTTGTGGGCTCTCTGTTCTTTTTCATTGGTCCATTGATTGTTTTTATGCCAATACCATAGTGTTTTGACTACTATGGCCTTGTAGTATAATTAGATGTCAAATAATGTGATACCTCTGACTTTGTTCTTCTTTCTCAAGATTGTTGAGACTATTATGGTCTTTTAGATTCCATATAAATTTTTGGACTATTTGTTTTAGTTCTGCGATTTATGCCATTGGTTTTTACTTTATTTTATTTTATTTTATTTTATTTTATTTTTTTAGAGAGGGGAGAAGGGAAGGAAAAAGAGAGGGAAAGAAACATCAGTGTGTGATTTCCTCTCAAATGTTCCCCACTGGGGACCTGGCCTTCAACACAGGCATGTGCCCCAACTAGGAATCAAATTGGCAACCCTTCGGTTCGCAGGCCAGTGCTCAATCCACTGAGCCACACCAACCAGGGGACCATTGGTATTTTAATAAGAACTACATTGAACCTATAGATTTCTTTTAGTAATATGGACATTTTAATTTAAATGCTAATTTTATCCACGAACATGGTATATGCTTTTATTTATTTGTATCTTCCTCAATTCCATTCTTTAGTAGCCTATAATTTTCTGAGTGTGGATCCTTTACCTCCTTGGTTAAATTTATTCATAACAATTTAATATTTTTGTTGCAATTATAAATTTGATTATTTTGTGTTTTTCTGATAATTATTAGTGTATAAAATGACACTTGTTTCTGAATATTAATTTTGTATTCTGATACTTTACTGATTTCATTTATCAGTTGTAATGTTGTTTTTTTTTTATTTTGGTGGAATCTCTAGGCTTTTCTTTATACAGAATCATGTGCTGGCTAGGATAGGAAGAAAAGTAGACCCTTGTGTACTGTTAATGGAAATGAAGACTGATACAAGCATTGTGGAGAGCAGGATGAAATTTCCTCAAAAAAATTAAAAATGAAACTGCTTTATGACCCAGAAATTCCACTTCTGGGAATATATCCAAAGAAACCTAAAACACTAACTCAAAAGAATATATGCACCTCTGTGTTCATTGAAGTGCTATTTATGTAACAGGGTGCAACCAGTCCCCCCACAAGTCTCTCTGGGAATGGAAGACATGGGGCAGGGCCCTTGAGAGTTACTTTGCATATCAATAAAAGCAGGCTAGCTTTCAGCCTGAGTGGAGCCAGAAAGGAATGCAGGATTAAACCTATCATATAACTGGGAGGCAGCTCCCCTTACTGCAGCTGCAGGAGAGCTTGGAGGTGGTTCACTCCACACCAAGGGGCCATGCCTGCTTGGACTTACTATGGCAGTCAAGTAAGGCTGAAAATACAATAGTGCTAGCAGGTGTACCGATTGTGGGAGGATTCAGAAATGGGATTATGGAGGAGGCTCCAGGCTGGGATTTAAACTAACAGCTGGCTGCCATGTGGAATGAAAGGAACAGGAGACAATGTCAGACAAAGCAGGAAGAAAAGTGGTCAAAGAATCCTCACTGGTGGGCCATCAGGAGGTGTCACATGGTTTTGGAGTAGGAACTGGAGATCGTGGTGACACAGCTGACGGCACTGGGGACTGTGGGAGACCTGTGCAGCTAAACACAGATTACTGAGAGGAACCAAGAGACTAACCAAATTACAGACCTCGGTTTTTTTTTTTCTTGAGATATGGTACTCCTGACTGGCCTGGTTGGGCAAAGGGTGGAAGGCAGGACAGTGTGTGTGGTGGGTGGGGGCAGCGTTTTAAAGGAACTTTGGGATTTTAAGTGACATTTCACCATTTCTCCAAACCTGTATAACTTTTGAATAAATAGTTCCTTTCTTTTTTACCACACTCTGGCATTGAGAGCCTCAGTGCCCACCTGGCAGCGGACAAGAAGAAACAGAAAGACCCTGGGGGAGCGAGCTTATTTCAGTAACAGGATCTGGGCTCTACCGTGGGTTTGTCCTGTAACATTTACAGTAGCCAGGATTTGAAAGCAGCCCAAGTGGCCATTGGTAAATGAGTGGATTAGAAGGCAGTGGTACATTTACATGATGGAATACTACTGGGCCATTAAAAAGAAGGAAATCTTACCTTTTACAACAGCATTGATGGAGCTAGAGTGTATTATGCTAAGTGAAATAAGACAGTCAGGAAAAGACAAATACTACACAATTTAACTTACATGTGGAATCTAATGAACAAAATAAGCTAATAGACTGATAGATACACAAAACAGACTGGCAGCTATTAGAGAAGAGGGAGGTTGAAAATGGTGAGGGGATTAAGAAAAAAGAGATTTAAACAAGAGTATGGTGATTACCATAGACAAAGGGGAGTAGGGGAGGTAGAAAAGGGGCAAAAGGGAGATCAGTGGTGATGGAGGAAGAGCTGACTTTGGGTGGTGAGCGAAGGATGCAGTGTGCAGATGATGCTATTGAGATGCACACTTGAAGCCTGTATGGTTTTATTAACCAATGTCACCACAATAAATATAAATTCAATTAAAATGCAAAAAGGAAAATGGGCCTATAAAAAGAATAGGTATTTCAGAAGAAATTGCTCAATAAGCATATATATATAATACATTTATATTAAATCTATTAAAATATTGCTATAGCAAACTATTATTTGTCTAATAGATTTTCTGAAATTAAAAAGTTTGACAGTAGAAAAAAGAAATAAACAGCTTGCAGATATCCACACTAATACCTATTTATTCTAAACATGTTAAGGAAAAAAAAACCCTTCTCTCTGACAGGTGAAGTTCAGAGAGACATGAAAAGACAGAAATCCAGGCTACTCCAGTTAGTCACTGTGGGTTTATTTGAACAACTGTTTATGGGCAAGGTGAACACCTAACCTCTCAATAACTAGTGGCTATAGTCAGTTTTCAGTTTTCAGATTGATTTGAAATGACCATATCTCATTTTATTCTACACTGAATGCAAGGAATTTATTATAGCTAGAATAGCCATAATATGAAAAAAACACTGGCCCTAAAATCTGAGCAATTGAACATGTATTCAGAGTGTGGACTTTGACTAAATGAAGACAGATTTGTATTTTATGGTTGGTATTAAAAGTGTTAATGCAGGAGTCGAAGATGGCGGCTATGTAGGTGGGAGCTGAGCCCACTTGCTCCTGCACCCAGCTGGGACACTTAGCCGATTTTCTGGAAAACAAAGTGATCAGCAAACAGAATCTCAGCCAATATTAAGTTTGGAAGGCAAAGTGTGCATAGGATGATTCAAAATAGGCAGTAAGGAGGTTTCAAATGCCAACAGGAAGTTCCCCTGGTCTGGCATGGGAGACTGCACCTGCCATGGGTACAGTGGGGGAGAGCCGGGTCAGTGATAGCAGCTTAGAGGCTCCCTACCCTCCCAGGGTGGGGAAGTCCCAGACGTGTGCCAGGAGAGACCTGGATGCATAAAGTCGCTAGCGGAAAAGAAACAGGCAGCAAGGGATACACAGCCAGTGGAATACCCAGGCTGGGGTGGCAGTCACTGGCTGGGACATTGCCTGAAAATTTGGGAGATCCTGGTAACACCTGGAGCTGAGAGAGGTGGTGGGCTGTGAGTGGCTGTGAACCAGGTAAACTCTGGACTTGCCATAGGGCTGGACTCAGTGAGCAGCTGGGAGGATGTTCGGAGCCACAGAAGCGCACAAAGAGACTTTCTTCAAAAGGGGTACTGAGGCACTGTGCAGAGACCTGGTGTGTGCATTTGCCAGGGCAACAAACACGGAGGAGTGTGGGCACGTTTTGCTCCCACTCAATGCACCTTACAGATTGATCAATGGCGTGCAAAGTGAGGGAGCTCATCGGTGCCAGCCCAGCACAAATGCTCAGAGTAGAGAGAAGAGGCCACACAGTGCTCAGAGGGCATGGGCTGGAAACTGGGCATCTGTGATTATTGTAGCCCAGTGTGAGTCCTCGTCTTTTTGGAACCACAGGAAAGGAAAAAAAATGGAGCCCAGCCCCCCTCTGTCTGCAGGATCTGGGGGACCTGAAAAACCGACTGGGCAGTAAGTTTCTTGAGGGTTTTTATCCCCTCAAGAGTAAGACAGTAAGATCTAGAGCTGAGAAAAAAAATGAAAAAAGATTCAGAAAGAAGTCAGAACTTATATTTAAGTCTTTTATCCACCTTGAATTTATTTTTGTGCGTGGTGTAAGTTGGTGATCAAGTTTCATTTCTTTGCATGTAGCCGTCCAGATCTCCCAACACCATTTGTTGAAGAGGCTATTTTTACTCTATTTTATGCTTCCTCCTCCTTTGTCAAATATTAAGTGACCATAGAGACTTGGATCTATTTCTGGGCTATCTGTTCTGTTCCATTGGTCTATCTGTCTGTTCTTATGCCAGTACCAGGATGTTTTGATTATAGCGGCCTCTTATGCCAGTACCAGGCTGTTTTGATTATAGCGGCCTTGTAATAAAGTTTGATATCAGGTATTGTGAAACCTCTTGCTTTGTTCTTCTTTTTCAAAATTGCTGCAGCTATTTGGAACAACAATAAAATTGAAACCAGGAAATACACCAGTGTTTGGACTGTCTGTCTCTACCAAACCCAATAAGCAATGACAGCAATTGAACCTTTACAGGTGCTTTATTCAGATGGCCGGCGATCCGAGAAGATGGAGGGTTCATACCCTAACAGACCATCTTCTCTCCTCTTTCCAGGCCAGACTTTTCATAATGGGGAATAAACAAGGAGTGGTGAAGGCTTTGAGATTCACGGAGGATTAGGTGAAAGAAACTGCAACATTCCTGTCCTGGGCAGTTAGCTGTTCCCAGGGGCAGGTGGCCCTCTGTCTCTCCCTGGAACACAAAGGCCTGGATGCCTCCAGTCGGTAACCTTTAGCAGTGCTCAAGAAGTCGGCTGTTTTCCCAGGAGCCAGGTTGGCCCTTATCTATCCACAGTTTCTGAAACAAAAGCTTTAACATGTACATTACTTGCTTAGCTTATAACTTTTTACCTTAAACTAAAAATTTTCAACTCGGGTCCCCTATCAAAATAATTTAAAAAAAGAAAAAGAAGTCAGAAGGCAAATACCAAAAGCTGAGGCATATTTCACTTTGCTCTTCAGCAGAACTTGCATATTTCTTTATTTCTTTCTTCTTATCATTTATTTAGTTTTTTTGTTTTGATTGTTTTGTCTTTTTTTATTCTCCCTTTCATATTGCATTTTAATTTTTCTTCTTTCACTTCATACCTATTCCAAATAACTGAGCATTCCTGGTCTTTTACTTTTTATTATTTTTATCCAGATTATATAATTCTTATCATACTGTTATTATTCCAAATCCCACACACTACCCTTTCTTGGGCTTAATAATTCTGCCATATTCCCGAGCTTTATTAATGTTGTGGCTAACTTTATTTTCTCTCACACTATGCCAAGTTTCTATCCCTTACTCTCACTATTTCTCCTCCATCTAACCTAGCATAAGCACTTTTCTTCCTTAAGTCAGCTCACATTCTTTTTCCCCTCTAATAAGAGTCTTATTTCTTTCCCATCTTTTATAAACAGTGGCCAGTAGGGTAAAATACCATGGTTATTGCTGTACTTCTTCAAAGGACCTCCTACTTGTTCCCTATTTGTTTGTACTTTACATCCCATAGAATACTCCCCTGTTGTCTTACTCAAGTTTGCCTTACCCCTGCTATTGATCAATGGAGTGAGGAATTTTATTTCATTGTTTTATCTCTCCTTTTTCTCTCTTTTTTCCCATCTCTCAGCCTGGACTTTACTCCTGACTCTTATTTCTTTGCTTCCCCATCCTCAAAACTGCATCCTTCTTTACTGTAAACATCTCAAGATTCACTTTTCACTTTTCTACAATATTCTTATTCCTGTTCCACCTTTATTAAACTTCAGTCTGCTGTCATTGCTCTCGACCTTGCTAGGGTTTTTCTGCAATTTGGCTTCCATTGGTCTAGTACATTTTTTTCAATTTTATTGCAAACCTCATAGTATACTTTCGGCTTGAACTTTCCCACTAATGTCAGGAACAAGACAAGGATGTCCATTTTCACCATTCTATTCAACATAGTATTGGAAGTTCTAGCCAGAGTGATCAGACAAGAAGAAGAAATAAAAGGCATCTCAATTGGAAAGGAGGAAGGAAAACTGTCATTGTTTGTAAATGACATGATAGTATACATAAAAAATTCTATAGACTCCACCAAAAAACTGCTCTACTTAATAAATGAATTTTGCAAAACAGCAGGATACAAAGTCAATTTTCAGAAATCAAAGGCATTTTTGTACACCAACAATGAATTATCAGAAACAAAAATTAGGAAGAAAAATCCCATTTGCTATAGCAACATGAAAAATAAAGCACCTAGGAATAAACCTAACTAAGGAGGTAAAAGGCTGTACTCAGAAAACTACACAACACTGAATAGAGAAATTAAGGAAAACACAAATAAATGGAACCATATACTATGTTCATGGATTGGGAAAAATAACATCATCAAAATGTCCATACTACTCAAAACAATTTATAGATTCAATGTAAACCCTATTAAAATACCAAGGATATATTTTACAGATATACAACAAACATTTCAAAATTTTATATGAACCATAAACAACCCCAAATAGCCTCAGCAATTTTGAGAAAGAAGTAGGAGGGATAACAATCCCTGATGTCAAACTATATTACAAGTCCTACAAGTCCACTGTAATCAAAATAGTCAGGGACTGGCATAAGAATAGACACATAGATCAGCAGAATAGAGAACCCAGAAGTAAACCCATGTCTCCATGTTCAATTAAAATTTGACTAAGGGGACAGGAGCATAAAATGGAGGAAAAATAGCCTCTTCAAGAAATGGTGTTGGGAGATGTGGACAGCGACATGCACAAAAGTGAAACTAGATCACCAGTTTACACCATACACAAAAATAAACTCAAGATGGATAGAAGTCTTAAAAATAAGTCACAAGACCATACAACGTCCTAGGAAATAAGCAAGAAAATTTCAGATATTCCACATAGCAATATTTTCACCGATATGACTCCTTGAGCAAGGGACATTAAGGAAAGAATAAATAAATATGACTTCATCAAATTAAAAAGCTTCTGCACTGCTAAAGAAAACATCCACAAAATGAAAACGGAACCAACCACATGGTAAAATATATTTTCCAATGATACCTTGGACAAAGCTTTGATCTCCAAAATATATAAAGAATTTGCCCTGGCTGGCGTAGCTCAGTGGATTGAGCGTGGGCTGAGAACCAAAGTGTTGCAGGTTCGATTCCCAGCTAGGGTACATTCCTGGGTTGCAGGCCATAACCCCCAGCAACTGCACATTGATGTTTCTCTCTCTCTCTCTCCCTTCCTTCCCTCCCTAAAAATAAATAAATAAAATCTTTAAAAAAAAAGAATTCACACAACTCCACTCCAGTAATACAAACAACCCAATTGAAAAATGGGCAGGGGGCCTGAAGAGACACTTCTCCAAGGAGGACATACAGAGAACCCAGAGACATGTGAAAGGGTGCTCAGCATCACTAGCCATCAGAAAAATGCAAATTAAAGCCATAATGAGATACCACTTCACACTTGTCAGAGTAGCCATCATAAACAACAGATCAACAAACAAATGCTGGCAAGGCTGTGGAGAAAAGGGAACCCTAGTACACTGTTGGTGGGGATGCAGACTGCTGCAGCCCCTGTAGAAAACAGTGTGGAATTTCCTCAGAAAACTAAAAATGGAACTGCCTTTTGACACAATTCAACTGCTTGGATTATGCCCTAAGAATCCTTAAACACCATTTCAAAAGAACTTATGCCACTGTCCACAGCAGTGCAATTTGTAATTGCCAATTGCTGTAAACGGCCGAATTTCCCTCAGTAAATGAGTGGTTCAAAAACTGTGGTACATTTACACAATGGAGTTACTATGCAGCAGAAATAAAGTAGAAATTCCTACCCTTCTCAACAACAGGGATGCAACCATAGAGTATTATGCTAAGTGAAATAAACCAGACAATGAAAGACAAATACCATATGATCTCATCTAAAACTGGAGGGAGAAAATTGGCAAAGAGAAAGGTCATCAAGGAACATATACAGAGGACCAATAGACAAAGACAATGGAGATGGAGCTGTTAGTGTCAGAGATGGGGGTGGGTAGGGTAGTGGAGAGTAATGGGGAGAATGCGGGGACAAGTGTAATTGAATACCAGTGAAAAGAAGTGCTAAAACAAAAAAGATATATAAATCAAACAGGGATTTGAACACAAGGGGTTGAAAAGATCAATAAATACTGCAACTCAGAATAAGAAAAGAGGATCTTGAGGAAGACAATGTTTATGCCTATCCTTACTGAAGACTTTTAGTAATCCCTTAGAGTCTGAGTATTGTTTACCATTAGCAGATCTACACATGCATAACATTTCAATTTAACATTTTAATTTGATATTTTTTTAAATCCGGTCTTTGTTATCACTAGTAAATTGCATGGTGGAGCAAAGGTAAGTTTACAGTTGTGAGTATGCAAAGACAGTTTATTCTTGTATTGTTATTTAATAATTATAGTGTTATTTTTTTATCAACACCTGTAAATCTACTTTGCCCCACCCTGAATATAATTTGTTCTGTTAAATAATAATTTCACTTTTAACATGTTCTATATTGCCTAAATCCTGAGTTAATACTCCTGTTCAGATATTTTCTAATAATTATTTAAACCGGGTTGATTTAGATGAGTGACTTGAAAGAAGCAAATTGAATTTAAGAGAAATATGTGCTCATAGCCACTGCTCCCTGAGCACACAGTGTATAACAATGACATTAAATGTTTCCTTCTATTTTGTGTGTTTCCAGCTCCATTTCAATCCCTACTATTAGTTGCAGGAATTGAGGACGGCAATCTATTGTAACACGAAAAATAAGATGGATTGTGAAAAACGTAATAATATTAAGGTGAGATTATTTCAAAAGTAAATTTAAAGTTTAGTTGGGGAATATTAATGAGGTAGGGAACTTGAATGTGTTAAAAAATAGCTAGAAACATTTGACTTTTTTTTTGACCCCTCACTGCAATATCAGAAGGATTCAATTCTGACCATTCACTGTGAAATAAATTCCAACAAAACACTGAAAAAATAATTTGGACTAAGATCTTATTCCCACCATCAAGAGGGTTCCTTGGGAGGTGAGACTAGACAGTTAGACATATTCCTGACAGAAACATGACATATGAGTTGACTATATTTTGCAAGTCAAAACTGTGATAATATGACAATTTTTTATCTCTTTTACAGTAAGAAGTGTCAACTTGTAAGTCACTGGATGATGAATTTGTCAATTTAGTTACAAAGATCAACTAGCAAAATGACCAAGTTAACTGAATAAGTCAATTCAAATGTAGTATTTCATTATGTGCTTACTCAGCTCCAGGTAAATGTTCAATACTGCATTGAAACTGTACTTAAAGGTTTATCATAGAAAATTACATAAAGAGAAGAAAGAGTTAACCTGTTTCTTCTGAGAATCTTTGACACTGGTTCTTTTAACAGGGAAACAAAATTAAACATGAACCGAATTAATAACTTAAAAAGCATTCATTTATTTTCTAAAAAGTGACCAATTATAGATAATGAGTGGCTTACTTTTATCTTAATCCCCCAACGTTGTAGGTTTTAGAGGGCAACATTTAACTACTATATCCTGCTAAATTTGTTCCAGATCTTAACCCATTACTATGTAATTACTTTGTATTGCTCCTTTGAAAAGCAATTTAATTCAGCTTTCTGTTTCTTGTTTCAACAGGCCAGTAATTTTCTCTTTGCTTTTGGAGTCAGAAAACTTTTCAGATATTTCTAGAAGATACAAGAAAGTGTTTCAGAACGTGTAAACACGACTGTTAAATTAGGAGAGAAGTACTTGAGAAATTTTAACATGGTTATAATTTACTATAGAATTTCCCTAAAGACAAGAATTTCATTATTAACAGTCACCTAACTTGCAAATTTATTTCCTGTTAAAAATATGGTTGAAAATATTCCCTCTTGTTTCTAACAAGGAGTATTTTTGAAAGAAAATTCTCCATGTCTTGAAAGTGGTGTATAGGGGACAAAATGAACTCATAGTTTTTTTTTATTTTTCTTACCAATTATCTGATGATGTAACTCTATCTTTACTGAAGGTATACCTTTTTTCCTGCTACTCATATTTAAATAAGTTGAATTTTCCTGAACTATTTCAAGAGGTTCCTCAGGAAAGTTTGAAGTAGAAAAGTAAGTTTTCAAATTTTACCATTCAGTGATTCCTCATGTATTGCTGTAGTAGAGTATGTTTCTTTATAGCATGGACTTTGGTGTAGCGACAGTTCCTCTGACAAAAGAACCCACCCTGGGGTAAAAAAGAAAAAATCATATGCAGCAACTGAGTTTCTCTGTTGTCTTCTCACCATACCCTGACGACCACCATTAGAGACACAGCCCTCGATTTCCAAAGTGGAACATTGTATTTGTTTTTGTGAATTTTATTTTATTGGAGATTTTAGAGCTTTCTGAATTGAGATAGGTAGGTCACTCTGGGTAAACTTCATGCTTTCTTTATTGTCTTTCACTAATACTTGAACCTGATTTTTCCTCCCTTCTGAAAATAGCACTTTCCTTTCTGGTTGGGATTCTCTCCTTCCTGGAGTTACTATTTACTCCACCAAGACTAGATCCCTTCCTGTCTCCCTGCTATCCCCTACCCTGGCTTGAGGACTCCTGCCTGCATGAAGGACTCCAGCTTTGGTAGAATTTATTTGAAATATCTCAGGTAACCATTGCCTTCTAGATACATTGAAAATGGACATTTTTAGTTTGCACTTCTGGAAAAGTTACAAAATTAAGAACCAAACTATCTCTATATTTTATAGATGCCAAAAATCTTTACAGTCATGACTTTATAAGAAAATCTATGGGGAAATTTCTTTCAAATAAAAGGACTTTTTGGACGTTTTAGGGATCTCAAGTTTTATAGGTAGAATTCTCATCTAGAATTTGGAAATATTTTCCTATGGGTCCATGAGGAATTTTCAGTTTAAATGACAGCACCTCAGAAAGGTGGAAAAGTACTTAGAGGTCACTTAATTAAAATGCTTAACAGATATTTGAAAGTTTTTAACTAGAATATAGTTTACACATATACTAGGAACTTTCAGAGTCTACTGGCATTCCCATATTTTTGGTTAATACCCTATATACTACTCTATACTGTCATACATAATAAATACTTATTGGAATATAGTCTGATTATTTGTATTTCAATTTCACCAAATAATAATCTCCATGACCATGAACAGCTTACCTTCTTTGCCTTTGTTGGTCTAGCATATAGGAAACTGCCTGGGATAATTTATATATACATAAAATAGTCCTCCTCCAATTTACCACTCATTGCTAATCTTGCATTTTCTCCATAGTTTCTTAAAGTTTTTTTCCCCCATAGGTCTTATCAACATTGAAATTGTATACATTTTAATTATTTTTCTGTGAATACTGCTGCTAGACATAAACCTCATATGGGCTATTCTTTTTATCTTTTTGCACATTAGATCTTAAATATTATCTTTCCCACAGCAGATAATCTTTCCAACAGCAGATAATCACTAAATATTTATTTTTTGAATAAATAAATGTAAAAAAATAAATGAATGAGACAGAAAATAGAGGAGTGGTAGATGGATAACAATATCTTAACAAGAACATAAGCAAATATATTTATTTCTGAACTTTACAGTACAGTTTACAAAATGGTATCCCTTTATCTTCTTTTGTTTCATCTACACAGATTTTTTTTGTGAAGGGAGAGAGCTATGCTGTTAATAACTGATTCCGTGTTTGAAAAAATATATTTTTATTTTTGTTAAAAAATGTAATATTTTGCCATATTTGACATCGTTTCCTGTGGCTTAAAACTAAGGTTCTCTACATGTAGTTCAATGTGTAGTTCATAACACGGCCATGCTTGAATTAATAGTGATCAAGGCCTGACACAATATAAAACCATTTAGAAATCTATTTGTCAGACTGGCATTTAAATAGAGGTTATTGGAGGAAACCTTAATGTCTCTAATTAAACATGCTACTGGGACCTATTAGGGAGATGAAAGTTCTATTGGATGCCTTTAAAAGACGCGAACAGTGTGCATTTAGAAGAGTAAATGTGTGCCTTGTTTACTATTAGCAGTGCCTAAAACTCCAATGGAAGAAGGAGAGTCCTTTGAGACCTTATAGTGTGGCCATTGTAGATGTGGAGAAGTTTGGTTTTGATTTATATTTTGAGTTTTTGTGGGGAAAGAGATTTCCAGAGTTTTCTTTTTCACCTGAAAGGGACAACTTTTAGGCAATGACCCATTTAAAAATGTACAGATGGGGCCATTTGCTGACCAGAACCCCCAGTGCTGAGATGGCTGCCTCCCTGAAGTTTGGCCAATTGTGCTGAATTTTATTTGGGATGTCTCTATTAACTATTTGAAAGCAGTTGAATTTTACTTAGCTCCATCATTTATGACGGTGGCAATTCCTTTCACAAAGTCTATGAACCCCCATTGCTACTGATTCAGATAATCTCATGGTGTTCTCCAAGAAGCCAAAAGCTATTGAGGAGGGATGACCTTCCTCAGTGCATAACATCTTGCCAGAGACTGTGCACAGGGAAGACTACCCTGATACTACAGATAAAATATGCCAGAGGGTCCAGGATTGGCCCCATTCCAAATCAAGGAGGTCTTGGTAACCTTGTTGAATTTGTGGGGTGCTGTTTCTATCACCCAAAGCATAATAGGCAGTAGGGTACACAGGCTTAGGATCTGTGAGAGTTTCAAAAGGTCCTACTATGTAGCACTAATTTTCACTTAAATAATATTTAGCGCTGAGTCAAGAAAGGCAATCTCTTGAGAGTGAAGCCCATGAACAATTGGTGGTCATCCTAGGTGTTCCACAGACTATAAGAGACATGACCTTGCGTTGCTAAAGTCTCTATAGTGAAGGAACCTCTGAGACACTAAGATAAATGTCTGTTAATTTTACTATGGACAGATTTTTAAGTTTTTGTTAGAGATTGCTCCATTCACAAACAGTGGTCTGTTTTGTTAGTAGCGATATCAGTGAGATTAAGTAAAATTTGTAAACAAGGAATATGTTGTCTCCAGAACTCAACAAGAATTAAAATATGTTAGGCAGGAAGATACTTAATGAATATGTCAAATGGAACTTATTGGGGGAGATTTTCTTTAATATCACATATGTGCTCCTGGAGAAAGTTGTGTATAGTCAAAATTTTGCCTGTAAAAAGTATGTGCAATAACAAGGCTACTAAGGTAGCCCCTGGGTATCCTGGAAAAGATTTAGTGTGTCCCTTGGAGGTGAAGTTGAACTGCATGCAGCTAAGAGGCTATTGAAATAATGTCACCCTAATAAATTCAATAAAAATTAAGAAGCAAATACACACACACACACACACACACACACAATAAAAGTCTGAGAAACAGTCACAGTCTAGAGTAGCTGAAAGGAAAATGAAGGCTAAATGTAATGTGGAGTCTTGGATGGGATCCTAACCAAAAAAAGTACAATGGAGGAAAGCTTAAGGAGGTTGAAATCAAGTATGGAATTTAGTTAATAAAAACAAATAGAAAAGATCAGGAAAAGATATATCACTTGTTGAAGGTCATAAGAGGTAGTGATGTCAAAGTTAAGAATAAAGTTGCGGTTTCCTAAGCCCCCCTGAAATTAAGCAAATACCATTTGACCCAGAAATTCTACTCCCAGGTATTTATACATCCAAGATAACTGAAAGCATATGTCTGCACGGAAATTTGTATAGATACTGTCCTAAGAGCATTATTCATAAAGCCTAAAGTTGGAAACAACTCAAATGTCCCTCAACTGGTGAATGCATAAATAAATAAATGTGATATATCCTTACAATGAAATATTATCTGACCATAAAAAGCAATGAAGTGCTGATACATGCTATTCCCTGAATGAACATTGAAAACATGCTAAATGAAAGAAGGCAAGCACAAAAGTCAACAGTGTGTTATGATTCTTTCTTCATGAAGAAATATCCAGAATGGGCAAATTCATGGGGACAAAGGGTAAATTTAGTGGTTTCCAGGAGCTTGACAGAAAGTGGGAAGGGTTAATGTGTATGTTTTTGAGTGTGTGTGTGTGTTTTGAGGAGATGAATTATTTTAAAATTAAATAATGGTAATGATTTTATTTTATGATATGTGAATTATCTCAATAAATTATTTATTTAAAAAGAAAGAAATAAGCACTGAATAAAAATCTACCAATTGCACCAATTGATATTTACCAGTGTCTGGCTGACTGGTGCTACTACCTTCAATAATATTGGGTATTGACTGCGGGAACCTAAATGGATGGGATCACAGCATTAAGTTCACAGCAATTACCATGAGTCACCGGTCTTTTTTTGCGGGGGAGGTGTACAGGCAAAAATGGACTGTCACATGGAGAAGGAGTGAGGATAATCTACTGTTCATTAACTAGGCTTTACAGAACAAGTTTTAAACATGAAGGCCCTATTTTAACTTACTTTGAACCATCTGAATCAACTTAAGAGTCCATGGAGTCTCATTTTGGTAAGTCACTTTGTAACTGCCAAAGGGTAACTTAATCTTAATTTAGTGTTCATTGTGCCAGACGGTTTATGACCAATATGGACTCTTAGAGGGAAATGAGGACTCTGGCTATGGAAAATTTAGGTACAACTATAATTAAGTTATGCTTATTTTTCTGCATCAAATGTAATTACTCTCCTTAACTTATAAGTGTATCATGTTTAAATTCAGTGGCTACCTCAGCTATATCTGTACTTCAAACCCTAGTACTGATTAATTCACAGGGCTTTATCAATTGGTGCATTTTAGCTCATATTAAATGTAAGTTAGAACCTCTTTATAGAGGCACAGAAGCCAGACAGTGCTCCTTTTATATTTATGGTCTATAAATTATTTTTAAAAATTTTAGATTTCCACCTGGATCAAATTATTCACTTATAATAATTTATTTTTAATTTTAAATTTTTATTTCCTTTATATTTATGTTTATTTCTTTTTTTTTAAGTTTTTATTTATTTATTTTTAGATAAGAAAGAGAGAGAGAGAAACATCAATGTGTGGTTGCTGGGGGCCATGGCCTGCAACCTAGGCACGTGCCCTAACTGGGAATCAAACCTGCGATGCCTGGTTTGCAGCCCTCGCTCAATCCACTGAGCTACGCCAGCCAGGGCTATTTCTTTTTTTTTTTTTAAGATTTTTTATTATTTATTTTTAGAAAAGGGAAGGGAGGGAGACAGAGAGGGAGAGAAACATCAGTGTGTATTTACCTCTGGTGTGGCCCTCACTAGGGACCTAGCCCGCAACCCAGACATGTGCTCTGACCAGCAATTGAACCAGCGACTCTTTGGTTCACAGCCTGTGCTCAATCCACTGAGTAATGTCAGCCAAGGTTATATTTATGTTTATTTTTTATTTTAAAAATAATAATTTCTTGTGGGAAACTTCTGGGTCATTAAAGGAAAAGGGGATGGAGGAAACAGTCTATTCATCTCTCATTTTGGGCTCCCGTATCCACCTCCTAGGTAATAAGATTTGTGCTTGTAACTTCTCCTTGGGCCAAAGCAGTTAGCACCCTTGTCTATAGTATCAGAACCTTGCATATTGATATTCAGAAGCTCTCACTAAGGCCCAAGCATCCTGGCTGTGGGTTCTGTACTGCTGCAGCAACTGGGTAAGTGTGTTAGGTGTTGGGGTTGGAGGTGGTTGGTGCAGAATTGTGATGTTTTCTCTTTTGCCCCAGAGGCCCCCTTTGGATTAAGCATTGAGTTACTGGAGAGAAGGGTGTAACCCACAGCAGCTCTAAGGTTCTGAACATCCTGTGTTTTGCTGGCTAGAGTGGCAATATATGCAGCAGCTAAGAAGAGAGGTAGCTGCTACTCCTTTCTGAGTCTCACCCCTAATAAGGCCAGGGTACCTATTTTCTGCCATGGGAGGCCCAATGAACACCTTCTTGTGCAAGGACTGCTGGAAACACATGAACACACCAGGGTTCTGACCCAAATAATGATAAAGAAACATCAATGCCAAAGACATGACAGACTGTATAATAAGCCTTCAGGAAATACAGGCTGGTATTGAAAACCACTGAAACTGGAGCTGAAAAAGCACAACTCCAGGGCCCATCACTCCTTCTGCTGTACAGTAGCCACATCTAAGGGGTCTGGCTACCACTTTAGAAATTCTCACTGTTTGTTTTAAATATCCCCATGCTAAAAAAGTGTGGGTCAGAGAGACGTGGCAGCCACCAGTAGACACAGCAACAAGCAACAAGGTTCAAGCACAAGCCTGTCTTTGTGAACAGTTTTCTCCCATGCAGCTCTCACTGTGGTTTACAGACAGTAGTAACCCAAGGGCCATTGTCAAAGAAGCTATCCAAGAGTCTGTGGTCATGGCCACACGATTCTGTGTATACTATCAATGTTTTATATGGTTTAAAGGTTTTTTGATCATGGGATGAAATTTTGATACTAGGGTAGATGAAAGTCAGAATTCTGTTACACGGCTCCAAGCAGGGAAAACTGCCAGGCAGGATATCACAGGGGGTTACACCAGGTGGCATTGTAATAGCAAGCTTGAGCTTAGGGGACAGTTATATATATATTGCAGATACAAAAAGACTTGAGAGAAAGAGGGGAAAAAAGAAGAAATAGAAGGCCTAATTCTATCAGGATATAGGAAATAGCCTACACACATAAAAATTTACAAGACTTTAACAAATTGCATTGCTCCATTGAGGGAGAGGATATTTGGCAGAGAGTTATAAGGGGTTTAAGTACAGAAGAGTTGATCAGGAAAAAATAATGGTTTGTTTTAACCTGGAATTCCTGATTTAATTCAGGGATATCCAACCTTTCTCATCTCTTGGCGCACATAAACTGATTACTAAGATTCTGCAGCAAACCAAAATGCACTTTTTGCCAATCTTATAGAAAATGTACAATTTTGAAACATTCACACTGGACAACTACTGTTCTGTTGGCTATTGCAACTTTTCATTTGACGATCTAAGGGAAAAGAGATCAGTGCCCCTTACAAGTCAGCTGCTCCATGTTTTAATAAGCTTTGCAGCACACCAGTGTGCCTCTTGTAGCACAATGGCTGAACATTGCCAGTTTAATGCAGCGACTCCAGCTCCTGAAAGTCACTTCACGAATCTGTTAAATTGCCTAAATAAATCCTGGTTTCAATGGTGGCCTATAATAAATGATATTGAAATTTCAATATATTACTCTATAATGTAATGCAGTTGGTACACAGTTTTAAGTTGATGGGAATATTAAAATGGATCTACTACATGAAATCTTCTCAGCCGCCCTTTATTAACATGACATGGGGGGAGGTGAGCCTGAAAAAATGGACCCTTTACCAAGGAATGGAGAAATGCTTTGATGGGAGGGCCACTAAAAGGGCCTAAGGTGACTGAAATCTGTAAGGTGGGAGATGTTACAATTAAATTGACTTGATTGAGCTTAATGAAAACAATTTGATTGTTTACAGGTGGAAGTCAGTGGTAGTCTTTAACTCTTAGAGATCAAATGGGAAGAATTAGAGGCATAAACCACATAGTGTAAGTTATTTATTTATTCACTGATTAATCTTCATGGATATAGGGTACTGGGTAAATTTTTTCTGGAGTTTTAGAAATGAATGAGATTATCAAACTGATATGGTATATATCGACACATATAAGAAGAAAAAAAAATAGATCTGGGAGGAAGAACCTTATTTGAATCATCACAGTGCAGATTCATGACCTTTTGTGTTTCAAAAATAAAGCCAAGTATTGACCTGGGCCTCTTGATTAGGGGGGCGCAGAATCCACTTGAGCAAGAACCTTGAAATAAGTCATAGGTACATACTTTGAATTTTCCTCTGAACCTTCTAGGAAGGAAGGGAAATACCAAATCTTATAAGGAATATTATCTCCTTGCTTTGAGCTGTTTCTGGAAATTCATGATGAAGTGGGGACTTGGGGAGATCAGTTGATAAATAGAGGCTTAACCCAGTTTACGTGTAGCATATTAAATAGTTATTTCTCTCAACCTAAAGTACATAGAAGGTACAGACATAAGAAATAACTTTCTAAATTCCAACATTGGTTCTCCAATTCATGGAAGGACTGTTATGGTAGAAGGGCCAAGTAGAAACCACCGGAATTGCATCTGCCCAAACAAGACTTGCTAGAAAGAAAAATCACACAAAAATACCATACCCCCAGAGGAATTACAAATATTAATGCCACCATCAATGCCTTAAATATGCAAGAGTGCTAATCCCTACAACATCCCTACTTATATGTCTATTTGAATAGTGTAAAGCCAGATGTATCAAGGAGAATGACAGTCAATTATCACATACCTAATTAGGTATTGGTTCCAATCACAGCTGCATTTCCAGATATGGTATTTCCCCTGGAGAAAATTAACACAGAACCTGACACCTGGTACACAGCTATTGAAATAGAAATGCACTACCCCCCATCTCTTCCAAGCACAAAAAAAGACATAAGCAGTTTGCTGTCACACAATAGACACAAGAGTCCATCTTTCTTGTCTTGTTCCAGGGCTATGATAACTCCTCAGTTTTGTCATAAAATATTCTGGACTATACATGTGTGTTGTCTTGATACTGCATAGAATACTGGTCCATTATATTCCTGATTGTATGATTATTTCAAAACAGGAAAGACTCAGGATCCTAGATGCTTAGTAAAAACACAGGGATGCAAATGGGTGACAAATAAACTTTTAATATCCAAGGATCTATAAAGTTGATGAAATATTTTGGAGTCAAATTATCTGGAGCCTGTTTTGATATATCATAGAAAGAAATAAAAATTGTTGAACCTTTCAACAACCACTATCAGTAAATAAGCATCTCTTGTTTATGGATTTTGAAGACAATATGTGTCATATTTGGTCACATTATTTCAATTCACATCCTAGGTAATTGAAAAGCTGCTAATTCTGAGTTGAGACTAGAGCTTTGTCACTGGGACCTTAGGTTCCAGAAACCACTTGTTATTGAAAGAGTCTGTGTCAGAGAGATAATTTTCATAGAGACTTGACAAAGCCCAGTGAGACTGAGTCCTAAATCATACAGTTTGGGAGTAAGCCCATGCCCTTTTCTATTGACAAATATTCCCCATTTGCAATACTCTGTCTCATGCTGGGCTTTGTTTGTGAATGTCACCTTACCTGGCGGTGGGGGGGAAGACTTTTCAGACATGATTAGGTTGAGGATCTTAAGGTAGAAAAATTTCCCAGATTATCTAGGTGGGACTATTAAGTAAAAGGCAAGAGTTTCAGCAATAGAAAAAAAAAAGATGACAGAGGAAGAGATTTGAGGGGGAGAGAGAAAGAGATAGAGAGAGATAGAGAGAAAGAGAGAGAGGAGATTGGGAGATTGGAAGGTGGTACACGGCTGATTTTGAAGATGAAGGATGGTGTCATAAACCAAGGAATCAAGTGCCCACCAAAGGCTAGGAAAGGTAAGAAAAAAAAAATCAGATTTTCACCCAAAGCCTCCAAAAAGAATTCAGCCCTATAGGAACCCTAAGGTTTGAGATTTTGACACCCAGAATTGTAAGATGATTGTATGGTCTAAGCAACTTAGTTTGTGGTTATTTGTTACAGTGGCAATAGGAATGTAATATATTGATTATTAACAGGGAAGTAATATAATATTTAACACAGAATCATTATTCAATTTCAACTTCTAAGTATGCAGAGATTGTTTTTTGATCATAAAATAAATGCCTATACAATATACATAAATTCATATATACATATGGAGACAAGGATAGGGAATAGGCATGATTCATCATGGCGTTATTATAAGACCTAATCTGGATACTACCTCAACTAATTAGATAACACTGGCACTTATAGCAGAAGCCAGTGCCAAATCCATGAGATGTTCTATTTACTCTGGAAAAAGAGCTCACTATCTGGTGGAAAGTTGGTTACATATTTCCTTTTGAAGGGGCATGGTAGAGAAATTTGATTTTAAATCAATTGTTTTATATATTTCTGTGGTTTCATATAAATAACTCTGTTCACTGGAAATATTTTACAAATAATGAAGTGTGGTAATGGATTAACACAAAGAATTAACTCCCTCATATGTTCCATCACATAGAAAAAACTAGCTTGGAGTAAGGGTGGAATACTCTGATAAAATCTGAGTAAGAATTCCTGCAAAATTGGGATGTCATTTTAAAGGATATGACCACTACCATAAACCAGCAATGGATATGTTATCTCTTCCAAAATCAGAATACATCATTCTGGGAATCAAGAAATAGAGGGGATAAATAATTATATGATTACCTAAATATCACCTGAAGAATCTTAGTTTTGTTTGCAATCTGACAACTTCAGGCTTGGTTGCCTTCGAGGTTTTTTAATACAATAAAGGAATGATTTTACTGAGAATATAGTCATAATTTTATTGAGTTAAAATATAAGTGACAATCATCTGGCCAGCCTGGGTTTCTCATGCTGTTCAATGAACATGAAGAAGAGAATATTTGCTAGTCAGGGAGATTGACCCCAATCACCAGACCAAAACCGGTTTCTGCTACACTGTGGAATACAGCAGAGCAGTGCCTGAAACCCTAGGTATTCACTAGGAGTCCCTAGGGACTGTTTGAAAGAAGATGAAGGGATTAGACAAAGAATGCATATGAAAGATCCATGGGCATGGCCAGTGGTGTGGGGTTGACTGTGAAAGTGGGGGGCAGGCTGGGGGGGGGGTAATGGGGGTTACTGGGGCAACTGTAATAGCATAAAGAATAAAACATTAAATATGCAAATATAAACACATAAATAAAAAAGAGGGTAGATGTCATTAAAAAAAAAAAAGGAGCTCTTCTGTTCATCCAAAGTGAAGACAGTACTATATTAATGACTGGCTTGTCCCACCACCTTCACCTTATGGCCTTATTTGGAGAACTCTAATGATGCACAATATATTCCACTTCAGGTGGAATTTGAATTTAGTTGAGATCAGTGAATGCTGATGTGGTAGCTGCTGGACTTCATGCTCTCCTGTGTTGTAAAAATTACCTTTTTGAATCAGTATAAAATATTAAAAAGAATGCTGAGGAGTAATGCATAGACTGTTTTAGGAATGCTGCTTTCATGTCTCTAAATCCAGTCTCCATTTTCTTCATCCGTCCTCTGCTCTGGGAGGCTAACCTCTGTGGGCTACACGGGATCCCATGGTCTCTAGCTTCTGATGATTACAACAACTGGAGATAATAGGTGATCTGAGAGACAGTGAATAGTAAGCTTGCTATATGTATTCCTTTGGCTCAGTACATTAGTAGCTGCTTAGGCCTCCTCTACTGTTACACAAAACCTTCAGCTTCTGAAAAGGCATCCCTATCTTAAGGCACTTGTCCTGGTTGCCATTGCTCCCTTATTGCCCTTCAAGGGCTATGGGTAATTACAGCACCAGGGGACTTTGCATTTTCCCTTTTGATTTCCCTATATTTTGCCATACTGTAACCCCTTTGTTAAACCTAATCAAAGTTAGCTGGTTTGAGTTGGCTCCTTTTTATTCCAGAATACTGACTGATAAACATTTATTTACAACATGCCATACATGTAGTAAAGTATGTGAGAGCAAAAGGGGAATAACTTTAAAATTATACCGTATTTTTTACTTGATAAAATTCCTGCATTTCAAAGATGCCAGCATTTTCTTTCTGTAATGTAGAAAGACACCAAGAATTATAAATACTTGGGTGATGCTCAACCAAATGATTAGCTGTCAACCTGTTCTTTAAAAATCTTAGTAGTGGTGAAGGAGTTGAGATGGAAATACTTTGAAAATTTATGTTTAGTATTCTTTTAAAGAGAAAAATAGTTCAAAGAATTTATAATTTGAGTAAGCATTTTTTAATGCCATTTTAACTTAAAGATACAGGGCCCAGAGATTCACTCATAGTGAATATCCCCACTTTGGTACTTTGGAAGCTTGTTATAAACCAGAAAGTACCCAAAAGAGGAATAAGAGTTTAAATTTGAACTGAGAAAAAAAGAATGACTTTTACTGTTCAAGTATGAATCTGGTTTGATGTGGTTTGTTTCTGAAGCTTCAAAACATTTTAATAAGATTCCCAAAAAACAAATTGGGAAAACTTAGGTAATCAGAAGATTCAGGTAGTTAGTAGTTTCTACCAACATGAAGCTGACAGATAATTTAAAAGAATACTTTAAGACTGCACTATGATGAAAGATGCCCAGTCACAACAAGAGACAGATCTATCAGACAATGATAAACATTTAAAATGAGCTTAAGTTGTTCACAGACATTAAAAAAGAACTTTTGTTCCTTTTTAAGTACTATGAACAAAGTTTATAGGAAGGCTTGCTGAAATTCAGACTGATAAGGAGTTTTGCAGAAAGACTAAGAGCTAAGTTTTAAAAAGGTACAGAAAAAGGTGGTCTATTTTTCAAGTAATAATATGTATTTGGACGCAGGTGTTACACTGTCCGCCATTCAGAGAAGAGAAGGAATTCTGCAGTATGACTGAGAAGGGTCTAGCCATGGAGTAAAGGTAGACATCAAAAGGGAAGGTTAAGCAGATGTAAGGTCATAGAAAATTGTGTGTTTAGGACAAACAGTGAGAAAATCTTATTGAAATCATAGAGGCAATATAATAGTTTTAATCGTAATTTGTAGTCAGTTTCCAATTTTAGAACACTGAAACCTATTAATTTCACTACTGGTCATATACTCAAGAAGAAATACAATATATATGAACAAACAGAAATAAATATAAAATATAGTCAAGCAGTCTAACTATATGTATATATGAATATATAGGATTATTCTTTAATCAACCAATACAATAATACATAAATACTTATGTATTGCCAATAAGCTAAAATGTGTTGTTAATAAGCTAGAAAAACATACACTCAAATAATATAAATAAAAAAATAGAAAGAGGAAAGGGGCACAAAGAATGGGTAAGACCAGTAGTAAACAATTATCAAGATTTTAGATTTAAACTAAATGATATCAATAATCTCTTTATATGTAAATATTCTTTACATACCCAATTAAAAGGTAGCAATTAGATAAAAGACAAAGACCATACAGTTTTCTGTGTGCTGCCTTGAAACAGTGATTTCAAATATAAAAGACTCTAGTGGGTTTTGGCAAAAAGTAAGATTTCCTTGCTGTTTATGACTGAGTAGTATCCTGTTCTGTAAATGTAACTGATTTTCTATCCACTCATCTAGTGATAGGTGCTTGGGCTGCTTCCAAATCTTGGCTATTGTAAATAATGCTACAAAGAATATAAAGGTTCATATATTATTTCAAATTAGTGTTTCAGGTTTCTTCTGGTAAATTCCCTGAAGTGGAATCGCTGAATCCTAAAGCAGTTTCATTTTTAGTTTATTGAGGGAATCTTATACTCCTTTCCCTAGTGGCTGCACCAGTCTGCATTCCCATCAACAATGCTCAAGGATTCCCCTTTCTCTACAGCTTCTCCAACACTTATTGTTAGTTGATTTATTCATGCTAGCCTCATGAGAGGTGTGAGGTGATATCTCATTGTGATTTTAATTTGCGTTTCTCTGATTAGTGATATTACAGAAATTTTCATTGTCTATTGGCCATCTGTATGTCCTCTGTGGAGAATAGATGAACCTGGAGAGCATTATGCTCAGTGAAATAAGCCAGTGAAGGAAAGACAAGTACCATATGTTTTCACTTATATGTGGAATCTAATGAACAAAATGAATTACTGAGCAACATAAAGACAGGCTCATAGAGACCAGACTGACAACTCTGAGGGGTGGGGAGGATTGGGGGCTGGGGAGGTGGAGAGGTAGAACAAAAATTTGTAAAAAAGAGAGAAAACTAGTGGACACAGATGACAGTGTGGTAAGTGCTTGGCTAGTGAAAGGAGGGAAGGAGAGAGGAGGGTATCTGGCAGATAAATGGTGATAGAAAGAGACAACTTAGGGTAGTGAACACACCACATAGAATACAGAAGATGTGTTGTGTAATTATGCACCTGAAACCTGTATAATTTTTTTAACCAGTGCACTCCAAAAAATAAATAAACAGACAAACAAATAAATAAATAACTCCAGTATGTTAACAGCGAATGATGGGAAAATATGACCATGTTGAGTAATCAAGGCTGCAATGAGTTTAATAATAGCATAAAAAGTATGTCACAACACAAATGTTAATGGAAATAAAGGGTCATTTTATAGTGGCAAAGTAATCAATTTCTCAAGAGAATTTACAATTCTAGACATTAATGAACTTAAACATAGAATTTAAATTTTATAGGAAGAAAGATAAATAGTTGTTAGAAGAAATGAACAGAGCCACAAGATTTCAATAAACCTATTCCCATAATAATTAATAGAACAAGTAGAGAGAAAAAAATCAGCAAAAACATAGAAGACTTTAACAACACTATGAATCAACTTGATTAAAATATTTTAAAATATTTATCCATAACAAAATTTAGAATATTTTCAAGTACATTAAAAACAAGTGCATTACCAAGGTAGAATATATTTGGGATCTTAAAACAAGTCTCAATATATGTGAAATGATGCAAATATTACAATGTATGTTCTCTGACAACTAGGCAATTAAATTAAAAATCAACAATAGGAAAATATATTGAAAATTCCCAAATAGTGAAAAACTATGTAACAGTCTTTTGAGTAACTCACTGATAAAGAGTACATTAAAAAAAGAGAAATTAGAAAATATTTTGAAGTGAATTAACATGAAAACAATATATCAAGGTTTATTGGATGCCATTAAAGTAACACGTGAGGACAAATTTATAGCAATAAAACCCTATATTAGGTCAGAATAAAAGTTTCTCATATTAATATTCTGTATAACAGTTCTAAAGACAACAGGATATAGACCAAATTTAACACAAAATTGAAAGAGAAAGAAATAACAATATGAAAGTACAAATCTATAAAATAAAAAAGTGATCATTTGGATTTTTTCAAAGTTAATATTTGCTCATTGAAAGGCACTGTAAAGAGAATAAAAATATTGTCCAAGATACAGAACTTGGAGAAAAATATTTGGAAATTGCATATTTAGTAAAGCATCCAGAAATTATAAAACAAGTACAAATTTTCCATGAGAAGAAAGCAAATTAAGCGTGGCATAATATTTGAACTAACACGTGAGCAAAGATGGCAAAGAGATGGCAAATATGCACATGCAAAGAGGCTAAACTCCAACACTCATCAGGGAAAATGAAAATTCGACACACATCACAGTGTCATCATGTATCTTTAGAAGGTCTCCAGGTCAGAAGGGCTGATTGCCCCAGTATTGGTGACAATTAAGGACAAGTAGAAGCATCACATTCTGCTTGTATCATTGCAAGAAGGTACAGCCAATTTGGAGAACCATTTGGTAGCTTCTCTTAAGGTTAAACATCCATCTACCACATGACCTATTTATTCCTCTTCTATTTACCTGAATAGTAGTGAAACATGTCCACACAAAGACCCCTGCTTTAATATTTATACCAATTTAGTTTTGGGGAGAGTAATAATAAAAATAGGAATCAACAAACAACTATCAAGTGGTAAATGAATAAACATATTGTTTCATATCCCTGCTAGGGCCAAAACCAGGAATCAGTCCTACAATATGTGATAATGTGATCATCATTTAAAATACATATGCCAGGGAAAAAAAGGGTGCATAATGGATGAATCTAGTTATATAAATTCCAGAAAATGCTGTGTAATCTAGAGTAAGAGAAAGCACTTCAGTTGTAGAAGGAATTTTCTGGGGAGAACAAGGTGGAGGGGACCGTAATATGGCACAAAGAAAGTTTTGCTGGTAATGAAATTATTCAGTATCTTTATTGTTGTGAAAGTTTTATGGGTCTGTACATATGTCAAAATTTGGTAAAGTGTACACTTCAGACAAATATGGTTTATTGAATGGCCATTACACCTCAACAAAGGTTTTTAAAAGTTCTTATATCAAAAAGCCTTTGCAGGTAAATGTTTTTACCAATTGTCCATATATGTAGGATGACACTAACAATATTCCTTATAGAAAATACAAAATTTAGGAAGATGGTGGTTTTAGTTAACATAGATTATGCCAAAAATGGACTTAAAATTAAATATTTGAATCTTTCTCACCGTATTTTAATATCATTTAGTTAAAGCACTGTATCAACTGTGTGTGATACATTTTAACGACAGACTATCAAAAAGCAGTCCTACTGAAGAAAGCAGAGAGTCAAGTAGTGAGTGGTCTATGATGAAGTGATAATCACCTTATCATTGCAGGCAGAGATTCAGAGAACACGTAATCATACCAAACATAAGCAGAACTGTGGTCAGGAGTTTTTCACACATAATATTTTCATAATTGAGTCCTTTCCTTGTCCAGGAAGTGAAATGCAGAATTGGAAGACTGTCCCTGTATGAAAACTCATAGATAGGCATTCATTAATTATCACATTCTCCCCACTTCTCTCTTTGCAAAGGAGTTATGCAATTTCTTCACACTAAAACACACTATTCCTTTTGGGGAGATCAAAATAGCTGGGAGACAGGCGTATCATATACATACTCAAATTTACTGGAGTTAAAGGGTCTGAGAAAACACATACTTCACAAAAGATAATTATAATTCCTAAAATCAAGTGTCTTAATTTAAATACTATGATTTCTTTAACAAATGTTCTTCAGGTTAGATTTTATTGTGCCCCAAATAGAGAGGAAGCAATGTACTTAATGTTTTTGATATAGGCCTTTCTCTAACCTATACTCAGCTTTATTATGTATCCATAAAATTAGTCTGAGAACAAGAAATACTTATTGAATTGAGGTGAAATATTAAATCTGGTGTGGGTACTAAAAAGCTTTAACTACACACATTTATATTTGATTTTTTTCCACTTTTCCTTTGGATTATTTGTGATTATATAGACACAGTGTCACTTAACTTTAGCATTTAAGAAATTCAGTGCAAGAGTTGAATTCCATCTTGAGCTCTTTTGGATAGTGTATTTCCAAAAGATACCTTACCTTAAACAAATATAGAAAATAGTTTATATATTTCACTCAAAGACTAAGAGACTACAAAGGGAAGTAGGGAAAATTGTTTAATAATAAATAGTTTGTGAATATAGAAGTTAATTCTAGTAACAGATTACTAAGAGTGGCTTAGAAATTGTTCATTCTTCATATTAAAAAATTTAACATGGAAAGAATGTGTTTGTCCATGTCAAATAGCAAAGGACTCCATTGTAATATAGATTTTATTTTTTATATGATGCCCCTCCCTCCCTCCCTCCCTTCCTTCTTTCCTTCTTTCTTTTGTTTCTGACTTTAAGTTTGTGCTGTTAATAGCTTTTCAAAAATCTTTGTGCCAAATTCCATTGCAAGCATAGTTTGAAGAGAAAATAAAAATGTGTGATGATCCTCCATTCCATATATGTGTGTGTGTGTGTGTGTGTGTATATGTGTGTATATATGTATATATATAATTTTTGGATTATGATATCATAAAACAGAAGGTAGCAAACATGAAATCGTCAAGGAGCTCCAAGAAAAGGTAGATTTCTTACTATGTTTCCTATTTAATAAGTATTAATAGAGAAATCTCCTACTAAGATGAAATTTATAAAAAATATTTTATTTTATTCCCTAAGAAAACCTGGAATTTCACTCATCAAAAAAGAAGAGAGAGTTCACTGGAATCACATAATAAAATGTCAGCAGTGAAGGGTGATTAAAAACACCATCTAAATTCTCTTTGGGTAAGGCACTTGAGAATCCAGATCAAATAGGCCATGTACCAAGAGAACAGACTAAATGTCACAGTGTTTCACAGAGACAGATTGAATAAGTGCCACAAAAAATATATAGGCCTGAAACAAAAATTTCTAAGCACACATCCTAAAACATGCTTCATAAGCACTATTCTAAATAAATAGCAACCTTTTACATCATGGTATTTGTCATTAATGTGTCTGTGGGATCTGTTTAGTTTTTCTTGATTTTTAGCGTAAACCTCAAAGAAAACAACCCATCATATCCCAGCACTCAGTGATTTCTCTTACGTATGATGCCAAAGAAGCCCACGTTTAGATATTACAAAGATGGTGCTTTTGAAAGTAATTTATAACTTGATACTGATGTGTGTTCCCATTATCATATTTTAAAAAAAAAATTTAACTTGTTTTATTGCTGTTCCAGTACAATTGTCTCCATTTTCCTCTCACCATTCTCCCCTCCCCAGCCATCCCCACTTTCCACACTTGATCCTAATCCCCCTTCTGGTTTTGTCCATGTGTCCTTTACAGATGTTCTTGAAAACCCCTCCCCATTTTTTCTTTTTCTCTCCATTTCCCTTTTGTTACCTTAAATGTTGTTATTGGAGTGATGTGAGTTAGGTACAATAATTTTGAAACTGAAATTTTTCTTTTGCATACATCCATGTAACTCGTAATTAAAAAAAAAAAAAAGGAAAATAATTCCCAGACCACTGATAGTTGCTGCATTCCGGTGAATGCTCACCCCAAGTTAATCAATATTCCAGATTCTGTCAAAATTGATTACCTTTGACTGTCTTTGAACTCAATCAAATAAAATATTATATATATTTTAAATTGCTGTGCACTATTGCATCACTGAAATATATCATACTACATTACCACATTATCCTTTATAAGATACTTCTTTTCATGTTTCTTTTTTTAAGATTGTGTTCTTGATGAATTATTTCATATATGTACATATATATATTTTTGGTCAGTCATGTCTCTACTCTTATAACAGACTTGCTACTAAACAGTATTTACTCTCACTAATATTTATTATATAATTCTGGTTTGGCATTTTTAAATTTATTTTAAAATATATTTATTGATGATGCTATTACAGTTGTCCCATTTCCCCCCCTTTATTCCCCTCTACCCTGCACCCCCCTCACCAGCATTTCCTCCCCTTAGTTCATGCCCATGGGTTGCACATGTAAGTTCTTTGGCTTCTCCATTTCCAATATTATTCTTAACCTCCCCCTGTTTATTTTGTACCTACCATTTCTGCTTCTTAGTCTCTGTACCTTTTCCCCTGGTATTTATTTTTAAGTATGTTAAAAACTTCATTTTATTGTCTTATTACTTACAGCATTTATGTTGAAAAGCAGGGTGTTGGTCTTACTACTGTTCCTTTGATGGTAACATATTTCTTCCTCTGGCTGATGTTACATTTTTCTCTTTGACTTTCAGTAGTTGTATTACTATGTGTGTGGTAGGCTAAAAAATGGCCCCACCCCTCAACACGTTATTCACTTTCTAATCCCAACCACCTATAAATAACATCTACCATAACAAATGAGGAGATTATGTTAAAGATTTTTAGAGGAAGAATTTATCCTGAATTATCCAGGTGGCTTTAAATGCAATGACATGAATCATTGTAAGAGACAGACACACAGAAAACAAAGGCAATGTGAGGAGGGAGGTGGTGAGTGGAGTGCTGCAGCCGGAAGCCAAGGAATGCCCAGGAATGCCCGGGAATGCCCGGGAATGCCCAACAACCGCCAAATGCTAAAAGATGCAAACAGTGTGTACCTCTGACAGCTTCCAGAGGGGGCGCACACGGCACTTCTGGCACACTGGTTTCGGACTTTTGCTCTATGGGACTTGAAGATAATACATTTCTGTTTGGATTCTTGATAATGCAAGAGTGAAATTCTTCTAAGATTTGTGTATATTGGTAATGTTTTGTATCACATTTGATAATTTTTTGGAAGGCACAGTTGTGAATGAATACAGGTAGAGCCTCTGTGGTAGCTGTTATTTTCCCTTCACTATGATTTTTTTATGTGACTCACAAGGAGTTTATCCTGAGATAAAAAAATCAGTGGAGGGTAGTAGGATGCTAGATTGTCCGGACTCTGAAGGCCTAAGTCCTAAAGGGTCACAAAAGTATTCCAATGCCTTGATTATCGTTTAGGCTTTGTCTTAGAAATTCCTGAACAGACATTTTTCTCCCTCAAGGCATATGAAAATACTGAATACTCTGAGAATTTTATCCTTTAAGCTGCTTCTACTACCTTATTATTACCAAGTATTTCCAAGTGGCTGCATAGCTTAGGTGTAAACTTTTTCATCAAGGGGAATTTGCAAACATGTTGTGTCTAATCCCTCTGCAGTTTTCTGTTCTTCAGAAACTTATGACTTTATGCTCTAGCTCTTTGGTGTCTGCACGCTAAATTGTGTTTACCTAATCCAAGGATTCTGCCATGAGTCCTAGCGTCTAATTTGATTTGGTATCTATGCCCATAGTGAGAATCAGATTTCCTAGAGAAAAAACACTGTTTTGAATGCAGGCTTTAAATCAGCATGTTTTCCTGTTTTGTTTTTTTTTCCTGAAATTTTGTCCCTTTTGTCCTAGTTACCGGCATCTGTAGCAATTATTGCTTTTGTTTTACTTTATTCATCTTTTATAACTATTCTTGACAAAGATTATTTTGTTATCAGCTATTCCATTATAGTCTGTAGCAGAATACTAGAACTGATGTTAATTGGAACCGTTGTGGCAATGTACTGAATGTAAAATGAATACCTATGAATAAAATAATTTAAAATTTTATTACTTTAAATTCAATTCTCACAATATTATCAGATTTTTTTTGGATAAACCTTGTTGAAAGATCTGTTGCATATCTAGGTAATAGGGGAAATGAGGTCAATTTTAATATTTTCTTATATTCTTGGTATTGTTCAATGTTATTTAAAATACATAAATTATATTTAAATAACTACCTGAATCTATAAAAATGAGAGAGAAAATTAAATAATATATGCACTATTGATAGAATATGACATTTTTAAACATCAAAAGTCAAGTAACAGTTCCAAGTAACCGTAGAATGATATTTTATGTGAGAAAATCCAAGTAGATTTGTGGGATCATCTTATAAAATATTTTAATATGATTATGGATTTATTTCAAATATTAGAATAATTATTCTTAGTTTTTAAAAATAATAGAGCTGGCATTTCCACACATTCAGTCTTTTTCACATCATTTTAGGATACCATAGTAAGTTTCTATTTCTTGTTAGCAGAAGCAATTAAACTTCAACTAACAGATAAATTATTACAAGTCTGTTCCAGCTGGATCCAGTACAGTGCTTCACGTATAAAGAGACTTTATCTGAAACATAAGAACAGTCTGACTCATCCAATGGCTGGTCAAATCTTCCAGGGATGCTAAAAATACACAAGCAGGTAAGATTTTAAATCATAATTTGGTCAAGGAGATCAATGGAAGTCTTTGAAGCTCAGAAATGGATCAATCACTGGATATATTTGGCTGACTTCGACTGCAACCATGTGGAGAACCGGTAATAGGGCGGCAGCTCTAATGAGTGTGTTGAAACCAGAAACATGGCTATGGGTGTGGTGCAGTCCATAAATGTGCCCCTGTCCTACTCACAAATAATCCTCTAAATCAAGAGTAAAAATGGCCTGGCATTCATTACAAGCCCAAGTTCTGCCCATGACTAGAAACTTTTCTACAAAAGTCCTTATATCTTCAGCACTTTATTTTATTTTTATATATCAGATACCACTATAATGATTTAACTGAATACAAGTTTTTCTCACTGTGTGAAATGGTTTGTAACCTACAGCTGTTCAAAGACAAAGCTCCTTTCTTCTCTATTCTTGCTAACATATGGTTCTCGTCTTCATCCTTTTAAAGGTTTTGTTCCACCCTTGTGTACTATTTTCAAATTCTATTAGGTAAAATTACAAAAGACATGCACAAGATGATTTTGTCTTTTTTTACACAGAAAAATAAAATGTTTTAGTAAGCATAGTACATTTTTCTTATATATCATTGTTTAGCAGTAGACATAGGCAAAAAGGGGCTACAAGGAAGCTGAGTTTATAGAGTTAGATACACTCATTTTGTCTTTAACTAAATCATTATATACTTAATAAGACAAAAACAAATAAATGTGAATCGGTAACTACCTGTATCTGCACAATCATCTCAATATAAAGAGTTTTTACTTGCTATAGATTCTTACAATTATGTATTTGGGAGACCCAGGTCCTGGCAACCTGAACTTCAGTGATTCAGAAATGGTTACCACCGTGGAAACTCATGTACATAACCGCTCAAAATGCTTTATGCTATGTTTTGGGTCTGAGTTATAAATACCTAAAATACAGAGGTTAAACACAGTACAGATGTACCTCTTCTTTAGTTACTGTATCCTGGATTGATATAGGAACACCACTTCACAAGCATTCCAGGTATCATATGTCCACTTCACCAATCCTAGCTGTGACCTTTGACTACGTCCAAAATAGGGCTCATTTCCTCAATGAAATAACAGGAACTGAATGTCAGCTTTCTCACGCAGGAAGCCTTGCAGGCTGCTAAATAGTATGATCTTTCATATTTAGTTTGCTGAGATTGAGTCACTTGATATATGCACAATCAAGGGAGGATGAGAAAGGGAGTTTTATTAAACATCAGCTAATAAATGGGTATCAGTGCTCTAAGGAAAACTAGTAGTCCCTGGTATGACAATTTTTTAATACTAAAGTGATCATTTCCATCCATCTCCTGGAATAAGTGGCACACGTTAACCTGCGAGAATGTCTGGATCTTTGCCAGTGCTGTACACAGGAGCAATCTGTGATGATGTGAAGACAGTCTCGTGCAGTCCAATATGGCAGCAACCAGCCGCATCTGGCTACTGAGCACATGGGAGGTGTTTAGCTTAACTAAGTAAATACATTTTCTTTTAAAATTTAATTTTAGATATATTAAATTTAAATAGACACATGTAAATGGTGGCTACCATATGGCATTATGCAGGTCTAGATCATTGTGACAAAAGTATTCAGTTCCCCAAATGTGCATCGTTTTTTGGCAATAAATGTAAATATTTTCACCACTTTTACTGGAACACAAAATTAAGATCCATCAAGGTATGTTTATATCAATTAATTTCTCTCTACATTTTAATTCTGTCATTATGGTAAAAGGTCATGTGGTAGGAAAGTAAACAATCCATGTCCCTGGATGGTTAACAGTAGAGCTGAGATTAGAACAAATGGAAAATTACCTCAATGTTTTTTGTTAGCTGTGAGTATGTGTGTTAAAGCGGAGCTTAAATCCAAGTTTCCAGAGAGTAAGAACATGTCCCCAGTGACCCTCACAACTCGTCCTCTCCTCTGTCAGAGCCTTATATAAATCCACTGCAAAGGGGACCTGCAAAGACATAACTTACTGGAATAAGCCCTCAGAGTTTTGCTCAGGATCTGGAGCCCACAATGAAAGATTATTGATGTTTTCAGCAGAAAAACTGTCAATTAGATGTACAGTTTGCCATAACAGCTCCAGGGTATAAACCTGAACTCTCCTGTGAATTTACTGGGTCTACCTGGCAGCCACAGGGCCACGCGCACAACTCTCCGTTTGCTTCAGGAGATCCAGATGTTCGCCTTGTTTGGATGAGGGCCGGAAATTGCAATGTGAGTTTGATGCATTTTGGCCTCATGGAATTTTGGGGTTTTAGCCTAACTGCTTATTTTTACAAGTTTGTTTATTTTTTTCAGACTATAAAGTGATATATGTTCAATGTGGCTAATTTAGAATGTAAGAAAAATATGAACAAAATTATAGTTACTTGTAATTCTACAACATAGGGATAATGACTGTTATCGTATTTCCTCCACGTTGAGAAAACTGCTATTTTCATTAACTTTGCTTTACTGTGAAGTGTTTTAAAATTGTTTTCTTCCCCATCTCTGCTCCCTCATTTATCATTCATACTTCTCAATGCACTGCCATCTGGCTCCCTTCCTGTCAGTCCATTGTAGCTTCTGTTGCCAAGGTCACCAATAGGCATTTTTTTTTTTTTTGTCACTAATTTGAAGGGGCACTATTCACTCTTTATCTTACAGGAATTCTCTGCAATAGTTTAGAATTCTGCCACCTAGGGAAGTTTAGGAAAAAGCTGCTGAATCAGGCTGCTTCCAAATTACTGCTTAAACTTTTCAGATTATACCCAGTCAAATTTTTGAGCCAAGAAAAAAAATTAAGACTAAGTCTATTTTGTCTCAAATGCTAGTTTACCTCAAAAATTCTCAAAGCAGTATATCTGTTCAATTCCCATAAAATAGCCACCTGTCTCATTGCTTTTGGCTCATTATCAACCCCATGGTTATCTTATCTCCAAGAACATGCCATTATGTAAAGGTAGTCAGTCAAATGGTCAACCACACCCAGTACAGGAATGGATATATAGTAATCCCCCCTTATCTTCAGGGGATAGGTTTCAAGACTTTCAGTAGATGCCCTAAACCCTCAGATAGTCTCCCTTCCCTTCCCTTCCCTTCCCTTCCCTTCCCTTCCCTTCCCTTCCCTTCCCTTCCCTTCCCTTCCCTTCCCTTCCCTTCCCTTCCCTTCCCTTCCCCTCCCTTCCCTTCCCTTCCCTTCCCTTCCTTCCCTTCCCTTCCCTTCTTCTTTGTTTCTTTTATTTTCTTCTTTCCTTTTTCTTTTTCTTTCTTTCTTCTTTTTTCTTCCATCCTTCCTTCTTTTCTTTATTTATTTTATTTTTATTTTCTATTGCTGTTCAAGTACAGCTGTCTCCACTTTCTCCCTACCATTCCCCCACACCCCACCCATCTCCACCTCCCTCCCTCGATCTTACCCCCTCTGGCTTTGTCCATGTCTTTCTTTCTTTCTTCCTTCCTTTCTTTCTTCCTTCCTTTCTTTCTTCCTTCCTTCCTTCCTTCCTTGTTCCTTCCTTCCTTCCTTCCTTTCTCTTTCTTTCTTTCTTTCTTTCTTTCTTTCTTTCTTTCTTTCTTTCTTTCTTTCTTTCTTTCGTCTTTCCTTCCTTCCTTCCTTCCTTCCTTCCTTCCTTCCTTCCTTCCTTCCTTCCTTCCATCCTTATCTATCAACTTTTTCACTTAAAGAAAGCACTTTACAGTTTCTCTTTGGCATATCAAAAAGTGCCAGCGTCACTACTCTTGCACATTGGGCCCCTTAGTAAATAAAATAAGGGTTGTTTGAATATAAACACTTGGATACCATGGCAGTTGATCTGATAATCATGACAACTATGAAATAACTAACTGGGTAGCATATAGAGTATGAATATGCTGACAAGGGATGATTCACATCCCAGGCTGGATAGAGAAGGAAAACAAGAGATTTCAACATGCTACTCAGAAAGATACACATTTTAGAACTTATGAATTCTTTATTTCTGACCTTGGACAACTGAAAGTGCGGGAAGCAAAACTATTGATAAAGGGGCACTCCTGTGTAAGTCACATCAATATTGTTGAATTCTAACCCTTCAGAGTAGTGGCTACTACAGGGTTGAGCACACCTCATGCGAAGTGATAATCAGACATTTGGAGGTACTGATGTATACATGATACATTTTAAGGACTTTAAGCATAGAAAAGCTGAGACCCACTTTTGCACAGGGGAAGAACCTTGCTGAAATATAAAGGCAACACAAAAGAGGGAAAGGCATAAGCCAAAGACACCTGATAACAAGTTTGTGACCTGGAATCTAACTCGTTCTTGGTCTTAACTGAGCCAGTAAAATACCCTTTCTTCCTCTCTTCCTTCCTTCCTTTTTTTTCCTTTTTCATGTGCATATGTATGTATTTAAGTACCCATCTATCAATCTATGCATCCATCTATCATCTATCTAATCAAGGTATTAAAGCAAAAGGAGTCTAACAGTTCCAAAGCATTACTCCTAAGCCCTTTGCATAACTTAATATGAACAAACTCGCATATCTCTTTTTTTGCCACATTTCCTCTGTTCCATCTGGAAATTGAGCCATGATTATAGAAATCATATTCATTTTAGATTACTCTATTCATGTCTCTGCCTTCCCTTCCCTTTTCTGAAAACTGGCTGTTAATGTGAGGCCCTGCAGGTGTCCAAGCTGTTTATTCCACCCAGTACCGGCATCACCAGGACGCCTTGTTAAAACACAGACCGTTGGGCCCCGTCCTAGAGTTTCTTTCTGTCGGTTCTGGGGTGAGGCCAAGAATTTGCCTTTCAAAAAGTATTGATGTTGCTGATGACATGACCATAGTTTCACTTGTTATTAAAACAGAGCGGTGACTTCAAAACTTCTTATATGCCAGACTACAAACTAGAAGTCTACATCAGTCTTTATCAAATATGTGTGAAGGTGGACCAACTACTTCCCTTCTCTGAAGTTCTTTGAGGAACTCACCACAAATAACAGAAAAACTTAGGAATAACAATAACCCTTATAATACTAAAAAATGCAATTCTATTTGGAACAAAAAAAGAAACAGTTAATCAAATTACATTTACATTGAATTGATAATAATAAAGCAATTAAAATAAAAATAATGAAGATGTTGGCAGTTAGCTGAAAAATATATTGATCTAGTAACAAAATCCCGCCTTCAGAACTGATATGATTAAAATGTATAAAGCAGATAATAATCAACAAATCAACAAACATAACCACCAAAAAGTTCCTATAAATTAACATTTAAAATGTTAAGCATTCTTGGGGTTTTGTGAGTAGGGTATTTTTAATGTAAAATATTTGCATAGTTTCCCAGTTCTCCATATTGAACCTATTGATGTTACAACAAATAATGTTTTTTACATGTTAGGAAAAGTTAATACAATAGACAGGATTTCACATTCCTTGACTATATCTGAGGTAACCTGAAATGATGATTGACCCTTGGCTAACTCCTGGGAATATGGCCCTCAGAAGGTTTTCAATGTTAATGATTGGGGGTTTCATTGATTAAACCTAGAAATATGTACCATGCTGTACCAGGTTGTGAGACTTGAAATGACAAGAATGATAACATACCTTTTGTTTGGTTGTTGGGAGTCCTGGCTTTTAGTTGTCATGGCTGGGATCACCATACAACAGACCTATGTGATCTGCCCTCAGTAAATCCTCAGACTTAAATGGGCAAAGACATTTCATACAAATTCTGAAAGTCCACTTCTAGAAAGAAGGTCTGTGTGGCTCTAACTAGGATTAATTTGGAAAGCTGTTTCTTTTCTTTCTGAACTCTACCCAGTTTATTTTTGTTTTCTGGTTTTTTTTCCTGTCTCTTGCTGTAATAAATCTAAACATCAGTATAATTTGCTATTTATGGAGTCTTATGAGTTCTTCCAGTGAACCATCCAATTTGAAGTGGTTAATTAATCTCCAAAAAATATCAATATGCTTGCATGACTGTGTGCACATAGGTGTGAACACACAGTACATTATTATCCAATAGCTTTTTCTATCTTTGTTATAGGCAAATAAAATACTTTATTTGAAATATAAAAGATAAAGTATAAAAATATTTTTAAACAATTTATTCAGTTAAACCTATTAAGTTTCCCCAAACTTTGTATTTCTTTAGGTATGTATTTGCTCACTTAAATAACAAAAATGTTGTTAAATAAATATTCTATATGCTATGTGCTTGGTATATAATAAATAAATTAGCCCTGCCTTCATTTTTACAGTTCTTGTTTTCAAGGCTTAAAGGCACATGCACAAAACCTTGTACTGAAAAGTTAAAAGTTACACCAACAAAGAAATATATCATCTTTGTTATTTCTATTGCTAGCTAGCTTGAATTTGTTGTTCAGTTATTGTGTTCTAGCCAATATTCTAAGAATTAACATATAATATTTCAGTATTTCATTTAGTAATCATATAAATCTCTATAATGTATGACTAATTATGATTCAAATTTTACAGATTGCAGTACTGAGTCACTAAAAGATTGAGTGATTTGCAAAGCATCACAAGGCCAGTTAACTGGGTTTCATAATTTGAATCTGGTCGATTTATCCTGGTCTGAGAAGACATACTCTTCAACTACATCAATACTTGAAGTTGTTTCAGATAGAAATACAGGGGTTTCAAACTTTTACAAAGACCCAAATTATATGTAGAGCAAATTTTACAGAAGACATTGGGGTTTGTGGGAAGAAAGATAACAAGTGTGGATAGTATCAAGGACCTGGGGCCTCATACTTGGGTTTAATGATCAGAGGTTGTCATCTTGAAATGCCTAATAATTTTATCTTTGAATTTATGTTTTAAGAGAAGTCTGTTGACACAATAGAGCATTTGCAGTGGATTCCTATTACCTTCCAGAACCCCCCCTCAAAGATCTATATCTACTCCCCTGCACCTGGAGTCTCAGGCACCCCAGATGGCTTCACTGTCACAGCCCTGATGCAGTGAACTGTGATACACTTAGCTTTGCATGAGGATCTGGATATGAGTACAAGGAGGGTCAAGCATCCTCTGAAGCATTGGGGCAGAGCATGACAATCATCTCTGCTGTGGGACAGCAGTGCCACATGTTTCCAGTATTACATGGTGGAAGTAAGCCTCTTAATCATGACATCCATTATGTATGCCCTGACACAGAGATTCCAATCCTTTGGGTGCACCTCTGTGTGTAAGGAGATGAAGCCATTCATCAACTAAATAGCAAATGAAAACACTGCTATGGGTAAGTAAAGAGGGAAGCCTGGAAAAAAGGAAAACAGACTTGTATATCTGAACACCTTCAGTGGAACTGTTTACCAGCTATCTGGATGAGGGACCAGCAATCTCTCATTTTATACTGAGCTTCTCGAATTACGTTGTGGCCCCATGTGAGAGTCTATGGTGTGACACACTTTAGTAACATAAATAATCTCAGGATGAATGCATCAGATGGCATTTAATGATGGGACTAAATTATGGAGAACACAAGATAAAATAAAAAAAATACAAAGTCTATCTATTTATACACAAATTCAGAAAAATTTGATAATTTATCTTCCTAACTTTCTACATTTAATTACCACTAGTACTATACATTTTAAGAAGGTAAAAAGATTTAAACAGGTCATATTTAAATATCGAAACAACAAATTTTCAAAATGTGTTTTGTTCATTCAGGGAGAGTAAGATATATGTACAAGAGACCATGTTCAGGAAAATTTTAATGGTCATTAATAATGCTAAATAGGGATAATATAGCTATTACAGTAAAAGAAGTATGGGCCTCATTAAGTTACACATGTTTCCTTTCTACACTATAAAAATGTTTCTACAGTTGAGGCTGAAGTTCTCATACTTTATTCTTCAAAATCTGGTTAGTAGAAAACAGTTTAGATAGGCAATAAGGTATATTCCATTTGCCTTTATTTTAGGGTGATTTTTTGAAAATATATGCCTCTTGTTACACTTAATTGCTTTATTTCTAGAGACTTTGGTTCATTTTTTATTGTATTGGTAGTATTTTATTTCCATATAGGCTTTATACATTTCTTCTTTCAATATATAATATTGGATATCTTATCTTTCTTTAATATTTGATATTGAATTACCTTTGTAGCTGCCTTTGAGTGCCTTCTTCTCCTGACATTTACAAACCATCCTCATTTCCTCTCCCTCTCTGTTTTGCCTTGAAGATCTGCTAATTCAGGAAAATATTTTAACATTATAAAATGATAACTTTTGATAAAATAACTATTAGTAATTATATGGGAATAAGACAAGCCAAGGATAAAATAGAGGCAAGCTCATGTTGATAAAATAAGCACATCCAGAAGCAAAGATACAGATACCTATATACATGTAAATGTACACAGGCATTACATACACACATTAATAAATGCATTTAAAATAAACACAGAGGAGGTTTTTGCAGAATAGCAATCAATTTCATAAGAGGTATGCAAGTTTTTGAAGACAAAAAAAGTAATTAGTGTTGTGAAAACTAATTTAGGATTTATAAGGCATAATTTTAATTTTAAAACTATATTTATGTGATACATATTAAAAACATTTTATGATCTCTAGATATAAACCCTTTTATGTTTAGTATTAAAACAAATTATTAAAACTATTGAAATTATAAGGTTATTTATAAAAAAATCATTTGAAATCAATATGACAAATAAAAAATAAAAGCTAAGAAAATGTTACATGTAATCTACCATGCTTATTTCACTTTGAAAAAAGCTGCTTAACTTAATGAAATCCATAAACTCTATTAAAACTTTTAATTTGTTCATGTACATGATTTTTTCAAGTGGAAATTATAACCTTTCTCACTAAATATATGAGCTTTGTAATGAGAAAAGGCAATCAGAGAATGAAATAATCAAAACATCTATATCAGTTGGTACTTTATTATTTTTCTTAATTGATTTTCCCCATTTTGACATGCTGTAAGAAACAAACACTGTTAAATGTATTGTGCCAAAATGTTTTTATAATGCAGCATTAAATCTGAGTGAATATAGCTAACATAGAAATGTTATTTGTGCAGCATTATGCAAAATTTAGCAACAGATAAAATTCCTTTGGGAGTTGAAGATAATTCATAGATTTAAAAACATCTTTTTTTCATAATTGCCATGTTGAAGTTATTCAGATGAAAATAATCTAAAAACATCTCCTTTAGAGTGGCACGCAGCCTTGCGTTTCCCATGGACTTATCTTGCAATGCACCGTGGGATCTCAGCCTTCAGCCCAAATCTTCTTGCTTTCTTGTTACAAGTATCTTTGGGAAAATTCCTTTTCCTTATTTTTATCATTTGCAAAATGGGAATAATAATATAGAGCCTACATAATCATTGTATTCAGTAATAAAACACTTAAAATGTTTAGTGTAGAATACTGTATGCTATTTCTCTTAAGTATATTTAGAACACATGCAAATAAGTGGGTAGGTCTGATACTAAACAATTGTTAAGCAGGAATTTTCTTCAGCCTAGTATATATTTGTGCTGGTTACTATTATTAATAACAAAGATGCTTGTAGTTAATAAAATGTCTATACTATTTTTGGAAAACATACTTGTAAGGTAATATTGAAGACAGAAAATTCTTGCACAAGAAAAAGATTATATTAACATTGTGAAATATTTGAATATTTAAAATATTTATATAATAAAATGATCAAGTAAATAAGTTTAACTATATTATATTATTTACTCCTGAGTATTCATCTTTTTTATAACTACAGAAAAAATGTTAAAAAGAATCTCATGAGACATAATTTTCCACACTGAAATTTGAATCTGAATAAGCCAGCTCACCACCTTTCCTTTAACTGTCCTTTCAAAAAAAGACCTGTTCATTGTACTTTATATTCATCAAGCAATCCAATGTAATACTGAAAAAGGAAATCTAAATTCTCAAAGGTACATGAATCCACATTGGTGATGTGGTTATTTATGTATAAAACAATATTTTTTCTACTAAATAAAATACCCTTGTTATCTTTCAGTATTCAAAATTATTTTTATTCCTCATATCATTTGAATAATACATATGTATAGACTAAAGAAGCACATCAATTACTCCATAATTATTATATGTTCTTATTTCTTATAAGTGGTGAAATGGAGAATCCATCAATGTTCAATTTCCTTGGGTAGCAATGTTTCACTGTGTAAATACACACTTCTGTATATTTATATGACCTATAATTTGTATGAAACATCAATCTGAATTCCCAAATTAATCATCCATTCTTTAGTTCACATCATTATGGACTTACATTCTCAAGCTCTGTACATTTTAAATAAGTATACTTAAGGAAAAAGACAATTATGTTGACAGACTGTGTACTTTGAGTATAGTATTTTGTTACTGTCACATTTTACATAATGGTTAAAGAGACTATCAGACATAAAATTAGCATAAAAAGTGATAGAAACATTTTTTATGAGAAATTCGTGTGTTACTGGTGGAGAACAAGTTCTCATAGTGCCAAAAGGAAAGCAATTTCCTGAAACCCACTGGGGACGACCGGGCTCTGTGGCCCGGAACTTGAACGATGATGTAAAATTAAGGGGCTTCCCCACCTGACTTCCCAATGTCCCAGCTCTGTCCATCCTGCCATAAAAAAAGTTAAAACCTGTCTTCACTATTGCCAGCGTAATAGCCACTGCTCACAGATGCTGCTCCATATTAAAGTGCAGTCTAGTCTAGCATCCGCCTAGCGTAGTGTGTGTTCCTAGCTGCAGTCCACTGCTGTGCTGCGGTATTCAGGCTTTCCTTTGGAGCCTGTGTGTAGCGTACCCATGGCCATGGGCCACGTGTCTGCTAAGGCCACTTGGTTATGGAGAAAAGACAGGACAGGCGAGCACACAAGGTGAGCACACTCCCAGGTGGGCAAGAAAGCAAGAGAGAGCTTCTCTGGGGTTATTAGTTTGGGTTTGTGATGGAGTAGCTCCTTTTTCTGAAGAACCAATCAACTTTCCAAGCTTTTGTGGGCTTTGGACAGGTCCATACCCCCTAGTTAGACTATGGTTAGATATGTTCCCCTGTGCCTCTCAACCATTCTTTGCCTAGGCAGGGAAGGAAGGCAGGTTAACCCACTTAGTGGAGCAATGATGTAACCCTCTGCAGCAGAAAGCTGCAGTTTCCTAATGGAACAAACAGGTTGAAACCCCCCAGTTTATTTTGCTCAATGTCTAAATCCCTTTGCTCCCCTTTTCTAGCGAGATACCAACAGTGACACATGTAACTAACTCTTTGTGTTTGGATATAAAAATATTTGGTCAGATATTAAAAAAAAATAAACAAGCAGAACCTTTTTCTTCATAGTCCCTGGTTCCTTTTCCCTAGGCTACTGAGAAGCAAATAAAAATGGACCCACTTCTGAACAGGATCCTGGAGAAAAATAGAAACTGGCCTCACCTACTGTGGGATGAATGTTAAGGCATTCAGTCTCAACCAAGACTTATAGAATGTCATCTTTTGTCTAAGTTAAGCATGGACAAAATAAAATGAAACAATGTGATAACTCCATGACCGTAGGAAAGCAAGCAATGGTTTTAAAACATTAGTGTGCATAAAAGTCATTGGTTTAAACCCCTGAATGCCATCCTTAGAGGTGTTGATTCTGTTGGTCTAAAATGGGACCTATAATTTGTATTGCAAACACCTTTTCTGATGCTGATGCCCTCAATCTGCTGTTTACACTGAGGAGCACTGTACCACAGAGTAGAATGGCGGACTGGGCCTCCACCTGGAAGAAAATGTTTCTCGTGGAACAGAAGAAAATTTTGCACATTTGCTTCATGTTTATAGAATGACTTAATAAAAATAACAGTTCAGTAAAATGTGAACTCAAAAGAGAGAAACAGTAAGATGAGGAAGATTGTTTATTTTGTAATGTATATATACATTATTTTTTCAATTACAGTTGACATTCAATAGTATTTAGTTTCAGGTAGGATTATATTTCTCTAAGAAAACAAGTTAAGGACTTACTTGTCCCAATTAATTGAATAATGCAACATGTTTTTTTAACCTTTGTTGGATTAGTACTTTAAATCTTTTTGGTTGGATGTTTTAAAAGAAAATGTTAAATCTTTGAGTGTGAAATAACTAGTTTGAATTGCTAAATTTTCTCAGTGTAATGCAGGCAACATGCTACTGTTATGCTTTTATTTTATAGTGACAACAGATCTTTATAGTCACATAAAACCAATCTTTAAATTTTTAGAGGTTTAAGTAAAAATAAAATGTTCAATGTGCAAAAATAAGAATATATAAATAATAAAAGTGAAGGGGAAATACAATCATGTATGTCCTTATATTCCAAAGAGCACCTCATTAGTAGTATTTTGTTCATATACAATCATTATATATAATTTAAATAATACTTTGTGAATATTCATTACAGGCAAACATTGTACATAATTTAGCTTGTGTGATCATTAAAAACATATCAGAAGTACTATTATATTTTTAAATAAAATAAAAATAGTTTCCACATAGTCAAAATAACATACTATTAGTAGCATATTAATAATTCCCAAATGTGCTTAACATTCTTGTTAAACCTTATCTAATATAGTGAGAACATTTGTTTACAATTGATATATCCAAGCAATTAAGAACTATGTTTCATCCTATCATTATGTCCCTTAACCCTTTTTTTTAATTCTGAAAGTGCATTTCCTGGTAGTGATATTAAGCTTTTGAAGACAAATGATTGACAACATTTGCCATGGCTGAAACTTTCAAAATGTGTACTCATGGTGTCCTTTTGCTACTTTTCTCTAACCTCCATTATTTAGAAAATAGAAGTTGTACCTACCAGTTTGCTTAAGTCCACATTTAAAAAATTCACAATAATAGATTATATATGGTACTATGTCTCTCACTTTACAACAGGGAACAACTAATATTTATATTTGAGACTCTCATTATTTGAGTCTTAAGAAATTCATTAGAAAGATGCGGTATTTTCTCCGTTGAGACAGAAGTAGTTTATGTAATATTATGTTAGCTCTATGTAAATCCTTAAATCTTCAGCAAACATTAGTTGAATCCAACAGTTGTTGGATTTAATACCATTTGATACACCTATCTGAATCAATCTTCCATTAGTTTTTCAAAATAAATTAGTAATTTCTTATTTATGCATCACTCTCAGACTAATGAATTGTAAGGGAAGATGATCTGTGTCACTGTTAGGATCATGGTAAATTTGCACTTGTTAAGTACAGCATAGGGTACAGAAAGGTGAGTCTCAGTTCTACAAAGTTACTAGGGAAATTGAAACAGAGAATCTTATTGCTTACATGTCCTGGAGGGATTTCAAGATGCACCTGGAGGGACCACATGTGGAGGTCCAGGCAGGGCACAGGCAGGGAGAGAGGCAAAACTTGGGGTATATGCCTTCATTAGGGTCCATGAGTTGAGCACTTCTTTTCCCTGAGCTAAGGCTGGATTGGTCAATTCAAAACAAAAGAGTGGGTTTTGGTAGGATTCCTGGGGGTCTTAATTTAGGGGCACACAAGGGGAAATACTAAGGGGGGCACTGTTTATCACAAGGTCTGTTGTGAGAATCACATAAAAAACTTAGATTAGCTTGTGACTTTATGGACTGTTTTCTAGCGTAAGTGATCTCATAAGGGCATTAGTGTCACATTCCAGCTGCTGCAGGCTATTTAATGAAATGTAAGGAATGCCAGTGTAACAATACCATGGAATAGCTTAGCTAAACTATCAACAGTCACTTTCTGCCTTAGAAGGCTAACAATCAATGTGAATTAATTGTTTGTTTTTCTCCCCTGGTGGCTACACTATAGGCAACACACGAGATGAGAGAGTCCAACATGGAGGGAACCAGATCCATGAATCCCATCATGAAACCTGGTTCAGAGACACACAACTCAAACAGACATACACGAGGCAGAAAAATTGTCACTGTGCATGTTAAATCACTGCTTATGAGTTGCAGCAGCAAACCTAATTAGCTGGAATAATAAAACACCCTTTTATCAATTTTCTACTGAGTTATTGGTGTTTTTTCCTTCCCTATTTCTAGAAGTCTTCTATATATTAAGGAGTCTCTGTCTATCTTTATCTCTATCTCTTATCTCTATCTTTCCCTTTTTTTTATATGAGTTAGACATACTGTTTTCTGAGTTCTTTTTTATCAATCTTTTATTTTGTAGCTTTAAAAAATTTTGATCATAAAAAAAATTTTACCTGCCATTCTATAGTACTATTGGCTTAAAATTTTTACTTTAAAATATTTGATATTTTAGAGTTAATTACTATATTTTTATGAAGTATAAAATTACTATTTCTAAGACTTTAGAGTAGATATATAATTTGCATTATGTTACTAATTTTTCTGAATGAATAGATTCATTCATTTTTATTCATTCATTTTTATGAATAGATTTTTCCTAAATCTATTTATATTAATAGATTTTATAATAAAGACTAATTTTTGAAGTCATGGAATATATATCTCTTGATTATTATGTTTGATAATTTTTAAATGCATTTATCCTGTACAAGTGTATTCAATTTAAAATTTCATATCCATATTAATATGTGAAATTGGTTACCAAATATTTTTATGTAAGCACAATAAGCATTGAATATTTAAATAAATATAATTTAGATTTCCAGTCAAGATGGTGGCATAGGTAAACACAGCTCATATCCTTGCACAACCACATCAAAATTAAAACTAAATTATAGAACAACCATCACTCAGAATCAGCAGGTTTCCAGTTGAATGGAAATATGATAACTACGGAATTAAAGAAACGACATCCATCCAGTCTGCTAGCAGCGGTGGAGATGGGGAATGGGCTGGTCCCACATACGCATGTGGTGGATAACAATCCAGAAGGGATATCTCAGGAGCAAAGAGTCCCAGCCCCACACCAGGCCATCCAGCCCACGGTACCAGTGCCAGGAAAATAAGTCTTCATGACTTCTGGCTGTAAAAATCAGCAGTGATTGAGTTGGGGGAAGAAACTTTTCATCCCAAGCAGTTCCTCCTAACCCACACATGAACTTATTCTGACTCACTCCCTCTGACCTCCAACACTGGGATGGCAGTTTCAAAGTCACCAGTGGCATGTAGGGAGAAACTGAAGTGGTTGTCATGAAGGTGAAAGCTGAAGGACAGCTTTCTCTGGGACAGAAAGGCTAGTAGAGCCACACAACCAGCAGGATGTCATATCTGAGCCTCCATCAACTTGGCTAACACTATTTGCCCCACACTGGAGATTCCCTGAGGAACCCTCCCACCCAATTTACAGCTGTTTACAGTAGCTTTTCCATATAAATGGCTGGTCTTGGCTCATGCTTCACAACTTCCTAAATTCTTTCAAACAATGAACAAGTGACCTTAGTGAGCCTCTAGCCCTCTTACCTCTTGGTAAGTGGCCCTAGGCATTTAACTAGGAGCACACAGCCTAGATACACAGCTTGGCTTCACCTGGAATCTCCAAGCCCAGCATAAGCCAACAGCCATCTCAGATTGCTCTATAGCTCAGGCAGGGTGGCCCTGGGCAAAACACAAGTGGGGCTGACTTTGACCTATGCCACCCAGGAAATCCCAGGGCCTAGGGACCCAATGGATAGCTACAGACCACATCAGAGCACTACCACTCCACTCCTGCACAGCTGATCCTCCACAGAGTGTGGAGATGGGTGGTCAGTGACTATAGCCAATCCTTGCAAAAGACGGCCTGGGTAAGTCCCTCTCATTGACTTGCCAATAGCAACCAATAACTAAAAAGCCAAGACATAATTTGTCATGAAGGAGTAGTTTCAAACTTTGTAAACTCAGATGAATTATTTTTCTGTTCATCACTCCAAATTTTCTTATCTGAAAAACAGTGATAATATGGCATCAGTTTCACAAGATTTTTGTAATAACTAAAAGAGTTAGTATGTGGAATTGCTTATAACAGATTGGCATAATTTAAGTGGTATATGCATATATGCTGATATTTTCAGTACTATAATATTTATTATGTAGCTACAATTTTTTAAATGCTAGAAACAAATGAGTATATATATTATATTTAAAGTTTCTAATACTGTTTATTATATTTTTATTATATATATATATGTTTATGACTTTTTGAATCTGCAAAAAAAACTGAAGTCTACCTTTTTTATTTTTATGGGGTCAGCAATGAATTTTTCCTCAAAATTGAAGTTAGTAACAAGAAGAAAACTTTAACTAATTTTTTAAAAAACTGACTAAGTAAATGCTAAAATGAAAGAAAAATATTAGTACATTACATAATATACTATAAGGTACTGTATTGTGTTCTAACATAATAGTTAAAATATAATAACAATAATAAATATTATAAAAATCAATACAATTGACTAAGTAGGTTCTGGTCCATAAATCCATAAATGCAATAAATGCAATGGTGGCTTAATGTAAATTACAGACTAAAAATAAATTAAAATATAAGTGGTGATTCTTAATGTCCTAAAATTTATTACTCACCTACCAATATATAAATATAAATCCAACTGGAATTTTGGAAATTGGATTTGCAAAAGTTAAAAGACTTAATATTCCTAGTGAATAAAACTGGTCTGAGGATATCTTAGAAATGTACAATATAAAAACTGACACCATGGTAGAATGGTTAAGAGCAATCTGGAGTCAGCTCCCTGGGTTTAAAGTTTACAATTGCAAACTTGCAATACTTCCTTTCTCTCTGAAATGGAGATGATGTTGATGGTGAGAATTTTTTTAATGAGATTTAAGAGAATTAGGTAAATAAACTGTAAAAGAACAATGCTTGGGACATAGTAAATACAGACTGCTTAATAAATAAAAATATTCCACATGCACTGGATTTAAAATGTATTAGTGTTATTAAACAGTGGTGTTAATGGCATAGGGCAAACAAAATTATTGTGAAAGTGACTGTGGACACCCCAAAACACTTCCCATTTATATGTTTGCATTTAGATTTCTTCCCCCCACCCTGATCCACATTACTTCTTAGGCTAGTGGTTACCTAAGAAATTTTTGCCTTCAGTTCAGTAACACTAGCTGTTGTTGAACTACCATTTGATAACTTATTAAACTAGCATTTAATGATACTACACCATATGAAAGAGAACCATTATAGTGTGCTACCATTCTTATCCATTGTGAACAAAATCATTAGTGCTCATATATATTAGTTTTTAGTACATGAATAATGGGAAATCAATTTTGTTACTCTCTTGTTGTAAATTCTTAGTGACTATTTTGAAATAAAATAAAAATTTTATTTCCAAATCTTAAAGATCAATATAGAAAGAACATGCATGCTGGGAAAACTATTTTAAGTATTGATAAATTGATTGTGTCTCAAAAGTTATTTTTCTTCCCTTTAGAAATGTCTCTTTCTTCGTATCAAAGAAAAAGTTTTAAAACATAAAATAAAATCTAAGACATTTTTGAAGGGCTTGTGGTAGAGATATTGATTAGGCATAGATATTCCTCAGCCCCATTTTAGTTAGGTTAAAACTTTTAGATTGAATTCTAGCTAAAAGGATGAGGGTGGACGGGGTGGATGGCACTCCCAAGCCATGAAAGCATTATGTCATCCCACAGTCACTTTCCCTGTTCTTCAGTGACTGCAGTGGCCATGTATCTTAAGATCAAAGAGGCCACAGTTATTTGATCAATTTGAGAAAATCTAAATACAGTATCTAGAGAAGTACCATCAAGGATGCTGGTGAATCTTGCCTTGGAAAGGATGTGAAGGAGAAACTAATTACAAAGAGCTCATGTTAATTATGCTACACAATACTGAGCCATCTAATCTTATATGACAGAAAAATATTGTTCGGTATTCCCACAAAAGTGTTTACAAGAGAAAATAATTTTAAATATGTTTGACTAATTTTACATTAATTCGAACATACATAAATGTGTCAATTTATTGGGAGATATAGTTTCAACTTCTTTTCTTGCATAATTGATATTCTCTTTCAGGGAAAGAGGTAGAATCTCTTCCCCTCTTGTATAAATTATATTGACAGTGTGAAATGACACTTAAATTTGATATCTTTAAAGTGAAACAAAGCCAAAGATATAAATAAAACAAATTGAGTATATAGGCAGTTTGTATAAACTGTTTTCCTTGTATTTTTATATTCTTACCCTAATATAACTATCATTTTATAGCATATCATTTTCATAGAGATTTTCCATAAATCCCTTAGATTTTCACATATATTTCATTAGATAACCTAATGTTCAAGAATGAGAATTTCCTGTGTACAATCTGTTCTACTACAGTGCTTCTTTTAAGATAAATTTGTTCCAATGTGACTGATGTATTAGGGGATATTTTGAGCATAAGGCTAATTTCACATTTGCTTATGCGTTATTTCATCTGCAAAAATCACTTGGTTATCTGAGAAAATCCCACCCAGCAGAACTGAGCCCTCTAGGAATACACAAAACACACACATTCACATACACACAAATATGCATGCACACATAGCATCAAACTACCACTTACCCCAGTTCATCCTTACGTGCTCTTAGCCATGATTGTTCACATCTGGTGTTACAACTTAACATCTAATTTCAGATAAGCCTTCCTCCACCTGTTTATATTATATATAAATAATAACTAAGACAATAACTCCTCTGATGTTCACTTACAAAAAATTTCTAGGCACTTCCAAGGGAAAATATCGTATGTGTGCATTTAACTGCTTACATGTAGAAATCTGTGTGGTATCATTTTAAGGTTAGTATCAATTATATGTTTGTGTCACTGAAAATGTTTTTTTTATTTCATTTTATTTTTTGTATTTTAATTAATCTTTGTTTTAATTTTTTCCATTACCTTTTAGTCCCCTTATACCTCCCTCCCCACAGCAATCACCACACTTGTTGTCTGTGTTCATGAGTCCAAATTTTTTTGATGGTTTGCCCCTAAATCATTCTCACTATGCACAAGTTGCATAGTGAGGGAAACTTTAGGAGCATATATTATTGTATTGCATAATTAACTGTAAACACTGACATCATTTGTCTGAATGTCAAAGAAAGAAAGGAAATCATCAGTTAGGCTTGCAAGATGAGTAACTGAGTCTTGATTAAGAAAATTCACCCTGGCTGGCGTAGCTCAGTGGACTGAGCATGGGCTGCGAGCCAAGGTGTCGCAGGTTCGATTCCCAGTCAGGGTACATGTCTGGGTTGCAGGCCATGACCCCCAGCAACCCCACATTGATGTTTTTTTCTCTCTCTCTCTTTCTCCCTCCCTTCCCTCTCTAAAAATAAGTGAATAAAATCTTAAAAAAAAAAGAAAATTCTAATGTAAAATATTAAAAAATGCAATGATGAGGATGAGATAGTACTACTTACTTTGGAATAGTGATCAATAATATCAGTATTTCCAGCGATGACTGTTTTCTTAGGTCCTTCCTCAGTCATTCTCAGGTCCTGAAATATTTTGGTATTTCAAGAAGCCACAGAAAACCTTTCAGGTGGTACTGTTAAGAAGATTTCCTGATGGGCATATATTTCCCTGTACCCTCAAGATTCAATTCAGAGTACATACACGTATACTCAGAGTATATACATGTTATCCTTGTATAACATACTGAACACAGAAAGGTGCGATTTCAACAAGCAAGGTAATTTGAGGAGTTTTAGAACACCAGTCATATTGAATTAGGGTATTCTCTTAATGACCTCATTGAACTTTAATTTCCTCTTTAAAGATGTTATTTTGAAATATAACCACATACTGAGGCAATGGAGGTGAGGACTTTAACATATGAGTTTGTGTAGGAGGGATGCAAAAATCAGCCCCCCTACTATATATCATAAAATAACAAATAAAATGAGCAAACACTTTTCCAGGGGAGGTATATTCAGTAATCACATAGTTTCTGTCTCTTTCATGTATAAAATTAATTATCTAAAATTTTAGAGAGTTAACTTGAAGTAGGTTGTGTGTGTGGTCCATGGTCTCACATATTAACAAATGTTTCACTTTGACTGCTTTTTGTAGTGTTGTTACGCTGACTTTATAAAAGGAACTAAAGTAATTTATTTTCTTTACTGTATAGGGACAAAAAATTGGTATGTATTTTTGAAGGTTGTTTTTTTCAAATGGCATTAAAATTCCCTCTTGTTTTCAGAGCTTAAATGTCACTACAGAGATATATGAGGTCAACACAATGAATACTATCTTTTTAGAGATTTACTTCTTCTGTGAAAAAAAAAGATTATTTACTTAACTTTAATATTATTAAATAAACATACTCATGTTTCCCTAATTGATTTTAAATGTTTCAATATTTGAAAATATAGTGGTACATTAGAGTCATTTATTTTTATTTATAAACATTTAAAAAATTATATCTTAAACTATTTTCATGTATTATGTAATGATAATTTATTTTGAAATTCCCATTTGTCTCAATACAGTTATCCTTTTCATCCAATAATTTTTATTTTTCTAATAATTTTTAGTCTTTTGTTTCCTTTTCATTTTGCCTCAAATTCTAAAACATAGTCTTTACATTCATAAATTTATTTTCAGGTATATTTTCTTTTTTATCAAATGATTTCATTACATTTATAATGAAAATGTTCTCTTTAGCAATTTATTTTTATTATATATCTTATTTAGATACATTTTTAAATTATTCCATTTTGTTTATAACCAGTTGTCAGTACTTTCTTGAAATTTTGTTCAGACACATGAAAATTTTCTCCCTCTGTTATATAGTCTTCATCTAGAATTTTCTCTAAATTGTTCATTTATTCTATTTTCTTTGTAACATTTATACATGAGTATATTACTTTCTGCTTAATAGCAATATTGGAATAGGAACTGATTTGTCTATACTACTATTTATTCAAGAAAAATATTTGTGTTGAGACAGTAGACTGTTGTGCGTAGTTGGTAGGTTTAATTTTTGAATATTTATTAGAACAGATTGTCTCTCATTATTTAGGTCTTCTTTCAATGGATTTTAAGGTTTCTATGCATTTTGGGAACTCTTTTTTGGGATGAGCTCTGTCTGGGTAGATAATTGTGCCACTGGCAAAATTTAGTCTGAGCACTCAGTTGGTGATTTAGAGTGCATTCATTCATTCCTCTTCAACTGACTCAGGAAAACAGTTACAGGGGTCTCTGACACTTGATTTCTTTTGCCACTAATCTCACCCCCAGGCCATTTTTCTTGGTTTCTGTTGTCTGTGATGTTGTAATGGGTCAAACTAGGAGGGTTCCTCCTCTTTTCCTAGCTCCATCCACATCCTTAAACCTATAATACATCATTGGTCAGTTTTTTTCAAGACAATTTTACTTAGCTTTAGTCTAATTTTATCTAAGTTTTAGTATTTTAATAGATATTACAAAATGTTATTCTTTATTTGTGTATCATTTAAAACTTAATTTAATGTGACTTTTCCCAATTTTGTATTATCTCTGTTTTCAGAAAAATAGATTAGAATAAAAGTGGCTATATTCTGCTATGTTTCCTAAAATATTACATATTATACTTTTAGTACTTATGTTAAAGAACCATAAACTGTATTTGTTGTACTCAGACTCATCAGTTTTACTTTACGATTGTGACTATATTCACCTTTGGAAAATATAAAGGGCACAGTATGTGATATTAATCCATAGGTATAATAAAGTCACATACTTTTTATATCTGTCTCCTAATTTTCTATTTTACTACTTAAAACACACTAGAATTATCTGCACATTTTTTAAAAGTAATGTTTCACAGACAATTTTTTGACGGTAATTTCTAGCTAACTTCCCTCCTTTACTTTGTTATGGTGAAAAAAAAACTATAAAATTTAGTTTTTTAGAAATTAGACTGCATAGAAATACTTTCCTCTATATCTGGAGATATAAGTAAGGAAGTTCTAACATAATAAGGTTTTTTTTTTTTAATAGTGTAGGGAAGCAATAACTTGGTTTATTTAGATGTTCTTATTCACTTAATTATAGATTGCTACCAAGATATACAGCAATTGTCTGGTAATAAGCCCACAATTTCCTTAGTCCTCAATTCTTTGAAACACCATCTATTCAGGAAAAGACAGTTATCAGGAAGTTTTATAAATCCGAATCCTAAAAACAGAAAGTTAGTATGATCGAGGTTGGAAAACTCCTCACTTTCAATTGCTCCCAGACTTCTTCCTGTGAGGAACTGTACACACAGTTTTATAGGCTGCAGAGTCACTGCCCAGGTGTGGACAGGCGTCTTTCCTTCCAGTCTTCAGGCTCCCTGCAGGCCATGTTCAGTTTGAAAGCTGGCACTCTCCATTATGAGGTATGCAGCGAATCCCCATAACTGCTGCAACTACACGGTAGGGAATTGTTCTCTCAGCATACTGATGTATCACTACCAAGACATAAAATAAATAGCCTCACTTTTGTTCTACGCATATGTACAGTAGTTTGTTTTTGTTCTATTTATAAATACATTTTAAATAGAAATTTAAAAACAGAAAAATGAAGAGAATAGTATCATAAGCATCTATGTGCTCACCAATCATATCCAAGAATTATCGAAGTTTTCATCATTTTATTTGCTACATTTTCTGTGCTTTGCAATTATGCTGCCTTATCTCAAAGCAAGCCTGTGACTTTGATATCCATTTCCTATAAATGCCTCGGTATGAATATCTAACTCAGAAGGGATTTAATGTATAAACCCATCATGACTATTGCCATGTACCTATGGCTAAATCACGTGATTTCTCTCATAGTTCACTCTTATCCTCTCTACTTTTCATCCTAGTTTGCATCACCATCATTTGATCTAGTTTCTTAGAACAAATGCCTAACAAGTTTGTTCTCTTCCAGTATTGTTTTTGTTTAATCTATTGTTTGCAGGGCACCTAGTGTGATCTTTTGAAAAGCAAATTTGATCCTGCCACTCCCAAGTTTAATAATGTTTAAAAGCTGTCTATTGCTTTCTGGTTTGTGTCGAGATTCCTTCATATGCCTTATATGGTCCTTTATACATTGGCTCCTCATCACTTCTCCAGCCTTATCTTAAACCTGACTCAATTTATAGCAGCATGATCAATATTTTATCTGATATTAGCCTCTGGGTCTTTATGTATATGACTTCTCAGATGAGATAATTATTGCCCAATTTTTGTTAGCTCTTTAGGTTTAACTCAGATGCCCCTTTCTATAGGATGTAATAACTAATCTACTAAATTCTAGTTAATCCCTTTGAATGCTTATGTAACACACTATGATCACCTCATCACTTACTAAACTGCAAAGCAAGTTCCTAAGCACTTGTCTCATTCTTCTATCATTCTTGATTTATCTTTTAACTCTATAGCCAATCTATCAGTAGATTTGGTTGATCTTAACACAAAGCAAGCCAAATGTGTTTACTTCTTTGCATATCTGCTATTTCTAACCTAACAGTCATCTCATGCTATGACAATTATTGGTCTCATTGCTTCATTTCTTTCTTTATTTTTTATGAATATTATCTATTACATGATTTTTTAAATAGCAAATAAATATTATTATTAGATCATTTTAAAATGCTATGATAATGATCAGTCTTGAGATAAATTACTTTTATTTTCCCAATATGATCTTGGGGAGGGGGCCGGCTACTAGAAACTTTATTACACACTGCATTAAAACAAGGAAAGAGAGTTTGGATACGTAATTGTGTTGAAGAGGCCTTTAATTTTCTGTAAACTACTTCCTCATAGGGAGCCTAAGGCAGTAAGAAGGGCAAAGAAGCCAGTGACCACCAAATCACAGCCAAGAGAATCTACATAAAGGTTTAGTTTGGTGTCAAAATAGTCCATTAAATTTAATAAAATTCACGGATATGTGCTTACATATTAATAATGACAGGATGGAGAGTGCATTGGGGAAAACAAATAACCAAAATGTGTTAACTAGTTCAGCTCATTCTTCCCATATGCACTCTCCATTAAACATTTTAACAACATTAAATACTGGGCATACAAATAGAAAAACCATTTTATAAATGATGTTCCTAAAGAAAATACATTCTTTAGTGAAAACATAGATATCAAAAAGTTGGTATTTGTATAAATTGTTCTTCAACAACAAACCTGAATGTTCCACTACTCTGTATTAATAAGAGATTGGTTAAGCATAGAAAAGTAATACGCATGGAAAAGTTAATTCCAACATTGTTTGAAAAAGAAAAAAAAAGAAGGAAAATATATAAAACCCATCACTAGGCTACATACTGTGGAATACTGTGAAGCAATTAAAATAGTTATATTTATACCTTCATCTAAAAAATGTCATAAATATGAAGTAATGAAGTCACTCAGTTTCTAATTCAAAGGAGAAGTGTCTCATAAAATTACAATGTATTTTATAATAAATCTTCCCAAATAAGTATTCTAAATGTTTGTACAAGGCTTTTGAGTTTTCTAATCTGAATTTTATTGATCATTAATGTTTCTTAACTAATATGTACCTGGTAATTAGTATTTAACAACACATTAGTTATAAACATGAGTTACAAGTCATTGCTGAGGACTCACAGTACTGAGCAAATTACTAACAGAAACATTTCCTGACCACTTATTGTCTTTTTACTCCTGAGCAGTTTTCTTCTTACCCTGGGACTGGGTTCAACTCTGATGCAGTGAAACCTCTAAGACCATATTATTAGAACAACTAAAATAAAACCTGAAGTGATACCAAACACTGGTGAAGATGTGAAAAAGCTGGGTTTGTCACACATTGCTGGTAGAATATAAAATGGTATAGCTACTCTAGAACATAGATAGTTTCTTAAAAAGCTAAACATGCCCTCACCATGTGACTAAACAGTTGGACCCATATCCCAGAAGAACCAAAACTGATGTTCATTCAAAAAGTTGCACAGGATTGTTCACAGGAGCTTTATAATGATTACCAAAGACTGGAAATAACCAAAGTGTCTCTCAACAGGTGAACCGTTAAACAAGTGGGGTATACTCGTACTGGGGAATAATATTCAGCAATAAAATGAATAACTATTGGTGCAACAACTTAGATGGATCTCAAAAGCATTATGCTAAATAAACAAAGGCAATCACAAAATATCACACACTGTATGATTCTATTTATAAAGCATTCTCAAAATGACAAAATTACAGCTGTGGAGAACAGCTGGTGGCTCCCAGAGGCCAAGAATGGTAAAAAGTAGTAAGCAAGTGTAACTGAGAGGGGTGGCCAGCATGTTCTTTGCGATGTGGGGTAATGTATATTGATTGTTTAACTATACAGATTTACACAGGTGATAAAGAGACACAGAACTACATACATGCATCGTATTAATGTCAAATTCTTGGTTTGAATTGTGCTGTTATTATGTGTGATGTAACTGTTGGTGGAAACTGGCTAAAGGGTACATGGAACCTCTTTGTATTATCTTTGCAACTTCCTGTGGATCTATAATAATTCCAAAATAAAAGAAAAAATGGTTTACTCCCTAATTTCAGTTAAAACATTAAAAAAAAATCCTCTATCAGGGGTGTCCAATCTTTTAGCGTCACTGGGCCACACTGGAAGAAGAACAGTTGTCTTGTGCCACACATTAAATTCACAAACATTAAAGGAAACAAAAAAAATCCCCAAATGTTTTAAATTTATAATTTTGTGATGGGTCACATTCATAGCCATCCTGCGCTGCCTGTGAGCCATGGGGTGGACACCCCTGTGAGTAAAATCCTTAAATATTTCCTTTTCCAATATTCTTTCAGAAGCTTTACACTTACTCTTACACACTTCAAGCGACATTGCAGAGCTCTCTAAGAGAGAGTACATTTTCCTTACTAAATGTTTACAAGATCAGTGGATATTCGATACCCTAATTTGTGTACAATCCAGGCAATTATCTTATGTATACACACATTCATGCAAATACAAGAGAGAGACAGAGAGAAGGAGGGAGAATTTCTATCTGGAAATCAATAAAAAATGCCATTGGTTCTTTTGGTCTTACAATGACCTGTGCATTTTCGTTTTTAAATAAGGTACAGAGTAAAAAATTTGAGTACAGTTGTACATCGTATAAGCACCTTTTGCTCAGTGATGGCCTGCTTATAAGAAAGTGGTTTCATGAGATTATAATGGAGTTAAGTAGCTGAGTATTAAGTAGTTTGAATTAATACTTCTTACTTAATAAGTATAGTCCAATGGGAAGAAGAGGGAATGTTAACTAGCAATATCATTGTAGATTAAAACATGTTAAACACATGAAATGATTGCTTCCCTGCAGATAAAAATTTGGTGGATCAAGAGCAAGATATCAAGATGCTAATTGACCAAGCAAAACATTTATGAAAGCTGGAAAGGGGCATGAGTGGAAAGAAGAGGAACTCACTGTATGTTAAAAACATAAGAATTATGCAGTGGAGAAATAAGAATTGGAGGGAAATCCTCAGACAACCTAAACATTCTCAACTAGACAAGTCAAGTCTCTTCTACAGATATAGAGAAAAATATAACAGATAAAGCACTGACACTATGTGGAGTATAAAAGTGCATTGTTTGCAGATGAGAAGGGGTCATGCAGAACAATAAGCCTGCAGTTAGGCCAATCATATTACACTGACCTGTGGGGAAAAAAGGGAAAACAGCTCAGAAGCAGAGCCAGAGAAAACAGATAGTGTGGTTTAATTGTTAGATATTGGCGCAGTGGGAATGGTGGAGAGATGAAAGACAAGCATATTGATTGGAAGATTTTGTCAGGAACAGAAAGCCTAATTATACCAAAACCACACATATTGACCAATTATTAGGAGTACTAATTTTGAATCACTCAATTATAAGCAGTTTTTATATTTTCACAGAAGTGAAAGCGACTGGAGAAATGCAAAAATACTTTTGACTTAAATCGCATTTTTAACAGGGATTTCAAGTTGTCCCAGCAAAACAGACTGAATGACCCAATATTCACATAATTTTTCCTGTATTCATACTGTTTATTTTACCAGTTGTTAGGCTGCAAATGCTCTGCAACTTTCTCTGCCCCACAGGCACACACTGGCAAACACACACCAGAACCTGCCCATCTCCAGCACTCTTTACTATTTGATTCTCAAACCAAAACGATTCGCTTTCAGCCTTTGTGTACCCATGCTCGCTCTGCTACTCTCATGTAAGTGTGCAAATGTCAATTAGGATGCAATGGTGGCCTGTTAAATACTGATTTGACAACAGTTGTATAAGGATATTTCTTAAACAATAGTAGAGGGAGAGGTTACATGATAAATAATAAACACAAGATTAATTCTTCTATCAGCAGTGATGCTCCTTGTTAATAGTCTACTGCTTAAAATAAGGAGGGAGACAGGGCAGTTTTATGTAAACTATGGAAGTATTAGTGGAAACATAAAACTGTTATTGTATATATAAGTCTTATGCTCCAATAACCCTTGGCTTCTGATAGTAAAGTTTTTTTTTTCATTTTAATGAGCAAGGCTAAAATTAATAAAGAGCGTAAATGACTCTAGAAACATTATAACGTAGCAGGGTAGAACACTCCTAATAACAATGATTAATCCTTATTTGCAGTATTATAAGAAGTAGATTCCATTATATACTAGTAATTTCTCCTGATAGTAATTAACTCAGTCTGTAAAGTGAATCTGAAATGTTTTTCACCTTTATTATTATTCTTTTAAATAGTATGATATATTTAATATTTAGTAGAGCATTAAATATAGAACAAGTTATACTTTTGAGAAAAAAAACTTCTTGTATTTCATTTTTAATGCTTGAACCAAACAGTGCCAGTTTCTAAAGAAATCCATTTTTTCAAGAGTGGGTGTTGTGCAAATTGGGATGATCAATTATAATATTATCAACTATACAGTTTCAATTGTGAGTTATTAATATGATGTAGAAAATGTCCATTATTCTGTCAGACAATTTAAAACACAGCCAATAATATGTATGACAAGGATTTGTTTGTAGCTAAGTAAAATTCTTGTCGGATCATGGGAGAGAATTGGCAGTGGATAACGAATGTCCACATCGACACAGCTGAAAAGGTAACAGACATGCTATACATCAGTAAAAGCTGATGGTTCTCAGTGTTTTTTTATAGTCTGCATACATCTTTGAGTTATTATGAAAACTGATAGGAGCTTATATGCATATTTAAGGAGCTCAGATATGAACATAAAACATATTGACCAGGGTAACTCCTCGGAAACCCCACATTCTCACTCCGGGTGTATGAGGTCTGATCCAGAGGCTCATCGGCAAAGACCACTGTACCTCAGATACCTGAAGTAAAAGCTTGGAGGCAGTGTAGCAACAAGTATATACTACTCTATCTATTCAATGATCTCTTATATTCCTCGATCTTCACCGGAAGGTGTTCCTGGTTAAGGGTTCCACACAGAAGGCCTAAGCAGCTGGAGTTCACAGGTGTCTTTTGCTTTCTTGCTACATGTCAGAGCAGTTAAACCCAGGTCACCCATTTTCTCCTTTTAGGAGAGAGCTTGAAACTTTTTATAGTGATATGACATCTCAGAAGACTTTTGCATAGCTTCACATGAAGTCTGGATCATGTTATACCTATGTAAGCAAGTATAAAATAAATGTTTAATTTATGTTATCTTTACAAGGACTTTGCATCAATTTAATATACTTTTAGAAGTTACATTACATCTTCAACAGCATTCTGAACTTCTAAAATGCTACAGCTCTCTACTCAGCCCAGACAGAAAACATCGAGGCCCTGAAGTAGTTTATGTGTTCAACTGGGGATTATTTTTTAAGTATCACATGACTAAATTTTAAAGATAATTATCATATACCTCTCTATAGCAAAAACACTGACATATGCCTACTCTCGGTTGGATTTTTCAACATCTAAGTTTCTTAATTAAAGTATTTTAAAAATACATTTACTTTTCAGAGGCTCAGTCATCTTTTCCCTCTAACATACCAATTCACAGCCATTTTTATATATTTTGCTGATTTCTTTTGTGTTGGTGACAATTAGGACTTTTCATTTCTTACTGGGCCTATGTTAGCTATCTATGATGTCAAACTTATATAATTTTTATACTATTTTTCCTAATAGATTTGCTTGCTTAGCCTCAAGATATAGTCTACTATTACAGTGACATTCAGTTAAATTTGATTCTGGCAATCTTCAAGTCCCTGAAGTCTGTTTGTTTATTTTTTTATAATACTTATTTTATTAATCTTATGATTTTTCTTGTGAATAACTCATTAAATTTTAAAAATACATTCTTTTTAAGTTAAAGAAAAATGCATTCTTTAGTCTCTTAACACAATATAACCTACTTGACCCTTTAAAAACCATTTTAACTACAATCTTCTTCTGATCTTCACACACTGCCCTAGAGAGCATTTTTTGATATGCTTCCTCAAAACAAAAACAAAAACAAAAGAACGATGACAACAAACAATAACTTCAAATGTAACAGCAAAGCGAAGTTTTGTAAGGAGACTGGAGTTTAAAAGCAGAGTCAGAGAAAATGGAATATAAAAAGTGACTATAAGGAGATTAAAGATGATAAAAAGATGCTTTTAAATTTTCCAAAGGGAAATATCAATACATTTATATTTTCTATTTTACTAACCGATGTGAACCTACCTATAGAAAATGAATATATTCAGATCTAAAGTTACTTGCCAGTTTAGTCTTTATCTCATTCATTATAGACAAATACAAAAACTTTCTGTAGAATTATTTACAAAAAAATCTTAAAAGTCATCTAAAAGGTACACAAACATATTTGTACACATACTCACACACAAAGATGGACTTAAAAATACTGGAACAACTGGGGGATGTTTTCTATTATTCTCAGTAAAGAGTTATTGGCATTGAAACTACGAATGTCAACAACTGCTTTTTGTAGTCTTAAATCTTACCTCACCTGAGTATCTTTTAACATATTATTTACGGCTATTCACATTTACTTTTATGCTCTATCTACAGTAACACCTTAGTTATTTTAATTTGTAAAAGGCATGTCCCTTGCATGATGGTTAAATCAATTCTTTATTAAAATCCACATTCTGATTTATTCTCATTTATATGAGTATGAAATTAGATATGACAGAAAAATAAATGCCATTATATAGTGCCCTCAAACTCTAGGAAAATCTTGAATAAGCTAATTGGAGGTCATGTTAAATTACATATGAGTGTTGTATTTCGGAATTAGCAAGAGAAGAAAGCCATAATGAGGAGGAAGCCACTTGTCTGCCAGTGATGTGACATCATTGGAGAATACTGCTAGCAGGGTACTAGGAAATTTCATAATGAAATACCTTAAAATTACTTTAGAAGATAGAGTAAAGACACAGATTAAGTGTGATATATTGGGAAAATGTTTAGAGTTTTACTTATTATATAAAATATGGTGACCCAGACAGGTAGTTCCTTGCTGTTTCCCTTCAGTAAGCTGGTCTCATTTATTCCCCCTGCCCACACCCCTGCCCCCCTCCCCCGATTTCCCCACATTATCTTTTCCACTAGATGTCAGGCAAGAGGGATGGTAGTGAACCTAAATCTATGACAGCTATTTTTTTAAATGTTAAAATTGATGACTAAATGCAGTCAAACTGAAGAGCAATCATGAATATGGAGGAAAAAATGCTCTAATAATTAGTTTTAATGAAACATTAGTAACAGCATCTGTAGGAGAAACTGCATTCTTTTCAGACAGCATCAGTATTTTTTTTTATCTTCCCTTGGGAAACATTTCCCATTTAAAAAAGTGTGTCTCCACTTATACTGTCCTAAAATAACAAGTACATTTTCTTTGTAGCACTCCACACAATTTTAATTGAATAAATAATTTTGTCAAGGTTGATTTAATGCATAAACACAACCACCTCTTAAATATAAATCTTGTAAGGTAAGGGTGATATCTGTTTTGTTAATTTCTACATCCACAAACTCAGCATAATATGTTGCAGAGATGGAAAATTAAAAAAAAAATAATGTACTGAAAAAATGACAAAATACAAAAAGAAATAAGTATGAATTACTACTGAATAAATTATATTGTAGTGTTACCCATTTCAAACAAGAAAGCAGTCTAGATTTATGGTTTGGACTCAATTTATACATTTTGCTTAACCAGTAAGACTCATGAGAATGATATACAGAGGCTTTGTGGTCTCTTTATAAAGCCAGCTATAATATTTTGGTTAAGATATCCTCAGAAGAATACACTAATGACAGTATCGATGCCTAGTGGAAGATGTCTGTAAATTAGAAATTAGAAAGATGTATTTAACCTCAGAACTCAGACATATGAGCTCTCTGATCATATTATTCATATTTTAGCATGTCAAAGTTCATTATGTTGCATACCAATTCTTGTAATGAAAACTTTATAATTGCACAACAGAAGATAATATCTTACCATCCCCAGTGCTCCTTGGCCAGTTAATGTTCCATTGAGCTAACTACCGCCTCTCCCTAGAAATGTAACTTCCTCATTTCTAATGTCTGGGAGATTGTCTTACTGATTCCTCAGGGGATATCTACATATCACCTTCTCATAAAATGCTCAGTCTTGTCTTTTCTCACTGCATATTTTGTAAACTGTACAATTATACTTAGCAAATTTTATTGCATTTTAGCAGTTTACATGAATATTTTCCCCTAGTTATTGAATCACCTCACAAAATGGGCCAGCTTTATATCTACAGTGCTTTGAAGAGTTCTTCACATGAGTTAGACTCCCTGTAAATTTGTCAGGTAAATTAATAAAGTAATAAAACACATTTAAGTTGAAGAAGAGTTAAAGAGCATCATTTGGAGTAGGCATTGAAATAGTATAATCAATCAAAGATTCAGTCCCATTCAATTATGTGTTTGAGTATAAGACAATAATTAAGATTTAAGAGTTACATCCCAATTTTACTTCTGTAATTTGTTAATTAGCTATTTACATTCAGAACTATAGCATATCTTATTTTGATAGTTCTCAGGAATAATTTTCCTCTGTTCATGACATCTTATACCATTTTCTTCTGATGCCTTTACTATTACAAAACAAATGTTTCTTCTTTAATACATTTGTTCTTTTTTAAAGCTCCAACTGTTAGAATGAAATATACATGGTGGTCATTCATTCATTGTTAATAAATTTAACATTAGTGAATTCCATATTTCATCATCTTGCCTTTTAATTTAAATTTTTAATTATTTCATTTATTTCAAATGTTTTATGCTGTCATTTGTAATATTTTTATTGGCATTCAATTACAATTGTCCAATTTTCCCCCCATGCTTTCCCCTGCCCATCCCAACCTTATCCCCAAAGTCAGTCCCCACACTGTTGTCCGTGTCCACGGGTCCTTTATACACAGTTCTTGACTAGACCCTTCCATTTCTTTCCCGCATTTTGGTTATAACTTATTACAAAATACAAAGCTTAAAATGAATTATACCTGCTTACAAAAAAACAAATTATTTTTTACTTTGAGACAATTCTATTACAGAACAATTGTATGAAATTTGGATAAAAATGGAAGAAGAACTGTGTAGAAAAAAGAAATAATTTTGCAAGGTTTTTCACAGAGCACTGATTCGACAAGAGACGGAGACTTTCAGTACTATGACGTATATGACGGAGCCAGGCATATCTCTCATCCTTTCTCAAATGTGTTTTCAACTTTTTGCTTTTAAAGTTCAACTACAACCACATATTGAAATGGGTTTTAGTATTTCCAATGAAAACAAAGAACAAAAAGAAGTACACATGTACAAACACACGCAGCAATAACCATACTCTCCTACCATGCTACTAGCTAGAATTTTCCTCTAAACCTCTACTCTTATGATTTTTCCTTCACAACTCCTACTGATATAACACATCAATGACCTAAATTTTTATCCCTAAAGTGACCATTGACTTTCAAATTGCTAAGTTCAATGGGTGTATCATTTTTCATGTTTTGATTACCTTAATAAACAAAAATGAAAATTAATAAATGAAATGAAATTACAAAGTTTCCTGAAGGAATACTCTTAGAAAAGGTCATACATAAATTTATGTTCTCAGCTATAGTAAAGGAAATAATGAGGCTTACATCAAAGGATTGTTATGAAAATTATATTTGAATATTTGGTAAAGAAATACTTTAAATATAATAATTTTAATTTGTTGATTTTAAGATACTTAAGGAACATTCATGGGAAAGTCCAAAATGCATTAAAGTTATTCAGAAGAAAGCATTACTTAAGAAATAATTGAAGGGGGAAGTTTGTATGTTCCCTTTCTTAGAATTTGATAACCACTTCCCATTGCATCAAGTACGGTATGTTTGTGCACACGTGTGTGTGTGCTTGTAAGTTTCAGTTATTGACATTATATATTATTAAAGTGAAAAACACTTATGTATGGCCATGGATGAAGTTTATGTTTACCTATATCAGAAAATCTCAATGGCCTTTACGTGGCTAAAACAAACAGTTCTGTGCAGTATTAGTACCATGCTCTGTCTTAGTGAGCTTACTGACCCAAAATATTCTGTTCTTATTCTCACACAGAAAATGGGGAAGGTGAGAATTAGCACCACGGCACATGTTCATTGTATGTCCTTATAATTAGCATATATGGTGTTGAATAAAACTCATGATAGTTATTTCAGATAAATAAAAATGTACTGGCATCAGGACTATCTCCTGTCATTTACTATCTGCCCTCTATAAAATAATATAATTAAACCTGTAGCCTTATGAAGATACTTCATTTATAGGAAAATGATTTTCATTTTTCCATGCATATATTTCTAAGTTTATATATTGCTGCTATTATGTATGCATAACACTTTTAAAATAAAAATCAAAACAGGTTACATAAACAATGGTAATCTAATATTTTGACCTGGAAAATATTTTACCAAAATTGCATTATACATTTGAGGAACTGAAGGCAACACTGTCACACCTCAAAATGCATTGACGACAGTGTTTATTTAGAAAATGGAGTTTAGAATTACAGCAGATGTTCAAGAGGCATATGCTCTGCATGCAAAGGAGCGATAGGATAAGTCTTGGTGAATCTATAATAATGTAGAGCAAACATTCTGATTTTAAATAGGTGCTGCTGCCAAGATCAGGGGCTCAGTGGGAAATGGAGGGTAACATTGGAGTATGTGGAGTGATAGTACAAATGTTATACAAGAATAAGTAGTAGTAAGTTATTTTTTAAAAAAAACATCTAACACTTAAAAATCATTTATAGGAAATCATGTATCAAGAAATCTTTTAGGTGTCAGGATATCAGAGATGAAAAAGACAAGTTATTTCCAATATGGATCTTAAATGAATGGGGGAGTTAGAAAGTACTATATATAGTAAATATTTTTTGTATGTATATATATACACACACACACACACACGATATAGAAAATATTGTCTAAGTAGTTGTCATTTACATTAAGTGAATCTAAAAAATTATTGTTTGGAAAGCTATGGGTTGTATGCAATATATTTATAATGTCAATGACATAATTATGGTTTTTAAATATGATATAATGCAACAGAAAGAAATATATCAAATGTCTATGTAAAACTCTAACAAGAGATATGCCAGGCACTGTACAGAAAATTATAAAACATTAGTGTAAGGCATTAATAAAGATTTGAATCAAAAGATCATTGCTTAAAGTATTACAGTTGCATCAATGTAAAAATGTAAATTTTGCTTAACTTGTCTGTTGACTCACTGCAGTCCCAACCAAAGTCCCATTGCATTTGATTTTGGTACATCTTGAACATCTGATTTTAAAATGTACATGGAGTGCATTGTTCCAAGAAGAGTCACAATCTTGAAAAAGAAAAAAAAAACTAACAGAAGATTTTCTCTACTAGACACTCTTAAAGCTGTAATGAAATAATGTGGGTTTCTCAGAAGTAAATACATATTTCCCATCATGTATTAAAAAGAGGCCAAAAGTAGACCGATGTTTATAAAAATGACATTTCAGAGCAACATAAGAAAGCCAGTCTTTTCAATAAATGATGGCTATTAAACTAGAATATCTATATGCAAATATAAATAAATAAAACAATACATACCATGCTCATTCCCAGAAATCAGATTTAAGTATAATTGGTATCTAAAATATGACGTTAAAATTATTATATTAGATGCCATATGAGAATATTTTGACTGACTTGATGAAATAGATTTTATTATTAACTCTAGTTTAGTATATAATTTTGCCGTTTCTCCCCATAAAGAGACAAAATACATTCACTTCTTGTCCCCTCTTGACTTTGGATTTGATAGTTGACCTAGTTTTTTCTATTAAAATGAGCTGGAAGAGACAGGGCTTCATTTGAAAGCTGAGGACTCAAGAGGCTTTGGGTGTTTCACCTCTTACTCTCTTCTTGTTGAAGAACATGCAACAGCATGCCCTCTAATCTTAGGAGGATAAGAGGTACTTGAGGGCCACCCCAATTGAGCTGAGGCCTGAAGCAGAGAAAACACAGCTGTACCATGTATGTGCAGTGGAAGTAGGCTCACCAAAACTAATTCTTCTGCATACTTGTTAGCAAGAACTACATGTTATTTGAAGCCACTGAATGCTGGGGTAATTTAATACTGAGTGCTATTTCAGAAATAGCTAATTTATAAATTTGGGGTCAAAAACTATTTTTATAGAATATCAATGTTCAACATAAATAAATATTGATAAATTAAAATATTAAAATTAATTTTGGCTATAAACTCAGTATTATGAGACTAAAATTTAAAAAAACATTATTTTCACAGAACATAAAAAACCATTTACAAATAAATGGAAAAAAGACATTAAATTAAGAAATATTGCAAGTTTTTTGCACTTAATTAAACAGTGTATCTAAATGACCCACACGAATTTGAAAAATTGTTTATTTTACTATCAACTACTTTAGCATAAATCAAAAAAATTAATGGAAATCCATGGTTTCATAATTCAAGCAAATATAAGTTATTGCTACATGCCCAGAATGAATAAAATATAAAGGTTTGAAAATAACAAGTGTTTTAAATGTGAGACAACAGGGCCTCTCAAATGTTGTGGGATTTTAATCAGAAAAAAATTCAGAAATCCACTTGCCACTTCCTAATAAATTTAATAATACATGCACTCAAGACTGATAATCCTACACATAGGTATACGTGAATGTTTATGAAGATAAGACACCACAAGAATGTTCAGAGTGGCATTAGTTATAGTGGAGATAGCTAGAACCATTCCAAATGTGCACTAGCTATAATACTGTTGGAAAATGAACAAAACATACTTCAACCCAGCAAGGAGGACTCTCACAAAATAATGGTAGGAAAAGTAGCAAAAAAGGTATAATTTTTATTAATTTATTGTATAATAATCTTAAAACGGACAAAACTAATCCATCATGGTAGAAGGCAAGATAGCAGTTGCTATCATGGAGTCAGAAGTGTGTAGTTTCTAGGATGTAAAAGTAGGGTGGCTTCTTCAGTGAGCACTATTCCATTTCTGGATCTGGACATGGTTACACAGCAGGTCTTGGCCAGTGAAATTCATTAAGTTATCTATTTAAAAATACATATTCTTGAATTTAATTATTATGCTTCAGTGCACATTTACCCATAATGCTCCATAAAGAAAAGACTATAGTGAGTCTCAAGTTGAGTCAGTAATTTTGATATAACGTATATCAAATAATAATCCACATTGCTTTCAGTGGCATTTGATAGTTACTGACAATATGTTGTGTCCTAAAACATTAAAATAATTAAGTACTTTTTCTATCAACAATAAAGTTAAGCTAGGTATAACTATTTAAAAAAAGATAAATTGAAAATATTCCCTAGTTGGAACAAAACATTTCTAAGTGATCCATGATTTATAAGAAATATTAAAGGAAAAATAAATGATAATGAAGACACAACAGATGAAAACATTATTTTTACAAAACATGAAAAACATTTATGAATAAAAGGAAAAAAGACATTAAATTAAGAAAACTTGCAGCCATAAGATGGAGTACACTTTGCTTGGAGGACAACTTACACCCTTAAGACTATTCGTGTACACTGAAACATGGTAGAAAATCATCAAAGAAATATTCCATCTCAAGACAGCCCTGGCTGGCATAGCTCAGTGGATTGAGCATGGGCTGCGAACCAAAGCATCTCAGGTTCTATTCCCAGTCAGGGCACATGCCTGGGTTGCAGGCCACGGCCCCCAGCAACTGCACATTGATGTTTCTCTCTCTCTCTCTTTCTTCCTCCCTTCCCCCTCTAAAAATAAATGAATAAAATCTCAAAAAAAGGTCTACTTTAAAGACACCAAGTAAAAAAAAAAATGTAACAATGCAAAATAAGGAAAATAAGGAGAAGATAAATAAAATAACTAGAAATGAAATGCTCAATGTAATAAAATTGAATCTAAGATAATACTTATTTGAAAAATTACTTCTGATAATTTCATTGTAAAATGTTAAAATTAAATAATACAAAGTATCAATATCAATAATTAAAAAGGGAACAACCTCATGCATCAAATGAGAATATTTAAACCAATCACAGCCAATAAAATTGGCAGTTTTGAGAAATGGAAAATCTCTTTTAAAATAAAATTAGGAAACAATCACACAGTGATATGGAAGTCTAGCTTACTGTAAACATTTTTAGAGAATCAATCAATTTAAGAGAAGAGACCACAATTGACCATCAAGTATATTACACTTTAAAAATACTTTTTACAGAAAAAAAAATTAATAACAAACATACTTTTTGTAAAAGTAGAGCAAATGAACTTTTTGTATCAGAAATTTTGTGAGATAATTTTCTCAATCTGGTCAAAGCTATGATTGAAAAATATTTTTAAATGGGAGTGAAAGAGATTTTAAAGATGATTGCATTTTGTAGAAGGGGGAAAAAGGCTGTTCCTTCTCATGGCAGAATGTAACTTCTCTTTTATGTTAAGAATTGCAATGTTCATAACTGATACACATTTTTTCATAAATGTATACAAACATGTACAAGCTGCTCAATCTCCAATTATTTTTATTGCTGTATAGGGAAAGTGTTATATTCTGGAAGACTTAATGTGCTGTATGTTTTGCTTTACAAGGAAAATCAATCCCCATGTAACAGGGTGCAGCCAAGAGGGGAGCCTCAATAGGGATCTGTAATAAGATCCAGAAGAGCCTGGAGATAATTGGCTCCACACCACAGGGCCACACCTGCCCAGAATCTGGCAGCTGTGGCCAATTGTGAGAGGAGCTGGAAATGGGGCTTCAGAGGAAGATTGGCGCTGGGATTTAAACCGAGACGCGGCAGCTATTTGAGGGGGGGTGCATGCGTAGCCCTGCAAGAGAGAACCACACAGCTTGAGCAGAGTGGAGACTCCCGCAGCCCTGAGAGGGAGAACCACGCGGCTCTGGCAGAGTGGGGACTCCCGTGGTCCAGGGAGAGAGGACCACGTGCCTTTGCCAGAGTAGGGACCTCCGCAGCTTTAGGAGATATGGTACTCTGGACTGGGCAAAGGGGGAAGGAAGAGAGGACTGTGTCTGTTTGTGGGTGCTTTAAGGGACTTTAGAATTTTTGGTGAAGACATTAGGTCCCTAACTTTAAGTTTGTATAGCATTAAATAAACGTTTCCTTTCCTTTTCACGAATCTCTGGCATTGAGAGACATCTTTCCTCTGGCGGTGGACATAATGGACCTGGGGGCTTCTTTATATCATCTCAGGCCCCCCCTTGTTTGTTCTATAACACCCATAGTCATAATATAAAATGACCATTAAGATGAATAAATGTCACAAACCTTGGGAAACACAGCTGTGTCATTATGCAAAAATGACGCAAGGGAACTTTTTTCTACCAGAGTTAATGGAGTTACAATGGAACAAAATTAAATAATACGTTAATGGCAAATAATTTTTTTCCAAATGTTAATATATTATTTCAAATGTTCAAATCAGGTTACATGAAGTTGGCTAAGTCCAACAATTATTCAAAATTATCTAGTTTTACTCACTTTGAAGTAATTAAATATATAATCTTTTTTCAGTACTTAATTTATGTCATATAGGAGATAATCATTTCAAATGTACTTTGTAATTATCCTGCTATGAGAGTTTTATATCAGGCAGTGCAAAAATTAAAGCATTATCAAACTTATTCTAAATTCAATTTCAAAAAAAATAGAGACAAATTTAAAATTTCAAAATAATATAACTATAAACATGCCATCTCTTTTTATATAATGAAACATAAAGGATGTTTTAATTTTATATTAATGTATTTGAGGTATGCCCACCAAGTGATATTATGTGATCCAGCCATCATGTGATATGAAAAATAGAGACATTTATTGAAAAAAGATACAAGATAGAAGAAATATTATACCTAGGACAATGACACCTCAGTCCCCTTTAAAGTAGGCACCTTGGGACTTCATACAATTCTCCCAATTGCCATCAGCTGCCCAGTCATGTTTTGCTGAATCTCAGCTGGAGTCTGAAATCTCTTACCTTTCAAAGGTGATTTTAGTTTGGGGAAAAGCCAGAAGTTGCAGGTCACCAAATCTGAGCTGTAGTGGAGCTGAGTCACCTGGGTGATTTGATGTTTCACCAAAAAACTCTGCATGAGACATGATGTATAAGCAGGCAGGTTGTTTGATGAAGCTGCTCATCACCAGTTGCCCATAGCTACAGCCTTTTGAATCATCCAAATAGTTTCCATGGAGGAATGTCCAAGCTTAATGTATAATTTGAAGCAGATTCATTGTTCTACTCACTCAGTCATTTTGAATGTGAGGGCTACACAGTACACATGCTCACTCAACAGTTTCTAGTGCCCTCACTGACTGGTACTGGGAGGTCATTATTGTTCACACCTGCGTATTAAGTCCACTTTCCTTGGCTACCAGGTTACATTAATGTCTCAAACTGTTCTCATTATGTTAACAATGGTTGCACTTTTTCCAGACAGACCTCGTGTATAAAAGCCAACAAGTGTGTTAAAAGTTGTTGAGTGACATCAATCATTAAGGAAATGCAATTCAAAGCCACATTGAGACAATATCTCACACTTACTAGGGTAACTACAATAAAAATAAAGGAAATAGAAAGTGGTGGTATGTGCTTTTTCACCCTGTTATAAACTATTTAGACTCACTCTGTTTCTATTCAGTTCCACTAAACTCCAATATTTTTTAGGCTTCATTTAGTATGCAGAGTGTACCAGAGATTGACAAATATACAGGTGAGCCAGCTAATGTTGATTGAGTCTTTGGTTGTACGCACTAAAAGTCGGAGAATAATACCAGGCTCTAATGGCAAACATTTCTGTTGTAAAAGGAAAGAAAAAATAATTTTAAAAAATTACTAGAAATAAACAATTGCTAGAAATATGGAGGAAATACATCCATATTATTAAATCGAATTGTGCTGCTAACTTTTGGTCTTATTAGAACATTTTTACAACACATGTCTTACCAAGTTTTATCTTCCTTTTTTATACTTCTATGCTATTTCATAGCATAACAATAATTTTCATGTATTTTTGATACATGAAAGGCTGATATCAACTGAATTAAAACTTGAATGGTTGGCCATTTCTGTATTTTAATAACCATATCAATTTTAAACAGATGATACCATCTGTTTTCAAAGCCTGTAGGAAAATTTAAGCTTGGTTTAAACTATAAACAGAGTACAACTTATTTCTCATTAAAAAGAAGAAGAAAGAAATAATGTATTAAAATTATTTAGAACAATTTGCAAATGTTCTTCCAATTAAACGACTGTCTATAAAAATGGATTATAGAGGTTTCACAATAAGAAAAAATTAGTTCATTTTATGTTCAGTTGTTTGCAACATTTTGCCTTTGGACTTGAATGTTCTCAAAACTTTTACTTTTTACATACTTATATGCTATACAAAACAGGAAAGAAATAAAACAATAAGAGAGATGAAGACATGATATCTGACAAAAAAGGATTCTGGAGAAAACTAAAAGAATTACTCAAGAAAATGTAAAAACATCCTAGAGAAGCACATAGAAGTCAACCCATGCAGACAGTAATAGACATAAAAATCTAGAAGAAAAGTCCAGGAAATATAGAATTCAGTGTCTGATATATACAATTTCACAGATGTTCCAGACCTTATCAAAGGAATAGAAGTAAATTAGTGAAAAAATTATATGAGTATAGGTAACATTAAGTGCATGACCCCATAGGACACTGATTTACCCCAAAACAATTCCTAGCCAAGAAAATGAGTGTGAGATTACATCACTTGGAAGTGAACAATGTTTAAAATTACAACAATTAAGTACTACATATTAATATGACCAAAACCTGTCATTAAATTATATTTGGAGGACAAGAGAAAGTAAAATATTTATGTTTTTATTAAAAAGTAATAGTAAAATTCACATAAATTATTGGAGGAATTCGGTAGAAAATGTATACAATAAAAGTTAAGAATTAATTGTGTAAGTAAGTTATTTAAAAGGAAGTAAAGAGCAGAAGGAAGGGAGGTCATGGTGGTAAAGGATATTGCCATAAGTCTATATTGAGAGCTGGGAATTTCCTCCAGTCAGTTTTACATATTCCATTTCAGTGCAAGAGCTCCAGAGGTGACTGTTTGGAAGGACAAATGGGCAAGGCTCTTCACTGAAGTCTTTCATCACACCCAGATCAGCCTTCTCGAACTTGGCTTTATTTTTCATGTTTCTCCCACATTCTTAATGACTAAGATTATACAAATTCTCGAGAACTAGGTCTGTATGTTACAGATAGGCCTTACAAGTGAATTACAATGGAAATTTTTCCAATAAGTTGTTTTTTAATTAGCAATTTGATAAATAGAGGAACAGTCTGATATTATTTCCAGAGGAAAGAAAAATCATTCTGTATTTAGAGCAAATGTCTGGAGAAAAGTAAAGGCAAAACCTTAGACTGGAGAAGTGTATGGCCTTCTCTTCCCTATCCTACCTGGTAACTATCTGACATCTTGTATTGAAAGTTAACGATGTTTTCATATCAGATTTCAAACTATATTGTTTTCTAAATTTATATTACATATTATAAATGTTATTATATATTATATTTATACTCATAAATGTAATTTATTTGTATTATATATAATATAGCTTTGAAATATAATTTTAGAAAATTATATAAAGATGTAAAGATGTCTTATGACATTTCTGCAGATGATTTTATAGATGACGATTTTTCATCAGATGATTTTATAACATCTATAGATGTAAATTTACATCTATATTACATATTATAAATATTATATATTATATTTATACTCATAAATGTAATTTATTTGTATTATATATAATATAGCTTTGAAATATAATTTTAGAAAATTATATAAAGATGCAAAGATGTCTTATGACATTTCTTTTAAAATATTTTATAGGTAATAATCACTCTTCCTTAAAATTTACACAAAGCTTTTGCTACAAATGAAGGAAAGGTAGATACTTATTTAGGACAACTTTAAAAGTTGTAGCCAAAGATCAACCATTTGCTACATGTCCACTTGGCTATGATGAATTTAACTCATTGCCCATGTTAGGGTTAATCCTGTGTTTATCTGTCTTAAGAACTATAGACTATTTTCTACTTGACGAGTGTCACACGGAATGATTGTCCCCTAGGTGGAAATACAGTTTTATTTCAGTCATTCCCTATATAGAAAAATGCATGATTCATCCCATTTGGAATGCAAAATTTATTTTTTTTGTTAACATTCACTGAGCCAGAACAAAATGCAACACATTTTCAAAATCCATACATGTCAGCAGGTATAAAAAGGGAAAACTGCAATGGGAAGACAAAAGGCAAGACCTCACAATTTTACTCAATAACTTATTAGAATAGTGAATTTACTTACAACCCTAGCATGATGACCATGCTAGAATTTTTATGGAAATTCTTGACTAAAAAGCAGGAGGGAGTCTTTTCCCCATGCCAGACACTAAACTGAATGACTCACTTTATGATGTAAAGGTTCAGATCTAAATAAGATAGACACACTTTTTATGATTTATGTTAAAATTATTTTCCCTTTTATTGTTTCCCTAAAAACATTACTCCTTCAGACTTCTGCTCATTGTTTTTCTTTTCTTAAATGCTTCACATATTTGAGCTGAGCTGAGTCCTCCTATTAAAGATTAGCAGACAAATAAGGACTCATTTGTTGTATTATTCCATGGATGAGTCCTTTCTACTTTGGTTAGTAAAAGCAAAACAAACAACTCAGATAGGTAGTTTTAAGACATGTATTTTTTTATATTAACATAAAATAGTAACATTTCATGTGAATGTCATGTATATATAAAAAGTGTATTTCATCTAGCTATTTTCCTCCTGATTATTGGTTGACACCCATTTGTTGGGTCTGCTTCTGATTTTCAATGTCTGTCTCTGAAAACAGACAGTCAAAAGAAAAGAAAGACGGGGGCAGGAAAAGGAAGGAAAAGAAAAAAATTAGTCTAAGCAGCACTTGACATAATATTTTTGTAATTCAGTTTTAGAATTCAAACACATCACTCTTTCCACATTATATTGATCAAAGTAAGCAGAGAAGCACATCAGATACAAGGGATGGTGAATGAAGTCAAAGGGTCTGTTTTTCTGTTAAGCTGTATTTATGCAGTACACAAGTTATTTAAAGTGTCAAAGATAGAGCCAAATTATTTTATTACAACATTTAAATCATCATCAGAATAAGTGATTTAAACTAGCAAGATCTCATTATCATCATAATAACCTTCTCAAACTGTTCTCAAGCAGCTTATAGATATCTGAAATCCACCCATGTCCCAAAGGACTTTTTTACTGTATAATCCATTGCTACAATGAGTGAGTATACCTAATCTAGAAATAAACACTTTTCAGAGTTGTGGATTTAACTGCCCTCATCAACATAGTTACTTACCCGGTGAAAGGGAAAAAAACAAGTGGCGATGGCAGATCTGATCCATAAGAGCATGTCTATTTGAACTTTATAAATATTGATTTTTTTGCTGTTTCTAAACTAAACCTTTTACTGTATCATATTCCTAGTCCATTAGTATATTGACATATGTTTAAATCGCATGACATGTCACCCTATGTGCTATAAACTGTATTACTTTTCTCTTGTTTCCTTTCCATTTCAAATGGCACCATTTAGTTTACCTGATGCTAACACCCTGCTGCTGATTTCTCAAGACTCTGTCTTCTCTAACGCCAACCAATTCTGTTGCCTTTAGTGATTATTTCTAAGGAAATCATGATTTCATTATATGTTTTACATCTCAGTAACATTTAGTGGTGTTTTTATACTCTATTAAAGAAAAAAGTACTACTCTTCTCACCATCTCTATTGTAGAATATACGTGCACATAAAAGATACCGCCTTTGTATTTCCTAGGCTCCCATACTCCCTTCAGTCAAATTTGCTTTGCAAGAAGGTCCTCTCACATATGTTATTGAGGAGACAACAAACAAAGGGACTTCTACAAGTGTTTCTCTATCAGCAATTTGTAATTTTGTCAGTTACTTAAGTCAGTATCAGGTTGAATATTAAATCTCAGAAGGCACATACAAACCTGAAGTAGGCATTTTCCATTCTTTGTGCAGAGAAGCATCGATCAACAAACAATATATATTGAACAGGAAGTATGTGTCTAACACCATATTAATTGGTATTAATGCAACAGTACCTTCAAAAGATAGTCTTCCCCTTTTTAATCTAACGCAGACCACCAATCTTCAAAGAGAAAGAAGAATGAAACAACCACTAAGAGATGAAGAGTCACAGTGTTGCTCATCAGGTGGAAAATGGTAGCTTGTTCTTTAGTTTCCTGTTGTTTTTCAGCTCTGTGTTCCAGTCTCTCATTGAGGCTGGCTTTAACTTATTTCTTTCCCTCCCTCCCTCCCTCCCTCCCTCCCTCCCTCCTCCCTCCCTCCCTTCTTTCCTTCCTCTCTGTCTTTCTTTTCTTTCTTTTTTGTGAGAATTTGGAAACCCCTTTCCCAGATAAGTTCATTGTCCTCTTACCCAATATAGGAGAGGCAAGGTGATGCCAGCTTCCATACAGTGTCATTTCCCTGCTTCAGTACACCAGCACTGTTACAGCCAATGGTGTTACATGAGCTGAATGGTCTTTTGACTTGGGGAATTTGGATGTTCACTCTATTAATACATTCTTTTATAGCCAACTTCAATTTGCACTTCACAAGGTGCTATCATATCAGTCAGCGTCATAGCATAAGCCCCGGGAAACCTGCCTCCTCTTTTCAGGTGCAAATGTTTAATATAACTAGCTATAAGAGAATAACTGAGACTTGAAGTGATGAGACATAAAGGCATTAGGGTTTGGGAGATAAGAACAAGAAATATTGGACCTGATGAAATCAAATACATGTTCATGTGAAATGATTAAGACTTGGTCATCATGGATCATTTGCTTAGCAAATATATTCTTCTATTTGTGTTATTAAATGTGTTGTCCTACAACAAAATGATTCTCAGCTGCAGTGACTATTTTTATAACAATATATGCATTCTATAAAATAAGTTTAAAACACCGCATTACTTATGTCTTTGATATCACATGCCCACAGAGACTCTCACTCACTAACTTCCCCTTTTCACTAACACAAACCCTACATGCACTGAAATTAGATCAATTTTCTGGTCATTGATTTCACCTAGAATATATGTTCTGTCAGCTTGTCAACTCGTGCTTGAATAGGCAAACTTCTACTCTTTTCCCCCATTTATTTCTTTATTTTTCTTTTGATTTAATCTTTATTATATTTTTCTATTACCATTTAATCCCTTTGTACCCCTCCCCCTTGCAATCACCACCCTACTGTCCTTGTCCATGAGTCTTCTTTCCTTTTTATTCAATCTCTCTGCCTCCTAATCTCCCCCATTAGCTGTCATCCTGCTCTCTTTCTGTGACTTTGTTTCTACTTTGCTTGTTAGTTCAGTAAAACTGTGGTCTCATATTTTCCAGTTGCCTCTTTTTGACTACATACTCTTCCTTAATTTACGTTCACAATTTTTTTCTTAAATCTCTCTCTCAGTGTATGGCTATAGCACCTTTTTCGTACTTACACTATAATATCAAAAAAGTGCTGTATAACTTACTAAATTTTATTTGCTTATTTATGTCACTACTCTGAGATAGTGTGGAAATTTAATTCTATAAATTATTGTATTTTCTGTGTAAGTACATTTGGTAGATACTAGGCATTTGGTAATTATTTGTGAATGATTGAATGTTCTGCCTTAACCGTACTGGGTGATGTGAAGTCATTCCATTCTTTATAACTAAGTTCTATATTACTACTTTAACACTGCCTTGGATTTGAATTTCAGCACAGTAGCTGACTGCAGGGCTTTGAGCAAACCTTTTTATACAAATAAATCCTAGTTTATCATCTATAAAAATAAATAGCTAGTTTATATTCTTTCATATTTAATATCATCAAGCTACTAAAGATGGATGGGATCATGGAGACTAGAAAAAATAAATAGAAAATACAAAAACCTGCAACATAAGCAATCCTTTTACTCCTTAGCTATGCAGAGAGACTTCATTTCATAAGAGAGACTTCATTGCATAGTTATAATATATTGATGTAGACCACAAAGGATACTGATGAAAAGAAGGACATGATAGAGGGAATAAACAAATGACCACAGCATCCTTACTTGATTCCCCATCTCTGTTCCACACTGCCCAAATCACTCTCTCATGCACCCTCTTATTGCTTGTCGTACCCTTCACTTTGCTAACTTCCTTAGGGCAGCCAGTTCTAGGGCAGCCAATTGTAGGCTTTTGTTTAGATTGATTTCTTCTACTTTTTTTTGGTGTACCTGCATATTCATGTTTAATTTTTTTTGCCTTTGTCTTGCACTTATTAACCTATTACCTATGTTGTTAAGAATCAACTTAAGAGCTTTAGCTTAAGTACTGATAAAAGATGGAAAAGAAAAATTATAGTAAAAACATTTGTTATTCATCAAAGAACTTTCATTCCTCCAATGCATATTTCAAAAATTAAGTACAATATTCTATCAAATTAAAAATGATTTAAAATCTTAACATCCTATGATAGTATAGGGTGGGACAAAGTAGGTTTACAGTTGTGAGCACAAGGAACAGAGTATATTCTTGTATTATTATTTATTATTTTCCATACAAACAACAGTAAACCTAATTTTTCTCACTCTGTGTACTAGAAAATGTGGGTACACAGAATTTGTTACTGTATTTTTCTCATTTACAAGAGTGAAAAGACCGTAGTCCACAACATAATTTCCCTTCCAAAACTGAAGGTAAGGAGGAGAAAAGGGATGTTGTGGAGGGTTGGGATAGGCAATGAAGAATGCTAATCTCATGAAGCTGAGTAAATGATTGAAAGAAGACATGTTAATAGGTTTATGTATAAGGGGGAATCTCACATGTAATTATAAATTACAGGAAATTTAAGGGTTTGAGAATCATAGAATTCTTGATTTGCAGGAAATACACAATTATTGTTTGTAACTACTTGTCTCAGGATGAGGACTCTAATCCTGCTTCTTTCTGAAAAATCCAGTAAATGACCTTAAAAAAAAGTTAATGTAAAATGATATTTTCAGATTTAAATGTATGTTTAACTTAATCAATAATCAGGAAAAAACAAATTTAGTTCCCAATGGGGGTCTGCAGTACTGACTGGTCCTGTCTGAAATTGTCAGCACTGAATTTCTAGTGGCTATTATTATTTTCACTGTATGCCTTCACTCACATTCCATGTCACTTACCAGTTCTTCACCTCCAAAGAAACCAAACCATTTATCTGTTCTTTTCATGAGGCCTTTTCAAATTTCTCTCATAGTGTGTATTTATATTCATAGTTTTACTATTAATTTTAGACTGTAATGTCATATTCCCAAACTTACTTTAAAAAATCTTTATATATTTAGTACAATATAGCTTATTCCCTTATACTAAAAAATGCTGACTGAATGATTTATTTATTCATATAATTTAGTTCCCATGATTGAGATTTTCAGGTAATTATTCCCCTTTTTTTTCAAGAGGTAAATCTCCATTCCTTGTTTATGGTTCCCAAGCCCCTGTTTATATTTTACTGTTCTCTAAATTTACACATATAAACTTTCAACGAACCTCTTGGATTCTACTTATTACTTCTTTATTGATATGTATTTAAGCTAAGTAACATGGGAGATATTTCTCTGAAGATCCAAAAGTAACACCATTTTTACCATACAGCTGTCAAGCTTCTGTCACATTATCATTTTGTTTAATCTCCAAAGAATAATATCATCATTGTTCACCTCTTTCTGCAAAAGGAAAACAAAAACAGGTAATCTTACTTATTTTTAAAGTTTATACTTCCAAACACATAGCTATTTTCAGGCATTCTTTTTAGTCCTGTAATATGCAAAAATCTATCTAATATTAACCTGCACAATTTTCTTTGAATTCTTTGATCACTTATTTAGCTAAATTCATGTCAAGATAGTAATATGAATGATTGCTTTTCTGTTTTCCTTGAAATAACTCTTTTTGATGATCTTTGTCAATAATTATTTTTAACTAGATTAAACTCCAATTTAAGTAATTAAGAAGCACCACTTTGGAAGTAATTAAAAGATAACTCAGGCTCATTATGAAAATAAACTGATGAAGTCTATAACTTTATTATACTGTCTTGTTTTATAGCTAGAGGAGTTATTAATTATTTACATATTTCACAACACTAAGTCCTATATAAAATTCCTCAATGATCACAGAATTTTGTGAATAACAAGATAATAAAATCATTTAACTATAGTACAAATATATGCTCTAAAATATACTGAGACTCAAATTGGAGTCTAGAAACCAAAGTTAGAATAATGCCAAATGCACATAAATATAGGTTCTGTAAATTTTCCATGACTGATGATTCATTGCTTTGATGATATCAATGATACAAGGTGTTATGTGAGTCATTTCCTGCAGTTTTTCTCTTCTATCCTTTCCTTGCCAGTATATGTGAGAAATAGTTTTTCTGGACTGATCTTATTCCCTAATGTTCAACTTTTGCTCTCAGTTCCTGGGGCTTCGAACATGTATATGTCTATATTAGCAAAGAAAAGGTAGTGTAATTAAAATTTGAATATAATGTTCTCTAATTAATTATTCTGTATATAATTATCTAGCATTATTCAAAATTGTATATATTTGCAAATGAAACAGTGATACTTGCCAATCTTATCTAAGACACATCAACAAAAGTAAATTATTTTATGTAAGTCTATATTTGTTTACTATTTCAGTTTTTATTTCATTATGTTAAGGATATTTATTTTGTTCATTATCATCCATGCCCAGAATTTTATTTTTAATTCCTGTGAAAATTAACATTGAAATTTTGACAGGAATAGCATTAAATCTGTATACTTCTTTGGGTAGTATGGAGGCTTTAAAAATATTAACTCTTCAGAATGTATGAACACAATTTGGCTTTCTGTTCATATTGTATCTTTTTCAATTTATTTCATCAATATTTTGTTTTTCTCAACATACAAATCTTTCATTGTCTTGGTTAATCCCTATATTTTTGTTCTTTTTGATGCTATTGCAAGTAGATTGTTCTCTTTTCCTTTTTCTTTTTTTTAAGGTTAGTTTATTGTTAGCACACTGAAACACAACTGATCAATATATGTTTATTTTGTATCTTGCAACCTGACTGAATTTGTTTATTTATTCAAAGACTATTTTGAGAAGTCATTAAGGTTCCCTACATATCAGATCATGTGATTTGCAACCATATAATTTTACTCCTTCCTTCCCAACTTGAATGATTTTTTTTTTTCTGACCTACCTGGTCTGCCTAGGACTTCTGGCACCATATTCAATAAAAGTGGTGGGAGTGGGCATCATTGCCTTGCTCTTAATCTTAGAAAACATGTTTTCAGGTTTTTTTTATGATTGAGAATCATATTAGCTTTTCATATGTGATATTTTCATAGTTCTTAACCTAAGATTATTGATTTTTTCAAATTATTTTTCTGAGTTTATTGAAATAATCATATGAATTTTATCCTTCATTCTGTTAATGTGATACATCGCATTATTTGATTTCCTTATTTTTTTATTTTTTATTGTTGTGCAATTACAGTTGTAATTTCCCTCCCATTTCCCTCTTATTACTCTCCCCTCCCCTACCTACTCCTACCTCCCACATTCAGTCTTCCTTTCCCATTGCCTTTATCCATGGGTCCTTTATGTTGAATAATCCTTACATCCCAGAGATAAATCCTACTATGTCATGATCTCTGACCATTTGGTTGTGCCATTGATTTTTATTTGCTAAATTGGAACCACATGAAATTCCAAATAGCCAAAGCAATCTTTAGAAAGAACAAAGTTGGAGACATCACATTCCCTGATTTCAAAATATTTTATAAACTTTGAGTAGTTAAAATAGTATAGTACTAGAAAAAAAATAGACAATTAGACATATAAGCCAATGGAATAGGGTAGAGAGTATGAAAGTAAGCACATGAATATATGGCCAACTGATTTTGACAAGAGTGCCATGAATCAATACATCATGAGGAAAGAATTTTTTTTAACAATAGAGGAGAAACAGGATATGCACACATAAAACCATGAAACTGGACCCATACACAAAACTCAACTCAAAATGGATTAAAGACTTAAATCTAAGATGTGAATTTATAAAATTTTCAGAAGAAAATTAGGAAAAAACTTTATAACATTGTCTTTGGCAATGATTTCTTGGACATGGCATTAAAATCAAAGTAACAAAAGGAAAAACAAAGTAACAAGAGGGGCTATATCACACTGAAGTGCCTCTGCACAACAAAGAAAACAAGCAATATAGCAACGAGCATTATGCTAAATGAAATAAGCCAGGCAGTGAAAGACAAATACTATACAATCTCACCTATAAGTGGAACCTAATCAATGAAACAAACAATAGAGCAAAATATAACCAAAGACATTGAAATAAAGAATGAACTGACAGTACCCAGAAGGGAGGGCAGAGGGGGATAGCAGGGAAAGGAGGGAAACAATCATCAAAGAACATGTATAAAGGACCCATGGACAAAACCAAAGAGAGATAAGACTGAAGGTGGGAGGTGGGGTGGGTGGAATGGGGGAGACTGGCAGGGGGGAAATGGAGACAACTGTATTTGAACAAATGTATATATATATACATTTCTGATCACAACAGAATTACATTCAAAAGTCAGTACCAGAATGATATCTGGAGAATCCCCAAATATTTGGAATCAACACACTTTTAGTAACATTTAGGTCAAAGAAATCTTCAAAAGAAACATTAAATAAACCATACTATGAACTGAATGAAAATATAATTCATAATTTGTGGGATGTTGCTAACCAGTATTTAGGGTTTAAATTAAAACTCTGAAGGCCCTATTAAAAAGAAGAAAATTCTCAAACTCTTGATGTAAGTTTTCATTTTAAGAAACTAAAACAACAGTAAATTAAGCCAAAATATAGCCAAAAAAAAGTTACAATAAAGATGAAAGCAAAATGTATAAAATAAAAAAAATAAAAAAACAGAAAAAAGACAGAGAAAATCAAGGAAATAAAAGCGAATTCTTTTAGACCAGTGATATTGATCAATCTCCAGCCAAATGTATCAATAAAGAAGAAATACATAGCCTATTTTAAGAGTGACATAAAAATGAGAGGATACTAAATGGACAATAAAGGAATGTTAAGAATAGTAATGTGGTATTAAATGTGAAAGCAGATAAAAAAGATAAATTCTTTGCAAGATAGAAACAAATTTCATTGAAGATCAAATAACAGATAAGATGAATAGACCTACATCTATGAAAAATATTAAATTTGTAGTTAAAAACTATTTTTCAGGAAGAACTTTTCATTCAAATGACTTTACAGCAAGTCTTATCAATATTTTAACAAAAAATAATAATTTTACAAAAGTTCTACAAGGAACTAGAAGAAGTTTTATTCTCTAACTTTTCTATGAACACAGCCTTAATTTCATACTAAAATCAGACAAAGATTTTATAAGAAAATAAATATCTTTCATGAAATAATATTCCTGATGAACACATATGTAAAAATGCTGAACACAAAATTTTGGTAGTCAAATTAAGCAACATATAAAAATGCTCATACATATATCATAACCAAATAGAGTTTGTTTCCTAAATACAAGTTTGTTTTAACATGAGAAAGTCAATATTATATTTCATTGTATTAACAATTTTAAAAAGGAAAAATATCACCTTCATAAATACAGAAAAAACACTTAATAACATCTAATATCCATTTCTGTTAAATACTTTAAACAAAGTATTTATAGAAGAAATCTTCCTCAACCCAATAAAGGGTATCTACAAATATACAAGTTACCTAATATGTTACAGTAAATGACTAAATATTTCCCCCTAAGATGAGAAATAAGACCCAAAAGTCTGCTCTTAACATCTCTATTAACAATGTACTAGACATTATAGTTAGTGCAATTAAGTAAGAAAAATGATGAATTTACAACCGGATTAAAAAAGGACAAAAATGGTTTCTGTTTACAGCAGACATGCTTGTCTATGTAGAAAAATGGGCGGAATTGATAACAATTTTGTAGAACTATGATATGAACTTCATAGAGTTGCAAAATATTACATAAATATGTATATATATTTCTATATGTCAGAAATGAACATTTGAAAATTAAAATTTAAAAATAATACTATTTACAATAAAATGAAAACACATGAAACAAAATTCTTAGGGATATATCTGACAAAAATGTTGCAGAACTTTCATGAAGTTTTTCAAAGAAAACTACAAAATATTGCTGAGGGAATTTAAAGACCTAATAAATGGAGATGTTTATTATGTTAATGGATCATAACATCTAACAGTGTTAAAATATTAATTTTGCACATTGATCTATAGATTCAATGCAATCAGTCAAAATTTAAGTAGGTTTCTTTGTTGAAACTGACAAACTGAACTGGGGCAGGGGACAGTGATGGGAGGAAAAAAGGATCAACTATGGTGAAGAACAACAAATAAATAACAATGAAATAAAGTACAAAGCACATAACACTTTGAAAAACTGTGAAAAATATAAATTAGCAATGCCTGATATTAAGACATTATAAAACAAAAATATTTAAGACGGAGGTACTGGAAGAAACATATCCAATCTGATCAAAAATCAGAATACAGATTTCAAAAGTAGTAATTGCATGAAAAACTGATTTTTTAAAATACATAAAGCCACTTAAGTAGAAACTGGAAGAAAGTATGTTCATCAAACAGAGCTGGAACTTTCAGATATCCATATGCATTAAGTTAATTTTGCTCCATAGTTAGACTAACACCATATATGCAATGAACCTAAATGGTCCCAGACCTAAATGTAGAACCTAAAACTACAAGAATTGTAGAAACTACTCTGCAAGAAAATGTGTACACTTTCAGTTAAGCACTGATTTCTTGGGTGTGACAGCAAACACATGGCCCAAAAAAACAAATTTGATTGATTGGAACATACCAAAATTAAAAATAAAATGAATACACAAAGCCAAAAACTTACGGAAAATATTTACAAATCACATATGATAAAGGACTTATAGTCCCATTATAGAAAACATTCTCAAAACTCAACAATGAGAAAAGACTTACCAAACAAAAATAGACAAAATGTATTTTTGAACATAATTATCAAAGAAAATGCACAGATGGCAAAAGAGCACACACACAGAGTGCTCCACATCAGTGCTCATTACGGACATAAAAATGAAAACTAAATTAAAATTCCTCCCATGGTTGTTTAAATGGTTACAATTAAAATGACTTACAATTCCAATGTAGGTGAGCATGATTAAGAATTCAAACTCTCATATAATTCTAGAAAGAATGGATGTGAAAATAATAACACCACTTTGGGAAATAATCGGTTATGTTCTTAAGAAGTAAGTAATCTTATCTGAGGATTAATAAATCAGAGTAGTAAGTGGCATATACTCTAACTGATGCTAAAGTAGAAGTAGGTATATTACTTTTACAAACAGCTAAACTTGCACATAGAATCTAATTAGGCATTAGTAAAGAGAAAGTACTTGGATTGGAATGTTACATTATTTTAGGGAGAAGAACTACATTTTCAAGTATAACTTTTCAAAAAAATGTAAGTCGGTGGAGTTTCCAGCACATTTTAGGTAATGGTCAGAAGGAAGTATGCAAAGGTGAATGAATCACCAGTACTCACCGCCTTAATAATGTTTCTTAAAACAATGAAATTTTCAAATGATAAGCGATAGCATAAAGCTGAAAAAAGTTGTTATAACCATGGCAGTACTGTAATAGAAAGAATATTATGAACAGAGGACATTGCTCATCTTTACAGTGATGAAAAAACTGGTAAATTCCAAAACTGCTCAGATTGCAACTAAGTGAAAGTCTGCTTCTCCTATTCGGTTTCTAACACTCTTCCTCACACTGCTATTGAGAATAGCAGTTTTCTCTAATAAACATTTCTCCAAATGATTATGAATCAAAAAAGGGTAAACTTTTGGTGAAACTTCCAGCTTCAATGATGCCATAACTTTAGGAGCATTCTAAAATCAACTGTCAGGAGTCAAGAAGCATTATTAGTTTTGCTTTGGGGAAGCAAGACCAAAGATGGATTCTAATTTTTATGCCGGATAATCCTAGCAACAACTAGTTCATTTCTATTGCAGAGATTCCAGGGAATCAAACAAATTGGGTGTTCTAGTTAGCCATTCAAATATTCTTTTAAAAATATTGTTTTAAGAAGTACATTTCTAGACAATAAAAACCACAGTAAATTAAAAAAAGTAAAACTGATATTTAAAAATATCTGAAGATATTTTGTTTGGTTTTGATTTACTGTTTGTTTCTCAGGTATCATTTTAGAGTGTACTTTCAATCTATTGTGAATAGTATTTCGGCTGCATAGTGATTTTATGCTGTATTACAAATGATTACTTTTCAAACAAAAAAAATTACCATATCAAAGTTTTACCTTCATAACTACCGAGACCTCGAGTCGTATTTAACTCACTCCATCTTGTCGCTGGATAAATAGAACAGGTCATACTTTAGAGAAAGGAGGGATGTTGGTTTAAACAGATGGCTTTCTTTGTGTCTTCCCTGAGTCAAGGGGAACCATGGCAACAAGCTAAGAGGGGATGTTGCTTAGCAACTAGAAACATTAATGAAGAGATTTCCAAACTATTTTTAGGGGAAAAGAGTGTTTTGGAAAAACTTTAGGACTTGGCATAAATGTACACCAAAATTCATTTATGGAACATGCTGAGTACATAATCACAAATCTGGAAAACCTACTCCTTTATAAAGGAAAAATATCAAATAAGTGACTTATCGGACATTTTTTCTAAAAGTAATATTTTTATATTAATAGCAGCATTTATGATTAAATATAGCAAACATATTAAAACCACATCTTGAAATGTAATAATAAGAAAAGCTAGGGTAATTACAAAATCTATTACTCTCATGCACTGTAATACAATGTGAGATTTTATGTAGGGTCAGTAATTTATCCAGCTGAGCAGCTGTGATGTACCACGTCTACTAATATATGCGATGCCACCCCACAAAACGTCTCAGGGTGTTCTCCCCCGAGCTCGAACACTCACTGCTGCTGCAGCCTGACAAAGTCTGGCTTGGCTAAAAATATATTTCCCCTTGGAAAGTATCTTTCTTATTAGCCTTTTCCCCTGTATTATGTCTTAAAATTAATCTTCAGAATATGTCTCATGTTTATATATGCATATATAATTATAAATATATTTACATAAAATATTCAGTTATAAAAATAGAGCCAAACTGGGTGTTTAACATGGATGTATAAATACTTTTTTATCATTGTGTTTTGTGTGCACCTATATCAAAAAAATATACATTTTATTATAGAGGCCATGTCAAGTTTGACACAAAATCAATATATACATATATTTTATTATTTAATATATGGTTTTTCAAGTGTCTGTCATTATATTTACACTGTTTTTATGATTACCACATCACCAACACTGTGCTAGGCATTATAACAAATGTTGAGCATACTGCAAAGGAAAAACATTCTTCTGTGTTTGTCCTCTACTATAGCTCTGGACACCAAATATATGGTGGCTTTTTTTTTCCATAATAAGCAATTTTGTGACACCACCTGGATGACCCACAATTTAACTCAGTTGTGATACTACCCACCTGGAGACAGCATCACACCCCATGGGTTAGGGCTCGGTTTGGTAAGACTGGCCCCATTTCACTTGCGGACAACAACTCCAGGTTATTACCTGTTTTCTGACGGACAGGCTATAAACCAAGGGTCTCCCACAACTCCCTCTTTTGCTAGAGTGCATCACAGAACTCTGGGAAATATTTTACTTACTATATTAAGAAAGTTTAATCAACAGGGGCATCAGTATCACATACCACTTATAAACATAGTGTCCATATCTGAAATACATTAGTTGAAAGCTCACCTCTGTGCAGTCTTGTGCAAGTTATTAAATCTCCCCAGTTTTCTTCATTTTAAAATATGACTAAAAGTACTTACCACTATTAAATTAATTAAGCAAGGAGGCCATTAGGCTGAGATGGCTGTAATGTGTGGTGGCCTAGTAGTCAAACCAAAGCCTAAGCCTGGAAATATCTCCAGGTAAGAAATGGGAATCTAAGGACAACAAATGACAATTTATGCTGCAACCAATCAGTGAGTTCCTTTCTTTGCTTCGGTTTATTCACACAAAAGTTTCTCTCCAGCTCCCATCTGTGGAGCACTCCTAACTACAATATTGCTGGTGAGGCGTTGCTGATTCAAACTGATAAATGATCAATTAAACTCTTCAAAATTTTAGTATGTTTTAAGTTTATATCTTAACACTACTAAAGACTGTTAAGGATTAATAAACATGAAGCACAAATAAATGGATTGTGAGAATTGAGTGAATTAATACATAACCAGTCTTCAAATAATGCCTTTTCATTTAAGGACTTTTTGTTATAACGAGAAAAAATTTCAATTCTGGCCAGGGCCCTTGTGCATGTGTGTATGTGCTTTGCGAGTCTCCTGGTGTCTGCCTGGGTTTTCTCTGGAGACCCCTGTTTTCTTCCACATCCTGAAGATGCTCATGCTTGACTGTCATGTCTGGGTTGCCCTGGTCTGAGTAACTGTGGGCGTGACGGGCTCTGAGATGAAACGGGGTCCTGTGCAGGGCTGGTCCCACCTTCCATCCTGAGCTGCCAGGAGAGGCTCTGGCCACCTGCCACTTTGAACTGGAACAAGGAGGTTGGAAAAAAAGTGTCCTCACATGTTTCTATCAGTCTTTCTTAAGTGTATGCAGATCTCACATTTATTTCAATGTTTAATATTAGAAGTATTTTGGGTCTTTATTTAGAAGTATATTGATGTTTTTGTAACCAGAAATACTGTAGAAACTTGTCTTCATTACATCAATTTGCGATGGAAAATTGTTTTTTTTTTGCTCTGTGTAGTTTCAACTTAAAATTTCAGTATCCAAAAACCAATTGAAGAAGTTAAGTGAGGATGCACACTGTACATAACATTCTGAATGACGACATACACATTGATGTGCTCTTTTTTATGTTGGTATTATTTATTTGTATGCTTATTGCATATGCTATCCATAAAACTAGGGATTCATTACAGATGGACATGGATAAGAGGGTGGGGATTTACTGTGGGAGTGGGAGAGGGCTGTGTGGCCAGAGCAAAAAGGGAACATTGGGACAACTGTAATAGAATAAACAATAAAATATTTAAAGAAAAACAAACAGCAAAACAAGACATATAAGGGAGTCTTCTGAGTTTAAATGAAGTTATGATTAAAATTAAAAACTATTTAATGCAAGTTAGTCAATGTGTGTTATACTAGTTTACTAATGGAATAGGAAATATTTAGCAGTGCAAATTAAAGATACATTAGTCTAAAAATTTCTTCTTATGTATAAAAAATGATTAATCTAAAGTGAAAGTTGGTGATTTTCTTCTTAGATCTTTTTATTTTTGTTACGTTCTAGATGTTATGCTAGTATTTTGACAATATTATCCCTTCTTCTGCATTACCCAAAATATATTAGTTAGAACTTATTAATTCTTCAAAATTACCTAATCTGTACATCCAAGAAAGCAGCAGTAGCTAGATTTGTATCTGTATCAGTTTTCTTTTGCTGCATAGTGAATTGCCACAAGCTTAAGTATTAAAGCAATACCTGTTTACTGTCGCACAGGAAGGTTAGAATTGGATAGGCTGGACTTTCTCTGGGTCTCACAGGCTGAAATCAAAGTGTTGTCAGGGCCAAGAGGCTCTGGAGAAGAACCTCTTTTCTCATCCACTTGTTTCTGACTATAAATCAAGCACCCCCCCCCTTTTTTTTGCTAGCTGTCATCAGGGGACCATGTTTTACCCCCAGATGCTGCCTGTATTTGTGCTGCTACGTAACCCTCTCCACCTTCAAATTCAGCAACAGGGCATCCTTCTCACAGCCACCATCTTTCTGATTTCCTTTCTGCCACCAGCCAGAGAAAACTGCCTGCTTTTAACTGGTGTGGTGATTAGATTAGGCCCTCCCAACTAATCTCACCATTTTTAAATTTGGCTGATTAACAACCTTTATTACATCTGCAAAACTAAATTTACCCTAGGATATAATGTAGTCATGAAGTAATGTTTGTTTGTTTCTGCATCCTACTTACACTTGGAAAAGATTAAGGGAAGGGTCCTTGGGGATTATTTTAGAATTCTGCCTATCTTGTACCCAGGCCTGTTCCAGAAGGCCTCATTCCCTTAAATACTGTGTAATAATGTTCAAAGTGGTCTTAATATCTGTTTGAATTAATGTTAGGGTAAGCAAGCATTAGAAGAACCTATTTAGCTGGGTACACAACTAGATAAAAATAAAATTACCCCTATCTTCACAGATTTACATTGTGTTATACTAAATATCAGTCTCTTATGCTTTGAGAATGCTGTCAATATATCCAAATCGGTTGGCCTTTTTGGCTCTAGATTTAAGATCCAAATGTATCATTGAAAACTGTAAAATTTATCTCACAAAACTCTCCCTTTTCTGAGTTATACAAAAATTAGCCTATCATAAAAATCAATATGTAATTGTGCTTTGTGTTGGACATAAACATTATACCTACTTAATTATTCCTTAAATTCTTCTGCTCAATAAGATGCTTCTATTATTAGGGAAACATGATTTGTCATAATTTCTCTGTTCTTTTCAATAATGAGCATAACTTTTATTATCACAATCTTTCATATAATTGTCAGAATCAACATCCGATAAAATAATACTGAAACATAAAACCTAAAATTAGCAAGACTGATTGAAGTGTGTGGAAGTTTTGTCATTATTCACTTTATGTAATGTAAGACGTATGAGAGAAGTGTGAGTCTCACTCATGTGCCAATAATATGTAAAAAAGTGCTTGCAGTTTATTGATTGTCAAAAAAGTTCCAAGTAAAAACTGAATAAAATTGGATTTATTTTATAAATTATGCAAATAAATAAAGTCAAATGATAATCATAGTTTAGTATGTTGGCATTAAAACTTTTCTAAATAAATTATAAGTATATTAGTTTGAAAAATAAGTTTAGGACAATTTTCATCCAACTAAAACCTTCAACATAATTAATAACACTACTGCTTATTTTTTTATGTCAATTTGATAAACTTTTGCTAAATGTTTTGCTGGAGTATTATACATAAAATCTAATTATTTTCAGCTGTATAGTCCATAACATATCGGCCACATTATGCTCATCTATATGTGAAATAATTAGAGATAAATGCAGATCACATGCACTAAGGATCAATATATAGATTTTTTGTGTTTATCTTTCAAAAATTGTAATCCTACATTTTGTTATTATTTAAAAAATCACCCACTAGAATTACATGAATGAGAGGCACCTCTTAACCCAGATTAACTAAAACTGCATTCAAAGACCAGAATTTTAGTTTCTTTTGTGTTTTCTAGTGACTTTACTGTACAAACTTGAGAAATAATGAGCAATACTTCTAAACATGATTTTCTGTCCTCCATGTAAGAGCAAAAAAAATTCCAATAGTCAAAGAAATAAATAGGGTAAAACTCCTCATCAATTAACACACAAAATACAACAACAAATAACATTTCCTCCTTTCCATCACTTATTCACTCCAATATTAACTCTACTTATTACATGACAATGGATTAGGGTAGTCATTGGAAATAAAATGAAACAACACTCAGAATATATCCTCAACAATTTCACAGTCTGCTAATAATTCATATTAGTCACATCTCTGTCACTTAATATCATGTAAAAACTTATATGCTGTCTGTAAGTTCATTTTCACAAGCTGGTACATGTACTTAATTCTGTTATAAAGTTAAGAATATTAACAATCTGTGAGTTTCTGTTTTTCAAGGTAACACCGAATATAAATGCTTATACTAGAGTTTGATTCAGCTCCAGCTGACTCCTGGGAAGGAATAACACACAATCCAGAACTGGTGCAGGGGGATAATTCCCCACCCAATAACAAAGGTGTGCACTCAATGAACAATTAGCATTCATCTAAGAAAAATTTAATTCTAGATTAAACAAGTGGGAAATATAATACCTGAAAAAGGGATAAACAGAATTGTATTTACAAAGAAACCTGTAAAATACATATATTTAAAGATCTCTGTAGAAATGCAAGATAGAACCAAGTTATATAAAAGACCATGAATGAGGCTGTGCTTAAAGTAAGCTTGTTATAAAACAAACAAAAACATCAGAAATGTGGGAGATGGAAATGACAAATATTGAAATGATCAATTCAGCAACAAATCATTAAGATGAAGTGCAGAGAGGATGCAGTAGAAAAAGCCCATATGTTAAACTGTATCACAGGATGGCCCAAAAGTAACAAGGAAAGAGGAAAAAATATATATATATCTATTTAGTAGAAGACCCTTCTACGTGGCATGGGTTCAACTCCCACTGGGAGATGCACAGGACTCACAGCCACAGATAGGTTCTCCCGTGGGGAATCAGGCCTGCAATGTGCTTAGGCCACTTTGAGTCTTGCTCTTGCTAAAAAACTCCCTCATCCTGAATTGAGGACATTTACTGCAAAGTAACTGCCTAAAATCCATGCTAAATTTTCCAAGGATGAGTGTAACCAGTTCAACCACTTTTGCCTTTTCATTTGCAAATATCCCTCTTCTGTGATGTGATTAGCGGCATTGGCTCCTTTGTTTTCTGTAAAAGGTAACCACCTCAAGTAAACCTGTGCCTAGTTAATGAGGACCATCATGTGATGTGCCGAGAAACCCAATAAAAGCCGGTCACAGCAAGGGCCAAGGCTTTTGCTCCCCTTGAGAGAAAAGCCATGCTGCCCCTTTTCCTCCACCAGACTCGGTAGTCCATGTGAATGTCTCATTTCATTCATAATGAGGCAGACACTGCGGCCCTCATTATCCCATACATGGGCTGGTGTCTGTATCAATATATAAGTTTAAAGTAGTAATGTCATCCCAAAAGCTTCTAAATACTTTTTATAAGAGTTCTAAAAGAAAGGCCAGTGAGCAGGAGAGACAGTCTGTGAAGAAATGAAAGCCTAAAGTTTTACATAATAAAAGTAGTCTTCAGAGTTTAAGTCTGTAATATGCTACTTCTATCAACTACAAAAAACAGTACATTATCAATTCCAGCAATAGCAAGTGTATAAACATTGTAATGAAACTTCAATACATTAAAGGTAAACAAAAAAATCTTAAGAGTTCCTTGAGAGAAAGTGAATTACATACATCACAAAAGAATCAGTTTTTTTTGTTGCGTAACAAATGTTGAATCTAGTAATGTCAGGACCCCCCATGTATGGGATAAGCAAGTGAACAGAACAGACACATATTGCCACCCCTGCCAATCTTTTATTTAGGGAAATCAGATGGAGTACTTACCACAGAGATACATACATTATAGTGCTATAGAGAGTGATTATGTCTCAGGAAAGGGTGCTGGGGCGTGGAGGTAGGGGTGGAGGCATGGACTGAGTAAAGTGAATTAGATTGTAAGGGGCAGGTAGAGGTTAGGTTATTCTTTGAGAAAGTGACATTGGATAAAGGAATGAAGGAAGTGAGGTAGATATCTATGCAGATGTCTCGGGGAAGGTTAGTACAAGCAGGAAAAATAAGCAGTTTCCTTTTATAAAGGCTTACAACAGCAGTTTGGCAAGCATAGTTGAACAAGAGACCAGTATGTGTGGAACAAGTAAGAGTAACAAAATAAGGGATATGATTAGAAAAGGGTCCTGTTTTTGTATCATGAGAGTCTTTTTAGATGACAATAAAGATTGGGGCTTTTATTTGGAGTGAATGAGGTTTGGCAAAGACTCTAACTACAGGCATGACCATCATCAGCCTTAGACTCTAAAAGGACCAATCTCAAATTTGTATTAAAAAATGCTTTTAGAATCTGGACAAAAATGAAAGCAGAAAGCCCAGGAAGGAGACAATTCTAAGTGTATGTCTAAGAGACTATGATGGCACACACTGGAAAGGTACCAGGAAAGTGGTGGGGAGAGGTAAATTGTGCATTTTAACACATGAACGGAATGTGTCAGAATGTATTCAAGGGTGGCTCTCACTAGAAAAAAAAGTTGTCACCACCTTGAATTGAAAAGGCTGTGTGTGGGTACAGAAGATTTGGAGAAGACCAGAGTTCCATCCTAGCATGTTCACCTAGAAAACTGTATTTAATATGTTAAAAGAAACTTCAGGAAAGGAGTTAGATATGTGAACTGTGTTTTAAGAGAGATTGTGTTGACTATATAAATTGGGAAGTCATTGTTGTAGGAAACATATTAAAATGTGATAACAACCATATCAGTCCACTAGTGGATTTAGTGAAGGTAGATAAAAAAAAATCACACAGTCAAACGATACTCCTAAGTTAAGATATCCGGAAGAAGAGGAATAACCAATAAAAGACTTTAAAGTGAACTAGGAAAAAAACTAATAATTTGTGTTATCCTAGTGATTAAACTTTATTAAATATTGAGTGATTAACTCTGACAACTCTTGTTGTCAGGGTAGATAAAGTGAAAACTGAGAATTGACCCTTTAAGGATTGACCCATCATTTTGATGACCTTGACCAGAGAAAGTTAGATTGCTTGGTGAAAGAAAAAGTGTTTCAATAGAGAATATGAGAAGAGAAATTGATGCTAATGTGTACAGTGTATTCATTTGAGAAGTTTTGTTTGACGGGAAAGCAAAATGTAATAGCTGGGGATTTAAAAATAATTCTTTTCCCTTTACATCCCCCTCATATTTTGATGAAAGAAATAATATCATATTTTATTACAATGAAAATGATTTTATAGAAAGAAATAATAAGGATGCATTGGAGAGAAGAGAAATTACTGGAGCTATTTTCTTGATTAGGCTCAAAGGGAAACACATCAATGCTTGAGTCAGGACATTCGCTGTGAAGAGGATCGTGAATGGTTCATATATTATAATGGGCAGTAAAGCAGGATATATAAATTGTGAGTTGAAAGGCATGCTGATATACAGATGAATCCAGAGAAGTTCTGTTTCAAGTGTTTCAATTTCCTTAATGCAATAAGCGGATCAATTCGGAGAAAAGATAGAGAAGGTGATGTCGGTCACTGGAGGAGTGAAGAAGAGTGAAATAATTGTTAAGATAGTAGGGGATTTAATGAAATATAAAAATGTATAACCAAAATGCCTAGAAACATGAAGGCACATTTAAGTTTCTGGATTTTGAATTTAAAGCGTATTTTTTCACATTCCAAAGAGAGGAACCGATGGCGTGCTCACTCCAAGCATGTGAGAGAAGTAAGAAAGGCAAGGGACCATGACGAGGCTTTTGATAAGACTAAGGTGGAACGAGGTGATAGAATGTTGGAATAGAGAAGAGATGGTTTGTTCAATGAACTGAAGTTTCCAGACAGATTAAAAGTTCCTGGAAATTGTGGAACTAGAGACAGGGAGTTGGCGAAGAGTTGCAAATAAGGGCTCCTCCTCGCAGAGACTGAAGTAAACAGGGGTGAGAGGCAGATCGGTCATGGTGGACTCAGGGCAGATGGTGTTGTGACAGCCAAGGAGAAGGCGAGGCAAATATCTGCAGCTCACACTGTATCCTGCTCAGGGGACTTGAACTCATAAAATGAATGTAGAATGTGAAAATGAGGTACGGCATTGGTCTGATTAAAGTGATTACTTTTGACAGCTGTCAAGGGAGGGCAGGTTTGCAGGGAATGTGGAAACTTTGTTGATAGTCTTTGCTGAGTGCAGAACACCTTCACAATCTAGATGTAGATAGAATGCCTCGGAAGGACTGGGCCAGTCCCAGGGGGTGGGGCACGGCCAGCCTAAGTCCTCCCTGGATATAGGAGGGCTAATGACAGTTTAGTTTATGATTAGCCATTGTAATTTATGAAGGTGGGTGTTGGGTTACATCATCCCCCTGACTGAGCCCATTTACTTTGCAATCAAGTGGGTCTTTGTTAATCAACATTTGGCTAGCTTTACCCTTTGTTGTTGTTTCCTTGTTTGTTTCAGCACTCATAGTCTCTTCTCTCTGTGTGTCTCTCTGTCAATCCTCTACCTCACTTTTCCTGCCTCTTTTTATCTTTCCTTTTCTCTTTTTTCCCCCTCTCAAACATTATTGATATTCACAAAGAAGATGACTGAACAGAATTTTTCCTGGTTGGTAAAAGTCCAAAACTATGATATTATTTCAACTTCTTGGTAATTTTATATACAGAATTAAGTTGTCATTGATTCATCTTTCTTCAAGGTATTTAACTAGTTTTCTTTGATTGCCTTTGATAACTTAACATATTGTATACATACAATATCTAGTTGCTATTAGAGTGAGAATAAAAAACTGACACCTCTATATTCCACAAAATGTTACTGTATAATATTCAAGTGCATCTTTCAGTAGTAGTTTCATTACAGTTGTAAGTTACTAGCCAGAAACTGAAGTGGAGAAATGATGACATCAAGAGTAAGGTATCCCAGGGAGAAAATTAATGTCAAAATAATTACATGGTTCACAGTTAAGGCTGTATGGTTATTAGCAACTCCAGAAAAGCTAATTAAGTAAGTCAAAAATTGAGTTTAATCCAGTCAAGTCAAAGTGTTTCTGTGGCTTCTGAACAAATAGGTAACACCTAAGAGCTGAGAATGTACTCATTAATCAAAGGAACTGAAAATTATATCACACTGATTAAAACCACATGTAGTAAAAATGCCTATTTAGTTTTCTTTTACAATGAGATCTTAGAAAACAGACCTGCTATAAACTTTAATTTGCTCCTACAATCAGACAAGTTTTTCATTTTACTATTCTCTCACAACTATTTTTGATAATTACATAATTTTCTTCAACTCCTCAGTCCCTCTTTTTAAAAAATCAATACCCATTACTAGTTTTTAAATTAGAACAAACAACACTTCTTTAAAATACAGACCCAACCTCATGTACAAAAGCACTGGAAACAAGAAAAAATACAATGTGCACTAGAGTACCAACTTTAGGAAAGGGCAAACATGCAACATTTACTGCCACTGGAAGAAGCTTACTCTCTTAGTTTTAAATAATTTTGCCTTGAAGTGTTTCAAAGATTTTATTTAGAAAAGAAAAATAAAACAGTAGAAATCTGTGTCTGTACAAGTATAGCAGAATCGTGTGTTTGGAGGGAAAAAGAAACAAGAATTCTCGGAATGAAGGGGAACATCACGATTGCCATGAACAAAGTGTTAGTGTTGGTTTTAGAAAACTTGCTGCTCTTTGTAAACCACTAACCTTGCTCCTTTACCAGGCTGCCTTAATGATTGTGGTTTATTTGGTTAAAGCACTGCTGCAAAAAAAAATTTTTTGTAAGATACGTCTTAGATTCTTATGAAATAAACACAACTAGATAAATTAACTTACCAAGGTTTCATGCCCAACATCTTTAATTCAAGCCATAAAAAATTTAAGAGGGGGACAGTAATAATTCTTCAGAAAAATTCTTGTTTTTTAAAAAAAAATATTTCAAATATTCTTTTAAAAGCAAAGTAATTAAAATTTAACTCACTAGTTTTTCATTGAAAGCTAAGAATTTTATTTTATTTTTTACACATTTTATTTATTTAATTTTAGAGAGGGGAGGGGAGGGAGAAAGGGAGGAAGAGAAACATTAATGTGTGGTTGCCTCTCACATGCCCTCTGCTGGGGACCTGGCCTGCAACCCAGGCACGTGCCCTGACTGGCAATGGAAATGGCAACACTTTGGTTCGCAGGCCAGCACTCAATCCACTGAGCCACACCAGCCAGGGCTAACTCACAATTCAAATAAAAATTAAAGACCACTTTGGAATTTTATATTTATATAGAACATTATAAACATTAAACAAATTAAAAATGGTGGAGTGCTTATCTCTTAACAAGTGATTGTGTAACATAGTTTCCATGAGATAATGTACTAGTTAGGAAAGCATACCTAAAGAGTAGAAACTGATATTTCCTATTCTAGTGTCTTCTTGTCAATCTCTTCAATATGCTTTAATATATTTAAGCTGGCTAATATACTCTAAAATTCATTCTAAATTTTTAGTGTTATTCCATGTTGGAATTTCTTCATTTCTCATAGAATTCGGTGGCAAGTATTCATTTCCTATACTTAAAAATTGCTAATACAAACATGTTTGGGTACAATAGTTCAACATGAGTTTCATTGTCTCTTAAATCTCTGAGATGGACCTAGTCTTTGAGTACACAAATTTGAAAAGGATGAGTTCTACAGTCTAACACATCATTCTTTTAATCTTAGCTTTTAAAATTATCAGGTGTGTGATTTTGAACAAGTTACTTAAATTTTCTTAATATCTGTGTTTCATGTGTAAACTAAGGACAATAATATTTATACCGAGACATTTTGATAATCTGAGATAATTCACTTAAAAGTGACAATATATTTGGCACACAAGCAAATTAAACAATTTCTAAACTTCAAGATATTCAGAGCTGCCTTCAATGATTTTATCTTGGGCAGTGCAGCAGAAGCACTTAAAAAGCTTTTAAAATGTTAAAATGGCCATGCCAACTTCTAAAGTAGTAAATTGGAATATCTGTGGGATGGGCCTAAGCATTGGTATCTACTTAAGACTTCTCAAATGATTATAAATAGCAATCAGATGTGAAAATCCGTGATATAATACAAGGTGGACAGGTACTGCTATATCATTGCACATTACACATTTCTTGGTAAACATCCCTGTACAGTGAAAGACAAATGAAGATATTGGAGCCGGGGCAGCTGTTCTGGGGGGTGAAAGGAAAAGCACAATAAAGAAGAGTAAGGTTGTTATGCAGACCTATGTCCTAGTCTTCTCACCTGAGTTTATAGAGATTTAGAACCATCCTTCTCTTCTTGGTACACCGAGAGATTAAAATGTCTCTAACAAAAAAGAAACTTCTCAGTTTTGAGAGCTTTCCCTATGTCCACTGGTTTCTTTAAAATAATCCTCCTAAGATAACCTTATGCCAAAGAGGCATAGTAAGGGGGGACCCCCCCAAATCTATTTTATTTATTAAAAATTTGTGCATTTATTCTTACATTTAAACTTCGGTCACCTTCAAAGTAATCTCCATTTTATGCAATAAGCCTATCAAGATGTCTTTTTCACTGCTCAGAATGGTTTGTTAACCTTATTCTGATGCCTTTTAGAGCTTCTGATGTTTTTCTTTCTTTTCCACCTCTTTCACTTCAGCTTGCCTTTAGGCCTTTTTCATTGGGACAAATAGGAAGAGTTCCTCATTCATGGTGAGACTGAATGAATAGTAAGGGTGGGAAAAGGGGGTCATGCTGTATTTAGTAAAAAACTGCAGAACACTCAATGCAGTGTGGGCAGGTGAGCCCATAAATCATCCATCAGGAAATGACAAAATACGTGGAGTTAAAAAAAAATCACTGAGGCCAAATGCAGCCCCTCACAACAACGCCAGCGGGTACACTGATACACCCAGCAGAGGAAGCCTGGACTATAAGAGGCCTGCCCTCCAGAAGATAATTCCAGTTTTTGGAGTCCTCCCTCATATTTTGGGATTGTATATTCTACTCCCCCACAGTTAAAACGGACGCATTCAGTATTAGCCTCTCTTAATGCAGTCAACAACAACAAAAGAAACTTTATGGTTAACAAATGGTCAAAAAGAAATCACTTGGGGAAAAAGTCAGAATAAATTTAAAAATGAGAGAAAATAAGATGTGTCCATTTAATTTAATTTAAATTTTAATTAAAAGGAAAATAGTAATGAAGAAGCGGTGTTTTTCAAAGGCAAGTGAGATGTGATAGTATTAGTACTGCATGGCGAGAAAAATTTTCCTCTATCCTTTAGGTGCTTTTATTTGGTCTAATATTAAATTGGCATAAGACATATTAACAGGAGAAAAAATAAATTTAATTTTGTGCATACGGGAGCCCCAAAGAGATGAGACTCAAGGGCAAGTTGGGCAATTGGGGCTTATAAGCCATCCTGAGCTGAGGGAGGGGCAGGGGCTGGGGACTTCAAAGGGCATGAGAATAATTCACTGGGCAATAAGGAAAGTAGATATTTGGTAATTAGATGTTTGCTCTTCCATGCAGATAGGTCTTTCAAAATAAAAAGTTATCTCTCATAATAGCTCTCTTTCTGGGCCAGCCTCCCTGTTGAAATTCTGTTAGGTAGTTAGGAGAGAGGTAAACATTTTTCTTTAGTCAGCTGTGTCTTTATTGTCTTTATTTTATCCACAAGCTAAAATGGCACATTTGGGGCAGCATACTTGCTGCTTTTCAGTATAGTACTTTCAGGAATTTCTATACTTGTGATCAAAATAGAAGGGAAGTGCTAAGGTTAAATTTCTATGGTTATATATAATGATACAAAACCACATAATTGCATATGTGAACTGGGTAATTTTGTATAAAATCTGTAATTTACTAGTATTTAATTTGAAGGATGGCTAAATTACTTTACTTACCTGCAAAGTTTTATGTTGCTATTTTTTATATACAATTCAAGATGGTTTAAAGTTAGTTATTCATCTATATTTGCCCTGAAAATTTAAAAACTGATTTTTATTTTATATATATATATAAATATTTGGAATATATATATATTCCAAATATATGGAATATAAATATCTGTAATATATATATATATATATATTCCAGATGGATCCCATATAACTATGATACTTTTAATAGCTTTTATGATATAAAATTAGCTTGATTACAAATTTTAATATGATTTTAGTAAATCAATGATGGGTTATTTAAAATACTAATAAAATTATATAGTTTGTTCTAACACAAAGACAGAAATGAAATTTATTTTTTAAATTTATTTATTGTTGTTCAGTTACAGTTGGCTGATCTTTATTCCCATTGCTTTATTCCCATACTTCATTTCCCTTACTCCCAGTCTCCTCTCCACCCCATTTCTGGCCCATGAGTCCTCTATCTGTGCTCTTTTGCTTTCCCCTTCTTCTTTCTTCTGTTACCTCTCTCCTGCCTCCCCTCTGGTCACTATCAGTTTGTTCTTTATTTCCATGTCTCTGGTTATATTTCACTTTTTTGTTTGCTTTATTGATTAGGTTCCACTTATAAGTGAGATCATTTAGTATTTGTCTTTCACCACCTGGCTTATTTCACTCAGCATAATGTTCTCCAGGTCCATCCATGCTGTTGCAAAGGGTAGGAGTTGCTTCTGTTTTCTGCTACATAGTATTCCACTGTGTAAGTGTACTACAGTTTTTTTGATCCACTCATTTACTGATGGGCACTTGAGCTGTTTCCAGCAGTTGGCTATTGTAAATCATGCTGCTATAAACATTGGGGTGCATGGGTTCTTTTGAATTGTAGATTTAGGATTTTTAGGATATAGTTCCAGCCACTGGATTGCTGGATCAAAAGGCAGTTTCATCTTTAGTGTTTTTGAGGGAATTCCATACTGATTTTCACAGTGACTATACCAGCCTATATTCCCACCAACAGTGCACTAGGGTTCCCTTTTCTGCACAACCTCACCAGCACTTGTTGTTTGTTTATTTATTAATGATAACCATTCTGATTGGTGTGACGTGGCATTTCATTGTGCTTTTAATTTACATCTTGCTGATGGCTAGTGAAGTTGAGCATTCTTTTCATGTGTCTATGGGCCCTCTGTATATCCTCCTTGGAGAAGTTTCTGTTCAGGTATGAAATTGGTAAATGAGAGAATACACATGCTAAATCTGCTGTTTGGTGAAACATTCTTGGAGAAAAATATATATACATATACACATGTATGCATAAAATCACAAGCACATCACAATACAGGATGCTTTAGTTTACATAGCAAATTGAAGAGTGATCTATTTATTTTAAACTATAAGAAATACAGGAGTGGGTAAAAGTAGGTTTACAGTTGTTCATAAGGAATATAATCTAATAATTAATAAATAATATAAGAATTCTGTTTCATGTATTCACAACTGTGAACCTACTTTTGCCTATTGCTATATGTTTATAAATAAAATGCTAGTGTATGTATATAACATTTTCTTTAGTGTTAGTATTTATATTTCCATATATTCTGCATGTATTTTATTATCATATCCAACCCTGGAAAACATTTTTCTTATAATTTCTCTTCTAACATTCTAATGCTGTGGTAAAACTATGATTATATAAGGTTGAACCATATAGTTTCTTGGAGTTTATTAAAATAAAATGTTGGGAACCACCCTGACTGGTTTCAGAAGCTGTAACCCTCCATGGAACAGGCAGACTAAAAAGACCTTGAGACCCTAAACCACTAAGGAGATATCTCCATGGCCGGAGCACCACCTCTGTCCACTTTACTTCACCCTGTCTGGTCCCTAGTGCATGTACACGTACAGGTAAGATTCCTCAAGGGAGGGATGACCTAAGACAGGCACAGTCACGAGGGGGACCTCAGGGAAGGACTTGGGGGGATATGGAGAAATGGGGTGATGGACCCTGACCCCTTGGCTTGACAAAGCCTGAGTCCTCATTCTGTCTGCAGGAAGTCTCCTAAGCTCTTGGCTGCCTTACTTCCCCTGCCTGACTTAAGCCTGAAACAATGCCGGAGGTGGGTGATGCCCTGTTCTGGAAAGGGTGAGTTCCCTAGGGCGATCAGGCCTAAGAAAGAATTCATAAAATCCTATGAAACCTGCTTTGCTAATGCCCCCAATTTAAATGATAAGGGTCCAAGTATGAAGTAAGTTTGTTCCCCAAAGTTTTATGGCCTTTTAACTATCTGACCCTGATTCAGAATAAACCCTCAGAGTTCTTTGAATGTTATCTATTGTTTGATCATTACTGACTGACAATGATTGATGAGCTTTATGTATACACACTGTATTTCTATGCAAATTAAACCCAATAAAAGACCATTGAGGAACAGGTTCTGGGCCCTTCTCCTTTGAGAGATCAGCTACCTTTCCTCCCCAAGCAGATCATGTTTTGGTAGACTTATTCTCATCTGTGGTGGCCAGGAGGAGGCCCTGCGGGCAGAGACCCCCACAATAAAACACACTTTTTCAAATATTTTCCTTTCAGGCAAGAATTAGATTTTCACACACAAAGACTGTAGCTAATTAAATACCTATGCTTGCAGATTTGCATTTTGTTGGGGTCTGCCCTGCCTGGTCTCAGGAAGCTGTAAGTCCCCGAGACTTAGACTGAGTGAGAGACCTCCAAATCAGCAACCACTAAGGAGACAAAATTTATTTCCCTGGCATGAATGCTGCCTCTTCTGTGCCTGGCCTCCAATGCTTGATCAGTCAGCCAATAGCCGGTAAGATTTCCCATGGGGGGAATCGCCTAAGACAGGCAGGATCACATGGAGGCCTCAGGGAAGAGATTCAGGCTGTGGAAATGAAGGGGTGATCAACATCGATCCCTGCCCCCTCGGCTTTGTCAAAGCCTGAGTCCTTGTTCTTAGTCGTGAGAAATCCAAGTCTCCTGGCTACCTTTGTCTCCTCTGCCTGACTCAGGCTTGTGGAAATAACAGGGGCGGTGCAGCCCAGACCAGAGTCAGCAGACCCCCGGGGTAATCAGGCCTGGGACATAATATGTGCAAGATCTTGTGAGATCTGTTTGTTGGAGGATGCTATTGAATTAGAATACGAAGGCATGGGCAGGAAACAAAACTAGCGTTTTAGGTCCTGTAGTCTTTTTAAGTGATAAAACACAAACACCCAGCCCAGAATCCGAGTGGGAGTTCTGTCAGACCCTTTGAAAATTACCTATTCCTTTTGATCTTACCTGCCAGACTGTAATCCACAAACTGTGTCTGTATTCTTAATAAAAGTCTACTCAGGCAGGGACTTGGGGCACTCTCCACTGGAGAGAGTGGCCATTTCGTCCCCATTTCCCCACAGGACTAAGTTGTCTCTGTGTATGTTTTTCTCATGTTTTGACAAGCATCTGCAACAGGGATGGATACTGCTGGCCAGTATCCTCCACAGTATTTGAATATATATATGTGTGTGTGTGTGTGTGTGTGTGTGTGTGTCTGTGTCTGTGTGTGTGTGTGTGTGTCTGTGTGTTTGCATGCATATGTATACAATGTACACACACATTAGAACACCACTCTCATAAAATGTGCAAATCTAAATACTTGGAATTTGTGAATACACTATAAGAGAAATTTTACAAATGTGATTATGATAAGCATTTTCAGATAGGGAGATTATCCCGGATTATCCAGGTTGGCCCAATGTAATCACAAAAAGTTCTTTAAAATGTAAATGAGAGACAAAACGGACAATACAGAGTGATCTGATGTGAGAAAGAAGACTGACCACTGCTGACTGAAGATGGAAGATTCAAGTCAAGAGATGTAGGTGGGCTCTAGAACCCGGAACAGGCAAGCGAGCAGATTCCTCCCTAGAGCTTCCAGAAGGACAGCTTTGTCAACACCTAGATTTTGTTTAATAAAATCCATTTTCTGTTCTAACTTTAGAACTATAAATAGTAAATTTGTGTTTTTCTCTTAACAACTAAGTTTAGATAATTTGTAATAGCATCACAAGGAATATAATATGTGTGCATGTATATTTGTACCTCCATATACATTTCTATATGCATAGCATTCAATACATAGTATACATTCTGACCTAACATTACATGAAATTTTTTCTGTTGAAATCCATGTAGACTTGGAAACAGAAATCCAGAAAATCAAAAGAAGGAACTATTTGTATACATCAAGGTTAAATTTTCCATTATTATTATTATCATCATCGTCATCATCATCATCATCATCAAGCATCTACCTGTATGCAGTCAACATGTTTGAGAGAAAGCTAATTGTCCTCTAAGATCTGGAATTGTAGAAGGAGACTGATAAGCCAACAATCTAATGGGGATTGAGGGGTCAATAATAGTGATATCATGGAATGACATTTATTAACTCCTTTTGAATAAAAAAATGTGGGGGATTGGAGGGATTTCAGAGTGCTTTTGTGGAATAGTATTTTTGAAAGGCTGTCCCTGGCTGGTGTGGCTCAGTGGATTGAGCACTGGCCTGTGAAACAAAAGGGTCACTGGTTCAATTCCCAGTCAGAGCACATGCCTGTGTATCGGGCCAGGTCCCCAGAAGGGGGTGTGCAGGAGACAACCACACATTGATGTTTCTCTCCCTTTCTCCTTCCTTTCCCCTCTATCTAAAAATTAATAAATAAAATCTTAAAAAAAGGAAGGCTCAATTCTTAGTCAACAAGTTCTAAGTGATCTTTTGAGAATGGTGAACTACTAAGAATATTTTACCCTTGAATAAGTTAGTCAATTTCTGTTTTTTTCATCTATAAAGCCAGAATGGCAACATCAATTTCAAAGTTAATGTAAAGATAAAGAGACTATATAAAATATGATGGTCATTCTGGTATATGACACATGACCCAAATGTTTGATCCCTCTGTTTCTGTATCCCCACAGTGCCTTGTACTATGCTGAGCAGACACAATAAAAAGGATCTCTTGTAAAGTTAAGAAAAATGAGTCTCAACTGGCTGGCTTTAAAAGGTGTACCACAGGTTGATATTTAATAAAATATTCTAATAAACTTGAGGATGAATGATGAGGTTATTTCTACTTTTTTAAAAAATATATTTTATTTATTTATTTTTAGAGAGAAGAGAAGGGAGAGAGAGCGGAGAGAAACATCAATGTGTGGTTGCCTCCTGCACACCCCCTTCTGGGGACCTGGCCTGTGCCCTGACTGGGAATCGAACCAGCTACCCTTTGTTTTGCAGGCCTGCACTCAATCCACTGAGCCACACCAGCCAGGGCTATTTCTACTTTTGAATTCTACCATTCATCTAAGCAGATAAGCTGTTTATTTCACCTTTACCTAAACATACATGATACTCAAGGAATATACTTTATTTCCAGAACAGATGAACATGAGACATAATCATATCTACCAAATTTTCAAAGACTCCTTTGATTTTAAGCTCTAGTAGAGCCTATTTTTTATAATGAGACAAACTCCTAAGAACAGATTAACTGGCAATAACGAAACAGAGTTTTTACTTCAAATTAATGTTTATGAAAACTATCTGAGGAATACTAGGGACGCCCTGATTATTTGCTACTTAAGAATCATATTTCCTTGAATAGTCAGCTGTATAATCTCCATAAAGGTATAAAAATAATCTTTATAGACTACTCCTGTAAATTACTAGCTTGAAATATTTATTTAATATTCAAAAGTTTTTTTCAGAATTAGGAATTTTTTTTTTAGTAGAAAGTCTGTCCCCTGGCTGGCGTAGCTCAGTGGATTGAGCACGGGCTGGGAACCAAAGTGTCCCAGGTTCGATTCCCAGCCAGGGTACATGCCTCGGTTGCAGGCCATGACCCCCAGCAACCACACATTGATGTTTCTCTCTCTATCTCTATATCCCTCCCTTCCCTCTAAAAATAAATAAATAAAATCTTAAAAATTAAAAAAAAAAAGAAAGTCTGTCTATTCTATAAAGTCACACTAAAAGTCATTTCATTTATTCTGCTGTCAATAATTTGCTCATTGATATCTTAGGTTATGCTTTTAATGTATTCTGGATACTTTACAAGTTGTTATTGTATTTAAAAGAGAATTAAAAAATAATTAGAATCACAGAAAAAATCACAAAACTTAAAAGACTTTGTACTCCCATTTTTAAAGTATTTCCCACATACTTTGGCATATATTATGTATACACATTGACAAAAATAAATTGAAATTTACAGATACACCTTAGACATAGGTAGAGAGTATACATTTTTTTTTTATTTTCACCCTTTGGCAAAGTAGACAAAATATAGCAATTGATTACTTAACTCAAGTTATTTAACAAATATTAGATAATGGCAAAGAATATTTTTCATCTCAACTTCTTTCCCAATTTAAAACAAATTATTCATTCATTCAATAAATGTTTTAAAGGCGAGCCACTTATTACATGCAAATATAAGCTCTTGGTTAAACAGTATTGAACAAAATTGACAAAGATCTTTGTCCTCAAGTCTTAAAATGTTAGTGAGCTTAACTGACAATTAAAAATAAGAATAATTTATAAGTAAATTGTACCACTTGAGAAATAAAAATACTAAAATAAGAAAAAGTAAAGCAGGAAGAGAAGGATAGGAATATAAGATTTTGTTCTTATAGACTAATGCAATTTTTTAAAGAGAAAAGTACATGTCAACTCCCAAGAAGTGTTTCAACTGTATTATTTTTCTGTGATAGACTTTTTTTATCCTCACCCAAGGATATTTTTTTTCATTGCTCTTTTAGAGAGGAACACAGAAAGAGAGAGAGAGAGAGAGAGAGAGAGAGAGAGAGAGAGAGAGAAAGAGAGATTTAGATTGACTGGTTGCCTTCTTTATATGTGCCTTGACCAGGAATCAAATCCAAAACCTTTCCATCTACAGGACTACACTCCCTCTACCTGAGTCACACCTGCCAGAGACCCTGATGGATACTTATCAATAAGGATCTTTACATATAAAAGACTGAAATTGAATGAAGTCTTTTGAATAGCTTTTGTACACATGGGGAAATTTTTATGCTATGAATCCTAAAATATAATACATTATATGTTGGTAGAATATATTACTATATATACCATTTAAGTAATTTTAATTTCTACTTTAAAACAAAACAGGGCCCTCTTTAAAAGAATTAGTCAGCAATTATTGGATTGCACGGATCAATTTGTGTTTGTTAATTAACACTTACCAAAGTGAGGCTCCTACCTCTCCCGGAAACTAGGAGATAAAGAGCATCTATCTTCTTTGATGATTACATTCCATAGGGATGGTCCCAAGTCTTTAAATATAACACTCGAGTTGTGAAACTGACAAGAGGCTGGGCAAAAATTTCTATCTTAAAGGGGCAGAAAAAAATTGCAATAAAGAAAGTAAAAGCTCCAAGAAAGGGGAGGTCAGGGGCAAATAATCAGAGGAAATTTCTAAAATTCAGTTAATTTGAGGGAAATATTAAGACTGCCTTGCTCTGGGAAAAACTAGCAAGGCACTTAGCTCTATTCACAGCAAACCTGGGCAACTCATGGTGAGGAATTAACTTCTAGGGGAGAAAGCACATGGGCACTCCAGCTTCAAACACGGCTGGTTGTGAGTATTGCTCCTGCAAGCCTCTGCCCTGGCTTCTCTTTCACTCCAGTCCCCTGGGTCCTGTGATGAAGCTTGAGAAGTCTTTTTTTTTTTTTTAATTTTTTTAAAGATTTTTATTTATTTATTTTTAGAGAGGGAAGGTGGGGAGAGAGAGAGAGAGAGAGAGAGAGAGAGAGAGAGAGAGAGAGAGAGAGAAACATCAATGTGCGGTTGCTGGGGGTTCTGGCCTGCAACCCAGGAATGTACCCTGGCTGGGAATCGAACCTGGGACACTTTGGTTCCCAGTCCGTGCTCAATCCACTGAGCTATGCCAGTCAGGGCTGAAGCTTGAGAAGTCTTGAACAAGAAACAAATAAATAGATCATTAAAATAACTGTGAGATAATCAGTGCTTATGGCAACTTCTAAAGTGGTGTCTTTGTAATGGAGTGAAATGGGCCTGCTCTAGTTTGGAGAAGTGATTGTGGGAACAGACAGAGGATGTGGCAGTGGAGGGAAGCAGAGGTCTGGGCTCTGGGAAGAATCAGGAACCCAAGGGAAATCTTAAAACTATTTAAAACAAAACAAAAATAAAACAAAACACACAAACACAAACAGCATATGGAAGAAGAAAGAGACATGCAGATAGGATTCTGTTCTGTTTTTTTAATCCTCACTTTAATTTTTACTGCTGACAGAGAGAGGAAGGAGAGAAAGACAGAGATGGATGTTTGCCTTCTTATTCGCATCCTGACCAAGGATCAGCCCACAACCTGGGCACTGCCCTGACAAGGAACAGAACCCGAGACACTCTTGGACTATGTTCCAATCAACTGTGCCACACCAGCCACGGCTTGATATGATTTTAAAAATCATAGCCATATCAAGTCTTGTGGGTAAATTTGAATAGGAAAAAGAAAAGTGGAACAGGAAGCCAGAGCGCCACTGACAGGAAATTGATCGAAGCAGATCAAGCAGATTCTCTCAGGAGCAGAGAAGAAAATAAGCTAAAATAAAATTTGCCAGGATGTCTATGAATGGAAGACACATTTCCCAGAATTTTATGTTGATGTACATATTAAATACTTAAAAATGGTCCTTTAAAAGATTAGAAAGCCTGTCTGCATGAGAATTTACTCAATTTCTTAGATAGTACCCAAACGACTATACTACGACCGTTACCATACCCAGTCTAGTTCTACACTGGGAAACCTGTTACATGTAAGTCATATTCATCACACATGAGAATTGCTGAGAATTGATCATCATCTTTTATACTGATACTCTTTCACGCATTAACAAAGAAGCTCAATAAAATGAAAGCTATGTATAACTAGAAATAGTCAAATAAACTTCTCTGCTCACGACACAGTATTTGTGTTAAGAACATTAAATTGCATGTATTCGTAGCCACAGTGAAAAGGCCAGGATATGCGTAATGCTAGACTGCGTGATATCTCCGGCAAGTCTTTGCTTTCAGGAGTAGTAATTACTAACGCTCTTCTGAACTTTTGGTACCTGCTATTAACCCAGTAGGAAATGCTAAATTGTAACTTACCCTGAAGTCAACCACTCATAGAAATTAATGGATTTCTTTTCTAACAGAAATAATAACATTCTTCTATTCCTTGTTTTGAACTGGAAGGGCTGAACATTGTATATAAATAGTATGTGTATTGCTTTCAGTTAAGTAATTTTAGGCAGTATTATTTCATTTAAGCCAGTATAAAGTAAAACAAAATAGTAGGTAGTAGGTGTGTATAGTGTTTTCCTTTTAGTTTTGTTATTTTGCATTTGTACTTAAAGTTGACTAGGTATAATAAGTATCAGCAAAACAGACATTTGCAAGCCTTTTGTTTAAAACATTCACAAATAGATACAAAACCGTTTGTGTCTATTTTTAAATAACACCACTGGCTACTCATTGCACCTTCTCATGAGCATAATTTTCAGAGTTAATGACTGAACATTTTAGAGAAGTAAAACTATATTAGTCACACATTTAGGAGGGCGATTACAAATATACATTTATATAACTTTTTCTTTGGATACTTAGGAGGAAACTGAGGAGCTATAATTTGAAGAAAACCACACTTAGAATTTCAGAAAATAACAAATTATTTTGATTTAAGAAAAAAAATGCTTCTGAGATTGCACTGAGTTTTGTGTGTGTACATCTGTATGGCTTCATTTCTGCATTGCAAACTACCACGTGATATTCTGAAGAATAGTGTTATATGACTCATGACTTTAATTTGTAAAGCAGCTAACACTGAATGCATGCTGTGACATAGTCTGAAATTAATTGGAGGAGTGGGTGTATAGGTGGTGATTGATGGATAAATGCAGAATTGGCTATTGCTATGGGGACAAATTAAATCATCAAGGTCCCGAGAAAGTGCAAGCTCATAATGTGAAACTAATGCAGAATTTAGTATTGAAGAGAACATCCCATTTAGGCAGTTTATATGAAACAAATAGACCCAAGGGAAATGTCATTTGTCTAACTATCTCATTTTTCTACTCTTTTATTTGTACATAGGGATGACAGAAATCTTTTTCAAGGAGTCTTGTAGAGGGTGTCAATTTTCAATATATGTATAATAATATTCACAATACAATGTTTCTTACACATTCAAATGAGAGCCATTTCTCTGAAAGCCTATACTATGCCATAAAAAGGGAAAAATTACATGGGAATATCAATTCTCCCTTTTTATTTTATCCTTTTTAATCAATATTGTGAATGATGTTTCACAGAAACTCCAGGAGAAGTATCCTTATGTCTTATACACACTTGAAAGGAAGTAATAAGTTTATTTAACACAACATTCTGTGAGAATAAGAAATACTTTTGACTGGCTGACGAAAGTTAAATATACTCATGAGCATGCAATCCCCAAACATATATTGAAAACATTCTAGCCCTGGCTGGCGTAGCTCAGTGGATGGAGCGCGGGCTGGGAACCAAAGTGTCCCAGGTTCGATTCCCAGCCAGGGTACATGCCTGGGTTGCGGGCCATAACCCCCAGCAACCGCACATTGATGTTTCTCTCTCTCTCTCCCTCCCTTCCCTCTCTAAAAATAAATAAATAAAATCTTTAAAAAAAACAAACAAACAACAACAAAAAGAAAACATTCTAAAAATTCATTTCAATACATTTAATACATTCCATACATTTAAATATACTGAAATAATTGTTTGAAATGTTTTGGATTGGTTAATTCCACTTTATAGACAGAAATCTTTATCAGAGGTTTATAACAGTTAAATCAAGTAACCTACGAAAATGTCAAAAAGGCCATACTGCATGGTGGCAGATGTTGAGTTAAATATTTTTATTTCTACTTATGTGATTTTTGTCACCCATTATATATGAATCAAAACTCATGTTGCAAATAAGATGCTAAAAATGAAACAAAGTTCATTTTAAAGCCATTTAGAATCATCATATGAAAGTATAAGGATACATATAAAGCCATGAGATAGTGAAGCATACACAGTAAGCAATAAATAAATATTGGCATTTAAAAAATTAAATGAACATTATTGAGGTATAATTTATATTTTTAAAACTACATCAGTTATAATTGTACTTTATAAATGAGTTTTGAGGAATGCATGTTCCATACTATTCATCACCCCAATCAAGATAGAAAGTATTTTTATAACCTCCAAAATTTTCCTTTGTTGTTTCCCAAGTAATGTCAGCTATGCTTTTTCAGACTGTAGATAATTTCCTCTCCCATAATCACACAAATAGAATTGACCAGTGCGTGGCTTGTTGCTGCTTGTTTCACCCACCAATAGGTGTCATAAATGCTTTTGAATGTATCCACAGTTCACTACTTTCTATTGCTCAAATGTATTCCAGGGTATTGGATTATTTACAATTTGCTTATCCTTTCAATTATTGATTGGCGTTTAAGTTAACAACAGATTTTAGCTACTCTGAATAACTATGCTAGGGGCTTTCACGTGAGTCTTTGTGTGCATGTGCGTTAGTTTATTTTGGATAACTGTATCATTAGGTCAGAATCACTGGGTCATTAGGATAAACGTGCACTTTATTTTATGGGCTTCTTTTTTTACATTTTTGAATTCATCGATGGCTTGAATTTTACTATAGTCTTTTTCTATAGCCCTATTAAATATAATTGAACATCAATAGCTAAAAATTAAATATTGCGTTTAAGCAGCAAGTAGACTCATTTTAACCACTTAACCACTTATGTTATGGGCTAGTGGAAATAATAGTGTGTTGGGCCTTAGGTCATGTTGACAGTTGGGGAAGAGTTAGTTGTCTTCCTTGTTAGATGCAACAGGAAATTTCATTTCTATTGCCCTTATCACTCAGAATGCATTCCTAAGGGTCTACAGGCTACTGGTATAATTTACGCAAAGATAATTTTGGGGACAATTTGTGTTTACCTAACTTTAATGATTTGCAAGCAGCTTAGAAGTGTATGATGTTTAATGCAGTTGAACAAGTTTTTTACTTTGAAAACTCAGAGTTGCCACTGAGAGATCTAGAATATCATTGTCAGTGCATCTGCTCTGAAAGCAAGAGGCTATCAGTGCTACACTAAAGCTGATCAGTGTTCCCCTGCATTAAAACTAGCACATTTATTTCTTACCAATGTGGGTTTTCTCCACACTGCAGAGGGCAGAACAAATGGTTAGTAGTTAAATACTCATGCCACTGACCACACAGCACACACAAGAGGCAACACACTTAATGTGTTTCATTTGTTTAAAATTCTAAACAAAACAATTTTAGAGATTGAGTTCACATCATCTAACTGTGAAAAATAATGCCTTTAATGTAAAAGTAAAAAAAAAAAAATCAGCCTGCCTGGTATGGCTCAGTGTTTGTGAACCAAAGGGTCTCTGGTTAGACTGCCAGTCAGGGAACATGCCTGGGCTATGGGCCAGGTCCCCAGTAGGGGGTGCGTGAGGGGCGACTACACATTGGTGTTTCTCTTTTTTTTCTCCTTCCTTTCCCCTCTGTCTAGAAATAAAAATAAATAAAATCTTCATAATAAAAGTCAACTATAAAGGCTAGGTAGGTGAATTTAAACACTATATCTACTATTTTGGTGCCAGTGGGTATATGAACTAAGTTTTTAAAAATAAATTATGTTCCCAACATAAGGTCAATTCTAAGTTGGATGTCTTATTCTCTATATAAGTATATAGTTGATTTTAGTTAATAATGATTGGTCTGAATAAAGTCATACATACATATATAAACCTTGATAATAATTTTACATTCTATTTTAAGATATGTTCAAATTGTAAGATGTTAGAGGTTCATCTTTGTTTATCTAGTAACAACAACAGGTAAAAAATGATGGATTAATTGTAACTTCACAAAACATACCCTATGGAATATGCTTCAACATATTCATGCATGATCTAATAGTACTAGCAGAAAGACTTCCAGGAAAACCAGTTAATTAGCACTGAATCATGATGTTACTATTTTTTAACATGAATTTTAGCTGTGACCTGTTAATAGGCTTTATGAAAATGATGAACAGAGCATGATGGACTTGGCATGTTTCAGCTTAGTTAAGGAGTCAACTGGTCTTATCTTTATCATTAATGGATAAGAGGTAAAGTGTTTTTACCTACATTATAAAATGTAGTTGTTAATTCATTATTGATTAAGGACATATATGTGTGTGTGTGTGTGTGTGTGTGTATATATATATATATATATATATATATATATATATGTATGTATATAACCTAAAGTCTACATTATACCATTCAACAGGGAGTTTTGATGTATTAACTGGAATTATCTTTATTAAATTTTTTAAAATGTCCATTTGTTAACTTGAATGAATAAGAATTTTGAAGTGTGAAAATATTTAGTGAACCATATTTTTAAAATTTACTTTACTGCTTTATTTCAGGTAGAGACCAAAGCTAAATAAAGTCATCTTGATGTAAAACTATTACAACAATGTAATATGAAGTAATTTCACATGAATATCATATGAACCAATATCACCTATTTCATATTCTTTTCACAAACTGTTGGCATAATCTAGTTCAAAGAAAGATAAATTGATAATGCAGGACTTTTTGCCAAGATAACTGGTCTGGATTTTCAACATTTTTAATATCATGAAGAACTGAGAGAAGCAATAGGAATAATTTAGGTTGATAAAAGAGACTTCACAAAAACATACAATGCATGAATCTGGATGGAAAAATTAAAAGATACAAAAAATTATGGAACCAGCTCGGAAAATTTGAGACTGAATATTTTGTCTGATTATATCAATCAATTTATCAATATTGATTTCTGTAGGTAACATATAGCTTTTTTGTACTGACTACAAGAAACTAACATCCTTTTTCCTGACACATGGCAAAAGATTTTTGGGGCTGAAGATCCTGACATATGTAGTGATTTGACAGAAGAAAAGATAAAGAGAAGTGAATATTTGGTAAGATATTAACATGTGATGCACCTGTTTTAAAAGTTTATAGGTATTTATTGTATATTCAAAATTTAATAAAATAAAATGAATAATATATTTTAAAGTACATACACACATATTTCTTCCCTTCAGAGATTTTTAATTTCATATGTATGATTATAGAAAAGTATTCGATATGATAAAAAACACTTAAAAAATTTGCCTTCACAACTTCTCAGAAATTTCACACATTTTAAATACCCTAAAATAAATGCATGTGATTCACTTTTAAATACCACCACAAATTTTCTCACCTAAAAAAAAAGCATGAATGTGCAGGAATAACTTGACCTAAGACGGAAAATTACATTAGTTCTTTTTACCAATTTTAGCCTGTTGATAAAAATGTAGACTGAAAAGTTGTAGTAGCTTCTGTTGTTACCAGTGACTTTGTTTTCGCTTCACCCCATTTGACCTCTGGTTTTCTGTTCTGAGATAACCAATTCCATGCATTCGATGCACCCACTTATGCCTGCCTTTTTCCCCATTTTTGCCTTGAAGCTTTTCTTACTATAATTTCAAGGTAATCCATGTTGTCATGCACTTACTGTCCATTCTTCAATTCTTATCGGCATTTGATTTTTTTTATCAGAACCTACTATAAGAAAGCATTTCCTTTCCTTAAATTCACTGAACACATTATTTCCATTGATAATTCTCCTCCTTAGTGCTTTTTACAAGATAAGCCTCCTTTACTAGCCTTTTAGTGTTGACCATTATTAAGATTCAGTCTTCACCCTCGCTGGTGTAGCTCAGTGGATTGAGTGCCAGCCTGCGAACCAAAGAGTAGCCGGTTTGACTCCCAGTCAGGACACATGCCTGGGTTGCTGGCCAGGTCCCCAGTAGGGGTCACATGAGAGGCAACCACACATCTATGTTTTTCTCTCTTTCTCCCTCCCTTACCCTCTTGAAAAATAAATAAATAAAATCTTTAAAAAGAAGAAAAGATTCAGTCCTGTATCTAATTTTCTTTCATAGTATAGCACTCCTGTGCAGACACACACAGCTTCCATTACTACATATTGGCAAATCTGAGTCTTTTCATGTACATAGAAATACATACCCTCGTTTTTATTTTGAATGCTTCAAAAACAACTGAAATAAAACATGTGCTGAATTATATCATAAAGCTCTCATTAAAAATTTGCTTGAGTAATGTTCAGAAAGAAACCTGATATCCTAGTGTGACTCATTTTGTTTCACAGAATTAAGTTGTCATATTTCCTCCAACCTCAAAAGCTTTGTCACATTAATAATCACATTTTATTTATGCAGTGTATATAATGTAGAGATAGGAGCTATGCTTTATTATCCCCATTTAATTTAGCATTTTGTTATTGCCTTATGGACCCAATTTCTATTTTGGTGTAATATAGATTTATTAACATAAAAATTTTACGAGGTTATTTTAGCTATCTTTCACATATTTATTAACAAACATTGGCTTTTTGATTTTGAACATATACAAATATAAATTTTTATTATTTTTGGAGAAGAAGACATGGACTAGGATGCTTACTTGTTTCATATGGAGAGTAAAGGAAAATTTACTATTGGTTGTTCTTTTTTTTTTTTTAAGATTTTATTTATTTATTTTTAGAGAGGGAAGGGAGGGAGATAGAGAGAGAGAGAAACATCAATGTGCGGTTGCTGGGGGTCATGGCCTGCAACCCAGGCATGTACCCTGACTGGGAATCGAACCTGCAACACTACTATTGGTTGTTCTTAACCTGGTCTTATGTTCCTAACCCTGCCTTTTTTTTTTTTTAATTCTAATCCAAAGACATTTTTTAAAAGATTTTATTGATTTAGTTTTAGAGAGAGGGCAAGGGAGGGAAAAAGAGTGAGAGGTAAACATTGATATGTAAGAGAAACATTCATCATCGTGGGAAATAATAAAAGAATATTTATATTTAATATTAGGCTTATCCGGAATTGCTTTCTTTCCATTTTTATTGTTTGTTTATATTGTATTTTTTATTACCATTTCCCCCGGTACCATCTTCCACTTCCACCCACCCTCCTTCCCCCTGCACTCACCACATTGTTGTTGGTGCCCATGAATCCTTTCCCTTTTCTGCCTAATACCTCCACCCCCAAATCCTGCAGAGCTATAAGTCTGCTTTCTACTTATGATTGCTTTCAAATTTATAGAAGACCAATACATAGTAATAATTATTGAAAATACTATTAATAATTCTACTCATTTCTAGGGGTGTCATTTGAGTGTTACTATTTTTTAAATTTTTATAATGATTGTACTATTGACACAACTAAATGTATTATCTAAACTTTGACATCTTTAGAATGTAAAATTGTTTATATTTTGTTTAATATTAAAAATAAAATAATACTTTTGAAATTTTTTGTTGTTGCCTGTGAGAATTTTAAGACATTCTTAGAAGGTGATACAAGTAAAAATAAATTTGCCTTCTATATTAATTATTTTTTTCAGTCATCATTTTGTGATCTCCATTGTACAAAGCAATCATTAACAAAGTCAAAATAAGTATGCCATCAAAATTAGAGTCTGCTAAGATGTATCTTATACATTAGAGTTTCTCCAGAGTAAAGCTGTCAACCGTCCCCTTAGTTCTAACTCTTCTATGAGAGATCACAGTAATTACAAAACTCCTGGCATGGCATTTATGTTGCCATTCACCGTGATGAATATACATTAATCAAGATGTCAATTCCAAACACATAAAGTGTATTTTAATATGTATTTATTGGAACTACTCTTTTCTAAAACAAGATATAACACCATCCACATATTGCTCTACATAATAACATTTATGTCACATCTTGGGGTGCCTCAAGGCCTTTGCTGAAATGCCCTAGCCCAGGTGCCAGTAAAAGCCAGTCCTGGTGAGCAGCTGGATCCTTTTTGTGCGGACCCAGGCCCACCAGAGCCAGAGACAAACTGAGGATCCTTTATAGCTCTGAACAGGTCACCAAGGGCTGGACACAAGTAGCATCTTACATTGGCCTGCAGCAAAGCCCCTTCCTAGAGGCCTAGAGCAAACATGCCTGGTGGCCAGCTTCAGACAGCATTGACAACTTCAGGGGAGGTCCCAATAAGCTTCAGAAACAACATATCCAAAGGAAAATCTCAGCGGGCACCAAACCCTGCTGAGGTGAATTCTGCTTCCTGTGGTGAGCCCTGCACAGCAGCCTGCATGCTGGGATTGGGGTGAACCCAACAGTCAGCCAGCCTAAGGGCTGATCCCCTGCATGAACAGGTCAATAGCAATCAAGCTTCAGTTACAACAAGAGGCCCATATAGCCCACACAAAAGACATTCCTGGAACACCCAGCTAAGATAAAAAAGACTGGACCCAGCAAGACATTCAATACTATGTAACGCCACCCACAGACTGTGAGTCATAGCAGATCTATCTAATATATAGAAACAAACACACAGGCAGCCAAATAAACAGGCTCCAAGTAAAGAACAGGGGAAATCTCCATGAAAAAGAGCTAAATGGAAAGGAGGCCAGCAATTTAGCAGATATAAAATAATAATTATAAGGTTGCTCAACAACATGAACACGCACATAAACAAACATAGAAATGAAGAATACAATATATGAACTAAATAATACACTAGAAGGAATAAACAGTAAGTTGAATGAAACTGAGGATCCAATCAGTGATTTGAAAGAAAAAGTTAAAAAACAAAATACCCAATAAGAGCAGCAAAAAGTAAAATAAAAAATAAATAAACAAATAAAAAATGAGACTCTGGCTGGTGAGGCTCAGTTGGTTGGAGCACTGTCCCATAGACCAAACAGCCGTGGGTTTGATTTCCAGTCAGGGCACTTACCTAGGTTGCAGGTTTCCTCTTTGTTTGGGATGCATTACAGAGACAACTAATTGATGTTTCTCACTCACATGGATGTTTCTCTCCCTCCCTCTCTCCCTTCCCTTTTCTTTAAAATCAGCGTGCATATCCTAGGGTAAGGATAAAAAAATAAGGATAGTTTAAGGGTATAGTTTATTGAAACAGCATGAGCATAACACGATTTGTATCATAAGCATACTAGATGGGAAAGAGAAACAAACAAAAGATAGAAAACTTATTTGAAGAAATAATGACTGAAAATTTTCTTAATCCAATGAAGTAAAAATACACACAAGTCCAAGTGCAGAGTCCCAGACAAGATGTATCCAAAGAGGCCCACACTAAGACACATCATAATTAAAATAGCAAAGGTTAGCCCTGGCTGGTTTGACTCAGTGGATTGAGCTCGGGCTGTAAACCAGGGGGTCACCGATTCAATTCCCAGTCAGGGCACATGCCTGGGTTGCAGGCCAGGTCCCCTGTGTGGGCCACGTGAGAGGGAACCACACATTGATGTTTCTCTCCCTCTCTTTCTCCTTCCCTTCCTCTCTCTCTAAATAAATAAATAAAATATTAAAAAAAAATAGCAAAGGCTAAAGACAAAGAGAGAATCTTTTTTTAAAAAAATTACTGTTCAAGTACAGTTTTCTGCAGAAAGAAGGAGCTCTTACCTTTTGCAATAGCATGAATGGAGCTGGAACGCATTATGCTAAGATGAAGAGAAAATCTTAAAGGCCACAAGAGAAAGGCAATTACATACAATGGAACTCCCATTAGGCTGTCAACTGATTTCTCAACAGATACATTTCAGTCCAGAGGGATTGGTATGAAATATTACAAGTGATGAAAAACATCTACAGTCTAGACTACTTTGCCCATACAGACTATAATTTAAAATAGAAGGACTACTATAGAGCTTATCAGGTAAGAAAAAACAAGAGGAGTTTGTTACAACCAAATAAGTATTATAAGAAATGTTAAAAGGCCTGTTTTAAGAAGGAAAGAGGAGGAGGAGAAGGGAAAGAAGGAGAAGAAGAAGCAGTTAAAAGAATAAAATGGCAATAAATGCATACCTATCAATAATTACTGTACATAAAATTGGTTAATTCTTCCAATCAAAAGACATAAGGTAGCTGTATGAACATAAAAACAAAATACAGACATATCTGTCCACCTCAAAACAAAGATACACAAAGATTAAAAATAAAGGGCTAAAAATATATTTCATACACATGGAAAGGAGAAACAGCTGGGGTAGCAATACTTGTATCTGACAAAATAAACTTTAAAATAAAGGCTATAGTAAGAGACAAAGAAAGACATTACATAACGACAAAGGACTTGTAACTTGTACTGCATTTTTTTAAAAACTTGTATTTATTTGTTTTTAGAGAGGGGAAGGGAGGGAGAAAGAAAGGGAAACATCAATGTGTGGTTGCTTCTTGTATGTGCCCTCCTGGAGACCTGGCCCGCAACCCAGGCATGTATCCTGACTGGGAATGGAACTGGTGTCTCTTGATTCACAGACAGGCACTCAGTCCACTGAGCCACACCAGCCAGGGGAAAATCTTTTGCATTTTTATACACCAATGATGAACTATCAGAAAAGAAAGCTAGCCAGAAAAATCTTATTCACAGCTGCTTCACAAAAAAATACCTGGGAATAAATTTAACTGTGGATATGAAAGGCCTACACTTGAAAAATTATAAGACATTGAAGAAAGAAATGTAATAAGATACAAATAAGTGGAAGCCATATACTGTGTTCATGGATCAGAAGATTAAACATCATTAGAATGTCCATACCACCCAGAGAAATCTATAGGTTCCACGGAATTCCTATCAAGATGCCAGTGATGTAGTTTGGAGAACTAGAACAAATATCCCAAAAGACTTATGTGGAACTGCAAGTATCCCAGATAGCCACAGCAATCTTGAGAAAAAGAACAAAGTTGGAGGATTAATAGCACCTAGTACTGAACTAAGTATATACTACTACAAGGCCCTCAAAGCAGCATGGTACTGGCATAAAAACAGACACATAGATCAAGGGAACAGAATAGAGACCCCAGAAATAAACCCACATATTTATGGTCACTATTTGACAAGAAGGCAAAAACATGCAATGAGGTAAAGATAGTCTCTTCAATAAATGATGTGAGGAAAATTGGACAGGTATGTAAAAAAAAAATGAAACTGGTCCACCTTCATACACCAAATGTAAGAATATGCTTAAAATATAGTACAAACTTAAATGTTAGACCCCAAACCATAACAATCCTAGAAGTAAAAATAGGCAGGTAAATCTCAGACATTTCTTGTAGCAGTAAATTTTCTGATATATCTCTTCAGGCAAACAATAATAGAAAAAAATAAACAAATGGAACTGCATCAAACTAAAAATGTTTTATATAGCAAAGAAAACCATTGAGATGAAAAGACGACACTCTGAACGGGAAAACACATTCTCCAATACATCTGATAAAAGGTTAATTTCCAGCATTTATAAAGAACTTAGAGAACTCAATACCAAAAAACAGTCCAATTTTAAAGTGGGCAAAAGGACCTGAATAGATATCTCTCCAAAAAAGACATACAGATGGCCAATACATATATGGAAAGATGCTGAATACCACTAATTATTAGAGAAATGGAAATTAAAACCACCACATATCACCTCATACTTGTCAGAATGGCTGTCATCAAGAAATCAACAGAGAAAAAGTGTTGGCAAGAACGTGAGGAAAAGGGAACATTCATGCACTATTGGTGGCAATGCAGATAGGTGCAGCCACTGTGGAAAACGGTATGGAGTTATCTCAAAAAATTAGAAATGGAATTGCCTTCTGACCCAGTGGTTCTTTTGCTGGCAATATATGCTAAGAATGCCAAAACATCAATTCAAAAGAACATGGGCAATCTTATGTTCATAACAGTCTAAGTGCTCATCAGTAGATGAGCGTGGAAGAAAGCTGCGGTGCATTTACACAGTGGAATACTCAGCTGTAACAAAGAGAAGGAACCCTTACCCGTTTTGACAGCATGCACAGATCTGGAGAGCATACTGCTAAATGAGGTAAGCTGGTCAGAGAAATACAAGTACTATATGATTTCACTCATATATGGAATCTAATGAACAAAATTGAGACAGACCCATAGACAGAGAGCAAGCTGACAGTTATCAGGGGTGAAGGTTGGGGGACTAAGTCATGGTGTGGCGGGACTGAGCAAAAAAAAGGGAGAAAAACTCCTGGGCATGAACGACAGCGTGGTGATTGCTGTGGAGGGGGCGGTGGGTGGAGGTGGAGAAAGGACTGGGGGAGGTAAATGGTGATGGACGGAAACTTAACTTGGCTTAGTGAATACACAATACTGTGTACAGATGACATGTTGTGGAACTGTGCACTCGAAACTTGTGTCACCATAATTAATTCAATAAAAAACAACGTCATTGGTATTTTAACCATAGCATTAGTTTAAAATAGCAATTGATATAAATGTTCTATACAAATGAAGTAAACTCATCATAAACAGGTCTCTGTGTACTATGATATACATACCTCACAAATATCTTCTTTTTCAGTTGTGAAGTGGAGCATGTAGAAAGCTTCTAGTTGGGGCGGTGTATAGCAGTAATCATTGACACTATGGCAACCAGCTTCAGGTCACTCTGTCTAATTTCCTCAGTAGTCAACCTTCCTGTTCTCCACATCCAACCTGTTAGTGATCATTGTATTGAATGTACTGCCCGACTCCTGTCTGAATCTAGATTTATAGAGAATTACTGAATATTTCAAACCATTACAAATATTAAATTCAGGACAGAGGCCTGGTGTAGTAAACTTAACATAGCATCAAATTGGGTTTCTGACTTTATAGTGTCTTTGTACTGGAATTCTATCAAAACCAGAATATAGCATTACTATTATTATTTTTATCTAGACCATTGCAAACTCTTTCTAACTGCTTTCTATGGCTAAATGGCCACATGCTTACTTCATTCTAAGACATTGCATATATGATTTCCAAGTTATACTAATTTATCAGTTTAATTATATTAATTCTTCAACACAACCAAAGACAATAATTCCCTCCTTTCTGGGTTTACTGATTAAGGAATATCAGTTATAAATTAGCACAGAGTTAACTAGAACATATTAAGGCTTAGAAATTACAAAATATTAAAAGGCCTATCTGAAGTTGCAATGCTCAAAAATGAGAGTCAAACCTTGATATATGGCTTTATAAAAACATTATTATTTTCATCTTTCCATTCTGTCTTAAACTGTATAAATGTCATTTGTTTAGTCTTCAATGTCATCTTATATCCTATCTCTGTATAAACTAGTCTATTTTTACTTGAATAGGAAATCACTCTTCGACTCATTTTATATTCTTTATTTTATCCCTTTATGCTTTGTGAATCTATATGATAGTTTTCCTGCTTATACTCCCCTCAAAAAACTATCAGCTTCAGTGCCTATACAATTCTATTTCCACAGTAACTATTTAAAGAATGTGTGGATACATAGCAAATACTTTTAATATTTGCTTTAAAAATATACCTTACAAAGACACACCAGTATGGGAATTCAGTAATCTTATGTTTTGACTCATTTCTAGTATTCTAGTGTTGTTAGAAAATACAATATCGTATACAATATTATCCATGCACTGTGTAAACTATTTTTTCTTGGAATTCCTATATTAAACTTCTCATCCATTCAGGTTTCAGTACAAGGATAAATGTAAAATAGGTAGACTAAGGAGGTATTTCTATTATATTTACCACAATTTTTTTTTCTTTCAATGAAAATGAAGATCACATTGTGGGAATTTTTTTTTAAACAAGGAAAGACTGTGGGGAACCAAAGAATTTTTGTCCAAGAGATTTTCTCAGGTGAAGTAGTTTTATTACTGTCTGTATTTAACTACTTATCTACGGGAAAAGGAAGCAAGAGGGAACTGGACATTGAGCTTAATAAACTGGGGAGTGAAACCTTTGGGAATTGTGGGTTTTGGAAAAGTACCCGGCCTGTTCCAAACACAACCTAATATAATTCCAGGGGAACAAAGAAGCTCAGTCTTGCTCGTGACTTACACTCATCCTGTGCACTCAGGCATCCTTATCCATAAACATGGGGTCTCAGCAGCTGTGTAGCTGATGGCTGTGCAGACTCAACACGCAGGCTCCAGGCAGGAGCCTAAATACCGAGACACAGCAACGGACTGCTGCAGGGAGCACAAGCTAAACTAGCAGGATACTGGTCTGCACCACGCTTTAATGTGGAGCAGCGACTTTGGGCAGTGGCCCTTATTCTGGCCCTACTGAGCACAAGACTGGACCTTTTCTATGGCAGAGTGAACAAAGATGGGGCATTGGGAAGTCAGGAGGAGAATCCCCTTCATTTTACATTATCAATGAAGTTTACCAGGAACTCCATTCTTCCGTGTGGGTATCAGGAAATTCTTTTACCTGCGACACTGCAAGAACTCTACTCCCAACAATAAAAGCTTCACTTAGCCTCTACTTGTGACCCAATTTCACTGGGAATAATTAAATTTCTGTGAAGGAAGACTAGAAAAATAAATTTTGATGTTTATTTACTTTGGTTTAAAAAGTGAAAAAAATGTCAAGTATTACAGTCCTTCCAAAACAGACAAGTTATGAAAATGTATTTCTGTCTAGAGTGTAAAAGCAGTGTTCAGTGATCAATCTTCTCTAATTACTTTGACAAAAAGCAAACCTGAAGCTGTCCACAATAACTTCTGAAATAACTGGTGTCTGTAACAGTTAAATACATAGAATAAACACAATTAGTTTTCTAATTTATTATTGAGATGTGAAATCAAATCTAACAGGGAGATAGATATTCAATTTCTAAGCACTACCAGTTTGTAGCTAGTGTTTTGCAGACAACTTAAAACTAATGTGAAATAACACTAATTCAATACAAACTAGAATGAAACATTTTGTGTCAGAGAAAAAATTCTGGTAAGACCCATTAAAACCTGCCTCCCCAGTCTTCCCGACCACTGCCATCCAGAAATTCGAGTCCCCTTTCCCACATCAAACCATCCATAAACATGGGGTCCAGTTTCCACGTTTAAAATATAGAGATAATTCAGTCTTCATCTTAACATTTAAGAATTTAAAAAGTGAATCTATTGGATATCTTTGCTAACTTTGAAATCACTGATTCTTCAGTAAAAGTTATATCTACTAGAAAATTATTTTAAGCTAGCCTTCTTATGCTCTAATTTATTATCAAGCATTAAAAAAACTTACTAAAAACTTACTTAAAGAATAAAGATTTAAATTTTTATATCTATTTTATTTTTTCAATATTTTAAATTTTATTGAGATGGAAATAACATATAGCATTATTAGTTTCAGGTATATCATACAATAATTCAAGATATGTATATATCACAAAACAATTACCACAATAAATCTTGTTAACTTCCATCACCTTACATAGTTACAGCTTTCCTTTTGTCGTGTGATGAGAATATTTAGATGTACTGGTTTTGGCTGCTGTCTTAACAATGGTACTATCTGCACAGTATTAAAATTTTTATTTTTATTTATTTACTTATTTACTTATTTATTGGCAAATACATCTATTATATTGTTTGGAACAAATGCCGAGTGGTAGTTAAAAACATTTCAGTTTTCCTGAATTGGTGTTCCAGGGTTCTTAGGGTATAATACCCGCAGTGGAATTGCTGGGTCAAAAAGCAGTTTTATTTTTAGTTTTCTTTGGAAATTTGATACTGTTCACCACAGTGGCTGCACCAGTCTGCATTGTCACCAACAGTGCACTAGGGTTCCTTTTCCCCACATCCTCTCCAGCACTTGTTGTTTATTGATTTGTTTATGATGGCCATTCTGACCAGTATGAAGTAGTATCTCATTGTGGTTTTAATTTTCATCTCTCTGATGGCTAGCAATGCTGAGTACCTTTTCATAAATGTCTGGGTCCTCTGTATGTCCTCCTTGGAGTAGTGTTAGGAATATGTATAAAGGACACATGGACAAAACCAGAACGGGGTAAAGATCAAGGGTGGGAAATGGGGATGGCTGGGGTGGGGGGAGTCTTGGGGACAACAGAGACAACTCTACTTGAACAACAATAAAAACATAAAAATAAAAAATAAATAAAACATTTAAGTTCTTTCAGTTCTTAGCTTAAATTATCTTACTGTATTATATAAATCACAGATCTATTTTTAAATCATAATAAAAACCTGCAGATTCTATCAAATCTATAAATTTTGCTTCATTTTTTAAGTAAAAGAGCTCTCCATTATTTAGAAGGAATTTCAATGGTGGGAAAGCATGATTTATGGTGTTCATGGTAACTTAAGGGACAATAAGGTAGGAAATAAAAGAAAATCAAAGTAATTTATTTAGTAAATTAAGTCAAATAAGTCCAAACAAAACCAAAAACAAAAACTTCAGGATTATGTATCTGATGTTAATCTTTGTTCTATAATCTAAGAATGCATTAGTCTCTGAAATCACATATAAATCTGTGTTAATACTTGCAATCATTTCCATGCATTTTCTTTTTAACAGCACCATATATGATTACCTTGCAAGTCTATATAAGTATCTTATACTGCAAAGTATTTATTATACTTCTATGGTTTTTAAAACAATGGATTTGGGAACCAGACTGCTACAGTTAAAAATCCAAGTCATGTAATTTACAATTTCTGCATTTGAAAAGTAATAAGAGCAGTGTTTTCCCATCTAAACTTGAAGGTAACCTGAAAGTAAAACGTATGCACACTCACATATGAAATACACACACATCTGTGTGCACACTCACACACTTGTATATCATATGAATATGTCTTGCTTGGAATAATGCCTGGGTGAACAGTGAGTGTTATAAAATATGCAGTTATTTTCTGTTTTTAAGATTTTATTTATTCATATTTACATAAAGGGAAAGAGAAGGAGAAAGAGAGGGAGAGAAATATCAGTGTGTGGTTGCCTCTCAAGTGCCCCATACTGGTTATCTGGCCCACAACCCAGACATATGCCCTGGCTAGGAATCAAACCAGTGACCCTTTGGTTCCCAGCCATTGCTCATTCTACTGAGCTACACCATTCAGGGCCTATTATTTTCAGTATTTCTTCCAACACAGATATTTTTACTAGGAGAATATAAAAGTATTATGTTATTTGTTTGGTTTAAAACAAAAGTCTTGATATGATTATAACTAAGGAAGATATACCTCATTAATTAAAGGAGACAATGTAAATTTATATATATAAATAAAAGTGATGCATATTTATGTGAACATCAATATTTTCGTTTAGACATATGAGGTATGGTATACTTTTGATTTCATAAAGTTAATATGAGGTCGGTTAGTTTGTGATGACATAACAATTACAGTGTCTCATTGTCCTGATGTTGTTTTGTTTGCTGAAATTGCTTTCATTTCCTTCTGTTAAAACGCTGACTACAACACAGAATAATTTTGGTTTTCTGATTATTCTAAAAGTAAAAGCTAATAAGCTATTGGCATTTTAATTACATTTTCTGAATAGTAATACAAAATTTATGATTTTCTCTAAGAATTGCATAATCAATGACAGTTACACTTACACTGCATAATGTAAAAATGAAATCCTAATATTATTATTAGAGAACTATGAATTGTGGCACTATCTTTGAGTAGACAGATTTCTAAGACTTTCAAGTTAAATTAATTTTTTTGTTGAAAATAAAGCCTTCCTCCTTCTTCTTAGTTATTTGGCTAATTTGTATACATGGATAGCAATAAAGATGAAGTTTAGATAGTGGTAAATAAAGGCATACAAACAGGGATAAGGATAGGGACAGACATATATGTGTAGTACAAAAGATATAACCGGTCTTATTTTACTTCCCATATTGTTTATATTAAATCAGTTTGGACCATTATTTACCATTATAACTTCACTTTAGTGAAAGCTCTGTGATTCCACAAATCATATGTCTTTATTATTCTTAATAATATTTCACTGATTTTTCTGTAAAGCCTTAAACTTGGCTAAAATAATGTAGGCATTCAATAATTTCTAAGTAAAAATGTGGAAATAAAAGCTATAGATTAACTTCCAAGTTATGAATCATCTGCTGGCCCATATATATAAATAACTGAAAACTGTGATTTAATATTGTCTAAGATTGCCTGATGTTAATGGCTAAGATCACATTAGGCCTGGTCTGAGAAAGGAAGTGCTGTCGTCTACGTGAATACAGCTTTCTGTTAGTTTTCTAAGGCTTCCATAACAAAGGACCAAAAACTGGGGGACTTAAAACACAGAAGTGTAATGTGTCACAGTTCTGTGGAATAGAAGTCCAAAGTCAAGGTGTCGGTAGGGCCATGCTCCTTCTGCAATGTATAGAGGAAGGTTTCATCTCCCACCTGAGTGCTAACGGGGCCTAACCGTGCTTAGCTTCCGAGATCAGATGAGATCGGGCAGAGGAAGGTTTCTTTTTTGCCTGCTCTAGGTAGGATCTGGTTGCCTCAGACATTCATCGGCTTGTGAAAGAGTAGTTCAGTTTTTGCCTCCAACTTCAGGTGACATTATTCCAGTTTCTTCCAGTGTTTAAATATCCCCTTTAGGAAGGACACCAGCCATATTGGATTAGAGCTCATTTTAGTAAACTTAGTGTAACCTTATTACTTCTGTAAAAATCCTATTCCCAAATAAGGTCACAGTTTGAGGTACTGGGATTTAGGACTTCAACACACCTTGACTGGGGTTCAAATTTCAAACTACAACAAGCTTTAATATTCATACATGGTCTTCTTTTTCCTGTTTTCTGGTTCAAAATCCTAGACCTGGTTAGTTAGACAATCACATTTGAAGTTAAAGGCAATGTCATATTGAATTTATTAAGAAAATAAAACAGTGCATGCTCAATAAGTATTTGCTGAGTGAATTAATTACTTTCATGTCATCATGGGGTAGAATAGAATTTTAAAAGCAATGGAGTATATACTCCAGTGTTTCACATTTTTTTAAAGCTTCATCAATAGTTCTATATTTTAATAAGTTCAAATTCAAGATAGTTCTAAATTCATTGAAAATTTGTCAAATTTTCAGACCATTTGAACAATAAATGCATATGCCCTATTAGTTCAGGGTGTTATTTTTAAGAAAAAAAGTGTAAATTAGACTTTATGGCTTCATACTTTATAGTGCTTCAAATTATAAAGTGATCATATATCAAAGCTTCACTTAATTTTGTATTGTTTGATATGACATTTTCTAGGGTTTCTGTAGTTAGAAAAAATAGTTAAATTTGAATCTAAATTAAAGAAGAAATGACTTATAGTATAAATATTTTATATGCAATATTTATTTGGTAATCTTGTTTTTTTCCTTCACTGGCAAGGTGGTTTATATATTATTTTTAAAAAAATAAATTTTAAAGTTCAGGGTAAGCTTAATAAACTTCGGTAAGGTATTAAAAAGGAAAAGGAAAAAATAATTAGTAGAAAATAAATCTCTTTGTATTTTAAGATGATCTTTTTGTTATGAGTCACCTTAAGTCCAGAATTTAGAACTTTATGGGAGCTGTAAACATACGCTGAGCAATTAAAATGCAGTTGAAAAATCACACCTTTAAAGTTTGTTTTGATTTAATTATCTGTTACAAAAATATCAGGTTCTTTGCAGCTAGTTCTTAAATAGATCATCCCCTACCCCAAACAATAAATAGCTCACCCAACAAACACAATACAAATAAAATCTAGGAATGGTATTTGATTACATCCAAGAACTTAAATAATGCACATTTTATGAGAAGGAATGGAGTAAATTTAAACAAAAAGAATACTTTCAAAGAATAGCAAAATAATGGAAGAAAATGTGGCTTGAGGTTTGGAGAAAAATAAGGTAAAAATGTGTGTATGTACATGTACGTATGTGTGTATGTGTAAGTTGGGGGTGTCCTTCAAATATAACATGTAAAAAGGAAACAGAAGATATAAAATAGTCTATTCTGAAGCAGAAGTTAGCACTTAATAATCATTCTAACAGTGTAACAGCGTGGATAAGAAATCAGAGATTTAAAATTAAATAAAAATTCAAACACTTTCCCTGCTTTAAAATTTTACTATTTTACCTGAGTTTATAAGTACCTTAGAGTTAAAGCATCCCACACCAGCTGCCTGGTCCTCATTTCTCTACCCCCGCCCAGCCCAGAAGGCCCCTCCCAGCGTCTTCGCTCTCAGTCAACAGTAGCGCCATCTCCGTCTCTCCTGCCAACAAACCGTTGCTAAGCATTCAACTTTTCATCCTTATTTTCATTTGATATGACTTCTCAAGACCTTATATGTAGGTATAGATATAGGAGTAAGTATATGAATATATTTGTAAAAAGTTGGTTTATTGTCTCTCTCCCCACTGAAATGCAAGGTACAAGAAGGAAGGAATTCTCTTCTTTTGTTCTTTTTTCTGTCTGCATCGCAATTTCTAAACAATTCTTGGCACGAAATGAACACTCAAAAACATAAATCAGTTCCAATTAAACAGAGAAAGTAAATTTCAGTATATTTGTATGAATCTTTGCATTAATGGCTTACTTTTTGTTATATCAAAGTTATATTTGTTTTTATACTTTACTAGTATTACTGTACCCTTAAACATATACATATTTATGACTTTTTGAACATTATACCATAACTAATCAATAAGTCATGTTAATTATATAATTTTGATATTAGGAAATACTTTTTTCTTTTATTCCCCCCAGTTTTATTAAGGTATAATTAATAAAAATTATATATATAAAATGTACTTTTGTACATGTATATATTTAAGGTAATATTTTGATATATATGAGGAGGGACCTAAAAATCTTGAATTTACTTGTGAAAAATTGTGTATTTATTCTTGATGTTTCAACTTGAGTCACCTTCAAAGTACTGTCCATTTGATGCAATACACCTACCGAGATATTTTTTCCAACTACTCGAAACAGTTTTGAACTTGTTGATTTGGATGCCTTTTAGTGCTTTTGCCGTTTTTTGTTTCACCTCTTCCACATCTGAAAAATGCTTCCCTTTATGGACTTCTTTCATCTAGGGAAACAAAAAAATGTTACTCAGGGTAAGATTGGGTGAATAGCAAGGGTGGAGTATGCCCAGTCATATTATTTTTGCTCAGAAACTACTGAATATTCAGCCTGTTGAGCACAGATATGCCCTTGTAAATCATCCATCATGAAAAGGGGAAAAGACTTAGAAAGAGTCTTCAAAAAATTTCACTGAAGCCAAATTCAGCCTCTCCCAATAATGCCAGCTGGTACACTGATACAGATGGGTTCCTAGAATACTCACCTACTTGGGGAAGCCTGTACTACAAGGGTCCTGCCCTCCAGAAAATAATTCTGATCTTTTTTGGGGGTCCACCCTCATATGTGTGTACACACACATATATAAACGTTGTTAAATGATTATTACCATAATCGAGCTAATTGGCATATTCATCACCTCAGTTATACTTTTTGTTAGAACATTTGAACTCTACTACCATAGCAGATTGCAAGTTTATAATATATTGCTAACTCTAGTCACCACGCTATAAATTAGGTTTCCAAACTTATTCATCTCTAAAGGAGAGTTTTTATAATTTGAACATGTCCTTATCTCCATCACCCCTGAGTCCCCAATAACAATTTTACTCTCTGTTTTTATGACTGAGCTTTTTAGGTACAACACAAAGTGAGATCATGCAGTATTTGTCATTCCTATGCGTGGCTTTTTTTATTTAGTATAATACACTTCAGATTCATCCATGTTGTTGCAAATGTCAGAATTTCTCCTTTATAAAGGCTGAATAATAGTCCATTGTATATACATATATAAATTATATATACACAATGAAATTGTATACAGTGGAAACACATACATATATATGTGTATGTGTGTGCTTACATATATGTGTGCTATTGTGAAAGCCCTTAGGATAAATGCACACACAAAAAGGAGATTTCTGGAAAATACAGTAGTTTTATTTTTAATATTTTGACAACCTCCATACTGCTTTACAAAGTGGCTGCTATAATTCATATGCCCACTGACAGTGCACATTGGTTCCCATCTCCCTGCATCCTCTCCTGCCCTGGTTATCTCTCATCTTTTTGATAATCACCATTCTAACCACTGTGAGATTATATTTCATTGTGGTTCTTGATTTGCATTTTCCTTATAATTAGTGATGTTGAGTACCTTTTCATGTATGTTTTAGCCAAGTTCCCCGACTGATGCCACTGCAGATCTGAATCAGGAGGGGTCACATGGATGTTACCAGGTCTGCATTGGGTCTGCAGTTGACAGGCTTGTTACCAAAGGATGGGCAGTCATGGCTCTTGCCTAGATGGATGAGACTGCTTTCAGGGCCATAGCTATGCAGGGCTGAAGCCAGGTCATAAAGCCACTTTGGGGGTTATAGACAAGTCCACAGCTACCTGGAACCAGAGGAATGCATGGGTGTGGCTCCTTCTGGGTCCTTGAGCAGGTTCTGGACGAATCTGAGGCTGTATATACATGGTCCCTGGAACCATGATGGAGTGGGCAGGAGGACAGATCACAAAACCACTTCAGAATCCATGGTCAGGTCTGTTGCCACTGGGCCTGTAACCAGAGGTATGGATAGTAGGACTATCTCTGGGCCCCTTGGTACACAGGGCTAGTTGCAGACAATGACCTAATGAGGCTGGATTCAAATCTCTTAGAAGATACGCTGCTTTGGACCTGTAGGCAGGACCACACTGGCAAGCCTGCAGAGGAACACAAGTTTGCTTCCCCAAAGCAGCTCTCCTTGTTATTGGGTTTAACCAGGGTTTGCATTGTCCTACCAAAGGTTCCAGGCATGGCACTTTTGCTCACAAATGGCTACAATATTATTGTTCATGTGGGAGACCACTAGTTGGGACCTCTAATTAATTCTATTTATCCAATATCCATTCTAGGAAGTGATTTTTACATACTCAGAATATGTAGTTGAATTTTGAATGAATCGTTATACATATTTTATAAAACAAATAATTTGGAAAACATTAATAATTTCAAGACTCCCCATACCTTCCAGAGTCTCACTCATTCTCTTAAATAATGTTGGAAAAATCATTACTCAAATTGTATCTTGAGTTTTCTATTATTTAGACTAAATGAACATTGCCAAGCACATTCGTTATTAACCTAAAATGATTTCAAAGATCCTTCTCATTTTATGTTAATTTACATTTAGATGGATGGGCCTTTGAGAACATTGGAAGGGGGCATCCTATTCTCCAGAGTAACTAATTTACTACACATTAAGTGCAGTTAAATTACACCTGCAGAAGGCAGATCTCACCTCTCTGTATCATTTGTTTTCTGCGCCGTGATCAAGGAGAAATGACACTTTGTTCTTTTATCTGATTAACATATATTCTACTAGATATAAAACACACTATTTGACATATCATGAGAAAAGGTACGTAGTATGATATTAAGACTTCTATTCAGAACCTGATACCATAACTCACTTTGTGTCTTCCTAAAATGCTAGAGAATTACATAATATTTCATGTAAATAAACTACTTAGGATAAGTAAAGTATGAACAGAAGTAGGAAAGCAAAGCAAATATACACTCCTAACGAATCAACATACTTGTTTTAATCAAACTTTAATTATTTTTATTTGAAAAGGAAAATAGGAAACAATGAATTAACTTTTAAATCATTGAATCCATAATCATTCTCTTATAGAAAGTCATATAATATCATCAGAGATAATTCAAGAAAATAAATTGATTTCTGTGGGTATCAGGGCCTGGCAGAAGTAACACCTGTGTGTGGCTGGTAAGGTAATAATATGAGTATAATAATTTACAGTTTTAATTAGAACATTTCACCTAAAATGTCATATGGTGTGCCTGAGTGTGATAGTTTTTTTAAAGACCTAATTATTTATTTTTAGAGTGGGGCAAGGGAGGGAGAAAAAGAGGGACAGAAACATCAATGTGTGGTTGCCTCTTATGTGCCCCCTACTGGGATCTGGCCATGTGCCCAAGCATGTGTCCTGACTGGGAATCAAGCAGATGACTCTTTAGTTTGCAGGCTGGCACTCAATCCCCTGAGCCACACCAGCCAGGGCTGAGTGTGATATTGTTATGTGACAGAATTACATGCTTATGATTTTATAATAAAAGATTTCATAATAAAAAGGGGTACTATCTGTGCCAGACTCTGTATATTGATGTCCCCATCTTATTAAAAAAATTAGGAGTTTGACATATGTTTGGATACAATCCCATATACATTGGTTATAAAGGTAGTATTAAATGGTACCGCTAATCAAATAGTAAATTTCCTCAAGAGTATGTCAAAAGCCCACTCCTACAAATTATAAGGGACACATTTCTGGATCAAAGAGTCTTGGCAGATCATTTTTTATGAGATTATGTTTAAAGCATATATTCTAATTGCTAATTCTTTCTGACACAAGTAAGTACAGGTACAATGACTAAACTACATTAAACCTGAGCTCTGAGTATAAATCTTTAAAAAGTTAAAATGTTAAACAACAACAAAACAACAGAAAATAATACTTAAACATAGTAGTATATAATACATAATGCTCTAAACATTTAGAGCAGTATAAAAGATGGTTAAATAGAAACAGCATGGCATAAAAACAGAAGGCATCCAATATGTAATACACATATGTTGAAACATATCAGATATGAATGGTCAGTTTTATCTACATGAACCACACCCCCCACAAAATCCCAAAATATATATTCCATGGCTGTGTAAATCAGATATGAATATTAAGGCTTCATATTTCCAGGAACAAGTTATTTTTAGCTTATTATCAGTGAATTTTTACTTAGAAATACATTATTTTAGACATTAAGTATAAATATTTGATTTAAAAAATGTTCTTACGGTATTCTTTCCCAAATTATTTAAGTGTAATATTAGTGTGTACTTTACTTTTATATGCTTTATTTGTTAAGGTGAAATATGAAAATTTCTATCATGATATTTGAGTCCAATTTACTCTTTATGTAAACAGAATATTCTATGGACATAAGGTTGTATAGCAATAATGGAAATGATCAAATTAGGTTTATTGAACAGTGTTGGGTTATTTCACCTCTATTATTTTCTATGAATATTCCAAATTTATTTTAAGATAGTAGAACTTTAGGGTCGAATCTAAGGCTAAAGCAAGCACTAAACAATGACTATTGAAGTCCTATTGCCATTAGAATCTAATATCTCATTTGCTGAATTCAACATTTATTCAAAGAAATTTAAACTTTTTATTGCAGGTTTTACCCAGAATTAGTGGATAGATATTTCAAATCAATTTCAAGTAAACATATGAACTTACTAACTCATTGTCTTTTTAACATTAAGTCAATTATTTTATTTAACATTGGTATTTTCAATTCATGTAGAGATTATAAAATGTAATCAATATTTTTATTTTGAGAATCCAAGAATAAAGGCCCTTCACTGATATTTTTTCTACTTTGCTTCTCATTACTACAATCAAGCTACATGACATATTTATAAACTCACCTATTTACTCTCTCCCTCTTTTATGTGGTGAGACCAATTGAGATATTCTTTCTTAGCAAAATTTAAGTATGCCATACATTATTAATAACTACAGTCACTATGCCGTACTATTGATAATTTAATTATCTTATATACAGCTTAGTGAAGTCATCATTTTTATTAGTTATGTTAATAATTTAGGGGCTTGGATTTTTGTGTGCATAATTATAAATGTTAGCATGTAGATGATTATGTTTCTTGCTATTTCAGAATTGGAAAACTCATAAATTATATAAATAATACATTTTTAAGATCACAGCATACCAATTTTTATTTTATGCTTAACCTAAACAGAAATTTGGTAATATGAATTATTGTCAGTGTAAAGATAAAAGTATCGTGCACAATGTACTGAATATCTGTTGTTTTGGACTATTATCAGTTTGAACATTCCTAGTCATCACTGGAAAATTCCCAGCTTTATGGTCTTGCATCCCAAATAAAATCCAGAAATGGAATTCATAGAATCATTGTCAACTGGTACACAGCCTTGGAAATTAAGACTCTCAAATGATAAATTATTTAAAATTAAGTTTGGAAACCAGCAAGATGACAGAGACCTCATGACACTTGTTTTAGGTAAAGGTCAAATTATCAGGTCTTGATAGCAGCAGGGATGACAGTGTGGTGTTCCATTGACTTCAAGTTCGAATATATGACCAGGAAATAGCTTCAGCTGGGGCAGTTGGACAACAGCAGTAGTGTCATCTTGAGACATTTTGAATATGTGTTCTGAGGCACAGCTCCTTAAGATTGTTTTCTATCCCTCACAACAATTACCCAAATAAGCTAATATCCATTTACTGAATCTGTACTTGCTTATTCACAATGAGCACTTGAAACCAAGTCTTGTGAAACAAAAAAATCTCATATCAATTAATGATTGAGTTTGTTATGAGCTATAAGTGACAAAAGATCTAACAATATCTTGAAAATGGTTCGTTTTCCCCCTTCTAATGCCCTTAGAAGTCCAAAAAGACAAGATCACTGAATTGATTTAAAAGCCCAAAGCTGACAGTGTCAAGATTTCCATATTTTTCTCTGCTATTCTCTATGGGTGTCACATGATGATTACTAAGATTCAGCCATTTAGACAGATTTTCTTTAGTTAAAAAAAAACATTAAAAAAGATAATGCAAAAGGACAAAAGGAGGCAGACATATTGGGGTTGCAAATCGTTAGCAGAATTTTTCAGTAGCCTTGTGCTTGTGCCTGACTGGCTCGCACGGTGTCACGGCCACTGTAATTCCAGTAGAGTCCAGTGACTGTAATTTCATAGTGGATACATGGCTGCCCCCAATTAAATTAGGATGAGTGTTTAAAGAAAAATTTAGCCTGATTATATCATTCAGGATAGCATACAGATAACAACAACAACAACAACAACAGCAAAACACTCACTGGCTATTTAACACCAAAATGTATTTATTTAATATGGAGAAATTTGCATCCATAGTAATCACAAAAGGCCAGAGGAATAGGTATATTCTTTATTTTTAAGACTGAACTTTAAGTGATATTATATCAACAGCACTATCTAACTAAAGGATATACTTCATTTCCCTTCTCTCAGAAAACTGCTGACCTAACAGCTGCCCCGTCAGTCATACCCCATTAGTTATAATCTTGGGATCAGGAAGAAAATGTGGCATTGTCACCGCCCCAGCCCTAATGGATGTCTCTCAGGTATTTTCCAACTACAGCATTGAACTAGGCCTAATTTAAGTCTTATGTGGAACTGAATGAAATAGAACCAAAATCACATCATAAGGACTATTTGAAGAATTCAGAAAATATAATTTTTAAGTTTTAAACTTCCATTATACATGTACCAGAAACCCCTTCTGAGATATGTAGGACGATGTCTAGTACAGTTCTTTCTTTAAATTCATAATTCTTACAACAACTAAATTTGGGGGAATAAACATTAAACATTTATTTTTTTTATTCTGCCTAAAATTCTAAGTTCTCAGCTGAGCATATGAAGATCTGCCAATTTTTTTCCTACCAACGTTCTTTGTTTCATCTCTGAACACACTGTTGAATGCTTTATGTTCAACCTTAGACATTTTACAGTTCTCTAAACAAACTTTTTGGTATCCCAGATCTTTAAATTCATATTTTAGTACTTTACCTATTTCATTTTTTGCTTAGCTAAATTCTATTCCCCTCTTAAGATACAACTGTGCTACCATATTCTACTAGAGTCCTAACCTGATATCCTCTCATTGTTTATTTCTTCTTAAGAGCATGTCCCATTACTCTTTGAACATATCTATGACTGTGCTTGCTTCATTTTGTTTTAATTATCTCTATGAGAAACTTGTCTTTCTTATGATATTATTAGTTACTTGAGGAATGGATTTATGTTCACTTATATGTTAAGAACAAATTACTCAGTGTCTGATCCTTGCAAGTTGTCAATAAATGTTTATGAGAGAAAAAAAATCAATTGACAAGACCACCTTCATGAATAACAATGATTATCAAATGTAAAGAAAAGCTTTTATCCAAGTTTTAATTCAGATGTATCCAGCCCTGGCTGGTGTGGCTCAGTGGGTTGAGCACGGGCTGCAAACTAAAGGGTGTCTGGTTTCATTCCCAGTCAGGCACACACCTGGGTTGCAGGCCAGGTCCCTGGTGGAGGCCACGTGAAAGGCAGCCACACATTGATGTTTCTTTCCCTCTCTTTCTCCCTCCCTTTCCCTCTCTCTAAAATTAAATAAATCTTTTTTAAAAAGATGTTTTTTAAATATAAAGATTACTTGGAATAAACTTGGCGGTTAAATTCAATTTTTTGGACATTAGTAAAAATGTATTTGTACTTGTGATAATAAGAATCAAGGTGCTGTTGTCATTGTAAGCAATAAGCTCAAATTTTATATTTGTTTATTTTTAGACAGAAGGGAAGGGAGGGAGAAAGAAAGGGAGAGAAACTTCAACATGTGGCTGCCTCTCGCCCGCTCCTCACCAAGGATGTGGCCCACAACCCAAGCATGTACTCTGACTGGGAATCGAAACGGTGATCCTTTGGTTCACAGGCCAGCACTCAACCAGAGGCACACCAGCCACGGCGGCTCGACTTTCTTTAAATTATTGTGTTTCATACAATGCAACAGTTACTTACATAAAACTAAGATGTTTTAATATCTGCAATGACAGAAAACATCAAATAATTTTTTAAAAAATAATCTAAGACTCAAATGTTCAGGACCAACTTTTGACCTTATTTAATTTTTTTTTAAAATGATAAAGTTACAGTCTATATGAGTAGCATAAGTCTCCTACTAAGAAATACATTGTCTTCAAAAAGATTGTAATTTATTCATTTATATTTTCCCTTTTACTATCAAAATAACAAGACTTATCTATTTTCTCTAGGGAAAAAGTAAATATAACTAATTATTTATTTAAAAATACTAAGAAATAACAAATGAAGAGGAATTCTCTCTTTGTGTGATTAGTTATACTCCTTAGCAGATCTTATAACAATGTCATTCAATTAGAAATATATTTTTCTCCATTTTGTAAGTTAAGTTAAAAGTAAAATAAAAGGACAATATCCATGTGTACTTATGCCTGCTAGGTTGTCTTTAGAAAATGCATTATACAAAAAATTAAATGCTCAGAAGTTATCCAGGGTGTCCAACCTTGTGGCAACTCTGGGCCACACTGGAAGAGGAAGAGTTGTCTTGAGTCCCACATTAAATACATTTAAATACAAAAAAAATCTCATAATGTTTTAAGTACATTTATGGTTTTGCGTTAGGTTGCATTCACAGCCGTCCTGGGCTGTATGCGACCTGTGGACTGTGGGCTGTGGACCATGGTTTGGACACACCTGGTATACAACTGATACTTTGATTAGTGATTGTAAAAATTACTTCTTAAAACATTACTCCAATATATTGCTATCCCAGTAGTGGATTTTTTACAACCCACCAACAAGTCATGCTAACACGGGCCTATTTCATGTGGGAAAATCAACACTCATTTTCATTTGAATACCACCCACTATTTTTTCCAAGCAATGGAATCCTGTAAATATTTTTAGCAATCAAAGCTTAGGGGCAGCTCTTATTTGAGACTCTCTTATGGTATTGGGTACTTTTAGTACTGGTTGTTTTTCCATGGATATTAGAATTCTGGACTCTGAAGACTGGGGTAAAAGCCTGCTATAAATGTAACTGAGTTTTTAAAGGTTGTTCTAAAGTTCAGCAGGGATTTAAAATGAAGAATTTCAAGCTAACCTGGAAATAAATAAAATATGTTCTTTAATGTTAGAACCCAGTACTTTTTTCTTTAATGTTAGAACCCAGAAGAAGAAATCATCATTAGAAAGAAAAAGAATAAAATATGACTGATAAATCAAAATAGTTTTCATTCCTGCCTCCATGTTTTTGTCCCTAGATGTCAGAGTTCTTATGACATTACTCTTGCTTTGCTTTTATCATTGGAGGTTGGGTGGGATCCAAATAAAGTATTTTAATTACAATTTTTTGAAATTATTTAGTTCAAAATTAGCTGGTGGTAAGAAATATGTATATACAAGGTCCGTCTAGGAAAAGTCTAGCCATTGTTAATATGACAAGAATGGTTTGTGAGGCATCAATGTAACCTGGCAGCCAAGGGGAGTGGACTGGAATGTGCATGTGTGAATAATGATGACTTCGCTGTACTAGTTAGTGAGGGTGGTAGATAATTTTGAGTGAGCGTGTGTACTGTGTGCCCATGCCATTCATAATGACTGAGCTAGTAGAGCAATAAATCTACATCAAATTTTATGTTAAGCTTGAACATTCTTCTGACAGAACTATTCGGATGATTCCGGAGGCTGCCAGATATGGGCAACTGGTGATTGGCAGATTCATCATCATGTCTCCTGTAAAATTTTTTTGTGAATCATCAAATCACCCAGGTCTCTCAGGCTCCCTATAGCCCAGACTTGGTGCCTTGCAACTTCTGGTTTTCCCCAAACTGATATCACCTTTGAAAGGGAAGAAATTTCAGACCATCAATGAGATTCAAGAAAATATGACAAGATAGCTGATGACAATTGGGAGAACTGTATGAGGTCCCAAGGTGCCTACTTAAAGGAGACTGAGATATTGTCCTATATACAGTATTTCTTGTTTCCATATCTTCTTCAATAAGTGTCTGTATTTTTCATATTAAATAGCTGGATACCTTATGGATAGACCTTATATAAATTTATAGACACACACACACATAAACATACATATATGCAAACACATGCATATACACACATATTCATATAACCACATATAGGTGTTATCATTGTTCTTTATTTTTATATAACAAATGTATTCTAATATTGGTACCAGCAAAATAAATAAGAAATGATATCCTAAAAACAACTAAAAGTCAAAGTACGTAGAGTAGTAGAGAAATAATTGTATTGTTTATGACTAAATAAACAAATAATTTTTGAAAAATTAAATAGCTTTAAGAGAAGGATTTAAAGAATATTAAGTCACATGGTCATTCTAGTTATCGTTCTTATATAATTGATTATTATGAAAAGTAGCAGTTAATGGTACCATAACTTTCATGTTGTGCCTATTTGAATGTACAAAATTCTATGGATTTCTTAGAAATTATGAAGATTATAAAAACATTGCTTAGTATTGTTTTGCTCTGCACAGGAATGATCTTATCAATAAAAAATGTCTACTCCTGTATGGAATCCTTGCAAGCTGTTTTGAGATATTTGCAAACTGATTCTAAAGTTTTCTTTTCTTTAAATTTTATTCTTGTTTATTCTATCACAGTTGTCCCAATCCCCTGCCTTTGTCCTCCTCCATCCCACCCCACCCCCACTCCCACAGTCCATCCCTACACTGTTGCCCATGTCCACGGGTCATTCATACATGTTCTTTGTTGTGCATAATATCATTTCTACTCCAAAATTTTCCTAAACATACTTTTCATTGATGACCTTAACAACTATACATTAGTTGTCTTAAATATTATATAAATATGATAAAAGTTAAATTTTAATTACACATACATTACCGTAACTATTTTTAAATTCCATTCCTTCAGCAACTTGGTAGACTACACAATGGGTAAAATCTTTCCAAATTCATAGTTTTGACTCTAATGTTGTCTATATTCTAGGCATATTATATTAACAAAATAATTCATCATATTGAGGATAAATATAGGTGTTGCTACACAGTAAAAAAAATAACAACAATGCAAGAGATCCATATTTTATATACATATAGTCAGTCATCTAAAAGTGATAATAAACACACATATATGTTTATATGTGCAAACATATGTAAATATATAAAACATGTATACTTATATGATGCATACACACAGACAACAGTGTGGTGATGGAAGAAAAGATGGAGGTGAGCAAAAAGGGGAAAATGGAGAGGAAAAGAGACTTTGCTTCGGGGGACAGTGACACAACTGTGTGTAGGTGATATTTTATTGAGTTGCATACTTGAAACCTGTGTGGTTTTGCAAGCCAGTGTCACCTCAATAAATTGAGTTTAAAAATAAAAATAGCCCTGACTAGTGTGTCTCAGTTAGTTGGGCGTTATCCCACAAAGAAAAAGGTCTCTGAATGTAACAGATCAATGTTTCTCTAAAAATAAGTAAATAGAATCTTTAAAAAATAAATAAAAGTGCTAATTTATAAAATAAATTGTAAATTTACTTTTTAAATATGCTTTCATGCAATTTTTAATAACATTCTATTATTCATGGAAGGAAGGCAGCAAATTCCTGAATTTCACTTCAGGCTCAAATAAAGTTTCTGGTTGTGACCAGTTCTTTGATGATTTGTTAAGGTCTTCTGCATTAAAAAGCTAAAAATCATCTGGTTTGAAGTTAGGTTGATAAGGGTATAAACTTCCAACCAAGAAAGCATGGTTTTATAGACAAATTTTAAGAGTACGTGTGAGTCACAGGAGAGAGAACTGTCATTCTAAATTATATACTCCTCTCTGCCCTCAGCATCCATTTTTTCTCATCTTATCTGTCTTTATTTTTTTCCATTTTAAAAATAAAAACCCAGTGATTTTTAGCAGAAAATCTAGAAAAGGACACTACCAGCTATGAAGGATAATATCCGAGCTATTGGCAAATGCTTAAGTTAAAATGAAGCTAATGTGAGACAGAATTTGCATTCTAGTCATTGGTGTGGTATATAATCATGTACTGTATGCAGTTAAATGAGTCTTTTGTCTTGCTGTAATGAATATCTACATCCATCCTAACAGTTAATGAGGAATAAATGACTTATTATCCATGAATGACTGTGTCTAAATAGCTCTGCAACAAAAACAGAATATTAAAATGTGTAGCTGAAATAGATCTTAAATGATAATGAACTTAGATTATTAATTAATTTTTAAAACATCCTAAGGTTCACTGCTTTAGGATGAAACCAGAACTACATCAAGTTCAAGCACTATGACAGATTCAAAGTTTGAATTTAAAGAGAATTTTAATGCTGTGTTTTTGTGTATATGCATGTAACATGTATATGCATGTATATATTCAAACACACATATATCTACTACATACATATGTATACACAATAACACATATTTAAAGAAAAACTACCCTTGGTAATATATGTTAGCTGCCTTAAACGTAATTAAGCTTGCCTGCCCAAAAGTGCTGCAATTCGTGCTTAATGCAATCATTTATGTTTTATAAATTTGAATTTGAAAAAAGCATGCCACATTAAAATAATTGTTTTGAGATATATGCATATTTTTGAAATAATGAGGGGATTATTTTTGTGAAAACTAAGACTATCTTTTAGAATATAATTTTTAAATGAAACTACAACTTTATGCCTCTTTCATAATATTTCATTATATTATTTTGCTGAACTAATGTGAAATAGATTTTTAAAAACAGTTTCATCCATAATGTTTTGTGGTGAAAAATTCAAAGGCAGTTCTTCATCAGAATAATGAGAGCACCTCTAAAAATGGCTTAATTCAGATTTTGTCTAAGTTATCTCCCCAAACTTTAGAAAAACTACTTATTATTATATTGTATAACTTAAATAGCTTTTAATGTATCCATTCTTTTATTTAACTGCAACAATATTTCACCTACCTTTATCTCGAGCTCAGGGAACTGTAGTCACCTCCAAATGACCAACAGTGAGCTTGCATTCAGTCCCATTTGTGTCCTTTTAATCCATTTCTCTCCCTAAAGGCAAAGTAATCTATTAAAATATCACATCTGAGTGTGTCTTCCCTATGACTTAATGTTCAAATCTTCTCATTGCTTTTAGGGTTGGACCCAAATCCTTTCACTGGTTCCACTTCTTGTACAGCATGCCCTCCTTTGCTTTTTATTGATACACAGTACTTTTGAAATGTTCTTTTCCTGAGCCATGTACCATTTCCAGGGACTTTTTCATATTCTATTTTACTCTCACTTCAGTTTTGTCTGAATCATCAGTTTTCCAGGGTAATTTACCCTGAACTTCCAGATCAGTTAAATTTCTGTTATTCATTTCTACAGAACCTATGCATAGCTCTGGAATAATTTTCCAAAGTTACAATTTTACATTACAGTAAGAACAGAATTTACACTAAACCACAGGACAACTTTATGTAAATCAGAAATTACAGTCTGAAACTGCACAGCACTGTGTGGTCAACAGAATTAGTATTAGATTTCAGGCCCCTCTTGTCACACATACTAGAAATACAATCAACTAATAAATGGCAACATATCAAGCATATATACAGATAGCAAAATGTCTTTGTTTTTTGACACCTATTTCTGGAGAGAACAGAAATATTCCAAAAAAAGCCTATCAATGACAGTAATACATGTTCCAGTTTCTTACTATGCTTTATTTCATGAGTAAATGAGCAAAATATCTGAAAAATAGAAATCTATGCCTTTCAGGAGTTGAACATTTTCAAGATTAATTACATTTGGACACAAACTTGGCAGACAACTGTGCATTTCGGTTTATTTCAAAATGATCTCATGCTTTTAGGTCAAGTGTCAGTATTCTAAGCTATGTCTAATTTCATGCATATATCACATGGTGTTTTTGGATAAATCACCGTAATAGTTACTGTATCCCTGCTAAATGCTCAGGCAATGCTAGAAAAATATCAAGGACATTTTCCTGTGCAGATATATCAATAGTTCATGATCAATGGAAAATAAAGGTAAGACAGAGTAGAGAAAAGACTAATTTGTATGATTATACATAACAAAAATTTGGAGAAAAACATGTTTTTAAGATGGTATTTTTACTACATATTATAATATTATCATGCTATTTTTTATAGTGGAATGGCAATACTAAGAAGTAACATTGTTATTTTATATACACAGAGCAGGAAAAATCAAAATAGAAATTTATTTGAAATAAATTAAAAATTAAAACAAAACTGTGATTCCTTATTGTAAGTTGATTTTTTTTCCATAAACAGAAAAAATGATCGGTATGTCTAGAGAAGTCTAGCAAACATGTAGACATGAGTGGGCTGAATGAAAAGTATATGAGTTTTCCCTGGGTTAAGCAATGATGGAAAACAGATTGAAAGTGCATGGATATAGTGCATAACCCATATTTTTATGAATTTCTAACATTATAAGAGCTAATAATAGTCACAGATTTGAACCAGTTACCTTCGTATGAGAATCTCCGTTACCTCTCTCAAAGTTTTTAAGTGAGCCAGTGTTCAAATCTGAAAAGTGTAATACATTCTGAAATTAAACTTCCTAATTTCTCCACAGAACAAAAGTGAAAATAGAAGCAGTGGTTTTGGAAAAACCCAGCAAACACAAGTCAGGGAAAAATATTTGACACACATATTTATTTACAAGTTTTTGTTATTTTTTTCACTGTTGTTCAGTTACAGTTGTCCCCATTTCCCCCCATTATACTCCCCTGCCCTACCCACTCCACCTCCCACATTCAATCCTCTGCCCCCTGCCCTGTTGTCTTCGTCCATGGGTCCTTTATACACGTTCCTTGACTTGACCCTTCCCCTTCTTCCCCCCACTATTCCCTCCCCCCTCCGCTCTGCTCACTGTCAGTCTGTCCTTTATTTCCATGTCTCTGGTTCTAGTTTTCTTTCTCATTTGTTATGCAATGTTGATAGTTAATGATAAAATGATGGTTTTCATTCAAGAATAGAAAATTAATTATAATCATTTTAGCTTCTACTTAGTTTTATTGTAAGAATCAACATTTGTTAAAATAATTATCTTAATAGTGGAGAATATCTTATAAAATGCAATTTAGGTACTTTTAAATTCCCACATACCTAAAACCATGCACAACCCTCTTGTAAATGCATCATTCTTTTTGTATTTTAATGAGGTAATCAGTGTATTTAAATCAAATTGTATGAAGATAGTCAACTCTTGGGTGTTTTGTTAAGCAATGTGTAATATATAACAGAACCATATACATTTCATTGTTAAAGTTTTTCAGGGTTTCTTTTATAATCATACTTTGATTATTTTTTTCAAACATGTTCAATAAAAACAAAGTTGTTTTAATGTTTTCTGTGTGTGTGTTCCCTAATCAAATAATTATGGTGCATGCTGTATAATTTATCCCTTCTTTTGATATTTTGAGTATGCTAACTAAATTTATTTAATCATAAAATTTCTCTGCTAAGACAAACAACATTAAAATTAACAAAAATCTAGCCTATTGGACAAGGTCTCCCCACTTAACATGCTATCACAACTTAGCCAGATCAGCCTTGGTCTTTTTGTATGTTGACTACCATCACTTGTCTTACTGTGTGTGTGTGTGTGTGTGTGTGTGTGTGTGTGTGTGTGAGATGAGGTCTCTCCACAAAGTATGCAGGCATGTGCTGTGAATAATAGAGACATTTATTAAAGAAGATACAAGATATAAGAAAAATTGTACATAGGATGATGCACCTCAGTTCCCTTCACCAGTATCTTCCTAATTAAAAAATACAGTTAACACAGTCTTAATCTTGCTACAACTTTTGCCACAACTTCTTTGTGCATGGAGAACCAGGGAACTTCCATTGGGACCACTGGGCCTTTGTTTCTGGGTCATAGCCATAGGCCCATGATTCATCTCCACTTATGACCTTCTTGAGGAAATCTGGTTCATTAACATTGGTAGCAGTTTGAACGAAGTTATTAACAACTATAACATAATGTCGGTTGTGCTCTGGTAGCAGAAGCTGTAGAACAAATTTTTCCACGATGTGTTTTATGCCAAGATCCAGCATCAAAATCCTGGACACTGTAGCTTTTGGAATCCCCAGATTAGCTTCTAGTTGGTGCACTGTCAGTCGCCTTTGTTGATTACAGCCTTTATAGCTTCAGCATTCTCAGGTGTTCTCCTTGTTGCAGGCCTTGCAGAATGTGGATCACTCTCAACAGATTCTCAACCATCTTTAAAGCATCTGTGCCACACTTCTATTTGCATTGCACTCATTGCATCATCCCTGACAACCTTCTGAATTATCTGAATAGTTTCTGTGGAGGAATGTTCAAGCTTAATGAAAAATGGGATGCAGATTCCTCATTCTACTCTCTCAGTCATTTTGAATGTGATGGCTACATAGTACAATGCTCACTCAGCAGTGTCTACTGCCCCACTGACTAGTCCAGTGAAGTCATCATTGTTCACAATGTGTATTCCAGTCCACTCTCTTTGGCTGCCAGGATACACTGATGTAAGTGAAACTGTTTTGATTATATTAGTCATGGCTGGACTTTTTCCAGATAGACTTCTTATGCATGTATATGTGTATATAAGCATATATGCATTTAGATCCTGTGTTTCGGTCCTCTAACATATTTGTGATTTGTACTAACTTTTGATCTCCTCAGAAAGTTGTTTCAAAGGCTGTTCTTTTTCTTACTTTTCCATCTAGTGTTATTTTCTGTTTAAGACTAGGTTTCCTGTGAAACAAGAAACTCATTTGTAATCTAGCATCGCATCTAATAAATAATGTCATAAAGATTTTCGTGTATGTTAAAACAAATAATTAACAAAAGAAAACTGTGGAAAAGTTATTTTCTTTAAAATACAGTGTGGGGCAAATGAATGTTTACAGTTTATTCTTGTATTATTATTCATTAATTATTGTATGATGTTACATATGAACAACTGTGAACCTACTTTCCCCTGTCCTGTGAGAGTGATACAGAAATAAAGATATAAGTTTTGTAGATTTCTTATTATGTTAAGGAAAGCTGGAAGAACTTGGAATAAAACCTAAATACACATTATTAGTGTAATGTTCTTATGATTGCTTGACTACACACATAAACAGAAATACATTCTCTGCTGAAAACCTTCATTTCCATAGGATGATTTTTGTGGAATGAATATAGTAGCACTTTGTTATGACTGTCACCAATGGTATTTTGGCCCAGGTAAAAAAAAATAGAAAGGTTAAATAAATTAATAATTATTAAACTTTTTTTAGGAAAAGACATGAGAACCATAAATGATTTAATATTAGCATTTTAGATTAACATTATAGTGTTAGTTTAGATTTTTTCTCACAATGTTTCCTACTAAAATGAAAGTTTCCATAAACTAATATGTTTGTAGCCATAAGAGGCTTTTAACGATAGATATAAAAATAAGGTGTAAACCTGGAAGTATACAAAATGTCTTCAAAATTGTTCAGTTCTTCACATAGCAAATTAATTCTAAGTTATGAAAGCAACACTTTACTTCACATGTATTTCAAACTTTATAGATCTCTGTTCAGACACCTGGGCCCTAAGAACATAAAAATGACACAATAAAAGCATGCATAAATATGCATGATTATTAAACATACAAACAATAACAACAACAAACTATAAAACATCCCTTAACTTCCTCATTTAGATCAACTTCCAAATTTCAAACTATTTGATATTGGAATTCTAAGTTACTTTTTATCATGTCTTGGAAACTAGAGAAAGTCGTTTTTCAGAGGAGTGCCCTAGAAATGATCATGGCCCTCTATGCACATGCAAGGTGGTAATTTTCCCCCCACCCCAAGTGGTTACAGTGCTGCTGGAAGCCAATGAAATGAATATTTAAAAGAATTGATTCTGCTCTGGCTGGTGTAGCTCAGTGGATTTAGTGCCAGGCTGCAAACCAAAAGGTCACAGGTTCAATTCCCAGTCAGGGCACATGCCTGAGCTGCAGACCAGGTTCCTCAGATGGGGCTATGTGAGAGGCAACCAAACGATGTCTCTCTCACACATCGATCTTTCTCTCCCTCACTTTCTACTCCCTTCCTCTCTCCCAAATAAATAAATAAATAAAATCTTTTAAAAAATTGATTCTGAAGACAATAATATATTGATTTAACTTATTTTATATTTATTTGGATATTAAAATTAAATTTTTGTTAGGTTTTCTTTTTATGTTTCTGTATTGATTCATTGGTTAGCTGATTTATATTTATCTCCTATGAGCTTCTTTTTTTTCGATATATTAATGTTACTTACATATTTCTGAAGTTTACCAGGGATCTTATCCATCTTCTGGAATATTTGAATCATATTGATTTACAAAGAAAAAAATTCCCTATCAAACCATGAGAATATAATGAGAAGAAGTTGGGCTCTGAAGCTAGACTTTGTGGTATTGACCTAGCAGTTACCAATAGAGATTAAATAACTAGGTACATAACTTAATTTCTTTTTACTTTAGATTCCTCATCTGCAAAGTAGAGCTACTTATCTGAAAATGTAATTATATGGCATTCTAAACACTCAAATATGTACTAATTTTCCATTTTATTGAAAGAAAACAAAGCTGTTTCTCACAAATCTATATATTTTGATACAATTTTAATTACCACTATTTAATAATATTATTTCAAGAACAAAAATCATCCACTTAATTTATTTTTTGAAACACACAGTTTTCTATGACAACCACTTTGGTTTCCATTTAAGTGTATAGTCTCACAAGAGTTTTAAATTTCTTACATAGTTGTTCATATACATCTTAAGTCAAATATTAACAGGAAGAATATGACTTGGAATGCGAGCACTTGGGGATCCTTATTTAAACCTGTGCTAGTTTTAAAGCTTATTTATTATTTGTTTTATATGTACTTACACTGACAATGGGATTTTGGTGATGTTTTCTGTGACAGCAGACACTTTTCACATTAAATTAGAAATACTTAACACTAGGAGTGAATAGCTTATATTTTAGTCACAGCTGGGAGGCAGTATTAAATAGTAATATCTTTCTTCCTACAAATGGTCAGGAGAGACATTCTATCTTCAGCATTTTCTCTAACATTTGTCATTATTTTATTATACTGCATACAGAATGTTTGTCTTCAGTCTTGTACTTAAGCATCTGTGCTCACTTAAATGACCTCAAAGGTATTTGTACATGTGACCTATTTTCATGATCTCACTCAGGAGTCCACAGTGTTTTCAAAAATTTTCCAAAATATATTAACAGCCAGTTATTACACAGCACATGTAATTAAATATTTACATCCTCAAATTGATTTTAATTAATTCATCCAGTTATTGTGTATGCCTTAATAACAAAAAATGGTTAATAAGAACATCTTTTTTATGGCTTTGTTTAACTGCAATAATAAATTTTAATAGCATGTTAGGGGAAAATTGTTGGAAGTGACAGGAAAGATAATAAAGACAAATAGATTCTTCTCTTATACATTTGATCGATGACCCTTTGAAGACAAGGATAGATAGATGGGTTTATATTTTTATACATCTATACAGAATGCCAATCTATACCATGAATTAAGAAAAGTGTGCAATCCATACATGCACAGATTTTTTTCTATCCTCACTCAAGGGCATGCTTATTGATTTTTGAGAGAGAGGAAAGGAGAGAGAGAGAGAGAGGCAGAAAAGCATCTATGTGAGAGAGAAACACAGATCAGTTACCTCTGGTGGGACTGAACCCACAACCTGGGCATGTGCCCTGACTTGGAATAGAACCTGTGACCTTTCAGTTTATGGGGTGGTGCTCCAACTAACTGAAACATAGCATCCAGGCCTCATGAACAGCTCTTTCTGAACTGCTAAAAACTTTGTAGGCTTTAATATTTTAAAACCTATTGCAACTCTCTTAGAGAGATATAATATGGTCTTTTTGTTCCAGGATAACTGATTATCATGGCAACAGATTTGTTTGGGAAATGCTACTTGATGTTATTCCACCTCCTGGATATTTTTATTTGACACCTATTTCCCTTCTTAAGTCACACTAAAGAAGATTGGATACCTCCAGCAATTTTTTATTTCCATGTAGATTAATTTCCAAAGAAGAGCCCCAGAATGACTATAATAAAAACAAACCAAAACAAATAAACAAACAAAAAACAAAAAACTCCTCCAGACTGGTGTGGCTGAGTGGATCGAGCACTGGACTGTGAAGCAAGTTTTCACCTGTTTGATTCCCATTTGGGTCACATACCTGGGTTGTGGGCCAGGTCCTCAGTACGGGGTACATGAGAGGCAACCACACATTGACATTTCTTTTCCTTTCTTTCTCTCTCCTTTCCCTTCTCTCTAAAAATAAATAAATAAGATCTTGGACAAAACTGGAAAATTATTCACTCCAATTTGTGTTTAACAACATATAACTCTGCCAAAAGTGGACCCAGCTGTGGTGAATTTCTGTAATTTTGTTTTTGACAGCTACATCAAGGAGGTTAGTATCTCCCATATTCTTTTTCTAACTTCTTCAGGAACCAATTTGATGTGAAGATCAGCATAGCAAGGTGCATGGCTAAGAGATTAACATTCAAACACAAACACAGCAAGAATTTACTTGTCCTGTCCCACTTATTTTTATGTCTTCTTCCTTCTCTCCTCCCCTACTCACTACATATGTCAGACACAGAGAGTGACCTCCAATTTACCTAAAATCTCACTTGGTCCACAACTTGCTCTGTAAATTAAGTGTCATCCCCTTACAAGGAAACCCTTGTAGTCCCAATTTGGTGCATTTCATATTCACCATATTTTTATAATAAAATATGGTTAATAGTAGCAAAATATTAGTGTTTCAGGTTATACCAATATATACCTAATTATTGAAGAATACTAAAATTTATGTTAAAACATCAAAATTCCAAGCTTTGGAATTTTGGGACTGGGACAAATGGCAATTCCACAGAAGAAATACAGTTCTTTAGAAGTAAGCAAGAAAATGACAGTTCATTGGAGAGTGACTCCCCGCCAGAGTGTCCTCCTAAGTGGGTTAGAGTTCAAAGAATGGAAATGGAAAAGACTCCTAGGATTACTCCCTACAAAAGCCCCTACACCCACTCTTATTACACAATTCATTGAAACCAGGGCTCTGGGAGCTAGAAATAGATTAAAAAAACACATTTGGTCAGCATAGTACCAGTATCCATGGTCTGTTCCCCCTCTAACTCCTAGGCCCACTGATCCCCCTTTACCCTATACTGGAATCTATCATAAAGGGACATGATGGGTAAATGTAAATGGATATTGGAAAGATTATTATACACTCTTTTTCTACAAAATGCTTAAGCGATCAGGACCCCCATGGTGTTTATTGCCTAAAAAGTCAGACATCAAAGATAGAAACAAATAATAAAAATACATCAACACCAAAGTAAATAGCAGGCAGCCAAATAGACTGAGCAAAACAAAGATTATTAGTTGCACAAGATGACAGGGTTCTGGTGCTGAAGTGAGAAGTGAGAGTCAGATACTAACCACATTGACGATAAAAGCCTTCCGCATGGCCTTTGCCAGTGAGCTAAGACAGCCCTGTGCCCAGCTACGTGCCCAGCTTGCAACTTTAGAATATATAGATTAAAATTAAGTTAAGCTTTAAGAAATTAAGGTGTTATATAATGTGGTAAAATGTGTTACTGATTGATTGCAAAGATTAGGAGCTAAAAGCTTGCACAACAATATGTAATAGACAACTGCTTCCTATTTTCTGCAGAATAAGGATAAAGCAAATATGCCTTAAAAACCTCATTTTTTATTGCTTTCACATATGCCACATGTACACACCCAACTGTATAAAAATAAAGAACTCAAGAGCCCAAGCAGAGATGCCTGGCTGTTGAGCTTGAAACTGCACCTCTCGTGTCATTCTCCGCCGACATCATCCATCCATTGGGAATCCCTGGACCTGCTGGAGCTGGGCTCCGGCAATAAGTAGTCTGCAGTATGCATGTATTTCATGGTTAGAATAGCCACGAGCTTCTATAGGTAGGAGACATAAATAATATACTGTTAGAAATTGTTTAAAATAACTATATATAGTTAGGAAACTATATATAGTTAACTATAGGAAACAATGCAAAGAATTTCAACATGCCTAATTCACAGGAGACAATGATCTTGGTGCATATTTACTTTTATAGAGAAATCTCTTTCACCATCTTTTGTTGTTGTTATTAGCAGTTACTATCAATTAGCTAGACCTTGTAAAGCAAACCAGAAGAAAATCTTAGGTCACCTTTGTTTTGTTGTTTTTCAGAGGAGGAAGTATGTACATAAGTAGAACACATGTTTCTTTGAAAGACTCAGTGTCCTGTATATCAAATACATCTTTCATAGCCACTATGTACCATACAGTCTGAGAAGGTACACGAGTCTAGTTTTGTTCTTATTTAATTAGAAACCTGAAATTGGTAACTCAAGGACTTAACTTGTCCAAGGGGGAAGAGGAGACTTAAATTAGGAAAAGTAAATTTATGTGCCTAGAACTGAACACTGACCTTGGTTTAAAAAAAATACAATGCACCTTCACTTTCAATATCCTTATTTATTAGGCAGGTAATTTTCACTAAACTATGATTTTAAACTCATCTAAAAAATATAGGAGAGTATTTAGCATTGGTTTAGTTCAACTAAGAGTTCTCAAGCATTAATTTATAAAGTATTGGATTCCAGATTTGGTAGACTAAATAGAAAGAGCAGATGGTGATAATGTAATAGCCAAACATTTTAAAATATGGCTTTTTGAATAATTGTGTACATTCATTTTTTATATAAAATAAAGCAGCCTAAACACATTACATTCAAAGTTAATATTTTTGATAAATTTGTAAAATTTAAACAATATGTAATGTGTGTAAAATACATACCTCATTTTTTAACAAATAAACCAAAATGAAATGATTACTTAAAGCTAAATGGCTGCCTAAAATAAAATTTAATTGAAGTAACTGAATTGTGTTTATTTTAAAATTACATACATTTAGTGCTTATTTCTATTAATGAAATAAATCCCATATTATAATTAATAAAAATTATAAATGTAAACATTACACTACCATCAATATGTTTATTCAGTGGTTAAAGTAATTATTTATAGTCAGTTACTCTTTTCACAGTTTTATTAATGTATAATTGATGTACAAAAATCTACATATATCTAACATATACAACTTAATGAGTTTGGACATATGTATACAGCCATAATACCATGCTCAATTACTCAATATCTGTTTATAAAACTATACACATACAAACTATATATGAGTTTTATAAGCATACATTGAGCATTATAAATTTCTATTACATCCTGGGCAAATGAGATTTTTTTTCTGGGTGTTGGCTTCCTCAACAGACAAACAATAGAATTGAACCAAATCTTTACAACTTTTATATCACTCAATAATTTTAAATTTAAAAATGTTTAAGAGACTGCATTTAGAATAAGAGTTTGGATATAGTTGAATAAAAAGATGCTCCTAATTGATCAAGGAAGAGACATGTATGTCTCTCCCACACCCATGATGACTGGATGCTGCAGTATTTTGCTATATAAGTAGCCCTGGGGTATAAATAAAAACTCAGAGCAAATTATATCTTTCTCTCCTCTTGGATTGACTAAAACAAGTAAATATTTATAGTTATAGAAAAAAAGAATAATGTGTTTCTTGCACGCTTGACTTTGTAACTAAAATAAGTTACTCTTATATATGTGAGGATTTAAATGCCAAGTGAAAATACTGCATTTCTAATAAATAGAAACACTTTGTAATAAAGGTAAATATAGAACCCACACAATTAACCAAAAACTGACTCTCTGAATTCCAATAATGAATTAAAATCTTCTTATATTCATCTGGATGTTTAAAAACACATCTTGGATTATTTCAAGCCTTGCATTTACCTCTGATCTGGAAATTTTTGAACTCCAAAGTGCACCACTGGATTAACCTTGTAAACTTGAGTAGTCTCCAAGTTTCAGAAACATCAATTCAAGCAAACTGTCTTCAAAAATGTTTCAGTGTTGAAGTCGAGTAGAGAGCTTTCCAAAATAAAAAGGTGGTTAAAAGCAAGTGGCCCTGGCTAGTCAGTGACATTCCTGCAAATGAGTAAATAGCAGCAGTGGAAGTGACAGCAAGAGTTGGCAAAGGGTAGGTTGGATCAAAGTCAGTGACTTAATAACTCAAAAATTAGCTCTCATTTGTTTTACATGACAGAATTCAGTATCCACATCTAAAGACATGAGTGTATAAATTATACCTTTTTAAAGAGCTCACTTGATTTTATCACACATATATCTTAAAATGGCAATATTATTCATGTATAGCTTAAGAAATGAAATTATTTAATAAAGTGATTATTTCATAATTCCATTACAATTCCATAGATATAGCCAAACATTGAATTTATTCTTGGAGTTCAGTTCATCTTCCAGTTATTTTCTATGTTAAAAAGATAATGATGTGTTTGTGATGGGCTTATTTTTGGATTTACTGAAGTTTATTTCATAGTAACTTTAAGCTTCCTTCAATGTACTCATGATCAGCTGTATTTAATCAAATATTGTAAATAAGCTGCTACATAGTACTTAATTTAACTTGTTAGATACTCAAAATTATATCAAAGTGTTAATTTGTGCAAAAATTTTTAAGTGTTTAAACATGAGATCACCAATGACATTATTTTATAGATACAGAAAAAGAAATACAGAGATATGAAATGATACATAAATAATAGAAGTCCACATTGTGAGAAAGATAAAACAAGGATTCAGATTTCTGAATTCTCACATTAGTACGCTACTTTCAGTTTCTTATTGTGCTCATGCAGTACTTTGGGTAAATCACTGCTGTATGTTACCTATGTGTATCACATTTTGCATTAGGACCAATGTTATTTAAAATGGACATTTTCCCTCCACATCACTTATTTATAGTCATAACATTTATTTATAGTTATAACTGGTTAAAAATGACTACTTGTGTTATTATTTATTTAATGTTTATAATTTATAAGCTGCACGGGCCTAACTGCTGCTTCTATCAAACATTTTTTACATACCTTGCTTATGGTTGGGAGTCTATAATTATTATTGAATTAATTAATTATCAGTGACTCGAAGAAAAGCACTGTGAAGCTCTGTACATCTTTGCCATTTGTATTTATCACTTTACATCCTTCTGCCTACCATCCATCAATACTACACTTTTCATTGGGATAAGGAAATATTTTCTTTCATTGACATTAATGAATACTGTCCAATTATGATGGAAATTGAAGATGTCACCAAGGACTTAAGTTTATTATTCCACATGGTATTTTTCTGCATTGAAGATATTTTATTCATGGATTCATTTTTTTAACTGGAATATTATGTTCATATATTTCCATCAGTATTATCTCTAATCAAACATGATTCTTAATTTTTAAATTGAAAAATTAAGCTTCCTTTAAATTTCCTTTTATTTTTTATACATGAAAAAGATCAGCAATAAAACCATATACCAAAGACCTTTTTATAGAACATATTTTACAATGGGAATTACAATGTTTATCCTTAAAATTCTGAATAAACTATTTTTTCAACCAACTCTGTATATGTTAAGCTTTTAAGACTAAATATTTGATATCTTAAGTATCTTCTATTTTTATAATATTATTAATATCAGCATATGTAAACTTTAGAAACCTCATATTGATTATCTTGAATAGATGTGTGCTTGGAGTTCAATAGCTGAGAACTTGGTTTCAAATTTTTATATATCTTGGTTTCATTTATCTATATCTATATCTATATCTATATATATATATATTTCAGACCTCATTTTGTTATATATTCTACCTAGTTTTATACTTTATAGCATATACAAATATATATATACATACTTCAAATGCAACTGTTTCTATATGTTAGTTTTATACATTCCTATTTAAGTTGCTTGATTTGTAAAGTTATTTTTTCAATTGGCTCCTGTTAGAATATTGAGGCATACTGACATATCATATGAAAATAAAGATAGATTTACCATAAAAATATATTTTCAAAAAAATTGTTTGGGATGATAGTAAGTAGAACAATGTTCCCCAAAGACATCCTTGCCCTAATTCCACAAACCTGTGAATGTGTTGTTTTTTTGTGACAAAATGTACTGGGTGGACACCATTAAGTCCGGGGTCTTGAGGTGGGGAAATTATCTTAGGTTGTAAGAGTACGGCAGGAAGGTCAGAGTCTAAAGCAGAGGCTGGAATGATAAGCTTTACAGGTGGAGAAAGGGGCCAAGAGCCGAGGAAAGAGGCAAAATAAAAAATTCTCCCCAAGAACTTCCACAAATCCTGATGCATACCCCAACCCATGTTAGTATTTTCTTTGTTGTTTCATATGTTTTTGGCATGAAATATTTCCCACTACATTTTTGTGCTTATTTCTTGCAACATCAGAAATGTTCAATTATTTTCACATATATAATAATTTTTCCTACAACCAAGACTTAGGTTCCCCTTAGTTTTCTTTCTGGAAGCCTTTCTATGCTTTCCCCTCATTGTATTTCATTCATTCTTTCAGATCTATGTCTGTAGTCGAAGCAAAATCTCTTCATTGGCTTGGGAACATTTGGTCAGGGTCCATTGACTGTTCAGTTGCTAGTACAGTATCTGACTCATGACAGACATAAAATATGTCTTCTTAAAATGTTCATTGAAAGTATATTTAATCTAAAAGTTATGAGAAAATATACTTATATAAAATAGTAAAGAATGGAGTTCTCTTTTTATATAATAAATATGTTTGTAAATAAGTTGTGCTATAATTGCTGTTCAAATATCACACTGGCAGTTAATAAAAATAATAATGTGAACATATTTATTCAAATACTGTTTGATAAGTGTTGAAAACTCTTCATACATTTATCTACCAACTACATTTAAGATTAAAATTATTTTCCTTAAATAAGGTAATATTTGCCATTTCTTTCTCACTTTTGAATAGTGGAATTGACCATAAGCTACATGACATCAATACCCCAAGTGATTAACTATGGAAGCAGATCAATAAATAAATAAATAAATAGGTAGCTTTAAGTTGTTTCACTTTTGATTTATAATACAATATATAGTGACCTATAAAACCCATCTATACGAAATTCCTCTGGGTTTTCAATAATTTTTAAGAGGTCAAAGGAGTCCTGAGAGTGAAGAGTTGGAAAACTACTGACATTTGTCAGAACATGTGTCGTACCAGTGAAGGTGCTCCTGCAGGCAAGTAAAAATCACACATAGAGCTGAGTCACTATTATACAGGACTCATCCCCAATCATTCTGTTAATCTATGGAAATCTACGTGATAATTTATATTTTCCCTATTCCTATAAAGCTAGATGTGCCTATTGATATTCCTAGTTTCATATGCAGATGAGTTTATTATGCATTTTCTATTTATTCACAACCACAAAAAATATTTGCAGAAAGTTTTGAATACGTAAAATGTAGAGTAGAAGGATTTGTAGGAAAAATTATTGTCAAAAAGAATGCATAGTTTATACCATGATGCTGAACAAGAATAACAATAAAAGTGACAAGAAAGGTAGATGAAATAGAGAAACCATTCTGCATTCAGCACCTGAGGATAACCGAAATCACTGAGGAGACTGAGTAATGACCTAACATGATTTTTATGGGTCATGGTTGATAGATGGAATACATTTGAGGATTTCCCCCTTGGTAATCTCTCCAATGTTTCTAAAATGAAAAAATCCTGAGGTTGCATCATCCATATTGCTGCTTGCGGATTCATGCCACTTGAAAAGAAAATGTGAAAGGTCAGCTTTAAAGAATAGGTGAGTCTTGTATGAAGAGCTAGAATACTAACAAGTAAAAAATATAGGCAAAACAAACATACACTTTGAATAATTATATTATGTACCTATTATGAATGCATCTTGTTTTTATCACTACACATTAATTTCCTTTTTAGCATGCACTGAAGTTCATCTCCCTCTCCATAAAGAGTCTATATACTCTTAAAATAATATTTTACTAAAAATTACTGTTACACATTAAATAATATAAAGTCCCTCCCCCTTGGCAAACATTAATTTCAGATGTTAATAAAAATAAAATAAGTTTAAAACTCATATCTCTTGATCCTTTGCTAGGTGAACTTAAAGCCATGAGAAACATCTTAAAATCTAGGTCTTCTTTTATATGTCTGGTTTATTATATACTATTGAAGTTAGTATTTATAATACAAATTTACATTTCAATAATGTAAAACATGGGAATCATGAAAAAATGAAGACAAAGATTGATTTAAATCACCAAACCCACCTGTTTATAAAAGAAGCATCTGCAATGTGTTTCCCTATTTTTTTAAGATCTGAGGTACTGTTAGAAATAAAGAATTATAGAACTAGTACAAAGAATTCTTCTTAACACATAAGAGCTTCACTTTAATATATTTAAAAATTTTAAATATATTTTATTCATTATGCTATTACAGTTGTCTCATTTTTCCCCTTCACTCCCCTCCCCCCTGCCCACACCCTCCCACCCACATTTCCTCCCTTTAGTTCATGTCCATGTGTCATAAGTTCTTTAGCTTCTACATTTCCCACACCATCCCTGCTCTCCCCCTATTTTCTACCTATTGCCCATGCTACTTATTCTCTATATCTTTTCCCCCTCTCTCCTCCTCCCACTTCCCTGTTGCTAACCCTGCATGTGATCTCCATGTCTGTTGTTCCACTCCTGTTCTCTTTGTTTGCTTAGTTTGCTTTTGTTTTAGGTGTGGTTGTTACTAACTGTGAGTTTGATGTCTTTTTTTACTGTTCATATTTTTTATCTTCTTTTTCTTATATAAGTCCCTTTAACATTTCATATAATAGGAGCTTGGTGATGATGAACTCCTTTAACTTGGCCTTATCTGAGAAGCACTTTATCTCCCCTTCCATTCTAAATGAAAGCTTTGCTGAGTAGATTATTCTTGGATGTAGGCCCTTGCCTTTCATGACTTGGAATACTTCTTTCCAGCCCCTTCTTGCCTGCAAGGTCTCTTTTGAGAAATCAGCTGACATTCTGATGGGAACTCCTTTGTAGGTAACTGTCCCCTTATCTCTTGCTGCTTCTAGAATTCTCTCCTTCATTTTAACCTTGGGTAATGTAATTATGATGTGTCTTGGCGTGTTCCTCTTTGGGTCCAACTTCTTTGGGACTCTCTGAGCTTCCTGGACTTCCTGGAAGTCTATTTCCCTTGCCAGATTAGGGAAGTTCTCCTTTATTATTTGTTCAAATAACTTTTCCACTTGTTGTGTTTCCTCTTCCCCTTCTGGCACCCCTATAATTCGGATGTTGGAACGTTTAAAGATGTCCTGGAGGTTCCTAAGCCTCTCCTCATTTTTTTGAATTCTTGTTTCTTTATTCTTTTCTGTTTGGTTGTTCCTTTCCTCCTTCTGGTCCTTTCCATTGATTTGAAACCCAGTTTTCTTTCCATCACTATTGGTTCCCTGTGCATTTTCCTTCATTTCTCTTATTGTAGTCTGCATTTGTTCATCTAATTTATGACCAAAGTCAACCAATTCTGTGAGCTTTCCTGATCACCAGTGCTTTGAACTGTGCATCTGATAGGTTGGCTATTTCTCAGTTGCTTAAAAAAACTGGCTCTGGGGCTTTTAACTCTGAGCCATCTTTTTAATTTAATTTAATTTTTTTTCCTTCGGTCTGGTTGCGCCTGTTACATATGAGGGGTGGGGCCTTAGGTTTTCACCAGGGTGGGGCACCCCAGTCTCTGGGTCGAGACGTTGTATGTGGGAGTGGAGTCCGAGAGGGAACAATGGCACCTGCTCCGCTCTCACCAGGACTCCAGTCCCGCTTGCAGCTTCCCACAAGCAAATTGGGCCCTTCTGGTGCTGGCTCCCAGGAGGGTGAGCTTGTACACTCAGAGTCTCTTGGACTCTGAGTTTCCCCAAGGAGCCTCCTGTGAGGCTGAGAAAATCTCCTGGCCTCAACTCTCACAGGTGTTTTCAGTCGGTGCCTTTAGGCCTTATCTCCTGGCGCTGGGTCCTTGGGTTGCGAGGTCTATGTTGCTGCCCATTTTCGCTAAGTTTGTCTGCATGGGAATGTGTGGCTGCGCCAGGTGCCTAGTGCGCCTCACTGGGTGTGCTTGTTACCTACCGTGCCCAGGGTCTGCCACCGGTCCTTCAGCTGCCCCTGCACTTCTGGGGTCCACCAACTGCCGTCTGTGCCCTGTGCACCCGCGTCTGCCAGCCACCGCTTTTTCCTGCCGGGACCCCTTGACCCCTCTCCGTAGGCCTCCGATTCCGCCCCTCCTTACCGGACTGGATGTATGGTATTCAGACTTCCTTTCAGTTCATTTCTCTCTGTTCTGGTTGTTTTTTTGTTTGTAAATTCTTGTTGTCTTTAGTTTTGGTTGCACGAGGAGGTACAGTGCAACCACCTATGCCTCCATCTTGGCCGGAAGCTCCTTTAATATTTTTTATAATCATCAAACATTTATCAAAATTGAAGAATCCTCCTTATTATAATACTATTAAGTATAGCAGAGAATTTATTTGGATTCATCACATTTTATATTAATGTCCTTTAAAAACACTTTATTAATGTAAGATTGACATGTGAAAATCTCTACATATTTAATACATACAACTTATGAGTTTGGTGGTGAGTATATACCCACAAAATCATCACCTCCATCAAGGTCATAGACACATCTATCAGCTATCCAAGTTTCCTCCTATTATTATTATTAGTGTGTGTTTGTGTGTGTAGCAAAAATACAACATAAAATGTACCCTCTTAGCAAATTTTAGATATATGGTACAGTATTGTTAGTGCTAGCCACTATGCTGTATAGAACTTATTTACCTTGCAAAAAAATCCTGAGGTTGTACCATTTATATTGCTTTGAAAAATTATGTACTCCTTGACTGATTCCCCATCTCCCAGCTCTTGGTAACCACCATTCCATTCTCTGTTTCTCTGAGTTTGACTACTTTAGATACTCCACAGAAGTGGAATCATAATGCATACTTGTCCTTTCGTGACTGATCTATTTCACTTGGAATAATGGCCTCCAGGAACACTGAGAACAGCAACAATGACCTGGATAAGAAAAGCAATTCCTGTGCTTTTGGCCTTCAGTTGTCTTTATCAATTGATCTTATTAGTACCAGCACTGTTTGCTATGCATTGTGTGGGTTAATTGCACACCTTGCTCAGGGGACAGTCCAATCATTTCCTACCACTTCACTGCCAACACCCTAACTTAAATACTAATAGCTTCTTAACTGATTTTTCCATGTTTATCAAAACAATCTTTATAAAAGTAACCATTTCATGTGACTTTCAGCTCAAAAACCTTCCCAGTGCAAAGTAAATACAAAGGCCTTGGAAAGGCCTGTAGCGTTTCATAGGATCTGATCCCCTTTGCCTTTTTGAACTTACACTTCACAGCATCCTCATTTCTCCCTGCACTCAAGGCTCACACGCAGGCCTCCAGGGTGTTCCTCAGAACAGGAGACATGCTCCTATGTTGGTCCATTAACAGTTATGCCTTCTGCCTGCAAATCTTTTCTACCATATAAATACAATCAGGTAACAGTTCTTTCTGTTTTTTTTCCCCCAAATGGACTTGTACATAATTAATTTTGGAATATGTATAATCCTCACTCTATAATCCTTATATGCATACCTTATGTTATTTTATGTCCTTCCTATACTTGTAGTCATCCCCCATGCCACACAGTTGATTCGTATCTGTATCCCGTAGTAGAATACACATTTCAAAGAGAAAACATTTATGGTTTGGTTGCTTATTTTATGTGTGGCTCTTAAAAGAGTGAATCAGAAATTTTTTAACTGGATGAATTAAAAATGCAGCTATGGTTATAATATGGAGAAATCAAATCAGATCACTAAGGAAGGAGTGGGGAGGGGTGGTAGGGGGAGGTGGCCCGCGGCAGTGGTATACAGCCTAGGATGAGATTGGCTGAGAAGCTGAACACCTCTAGAGCACACATTTTGGGCCAAAAGATTTAAAATAAAGGGAGGGAAAAGACTGTCTCTCTGGCTCTCTTCCACAAGGAAGTCTGATGATCATGCAACAGCTTCCTATGTTTCCCAAAGGATGGTATTTTGGATGCGGGATGAAACTCCAGGTGCAGCCTAGGATCTCTCTGGCCTGCCATAGGGTGGTGGGGTGGTTCTTCTTTGGGTGCTCCAGAGTGGACTGGCTCTGAGGCAGAAGCCTCCCATTCTTTCAGTATGGCGTAGCTTTTGTATCTTTTGTTGTTTCAGTTTGTAAACTAATCCTATAGAAATAAGATAATTAAAAACTAACAGGATGAATGGTAGAGGAATTCAGGAGTTAAAGATTTTAGCCTTAATTTATTGGCTTAAGCAACTAGACTAAAACATGTGAAAAGCAGTTATTCCTAAATTGTGTGGCTTTTGAATAAAGACTCTTTATCATCAAAACTTTGCCTTCTATGTTTTGCCTAGAAGGTGACGGCAGGCAGCAGGGCCCCACTTGCTGCTTGGCAACAATTATAATTTGTGAACTTGAACTATATTTTAAAACAAGAAATTAGCTCTTTTATTTGGAATAACAAAAGAAATTTTGAATGCCATTGATTTTATTTTGAATTTCATCTTACTATCTATTTTTGGACAAGAAAATAAGCTTGTGATTCTCTATGCCTTCACTTCTACAACTGTTTACATAAAACAAAAAGAACTGTTTTTTGGTGGATGTATGCCTGCTAAAAGAAGCTACTGTTTTCTCTAATGAATCCAGGTGTTTAGTTTAAGTGACTTTCATTAGATAACTCACAGGGTCATCTTCAAAGTTTCATCATCAAACATTTTTCTTCATTTCCAAGGATTTTAAAGTTATCGTTACAAGTTAAGAGCATATTTGTTGTACTTTTAAAACCTTAAAATATGTAGTATCTATCTTATTAGAACCTTTTAAAATACATTAATTAATATATTTATTTTAACTGCTTTGTAGATAGATGAATGCTTAGATAATAAGAAACATAGGCTTATTTGAAATGCTAAATATTAAAGGGAAACATTTCTACAGTATTTCTACTTTAGCTGAGAGTTTGGAAAATGAACGCTCATAAACCAAACTCAGTCTGCCACCTGCTTTTTTTTTAAATAATGTTTTACTGGGACATAGCCAGACACTTCAATTTGTGCACTCACTAGGGCTGCCTTTATGCTATGATGGTAGAGTCATTGCAACAGGGGCATATGGCCTGCACTGCCAAAAACACTTGTTATCTGGCCCTTTACAGAGAAACTATGCCAGCCTTTGTACTGGTAGATGATGAGTGCTAAATTGTTTAAGTGGAAAGGAGTAAAACTCTATGACCACTTTGAAACTTCTGGGACATTAAAGCCAATTTTCACAAGCCATATTTGCAAATATACTTTTGACACTCCCAAGGGAAATCAAACCTGAAAAGTGAGAATTTTCATGAAAATTGGGATATATTTCATTTAAGAGTGCTAACAAATAGGATACCAACATTGGAATATCAAACGCTATGCCAATTTTGGGATAAACAGATACAATAAAAGTGGATTATGACAGACAAAAATATAAGTGTCTATCATGTTATATCGCCTATGTTTTGAGTTATGATTTTCTATTTGCCAAGGAACATCAATATATAGTAGGTCCTCACTTAACGTCTATAATATGTTCTTGAAAACTACAGTTTTTAAGCTAGAGGACATATAATAAAGTCAATTTACCCATAGGCCAATGGACATAAAAAAAGAGTGAAATTCCTACAGCATATTGCAGGTGACAAACCCACCAGATTTCTTCATAAACACCCAAACACTTCTAATATTAAACATTGAAGTGAATGTGAACCACACATACATTTTTAAAAGATGAATAAAAATAAGTGTGATACTGATTTTCCAACCCACTTATTCCAGTTCAGGGTCACAGGTGGTCAGAGCCAATCCTGGCAGCTTAGAGCGCAAGGCAGGAACCCATTCTAAAGAGGATGCCCTTACCACTCACCCACACCCATACTCACTCAGACAGACAAGGTAGCATGTCACGAACACATCTTTGGGACATGAGAGGAAACGGAAATACCAAGAGAAAACTCACAGAGACATGGGGAAAAGATTCAAACTCCATACAGACTTGGCCCCCAGCAGGAATCTTTTTTTTCCCTTCATTGATATTATAACAAAATGATACCAAATGAAACAATGTTATCCAAGAACTTGCTGAATGCTACTTAAATGGCCCTAATATTTATTTATTTTTCTTTATTTTTGTCTCTGTTATCTTTAAAGTTTCTTATCAAAAGACATCAATGCTTGAAAGCATTACATACATATAAAAACATCTATGGAACATTATACACATCTTCATTTTTAATGCATTTCTTTAGCAGTCAGACATACCATATTTAAAAAAATAACCCTGGCAATGGTTTTTAAAGGCACATGATTTAGGTCACAGTTGTAAGAAGGAAAGAGAAAGAAGAAATGGGCAAACAACAAAAATGGAATAACCATAAAGTTGATTTCAATATTGATATAAATGTTAGGGGAAAATAGAAGGGCGCAGGAGGCACAGAGTATCAATGTGCTACTCTGTAAGTGGACTTCATAATAAATCACTATCAGATGTAGTGTCTTAAGTCAATGGCAACCTTCGGTGAACTCATGGACCTACATTTTTGGCCCAGATCGGTGGGGAAAAGACTGTTCTGTGCCAGCACCTAAGGTGGCTTTAAGGACAGCAGGGTCATGGAATTACGTGAATCCTCACTCCCTCACAGTCTGACGGTTTGATCGCAGCTCTCTGCGATCGGGCTTTTAGCAGGGACACCTCCATGTGGCTGCCTGGCTTCCTCACAGCACAATGGCTGGGTTCCAAAAGTGAGCATCCTGAGAACAGGAAAAACTTCACTGATTTTTAGCCTCAGACATCATAGACAGTACAGGTATTTGCCTTTTGATGGTAGAGTTAATGAAGTTCTAAAAAGAGCTCAGAATACAACATTATTTTAAGTACTATCCATGCCACCACTACTTGGCAAAATATTGCATCTGATAAAAATAATTGATAGAAAGACAGACAAGGAGAAACTTGTATAAGAGTACCAAATGTGTTATAAGCATCAAACTGCTCTTATTTAATTATTGTACTTAACAAACTGGATGAACAATAAAATGACTCAGTTTAATTGCTGACTCTCATATACCTTGTAAAGAGATGATACAAGAGTGATTGCTGAACAGCAAAAGAAGGAATCAAAATATATTAAGTTCTCATGTAGTTAGTGAATATACAGCTCACTATTAGCAGATAGCTGCTGTAGAAAACAGTATCTCATCTGGCTGGTATCGCTCAATACACTGAACGTGGGCCTGCGAGTCAAAGAGTTGCTGGTTTGATACCCAGTCAGGGCACATGCCTGGGGTGTGGACCAGATCCCCAATAGAGGGGAAATGAGAGGCGACTGCACATTGATGTTTCCCTCCCTCTCTTTCTCCTTCCCTTCCTCTCTCTCTAAAAGTAAATACATAAAATTCTAAAAAAAAAAAGTGTAGTTCAGTAGGACTTTCTTTGTACACTCTTCCCTGGCTTTCAGTCTCCAATGAGTCAAAGATACTATTTAATTGAGGTTCTATAAGATGACCCATTTTTAATTACCATGAATGTTTATATCCCCAATTGTTTCTGAAACTGTGTGCAGGCTAGTTCACCAGGTAGGTGTAAGTGAGTGCTAACAGATCTCTCATACTCCAGAGTACTTAAGAGGAGCTTGCTTAAATCAAAGGTCAAGATCCCTTTGTGTCCATCAATAAATGAGTGGATAAAAAGCTGTGATGCATATAGACAATGGAATATTAGTCATAAAAAGGACTTATTATTTATGACAACATAGATGGACCTAGAGCTTGCTATGCTCAACCAGTCAATCAAAGAAAGACAAATACCATATGGTTGACTCATGCGGAATCTAGAGAACAATAAAATCAACAGACAGAAGAAAAACAACTCATAGATACAGAGAGAGCACTGGTGGCTGCCAGCAGGGAGGAGATGTTGGGGCACCAGGTGAAAAAGATGAGGAGGCTAAAAGGCACAAATTAGTAGCTACAAACAGTCACAGAGAAGTAAGTAGAACATAGGAAAAATAATCAATAATGTGGTGATAAGCATATTTAGTGCCAATTGGGATTCTGAAAATATAAAGGAGAACACTATATAAAATATTTAATTGTCTAACTACTAAGCTGTGTACTGTAAACCAATACATAGTAAGTTTTTAAATCCCTTTGTATTTATCTCCCTACCAGTCCTGAGTTTGCCAAAATGTATCCTTTCACTAAAGCTGGCTATAATTACACTACAAATATCACAAAGTACTATAAACACAAATTAATTCACTATTTTTAAAACCCCCATTCAATTATAGATTAAAAAACTTCAAGAAAATGAAACAATGAACATAAGCAATGTGATACAGCAGGGGCTGAGGATGCTTTTGATTTTTTTTTTTTTTACTTGAAATACCAATTACATAGCAACCTAATGAACAAGAAGATAAAGAGTAGGTGCTGTGTTATGAAGTAAATTATGGTACAATTTTCGGCATCATCCATTTGATTGTAAAGGAGTATGAAAATCAGAAAAGGGGTTGACCTAGGCAATAGCACATACATGACACCTGAAACTCTGAGAAAACGTGAGAGCACCTCAGTGCAGCTCACATCGCCAGCTCCTCAGTGCCCCAGAAAGGGTTATGTCTGTCATATCCCAGATTTTCCAGGGAATTTTACCAGAAATAGTCACGCAAACCTGATTTGAATTAATATTATCATTTACCATATATTTTCTCCATTTACATGGCATCCCCGCTTTCCTGTGGTAATATGCCAAATAGCCCCTGGACATACCTGCAAACCTTGTGAATCATTCTGTATCCAGCATCATGAAAAGTAGAAATGGAATATTTTTTCCAAGGAAACTAGTCAAATCGCGAAGAAATTTATTACTGGAAGAGAAAAACAACACTGCTGCCTATCTTGTATGTAAATGTTAGGATGGAAAGGAAGGAAGGAGTGTTGAATTTTATGAGTGTGGAAGTGGAGTGATGTTTACTATCCGCTATCAGAGCCAACTTTTTCTATTATGCTGTATATTCTGTAATTTTTTATTATGTTCAGCAACAAAGGGCACGCAGGCTTTGAGGAAAGGAGGGTTTTTGCCCTGAACAATGAAATCCTAAACAATCATTTTGAATATTGAAAATGAAATATTTCCATAAAAACAGAAAAGTTTTATATATTGTCAACCATCCCTTTTTTTAGGGGGGGCACTGAGAACCTATTTTTAGATATGAGTACAAGTATAAATTAAAATTGTACTAATTTATAAATAGATAAAATAACATGGGAGATTGTTAAAATACTGACATGATATGACTACAATGGCAAGCTTCTTCTGCCTGGGTGATCCTTCATCGCTGAATTATAAGCACAGTGAAATGGACATATTGACAGAATATTAACTATGTTTGTGCTGGAGGTGGTATATATTAAAATATTTGTTCCTCTTCCTTTTCAATGTCATGCTCCTATCCTTTAAAATTAAAAGGTTATTTATGTATGTGTTAGAAGCTTTGCCTATCTAAGTATATAAATTGCTAATTTTGATTGATAAGAAACTGAAAACTGATTCGGTTGTGCAAATATTCAGAGATTTTATTAGGGTGTCAAATATAATTATATATCTACGTTCTTTGATTTGTTTCTGAGGAGAAATTGTTTTGTTTTTTTTTAAAGGGACTGTCACTAAATATTTCAGTTTATCTCCATGGATCTCAATGAAATCAAGTCATGTATTTAAGGCTGAAATTTCATCTAGCAGCATAATATGCTCCTGACAGCTTTTATTAGCATGACAAGGTTTAAACTATAATTCATATGTGCAAGTTTGTTTTTTTATTATTCATAGGTATTCTTTCTTCCTTAAGATTTCTATCTCAGAAATTCAAAATTTAGAACAGTACATAAAGCTCTGACACTTACATCAAAGGTATATTTTGTTTGGTGCTTAATAATTTATATTTGTAAGAGAAAGCTTCACATTTCTTCCAAATGCTAATTTTTGGGACACATATGTACATATATTTGATATCTAGACACACAACACAATGCCATTACTTTAGCAATATTCTTTATTTTACTATAGAAAAAGAAATATTCCTTTCTTCCTCTGACATCATGTCCAGAGTTTTTTTTTTTCCTTTTATTATTTTTGCTCAGTCCCTCCACCCCACCCTGCCCATCTCCTCAAACTCCCTTGGGAGACGGCAATGGGTGGAGACTGGACTTGGGGCAGTGAGTACTTAATACAGTGTACAGATGAGGTGTTGTGGAGTTACGCATCTGAAAACTGTCTAATGTTGTTAACCATCCTAATGAATTCAATAACAGCAAAAATACTAAAAAGCATATATTGAAAATATAAACTTATTTATAATAATGACAGTATTAAATTCTGAAATGTTTTGTTTTAGATTCTCCCAAGAAATTCATAATAGTTAATTTCTGGGTTTGAATTATTTGGGGATTAGCAGACACATTCCCATGAAAAATTCCAACAAATGAATTGTCTGAATGAAGTAAATAAGGTTTTTTTTAATTTTTTAAGAGAACATAAAGTATAAAATAAGGGAACTAAATGGTAATGGAAAAATACAATGATAAATAAATAAATAATTAAAATAGAATATAAAGCATGAAGTAACATGATAAAAGAGTAATAACTTGATCATACATTTTCTAGGAAAAATTAATTAAATATATTAAAGAAAATTCTGTAAATAAAATTCACTCTGTCACCAACCTGGTCAATATTAAAATACATTTTAAAGCTTCAAATATTAAAAGCATGCGATAGTACAACAAAACTAAGTTGATAGACAATAAAATAGAATAAGAAGTCCAAAAACAGACTCTAATTCATGTGGAAATTTACTTTGTGACAATGCATCATTTCAAATCAATAATCAGCTATGTAAAATATTCTAAAGATTTCACAAAAATTCTATGAGAAATAAGTGAGTTTAGCAATGACTGGGGGAAAGACAAATATATGTTATTTAAAAAAATTGTGAATACATTTTTTCCGCTTCTTTTCTAATGTATATGTCCTATACTTTTTTTTTCCCCATCTTAATTCACTGTCTAGGACTTCCCCCATGATACTTAAAAAACAATAAAAAAGATATCCTTGGTTTGTTCCTGCACTCAAAAGAAATCTGTGTTTAGTACTAAATGTAACCTTAGCTTTGGTGTTTTTTAATTTTTTAAAAGATTTTATTTATTTATTTTTAGACAGAGGGGAAGGGTGGGAGAAAGAGAGGGAGAGAAACATCAATGTGTGGCTGCCTCTCATGTGCCCCTACTGGGGACCTGGCCCACAACCCAAGCATGTGCCCTGACTAGGAATCAAACTGGCTACTCTTTGGTTCACAGGCTGGCACTTAATCCACTGAGCCACACCAGCCAAGGTGCTTTAGTATTTTTTTTACATAAATGTACTTTATTGAGAAAGTTTCCTTCTCTTTCTAATATAACAAAAAATGAGAGTTTCATTTTTATTTGAATCTTTTTCATGTATTGAGGTGACAGTTTACATTTGATACATGTAATCATGATATTGGAACACTTCTTCTATCAATATGCTATGGTTGGAATTTTTTCTGGGTGGGGTAGGGAAGCGAGGGAGGGGACAAGAGCCGTTGCTCTGCTCCAGGCAGTGCTGAAAAGGAGGATGGTTCATCTCCTAACAGAGTTGAACTTGTGATTTCATATTGACAGCACATTTTCAAATGCAAACATAATTGACATGTTTTAGCTTGTTTATTAAATACTTCATATTTTTCAGATATAATATGATAAGATATTTAAAAATATTACCATTGTGTTTATTATTTATTATTACATTGTGCAACGTCACCTTGAAATACAGATGCTTCATATTTTGTGGCTCACGCATGCATATGCATTTCGTGCACCAATAAAACTCAACTGTTGCTATTACACCTCTTGACTATATGGATGGACTAAACTGGAAAGAAACTATGGATTGTTCTTTTTTCCTTACAACTTGTTATGTATATGACATAATAATAATTCATTCAAGAGATCTTTTTTTACTGTAAGCTCCTAAATTCTTTTAGACTAAAAAATTAATCTTTTTATTAGCATACAAAGATAGTGGTTGAAAAGTACAGTCTATTGGGTTGTCTGGCATTGCTTAATCAGTCATATCTATTGATGAAATGGGCAGAGATAGTCAGCAACCCCCAGTGCATGGTTATTCAGCAAGACTCAAAACATTGGATTCTCCCCAGGTGAAATCATATGGTATGTATGGTATTTGTCTTTCTCTGACTGGCTTATTTCAGTTAACATAATGCTCTCCAAGTATGTCCATCCATACTACGCAAAAGGGTAAAATATTCTTTTTTACAACTGAGTAATATTCCATTGTGTAAATGCCCCATAGTTGTTAGCCACTCATCTGTTGATGGGCACTTGGGCTGCTTCCATATCTTGGTGATTGTAAATAACACTGCAATGAACATACAGGTGCTTATGTTCTTTAGAAGTAGTGTTTTGGGGTCCTTTAGATATATTCCCAGAAGTGATGAAGAATCTGAACTAACAAGCAAAACAGAGACGGACTCATAGAAAGATGATAGCTAAGAGGCAGGAGAAATTAGGGGTAGAGGGAATTGAGCAAAAACGAAAAAGGACTCATGGACATGGACAACAGTGTGGTGATTGTGGGAGGAGGGAGTATAAGGGGACTGAATTGTAATAGAAAAAATACAATAAAATAAATGAATAAATAGAAAAACAGGAAGGTTAAAAAGACTCAAAGCAAATAAAAGATATGCTACCAGAACAAGCTTAGCCTGTGCTCACTTTGAACCTCTCTAAATTACCATGAGCTGTGAATTCACCAGAACCCTGTGCTCACTGGCTGTGCAACTAGAGCATCAAGGAACTGACATCTGGATATTGCGTGTGTCTCATCTGCTTACTCACATCATACTTCACTTTCAAAACACAGTTTCAAATACACAATTATTTAGAATGTAAATGGTGACATCAGATCATCAAACTAAGCACAGGGAGACTATAAATACTAGATTCCATGCAATTACATAAGTCCCAGGCCCCTGAAACTGGCCCTGCTACATGTGTGATACACATGCTCATGTTTTGCAAGTCAATACAATGTGAAGAAAAAAAACAAACATTTAAATGTTTTGGCTTTTTCTTATTTTTAAATTATAAATGCACCCTATTCTAGTTACATTTCTTCAATAATACATTTTCTTTTTTATGCATTTTACATTGACTTTTCTCATTTAACCATCACTAGGGAATCATAGTCTTTACCAAATCAATTAGTTTCAATTATGCTTATTGTTACTATTGCTTATATTGTTGTTACAACTAGTGACATTTTCAATGATTGAATAATGAGAGTCACTTAAGCTATCTCTTTTATTCACTATTATCTTTTGTAACACCATGTTTTCTAATAACTGTTGTTATTAGAAAACAGATCCAACCTGAAATTTTTTTTTGAAACCCAGGGACATGCATGATCAGTGACATCCAAGGTACCCCTTTAGGAGATGGTATTGGAGGCACAATGAAAATACTGGAGATAAACATAGAAGAGAAAGCTAGAGTGTTTCATTGTTCAGCATACTTAATATGGAAAAGTTGGGAAAATATTTTGTAAAATGTATGGGTTCACATTGATTATTCCAATCCAAGATATAAATGTTACTGTACCTATTTTTCTCAGATATTATATTCTATCTCTTACCAACATTTCCTATATAGTAACATTCAAAGAGATAAGTTTTTAAACATCCTAGACAGAAATATTATCTTATATACATATTCTTGAGAATTAATGAAAAAGGTTATCATATTTCTTATCTCTTAACCTCTTTTTATCACCAATGCAAAGTGTAGAACTAATTTTGTATTTCAATCATATATAATTTTATTTTTATGTAATATATTATCTTCAACTTCAAAATGTTATTTATGATATTTATATTCTGTTTTGATCTTTATTTATACATTAAATATTTACCTATCAATAGTAATAATAACCCTGTTCAGGATTACTGGATAAGCAAAATTACTAAGAAATGTTTTATCTTATTTTGATGCTACCTTGACTATATAAACTCAGCTCTTTAAATGCTATTGGACTAAGAAGAAATTAATCTTTTGACTTGCATACAAAGGTAGTGTATACTCTCTCACTGAGTACTGGCATCATCATGGGTGTATGTTAGAGTTTAAACATGTAGCAAATAACTAGGCATTTTTGCCACTTTGAGGCATTACTGCATTTCTTACTCCTCCTGAGATGTAAAAGTTTCTGATTGGCAATCTTAAGCCAATTGTTTACCTAGGAGTAGTTCATAACATCTTATAGTGACTGTGATGAGGGAATCAGACAAAAGTAGGGTAATAAAAAAGAAAAAGTAAATTATCTTAATAACTGAAGCAACAACGTGCCCTTGTGACAAGAGACAAGAAAATGACTGCATACTTATCTCAGATAAAGAGATAACATACATCCAAAAGAAGAGTCAATGATATATAATTTTATACCATAAAGAAAAAATAGTGTGTACAAGGAAATGAAGAAATGGGGATTTACAGGGATTCTGCTTTGGACGTTTAAGACAGCCTCTTTAAATCAGTGCACATCTGCAAAAAATAATATTTACATACCAGCCATAGGTCAGAGAACAGAAGATTTCATCCCTGAATAACATCATGATCTTGGGATAACATCTTTCAATATTCCCAAGGTTTAGATAATTAGGAGGGCATTCCCCCTCCCCCCTGCCCCAGGTGATCTGTGATTTGGATACATAAGTGAACCTGGCATTTTAATTAATCCTCATTGGTAAGCCTTTGTTTCTTAATCTTCATAGTTTAAAGGCACTTTTCTCCCCTTTACAATTAATACATAATTTGTTGAGAAATTCCTAGAGACTCTGTGAATATGTGCTTCCCAATGTGATAAACATTATTGTTTCTAAAGGGAAAGAAACAGAATGGGGGTGGGGGGGAAGCGTGGGGGGGGAGAGGAGGGCAGGGGAGGGGAGGGGTAGAAAGGAACAGAAGTGGCAGAGACCCAGGGCTGGGATAAATGTTAATAGAATCCCATATTATATGTTCATACAAAGACTTAATAGATGAGAGTTGATTATTAAAACAAACAAACAAAACCTGAATACTGTTACCAAAACAGAAAAAAGTTAAAATACCCCCCAAAATCAGGATGTATTTACCATATTCCATTTGATGGTTGATTAGGGTAAAGACATTAAATCTGTTTATCTCAGACACAGATTAGAATGGCTGATTTATAAGGTCACTTCTTATTTTAAACAATTCAATTGTATAATTTCAACAAACCTTACGTCTAGCTTTATTGTAAGAGTCATAGGCCCATTTAGAACTTTTCCTGTGAGTCAGAGAATGCCTTGGGCACCTGTGTTACATACCAGCGATTCTATTATTGACTCAGCTATAGATCATCTTGATTTGGCACAAAAACTAGCCACTTCATCTTCTCTGTTCCAGTTCTCTCAGGTGAGGGTCAAAAATAAATGTTTCTCTTTAATTGTCTTATAGAGAGTATAGTTATTTCACCTGTTTAAAAAATAAATAGTTGGCCAGCAATACATGGCTTCCTGCTTCCCAGCTGTGTTTTCTAACAATTCTTTCTGTTATTAGGTTAAGGTATATTTGGGGATACTGGGTAAGTAGCAGAAACTTTATGATGAAAAGAATTGAAGTTAATGTGATAAAGGTTAAGCAATTCCCTCACAAAGTGCACCTGGACAAGAAGAAGAAAGAGGATAACTTATGGCCAATAGTGATGTTCTAGAAACTATTTTCACAAAGTAGAAATCACCAGAAAAACAAAAACAGACCAGAGGTAACTCTAGGTCTTTAGCAATGCTTGATGGTAAGAGCACATAAGACTTTTTGGGTCGTGTGCTTTATGGAGAGCTACCCTGTCCTCCATCAGGAATACTGAAGAAAAATATGCATGTGCAGATTGATGTTGATTTATAGGCATATATTATAAAAAGACATTGTTATATTTATGGGGACAAAAGCCACATGTTTTAACATATTTTTTGATTAACAAGAACACTAAAAAATTAACAAGAACTCTCAAAAGTGTTAATAAATGCTTTCTCAAAAACTTCAGCATTTACATATATACCCTTGTAGAATGATAATGATATTTGATTATTAAAGAAACCGAACAAGACTTGCTTTTTATATTATATTTTTACATCATGTATTTTCATCAATTTAGACTCCATTACCCCAGTGAGATCAAACTTGATCTACACGTAGCTACAGGCCCTGGTTTCAACTTGGCCAGGCATGCAAGCTGGGATATTACTATGAAACTATATCCCTACCAGGAAGCAAAATTATAATAAAGAAGAAACTTAGTGAAAATCCAAAGAAATGTTTTTGTATTTTTTCCCCTGGGACAAAGGGAAGAAGCAGTACAGGGTACTTCCATGAGATGAAAAGCATTACTCAATTCCAGGCACCTGCATGCTAACTTTTATGTCTCCTGGTGGATAGCTGTAAATTATGACTAGGATCGATTAAAAAAAATAATTCCGTTTTCCCATCCTAGTCTTTCCTGATGCATCTCATCACAAATAAAATCCAAAGAGTAAGCCCTGCTCAAATAATAGCTCTTAAAAGTTCCCAAATGGGTAAACAGCCTGTAAAAGGCATGGAGGAAACAATATAATAATGTGATCCATGAAAGATTGGGGATGGGTGGCATAAAATTTACCATGGTAAAGGTTTTGCCTGTTTGTTATCATAGTGTATAACTTTTATTTGGAGAAATAAAATCTTCAAGAGTAAGGATATTGCAAAGAATACATATAAATGTTTACCCAGTCGATTTCTATTTTACCATATAGACATGCATTTTATTATTTATTTCCTGAATCTCTTTTTCTCCCTGTTTCTCTATATACACACATGTTCACATACAAACACATGATTTTTGAAACATTACTAAAACTGAACACACTGTGGCCCTCTATTCCTAAATACATAAGTATGTGTCTTTTAACAATACTACATTTAACAGAGTACATTTACTTTCTATCATACCATTTTGTCATTTGAACCATTCATGTCCCTTATAGCATTTTTCCTTCCATTATTGGCCTAAAATTTGGTATTTTGTGGTATACTGTAATGTTGATAGAGATAAAAGGATGTTTGGAACCTGATGTGAAGCATTCAAATGTGTGCAGGGAGAGGTTGCTCTTGTTAGGTCATAAAATTTCCCAGTAATCTAGATATTTGTACAAGAACAATCAGATTATGTATGAAACTTAGCATCAGGTGAGGCAGAATTCAATAAAATGGAGAGCTATTAAGTGCAACTTTACTTCCCCCCTAATATCTGTCTAGGATAGCAGCAAAACATACAGAAAAATGAGATAACATCACCTTTATACGTAAGATTGTTCCCAACACTATACTTATTTACTTAACAAATGTGTCGATGGCTGTGTGAAATGTTTGCATATTAATTAACCTATTGGTTTATTTAGCAAATATTCAATGAGTGTTTACTATATGTTGAGCTTTTTATTGACAAACTGGGATATCCAAACATACTCACAGGCAAGTTCCTTGCCGAGTGTAAAAGATGAGACCCGAGAAAGAAGAACCATATTGTAAACAGCACTGTATGTTTCAATAAGCAGTTCAGAAAGTGTTATAAATGTACTGCTAAGCCATTAACCATTTGGTGCAATACTTTGGCTTGTATTTCAGAAATATCAATCTCAATACAGTTTTAAACATACATATTGTAGAATGTTTGGTACTTTGACTGTAAGTATGACTGCAATCACCCACTCTCTCCACCCCGTTTTCCAAACCCGTATCATACCCACAATCCTGAAGTATGCTGTTGCATCAATTCCCCTCATCTCTATTTCTGTATCCCTTAAATCCAGCTGGGCCTTGCAACTTCTGGCCACAGAATATGGCCAGAGCGGCAGTGCTCCAGACCTGAGCCTCAGCCCCATAAGACATTGCACACTTCTGTTCTCTCTTTTGTACCCTTTTATACCATCAGCGAAATGTACCCAGGTTGGTCTGCTGGATGAAGAGATGCCTGAAGCAGAGCCAGTAGTCTAAGCTCAGTTGTCCCACATCAGTCAATGGCCAGCTAACTGCCTGACATGCCTGACATGTATGCCTTAGCCAAGCTTAGAACTTTTCTGCCAAACCCAATGCATGTATTCTGAAACATCTAGCTCTTCTGTAGACTATGAACTATAAAAAAACACTCTTTGTTTAAGGCATTAACTTTTGTTGTCATTTGTTTTTCATGAATAGCTAGTATTGCAGGAAAACAGTGCTATCAAAGAGCATGGTTACAAATCTGTTATGACAATGGAGGCTAGCAAAGACTTTGACATAGATTAAAGGTCTAACATTAGAAACAGAAGATAAAACAATTGATACTGTTCTGAAGAGGAAGTCAGTAAGACTCGTCAATGGTGTGAATGCAAACCATGACCAAGATTATTAAATATCACCCAAGGCTCCTTTTCTTCTGGCAAAAGATAAGATGTGATGTTTCTGTCATCCTGAAACTGACTTTGCTTTGCTTTCAGGTCATATTTTGATTTGGAAAAAAATACACTTTGAATTGATTAAATAATTAAACTTCAGATCAAAAAAGTGAAAATGGGGACAACTATAATTGTTGTCAACAATATAATGTAACAATTGAATGTAACAACAATAAAAAATAAAGGGAAGACACATTTTCTAGTCATTAATACAATTATTGCACTAACAACTGTGATAATTCCAATTAACCAATGGAAATAAATCTGGAATGATTACTATTTATTCTAATAAAGCTCTAGTTGGGGAAAATATGCCATTCTTTATTTCAAGTTACTTTTAATTTGGCATGAAAATTCTTTTTCTATCCCTCAATGTATACTTACTCCTAAAATAAATTACTGAGAAATGATAAAATGCCTGTGTAAATAAAAATATTTCCTCATAGTTTTGATCTACAATGCTACATTATTATGGCATGTTGCAAGCGATAAGTTACTGATTTTCAAATGCTTTTAAATGTCAGGACATACTTTCAGGGCTATTTTTGTATTTAAAAAGCATAATTACCATTTAATTTTTTTTCTTGCTGATGAGCATAAGAGGGGAAATTATTCTGTGTATATATATTTTTTGTCCTTATTAAAACTCTACAAAATGTCATTATATAGTACATAAACTTTCACAAAGTAGAAAATAAAACATGAATAAAGCTTTGGGAAATGCCTTCCCATTGTTTTGAAAAATATCACAATTGCCTTCAAAGAGTTAGGGAAATTAAAAAAAAAAAGGTTTTAACAAATGATTTAATTATAAATGAATCATGACACTGAAATAGCATTTTACTTTTAATATCTATGATGGTTAATTTTATGTGTCAAATTGTTTAAGCTATGGATTGCCAGATATTTGGATAAATGTTATTCTGGGTGTGTCTATGGGTAAATCAGATTGCCCTCCCTAATGCAGGTGGGCCTCATCCAACCCACCCAAGGTCTGAGATAGAACAAAGGCAGAATAAAAGAGAATCAACTCTATTTGTCTCTGAGTCGGGACTTCGGTTTTCTCTTGCCCTTGGACTACAACTTACACTCTGTCTAGCCTCCTTTTAGGCTTATGTACTCAGACTAAAACTTCACTATTTCTTCCCTAGCTTGAGGTAAGGGAAAGTGAAAACTTCCAGGAATGTATTTACTCATTCTGTCAGCAAAGTAGACCTGACAGCTGTTAGATATCAGAAAAGTTTGTTTTGTTGCAGAAAGAGAATACACACACACACACACACACACACATAGATACACACATATACGTATATATAGTCTCTATATAATATGTGTGTATATATACATGCATATATACACATATATACACATTAGATTGTGATGAGTAACATTGGGAAATGGAAAAGCAGAGGAAGATATGTTCTCATTGAGAATGTGACATTTGAATAAAAAAGAGCATAAGTAAATGAGCAATGTAGATATGAGGGGAGGGGTGCATCAGACTGATGAAAGAGTAGGAATGCTCTTTACAGGAGCACAGATTCACAATGCATAAGGAACGAATGTTAACTAATGTATCACATATTGTAGATCATTTTAAGTTTTATGGTTTTGACTATGAATGTAATGGGAATAGAGTAGAGGAGTCTGAGTAGCGATTAGCATGATCTGACATCTACTTTAGCAACATCCTTCTAGCTGTTAAATTAGGAATAGTAAGAAGGAACACATGTAAAAGCAGGGAGACTTTCCATTGTAATCATCCTATAGAACTGTAGTGATGGATTGTACTAATGTGTCATTCAGTGGATAGGTAAGAATAATTGGGTTTTGGACACATTTTGAAAGTAGAAGCTGGTTGGCTAACATACTGGATGTGAGATATAATGATACCAAGTATAAAGATACTCATATGTCACTTCAAATTTCTATAATCTGAGTAACTGGGAAGATGGACTTGTTACTTAGTGCCACCAGAATGACCACAGTTAGAACAGGTTTTCTGTAGAACACAGAATATTTTGGATATAAGTTAGAAATGTCTAAAATTCCAACAGGAACCAGAGAAAGCAAGTTACATATATGATTCAGGGGCTTATGGGACAGTTCTAGGTAGAAATATATATTTGGATTATTTCTGTGTACAAATGACACACACAAAAATCTATAAATTGGAGAAGATTTAAAAGACACTAAATATAGATACAAAAAAAGTTTTCCAATGACTGACTCTGGGATATTTTAACATAAAGAAACAACTAAGGACTAAAATTTAAAGGAGATGAAAGTGGGAAGTAAGATTGAAGGGAAACATTGAGGATGTACTGTTCTGAATTCTAAGTAAATATAAATATGTAAATACACAGATAATATATATATTATTTATATGCATATATACGTATATATTTATATATGTTTATACATATAAAGAAAACTAGAAAATTGGGTAAATACAAGGAGGACTGAGCAATGACTAATCTGCTTTGCAACAATTTGGGGCATTAGAATCCTTATTGTAGGAATATTGAGAAAGTAAATGTCTATTAGGAATGCATTCAAAGAGTATGAGATGAGAAAAACTTGAGTAGTAACAACATTTTTTCAATAAATGTAATTCTAAATTGAACAATGAAGTGGAGCAATAGCTAGAGGAGAATATGGCATCAAAAGAGAATTTTATGATGCTACAGCTTGATTTAGAATGATTAAGATTTTTTTATTTTAATTGTTGTTCAAGTACAGTTTTCTGCCTTTTCCCCCCACCCCAGCCCACCCCATTCCTCCCCACCTTCCTCCAGTTTCCACTCCCCCATTATTGTCCAGGTGTCCTTCATTGCAGCTTTTATTTTTTTAAATGGGAATTATCCAACAGATATGGATAGAATTGATGATGCAGGTGCAGTGTGGGCAGTGGGTAGGCTCTATTTACGAAGGGGAACAATTTGCCTTTGCTTGGAGCATGGTTATTTTTTCCTAAGTGAAAGGATTTGGGGAAACTTTCTTATAACTTGAGAAGTGAGAGAAAAAAAATGCGCTAGGGAATATGGTTCTGTTTTCAGGCCTCATTCATGGTTACTTTTAGGTGTTATATTCTCCCGGAATCTATCATGATTTCCAGTCTCCTGGTTATCAAAGCCTTTCCTAGAAATGATGGCTGCTGCTAGAGATTGGTGACGTGGATGGGGCCATGCTGGTTTGTTTCTGTGTGTTTGATTTTTTTTTTAAGGGTAGGACTTGGTAAAAACACTAAACATAGTTTTTTTTTTAATTTTTTTAAAAAATCCCATTTGTTTCCACACAATTTGAAGGGTATGGGGGCTGAAGGTGTTTCCATTAAAAAGAATATCCAGTCAGTTTCCTTCCTGCTTTCTTTTCTTAGTGAAGTTTCGGTCCCCAGGAGTAAACTGACTCAGAGACTGTACACATCACCTGAGGAAGACTTGATTAAAGGTCCTAGACAAAATCAACATACCTCATTTTGATTTCTTACTATTAGCAGTCAAATAATAAATATATTGACATACTAGTCCTTTATTTTTTATTAAATGTATGGGGGTAACATCAGTTAAACATTATATAGGTTTCAAGTGTTCAGTTCTACAACATATCATTGATATACTGTATTTCCTTTGACCTTTACCCTTTATTGTCTCCACAGCCCCTTCCCTTCTGCTAACCACCACACTGTTTTTAAAAGAGTACAAAGAAAGCCTGATTATTTGCTTTTGGGGCCTAGTCTGGTATGCAGTCAAGAAAAATAAAAATTTACAATATAACTTAGCCTAATTTAATATTGACAATTACATGCAAGCATATTAATAAATACAATTAACTTTTTAGTCATTGTATATTCCCCACACGTGTTTTTTGTGAACTTTCTCCATTTGGTGCCTGGGAGTAGAAAGATTTTCAGTGTTAACAGAATCCCAGGAAAAATGCCATCTCAATATTACCTTTAAACATATTTAGTGTTTTGAAAGACAGAGAAAATTTTAGTATTATGTATTGTCAAATTATATATGACCTTTATTTTTCCCAAGAATTTTTTGTTAATTAATGGTTTGAGGATATTCAATAAATCTCTTCTCCCAAGAAGTCAGGTTAAGCTAACCATTTAAGGATCTTTTGATTATCTTTTTACTGTATTTTACTGATGTTTTCCTTTGTTGTAAAGAAGCTTTTAGTTTAATATAGTCCCATTCATTTGTTTATATTTCATTTTCCTTGCTTGTGGAGATGTATCTGATAAAATATTACTATGAGCAATGCCTGAGATTCTGTTGTTTATATTTTTTCTATGATTTTTTAAATGGTTTTGGGCTAAAATTCAAGTCCTTAATCCATGTTGAATTTATTCTTGTGTGTGGTATAAGAAGGTGGCCTAGTTTCATTAGTCTGCACATATCTGTCCAATTGCCCAACACTGTTTATTAAATAAACTATCCTTAGTACATTGTGTGTATTTGCTGCTGTTGAATATTAATTGACTAAAAAGGTGTGAGTTTATTTATGGGCTCTCTATTCTTTTCCATGGATCTATGTGTCTATTTTTATGCCAGTACCATGCTGTTTTGATTATTATGACCTTAAGGTATAATTTCATATTTGTTAACATGACTCACCCAACATTTTTCTTATTTCTTAGTGTTGCTGTTACTATGCAAAATATAAAGAAAACCCACAGAATGGCAAAACATATTCACTGATACTTCTGACACTATCAGATACATCTGTTACTATCCAAAATTTACAAAGTACTTCAAAAACTCAACAACAACAATAAAAAAACCCAAAGGGCCCAATTAAAAAATGGGCAAAGGACCTGAATGGACACTTCTCCAAAGAGGACATACAGATGGGCAATACACATATGAAAAGATACTCAGTGTCACTAATCACCAGAGAAATGTACATTAAAACCACAATGAGATATCATCTCACACCTATCAGAATGGCTATCATCAGTAAATCAACAAAGAAGTGTTGTCAAGGATGTGAAAAAAGGGGAACACTTTTGCACTGTTGGTGGGAATGGAGACTGGTGCAGGCTCTGGAGAAAATAGTATAGAGATGCCCCCAAAATTAAAAGTGTATCTGTGTTTTGACCCAGTGATTCCACTCTGGAATATATTCAAAGGAATCCAAAACCCTAATTCAAAAGAACATAAGTACCCCTATGTTCATTGCAGCATTATTTAATCACTAAGATATGGAAGCAGCCCAAGTAGATGAGTGGATGAAATAGCTCTGGGACATTTACACAGTGGAACACTACTCAGCAGTAAAAAAAAAAAAAAAGAGAAAATTTTACTCTTTGCAGCAGAATGGATGGACTGGAGAACATCATGGGAAGTGAAATAAGCCAGTCAGAGAAAGACAAATACCATATGATTTCACTCATATGTGGAATCTAATGAATTTAACTAACAAGGAAAATAGAGAGGGATTCATAGATGGAGAGCAAGATGACAACTAAGTACAGAGGAGGTTAAGGGATTGAGGGATTGAGCCAAAAAGAAAAAGACTCATGGACATGGACAACAGGGTGGCGATTGTGGCAGGAGTGGGGTATAAGAGGACTAAATGGTAATGGAAAAATACAGTATTTTTAAAATTTTATTTATTTATTTTTAGAGACAGGGGAAGAAAGGGAGAAAAAGAGGGAAAGAGACATTAATGTGTGATTTCTTCTCAGGTGGCCTCCACTGGGTACCTGGCTGCAACCCAGGCATGCGCCCTGACTGGTAATCGAACCAGTGACCCTTTAATTAGTAGACTGTGCTCAATCCACTGAGCTACACCAGTCAGGGACAATAATTTTTTTTTTAATAACATTTTTGTACTTTATATCTCCCCAATCACACCATTTTGTTAATTGACAAATTCAATGAATCTAACCAGGAATAAGTTACTTAGGCACCAATGAAATATTAATATATTGCCACTTAAGCCAATTTTTAATTTTTACTCCTTATTTTTGAAGGTATCCTTTTCTTTTTTATCCCTAATTTCAATACTAATTTCTTCCTGCTTACTTAGATGAGAAAAACTCTACTATCTTTATAAATATTCAATTATAAATTCTATAAAAAATATGACTTTGTTAATGATCCCATATAAAAAATTGCTTGACTGCTTTAATGTGCATACTGAAATAAAATTCACACTTTGGAATATATAAATAACCCTAATATTTAAAATGCCTTAATTCAGTGCTTGGAATTATAAAAAATAAAAGAACTCTTTTTTTTACTTTATACTACCATTTGTTCTATTTTCCTGTGGAGAATTCATATACAAGTGAAAGACAACACATTGGCAGGTTCAAATAAAATTTTGTATCCTGAGATAAAACAAGAGGCACAAAAAATGACAAAAATCTCTCAGCAGAAAGCCTCCTGTTACTCTTGTTGTAGGTGGTAATACTATGTGGCCCAAAGATCCTATGAATTAATTACTTTCTTATCACATTTTTGAGAATTATTGCCAGTCTTCTTCCTAGCAGAATTCCTATGATGTTTAAAAAATAGGAAGCAAACTGTATTTTATCATCATTTTTAAACACTCTGGCAACTCTAAAACAAAATGTTTGTTTTTTAATTATTTTATGTAGTATACTATGAAATGAAATATTTTGGTAAAATTATTATTATCTTAATGAAAGAATTTGCATATGTGCCCTCATTTTAATTTCTATCTTATTAAGCCATGATCATGTTTCTATATTTCCAAATTACAAACTTGTTTTCAGTTCTAGTACATGAGTTACTACCTTTGGACAAAGAACCACCAATGCTTTACCATTGCACTCTGAAACTATTACATTAATGATGTCATCACATTGACTTTATGATCAAGAGCAATTCTATACTTTTATTTTCTATTTTGTATTAATTTTACAAGAACCATAACTGGTCATTGATCATATTATCAATTCCCTCAGATTATTGTCTCTCAACTGTCAGTCCCTTACTTCTCAAACATGCCTATTGAATGTTTACTATCAACAGTTAATCATATCACCCACTATTTGCCAGACAGTGTGTAGGATGCTTAAAGTACATAATTTTAATCTACATTAATGGATTGGATATTATTTCTATTTTAATCAATAATAAATTGTTGTCTTCAGCAAATTATCCAAGATAAGGTGACAATATCATGTGAGTTGTAAGATTATTGGTGTGGATGTCATGAAATAGATTCAACTGTATAAGAGATGTGAAACACCGTATTCGTTGTAATTTATATCAAGAGAATATGAGATTACTTAAAGAGATGAAAGTGCTAAAGAAGAGAGGTGAGAGCAGAGATAGAATATTATACAATTTCAGCATTTTGAAGACAGCTGGAAGAAGAGAAGCAGAAAAGTAAGACTGCAAAAGATTACCATTGATCGGAAATCTAGAATGAAGACCAGCAGAGTGTGACAGCATGAAGTCAAAAGGAGAAAATAGGTTTGCTCATGCTAAGCAATTTCAATTGGATGGCAGAAAAGAGTTAGGACCTGATTTTATTAATTACAATTAGTGGCATAAAGATCTTAGGCATATCAAACTCAATTTATCCAAAAATGAACTAAGTTTTAAAAATCTTGCCCCAACATATAAAAGCTTTTTTAGTAAAAACAAATCAGAAAAAAAGAAAAATTAAAGTATTATAATTTTATTTCACTGAACCAAAATAGAAAGTACATATAGGAAATAACTGTGGTGGAGTTGAAGTACTATTTTAAGCAATGGTTCTAATACACAAATTAATATTTGATTTCAAGATTTAGGAAATAGAAAATAATAGAAAATATTATTATTTTGGAAATGTACAAACGTTTAGATAAAATAATTCTTAAAATTTATAAAATCCAGTTCCTATGTGCTCCAGAAAAATGGAGAACACTTGAATTAAATCTCTAGTCAACCTCCAAAATATATGTTTATGATCAAAAAGGTATAAAAATAAATCCACACATTATCCAAAGCACTTTTCATTATTGCAGTATAGAGGATAACCTGCCTTTTAAATAACTCATAAGCATAGAAATATGCGGCAAACTCTAACACAGTTACCACTGACTGTACCTTCAGCTATTGTGAAAAGCCTGTGGATATTGAATGGGGGAAGAGAATCATTAAGAGTCAGTGGAAATGAGAATAGTGGAATAGAAGTTTTAGACACATCAGGCAACATCACTTCCCAAAGAATCCAACTTTAAGTGCAACAGTTTTGAACACAAATCAGAGCTTTGACAGCACATAGCACTAGCAGACAATGTGCATGAAAGGGAGTAAAACCAACAGTGTGCAGCACCGGGGAAAATTCTTGGGAGTAAAGAAGATAGAGAACTGGACTTTCCTCTTTGAACGTGAGTGGAAGAAATAAGTGGTGAGAATATAGTGTGCTGTGAATTATGAGAGCCACCTGACATATTAACCCTTCCCTCTCCCCTATGGAAATCACCCACAAAGACAATATCTATTAAAAAAAAAGCAACAAAGAATAACAAAACAAATGCACCTCCTTAGACTGGCAAAATAATTGAACTAGAATGCCATGAGACTAATTTGGCTCCAATGTCATGATAGTTTACATAAACTAAAATCTAAGCCTGTATATGCCTCAAGATTATGAAATAGAAACCAAAGGACAAACAATCACAAACTGACCACCAGGCATCAAGGTAGGGCCCACCGATGCCCTGATTCTACCTTTTCTCTATGAAGTTCTCCCCTGAGTTCTCGTCGGTGGAACTTTCTTAACCACTTCCGGTTTGGTGGTCTCTGATTTGATTCGATTTTACTGAAACTCTTGAACGTTTTATTATGCCTCAGTTTATATTTGAACAGGACGAAAAGTGGGTCTGAATCCTTGTCTACGTATCCATTCAGAGACTGTGTACCAAGTCTAGTGTGGGGAGGCTGGCTTTCCTGGCAAAGCCTGCACAGTGAAGCTCATGGTTGAGGCTAAAAAATCACCCATAGGTTTTTAACCAGGAACCATACTCCGAAGTTGAAAAATGATTGTGCGCTTTATAGTCATAGCTCTTTTGTCTCAGGAAGAACATAGAAGTGAGTGCGTAGACACTGATAAACATACTCACTATACATCTAGACAAAAACAGATCATGATAGGGATAGGTTGTAGGAAGTACAATTTATTTTTGTATATTTATTTTTTGCTTATTTTATGTATTAAATTGATATCACTAAGCCATATTGAACTAATAATAGCTGAATAAATGTAAAATAAAGATAGAGTTAGAGCCAGAGAAAAATGTTTGTTTAAAATAATGATGATATGAAACCGTTTTATAACTCCATAGAAGAAAATAAGATCATTCACTCTCTCTGAAATTAGAAGTAATAAACCTGTTTAACGAGAAACAATTGTCTAAAGAAATTTAGAAAAATCAAAGAAATAAATATGCTTATAAATAAGACTTTTATTTGTCTGAGAAAACACATAATTTGTATTTGTAATTTGCATATTCTTGAAGACAGAAGAATGCTTTTCAAAAGTCCACATATTTTAAGAATGTTATCACAAACACATTTGGAAACATGAAATGCACTTCAGATTGCATAGACTCCATTCATTATTTTTTGACACTACTCCAACTTCTGTAATTGAAGTATGTGTACCTAATCTTTACTTTCTTTATATATAATATCTCCTATGAAATTTAAACAAATATAGAATTATGGAATTGCAACAATTATTAAAATAGCTTGATGACTTGTAGGTACAAGAATGTCAATGTGTGTGTGCTAGTTTTTATTAACTTGTCATATGAGATGAGGAAATTTCTGCTTAAACCTGTACCTATGCACAAGGTTTGACCACTGCAGGACCTAAAGGGCCCTTCTCTGTGAGAACTTGGCTGGGCTTTATGTCAGAACAAATCACATCATGCTACACATTAAAAAACAATTATAAAAAGGACTTTCAAAAAATCAATTATAGTTTACATTCAATATTATTTTGTATCAGATTTAGGTGTGCAATATAGTGATTAGATAATCGTAAGCTTTATAAAGTGTTCTCTGATATTTCCCTTACCTACTTGGCAATATACATAGTTATTATAATATTATTGACTATATTTCCTGTTATACTTTACATCCCCATGACTATTTTGTAGCTACAAATTTGTACTTCTCAATCCCTTCCCCTTTTTCACCTTGTCCCCCAACCGCCAACCTCTGTCTCCCCTGGCAACGGTCAGTCTGTGCTCTGTATCTATGAGTGTTTTTGTTTTATCTGTTCATTTATATTATTCTTTAGAGTCTACATGTAAGTGGAATTATATGGTGTTTGTAATGTAAGTTACCTGGGATCACCAGTCCACTCTTTCTCTTTAGGATTTTAATTTGAGGACTTGTTGAAGTCAGCAGTAAGGAATTTGGAGATGAGCTTAATTTAGCACATGCTTACTGAATGCATCAAGTCCTATGCCAGTGGATATGTGGCTCCTGTTTTGCTGACTAATGTGCTTCTGTTTTATACTTCCTTTATCTCTGGAATTTTCTTGGCTTATTCCTCACCCCATCCCCATTTTGTAAATAGGCCTTTTGACTGACTTTCAATTGTTTTTAATTAATTATGTCTATGATTTAACAAAATATTTGAGATTACATCATATATTGGTTATTTTCCATCTTCATCTTTTTTGTCGATTTTAAATATTTTATTGAGTACCAGTACATATAGAGACTCCTAAGGGTACAGCTTGATGATTTTTCACAAAGAAGACATACCCTTATAATCAGCACTGAAATCAAGAAAGAAAAGGTAAACTGAACCTTTCCAAAGTCCCCTGCAGCACCTTTCACACACAGCAGCTGCCTCGAGGGCACCTGCTATTCTGACACCTGGGTTAGTCTTGCTGTTTTTCTTAAATTTATATATGTTGCAAAAAAGGCAGTGTGTTGAGTTTTAATTTTGTTTCTCATGTTATTTGTTTTAAATTATTTATAGCTTTTAAATTTGATATTGGTAAGTCAAGTATTTCCATCCTACAACTTTTTGGCTGGGGCTGCTGTGAGTACACGGCAGATTACTTCTTTGAAAATAATAACTGAAAAAAGGAAAACAGAGTGAGAGTAGAACATGAAGAACATTAAAGGTATGTGCTTGATGCAAAATTGTACATGTAGGAAGATAAATTTCAAGCTAGGGTGTACGTGTCATTATAATGTTTGAATACTCAATTGTTGGTTTTTAAATGAAATTCTAATTTGCTTCTATTAAGGATATTAATACAGAATGACAATTCATGGTGATACTTGTTTTAGTTTTAACTGTCACTACAAATAATTTACTATATTATCAAAATAATTTTAATATTTATTTCTTTGTCAGTAGCTGTTCTAAGTCCTTTAATGAGTGATTTTCTCAAGATCAGAAAATTAGGTGGTCAGGTTAGGATCCCAGATTAAAGGATGGCTCCAGATACCCCCACACTCTCAATGCAAGACTCTGACAAGATGTCTTTTAAAGAAAGACTTGATACAGAATCAATGAAGTCACTATCACTAAGAGTTCAGGGAGTAGATCTGGGTGGATTTTTATGCTCTATTATTAAAAATTAGAGGAAAAAAGTATCTCTGAGCAATTTAAACTCATTTATATTTCTGAATACTTTTAATTGAAACTTGCCCACATTTTTAATATTTATTATGCTAATTAATAAAACACTGTTTAATCAATATTATACTTTTTAATATGCTAGTTAGGAAAGTGGTGATTGTTGAATGAAATATGGATAACAGTCTAATATTTAATAGCCAAATCTAGAGCATGGCTTTCTTTCATAAAGCTAGCTGACTGCTCTCAAACTGTGCTTGCTTAATAGAATTTGTTATCTCCTCATACTTAGGATTAAACTGCATGTAACTGGCATATACATAATAAACCTTTCACACCAATTATACCAAATATATGAAATATGTTGTATTTAAGAAAAAAGACCATTATTGATGAGAATAAAATATAGTTCAAGATTGGGTCACAAAAATGCACAGTATATTTTAAATGTAATACATTTACAGAAAAATTTCACTAGGGATTTTTAGCAAGCCAGGAACTCCCATAAAACATAAGAAATATCTAACCTATTTTTTAAAAAATTAAAATTATTCCTTAACTGCCATATCCAGTGGAATGTCATAGAGCCAATACTCTAATTAGAGTAGTTAGATTTAATTATAGCTCTTTTCAACCTCAAAAAACTCATCACTGGCAAAGAGAAAATTGATGAACAGAATATGTTATTATTAAATTGTAGATTATGAGCATATATAGATTTAAAATGTAGTTTTTGCCAATTTTATCAGAGACCATTCAAGCTTTAAAACAATATTTTGAGAAAATATTACTTTGGAGGAATAATGGCAATATCCATAATGTTCATTCTTCCTTAATTTTGTTGGAAGCACCACTCAGTAATTTTAAGAAGTGAAAATGATATAACCCATCATTTTCTTCACTTGAAGCTTATTGCTCTTAAACTTCCCTGCCAAGAATCATTACTGTAGCAATATGTTAAATTTTACCTGCCCATCCTGTCTGAGACCAGTGATGGGTAGAAGTAATACCTACAGGGGTCTCCAACCGTCAGTGACTATCTAGGCCTCACATGTCCCAGGATTGCTATGAATGTGGCCCAACACAAAACCATAAATTTACTTAAAACGTTGTGAGATTTTTTGTGATCATATGTTGCAATGTACTTAATGTGTGGCCCAAGTCAGTTCTTCTTCCAGTGTGGCCCAGAGATGCCAATATGTTGGACACTCTGTTAGATTATGATATAACATGCAATTCCTGAAAACAGAAGAAAACCATTTTCAACTCGATCTTTATCAGGATTTTTCCATTGCCATTTAGTCCCCTTACACCCTCCCACCCACCAGCAATCATGAAACTGTTGTCCATGTTCATGTGTCCTTTAAAAATGCATATCTTCCTTACAAAGGGGCCATGTTAATCTCTTCTGTGTTACTCTACTTTTAGTATATGTGCTGACAAAGTGAGGAGATGAAACATGTTTTTTTTTTTTTGAGTGAAAGAATAATGTTTTAAAAGAAAACAAGTATGGTCAATACTGAAAATGTATGACTTGAGTATCTTTATGATATGTATAATTTTCTCAGTCCCTGTGTTTCTATAGGGACTCTTATTATGTCCTTACACTGCTTTAAAATTTAAGATGATTTTCCTGGGACCCTTATTTCCATCATATATTATGTCATAAACTTAACCACTACATAAGATACAGGTTCTACATCACCCCTATCCTGGCCATTTTTCCAATATGGTCTTACTAACTCTGCCCTTCTGTGTTGTGCTGCAGGCTCAATATGCTACTTACTCTCTCACAAGAAAAGTGAACTCTTTCCTACCTTAGGGCTTTTGCACATGCCCTTATGGCTGCTTTTCTCTTTTTGTATGACTGAAACCTTACTCTCCACTGCTCAGCTTAAATGTCTCCTAGTGAGGTAATCAGTGATTAATCTATCTCCTTGGCTTCACTGTCTGCCAAAATCTGAAGGTTCTGTTCAGTTTCTCTATCATGGCAGCCTGTTTCTAATGTGTGTGAACTTTGTGTTCCTATCATAGACTGTGCTTGTATACTGATGGACATAGATGTAATGTGTATAAACAAAAGTTTGCTTAATTTTTGACTGTTTATCACCTACTTTTCCTAATTTACATACTCTATATTGTCCAGTGTTTTATTGTATCAATGGTAAATATGAAGCCTCTCACATAAAATGAAAATAATATTTTATACTAATTTATTATAGTTATCCTTAATCTCTATTCGTCCTAGGAAACTTTAGATTACTTCTTTTTTAAAAAAAGATCCTATTTATTTATTTTTAGAGAGGAAAGGGAGGGAGATAGAGAGAGAGAGAAATATCAATGTGCGGTTGCTGGGGGTTATGGCCTGAAACCCAGGCATGTACCCTGGCTGGGAATCGAACCTGGGACACTTTGGTTCGCAGCCCATGCTCAATCCACTGAGCTATGCCAGTCAGGGCTAGATTACTTCTTTATTTATGTTGTAATTAGGTTCAACAATTAAAGATTTCCAAAGACTAAACAATAGCTATTTTAAAATACAAACTCTAAATAAACACTAAAATATCAGAAGTGTAAATCTTCATACTCAAATTCTTTTTATAGTATTATCTCTACAGCATCCTTATTCTTAATTTCCATTCTTCCAAACTTTTTTACTGGCCATTCCCTGAATAAAAATAGTCTTTTCCAATATTTTATCAAATATCACAATCCACTTGCCCACAATGACATGGCCATTTCTTTCTGTAAGTTATTTATTATTTGCTTAAGTGTCACTACTCACATTATTCTTCTGTCTCAGAATACATTATCCCTCTTTTTCTTAGATCCATATAATATACCTCTGTTTTAATCTTAAACTCAGTTGGAGAATTTCAAAATGAATGCAAAACAAAAACAAAAGCAAACCTAGAAATTATCCTGAATGACTATTCTCTCAACACAGGTGTTCAATTAAATATCCCAGTTTCCACATATAACGTCATCCACCTCACGCTCAGTTCTCTATATTCCACTACTAGTTCTCACTTTCATGTTGTATTAAAATTCTACAGGCTAACACAATATACAAAGATTTCCTTTTTTCTCTCATCTTGGCCTCCTCAAAACATCTCACAAAAGACACCAGGTTGAATATGGAAAGTACCAATGTGTCAGTTTCACCTCTTGAAATAAAACACTTTAGGGCTCTCTATTTTCTTCGGGTTGAACCTGATCTTTTTGATCTGGAAGATGGAAACTCTGGGTCTACTTCTGGCAGAATTTTCCTTTTTATTCATTTCATTCTCCATTTTCATACTACAATAATTCAAAATTGCTTGGAATTCTTTATAGCATTTCTTCTGTTGTTTCTTCAGCTTGGGAGACCATCTCACACTCTCTGCCCTTTCTTAACTCTTTTACTTTATGGCATTTCAAAGTATATGCCCTAACTCAATCTCAACTATTCACCACTAGCTCTCCAGATGTGTAGTTTATACATCCCAACACCACTGTGTGTGTATATATGCACATACTGTTGGGAACCGCCCTGCCTGGTATCAGAAGCTGTATCCCCCACCTAGGCTAAGGCTGAGGGAATGACCTTGGACCATAAACCAGCAAGGAGACAGAAGCTTATCTCCCTGGCAGGTGCACCACTTCTGCAACTTCTACTTCAGCCTGCCTGGCCCCCAATGCTTGGTCAGCTAGCCAATGATGGGTAAGATTCCCCAAGGGGGGAATGATCTAACATATGCACGATCACATGGGAGGCCCCCAAGGAAGGACTTTGGGGCTACTACAAAAGGGGGTGATGGACCCTCACCTCTCGGCGGCTTGCTTTAACAAAGCCTGAGTCCTCATTGTCTGTGAGAAAATCTCCTTATCTCTTGGTTGCCTTAGTTCCCTTGCTCTACCTAAGCTTGAAACAATGACAGAGGGTGGTGCCGCCCTGTGCTGGAAAGGGTGGGTTCCCAGGGTGATCAGGCCTAAGAAAGAATATGTAAAATCCTGTGAAACCTGCTTTGTTTAGAATGCTCTCAATTGAATGAAAGGGTCCGAGAAAGAAGTAAGTTTGTTTCTTAAAGTTTTTCACAGCTCTTTGACCCTGACTCAATAGGCCCTCAGACTTCCTTGTTACTTATTGTTTGATCCTTACTTCCTAGCAATGAGTAATGAGCTTTACTTGAATTCTTATGTAAACAAACCCAATAAAAAGCCTGCTCCGGGGAGAGAATGGGCGCTCTCCCTTAGGGGCACTCTCCTGTAGGGACACTCTCCCCTAGGGAGAGTGGCCATGGCACTCCCCACTACAGAGAATGGCCATTCTGTTCCTACTTCCCCACAGGACCTGGTTGTTTCTGTGTATGTTTTTCTAGCACTTTGACAAGCCACCCGCAGCATTCCTCGGTCACTGCCAGTCGGTGGCTGTGTCACATCCATATATACATGTATATGTGTGTATGTATATATGCATGTGTATGTGGAGAGAGAGATACAGTCCTTTTATAATTCTACATGAATGGAATTACAGTTCCACATTTGTCATTCTGCAACTGTATGTCCTTGAACAAAATGCTTCTCTGTGTCTTGATTTCCTCCTCTGAAATATAAGGATGAGAATTGAACCTAAATTAAAGGACTGCTTAAAAAATATAACAAATTATGTTTGACTCAAGAAAAGCATCTTCTAAATGCTTCGTACTTACTTTGTTGAGATTATTAAACGTGTCATGAACATCTGTTTCTGTGTCTGTTTTTCTCCCCAGACTAATTCCTTGAAAGCAGAATTCATGACTTGATTATTGTGGTGTCAGCACAGCATAGAATAATGGCACCACATATACTTATTCAAAACTTTTAAAGAGTGACAAAATGAACAAAATTTATTATTTTGAATAGATACAAAAACTTTTATATGTGTAGCATATTTTATTTATATGTGCTTTTTATTTTTCTGTATGTATTTAACCAAGTAATATATCTTTAAAAACATGTAATATTATTTAAAATCTAGGTATCACCTATTTAATAGCAACCCCTGGAGACAGTGCTTCAATTCCAAATAAGCAAACAGGATATTGGAAAATGACAGGCAGTGAAACCTAGAAGTGGTGTTTAAAGACCAGCTTTGTCATTGACACAGCTTATTTCTATCCTAGTCCAGATTTTAGCTACATTTTTGTGATGTGAGGTCTGAGATCCCAAGGGAATTTATGTTTAAAATTTTAAAGTATTTTGGGATAACTTCTGAGTGATGAGGAGAAGGAGTAGTGAATACTCAGATCACATAGAATTTCTTACTTATGTTAAATAGATGATTTCTTATTTGCACATGGTTTTGCTGAAGTCTGCTAATGGGAAAGTAGTGGTGACTTTGACAAATTGGCCAATCTAGAATGTTTTTAAAAGCTCTTGTGTGTAGTCTAATAAACCTACACTCCTTATGGCTTAGAATTTTCAATAGGTAATTATGGGTATAAATGAAAGAATTGGCTATAGTGAAAAGAAGATGGGGAAGAGAGTTAACTGTTAAAACAATATGATTTTATGAATTATATGTAAAACAGCAAAAAAATATTTCCAGAGAAAAAACAATTAAAACTCAACAAGATGGATCCTTATGTTTATTTAAGAAATTCGTCATTCAAAGGGTCATCAAGGAACATGGATGAAGGACCCATGGACAAAGACAATGGGAGGAGGTAGGAGTGAATGCAGGAGGGAGGGACAGAGGGGTGGGTGAGGAAAGGGAGAGTGGTGGGGGAAAAATGGAGACAATTGTACTTGAACAACAATAAAACAGTAAACAATGAAACATTCGTCATTTGAAGTGCTAATATTTCTTGACATCATGTAGTCAACAATTATAACTAAAATTCAATTGGTTTGTCTAAGTAGTGCTTCCAAGGTCTACAGGGGACATATTTATTAATTTATTTACTAAATAAATTAAAGATATATCTTATTCTGTTTGCTGACAATGTATGTTTTACTATTTAGTGAGTTTATAATTTATGCAACTCCAGAATGTTCTTCCCTGTTTAGGTATAATGAATTTTACATTAATTTACATAAACACACATACACATATACACATACATATATACATATACATCATTGAATTATAATTCTGTTAAACAATTTGCATTTTACTTTCATTTATATGTGGCATACTAATCTAGTTAAGAAATGGACATTTGGGTCTCACATTCACAATGAAATTGTAGATAAGAATCAACATAATTTTTGTTTTGTCTCTGTTTTGTTGAATATAACAGAAGGAAGGAAAAGGAAGTAACTTTAGAGTATTTCAAATTTTTTCATGATATTTGTGGACCAAAGGATCTTTGCCAGACAAAGAGAAAATTGAAAACAAGGAGGGAAACTAGTGATTAGAAGACTGTCATGAAACTAGCTGACCAGAAAAGATACTTGAGGACATGTTTAAATTACTGATTTTGAAGTGATATTGTTACAGAACAGAACAAGGGGGGCCTGGAATGATATACTATTATTTAAAAGGCCCCCAGGTCCGTCATGTCCGCCTCCCGAGGAAAGACATCTCTCAATGCCAGAGATTCGTGAAAAGGAAAGGAAACGTTTATTTAATGCTATACTAACTTAAAGTAGTGACCTAATGTCTTTATCAAAAATCCCAAAGTCCCTTAAAACACCCACAAACACACACAGTCCTTCCTTCCTTCCGCCTTTGCCCAGTCCAGAGTACCGTATCTCAGGGAAGGAAAACGAAGTCCATGGCTCAGGCAGTCCTCTGGTTCTTAGTTAGTCCTCCATCTTGACTGGGAGACCTCCCTGGGTTCCCGGCACCCTCCGCTGAGTTGCCGAGATCTCTGCTAAAACCAGGTGGTGGTTCCCCCTTCTAAAGCTGCGGGGGTCCCCACTCTGTCCAGGCCTCGTGGTTCTCCCTCTCAGGGCTGCGGGAAGAGAGAGTCCTCACTCTGCCAAAGCCGCGTGGTTCTCCTTCCTAAAGCACCACGGTTCTCTCTCTCTGGGATGCGCATGGCTCTCCTTCTCAGGGCTGGGCATGGCTCTCACCCCTAATGGCCGCCAAGTCTCGGTTTTTAAATCCCCGCGGCCAATCTTCCTCTGCAGCCTCATTTCCGACTCCTCCCACACTCGGCTTCACTTGCCAGAATTCATATCCTTCCAGCTTTACTGGGCTGCCATCTTGAGTCTGGGCAGGCGTGGCCCCATGTCCTGGAGCCAATCTTCTCCGAGCTCCCACGCAGGCGCTGTAGCTCGGGGGATCTGCCCCCAGTCACGTCTTGGTGGGGAAGTTACTTCCATTCCCCTGGCTCAGAGATGATCACAGCTATTTAACATATCCATGCAACCAGCCAAAGGCTATAGATCTGTTAAATGACCACGCCAGAGGGTAGCTGCAAGGCTGTTGCTATGCAAAACAGCTCTCAATGGCCCTGCTCCATTTGTCCCTTCCCTCAACCCACATCCTGGGTGGGGGGTTGGAGACATCTTAAATCTCCTGGACACCTTAGGTTCTGGACCCCATTTCAAATGCCCACTTGGGGTCCCCCCTCTTGGTTGCACCCTGTAACAATATTTCATTGTCAATAAAGCCACGGTATACTCATAAGAATCTGAATTATTGGAGAGGAGAGAAACTATCATTGGTGGAAGGCAAATCAAGAGTCAGCTTAGGTGAGTATATCAATGTTCATCCAAATGGATATTGCAGTGAAATTGCCTGAGAATGATGGCATGATTTCAGGTATAGAAAAAACATGCAAGTCGATTGCTATTATAGACCAACATTAACAGAGAAAGATATTAGTCTGACATATTAAAAACAGGAAGAGGAAGGTCATAACATGCAATTTAAAGCTGTGTTTTCATCTCAATATTTGCATAGTGTAATTGGAAAGGAAAAGAATGCTATAAAAATAACATTGAAGACAAACAAGGAATTTTACACTAAATTCAAATTCAAGGGTTATGAAAATTACAAAGCAAACCCTACAATAGAAAAGGAAAGCTTTAATTTGTTTGCTTATAGAGGTGATGTTGTCTTCTGGATAGAATCATTTTTTTCACTTAGGATAAGTGGGCAGAAAGAATTTTTTTAGGTGGTATTTGGCGGGTGGGCGGGGAAGGGGGGAAACCCGGGAAACATGGAAGAAAGAGCAGTGAGGATTGGGTGAGCGAAAGGGAATGACCGGAGAGAAAGACCTATAGCATTTGCAACTATCTTGGTCTCCAATAGAAGAGCTGGATATTAAGCTTGTTAAGCTTATTGGTAGAACCACAGCTTTGGTTCTACCAATAAAGGCTCTGGGTGGTAGAGGGTAATGGTGGTATCAATGCAGTTCTACAGCACTGATGTTTGAGGAATGGTGTGACACAGGACAAAAAGAAGATATTTCAGTACTCTTCAGTCATTTGGATGCAAGATATGTATGCTTTTTCTGTCTTCCATTCCACACTAGTTATCATTGATTTGCTCTGTCTCTAACTTCTACAATTTACTTTTGTACTTGATACATGACTTTTGGCCAGTAAGAAAAAAGCAAGCATTTGAGAACATGAAGAGATGATTTTTATCCTGCATATTCTGATAAGAAATAAAAACTAGTTAGTAGCTTTAGTATTATGCATTGTAAATGTGAAATATTAACATATACATTTTTTATTTACTCCTTTTTCATTTGACCACAGAAGTAGGATCTGCCAAGTCTCCAAGTGACAAATTGTCACAGGAGATACAGAGAAAAGGAGCAACCAAATTATGGCTTTTGATTTCAGAAATAGGAGTACAGTTATAAGAAATATTTTTTTTCTGGCCCTGGCTGGCATAGCTCAGTGGATTGAGCACGGGCTGCAAACTAAAGTGTCGCAGGTTCGATTCCCAGTCAGGGTACATGCGTGGGTTGCAGGCCATGACCCCCAGCAACCACACGTTGATGTTTCTCTCTCTCTTTCTCCCTCCCTTCCCTCTCTAAAAATAAATAAATAAAATCTTAAAAAAAAAAGGAAATTTTTTTTTCTGCGTGTGAAAAATTATGTTTCAGAAGAATTAATTTCATGGCCCAAAGTACCTACAATATTATGTATTGGCATAGAAAAAATGAAGGAAGAGAGTAAGGGGACAAATAAATACTCTGAGAAAAAAACCTCACACTGAGTATAAGTGACTTAGAGATTTGAGGGAAGAGAGCGATTAATTGTATGCCAAAAAAAAAAAAATTAAAGGAATACCATATTTCTCAATTTGATTTTTTTAAAGTAAATTTGAATTTTAAAAAGTCCAAAACAAATGTGGTAGATAGTCATTTGAGAAGGTAGAAAAATAATTTTCAGAGTCCAACATTTTAGATTCATCCTTCTTTTTTATTTCCTTCTTCCTGCTTCCCTCCCCCATCTCTCTTTTTCTTCTTTCCTTCTTTCGTTCCCTCCTTCCTTCCTCCCTTCCTCCCTCCCTGCCTTCCTTCCTTCTTTTTTCTTTCATCTTATATCGTTTATTTAATTTCTCCAAAGGTAGAGTTAAGATATTTCTCAAATATTTTACATGTAATATATTACATAAACAAAAGAAAAATGTCAAATATGAACCATCCTTCATGAAAATATTTTATATGCTTACAAGTAATTTTAATTAATTTTCCATTTTGCTTATGAATACAATGTAACAATATTTATATCATATTTAAAAATTTTTTGAGCCTCAAAATTAATAGAACTTAATTAAAAACTGATTCTTAAAGTTTCCATTCTCTGACTGGATATATTTCTTCCTATCTTGACTTCAAATTCTTAAATGTTAGTCCTTCCCATTATATGCCTTATTAAAATTAATTACTATTCCTAGTTATATCCAGTACATTTATAACTACACTTGTATGAAACTATGTCTCTCTTGAGAATTATATATTTTATTGGGACAAGGGACATGACTACATTTTAATATGATGCAAGAGACATGTTGTACATTAACTCCTTGTTTTTGTACAAGTAAACATTAATTATGCTGATGTCATGGGGATAATCCAAAGTTTAAAAACAATACAGAATCAACTCCCAAATAGTTTATATCATGAAGCAAGTGATTAAGGCAGGCCCAAACAGAATACAGATTCTAAGTTTTTGTGAAGACCAGTGTTTTAGTAAAGGTATAAAAATAATTTTAGAGCACAGAAACAGAAAAAAGTTAATTCTTCTTAGAGTACATTTAAATAGGGCACTGCAGTGGATTAGAACATAATTTTAACAAAATATGCAGTAGTTTTCCAAAGTAGAAATATTACAACAGGTGAAAGGCCAACCACCTCCTGTATAATTACTTTGTATAATTAATTATATGTTTTAATTTTGCATTTAAAACTTACACATTGGATAAATTGGGATTGATATTGCAAGAAAAGCATCTTGAAAGTCCATATAAGCTTTTAAAATATAATGATTAAGAAGCTAAACAATATGTATTTGTTTCCTTTATTTGTTGAAAACCAAACTTGTCTTTTTTCTTTTGTAGCAGGGTGGTGACTTGGGAGGGCCATAGAAATGCTAATAAGAGCTATATGCTTGGGTGATAAAAAACAGGTAAATATCACTTCACTTATTCTACTTACAAAATAAAGTTTTTTTAATTGAAGTAATGTTTTTCTCTATATTGTTTTAGTTCTATTTTATGTTATGTGATATTCAAATATAAAAGATGCATAATTAATAACATGGATTAAGAAAGTGGTAGATATCCAACATAAAATATTGAATGCTTCAATATTGAAATTCTAGTTAATTATACCTTTTGCTTTGGCCGAGACAATTTAATAAAATTGATACAGAATTTTGCTTTTGCCACAGCAAAATTATTATAGCATATTTATATAATGATTGTAAATATTTAAAAATTGATTAGAAATTCGACTAATTATATGATTTCAGTTTCTTGCAATAAAGTTTTCCCCAACTTTTTAAAAATTATTTTTCTCTCAAGATCATTTTCTACAATTTTAAAAAAATATTTTGGCAATATCTGAGCTGAAATTGGAATGGACTAAATAAAATTGCTATCTTTGATCAAAATTGTCTTTCAAAATGTTTGGCAGCTTCCTTGTGTGCTAATTATTTGCACTTCTCTAATTTTAAGGATTCTTATATAAATTTATGGCTGATGATAAACATATTTAATGTGTAAATAAATACTAAACATATTTATTTTAGATATGAGTTTTAATTACTTATACAGTGTAACATACTATTTTGAACTCTCTGCAACAAATACTGTAGATTTATTTTTACCCAAGGACAATTGTTTCAGTTCCAAAACCAAGTTACTAAAAATACTGCATTGCGATAGGGAATGTCCATTTCCATGGCACCCTTGTTAGCATCAGGAGGCTAAATTTCACAGAGCAAAGCCAGTGTGTTTTCAAAATAGTCCCATGAGAAAATACCTGTTTATCTTAAAGTTAGAATTATAAGTACTTTAAACTATCATTTTTAATGTCATTTATCTAAATAATTTCTCATGTTTCTTATAAAATATGTTACATATATTATCTCAAAAGAAGATATACAAGTCTAAGAAGATAAACACTTAACAAGTAGTTAACAAATTTATAGAACAAGTAGTTTGTTCTATAAATTTGAAAATAAGTAAAATGAATATTTTAACAATATATTTTTAAAGTTTTTATTTATTTATTTTTAGAGAGAGAAGGGAGGGAGATAGAGAGAGAGAGAGAGAGAGAGAAACATCAATGTGTGGTTGCTGGGGGTTATGGCCTGCAACCCAGGAATGTACCCTGGCTGGGAATCGAACCTGGGACACTTTGGTTCCCAGCCCGTGCTCAATCCACTGAGCTATGCCAGCCAGGACATATTTTAACAATATTTAATGAAGAAGGTCTTCAGGGATCATAAGCAGTAATTATGTTAACAAGCCTCTTAAAATTTCAAAGTAATTGAAACTCACATGAAAATTTGTATTACAGTAACTGTCTACTTTTTAAATCACTTATTTCTTCTTTGTTGTTAAATTAAACTAAATATTTTACAAATATATACCATATATCATATATAATATATAGCTAAAAATAGAACAATTTTCTTAATGCTTTCAACAGAGAAAACTTTAAATACATTCCCCAAAATGAATTATTTTTGTCAAATCAATTCTTCATTTTTTCCAGGATAATTCAATAGTTATTAGCATATTTCAATTCACCACTCTAATTGGTCTCCTTGCTTTTATCTTTGCTCCTACACACTATTCTCTATGAGCAGACAAATAATTCCTTTGTAAATATAAATATGTTTAGTTCAGTGCCCTCATCAAATTCTATAAATAGAGTCCCAACCTTCTTATGACCAAAGACTTTGATTCTTCTACAAACTTCCATCTGATCTGGGCACCTGTTCTTTCTCTGCCATCATTACCTGTTAACTCTGACCACCGGCACACTCTCGCTAGACGTACCAGCCTTCTCACTCCTTGGTCATGTCAGGTTTACGCAGTTTTTGAAAATGATGACTTGATTTCTCTCCCCGTATATCTTCCAGAACCACTCATGCATAGCTTTCAAAGTTCAGTCCAAATCTAACTTAATGCATTGACCACCTCAAATCAACTGTTATCCTTATTTTTCTATGTATCTTCTTACATTATTTTTCAGCAGAGAAAGTATCCTAATGATGTATTATACACTTCTTTTGTTTTGTTTTTGTTTTTTATACTTCATTTTAACATTTATTTGCTTTTTATTTTCTATCTTTTTCTCCCCACTACAATGTACCATGAAAACAATGATTTTTTTGTTTGTTTTGTTTTTGTTTTATATTGCATTTGGATTTACTTTGATTTTTACTTCACTGTCTCCAATAGTTTTAACAATTCTTGGCAAAAGTAAGGTTTAATAAAAACAAATTGAATGAACTAGGTCATATGATCATGTGATTAAGGAAGATAATAGATTTATGAGTATTCACCACTTTTCCCCCAATCTTGTCTGTGTGTTTGAAAAACCAAACACATTTGAAACATGTACAGGGACCACATTTTTCCTCCAGTCTTGTCAGTGTACTTGAAAATCATAATGCACTTAAATATATATGGGGATCATATTAAGGTAGAAGTGAAAGAAAGTTAGAAAATATACATTTAAGGAATATTTCAGAAAAAAATTGAAATTTCCCATAGCACAATATTTGGCATCGATAACTTACTAATATTTTCAGGTCCCTTGAGTCGTAAATAGAACTAATGTTAACTGGGTGAAAAGATATATACAAGAATAGAAGGATAAAGGAGAGAGAAAAGAAAGGAAATGAGGGAAATGTGATGTTTGAAAACATGTATTTTATACATCTCCTTCTCACCCCATTGGTCAGGGCAGGACCCTGCCTTACATTGGTGGATTGCAACATCCTACATCAGACAGACAGGACAGACAGCTGGTTATTAGTCACTTCTGCTCACAGGCTGGGGTGCAGGAAAGGAAGCCTCCTCAGGGCAACACGGGGGTTTCACTCTGGAGCAGAGTGAGCAAGCAGGACCTGCAGGAAGCAGGCTTTACAATAGTAAGAGGGAGGACATGATTGAATAATTCTGGAAGTGGGCAGGAACTGTAATTTGATATTAAGGACTGTGTAGTCAATGTGCCTCCTTCCTGTGGAAGAAAACTTTTCCTGGCTAGAGGACCTTACCTACAAGAGAATAGTAGGAGGGAAATTTGTGGTCCAAACTTTACTAGATTTTCAAAGTAAAAAAAAAAAGCTTAGTCTTATTTTCAAAACCTATACCCCAAGATACTGATGGATAAAGAGAGATAGGAGTGAATACTGGCTTGGGCAGCTGAAATGACAGATGGTGAGAGCATCAGGTAAGAATCGTTAAATAGAAGGAGAAGGAATTGAGGTGGGATATGATATGTCAGCTGTTGAGCTTTAGACATTGTGAAACTGGTGAGTTTTGGCTTTGTTCTCACTCAAAATGAAGGTTTGGGAGTTTTTAACTAGGATGTTTAATTCTGATACAACTACCAAATTTTAGTACCATAATTAAGTGGTAGGATTGATAATAAGCATGGTTATATGCACATTTTTAGAACACTGACAGTAGAATTCAAATAACATATTAGTCCACCTATTAGGGGGCAAAAAATGTGTTGTATATTTTTGTAGAAAATCCCAAGGGGGTTTATTTTTAGTATTTAATGAATAAAGATATTGATATTCAAGTCATCAAAATGATCTAGCCATGATTCTAACAAAAAATTCTGTAATTTACCAAATCCAATAATCTTTTCATCAAACCACAGTTTCCATTTTAGGAACACATTAAATGACCAATTAAATTGAATACATTAAATATGTATCCAAGAGAAATTATCAATAACTTTTCCAGTATAAATTAAATTGGTCTAATGGTAGAGTATTAAGGTTATACAGTATTAGTAAGAAATGTTCAACTGTATATTTTTGTTCATAGAAGGAGCTAAAAGCTATGATTGGGATACATATGGGAGTGGGCTGGGAAGGCAGCTGAATAACATGTGACAAGCATTCTACTTGGTGTTACATAGTTTTAAGTATATATTTTGAAATCAAATACATGGTACTCCTGCCAGTATAAAACAAACAAGTGCCAACATTTTTCACATGATTAATTAATGAGGGAAATATAGACAAGTTAAAGTCAGTTCAAAGGACATCTGAGGTGTTTGGTATTTATAAGTAAGTTAGTAAAGAAATGTTAATCTAAAATGTGGACATAAAATTAAGTGATATTTTAAAGAGCAATAAATGTAACTTTTAGAGTTATCTTTTCTAAGACAAATATGATCTCACTTATATGTGAAAGGTAATGAACAAAATAAACTGACAAATGAAACAGGACCAGAATCATGGATGTGTGGAACAGACTGGAAGACCTCAGAAGGGAGGGGTTGGGGGTTATTGGGAGAAATTAGCCACAGAACGTATATACATAACTGATGGACATAAGAAAACAATATGGTGAAGTTGAGGGTAGCTCTGGGTGGGGGAAGGGCAAAGGGAGGGAAGGAAGGACATCTATAATAGTGTTAACAATAAACAATGCAAAAAGTTAATTAAAAATGTAAGCCCTATGTTTTACTCTGTAATTTCTTTTGCCAGTTTCCAAATTTAGTTTATTTTTGATACTTTCAACCTTTATCATAAACATAAACTGAATATATTTAAATATATGCCTTTACATTTTACATATGAAATAATAAAGATCAAAAATGCCTGAGTAACTAACTTGACAGAAATGGAAGAGTAAATGAGTAGGAAATACTGTATGTTAATAAAGGTTAATGAACTCTATTTGTAAGTCTATGTTATTTCAATTATAACACTTTCTGTTTAATCAGTCCCTAGAAGTTAGACAACCACTCAGCAGAGCGGTAATAGAAGGAAAGCAAACCTTAAACTGGTAGTTGGCATTGTAATGAATATGTATATCAAGTGAAGTTTTATGTATAAATCTTCAAATAATGTACTTGATATCTATTCTCTATCTCCCTCACTCTCATCTGATGATGTTGTAACAGTAATGAAACCTATGAGCTCATAACCATTAATTTTTCTTCTTTATGCACCCATCTGTGAATACACTCTTATTTCACTCTGGGTGCCATATAAGACCTGTCACTTACTTGAAATGAAGCCCAGCCCTTTGACCAGTGACCTCAATCCCATCTTCTGCTACTTATCAAAGTTATTGTTGCAGATATTTCATTTCCTCTTGCATATTTAGTGTTTTCCTCTCTGTCTTTGATTCTCTTTGCAAGCAAACATGATGTTAGATCCTTCTCTTACTTTCCATATATATATATATATAGCTCCAGCTACAGATGTATCTTTTCTTTTAGAGAAAATATCTTATGGAAATGATGCCTTTGTAGCTTGCTCAAAATTCTTTCTTATATTTTTCTTGTATCCCACCTAAAAAGGCTTTCATCCCTCTCCCGTGAAATTGCTCTTGTCATGGTCTCAATGTTTACATTATAAAATCCATAGCCCATTGTTTAGTTTTTACTTTACCTGAAATGTTAGTCCTTATGGGCCTCTAGGACAAAACATTGTTCTACTGTACCTCCAATATTACTTACCTCTCTTTTTAGTTTCTTTCACTAATTCTCCTATCTCTCTAACTTTTTAATTTAAGTAGATAGTGAGCTCATCCTTATAATACCATGGATAAACTGATTCAAATTATATTTCCAGCCAGAACTTTTCCCCTAAATTCCAGTCTGCTATAACCAACTGTGTACTCAGAGTCCCCAATCTCGCATCTAACTGTATCTAAAACTTAGTAAATCCAAATATAGAGCTGCAATATATATTTATTCAATACATACTTGTTCACTAAATTAATAATAAGTGAATAGGTGAATAACATCTGAGTCAAAAGGTAATAGACACATTCAATAATGTTCTCTTTTTTCTTGTCTTTCCATTCCAAACAAAATCTAGCTTTCTATGATTTACTAATTCTAGATGTTATTCTAACTTTACAAGACTAGGATGACAGTGGATCTAAGAAAGTGTGTATACACATATAACACTATCAAAAATTACAATTTCTTCCATGACATCAATCTAAATGAAGTGTTCTCTAATAATTAATTAAAAATACTGTAACATAAGCCCTGGCTGGAGTAGCTCAATGGATTGAGCTCAGGCTGGGAACCAAAGTGTTCCAGGTTCAATTCCCAGTCAGGGTACATGCCTGGGTTGCAGGCCATAACCCCCAGCAACCGCACATTGATGTTTCTCTCTCTCTCTCTCTCTCTCTCTCTCTCTCTCTCTCTCTCTCTCTCTCTCTCTCTCTCCCCCCCTCTCTTCCCTCTCTAAAAATAAATAAATAAATAAATAAGAAATTTAAAACAGTGCTTTATAAAAAAAAGTACTGTAACATATTGCCTAGGATATTGACACTACTGGGAAGGTGGGAGACCCTCCTATGGTTTCTAAAGTCTTTATTTTTCGTTGAATAAAAATGCTTAGTAAGACAATTGTATGAAAGTTAATGTAATCTTAAATATCTACTGCCTGGGTAATATAAACAATACCTCTGGATCTAGTTACTTGGGTACTTTCACAACTCCATCCATTAAAAAGAAAGCAACAAATAAAATATGAGAGGACCGTGATTTATAGAATGTCAGTACATATTAATTTAATGGGAAAAGTACTAGATTTTTCCAGGAATGTGAGTAAAGAGCAATAGAAAGCTGAAAGTAAGAAATTTGGTAACTCAAAGAAGGATAGCATGAATATCCTCAGGAGAGAAATACAGATAATAAATTGTATAATTAAATAAGAAGTGATGACAAAACCCATCTTTCCCATTTTTCATGGAACGGATTTTATCTTCTGCTAATTTCTGTTATGCACATCTACATATTAATAATGGTAGCCATGGAACATAAATAGACAAAGCATGAAAACAGCCTATCAGCCTCCTTGAAGATGGTTAACTCTAAGAATAATTTTTTTCTTCAGCTCTGTTATAATGAGGTTCATTTTCAGAATTTACATATTCATAAAGTAGCCGAGCCTTCAGGATTTTGACTGCGGGCACTGGCGTCCTCTCATTTGAATGAAGGCATACACAAAATTGAAAAAAGAGTAAAGACATCATGTCAATCACCTCTAGCCAATGTCTTCCAAGTGCCATTCTCCCCATTTTTGTTTGTTTGTCTGTTTGTTGTATGTTTCAATTTAAGTATACCATGTAAAATTTCAACTACAGCACTATGCATGCCAGAGTTTAATGTTTGAAGGTGTGATTGATTTAATTCTACACAAAGCTACAGGAACCTATCTGTGATAGTTACATCCCTCAAACTTGTTCATTGTGTATATTTCAATGACAACATCAGAAAGGATCAGCAAGATGCCAAGATGCAATCAGTAGGAAATTCTGTGCATATTACATTTATTTTCTTATTTTATTTTCCTTAAATAATAAAAATCAAATACTGACAGGGTATCCAAATATATAAACTTTGTATTATTTGCCATTAACTACTGCATTGTAATCCCTACTGTGAGTGGCACTGTGCTAATCTATGGCACCAATCGTAGGAGAAAAAATGATTTATTTTGTTGTTGTTTTTTTTAGTTAATCATCTCACACTTTAACATGACATATGATGTCATTAATATAAGGGGTTTCTGCAAATAATGCATGTTGGAAGGCTCACCAAATCAAAATGGCTTTCAATATTTCCCTAGAGAAAAAAGCTGAAAGTTAATCTTCTCTCTTTCCTCTGCTTTTGGTTTTAACACAGCTCATCTTCAACACAATCATCTGTGGTTGAATAAATATACTTTAAAAAGCATAATTGGCTATTGTGGTTTATATGGTCAGTATTACTGTTTTAATGAACAATTTATAATTATGCCTATGTTCAATAGTTTCCTGAAAAGACTACTGATAACAATGTCACCATCATTCTCAATTCCCCAATGCTCCTATTCAATGTAAGTTCACAAATATAAGATTTGCAATGTTTTAGAAACTTACAATCAAATTATGATCTTTTGTGTTAGGTTTCTTTCATTGTTGCAACACATTATGATAAATGACTTGCTTAAAACAACAGATATTTATTTTCTTACAGTTGTGATGTCAGAAGTTTGTACTGAGTCTTAATGGACTAAAATTAAGGTGCTGGCAGGATGTGCTTCTTTTCTGGAGGCTCCAGAGGAGAATCCTTCTATTTCTTTGCTCTTTCCAGCTTCTAGCCTAGAGGCTGGCCATGTTCCTTGCCTTGTAAACTTTCTTCTTCAAAGTCTGAAGTAGCCAGTTCAGTCTTTTTCATGAATCCATCTTCTTCTTGTTCTCACTCTTTCCCCTCCATTTTCCCTATTTAAGGACCTCTGTGATTGCATTGTGTTTCCACATGGATAATTCTGAATAAGCCCTTTAAGTTAAAGTCAGGTTGCGGAGCTACTTTAATTCTACTTGCAACCTTAATTTCCCCTTTGCTGTGTAACATTACATATTCATAAATTTTAAAAGTTAGAACATGGATATCTTTAGTGGGTGAGATAGAGTTATTGTGCCCATTGCATCTGCAAACAGACATCATAAGCATGAGCTGTGACTTGCCTAAAAATGCAAATTATCGCACCCTACTCAAGTCCTACTTATTCAGAAACTTATAGGGTATGGTCCAGTGTTCTATTTTACTAAGATCTCCAAGTCATTTTTGTCAGAGTAACATTTGGGAAATGGTGGTTTAGGGGACATGCACCAATGAGACATGACATTCTTTGTCCCACAAGAATTAACATCCTAAATTTAAAAATATTTAAACATATTACCTTTTGTATTTTAGAGGTTTTTCAAGCTCTCCCTCCCTTGCTTTTGCATTACTAATAGAGTCTACTACCAAATATATGAAAAATTATGTTGCTACAGCCCTTTCTCTGTCCACCTTTCATTACATGGTTTGCAAATATTTCATTTCTTCCCTTGCACTCTTCTAAATCATTTCAGTTACATCTCCGGTGCTATTATTACTCTCAAACTGGGTTATACCATGTTAGTGCTTCCAGAAAATAAACAGCATCAGGAATGTCTAATCTAGAGTCTGGATATTACTATCACCTCTCTGGATATTGGTTATGTCATTTCAATTTCTACTCCCAGAGACCGGTAGTGAATTTTTATGAATTGTACCTAGGCATGTCAACTTTTTTTTCCTGACAGAAATATCCAAGAAGCCAGATGAAACCATAATTCAAATTCTGTAAACCTTTGTTTTTAAAAATCTGTTATAAACATTCAACTATTTATTATATAAACAATGAAGTATAAGCATACATCAAAGATTACAGTTTAAATAAATCTAAGAAATGAAATTGCCTTTCTTCTTTGCCATCTTATCTCACATTATTGTATATTTACTATTTAATTAATTCCATGGTAGGTAGCATTATTTTCTTTGTCATTCAAATAGGAGCATTGATTTGAAACCTTTCATAAAATAAATCATTGTGTAACATTAGGCAACAAGTTCAGGGGTCTGCAGGGATCTGGCTGGCAGGGGCCAGCCAATGTTCATATGAAGTCATGTCTGTTTTTAAATTGTTTACTAAACGTAGGACCAAGTAAGGTATCACACTGCTGTACTTGATGACTGAAAGGGAGATCCCACAGCTTCCATAAAGGCCCAGAGCATCATATGTGACTTAACATTCTGAGTGCAGGGGTGTCCTCCACAACTCCTGCTCACTGGGTCCCTGCTGACATTATGAGACAAACACATTTATCACTCAACCTACCCACTATGTTATTTCTTCAAGAACTTTGGGATCCAAATAATACGTAATAAAAACATTAATAACATTATTGATAATACTCTGTATCTCTATGTGCTTTAATGACAGTCAATCTACTGTAGTTGTGACACTAACACACGAGATTCACTCGAACAAACACCACTTGTTTATTTCCTTTTTAATATTTTATTGACTTGTTTTTAGAGAGAAGGCAAGGGAGGGAGATAGAGAAGGAGGGAACCATCAATGTGTGGTTGTCTCTCATGCACCCCAACTGGGGACCTGGGCTGCAACCCCGTCATGTGTCCTGACTGAGAATCCAACTGGTGACCCTTTGGTTCACAGGTCAGCATTCAATCCACTGAACCATACCAGCCAGGGCTAGCTGTTTATTTCTGATAATTGTGTATCTTCTCTTTTCTAATAGATTCTTTCTTTGAAGAGGAGACTTGTTGCTTAAGTTTACCCTGCTGAAATAATGTCCATCATCATCATATGTGAAAGAGCAATATATTTTCTATAGGTAAATTTTGTGATTCCATATTTTACATACCTGGAAAGCAGACCATTAAGTTAAATATATGTCCTATTTTTTCCTATGTCAGATCTACCGTAATGCTAATGGCTAGACATTTCAAGAGAAAATTCCAAGTGATACGTTTTGACACTAGATTTTGGGAAAACAGAATAATGTCTGTCAGGTTCCATGTCTTACCTCCAGAATACAGCACAGTTGCTGGCACATATTTGATCTTCCATAAACATTTGTAACTGAATGGCTTTAATTATTCTCCCATCAGCGTATCATTTGGCACGACCCCTCAGGGCACTGCCACTGTCATACAGAGGGATGAGGAGCAGCAGGATATGGCTAGGGAAAGTAGCCAAATCCAAAAATCTGTTAGGGTAAAAGCGTTCTGGCAGGTTTCATTGGTGGGCATACAAGAAATTAATTATATAGAACCAGATATGTCTAAAAGTATCAGGTGGGAAATGTTGAACCAGGAAAGCAAAAAATCAGTTTAGAAAAGTCAGGGAAGGTCAAACAACTACCAATCTATCTCTCTCCCCTCTGTTTTAGTCTCTCTATGCATTTATTTTGAGCAAAAATCACTGACAGTATTTAGACTAAGGAAAAATAATCATCAGAAAAATGCAAAGTAGGGAGATCACTTCCCAAAGTATACATTTGGATCTGTAAAGTTACACATTTGGATCTATTTTTAAGGTAGCAGAAAAGAGCCATATAAAAGACTATTTCTATCAATATCACTTTAGTTACAGAAGTGATGCCAACTGCTCAATATACTGAGATTTTTAAGTGAGATTTGTGAGTTTTTTTGTATGGGTTCTCATAACGATAAAAGTAAACAGTAGTAACAATAGCATTGACAACATTCTTTTACTGAAAAACAATTCATTTTCTAGAGTTTTCTATATTGATACAGTCAACGCCATACAAGTCAAATTCATTTCAGTAAAAAGCATTTCTATTAGGCATTAAAAAGTACAACCCGTGTTAGTAAGCTTCCTGATAGTCTAGTTAAATTCAAGAACACATAGTAGAAACATATTAAAACAACAGTTTCAAGACAATGGCAATCAGACAATGGAGGACAGGGATCTCTAAAAATTAAAATAAAATAAAACAAAAAGTCTTACAATTGACCCAGCCTATTACCTTGTGAGTACTTCCAGATCATGAAGCTGGGAGAATTCGGTTGGAGCCCCACCAATTGCCTAAGTGCCAAATGTAAAAGAGAGAACAAGGAGACAAGGGTACTTGAGTTTGCAAGTTTGCATGCCAGAGAAGAGAGAAATGCACAGAGAAATTAAAAGATCTATATCTAGTTTCTGTTTAGTATGTGTGAGTGTATAGATAAATGCACATATGCCAGGAATCAACTTTGGTCAGGGGAAAGAAATATCCGTAATAATAATTAAAGAAGATTTAGAAAACCTCATGATGACAAAGTACTCAGAATAATGAGTATTCTGACTGGTTAGACATAAATAATTAGCCATAGACAACAACATATTTTGTTCCCACCTTACAAACATTAAAATCAAGTCTCAAAAGAATCAGTTTCAAGACACTTAACTACACTGTAGAACAAAGATCAATAGAACTTAGAGAACGAAAACATTTTGCAAGTAACAAGGTGAAAAATGCCATGTAACCAAAACTTACGAGAAATAAAAAAACAGCAAGAAAATAAAACCTATATAAGAAAAAATATATAGAAAGAAAAAGATCAAGACTAAAATAGATGTTAATATGGTTATAATCTTATTCTATATGCCCAAAGGAAAACAAAAGATTGACTATGTTAAATACAGAAGTAAAAGATATAATACAAACCAACTTGCTAGAATTGAAAACAATAATTGATAGAAATAGAAAATTAGTCACTGCAGAAGACACCATGCATTGTCATGAAGACAAAGCAAGAGAAATGGATTTAAAATTAATCACAGAATACAAAATGGAAAATAATGAACAGAGAATCATTCATCAGTGGAATATTTTCAAATGACCTAATATACAAGCATAATTGAAGTCCCAAAAGGGGAATGTAGAGGGGGAAATAAAAAGAATGCTTGAAGAAATAGCGGCAAAAAGCTGTATAAATTTTATTGAATGTATAAACTCTCAGATCCAAGATTTTCAAAGATCCTCAAGCACAACAAACATAAAGGAACCAAGGAACATAGCTGAGCACCACACAAATCTCTGAACCACCAACCTCTGGATTTATTTATTTTTTTGTTAAGAAACCCAAGTAAGCTTCATTAGTCAACTATTCCCACTCACAATGTGGTTTTTTTTCAGCTCATTATTCTCTTTGACAAAATGTTTATATAGTTTATTTTTCTTAATCTAGCTTGAGAGATTTTTCAATTGTTATTGCCTACTGTTTTATATTATGCTTCAAGATCATAGCTTTATAGCCAGGAAGCTGTATCTTTCCTTTTTATTTGTAGTTGCCAGTTTCAGCTAGACTATTTGGTTGCTTTATATGTATTTGATTCATCTTATCAATCATCTTAAATTTCCTTGACCTCATTTATTCTTACTTTTTTTCCCCATTAGATACCATATTCATTTTAGGTTTACCTGCTACTTCTAAAATGTAAGGGCTGGGATTTGGCTTCTCAGTGGATGTGAAGGGAAAAATGATATGCTCTAAAATTCTAGGAGCATCAACTCCCTGGTGAATAATCATCAGCCAATGGAGACAAGAGACAGAAGGGAACTTTAAATAATGTCTTCTAAATCCTGCTTTCCAAGGGGAAAGTACAAGGCTTATTTCTTTACTCCTGTCTAAAAGTGTTCTGCTGGGACACTTGAGCTTTGCCTCAGGCCAAACAGTGTAGTTCACAGTTTATTTTACAGTTTTTATTTTGTATATGTGTTTCTCCTCCTCTGAGGGCTGGTACAATGCATTATTTTGAGCTGGGAACTTACACAGGTGTGTTGAGTTTGTAAAAAGTCATCAGCTACTCATCAGTTATATACTAATGTATACTTATGTATACTTATCTGTCAGCAAAACCTCTGGAAACATAGCCTATATGTCCATGATATGCTTATAATGAAAGTTTGTCAAAATGAACATCAAAAGGGCTACTTGATAGTATCTGAAAATGTCAATGTTTCTTTTCAAGAATCTATGCAAATCTTGCTACTCTCCATATTAGTGGCTAGGATACCACTAATAGTCTTCATTAAAAGGTTAACACATTTTCACATGTTTCTCTCTGTCAACCCAGTTAAAGGGATAGTACAGCAAAGCTTGAAACTACTGTCAATTTATCTTCATCATTGTCAGTAAGAAGGTTATTTTGAAACACAGTGCTTCAAAATGTTTGGGTAGTTATTTGTTTTTTTTTTCTATTTTGAAACAAATCATTGTGAAAAAAATCCAAATAGGTTTGTCTGTTTTTCATCTAAACCATGCTCATGGATTGGAAGAATTAACATCATCAAAATTTCCCCATACTACCCAAAGCAATTTATAGATTCAACACAATCCTTATTAAAATACCGATGACATATTTCACAGATATAGAACAAACATTTCAAAAATTTATATGGAGCCATAAAGAAACCAGAATGGCTAGAGCAATGTTGAGAAAGAACAAAGTAGTGGGGATCACAATACCTGGTATTAAACTATGTCACCAGGCCACAGTAATCAAAAGAGTCTGATACTGGCATAAGAACAGAAACATAAATCAATGGAACAGAATAGAGAGTCCAGAAATAAACCCACATTTCTATGGTCAATTAATATTAAACAAAGGGGGCAACAGTTAAAATGGAGTAAAAATAGACTCTTCAACAAATGCTGTTGGGAGATCTGGACAGCTACATGCAAAAAATGAAACTTGACCACCAACTTATGCCATACACAAAAATAAACTCAAGGTAGATAAAATATTTAAACATGCATTGCGAGACAATGAAAGTCCTAGTGGAGAACATAGGCAGGGAAATCTAAGATATTTCAAATAGTAATATTTTCACAGATATGTCTGCTAAAGCAAAGGACATAAAGAATAAATAAACAGGACTACATCAAAATGAAAAGCTTCTGCACAGCTAAAGAAAACATCAGCAAAATGAAAAGGGTACCAACCAGATGGGAAAATATATTTGCAAATGATACCTTGGACAAGGGTTTGATCTCCAAAATATATGAAGAACTCACATGACTCCACTCCAGGAAGACAATCCAATTAAGAAATGGACAAAGGACCTGAACATACACTTGTCCAAGGAGGACATTCATAGGGCCCAGAGACATATGGAAGGATGCTCAGCATCACTAGCCATCAGAAAGATGCAAATTAAAACCACAAAGAGATGCCACCTCACACCAGTGAGAATGACCATCATAAACAAATCAACAAACAAATGTTAGTGAGGTTGTAGAGAAAAGGAAACCCTAGTGCACTGTTGGTGGGAATGAAGACTAGTGCAGCCACTATGGAAAATAGTATGGAATTTCCTCAGAAAATAAAAAGTAGAACTGCCTTTTTATCTGGCAATTCCACTGCTGGGATTATACCCTAAGAATCCTGAAACACCAATTTGAAAGAACCTACACACCACAATGTTCATAGCAGCACAATTTACAACAGCCAAATGCTGGAAGCAGCCTAAGTGCCCATCAGTAAATGAGCGGATAAAAACAACAACAACAACAACAACAACAACAATGGTACATTTACACAATGGAATACTATGCAGCAGAAAGAAAGAAGGAGCTCCTACCCTTCATGACAGCATGGATGGAACTGGAGAGCATTATGCAGAGTGGAGTAAGCCAGGTGGTAAAAGGCAAATACCACATGATCTCACCTATATGTGTAATCTAATCAACAAAACAAGCAAGCAAACAAAATATAACCAGAGACATTGAAATAAAGAAAATATGTGATAGCAGCCAGAGGGGAGGGGAGAGAGGGATAATGGGAGAAAATAGGGGAAGGGTCATCAAGGATCATGTATAAAAAGATACATGGACAAAGCCAAAGGGGGTAGGATAGAGGGTGGGAATCCAGGGCGGGAATCTGGAGGAGGGATTTGTGGGGAGGAAATGGAGACAACTATACTTGAATAATAAATAAATAAATAAATAAATAAATAAATAAATAAATTTATCAATGGTCAATATTTTGTCACATGTTCTCTATCATCTGTCTATCTCTATATAGAAAAATATTACTATTATTATCATTAACATTATTATCCTACTTGTAAATATTTCCATGAATTTAGTGTAAGTTCTCTCCCAGATCCGAAACCCTTACTTACAAAAGCACAGTAAATTAAAAATAATCTAATATTACCTAGATACATTTTATTTTTAATTTGATTTTCTAATTTACAATGCTATTTTCTAATTTGCAATCCATATTTAAAATTTGTTATTTATCTTAAAATTATTCTTTAAAGAATTTTCTCCCCAAGTAGTGTACAGTCTAGCACTACACTTTGCATTTGTTTGCTAGGTTTACTTGCTTTTCTTTAAACTGGAAAAGTTCTTAAGCCTTTCTTTCTCTTTCGTGAACCAGGCATTTCTGAAGAGCACAGATCAATTTGGAGGAATGTCAACCAATTTCAGATTATCTGATTATTTTCTCATAACTGTATGTAGATTTTACATTTTTTTTGAAGAATACTGTGTTCATCCTTCTCGGCATGTATATTTATTTTTTAGTGTAAGAGTAGTAACAAAAGCTCCTTCTCTCTTTTGGTGGTTTAAGTTACTTGGACACTATTACATTCTGTATCACAAGATCACTTTGTAAAAAAAAAATCTACTTAAGAGTGTTATTTATGTATTAAAGTTAGAAAATGTTTTTTTTCTTTATTAAAGCTGTTCTGTCCCATATTCAATTATCTGTGCAGCCTACCAAAATTCCAGTCTCTATATTTGGTGTCACAATGAAAAAGAACTGACATTTTTTGGTAATCAATATTTTCATTTGAATGCAATTGTTTTTCTCAGCTCCATTGGATTTTATTAACAAAATCATCAGTTTTATGCCACCCAAACCTCCTCACTATCTGCATGCTAGTAATTTCCTTAAAGTGCTATATTTTAATTCAATTATTCTTTTGTTTCTTTCATTTTATAGTAATTACTTCTTAATTTAAAATCTTAACCAACACAAAGGTAATCGTTTGTGTTTAATCAGCCATTTAGAACTCAAAGTCACATGTATATAGTTTTTTCAGTTTCCTAATCATTTTCAGGTATATGCAACTATCTATGCATTTACCAGAATTCAGAGAATTTAAATTAATATAGTTTTTAATAAAATGTTATAGCATAGACATTGTTGCAAAAGTGGATAGCAATAAGGGAAATTACTATTTTCAATATAATTAGTTAAAAACAATAACAGTCTTTACATTGTTTACATATTTAAAAAGTATGAGGCCAATAATGGTATTGTATGACTGTATATTTTTTTAATTTTGTTTGACCCCATTATGATGATGATGATGATGATGATGATATTTAGATCTTAGAAATAATGTAACATATTTAGTAATGTTACATAATAAAGTCATTTAGAGGGTGGGCAACAGCAAGAGGGTGAGCTTAGGTTCCGCTGGCCACTGAGGAGCTGCCGCCCTCACAGGGTCCATGTGAGGGCTGCACAGAGTGCCCTCCAGCGCCAGGATCCAAAGGTGCCTCCTGGACTCCAACCAGTTTCCCTCGATCTGCAGGCACCGTTTCTGGCATGGAGAGCTGGACTGAGGATTGTGGCTTCTCCTGCCTTCCTGACAGCATGTCCTGCAACTTGCCCTTGACCCTGATACCAATAGACAATGAGGAAGCTGAGAAGTCTCCTCCATTGGCCAAGATGGCTTAGGGGGATGTTCTTACACTGAACCTGTTGAAACCTAGAAAGATTAATGGGCAGGGCTTGAGAGTGCCAAAAGCTATCAAGATAATTAGATGGGAGGTGGGAAGAAGTACTTTCTACCCTTCTTATAATTACCAGGGACTTGAGCAGGAAGGCAGGACTGGTCTTTGAGACAAGGTCCACTATTCTTTCAGGTCCTGGCACCTGAATGAACCTCTTGTCCTTGGACCAGCACCTACGTCATGAGTTTGGCTTTCATGGCAGCAGGCAGCTGAACCTGTGTTTTGGTTCCAGTAATTTTTTAAAATTTCTAATTGATATGTTTTAAATATTTTCTATACATTCATTATATTCAAAGGAATCTTATAGAAATTCACATAGCATTTTTTCCCCTGGAGGCTGGAATGTAAGACATTTTTATCTTTAGTGTGAGCAGATCTGATTACATGTTTAGCTACAAAGTCAACATGATTCATAATATCTGTTAAAGGAAAATTAAAAACATTCTTTTTTATCTAAAACAAAAAAGTAAATCACTGCAACAAATACAGTAATGTTGTTAATCCATTACATTTATAGATTCCATTATGTAAATTTATTAGAATTTTATCTAACATCATTTGTTCAAAATACAATATTACAAACCATAAATTGCAGTTTGCTAATGAATTCAAATATGTTTATTTTTTAAGTGCTGAGGAGTAAAAATACAAATGTTGTTGAACCACAATTGACTCAAACCATCCACCCATGAATGAAGACAAAACAATGCATCAAAGCAATAAAATGATGTTTATGTGTAAATAAATATCAGAACATTTTTCAGAGGAACACTACCACCTACCAGAATTTGCACTCAATGTTAATGAATGGAAAATGTTTAATAATAGTTTGCTATGTGTTGTTATTCATTCAGTCGAATAACTTCCTACCTTTCTGCATATATTCATGGTTTTGATTCAGACAAAAAGTACTCATGTTGCCTCTTGACAATTTATTTTTTCTCCCTATTTGTTTTTATTTTCAGGATTATTACTTATATTACAAAATTTGTAAAAGTGATAAAAGATCAGAGATGAAAGAAAGAATAAGCCTGTTATTTATTTTCATGCTTTAATCAGAGCTCACTAACTCAATAACTCATGTCTCCTATTATCCTTGTTATAACACTCACCCATATATTTTTCAATACTAAATATTTATTATATTCTCTAGATCTTCAAGGTCTTATTCCCGGAACTCTTTTATTTACATCAAACCAATAGTATTGATTTAACATGCCAAAAGGATAGATTAATATTCAGGATTAATGGCCATGTTATTAACTAGAAGTTATATATTTCTTTTCATTGAGTATGGCTTCTTATTTGAAATTTGTACCATCATCTAAGGCAGTATTTCCCAAGTGAATTAGATGAATACTAGCCAAAAAGAAGTGATCTATTAAAATATTTATATTATATAATAATTTTATTATAAATAATTGTAGTGTGGTGTATGATATGAGATATGATTCTAATTTTACCATAATATTTTAATGAAAACATAATAATACCTAAATGGTTCTCCTTAAGTCAATAACAAAATCATACTTGTTATGAAACTTTCAACAAATTACAGTAAGTGTAAATTCATAATAAAAGTTGCCTCTTTTATTGAAGTTGGTTATCTTAAATAAGAAAAATATGCATTATATTATAACCATGTAGAAATTTTCAGCATGCATTGGCTGAACAACAAAATGAATTCATATTCCCTTTAATTAGGCAACAAAAGAAAGCATGTCCCTTTTTTGTTTAAAAGGAAAATGTATCCATGATTGCTAGAAGATTTTAATATCATGTAAATTAGTGACAGACCACAAGCTGAATATATATGCAAATTGGTCCTTAGTTTTCTCATTTGTTAAAGATGTATTGACTAAATAATTAAGGGTAAAATTGCAAACATCGTTTAATAGAATGTTTTAATGAATAAATATCTAAAAGATACACTGAAGTTAAAAATGTAAATGAGCCCTGGCCGATGTGGCTCAGTTGGTTGGAGTGCCCTTCCACATACCAAAAGGTCACCAGTTTGATTCTTGGTCAGGGCACTTGCCTAGGTCGCAGGTTTGATCCTTTAGTTGTGGAGCATACAAAGGACAGCTGACTGATGTTTCTCTCTCACACTAATGTTTCTCTTTATCCCTCTCCCTTTCCCTTTCTCTGCAACTTAAGGAACATTTCCTCAAATGAGAATTAAAATATTTTCCTCTTATTAAAGTATATAATGTACTAAAAGTAAATGAATATATGTGCACTGTACTCAAAACATTAAAATTACAGACCCACTCTCACAAAGACAGTGTCTTATGGCCTATACGTGGTCACTGTGAGCCCTTGTTCTATTGAAAAAATGAAATAAGACAATGAAAAAATAAAAAATGATGGGAATATAAGGGTTGCTGTATTAGTTCTAAAAATTCTGGAACGTTGATATTTTACAGAACACAATACTCCTACTATGCATAATGTAAATGGACAGTATTTCAATCTGCTTAGAGATCCTAAGGTTCAACTCACAAGCATTCTTCCTTAAAAGTTACTGCTGCAATATTTGGTAATACCTATGATGGCTTCCCTTTGGGGAACATGGTATAGTTCCAGATCTGTAGTTTTTTAAACCAGTAATTTTGGATTGATTGTTTAACTTCATGTCTGCCATGGTATAGCAATTAGGTTAGTGGTATAATATACATGTGCTGATTTGAATCATCTGAGGGGCAGGTATGGAGAAAATTTAAACTCACAACAATGTTAGAAATTGGAGAGAGAGCTTCATGAGACTGGGACAGTCATCTAAACACAACTGAAGTCTGATCCACAAATAAGGAGGCAGGGAAGACAGTAGATTAGGCAGAAGATTCATAAATGACTGTGCAATGCAGGAAGTTTCTGTACAATTCTTGAGGAGTCTGCAGAGGTATTTTAAGTCTTCTGAGAATGGGTCTAAAAAGTATCCCTGCTGAGCTCAGTTACTGTCTGGGAGCAGCCCAAGAAAGTATGAGTTTGTCTCAAACACATAGATGGATTTCAGACCTTGATAGCCAGAGTCCAGTGACAACTATGCTTCCTCTAGTTGGGGCACATTAGGTGAGTGTTTGTGGCCACCACATTACCTCATAGAGTTATGAACCTTATAGAAACAATTCCAGAAAAACATTTGAAGCAGTTTTAAGATTCTGCACAATAAATGCTTGCTATTATTTGGAGAAGTAAACTACTTGCCCTTGAGTCTTGAAATAAGCTGCAATTCACTTATGGACACTTAGGCCTTTGAAGATTAACAGTATTTAGAAGTGCTAAGCCAGATTGGCCAAGTACAAAGTAAGGAAGACAAAAAACACATCGGGTAGGAGCAAGACTCCTGCTTGACCTCATGGGTCTTCTTCCTGACCTGGCAGTAGCATCAAGGAGTAAGATCAGGTTTTTAAGGGAGAAGAGAAGGAAAAATTGAATATTTAAGCCTGTTCCTGACACAACATATTCACCTACTATATAGAGAAAACTGCACTAAAGCAGTATAAACATATACAACCAATCTCCAAGTGTATGTGAGCAGAAGAGTCTTAACACTACTTTTGTGAACAAGCAAGGTATATAATTTTCAAATTTTGTCACAATTAAAATTTTAAATTAGTTCAGTCAAAACAATACATTATTGTTATGACACATAAGATTTTTAATTAGAATAAGATTCAAGTGCAAATTAACTTCCTCTGCACACATTTTTCTCAGCTTTTTTGTTTCAGTGTTTGGACATTAGGAAACACTGGGATTTGATGTTTCTAAATATGCATTTATATTCAAGGATAACATTTGATGCTTGTTTATGATACTTCAGTTACACCAAATAAACTATGTTCAAATCTATACCATGCTCAAAGAGTTACATTAACAAACTTAAATGAGTGTGAATGAAGACAGAAAGAGCATCCAGGGATGAGAACAATATGAGAACTCAAAACTGCATGACATTGTTGAAACATGTAGGACTGTTTATATCACAGAGCACAGAGATATTTTGGGAGTTGAAGAGATGAAGATATTTTCTGAATCTAGCTACATATATAGACTGATGCACGTACAATTGATAATAGTTTTTTTTTCATTTTAACCATAATGATAATTACCAAGGTGAATTTCTTGGTATGATCTTGAATATGATTTAAAGTTACCTTAATAGCCCTGGCTGGCGTAGCTCAATGGATTGAGCTTGGGCTGTGAACCAAAGCATCGCAAGTTTGATTCCCAGTCAGGGCATACGCCTGGGTTGCAGGCCACGGCCCCCAGCAACCACACATTGATGTTTCTCTCTCTCTCTCTTTCTCCCTCCCTTCCCTCTCTAAAACTAAATAAATAAAATCTTTAAAAAATACATAAATTTGGACATTATAAAAAACATAATGTTACCTGAATATATGTTTTAAAAGTCACAATGGTTTATTTATCTAAAATTATAAATATTTATGGTATAATATATCACCTCAATGTGTTCTGTAATTTTTAATTTATTTTGTGGTTTTTAATTTGATCATTTGACCAATTTCATTGCCTTTTATTTGCTGAAATAATTGAAATTATTGTCCATAAATCACTGTCTTATAGACCACAGAAACCCAGATTTATGTATATTGTAAAACAAGGATAAGAATATCATACTAAAGGTTATAGTCAATTTAACTGACAAAGACTTAAAAGTTTTTAGTAGTATAAATGGAAAAAGTGCAAAACATAGAAGTGTCAGTTTATGAAAGGTTACACTTGTTTTTGCCAAGTGTCTGAGGTTCTTATGTCTTTTGGTTTGCCTGACTGTTCAGATCCATCGTATTTTAGATGTCCTCCACTTCTAAGACCTTGTTCTGATAGAAATAGTCACTAATAAACTGGAATAAAATGCCGGTTACTGACATTTACACAGTAAATTATTTCAACTATTACTGTTTCTTTAATCGCACACTGCATGTCTATCACTTCTAATAATATTCTGGTCTCTGGCAGACATTCTGCCTTATTTCTGCATTTCACTGCTTGTGTGATCCTTTGTGAATAATAGTTTAGGTATTTTATACCCTCCTACATTAACTTTAAACCTGATTTCATTGCTTTTACATACTTCTGTTCAAAACTAGCTGGCATTGATTCTTGGTCTATTCTGATCCATGCATTCTGTTGCTTTTGCTAGATTTACATGGGCCAGGCCTCTGCTATGCTTATTTGTAGAAACTGCTTCTTGATTAAAAAAACAAGAATAAAAATATTCTGTTTTTATGCATCGGATATTATTGTGTTTCTCTTTCAGATTTACTCTACTTACTGAATTGATGGTTTCTTATTTTTTAGCCTCCTTATTGCCTTCTGTGTCTACAATAGTCTTTTTTCTCCCTAAACTCCATTTCTCTATGCTAAGTTAAATCAAGAAAAAGTGGTGAATCTTATTAATCTGTTTTCTTTTGAAAGGTGTTTCATATCCACCTTTTTAATTTAGAAGTAAATAAGAAAGAATGTTTATATTTCATTCAATAATTGCTTTAACCTTAGTGACTCTCTAAAGTTTGAAATGAAATATTCCTACTATCCTTACTTTATAAAAATTTTCCACACAAATTTTCTAATCAAATTGAATATGCTATTTTTCCCTAACACTAGTGACTGTATCCTCATGAGGAATCTCTAATATCTGAATCCATCTTATTGAATAATTTAAATATTGCATCAGGTTGATCTTTTGCAAGCATTCTGTTAGATATTCATTCTTCCTAGATAAAATCCACCTGCAAAGTTTTATATGTCAATTTATGTTCACTGTATTTCTTTCAGTCTGTTCCATATCTTAAAATTGATGCTTAAGGAATATAAAATGAGCAATAGGCCTTACTTTTTAATTATTAAAACTTAGAAGTCATAAATTCTGTGTAAAAGTTGAAGAACTTGTCAGTATTTTACTCTGTTTATTCATTTATACTCAAGTAAGTTTCTAAGTAAATGAAAGATGCTTTGTGTTTATTATGTTAATTGAATGTTTGCTGTTTTGAACTATTTATTCCAAATTAAAAATCTGATAATTATATGTCTCTGGGTCCTCTGTATGTCCTCCTTGGAGAAGTGTCTGTTAGGGTCCATTTTTTCAGTTGGGTTGTTTGTCTTCCTAAAGTGGAGTCGTGTGAGTTTTTATATGTTTTGGAGATCAACCCTTGTCCAAGGTATCATTGGTCAGCATCACTAGCCATCAGAGAGATGAGAACTAAAACCACAATGAGATACCACTTCATACCAGTGAGAATGGCCATCACAAACAAAGCAACAAATAACAAGTGTTGGAGAGGATGTAGAGAAAAAGGATTCATAGTGCACAGTTGGTGGGATTGCAGACTGGTGCAGCCACTGTGAAAAACAATATGGGATTTCTTCAGAAAACTAAAAATGGAACTGCATTTTGATCTGACAATTCCACTGCTGGGATTATACCCTACAGATCCCAAAACACTGATTCAAAAGAACCTATTCATCCCAATGTTCACAGCAGCACAATTTACAATAGCCAAGAGCTGGAAGCAAACTATGTGCCTATCAGTAAATGAATGGATCAAAAAACTATGGTACATTTATACAACGGAATACTATGCATCAGAAAGAAGGAGCTCCTACCCTTTACAACAGCATGGATGGAACTGAAGAGCATTATGCAAAGTGAAGTAAACCAGGCAGTGAGGGACAAAAACCACATGTTCTCACCTTTAACTGGAACCTAATCAACAAAATAAACAAGCAAGCAAAATATAACCAGAGACATGGAAATTAAGAACAATCTGACAGTAACCAGAAGGGAGGTGGGTGGGGATAATGGGGGAGAAGGGGTGAAGGGTTTTCAGGAACAATTATAAAGGACACATGAGCAAAAACCAAGAGGGAGTGGAAGCAGGAGAGGAAGGTGGGGATGGCTGACATGAAGGGGTGTGGTGGGAGGTAATTGCAGACAACTGTAGTTGAACAATAAAATAATTTAAAAATAAATAAAGATAATTAAGAAGAAAAAAATTCAGTATTTAACTTTTTCTGTATCACATAGTAGCTATTACAAATTGATATTTTGAATAGTTTTAATTAAAAGGTAATTTTTGAATTGATAGACATATTAATGGCCTTTAATTTCTAGCTCTGTGTATCATTTATAAACTTGAAGCCTGAGGAGAGAAAATAGTTATTGAAAATTAACTTTACCATTCCACCACTGTTTGCAAGGTAACCTGACTATTCATTCATCTGTGAGATTTTTAACTGTAAACTTGAAGAAACATCAGCTTGCCTTCTGGCATGTTCAAACTTTTCATCATAAGTAGTATAACAATATGGTATTTTTGGTCTGAAATTAATAACATGAAGTGAATTTTTTCTTTTGTAATAAATATTTTCATAGGAAGAATAATGCTTCATAATGGCAATTTGTTGAAAGAAATGAATAAACTTATGACATTCTAGCTTACTTAGATGATTTCTAGTATCCACATAAGAAAAGAAATGCCCAAACCTGCAGAGTTTATTGGAGCCCAATTGATGACAATTGCTGGGAAACAACATCTCAAGGGATTGAGAAAATGTTCTGAGGAATGTCAGTCTCAGTTTATTTTATATGTTACAATCAAAGGAGGAGTTCTGAGGAGTGCTACAAGAAATTCACTGGTGGTAGAATAGAGAAGCAGAAAAGAAAAATGTGGGGAAATCTCTGGGATTAGATAAAGAGTACAAAAAACAGGCAATTACTTCTTTTACATCAGTGATTATAAGAAAATTAACAATTAACATGCACCGAACATAGGCATGTTATTTGGGCAACAAGGTTGCCCAACATAGTGCCCAGATGTCTGTGGTCATCAGTGACTTCACCCCTTATTTTTCCCCTTCCCTTGAATTCTGTACTGTATTAAGATGATCCTTTAGATGCTAGTCAGCCATCTTCTTGGCCTGCTGGCTTTCTGAATAAAGCCACTTTTGTTGCTCTCAAACTTTGTCACTCAACCTACTGGTCATCATGATGCCAGCAGTAGGAGCTTGATCCTAGAAGCAGTAACTGTTAGCATAGGCGATCAGGAGTTAGACAAAAGGACAGAGCTAGCCTGACCGGGCCTGATTGAGTCTGGAAGTTACAACCTCAGACACCCTAGGGAATGGCGAATTCCTAGCCAAGGTGATTAACAACCCTCTATCCTCCTATGTAGAGAGAAAGAATGGCTTTCCAGTCTTCTTAGGGTATCCTGGTCCACTTGCTCAGACTGTGGGTTTGCAGGGGAAGAATATACAACAAAGGGGAAGTTCCTTTGCTAGGAACATGTGCAGTAGAAACCAAGATAGCCTTTGGGAAAGGTAAGCACAGGCACACTAGAAACCGGATGATGCAGCAGAACATCGGAACATGTGCAGTAGAAGCTGAGATGGCAACCATAAAGGAAAAGTGCCTAGCTTGGGAAAAGGAAGAGATTGGATAGAGAAGGACCCAGCAAAATCCTGTGAATGATTATGAAAGAGATTGGAAAGTCTGAAAGAATGCTAGCTCTTTCTTAAGCCTGAGGTAGTATAATCAAAGCTCAACAAAAGCCCTTCTTGGTAGCATGGGCTTGCCTGTTCATTCACACACATTCTCTCTTCTTCTTTTTTTATTAAGATTTTATTTATTTATTTTTTTATAGAGGGAAGGGAGGGAGATAGAGAGAGAGAGACAGAGAAACTTCAATGTGCGGTTGCTGGGGGTTATGGCCTGCAACCCAGGCATGTACCCTGGCTGGGAATCGAACCTGGGACACTTTGGTTCCCAGCCCGCGCTCAATCCACTGAGCTACGCCAGCCAGGGCACATTCTCTCTTCCTAGCAGTCCTACAGCTCCAAACATGTGTCCAGGCCTGGGCCTGGGTACGGCAGCACATCCAGGAACAGGCACTAATCTAGACAGATGGAAATGGAGACTGAGATCAAGTAAGCTTTGGAACAGAATGAATTGAATTACAAAAGCTTCTCATGGACAACCAATATCAGGCCAATGGGACAAGATTTCTAGACCCGGGGCCTTCTTCTGGGCTTGGTGCAGAAAAAGGTACAGTTTTCCACAGAGGAAGGGAGCTGAGCCACCTGGTTGTAGATGAGACGCCTGGCACCTGGGACAGTCTTTGGTGCTTTCTCCAGCTCCAATACATCTTACCACTGCACTGCATGCTCTCATGTGCGAGTCTCCAAAATGTTTTCATGGGACTTTGTGGAAGAGCCCTATTTCCACTGGCAACATAACTATCCTCAGGGGAGCATATGAGCTTCTTATACATCCTCTAATCCAGTCATATGTATTTCCCTACATTACTTTCTCCCATATTCATGTAATCTTTATATTCATCCTTAATTCCAAACATATTAATGGGAAAACAAAACTGTAAGTCTCCAGAGCAGTTGAGATCTTTCTTCCCTGCATGTCTTCTGTTTGGCTCAAATAAAGTCTTAAAAATCTTCTCCATTCATTTGGATATTTTTATGTAGACATAGTACACTAAACCAATGTTCTCCAGTATGCTGTCTGCTTATTGCAAACATATATCTCTATTTATATCTAGCTGTATATTGTTTTCTTCCCCAATTTGTTTGGAAATTATATTCTTTTAGTACTTAACACTTGAAGTTAAACACGGTTAATATTTTAAATGTTAGGTAATTCATGGGCATGGACAATGGGGGGTTGGCTGTCAGAGTCAAGGGGCAGGGCAGGGGAGAACAGGATGGGGAAATGGGACAACTGTAACTGAACAGTAAGTATAAATAAGTAAATAAAATGTTAGATAATTCAAAATCACTACTGTCATTCCTCCAAATTAAAGGTCCTAAAAATTCTTCATTCTAATCATCTTCAACCAGTTTGCATGTTTTTCTTATACATTTCAGTTATGTTTATTCTTCTTTTAAACTTTATTATTATGTTAATATCATTGTCCTTCTTCTCTTTCCCCTTTGCATTCTCCTCCTCATCATTACCATTATTTACATAATTCTTATACTATTCAGTAAAATGTTTTATATCTTATGAGCACAGAACAAGAAGACAACTGTCTATATGCCAGGAACCAACCAGGATGGCAACCTGATCTTGGACTTCTAGCATCCAGAACTGTGAGAAAATTTATTTCTCTTATTTAAGTCACCAGATATGGTAGCTGAAGCACTAATACAATGGTATATTACTATAAAGTGTATAGGAAAGTACATAAATAAATAAATACATTTGTATCTTTATAATTTCCCAGATTTACCTCTTAAAATACCTTGATTTTTCTGGAAGTACATTTTTCAGGAACTCTTATTCTGATGTTTATATTGATTTTAAAATTGTTTGGTTATTTACAATGTAGTTTAATAATACTTATAATGTACTTTATATTCACAATGTATATTGATAATATTAAAAATAATTTTATTAGTAGAGCAGTCTAGTTTACCAATATTGTCTCCCAATTCTTTAAAGTCATTATTTCAATTTTTAAGTCTCACATTAATTATTTTTTAAAACCCCCTGTCAGTCATATATTTTTTCTTGTAGCTATTTTTCCCTGGATTTTTTTAATATAATCTTTTTGGTTTTGTTTTGGAGGATTTGTGTATAAAATACATGATTTTTGTTTATTTTTACATCATTCTTTTAGCTGTGGTTTCATATCTTTTATCACTATGAGGTATTCTCAGAATATTCCACTAACTCTCTTCTCTTTTCAGTTCTTTTAATCCATAGTTTTTCTCATTTCACTCTTATATTTCAAATCTTCTGGATTTTTGAATTGTATTTTGAGTAATGTTTTAATATATTGTCAATTTACAAAATTTATATTCCTCTCTGATTACTAATCTGCGTTTCTACTCATCAATTGATCTTTTATTTATGAGTTGACTTTTATATAGTTCATTTTATTTATTTTTTCTCATCACTGTATTTGGATCTTTATGCTTATTTTGTCAATAAAGTTTATTTACAGTTTCATACATGTTTATTTACATTCTGTTTTTGAAGATGATGGTCTCTGAGAGCGTTAGACTCCAACAAACTCCTGTTTGTTGGTCATGTTGATTCCCATACGTAGTAGCTTTCATTTTTTCTTTTGTGTTTGGTGAACTTGTATTATTAGGCCGTATTTGACTAAAGTTAATATGTGGACTTCAAAAGTATCCATATTGAATTAAGGGTTTCCTTCTTAACCCTTACATTCACTTCTCAAAATCACCAGATATACTAAACAAGCAAGAAGAATTTAATTTCTCAGCTTGGGAATGTTTAAGTCAGTGAATAATGTGCAGTCATAAATGGACTAGCCAGTTCTATCATGGATAAGGGTCTATAGGAAAATTTTGGTGTGACAGACACGGGTGTCATTATTGCATTAGAAGTTTAACCTGAATTAGTATGCTTAAGCATTCCTGCATAGTTCTGGCCTGCTGCTTCTCCCGCTACTACTGGGAAATTCAACGTGGGTAACTAATCTTGTAATTTCATACAGATATTGTGTTGCCTTATTTGTATATCAGCATTACACTCTGGAATCAAACAAGAGTAGAAAATACAGCAAATTAAAACTTCTCGTGTCCTATGTTGGTAGATCTCGGGTGTGTGCACTTTATGCATTCTGCTTCTTGTATTATTATCCCTACTTATGCAAATGTCCTAGAGGGTGGAGCCTGACCAGAGACAAGTAGAATCTGGGATTGACATTTGGAAGAGAGAGAATTAAATATGTGAAATGTGTTCCTGGTCTGTTTGGAAACATACTAGATCTCTACAGACCCTTGGTGAAGGACAGGTAGCTTTATCAAGAGCAGACACTAAATACTGGGATTCGTCAACAAAGATGAAGCTTTCGTGAGTAGATAATAAGCTGAGGTCAATATATATTTAATTTATAAACTGGTTAGTTTCCAGAAAGGCTTTCAATTTACTTGAGAAAGCCTAGGAAGAGCTGTTGAGGTTCTCCAATAAAGAATAATTTTGTTTTTTCAGGAGAAAATAAAAGAATTGGGGGACAAATATAGGAGGTAAGGGAAAATGGCACTCTAGAGAATTTGCAAATGACTTCAGCCAAATGTATCAAGGCTAAGGAGTCAGGACTAAGGATATAATGCTCTCTCTCTCTCTCTCTGTAAAATAATTGTGGAGATGACTTGACTAGATGTGGTATTGAATCCCTACATTTAATACAAAATGTAAATCCCTACATTTAAAACGGATTTGCATTGTGAGCTCTCTCCAGGCAATTTCAGCAGAGATAGAGGAAAACAAAACAAAACAGCCCCTAACAACAAAAACAATAATAAAAAACCAAGCAGCTCTCTTGGTTTACCCTGTACAAAGAGACAGTTGCTAGTTTCATAATGCCCTTACAGGTCTTAGAGAATTTCTAGACATTTTTATAGCTCATCTATTCAGAGTGTGCAAAGCAGACTTGGAAACTGACTGAGGGCTTCTGAGTATGCTTTCATAATTTTTAGCATATCCCAGAAAAACTTGCTGACATGACCTAAGTTGTAGAGTCAATGTGATAAAAGTAAATATCCCACAAGTTACTAATTAATGAAAACCTACCTTGGGGTGAGTAATAACGTTAGTTTTAAAAACGCTAAAACCCATCCTCTTATTTTTCTATTGAAAATACTATTTTAGGTATCAATTTATCAAATATAAATAATAATACTCAGAGTGATTAGGTTTCTCGGATTTTGGAATACCTTTTACCACAGCAAAGCAAAATTTTGAAAGGAAAAACTTTTATGAATGCTATTCATTATTTTTCCCCTTTGGGAGGTCTGCTATCTGGATTGACAACTAAAGGGCATGGTGGTTTTCCTCATCAGGTGAGCGTAATAAGCATAATAGTGTAGGAAAGTCCATCAAGAACGTCCATCAATCAGACATGAGAGCTAAATGTGCTATGCTAGTGTATACATTTCCTTCAGTCTTCAAGATTGGCATTTTGGTATACTCAAAAGGGTTACATTCATAGCCAGAGACAGAAAGCAACCATGCAAAACTATGGTTTTCAAATTTTGTTGTGCATTTCTAACTAAGCAGTGTTATGATTGCTGAAGAAAAATAAATCTGCTCACAGGCTGATACCGAATTGCAGGGCTGATATGAACATTGCCTAACATTCATAAATATGTATGATGCTTTCTCTAAATTCTCATTTGGAGCACAACTGAATTGTACCCCAATAAATTATCCTTGTTTTATAGTACTGCTCTGTGCCATCTCTCCCATTTTCATGAAAATTCCTGAGGCATGTATAATTATTATCCCCATTTCAGAGATGAAACGCTTGAGGCTTAGTGAGTGACAACTTTTAGAGAGCCGTCTATTTGTAACACAAAAGGGCTAAGATCTAAACACCATTTCCTCTTCTCCCAACTTTATTAAAAACCCCTCCATAGAAATAATGTTTTAATAGGAGCAATAAATTAAATATTTCTAAATTTTAAAGCATTATAGGAAAATTATATTTTATGATTGTCAAAATAAGTACCCTTATGTGATACATAAAAGTAACTAAATGTGAACATTACTCACATCCTCTGTTTGATTTTATTCTTTAATTTTGAGGAAAAACAGAAAAAAAATTAAATAAAGGATGACTTAAGGAGAGTTTATTCAGTCTATGCCAAGAGTTGTGAACTATCTCCTCTTGAAAAGATATTACATCAGAAGTCTTGGTTGGTTCAGAGTAACAAGATAAAACTTGGTGGCTTACAAATAACAGAAATTTGTATCTCATAGTTCTGATTGCCTGCAAGTCCAAAGCCAGGGCATCAGCAGGACCTGGATTCTGGTGAGAGCCCTCTTCCAGGGTGCAAACTGCAGATGACTCATCGTGGCCTGGTATGGCAGAGAGCACAATTTCTCTCTGGTGGCTCTTCTTACTGCACTAAGTCCATTAGTGAGGGCTTCATCTTTATGACTTCATCTAATTCTAATTACTTCTGAAAGTTTCTCCTCCTAATATGATCTTGTAGAGGGTAAAATTTCAGCATAGGAATTTGGGAGAGGTCACAAACATTCAGAGCATTTATTGTCCTAAAAAAATTAAAATATTAAATATTCCAATTAAAAAAGTACGGTCCAACTAATCTTAGAAGCATATCTAACCTAAATATTTTATGTAGATAAGAAACATGGTATCCATTTGTACCATTTAAAAGAATTAACATTTGTACCATTTAAAAGAATTAACGTTTATAAGCAAATGAGAAAATTCAGCTATTGCATATAATAGTGCAGGGATATTTTATCTTGTTCACAGAATGTACTTGGCTTTTTTGAAGGCCTGGAAAATTTTAGTAACACTAAAAAATACAGAGTTGATAATTGATGAGACAATTGTTGAATGTTACTGATTTCTTTAAGATCTGATTTTTGTACAGGGGCATACTGGAGGAATTTGGCAATGTGAGGGGTAACTCTCAGCTCCATGCTGACTCAATTCTTAAATGCACCATACTCACTTACTACCAATGGACAGTTTGATCAAAATATGTACAAACCTAGTGTGGATCAAAATTTGTGGCACTTAGTAGGTTCATTGCTTTGCGTTAGTGGGACCATTTTTTAAAAAGTTGATTGTTGATATTGATCTTATACACATTTGTATAAACATTATTGTTATGTACAATCATTTAATGAATATCTTAGGCAGGAAGCAAATCTACCCTGAAATTGGCATTTTACCAATAAATCCCAAGAATTTTATTTTAATATAGTTATGTTCTGTCTTTTTTCTTATATTTATAGTCTTATATAATATCAATGATTATTGCTTAATGGAAGTGACATAAAGATTAATGTTCATCTTTGGATTACACTTTTGCAGAAGAGCTTAATGGTGCCATAATCATAAACACAGAAACTCTGCTGAGTTTCATTCTTAAGAATTCTTAATAGGAAAATTAATATGTGTTACAAACAAGGTAAGTGGCTATCAATTTATTCATCTCTAAGGATGAGAATGGTCTCCAATTTGTTGACATTTCAATATCTCTTATTCCTAGGGATTCTGGAAGCTCAAAATCAAAGCAGTACATTATTTACATTCTTAATTCACCTGCTTTTGGGGAGAATGACATTTGTGTATTTTTTTTCTTCCAGAGCATATTAATTGCTATGTAGACTGAATTTAGAGCTGCAAGAGCTAATGCAAAATATCACTCTTATTCTGTCACATATAAAGTAACTACATTACAAAATATACATCAATTGCTAGTAGACCTACTCTTTACAAATAAGCATAAATCGTGTCAATTTCACAATCAGATTTTTTAAAATTAAATTTAAAACTATAATTTCTTTTTTGTTGGAGAGGGTGGTATCCAGTTATTTAAGTTTTACCACATGTAGAGATTCATGTGTCCATCATCACACAGGGAAGTCCATCACCCGAGACCTTCCCTCATGCTGCCCTGTTGTAGTCAAAGCACCAATGCATCCCTAATCCCTGGCAGAACTGATCTTTTCTCCCTCTTAATGGAATAGCCCTTTCCAGAAATTTGTGAAACTGAAATCATACTGTATTTAACCTTCTGTGATTGGCTTCTTTAACTTAGCCTAATGAAATTTAGTTTTTCCATATCATTGGCTGTGCCAGTACCTATTTGGTTCCTTTTTGTGACTGAATTGTATTCCAACAAATGGATGTATGGTGGATGTATGGTGTGTTTATTCATTCACCCCTTAAAGGACATTTAGCTTATCTCCAGTTTTTGGTGATTAAAGAATCGTTCCATAAACATTTATGTATAGGTTTTTGCATGATATAATTTTTCTTTAAGCAGGATTTCTGAATCATATTTGTTTTATTTTATAAGAAACTGCCAAACTGACTATACCATTTTCCATACTGACCAAAAATATACAAGATAATGTTGAGTTCTTCTACATCCCTGCCAACATTGGTTAATATTTTATACGCCATACTTTTTTTTGTTGTTGTGTTATTTTAGCCACTTTGATAGGTAAAGAGTAGCATCCCATTGCAGTTTGAAGTTGTATTTCCCAAATCACTAATGATTTTATGTAGGTCTTCATGTACTTACTTCTCGTCAATTTAGTTTAATTGATGGAGTGACTTTTCAATCTTTTTGTTCTAGTTTTTATTGTTTTATGTGGCTGCAGTTTTTAATTCCAAGAGTTTTTGTATGTTCTGAACACAAAACTTCTGCTGGGTAAGAAATATGCAAATATCTCTCCCAACCTATCAACTTGTTTTTTTATTTAGCTTTTTCATCATATATTGCATGCATATTAAGATAGATTAAAACATTTAGAGTTTATGAAGCAATAATCTTTTTTGCTCTATATGTTGTTTTATTCACATAAATCCACATGGCTATACATTCTATTCATGGAGAATTAATGTGTAGGTTTGAAATTTGCATTATTTTAGAAGTTGTATAATGAAAGGTTAATTGTTTTAATATCATTGGACTTTAATTAACTTATAAACAAAATAAAATGGCAATTGCTGTAAAGTATAGTATAGGTCTTTTGAACTAAGTATGCAAAGGCACGTAGCACACAATGTGTAGCTTATGCAGGGAAGCAGACTTTGCCCCCTCAAGCAGAGGAAAGATTTTTCTTGAAACTGTACTAAGACAATTGGGCATGCACATGCAAAATAATTAATCACTTTACACTATGCATAAAAATAACTAAAAAATTCATATACCTAATACAAAAGCTAAAAATATAAAATGTTTAAAAAGAACACATAGCACAAAATAATCATGGGTTAAGTAAAGAATTCTCAGAGAAACCACTGGAAACATAATCCTTAAAAACAATAATGATAATTGGAACCTTATCAAAATTTAAACTTTTTGCCCTTCAAAAGACACCAATATGAGAATGAAATAATAAGCCACAGATAGGGGAACAACTATTACAATATGGACATCTGATAAAGGATATATATTCATAATGTATGAATAACTGTTCCAATGCAATAAATAAATGACAAACAAGCCAATTAAAATGGGAAAAGATTGAATAGACATTTCACATGAGGATAGTTTTTAGCTAAACATAATTTTATACATAATGAATTTAATTGATTTTACTTCTTTTAACATCTACTATATTTTAAGACCTAGATGCATTCTGTTGAGACCTAATAAAGCATGTTTCTTGAGATTTTCTTTTTATTTTAAAGAAAGAGCACATTATTCTATTTTGTATATTGAGTTCTGGCTATAGTATGTGGCTAGCTGGCTTTCCTAGGCAGATCTAGTGACTCCAAAATGCTAGTTTTGCAATGTCTGAATTTCATTGAGTCGGGAATACAGAAAATGTGCTTCTTCCTTCATTGATTCCCCTTTCATGAAAAAGCTACAAAGGAAAACTTGGTAATTAATGGTTTCTGACATTAGATAAGATTGTCAAAGATTTATTGGGAAGGAGTGGGCAGTGTGGATAAGAGACCCTTCCATGACATGACTTCTGTGTGGTCTGGGAACTGGCCAGAACAGATTGCTTACTGGTTTACTGCACCCCGCCAGCCCCCCACCCCGTTACAGACTCTGATCGTAATTGATGTTCATCATTATGTAAATCCACACTTCTACCATGGCTCCTCTACATGCTGGTTCTTAGAATAGGCCGTTGTCCTGACTTAGTCAAGCATGTGATTTCCCATACCTGATTCTTGTACTCGTACCGATGATTGTTCCCACTACCCTTTTTACTCTGTGTAATTTGTTGTTGCCCGCATCTGCCAAGCAACACAGAAATATTCACTTTGCCTTGCAGGTACCCAAGATGTGCCACTTATATAAATTTCCCTTAACAAACTCTGTTAGCAGGTAGATTAGAGTGACCTTACTTTTTATACAGTCTTTTTCTGCCCTTTGATTGTGGAGGTAGCATTTTAGGCTCAGGTGTTTCCCTGGGTTTGCCTGCACTAACAAACAGTTGTAGTAAACTATCTAGTGCTATCGTCTAGCAAATGGGTGACCATTTTTCAGCTCTGCCAGAGTTGCAGAATCAAAAATGTGTAATCTTGTCACTTTTCTGAAAAGAGTGTATATCTGAAATATCTTGATATTTGAGCACAGATTCAATTAAACACACATAAACACACACAGATACACTGCTTTTATTTTGACCTATCCTCCAAGACTCACAAAACTGCAATTTATTTATTAGCCACAGTAAAAAAATAAGATTTTGGTAGATACTTACTTAAAATACAGATTTTTACTACTTTGAAATTTCAGAAGAGTCTGAATTTTGTTGTCTCTTGAGAAAGAATACCCGGAGCAATAACTAAATGAAAATATCACTCAGAGCAATATTTTGCAGCCAATAATGCAAATTATGAACGAATATGACCAAACTGTTTTTGCAACTCAGAAGAGAAAATTCTTGGCTGGGAGCAATGCAACAAAAAGTATAATCAAAAAGCAAATTAATCAATTGCTTGAAGCTTCCTTCTAGAAAAGTTTGAAAATTGCCTTGATAAGTAAATTTCACAAACTAGATGAAAACTTGGCAAAACCCTGCAAGTAAATATCTGCCATGTGTCAAAGAGGGTAGTTGGGCTCCAAAAACCTCAACTTAGGACATGACTATCAAGGGTACAAATGCATTTAAAAGTTCTTCAAACAAGCTTAAAACAGATAAGAAAATTAAGATCAGACTAATCTTTACAATGAGATAAAACAGTGATTACATCCAGTATGATCACTTGTCCATTTTTATTTATTATATTCATATTGACAACTTATAAAGTTGATAATCAACAAAATGCTTGATTAGTAAAAACAATTATGTGAAGAAAAGAAAAAAAAGTCATCTTTTTGGAGAACATTAATTTACTGGGAAAAAATGAATGTCTATATAGAAACTTGTTAAATCAATGATGTGCAGAAAAGTATTAATAATATCCCAACCCTCATTTATTTGCTTTGTTATCATTTTAAGGGTGGAAATTTAAAAGACATGCCTAGCATATTTGATTTTTCAGTATTTAAAAATATGCAAAATGCTTCTATGATGCTTTAGATAAATTCAAATTCCTTAAATATTTAAGATAAAGGAGTAATATTTAACTCTTGAAAGAGTGGTAACATATGGCATATACTGAGTATGGAATGATCAGTTCCAATTTTAGAAGCAGTAGATGTTAGTCATTGAGAAGATAAGTTAACTTGGCCATCCCCTAGTATTATCAAGATTTAATCTCCTCTGCCTGGCAACAAAATGGATCTTTTCTCTATCATGTCCACTGACTTTTCTGGTGTGGTGGATTTTACAATTCTATGTTCACTGAGAATTTTGTTTTGTTTTGTTTTTGTGATTGATTTTTTTTATTGTTTGGTACAGAGTTGTGATGGTTCTAAATTTTGCAGGAGAGGTTTCCATGAGTTTACTAGATGCAGATAGCACTAGAAAAATGTGAAATGTCCTTAATTAACAAATTTAGGGTAGCATGAGGATAGCATAACCAGAGATATTTGTGTTATCTATTTATAGAGAGAAAATGTCTCCCATTCATTGTACATGTTATTCCTGAGTGACTTCAATTACTTTGTAGTAACTATTTTAGCAACTATTTTACTTGAGGCTCTCTGCTAGGAAATTAAGTTAGAAAGGTCCACCTGACGGTCGATGTAATTAAAATTGTACTACCTGCCTCTGCACAGAGAGAGACAGCATCATGTGACTCTTATTTTAAAAGTGATAAAAAGACCTACTTTATTGAATGTTTGAGTATTTCTAAACCAACTTCTCAACTGATACACCATAATATCAAAAATTTGAATTTGCATATTTAGTATGTGTTGATGTGATTATATATACAGGGACTGGCACAAGTAGGTTTACAGTTGTTGGCATGGGAAAAGACATGCAAGTTATGATGATTATAATAGCTTTATTAATTCAAAAGAATATTCCTCACAACTGTAAACCTACTTTTGCCCTCCCCATATGCTTATATAGTGTGTGTGATATATGGGTGAAATATATATGTGTGTGTACATGTACAAGATATTTGACATATATATGACCGAGTGTAGTCATTCTCTAATCTAGAATGCAAGCAGCAAAAGCCTTTGTCAAGTGGGTATCAAGCAATAGGACTGAATCAAGGTTTGGGAGGCAGGGAACGAACGAACATATTCTACAGGTATTAAGACAACTTTAATTCCTCTTAACAGCCTGCCTTTGCAAAGCAATTGGTAAGAAATGTATAGTGCCAAATTTAATCACCTGGTTTCTTCAATGGTAAGCTCATGACAATGACATGGACAACCTTGTGGTGATTGCAGGGGCGAGGCAGGTATAAGGGCACTAAATGCTAATTGAAAAAATAAAATTAAAAAAGACTTCCAGTAAAGGCTATATAAATAGAAAATGGTTATAATTTTCAAAGATGTAAATATCTAGTGGGGGTTAAATTAAGCTGTGTAAACCAGAAACAATATTTTGTGGTAATTTTTCCGTATCATGCATCTGGACTTAGATTTAAATTGCTAGAATATTATTTTTAAGTGATCATATTGAAAAATAAATTCTAATTTCCCACAGGTTTCTATTGATTGATCTCCTAGAAAGAATATTTACTCCTTGATTTTTAAATATATGTTCAGGCAGCACTTGAATGATGGAAAGTCACAAGTATTCCTATTGCCTGTAATGGAAATATGCATGCAGATTCTGTCATTCAAATGTTCCTTTTACTTTATCATATTTCACAGAACTTTATATCCAAAGGGGAAAAGAGAAATGTGCAAATATTTCTCATTCGATGAATAAACATAAGGACAATCCTCACAGCACTTTGCAGATTGTGCTCAGGCATCAGACAGGCAGGAACGTAAAGGCTCCAAATGCTCTTCCTGGTCTATTTGTTTTGCATCTGACAGTCTGTGTGTGCTCACGTTTGTTGACACCTGCTTCTCCACCTCATTTTGAAAAAAAAAATTCTGTCTAATTTTTAAATGAGAAAAAGGCAAGCTTCAATATTTGAAGTAAAAATAGTACATGGGGGAAACCCTTTGGCCTTGTGTGAAATCCAAAACTTTTCATTCAAGAGAATCATATAGAAATCCATATTAAGGGATGATTTCTGCCTATGTAAAAACAGAATGTATATTATATGAATTGTTAAGAATTCCATCTGCTACCTAGTTAACTGACCAGAAATATATAATTTATTTTAAGATAACAAAGTATTTGGTGGAGGGTGGGGATATATTTTTTATGGCTAAGGAGAGATTGTCAGCTATTTGTCCTTGAACAAATATTTGTTTTGTTATTGTAACCACCTGAATTGAATCAGTAAACAAAGATCTGTTTTTAATGAACCTTGTATTACTGAAAAGGAATACAAAAAACAAAAGCCATAGGGTGCATGATCATTTGGCATGTGCTTGTGATAATTCCCATTTATGCATGTTATCATGACATGCTATTAATAACAACCCCTTCCATTCTTCAAATCATATCATTCTGATAATACATTAAATGATAACCTTATCAAAACACTTAATAGGTAGGTGCATTATTTAAAATGTTAGGTAATAAGTGCTTTATTAAAATAAATAGCAAAATGGAGTGGAAGCTTTAAAATGTGGAGGTGGTGGAGTGGAATAGCATATTGCTAGGGCTGTCAGAGTAGGTCCCATTGCAGATTGAAATTGAGCAAATATTGGAATATGTGTAAAGGGCTACATGGAAGAATTACATACAAAGAAATGCCACTGCAAATACCTTCAAGTGTGTATGTGCCTCATGTTTTAAGGCCAGTGTAGGTGGAACAGGGAGTGAGGATGTTTGAGAGGAAAGGAGAACCTACTTACAGGCCATTGTAAAAAATGTGGGCCTTACTATAGAAAGTGTCTTTAGGAGGAAAGAAAAGAAAAGAGACACCTGTTTTGGGAATCTTGTACTTCTGGTACATTTTTCAATTTAACTTTAGTTTAGTATTTAAATGCTTGAACAATTACATGTTTATTCACCCTCTCATTTTATTTTGGTATTCTCTTTAATTAATGGTTTTCTCTTCTTCAACATTTCTTTAGTAAATTTTAATTTAGTTCATAAATGTTTCTTGATTTAGCATTTGTAAAATTTTATAAAATAATAATGTCATTATCATTTACTTTTAAATACATTTCAGCTCTTGTTATGACTTTTTCTTTGATTAGAAATATCTAGAAATGGTCTTAAAATTACTGGAGTTGTATAATATTTTTCATTAAATATCATATTAATTTTGAACGTAAATATAATAGTATCTGCTAATGAGTCCTGATAACAAAAATTGGCATACAATGCTCTACAGAACAAATCCAGTGACGATCTTGTTTTGGTAAATAAAGTTATTGAAATTTAATCAAGTTCATTTATTTACTTATTGACTATGGCTACTTTTAGATTATCACCAAGTTCCAGAGAACAGTTGCATTTTAGACTACATATGAGGCAAAGATGAAAATATTTACTCTCAGGTGCTTTAAAGAAAAAAATTATTGATTTTTGTCATCCATGTTTTTAAATTTGATAAGATTTACTTTGTAGAATAATATATAGAATATATAGTGGAGTTTATAATTGCAAGAATGCTTGAACATAAGCATTGTGTAGTCATTAAATACTGTTTTATAGATTTGTCCACTTAATAAAATTTGTTATGATTTATTTAAATCTACATTTTGCTGATTATTTTTGTGTTCTCAGTTAATTCTTGAGGAAATTATGTTAAATTAAACACATTGATGATACATGTACATTTTTACCTCTCTCTCATTTTACTCATACTTTTAAAATATGTTAGGAGTATTTGAGTTTGATATTAAAATTTTAATAATACTTTCAACACTGCCTAACTTAAAAAATTCAATAGACTATGTCAACTTTTTTAATTAAATTTCATTTTTAAATGTATACATTTTCCTCAATATATGTTTTTACACACTTTAACCATCAATTTTTGTAAGTGGCACATAGTTACATTTATAATTTAAACTGTCTAAAAATATTTATTTTTTAAATGAAGGATTTATTTCAATCGTAGATAATTTGATCACTGATTCATTTATTACTTTTGGATGTCTAAAAAACTATAGGTTTAACTGTGCTTTTTTTTTTTTTTTTTACCTATTCAGAGATTATGTTTAAACTTGATGGATTTCTGCCAAACAATTTATTAATAATGCTTTAAACTTTCAAAATAAATTTTGACATTTTTGTTTTGAAAAATCAGAAAAATAAAAAACAGAAATGTGGGTGGTAATGTCCGAACAAACCATTCTAAGACCTTTATAGTTTTTACTAAGAACCCAGGTGAAGCTACTTTTTCAACATTTCTACAAGTATGTCATTATTTGCTAGTATGCAATTTTTATACTATGCCTATACTTTTATCTTTATTATTTTGTGTATGAATGAATACCACTTGGTGAGGTGTAAGTTGACTGTAACAGTTCATTGAAACTGAACAGCTTTTTCCTCAGTCTTGGGAAAGTTCAAAAACAGATGTAGGAGAAGGGCCTGTTATCACCCAGGCCCAATGAGCTGTTGCTCATGTTTGGAAATATTATAATCTCATTTCAGTAATGGTATCTTCCCTCACATCTTCGGCTTTCTGTTTATAAGCTGCTTCTGCATGCATTATCATACTTGATCTTCAAAACAGCCTTGAAATTCTTATCCTCAGTTTGCAAAAGAGGATACTGAGACTCAGAGTTTATATACTTTGGCTACAGATATTAAATTAGTGATAGAGGTGAAACTGGGTTGCACATCATCTGACTAGACTTCTCACTGCTCTGTATCACCACTACGCATTTTCTAGAAACTCTACTGTCCTTCCAAAGAGAATGGAGTTTTTGAGCTATGTAGGTACAGTCTGGTTCTGGGTGGTGAAGATTTATTTGTTCAATTTTTATGTAGAGCAGCACCCCCTTTTCAAGGCTTTTACTTTCTTGGGGGTCTATAATTTGGCATTTTGTTATGTGTAGATTCTAGGGTTTATTTTGTATCTGCTATATACACAGATAATTAAAACCCAAGACATAGCATCCAGTGACTCTCAAATGGCCTAAGGCAGCTACCAACTTCAAAGCTTTCTTTCTTCTTTGATTTAATGCTTTATCATCGTTTTAGGCTCACACATTTCCCTCACTTTCTTGTCTGCTATTGAAGTGTGTTGGCAAGGAAGTTTTTATGTGACTTCTTCTAGAATTTTTGATTTTCTGTACTGTGAGGTTTTTTACATTGCTCAATTGCCAAATTGCCATAAATATAAGTACTCCATGTTCTATACATTTTCTGCAAAGGAAACTTGCTAAGACAAGTCCCATCTTATCCCATTTGTTTTTCTTTTTCAATTTTTTTCTGCTTTTTATTCTTCTTTTTGACTTTAGTTTAGGAAATTGGCATTTTTGGCAATCCCAATAAGTGATTATGGAAATAATTACTTGTCTATTGGATTTATCTGATATAAATCTACATTTTCCACAACCAAACAAAAACCCCATAGTTTCACACACTTTTTCACAAACTTCTTAGAGAATTTCAGGCCTGATGTATAATGCAATCAGTTTTTAACTCTGAGTAAGAGCATTAGATTACACAAAACCATTAGAAAAGAATTTGTATAATTCTGAGCTCAGGAGCTATTAGCCCGATTAATATTTTAGTAGATTTGATAATACAGTAAATAATTATAGAACTACTCAGACCAAAGGGAATTAGCTGAGAAATCTAGGATATTTTGAGATTTTATGGAAGAAGATTAATCTACTAAAAATATTTCCTTTGACTAACATACATGGTTTCAAAACAGTCTTTAAAATAAAGATGGTATTATTTCTTTCAATCACCACAGAAATCATAAATTGCTATATGTACTGTGTTCTAACTTTCTTGAATGATCTTTTAACTCATTTTTAACAAATATGAACACCTTATTTTTTATTGTTACTCTGTCACAGTTATCCCGATTTCCCCCACTTTGCCCCCTCTGCCCAGCCCAGCCCCAGTCCCACTCATTTTAAGTTCATATATTTGTGCAGCTGTAATTCAGGTAGTGGAAGTATTTAAACATGCAGTATTATCTAAATAAAAAGAATGATTTAACTAAATAAATTTTTGTTAATTTAATTATTGATTCTTTGAAGTTACATGGAATCATAGAATTGTGATTTTTTATAGTTAAATAATTTTTAATAGCATGCCTTCATTGTCCTGTGTTAGTTTGTGTTCATCATCATTCACTGTAATTGACCCCAAAATGTATTAATCGACTGAACAGTTTTTTTGGAATTATTTTATTATAGCAGAAAAATCGGATCAATACTTTCAATGATTCCAATTTGTCCTGACTTGGGTGGTGGCAGAATTAGGGAAGAGAAAAGACAGTTCGTCATCTCTCTTACACTTATATAAGCTATGAGCTAGCCTTTCCCCCTAACTTTTATTTTAAATGCATATATAGGACATTTGGAAAAATTTAAACTGGCAAGCAAGTCAGAAATCCCAAGAAATGTTTGAGATCCATGCAGACAACCTTTTTTTTTCTTTTTAATTTTGTAGACACTAGGATCAACAGGTAGACAGGATGGTATCTCTCCTGCCATTAAATTAAGGTAAGTGTATCATGTAACTGAAAATTAAAAGCTACAATTTAGTAAAGCCTTTTCTACATAAATCCTGAAGTTCAATCACTATAAAACATACTGACAATTTAACAGCACACAGTTTTGTTTTGTTTTTTTTCTCATTGTATTGTTTCTTTTATAAATGCCTAAATTCCATAATTCCAATAACACCTACATGTAGATAATTCATAAAAATACATTGAAATATGACATATTTATTCCATATATTTGACTATCAGTAGTCACTGTAGACAGTAACTATTTTAAACTGGACATGCATTTAAAAGTTTGAATGATTACCCTTTCCTACACCGACATTAAAATATGTTGCCCACTCTCCCTAATCCTCTTTTTATTAGGCAGAAAATAAAAAAAAATTACAATGAAAAGAATAATTGTTAATCTGGCAGTACCAAATATCAAATAAAGCATCAAAATAGCTAAGGTGTACAAATGTCATCAAAGCAGTTTTGGTGATACGTACATGGATACCTGGGTCAGCAGAATTATTTGGTCATAACTTCCCAGCGCACCTTTTGAATTGTTAACTTTTCAGAAAAATTAGAACATATTATAATGGTTTTTGTTTATAGAATTTGCCTGATTGTTCAATTCTTATTTTAAATGTCATTAATAATCAGGATCTAAGCCTATTTAGAATATTTTATAGTTATATTGCACACTGCCAATAAATACTTATCAAAATACAAATATTAAATCATATCTATCATCTATCTATATTTTCATTTCTAAAGCAGTATCCTTGGGAAGTTAATAAAAAATTATGAGTTTCATTTGGGAATGTTGAAAATGAAGAAATGGGTGTAATGGCTTCTTCAAGAAACTGTACATGTAAGGACTGCTGATCTAAAGTCAGGAATCACTTTGAGGACTGTATCCATTCTGATGTACTAATGCCCATCCTTATACAAAACTAATTTACTTCAGGACTATAATGCAAATTCTGCCAAAAGCCTTGTAAGCCTAACATTGCATGCTCCCAAATGCACTGCTCTTCTTAAACACCATCTGCACCTGTGTCTACGGTGAATTACACTAGGAAAATGTAAGCATAGTAGGTAAAAGATAGTCTACAAAGACAGGATAAAGCTCGGCTTAGAGCAATTTGGCATATCTGCGTGCAGCTGGAAAGTGAAAGCAGCAGATGGGTTATGTTGACTTCCTGAAATCAGAAATGAGATGGGTTATAGCTAACAAAAATTTGCATAGCTTCTAAGGCAAAGGCATTGCAGACTTTGTAAATGATAACCAGAAAATATTAAGGTGATGTTCTTGAAACTGCATGTGGACAATGGTATGGTTAGCAATAAATTCATAGATACAATTTCAGACACACATTCATTATTTTTATAAAAAGGAGAAAACACCATAAATAGGAATATGAGATATTTTATGTCACCGAGCTTATGTTACAAATGAGTTTTTATCCATTGTTAGAATATATAGACTACTGCAACTATCACTCTACAATGAAATATTCAATCAAATAACTAATAAAATTTCAAGTGCAGAATACATCCAATTAATTTGGTGTTCAGTGTTTTTTTCTCCTTTTTTGTTTTGAACTAGTCTTCCTGGAGTATAAGAATAGATAATAAAAAAATATTGATACTTGGCCGACTGAATTTATAAGCAACATTAATATTGGCCTGCTGAAGACCCTGATAAGGACTGGATCAGTGCTGGAAAATCTAAGTTAGGGCACACGATTAACTTCTTCCTGCAATGAAATATTCAGCTATTATACAGTGAAAAGAAATATAATCTCTTCTCAGACTGCTTTGTCACATTACATTAAATATTTAATTTTATTAATGTAAAAATACATGCATTACTTTCTTTCCACGATACATGTTCAGGAGCTTCAATCAGCCAAAATGCCGTACATGAAAATCTACACAGCTAAACAAGCACATCTTTTATTTATTACGAGCACAAATTGTACATAGTTATTTTAAATACCTTCAAGAGAAAACTCTAGGAACTAAGATACTACTAGGCAATGGCTTGGTTTCAGGCCCAGTGTAGGGTTTTCAAGCATTTTCTCATTCTTCCCTGCTTCTTGTGTTTCCTCGGAGCTGTGTGGAGCCCTGGTGTCTCTGAGAGAATCAGAGCAAGAAGGGTCAAGTGCTGAGTGGTTTTCTGCAGTTTTCATTTCCTCACTTATATTTTGGGGGCATTGTTGGTTTTTATCTTAGTCACTTGAAAAAAATCTATATAAATGAGCTTCTCTCTTTAACTGTCCTTTCAGTTCTATAGCAAGAATAACTTTTCCCCGTATCTAGAAGGAAATGTGAGAGTTTATACGACTGCTTGTGTAATAAAAAGTGTCAAAATACACATTTCTCAAATTAGTTTCATGTTCTGCAACCGCCCATCTCAGTTTTAATGGTCATTTGGCTGTCTGGAGTCAGTATCTCAGCCCATTTGAAAGTGTTTAGTCCTTGGCCAAATGGCTCTGCTGTTCTTGCTCAAATGCTTCAAATGGAGCAATCATTGTCAAGGTGATTTTGAGTTTTTGAAAAAGAAAAAAATAGGCAAAAGTTATACTTTCTGAAGAGCTATGAAAAGTAAAATACACATTCAAGGAATACCAAACATGACTTCTCTATGACAGATGCATAAACTTCTCCTAAGACCCTTACATAGACTTCTCATTTTAATATCAATAAGAATCAGAACATTAATTTTCTATTTTAAAATCATATTTGTCTTTAAATTATAATAAGCAGAAATGGTGTTAAGCATAAGTAGATTTAGTTCCTTTAAGACTGCAGTTACCTCTGTATATTTTGTTTTAGGTGAAGGTATCTTATCTGTGGTCTTAGCTGATTGACACCAATACCTTTTCTTTTTTCTTTTTTTAATTTTATTTATTTTTATTTTTATAGAGAGGGGAAGGGAAGGAGAGAGGAAGAGAAACATTAACGTGTGGTCGTGTCTCACACATCCCCCTACTGGAGACCTGGCCCACAACCCAGGCATGTGCCCTGATTGGGAATCGAATCAGCAACCCTTTGGTTTGCAGGCCTGTGTTCAGTCCACTGAGCTACACCAGCCAGGGCTTTTTTTCTTTTTTAATTGAATGTATTGAAGTGATATTGGTTAATAAAATGTTATGGGTGTACATACATTAGCTATATATCCCGTGTGTGTTTGTAACTGAGCAAACCAGATCTCTGCCACCTGGCACCTTGACATATGACCCAACAGTGTTGTAGGAAACAGGTTTTTATCAGCAGGGTTTTAACCTTGGGGGGGCAGGCAAGAGTAGTCCTGCTCAGAACACTCCTTTCCCCAAGACCCAGAGCTCCCCTTACTTCCCAAAAGGCAGCAAAGCCAAAACCGTGCCCAGAAGTTCCCCATATCCTTATTTGTACTTAAGCCAGTCCTGCAAACAGACCTCCGTCCCCTCTGGAATCTGCACTTTCGGGTTTCAGAGTCATCACCTTCTCTTAGAAGCTCTTTCTTCGATCTTGGGTACTTGCCTTCAGCCTCCATGTAATAGTTCAAGAAACATATGCCACATTACAATGGATCGTGGTGGAGTCCAGGGAGGCACACGTCCCAAGGGAGTGGCTTCTCGGAACTGAGAAGTCCTTCAGAGAAGCGGAAGTACCTCCTTTCTCACTACAGACCACCTGGCATCTTCCCTCTTCTCCTTAAGCCCACCTTTGTTTAAATGTTTTGCCCAGAACTTCCTGTGTGACATCATATCCAGCCATTCCTGTGATGTGTTAGTGTCTGCTCTTTTGCCAGTTTTCCAGTATTTTTTACTTTGTTTTCACTGTTGTCTTTAGTCAGGGCAAAAGTTCCCAGTGACATGCAGATATCCGGGGTGGGCATCCACCCTCTGCCTCTCCTGCAGGCACTGTATAAGCTCCCCCAGGTATGTCATGAGTTCCTGAATGTTCTCAGAGTCACATATGTAATTTGCACTGGATGGCAGCCCTGTCCTCTTCAGGAAGGCACAACTATTAACTCACCATTATTATGCAATGTATCTTAAATGCTGTATCATCTGCTCCTCCTTCTCCCATTCTATAACAGGGTGCAGCCAAGAGGGGGACCCCAAATAGGGATCTGGAATGGGGTCCAGAACTCAAGGTGTTCAGGAAATATTAGGATGTCCTCACCGGCCCCCACAGGTGTGGGTTGGGGGAAGGGACAAATGCACCATTGAGAGCTGTTTGCATAGCAACAGCTTTGCAGCTAACCTTTGGTGTGGTCGTTTAACATATCTGTAACCTTTAACTGGTTCCATAGATATGTTAAATAGCTGTGGCCATGCACTGAGCCAGGGAAATGGAAGTAAATTCCCTACCAAGAGGTAACTGGGAGGCAGGTCCCCTGAGTTACAGCACCTGCGTGGGAGCTTGGAGAAGATTGGCTCCATGACATGGGGCCACACCTGCCCAGACTCATGATGGCAGCCCAGTAAAGCTGGAAGGCTTCGAAAGTACTGGCAGGTGTAACTGATTGTCGGAGGAGTCGGAAATGGGGCTGCAGAGGAAGATTGGCATGGGGATTTAAACCCAGACTCGGCAGCCATTGAGGAGGGAGAGCCACACGGCTTCGGCAGAGTGGGGACCCCCTCAGCTTTAAGAAGGGGGAACCACCACCCGGCTTTAGCAGAGATCCCAGTGACACAGCTGATGGTTCTGGGAACCAAGGAAGGTCTACCAGCTGAGACGGATTACTGGGAAGACCTAGGGGCTGCCTGGGCCTTGGACTTCTATTTCTTTTCCTGAGATACGGTACCCCAGACTGGGCAAAGGGGAAAGGAAGGACTGTGTGTGTTTGTGGGTGTTTTAAGGGACTTTGGGATTTTGATGAAGACATTAGGTCACTACTTTGTTTGTATAGCATTAAATAAACATTCCCTTTCCTTTTCATGAATCTCTGACATTGAGAGACGTCTTTCCTCTGGCGGCGGACATAAAGAACCTGGGGGGTTCCTTTCGGTAATAGTATATCGCCTCAGGCCCCCACCCTTGTTGCTCTGTAACAATTCAAGGGTTGAGGCAGATACACCTTCCTATTTTCAGGGAATCTTCTCCCTGTCACACGTTCACTTCCCCAAGTCCAGTTTCCTTCCATCACCATTTACATCCCCCACACACTCTTCTACCTGCCCCACCCCCATTCCCCTCTGGTAATAACCATACTGTTGTCTGTTTTTATGGGTTTCTTTTTTCTTAATCCTTTCACTAACATCTCAAAGAAAAATCCCAAATCTTACAAATCCTGTATCAGTGCTTTGCTTCATCTAATTATGCACTGCTGACTCCTCTATGGTGCACAGTTAACTTTCAGCTTTCTCTCCAAGAGTTTCTTATTCATATAAGCCATTGATTTTGGCTAGAATAAGCTTTCTTGAGTAACAGATGTACAAGCAAACATGATACTTTTTATTCTGATATTGAACTTATTTTTTTGGTGTGTGAGTCTTGGAGACTCAAAATAAGTAAAAATAAAAGCAGTAAATTACATTTTAATTTTGAAGATCATTATGGTAATAGATATGTTTCATGTGATGTCTCCTCCTTAAGTGAGGAGATTATTTTGGGAGATTTATAGAGTTAAGTATATATGTAGGCTGAAATGCCATTGATATTTCTTAATAAACCTTATTAATCACTTGACAGCATTTATAACATCAAGTTTTGGCTAACTTAAGACAGTATTTTCTCTGATGATGATATAAAGGCAGCTTATATTTAACCACTGAACAGTCACTAATCTATTTGTTGCATTTCAAAACAATCAAGCAAAAAAGTAGTCTGTCTGAGTTATGGTGATGTTTCCATTGGTCCATGACTGTTTGAAACACCAGCTACTTAAAATGGCAAGGCTAATCAGTGTGTGGGAATAAAATCAAGGTGCATGTTTTAGATCCTATGTTTATATTCCAAATAGAAGATACCTGATGGAAGAGGGGATTAACTATAAAAAGATTCAAGATAGAGGGGGAAGCACTAACATATGCAGTGTAGAGCTGGAAAATGGTTTTGTACATAGTAATGAGGTAGTAGGCATCTAATCTAAACAGCCCCCCCATCTCTCTCTCTCTCTCTCTCTCTCTCTCTCTCTCTCTCTCTCTCTATATATATATATATATATATATATATATATATATATATATATATATAAAGATAATTTTTGGTAGGTCCAGTCAATGATGTATAGTTTGTGCACCAAGGCACTGGTAGTTTTTAAAAATAGACATCTCTTAATTTGACTCTGTGTTGTTTGTTTGTTTGTTTGTTTGTTTTAACAAAGATGACTTTTTTTTTTTCATGAGGAAGCTAATTATGTCAATATAGTTGTAAGAACATTGGCCTGGAATTCGAAGTGCACTCATGGGAAAATGACCTTCAGGCTCTAAATACATGAGTCACCTATGTGCATAATGGTACACCCCAGGAAGAGGAGAGTCACTTACATGTTTTTATTGTTATAAAAGAACTGTACAATAGAAATAATGCATGCAAAATCACAGGGGGTTTTTTCTTTGTTTTTTTGTTTTTTTTGTGTGTGTTTTTTTTTGACCCCCAGAACCTCTATAGGACTGTTAGGAAATACTTTACAAGAGAAATGTGGTTGTGCTGAGACTTCCTGAGTAAGTCTGATGTGGGTGTATAAGACAAGAAAGCCACATGTAAAATGATAGAGAAGCTTGAAAACCAAAGAAAGCCCCAAGGTTTGGGAATAAATGGAGTACAGAGAGAAACTTAAACCTAATATGTGATATTACTGACTTGGTATATACTATGAAGGGGTTTGATGTAATATTGATATTTTTATGGTTAAAGTGATACATTTCAGTATTATGAACAACGAAATGGCATAGTCACCTATATGTTAAGAAAAATGTATTTCCATGAAAGTGTAAAATGGATTGTGAGGGAGCAAAGCAAGCTAAGAGACCAGGAAAAAAACAACTTGCCCCTATAGTGTGGTACAGACATGGGCCTAAATGGTGATAGGCAGGTATAATAGCTGTTTAAGACATAGAATGCTCAACTTAAAGGAAGGAATGTAGGATGCCTGCTTGTATTCTGACTTGTCGAACAGGGTGACTCTAAAGAGTCCTCCACCCAGACATAAAAAATGAAGGAGAGGGGGGTTTGAAGTGGGGAGATATAAAACTTAAGGTGTTCCAGGTCATCCAAATGAAATGTCCAATACATCGAAGCGTGAAGCTCTGGAGGTTAGGGAACCTTGATGGCTGGGGATGGAAATTTCGGATTCATCATTGTGTTGACAGAAGTTGAAGAAAAACAATTTCTAGAGAAATGACAGTGCTGAATTGTTTTCTATTCTTAATCCAAGCTGCATTAGAGTTCATTAAGTTTGTGTATAATAATGTTTGCTAAAAAAAACCCTGGAAATCTGGTGTCAGTTAAAATTCATGTTGTATTGCAGATTCAAACATATCTGTGCAAATGCACTTTAAAGTTAAGATTAAAATTAAGAGAACAGCTACAACATAATAAAATATCTTTTTAGTAAATTTTAATCACAATATGTATTATTATACAATATATGTATATGTATATCTATTTTTATTTGTATGTATAATATTTTCATTTGTTTAAATTCAAACTGTTTTTCCAAACTCATTTACTTTACCATGAATAGTTGACAGGAGCTGCTTCCCTGAGTATAATGGTCTTGTTTTTGTTATTGGAATTAGTGATATCAATCTTTAAAATACAATTAATTACCTGCACATAAAATTATATCTTTGCATTTCAGCTTACTTCATGGTCATGATTATTGCAATGACTCTAGTCCTAGGCTTTTAAAAAGATTTCAGATTTATTACAGCATATTCAAATTCCTAAAGATCTAATTGGGCTTGATAGTAGGAGACACTTGTATTTTAAAAACATTAGTGAATATTGACACTTTTAATAAGAATAGAAAATCATGTGTCTAGTATTTCCATTTTTAAAAGTAAGAACTGAACTTATGAGCAATTTTTATTTATTTAAATTTTCCTAATGGACACTGAATACACTAGGGTATTATAAATACTGTGCTTTATATAAAACACATGACAGATGAGAAATATTTCATGATAAAAACATAGCAATAATATGGAGATCTTTCCCCTGGAGTTATATTAGAACTGCACTTTAGGCATACTATGAGCAAAAGTGGGTGCACATAATTTATTTGATGTTTATTGAATCCTAGTTGCTTGGGCCATGAACTATACTAATAAGAAAATTTTCTGAGTGACTAAAGTTCCATTTTCCAGGCACCAGAACTTTGTTTTCCCCAAATGCTTAATATTATAAACATGAGTTACTATCAAAATTTGATTTGATCTATACTACCATGGGTGGTGATTGGTCAAATATTCCAGTGTGTTTAAGAATATCAAAGTACTTTTTAAATGTTTCAGTACTTTGAGACAATGTCAAGCAAGGTATATAATGGAGAAAAAAATTAATTTTGACACTTTCTCAGCATGTATAATAATAATTAAACTTGAAGTTTTCATGAGCAATATTTTCTCCAAAATGTAACTGTTTTGGTTTGTTTTTATTGAATGCATTAGGTCAACGTTGGTTAATAAAATTATATACATTACAGGGAAATTTTAATTCAAATTCTCTTAGAGAAACAGTTCCATAATGAGTCCTTAGATGATGTATGATTTTCTTGATATCTTATCATCTCACAATCAATCAAATTCAGTTAAATTATTAAAGACATTCCAGAAAAAAATGGTTGTTCTGTGCCGTAATCACTACCTTTAAAATTCCAGGTGAATTAGAGTAAGCAAACATATGACACATTATCAGTTCACCATGGATACTGGCAAATGTGTCAGGTATTTTCAATATTACAAAATAAATATTATGTATTATTATAACTGGGAAGAGTCATAACCAGCCTCAGGCAAGTTCTACACAATCTTGAATACAGTGAATGCATCATTTTCATCACCATTGTACCTGGTGTACAAGCCCCAGCTTTACTGGTGTGATAGGGACAGCATTCTCCCCATTTTTTCTTAAATCAAAATGATATTAACACTCTGTTTCTGTGCTATAATTTATTGGGAAGGAATCCAAACTGGGTCATTTATTAAAATACCACTAGTTTCCAGCCTGGTGTATTAAATCAATGATGTATTATTAATCAGGATAACTGGAGATATTGAAATGAATACTCTAGATTTCTTTTTTCTGTGTATGTTGGAGCAGGTGTTAATTATAAACACAAATAAATCCAAAGCATACAACCAGTAACAAGACAAACTCCTTAGGATCCAATGTAGGGGAACTATGTTAAAAGATCTGGCATTCACATAGCCCCAACGTGTCTGTTTGGAAATGGGAGACAGATCACTAACCCTATTTATATGATTATGTTGGTCCATAAGCAATGCCAGTTAATACATTAAAACACAGAAGAAGAATTTCAGAATAAGTGTAATTTAAAATTGGGTACTTATTCTCACTGTTCATAGTAAATGGGTATGCTAACAGCTGAAGGCTTGATAAAACCATAAGGGAGTTAAAAATGACATTACTGATATTTGTCAAATGTGGAGATGAAAAGAATACTCACATTCATTAACATGCATCAGTAATAGACACATAAAGATACACATAAAAGTTCACGAACTTTCAGTGAGGCTGGCCTATCCTTGCATACAATGTTAAAACAGGAAATGAATGGTGCAGTTTTTGTTGATGTCCTTTGTCAGTGGGTGGAATACAATAAGAAGGGGGTCTAGCCTGGTCTCTTCTAGCACTTTCTGAAGGGATACTGCAAGGACTGTTAAAGTTTTGGTGTGACTAAACCTTTGTGGAAAAAGCGGGTATTATTCTTTGCTGTTGTCAGATATTTTCTAAAATTGAAAAAAATTAAAGTAACTTCACTCCATGATGGATATTATTATCCTCAGTACAAGGAGAGACCAGTGGGTTTATGTTAACACAAACCGCTGTTATGTTATCTGTATAATTAATTATGACCTAAATTAGAAGATTAAAGTCATTTTTTGAATTTTGTGCCCACACTCCTTGAGTCAATTTTCAATCAACCCTCTTTAGTATTCTTCATCATACATCATTCTGCTTTTAATAAAATACTATTATGAAACAATATAATAATTCTCAGTGAAGGGTGAAACCCTTAGTAAAATGCATCCCAATCTGCTGGAGATAAATACGTTAATATGCCTCCCTTGCCTGCTTTTGCCTGTGCTCAAGATGACTGACCTTTATGACACTTGGGGATTTTTCAATGTGTTACTGTTATTCAAAATATGACAAAGAAAATCCATTCAGTGAGAGTTGTACATGCAAACTAACGATTAGCAAGCAGTAGTGAAGCGCGGCCTTTTTAAGATGACTTACGTGTTTGCTTAGCCAGGTATTTGTCTTTATGAAAGGAGAGGCAGTTAAGACTGTTAAAATTACTCTAGCATTCGCCATCAGATCAGGGTTTGGAATTGATGTCATCACCACAGGACATGAGAAGCAGAAAAACCTGAGATTGTAAAACAAGTATGAAATAGAATAAAATTTGACAGATACTTGAATTTATTCTGATCTCTCAACTACATTAGTCAATTGGCTTTGTAAACAAGTGAATACATGAGCTAATCCTCTAAAGGAGGGTTAAATACTCACAGGTCTGATTTTGTTTCATATTATGTCTGCCAAGAAGCAAACTAGGTTGATGAGAGAGCAGAATAACAGTAGTTTGGAGGTGGCAACAAAGTAGAAAAAAGACACCAAATTGTTCTCCCAGCTCTTGAGCCCATGGTCCATATGGTTAGCATAAAGGAACAATCAGCAGCTGATGGGAGAAGCACAGGGAAGCATTGTTCTCAAAGGAAACCCACCATTAATGGACAGAGATAAAGAAATAAGACAAGGCTTTAAGCAGCAGCAAATAGAAACAAATTTGGCGTAGAGGAGTAATACACTCTTTTAGTGAGGGCTTGAGCGTGGGAAGGGCACTTGGGTTAGAAATTAAATACTAGGGTGACGTGTTATTTTGAGATAAGTTATTCTCAAACTTTAAGCCACATATCAATTACCTGGGAAGCTGGAAATCTGAAGCAGACCCAAGTTTCTGTTTTTCTTATAAACCCCCCACATGATGCCAATGCTGCTGGTCTGTGGATGGTGATGTTGACAGAAAGGTTCCTGGCAACGTGACTTACAGGCTTAATGTAGACAAAAAGCGGAGACAATGAGGATAGTTTCATCTTAAAAAAAATAAATAGTTTTATTGTTGACAGTTACACATGTCTCCCATTTCTTCCCCTTTTCTCCCCTTATGCAAAGCCCCCCAGCACCCCCCACCTTCACCACTCTATTGCCTGTGTCCATAAGCTGTGTATGTATGCATATATGTTATTTTTCTTTGAGGCAGGTGAACTCTAAACTTGGTGATCAGAAAGCTGATATTAAACTGGCAGGATGGATGCTTGAAAGCATGTTACATTCATCCAAATGATTTGTAAACAGCTTAAGGGGAGAGTTCATGTAGAAGCTAAAACTTTTTCTTTGTTAATTTTCAATAACATCTACTTGATTCAATAAAGGTTCCAAGAAATACTCTGTGAGTAATTTATTAGTGTGTGTCTTTATCTAAAAGGAAAAATGTATTTGTTCATGGCTAGATTCTATTAAATAATAAACAAAATAATACAACAGTCACTGCATTTTTAAATTGTATCAATTTGTTACTTTGAATTAATATTATGCCACTTTAGGTTTTATTTTTATATTTGTTATAGTCACTTAGCACAATTTTAATTATATTCAATTTAATTTAATGACAATTTTAAAATATACTTTACTATTATGTAAGACAGGAATAGCCCACAAAATAAATTATACATGAAAGTGGTATAATGAATAATCTCACATTTCACATATCTGTACATGTGCCATATCATCATAAAACTCAATCAGTATATAGCAGTTGTTTCCCTTATTTAAACATATATATCAATATTTCTACATAACATTTCTAGAAAATATAGTTACTAACAATATCGAATGATGTGCACTTCTAAGTCAAATAAAATAGGCACTAAATTATCCACAAGGGCTAAATTAGGATATAGCGGGACCCAATTTCTTTTCTTTTGTCCTGTTTATTTGATGGAATTATATTCAAATCCATTGAACTGAGCGAATACATACTGCAGAACTTTTACCACCAACGCATTGCGTACTCTGCTCTGGGAATATGATGGTAAGTAAGGTGCATGGTGTCACTCACCTTAGAATCATCCTGAGACACAACTCAGGAAACTATGTTCCTTCCAAATCACTTTTCTATATGACTCTGGGTTAGAATTTGCCATAACACAGATTAGAAGCGTGGAAGCAAAGAAGAGGGCGCTATTTTCTGGAAGACATTGTGTTCGGAGGCAATGACATCAGGCCCATAATTTTCAGTTTTCCACATTTCAGCCACTTTTCACTCGGGGAAGACTTTGCAGGTTCCTATCTAAACATATTAGGAATAGTCTTTGTATGGTCTTGCCAAGATCCATTTCCTCCTCCTGTTCCAGTGCCCAGGGCTCTGACCCACTCACTGCAGAGTTCCAGTCTTTGTTCTCCTGCTCCTCCAGGTCCATGGACACCCTCACCCCTAACCTGTGCCCCCTGTTCCCCTCATTCTTGCAGTGGATTTATTGCTGTGGCTGAACCAGAATGACTACATGCTTATAGTGCCTCAGGTTGGGAGTGGACTTCAATCCTCTTAATTCAAACCATTCTGATTTTTTGTCAAAGTCTGGCTTTCTGTTGGTAAATTATCAACAGAAGTTTATGTGTTTTATCTACTCAAAGACCTTGATACCTAATTAAAAACAACTGAAGTCAAAGAAAAACTTGCAATAAACAAGTGCTATAGTGCTGAATTTTAAAATACATTCTGTCATACATTACCACCCAATTGGATAGGGATGTAATAAACAGGTCTTAATAAAAAACAATGCTTCCTTCTTAAATTATGAACTGTGAATAACTTTCAAATATCAAAGTTTGGAGATTTTAACTAGGACAAATTTTGATTATTCTCTGAATTGGGAACTTTTATTTAGCAGATATTTATTGGTTTTTTTAATGGGTTAGTATTACAGCAAAATACTCTAAATACAAATATATATTTTTAATTTTGATTCTATGTTTTAGGATAACTCCTCTATTTAATGATATAACATCAAAAATAATTATAACTTTAAAATACCATTATTATGAGGGCATATATTTTATTTTCATTTATTTCCAATGTGCACATGTGTGTGCACATGTGTGGGCCCTTTAGGAAACATACAAGGAGTCCAGCTGACTGTAATGGGCCACTCCGTCATCCAACCGCGCCAGGCCTTCCTGGTGTGTTGTTCCACACTCTGGGTCTGTATTGATCCAAAGAATAGTGTGGATGACATATAATTTTTCAACCTTTTATAGTAGCAATATGAAAATGATCCTATAACTTTATATATAAACACTAAAAATAAAGAGTTGTTAAAATAGTTAATAATTAAACGAAATAAAAATAAGTTTTGTGTAGACATAATTGAATTGTTTAGTATAACTGTTCTATTTTGTGTCAGGAGCAATTAAAGAACAGAATAAAATATAATCTTTCACATTTACTCCTCTGGTAGAAGCAATCAACCAGTAAATTTAACTACTACTTTTTTGGACTTTTGGTTGAACTTTATTGCTCTTTTGATAAAATTTGGTTTGGAAGGGAAAAAAGTAACAGTAATAACCTTAATTGAATAATTACTGGTTATTGTGAAAAATGAAATCTAAATTGTCTTCCCTTAACTTTGGAAGATTGGTGATCCTGAATTATACCAAAGATCATATCAAATGTGAGATTTCTAAAAAATGCACTTTTCTAAGTGCTCTTTTTTCCTGATTTTTTTTGTGTTAATTACCTAATTAACAGAGATAGTCCAATTATAATTCCAAAGTTCACCATGGAAGTATAATTATTTTTTTGTGATCATTAACTTGGCTTAATCACCTTTAACCCCTAGTTTTGTAGGCCTTTAACTAATTAGTTTTACTACATAATTACTGAATATTGAGAAATTTGATTTTTACAAAGATCTGATAATGTCTACTGTCATCTGAGCGAGAATGTGAGGACACTGTTTATATCACACTAGATAAAGTTCATGTAAAAGTTCAGATTAAAGTTCAATAGAGTTCAATTGTTTTGAACTCAGAAATTCTGTAATATAATTGATTTATAGGGACACATATAAATGCACACCATTAACTTCTAATAGAATCTTTGATTTTTGTCTATATATAAACTGTCCTTTCATATAAATTAATTAATGTTAAAAGAGTCTATTTCAGCTGCAGCTTTAACTAAAATGATCTTCTAAGTGAAACTCTTAAGGAAAAAAACATGATAAGAAAATAATTAATACCTTATTTAGAAGTCAGCATGACTTTTCTAATTCTATGTTTGTTTGTTTTGATTTTTTATGTTTTTTTTTTGTTTGGATTTGTTTTTTTAATTTCAGTCTCTAAACTTTTTTCCCTGAATTTGTTATTCTCTATGTCTTTCCACTTTAAAGCCAATATGCAATATCTTTGACTTTAACACCAGTGATAACTGTTTCCCTTTTCAGGATGATATTCACTTTGAAATGTCAGTTCATGAAAGTCATTTATGTTGGCAAATTATATTCATTATAAATTCTGGAACCAAGTTCAATAGATATTTGTTCCCTTTAGATTATTATTTGGATGTAATACACTGATTTTGTCCCCAAAGATGAAACAAAATATTTACATATTTATGAAAATAAGTAAAATATATCTGAAATTATGCATATGAATACCCAGTGGCACATACACTATAATTTAAATTTATAACTTAGAAATGTTGCCATCTGTCTTACAAACAGCAAGAAAACAGCCTTAAATATTTTAAATGTGGCTCACTTTTATTGAATTTTATTATTTGTATATTAAAATATAAAATGATTAATTTAAGTTGATAAAACCATTACAAAGTAAAAAATGTATTGTCTATCCCTTTATCTTTTTTTTTTTGTTTTAAGCAGAAAAAAATTTGCCATGCTTATGAAGGAGAGTATAAGGCATACTGTATTCACTAATGTGAAGTGTTAAAAAGTCAGAATAATTCATCATAAAAACTTGCAGGGTATAATAAAAATTGTACCAGAAATATATAAACTATCACTGCCTGTAGACATGCTTCCTCCCATTTATTTTTTTTTTCCCAAGGAATGGAGATTGACACTGAGGAAAAATAATAAATAAATATACAGTTTGCTCATGGTCGAATAGTGCTAAGCAATTTGTGACAGTTCTCCAGTTCTCTCCAAATCTCACCGCGCTTCCACTATGTTCTATTTCTTCTGACTCCCCAGAGCAATAGAGGGGACAGAAGAGAAAACGCTGTCTCTTCCTGTAAGGAAAGTGTCATATTTTTAGCAAAAACTAAATGTAGAAAAAAATTACCTAAATAAATAATAAAGAAGGTCCACAGCTGTATTTATTAACTCAAATACTGGGCAAAAAGAAATGTTGGCAATTCATATAGATTTTATGAAATGTATATATTTTGAGTAATCCATCTCTTCTACATAGTGCAGTTTATTTTAATTCAGACTATATTACAGGTGATTTGTTTTGGAAAGCATATTAGAAATATCTTCCTCTTTGGAAGTATTCTATAGTTGCCTTCTGTATAATCAGTATGGTATGTAAAATAATATTCACAAGTTATGCGAAAAAAATTGGTAATAAATGAAATAGGTAATGAATGTCTATGGTACAGAATTCCAAAAAGGTTGAAAGACACATTGTACATGGTAAGATTATATGAACATTCCTATTGCTCAGTCCTCTTGTCCCCCTATGCAATGGCAACCAATCACTTTTAGCACATTTACTATTCCTGCAGAGAAATTTAAGCATACTTGATATATTAAAAATCATAGTGCATGAAGTATCCTATTTTGTGTACTGATTTTTCACTTCTTGTCATATAATTTTAGTAGTTACAGAATAGTCCTTTGTAATTTTTTAACTTCTCCCTTATTGATAAATGCTTGATATGTTTCATGCTAGTCATATTTTAGTTTATAGCTTTAAAGAATATTTTACTAAATATTATTATGCTTAGATCATGCCACACATGTCCAAGTATATATATGTAGAAAAATTCCTATAAATGAATGAGTGCATCAAGGGATGGTAGATCGATTACATTAATATCTCTAAGAGTTCACTCTCTCCTGTACCAATGCCCTGTGATATGTGACTTTCAAATTAATCTTAATAAAGAGATGGAGTTTATTTTCCTACTCCCTGATTCTGAGTTCAGCCATGTAACTGGTTTGTGGGCTAGTGCAATGTTGGAGAGCAGGATGCAAATAAAGGCTTGCCTTACCTTTCATGATACTGTGGGTGGACCTGGAAAATATTATGCTAAGTGAAATAAGATATTAAGTGAAAGACAAATATCACACATGATCTCATTTATACGTAGAATCTAATGAACATAATAAAATAACAAACAAAATAGAAACAGAAGTGTAGATACATGGAAGACACTGACAGTTGCCAGAGGTGTAGGGAGACTAGATGGAAGATGGTGAAGAAATTAACTAAACAACATTTATGCATGAATCATGGACATGGACAATGATATGGGAATTGACTGAGGGAGGGGTGGGAATGGGACTGTATGTGGAGGGGGCAGGGGGGAAAAGAGAAGACAACTGTAATAGCACAAATGATTTTTAAAAAAGGAATGATGTGAAAGGCACAAGAGAAAGAGCTAAGTAGTACCAGTTAACAGCCCATCAACAGTATCTCATTCCAGAAATGCAATGGAGGCCAGATGGGACTAGAAAAACCAATCTGCATCACTGATTAATAGTTTCATGAGAGTTCAAAACTATTCTAGGGGCATCCAACGTTTTGGTGTCTCTATGCCACACTGGAAGAAGAAGACATGTCTTGGACTACACATTAAATACTTTGCAAAACATGATCACAAAAAATGTCACAATGTTTTCAGTAAATTTACAGTTTTGTGTTTGGCCGCATTCATAGCCATCCTGGGCTGCATGCGGCTCATAGGCCGTAAGTCAGACACTCCTGGAACCCATTGAATTTGGAATAGTTTGTTACAAAGCATTATTATTGCAATCGATAACTAAGATAAATGTGTGTATATTAAATTTAATAGAGATTGCTTAATAGAGTGATAAGAGATTTTATACTAACCTGTAATGCAATCGAAAACAAAGCAGTATGCCATTAATTTGTTGTTCTCTTCCAAAAGTATAAATGAAAAATAATATTCTAAAGTTGTATTTCTCATAGGTAAGATATTTATGTCAAATTAGAAATTAAAATATAGGCCCAAAAGCAATAAAAACCTCTCCTTGGGGAAAAACAAAGAAGTGAATCCCCTAAATTCAGTTTTTCACCTATCATAGTGTAACCACTGCTTATGCAGAAGTCCATTAAGGGCTCTTTGAATCACCCTTGTGGGTACTGAGGGACATGGGAGATGGATGTAAATGAACATGAACTTGTGCTTACCACTTTGCTATGAGTAATAAAGTTCTTTGTCTCTGAAAAAAAGTGTGTTTTTATAACATATTTTAAATTTTCCATTCAATCTATGTCTACTTTAGGTGATAATTTTGTGCCCATAATCAGTATTTTGAATACATATACATCTTAATGTATTTCAGCATCATTGGTGTACTCTCTACTTATCTTTGTCTACTTTTTGATTTTTGTCATTTTTATTTACTAAACTTTCTTGGGTTACTCCTCTTATATTATTTTGAAATAAACTTTTATTCTAGTGTTCACATTAAGCATTATAAAGAAATTTAAATGAAATGAATCAGTTATACTGAAGAAAAATCAGAACATTCTTTAACTTTGATCAGTGCACTTCTGTCTTTCTTTTTAAGATTTTATTTATTTATTTTTTAGAGGGAGAGGAAAGGAGAGAGAAAGGGAGGGATAGAAACATCAATGTGTGATTGCCTCTCCTGTGCCCCCTACTGGGGTCTTGGCCTGCAAACCAGACATGTGCCCTGATTGGGAATTGAACCAGCAACCCTTTGGTTCATAGTGAGGCACTCAGTTCACTGAGCTACACCATCCAGGGCTACTTCTGTCTTTTTAATGTATACAGAATTTTAGTTGTATGATTCTTTTACTAATTCTCTAAATTAAATCTATTATCATTATCTTTATGTCTTCAAAATTTGTTCTGAGTTATATACATATTTATTAATATTTTAATCAATTTGTATATCTAAAATTATTTTAATGGCATAATATTTCTTCTTTCCCAAATACTGTTTTAAATATTTTCCTTAGCAAAGCCTGTTTTGATAAAATGTCTCTATTTTTTTTTCCTGCAAATGACTTAACTTTAAGTTCAAAAAAATATGGACACAGTTCTAGGTTGACAGTTGCTTTTCAGTTACTGACATTCCTTTTATATAACATAAATATTGTTATAAAGCATTTTTGTTGCTAGAAAGAAAAATTGGTAAAATGCATTGGGAGATAAAAATTACATCTATCTATGAAATAACATACATAAATAAAATATCTAACAAATGCATTGTTTAAATATCACTAATAATCAGGCTACCAACATGAAACAGTGAATAAAGAGAATTTTATTTTGCGTTGCTTCCCTGCAGTGATTTGTAGCATGGGAGAACCAGGACAAGCAGAACCTTTGGAGGATGAAAGACAAGTGAGTCCACCATCTTTTCTTCTAACCTCTCTTAGATGATTCATTTTTATGAGGTAAGCATTAGCATTAGATGGATTATAGAATAAAAAATCTAAAATAATACTTATCATATCATTGGTTGTCTTTCCATTTCTTTCTTTTTTCTTTTTAATTCCATATGTAATAAACACAAAAATGTTTAAGTGCCAATGCTGTTGTCTTCTTTTATTTCCTCCTTTGACCTCTGACACAATTTAGAATAGGTAGGCAACTGACTTTAATGACACTAAAATATGTTATTTTGTAAGTTATATGTGTACATGAATTATATATTGTATTCATATGTATATATATAAAAATAACATATATCACTCATGAATTTCATCTATGTTGTATCCATGAGTAAAATTTGCATGCATTCTTGCCTCTAAGCCAAGTGGAAATCTAATTCAGTATGGTGACTCTGTGTTTTTAATATCTTAGTTTGCCTAGCAAATGATAAACTCCCCTATTTGAAGCCAGTGATGGCCATCATTCTGAGAGAAGTGACCCAATAAATGTATCTAAGAAAGCACCTGATACAGCCTGGCAAGAGAATGTTAGCAGTTGATGGTACTTGAATAAGACACCCAGTACAGCTCTATTCTGCACTAGCAGCTTTGCCTTGGGCAAAATACAAGGTCTGTCTAGAAAATATCCACCCATGTGATAAGAAAAATAGAGACATTTATGGAAGAAGGTACAAGATACAAGAAACATTGTACGTAGGATGAAGATGTCTCAGTCCCCTTCAAAGTAGGCACCTTGGGGTCTCACACAGTTCTCCAGTCTCCATCAGCTGTCATATTTTCCTGAATCTCACTGATGGTCTGAAATCTCTTCCCTTTCAATGGTGTTCTTAGTTTTGGGAAAAGCCAGAAGTCACAAGGCATCAAATCTGGACTGTAGCGGGGCTGAGTCACTTGGGTGATTTGATGTTTTGCCAAAAATATTTGTACAAGACAATGTATGAATGGGTACAGTGTCCTGATGGAGGTACCATTCACCAGCTACCCATAGCTGTGGCCTTCTGAATCACACGGATAGTTTATTCAGAGAAATGTTCAAGCTTAACTCAAAATTGATGCATATTTGTTGCTATACTCGCTCAGTTATTTTGAATGCTAAGGCCACACAACTACACATGCTCACTCAACAGCATCTACCACCCCCACTGACTAGTACAGTAGAGTCATCATTGTTCACACATGTACATTCCAGTCCACTCTCCTTGGCTGCCAGGTGACATCAATGTTGAGTAAACCATTCTTGTTATAGTAACAATGACTAGACTTTTTCCAGAAAGTGTGCATATGTAACATTTCTAAACTGTAGTGTCCACCTCTTTGAACTTCATTCATAATTTTCTTGAAATAATACACAGAAGTCTTCAAATTATAACAGCTGTCATTTTAGAATATTAAGTTATAGATGATACATAGACTTTAAAGTCAAATATACCTAGCTATTTATGGTAAAACTTTATGCTAAAACTTATCTGTGTGAACTTTGGAGCTGTTACTTGATATCTCATCTGAGCTTTTGAACTTGATTTTGTATCTTAATGGGAGTAGGTGTTGGATGATGAAGGGTGCTGAAGATACCTGTGTATAAATGCAATTAATTTAAATTACTTTTTGTAGACAATGGTTATATAAACTAAAAAAAAAATGTGTTTTGAAAAGCCAAGAGTATCACGATCACTGGATCACTGCAGAGGTGATGTTTTCCTAATAATATTTTTAACATGCCTCTGATTTTAAATAAAAATTTTGTGTATATAGAAGATTGTATTGTAAATTAAGATTAATAAAGAATGAAGTAGTCTGAAGCATCTTTAATAAAAGTAAGTGAAAATCAATGCAGGTCCACTAATGCGTAATAAGCCCAGTTCAAATTAAGTAGTTTCTAAGTAGTTTCAATCATGTCATAGCTTTTCTCCACATCCTTTCTCTGTATTTGCAAATTTTGACATTACACTAAATTAAAACATTCATCTAAACTTTTATTTCTTTTTAGTGTTAATTAACATTGCTTTGTGCTCTCTGGACTATTTTCTGGCTCAAAAGATTCTCATAAGCTTTTATTGATTCTGTGTACTCTATAGCCTTTCCAAATAAGTTTTCTACTTTATAAAGAGCAAAAATGGGTTTATAGCATGTTCTATGATTCATATATGCATAAAAATGTCAGGAAATCTTTGGAAATAATATGTTTGTGCATGGTAAAGCAGTAGAAGTGATATACCACTAAAAGTGGTCATTACATGTTTAGTTTTAATTTGCCTCAAAATATATTTCCTAGCTACTTCAGATTCCCCCAGAAAAACTGCAAAATATCCAAATATTAGGCATGCACTCAGTATATTGAATCATAATTGCTAATGATTAAACTACAGAATTTCAATTATTAAAAATCTTGCTGTCTGATTATTCAATATATTAACACATTAGAAGTATTATAGGAATAAGAAACCCACATAGTAATAAAGAATCAATAAGATATGAACAAAGTCAATTTTGAAAATATGTATGTTATAATTTTTATCTCAATATAAGAAATATGAAAATTTATTAACATACACTCTGTATTAATTTTAATGTATTTTAGTGTATTAATAATGACAAAATGCAATTTATATATATTGAGCCAAGCATAGCACTAAGATAGCTGTGATTGTTCTCAGTTTTTAATAAGAGTGAGACTGATTAAATAACTAGACATTTGGTGATAAAACTGGTCACTGATTAAGATAGAATTAAGGAAGAGACATGGTGGAAATCCCAATAAGAATTTGTATATATTTGTTTTTTAAATACAACACTATATATCCCTGGTTTCCGGGAGTGGCTGGACCAGTCTTCTGTATTATACTGCATCAAGAAAGGTTTATGTTATGAAGCAAGAGATTTTGCTTATGTAGATATTAGAATAGTAAATAGTATCATATAGATAATAAAAAAATGTAGAATCAACAAGATATCAAAAAAAAACATATCAAGAAAGAAACTGGGCAAGGGATAGTTAAATTGGAAAGGGAGAGAGACCCCACAGAGGAAGACTACAAATTGTGGAAATCCTTATGGCCAGTTCCCATATATATCCACCTTTCCTCCTTGATAAATGGCAGAAATGCACTTCACTGTCTCCTTTGGAGTTGAATGCTTCTGTCAGACTTATTTGCACTCTCATATGGAACTGGAAGGCATATGTGATTGCTGGTGGGAAACTTTCAGAGCCAGTGAGCAATTGATATTACTTCTCTCATTTTTCTGTTGATATGGGAGCATATATTAAGATTAATAACTGTGATGAGAGACCCCTTAAAGGCACCCAAAACAAACTGATTACATGAAAACTTTGAACATATGGAAATCAAGGGAGTAAGTTAAACTTATTTATTAAATTTCAAAAGATAAGAGAAATATAATGGTGGTGGTAAAAGTAGAAAACATATGGTCTTGGGAAAATAGAAATTTTCATAGATGACTTAATTAACATATTTAATTTTGATATTCAGAAAGTAATAAAATACTATTAAACTACTTTAAAGTAAATTTTATATTTTTATTTACAAATGTATAAATTTACATTATTTTTTATTTAAATCTTGTCTATGAAAACACATTTGTATATATTAGTACTATACAATTAGTTTTTACTTATGTAAATGTATCACTATTTTTGAGTTACTTAAAGTATTTGAATGCCCATTTTGATGATAAAAAGCATATGTTGATTAATTCATAGCAAAGATTGACATATAGTAGTAATATTAAAAATGTAATTTTTTTTTATGTTCTGGTCACAAGTGAAGAGGAAATGAAGTGGCAGTTAAAAGTATATAGTTATGTAGTACATATAATAGTGGATGCAATTAACTTATTATTTTTAATATTTATTGAATGACTTTCACTATAGTAAATAATAAACAATACAAATTGTCAAAGGAATGTAATTTATTCTACCTCCTAGATAGTGTATCTGTAAATATGGGAGTATAGATTTTAAAAATCACAAAGAGACCACTATGTCCATTATTTTACTGGTAATAAATTATGTTTTACCCACAAAAATTTGTTTCCATACATAATTCCATGAAGCAGCAAGTGTCAAATAAAACTAGATGATCTATGATTCACATAATAGCAATTTCAAAAAAAGATAATTAGAAACAAATATGGAAGACACAAGGTTAAAAAAAACAATAGACTAACTACTCTTGGTTTGAAGCAATAGTTGAGTCTAAAAATTATAAACCTTCCTCACTGGTGTGGCTCAGTGTATTGAGCACTCAACTGCAAACCAAATGGTCGCCGGTTCAGTTCCCAGTCAGGACACATGTCAGGGTTATGAGCCAGGTCCCTAACAGGGGATGTTCTATAGAGAACCACACATTGATGTTTCTTTCCCTCTCTTTCACCTTCCCTTACCCTTTCTAAAAATAAATAAATCTTTAAAAAATAAAAATTATAAACCTTTATGAGATATAGGCAAGCTTAAGGAAAAATAAAGAGAGATATTCACCCATGTTATCTTAGAAGATTCCTGAATTCTAAATATTAAATGGAAAGGAAAGAAAATATTTTAAGCATCCTTATAAACAAATCATTTAGTAAAATAATCCAATGTATTAAATTTCTCATCTCTAACACCAAAAGGTAGATTTTTAATATATGAAAAGACTTCTCTATTCAAAAATCATACATCAAATTAAGATAGTATTATATTTTTATAGATCACTTTCTCAGGTTGTCAAATTTTTTAAAATATATAAGTATTCAAAGTCTATGTTGAGATGCAATGCACTTGCAGAACATACTTTACAAAAAAACTCTCACAGAAAATAAAATTAATGAAGAAAAAATACATCAATATAAAAGACAATGAGGAGTAAATTAAGAGTGCTAAGTAAACCAGGTGATGAAAGACAAATACCATATGGTCTCACCAATAAGTGGAACCTAATAAACAAATAAGTAAGCAAAATGGTACCAGAGACATGGAAATAAAGAACAAACTGACAGTGACCAGAGGAAATGGGAGAGCAGGATAAAGGGGGAAAGCAGGAAAAGCGTCAAGTCAAGGAACATGTTTAAAGGACCCATGGACAAAGACAGTGAGGTGGGGGGAGAGACTGAATGTGGTAGATTGTGGGTAGTTAAGGCAGGGGAGAGTAATGGGGGAAAAAGGGGGACAACTGTAATTAACAACAATAAAAAAAGAAAAAAAAACAAGAATGCTTACCCGTAACAATGGCTTAAAAGTTTTATATTGGTAACATACACTTTTGAATCAAAAAAAAAAATAAATAAACCCTGTTTTGGGCTAGAAAGATCTGTATTATTTTAATAGACATAAAATATTTAAAATATTAAACTACTACTTACAAAAAATATAGGAATGTTTCTTCACAAAATAAGGAATCTGTGTGTCAGAATTCTTTATATTACTTTGATTAAGGTTTCAAATTTATGCCATGCATTTGAATTTAATTTTCCTTTCTTTCAGTCATGGGGATTAGGTACTGAATGAGGATATGCTAATCTGAAAGAATAGCAACTAGTCATCCTGGAGAGGTGTCTAAACATGTAGTTTTTTTTTTAGGTTTTTTTTTAAGAAGAAATCCTGTTTTTAAAATAGATTTTTCAGTAAAAGAAAACGTTTTGAAAAAAATTATAATACAAGTAAAGGTCAAACCTACCCTCATTACCTAAACTAAGCCCCCTTGATTTTCTACTCTGATTGCTTTTTGAAATCATACCTATCTAGTGGCCTGTCACAAAGCCTTTTTTGCTTGTCCTCTTCTTATTTTTCACCATGGTGTTTTATTAAAAAATAATTCTTGTATAAGTATATCTTTCTTCGTTCTTCTTCAGCATCGGTTATGCTGGCTCTTAGGTCTGGTTTATACTCTCTTTCTGGTGCTCTGAACCATAAACACCTTGTTTTCTACTTATGTAAAAGGATGTGTTAAAACTGTTTACTTTTTTTCCCACAGCTTCCAGTTTTCTCTTCCTTTAAACTTTCTTTTTTAAACATTTGCTCTCCTTTTCTGCAGAGTTAGAAAAACAAAAAGCTGGAAAAAAGAAAGGCAAGTAGGTAGAAAAGAAGAGAGGAAGGAAGGGAGTGAGGGAAGGAAGGAAGGAAGGAAAGAAGGAAGGAAGGAAGGAAGGAAGGAAGGAAGGAAGGAAGGAAGGAAAGAAGGAAGGAAGGAAGGAAGGAAGGAAAAAACTAAACAGAATATTAGAACCTAAACATTTTTGACTTCCAATTTTAGCTCTTAACTTTAGTACATTTTTCTGTCACAGAAGTACAAAACCCAGTGCAAAAGTAGCTACTCAAAGATTAAACATTGAATTAGGGTATGTTCTATGCATTTTTGTTTCATGTTCCTTCTTTATTTCCCACATACGATCAGTCATCAAAACCTCTGACTATCAGCCCATAACTACTTCTTTAAAAATAAAGCATAATCTGACAACATGATTAGCTTGTTCATTTTATCTCCAGGTTATATCTAAAGAAAACTCTCCATATTCTATAATCACTCATCTATCTTAAACATACATAAGCCTTTCTAAATTTGTTTCCATTTAAAATCTTCCATAAGTTTTGATGATTTATTCAATAGTTTATAAACTCCTTAAATCCTTTAATCTATGACTTTCATTGAATAGTTTGATTTTTTGTGAGGACAGTGACTATGTCTTATCTTTTATATCTATAGCACTTCTTTAAATAATTGAAATAATATATATTCTCACAAGCTTTTGTAACTTGATTTAATTTGCTAAAAACTTAAATTAGATTAAATTTCATGTAGCTTGATATATTCTAACAATTATTGAAATTTCCTTCTGTATTATTTGCTTCTACCTGCAAAATCATGGATATTATGTTTTTATTTTAGTTGATCAAATGTGAAAAAATATGTTGCATATTGATGCAGTCCCCAACTCTTGGAGTCCACATCATTATGGATGAAATATGAGACAAATTCGCACGAACTACAGAGTCCTGTGGCGGAAAAGGGATGGCATGGCTTTTTTCTCAAGGGGAGCAAAAGCCTTGGCCCTAGCTCCACTGAGCTTTTATTGTCTTACTGGACACATTAGGAGAAGGTCCTCATTAACTATGCACAGGCTCACTTTAGGTAGTTACTTTATACAGTAAACAAAGGAGAGGATGCTGGTAATCACATCACAGTAGAGGGATATTTGCAAGTGAAAAGGCAAAAGTAGTTGGACCTCATCCTTGGAAGGTTTAGCATGATTTTTAGGAAGTGCTTTGCATTAAATGTCCTCAATTCAGGGTGAGGGAGCTTTAGCAAAAAGCAAGACTCATAGCATCCTAGGTACATTGCAGGCCTGATTCCCTACAGAAAAACCTATCCGTGGGCGTGGGTCCTGTACATCTCCCAGTGGGAGCTGGGCCCACTCCACGCAGAGCGGCCTCCCACAGCATATAAGAACAATTTTATGTTTTCTGTTGTATTTTGAGGTTTAATATGATTGACTAACTAAATAGTTGATGAGATTGGCTATACTTTGTAAAGAATATAATATAAAAAGTTTACATATCCTTTTTAATTTTATCAAGCTATTTATACATATAGGTATCCATTGTTGGTTCATTTTTGGCCTTTTAGAAAGATATGTTAAAGTCCCAACCCCCCCAAAATGTGATTTTTTAAAGTGAGGTTCATACAAAGGTAATAAATTAAAATAAAGACATTAGGGTTAGTGCTAATCCAACTTGACTGGTATTCTCATTAAAAGTGGAGAGATGTGGTCACAGAGAAAGACATGCACAGAGACAAGACTATGTAAAGAGACACAGACACACCACCATATAAAGGTGGAAGATTAAAGTGATATATCTACAATCCATGGAACATGAAAGATTGCTGACAAATCACCAGAAGAAGTTAGAAGAATGGCATGGCACAAATGCTCCCACACAGCCCTCAGAAGAACCAACTTCAGCAAACTTTTGATTTTGGAATTCTGCCCTCAAGAATTGTAAAACAATAACATTCTGTTAGTTTCAGCCACCTAGTAGTCTGTGGTACTTCATTATATTATCTCTAGGTTTTCTATCTATTATCAATCATCTATGTATCTATCATCTATCTATGTATCTATCATCTATCATTTCAGTTGCATTCCTTCCTTATAATTATGTCAACCCTTATTTGATCAAAGTTGGTTGTTGCTAAACCTCTTGTAACTGCTACGTGTACATTATCTAATGGATGTATTTTATTTTGGGGAAAGATTTCCCATAATCAGGTTGCTGAGCAGCTTGCAAAGTTAACAAGATATTTGATGTCACGAGTATGTTTTGCAATATAGTCTTTTTATAAGCCAGCCCTTGGTCTCAACTTGGATCACCTGACCCAGGCCTCAGGAATGGAAAGTGATAGGCCACCTACATGAGCACCAGCCCTACAGGTGACAGCAGCACTGAGGGATAAGAGGGAGTCAACACAGGGGACTATGCTCTTCACTCAGCTTTTATTAATGCAGATTGAATCCAAATCCATATAAGCTAGTAACAATAATAATCAGTGATAATATCACACATGAGAATTGCAGGATAATGACCCCAAGTTCCAAGAGTTCAGGTCAGGTCCAGGTCCTGGAGGGCAGTTGATGTCTTTCAAGCAAGTCAGAGGGACAGAAGTACAGTGGGGCTCTTTATTTCCAGAGGTTGGAGATAAGAGACATGCTATCCGGGTGCATTATCTATGGTCTGAAGTACTGCTTTTATGTTTCTTTTGGTTGCAAAATCATGTTAACTTTTACACAATTTTATAGACTTTTTTTCTTAACTTAAATATGCACATGTTGTTTTCTTCAGCCCCAGTTGGCACATGTATATCGATACATCAGCTGTGACAGGCACATGTTGACATCAGCTCTGATTGACGTATGTCATTTTATACAACCTCAATAAGCACGTTGTTTATGTTGCCCTGCTACACATGCTCCGTGAGGGTGGTGTTACCCTTCAGATACACATACCGTTTACCACACTCCACTGCAGGTGTTGAGAGGCCGCATTATCCTCCTGAGTCATTGCTCTACTGCGCATGCTCTAAACATGGCTTCAGGTCCTAATCTCTGCATTCGAATTTTTAATTGCATGGCTCTTCTTTAACTTGTTGTTACTTAAAATGATAACCTCTTGGGTTGTGTGGGTACAGATGGGTTTTCAACCTCAAGCTGTTTCAGGACTAGACTTTCTCATTTGTTCTTGTGGGAGGCCTGAGATATCAGAAAATACTATCCCTTAACAAGAGATAATTTTATTTTGGGAACTTACAGATTTTTTTCTTGCCCCTGTACCTTCTTCATCAGAGCAATCTTGCTTTGTAATAACACCCCTGAGTTAATATTTGAGGCTCAAAGATTGGAGATCTTAATTCCTGTTCTCATGAATTTAATGTGTAAATTTTCCCATCTATACCCTAGTGATTTCCTCTGTACATAGTGACAATTGGTATATCACACACAAAAATTGTCACCATCACATTCCAGGATGAATGCCTATTCATAAGTCATTTATATGATTAAAGTCCCTCTATGGATGCATACACATATACAAAGACATGCACACTTACACACATGTGTACATAAATGAGCCTGGATATATCGGATTTTGAAAAGAGGATAGTATGGCATTTATTGAAAAAAATATGATGTATGGTAATTGAATTATATTTGATGAAGCAATCATCTTGAAATCAAGTATTTCAAAAAATGTCAGTTTGTGTAAATGGCATGCTCTCAAGTCAAGTCATTCACTCTCCAGTAAACTTAAAGGCAAATTTTATTTTGCCCAGTTTGACAACTCTGGAAAAATATTATAAGTTAATGCTGACAGTACCAATTGAACAGAGCAATGTAGCTGTTGAAATATAAAAATAGGTAACATGAATCTACCTTACTGAATACATTTGTGATCGCTCACCCAGACTGTTTCACCTCTGTCACTGGTAGGTTAGAAGAATGGCAATGGGGTAAATATCCACATATCTTCCAGGTCAGAGACCAGAAAGCCACGTCTAGATTAAGAATGTCAATACTGTTAGGAAAACTAGTGCAATGTAACAAATGATCAAAAACTGGTCAAAGTAGAAATGCTGAAATATTATCTCACTTCTCTCATCTAGAATAAAGTACATATTTCTCTCACCTCTAACTTCAAATGTCCAATTACAAAAATATACTAGATTGTTGGACAAAAGTGGAATATTATGGCATTCTTTGTTTAAATGATCAGAATTCAATTTTTTCTAAAAGTTCACATTTATTTTTTCAATCTATTTCTTATTACTTATGGCATGACCTGAAATATGATTTTTTCTTTCCACAAAATAGAAAATGTAAATATCTTAATTAACAAATATTAATGGATGAATCTTAGTGGGTGAATGTCACAATAAAATCTGACAAAGAAATTTGATGCACATGATATGATCTTTTGTGATTCTAATACTAATAATATTCCTCTACTTTTAAGCTCTCCATTAATGATATGCCACATTCCTAATATTGTTACAAGTAAATAAATTAAAATTAAAATAAAATTAGTTCTATAAATCAAAGATATTCCAATGCTTATGTGTATGTGTTTAATACTTAGATGATATCTAAATTAGCATGAAACATGATTTTTAGTTTTTTTTTTAATTTGGTAAATTATGTACTGACTTGTTCATTTCTACTTGCTTTGCTACGTACATTTCACTAGGATGCCTCATATTTATTTTCTATGAGTGTGTGGCTAAGTGAGCATGAATAAACAATAAAGAAGGTCAATTGTTTTGGAAAATTAAATACATCATTTTGATAATTTTTACTTGTACTTTTTGTTTTTATTTTTGTCCGTTTGGAGAGATGATGAAAGAGTATGCAGCCAGAAAGTGTAGGAGAAGAAAGAATTATGGAAATTTGTCAGAGAGTGAAATAATAGGTTTAAATGTTACTTTAAAAAATTTTTGTGCCTTGCTGGCATAGCTCAGTGGATTGAGCGTGGGCTGCGAACCAAAGTGTCGCAGGTTTGATTCCCAGTCAGGGCACATGCCTAGGTTGCAGGCCACAGCCCCCAGCAACCACACATTGATGTTTCTCTCTCTCTCTCCTTCTCCCTCCCTTCCCTCTCTAAAAAATAATAAATAAAATCTTAAAAAAAATTTGTGTGTTATTTGCCAACTTTGAAAATCTCATAATTAGAATTCTCATAGAATTGCTTATTACCTAAACTATTACTTTTCCCTTCAAATGTTGTCTCTAATTTTACTTACTATTCCTTCATCAGAGTTTCTTTACAATTAATCCTTCTGTGGGGAAGTTCTCTCAGATGAGGATGCTTAGAAGCCAATGTGCTCTTTTATATATGACTGAATTTTTGATCTATGTTCAAAGCATATGCTTGTGGCAAGTAGTTTGTTCTTCATCAGTTTCTAAATACATTAAAAAAAACATAACTGCAGGGCTGTACAGATTCCTTGTTCTCTCAAGACAGTTAACATTTTATTTAAGAACATATAATATCAGGGCATATCTTCTTATATTAAACTATTAAACTCTTACAATGTTTCTATTCAATCATTTCAAACCTCAATAATAATTCTATGCTTAAGGAGGTCTGAACAATGACAACGTTAAATTGTGTGTGATTTCATATTTTTCAGAGAAGAAATTTAATGAAGATGGCATTTTAAAGGCTTTAAATATATTTTGTTGGCACTTTGCCTATGGGAATAAATTCTGCAACCTTTAAAACTAACATTTCTTCTTTTCCTAGGTAGCAACCTGATATACTATCATTATTTGATATCATATAAGCTCCTGGTTTTAATAGATTTAGTCACTTCCATTGCAACTATTATAAATGTGTATTTCACCACTCTGAATTGAAATTATTGGGCTATCTCCCCTCTGAAAAAAAGTTTAAATTGTGTCAACAAGGTATAAATCCATTCAGAATTGGTATCCATTGATAAAAGAAATGCATCCCTGAATAAAGCTGTGCAGGTCCTCAGCTGGGCGATGGGGTTTCCTTGCAGATTGACCCACATTTTGAAAACATTTGTTTTTACTATAATAACTTTTCTCTTCAAATACTCTACAATTTAAGTTAAAAACTCCCATGGAAGCAGAAATGTGTTGCCCACAAGTCTATATTTCAAAGTGTGAAGTCACTATGTCAAGTACCCTAACGTGGGACATCTGTAAACACAGAATTTGGAACAGAGAAAGTACGTCACCATTGAAAGTATTCTACATTTACAGTTTTATTGTTCACTTTTCATGCAAAAATACTGTGTGAAACTTCGATTCTCAAATCCAGATTCACACATGTTTGCACACTGGGTTTGACTTCATCCCAATCTGCTGAGCAGTGGAATCTGGCACTTGTATTAAACACACACACACACACACACACACACACACACACACACACACACACACAAAAAAACTTAACCACAACACTGTTTACAAGATCTCCTGAAACATCTGATGAAGGGCTGAGTTGGTGATACAGGAAATGACGCAGATTGCCCAAAAAGCAACTCTGGACAAATGTCTTTTCGCTCACCAGTCACAAAATCCCTAAATCATTGAATAAGTACTACAGGACTTGTCTTAAGCCATTACAAAGAAAATGTATTATCTTATGCTGGCTAGCTTAAGTCAAAATGAAAAGACAACTTCCCACAGTCCTAGGAACTCCCCAGGTACTGGTGGATATAAGAAATCAACATGAAAAAAAATTATCATATCCACCAATGCTGCTTAATTCTGCACCCCATATTTGTGCTTTATATGTCTTACACTATGGTTGAACTATACAAAGCAGAAAAAAAATATCAATCAAAGTCCTCCAAGTTCTCTTTATTGGCCTGCAAATCACCTTTTCCAGGGCAATGGCAAATAAGCATAGCAGAAGGGTACTGATGGCTTATATCAGATAACTGTTACCTTAGAGTTTGAATAATAAACATTTTAGAACCCTTTCATGACTACCATCCCATTCCCACAATTGAAAATTGACTCATTCTCTGTACTTCCTGCCACAACTAATGCTTCCCTCAATCAGCCAGTTTGTTTAAGTTTATGCTCCTCAGTAGTAATATTAGATCAATTTCTATTGGGCAAAAAAATGGTAAATTTTAATCTTTAGCACTGGTTTTATGATATGAATTTGTGGTTTTAGACTCTATCTATCATCTATCTATCTAATATCTATCATCCATCATCGATCTACCATTATGTACCTGCATCAAAATCTGAGAACAGGACTATGAATGTTAACTTTTCAATTGTCATAGACATAATATTTGACATTGTGGGGCCTTATGGAAATAAACAATTAAGCAAATAAATATAATTATTATAATTATGTTTATTGCAACATTTATGAAAACAAATTTTATAGGAATTAGCCAAGTACTCAAAGAAAGAAAGGATGGAGTATCATTTAACATAATTTGTCAAGAAGGACCTTTTTGAAGAGCTGACTAAACACCTGCTCCAGTAGTCAAATGAAAAGTGTGTTTTTCTAGTTTATATTTCATTTCTATTTTGTGGTATCACCCATGGAAGCAAAACTGTATATGTGTTTATGTGAATTAAATGCTATTTTAAAATTTATATTTCTGAAACCTATTCAAGTTTTATATTCAATGCTATACTTTCCAAGTTAACAGACTTTCATGTGATTAAAATTCAAAAGAACTATTTCCAAAATGTGAGTGATTTCTTTCTATTTAAAATGTTTTGACAGAGACAATTATTTGAGCAGAAGAAACTTGATTCAGAAATAATTATTATTTCACATAAGCTGAAAAATCCCATTACTTTTGTCATAGTCTCTAAGGGAGAAGTTGATCAACATACATAAACACTTCATACAAGAACACCCTAAAATACTTTATTTGACAAATATACCTGTTCAATTACATTTTCTAAGGTTTGTTTTTTTTTCTATGACAAAGTAGGTGTTTCTTTTCTCAATAAATATAGTATGAGTACCTATTTCACAGTCTAATGATACTCATTTTCACTATATAAACTCAATTTGCATGGAAATAGAAACGACAAGCTCTTGGATGAGCTGAAGAATAGAACTTAGCCCTAGGATCTTTTAGGTATTGTGGCTAAACCACAATTATGCAACTAAATCAGTGGAAAGAAACAGAAATGGTAGCTTTTATATTATCAAATGCCTTATTCATTTGGCAGTATTCATTATGTATGATTTCAAACTTTCCAGTTTTTATCATTCTCATTTGTCTTTATGTTCTAATTAAAGACATTCTAGAGTGTTGGAAATGAGATGCTGAGTATGAGCAAAATAGTTCCATTTCTGATGAACAGATTCTGGAGACAGATAGCTGTTGATAGTTGCACAACAATGTGAATGTACTTAACACGACTGAATTTACACTTGGAATAGTTACAACAGCAAATTTTGTTGTGAATATTTGAGCACAATAAAAATGGCTACATCCTACTCACCATGAGAATGCCACAAGTACTCAAGTAGTTAAAATGTGAGCTCTCACATCAGATTAGGCGGGCTCAATTTCTAACGCCACACTTTTTAAATTTAGTAATTTTAGCCAAGTTACTTATCTGACTCTGATTTTCTTCAACTCTGAAGTAAGCTTCATATTAGTATCTAATTCAAAGGATAGTTGTGAGAATGAGGTGCCACATAAAATTTCTAACTTCCATAGTAAGGACCTTATATAAAACAATACAATATTCTAAACTTCCAACTCTAATGTCTATAATCAAGGATTTGTTAAAACACTGCATTTTATGATATGCTCCATAATTTATATTTCCATTTTCCAATGATTAAACAATTATTTTGGTGAAATTCAGGGACCACTATAACATTTCATTGATGTTCTAAGGATCTACTCCTCACAGAGACCAATTACACGTTGATAGAGTTTGAGGTGGCCCAGGATTACAGAAAGTCCCTGGGTAAATGCCATCTAGTGTCAAAATCCTACAGTAATATGCTGATATGAAACACTCTGTACACCATGGCCATAGGTATTATTAACCAAAAAGACACATATCCATAGCCACAATTTGATTTCCACAATTATGTTTAAACATATCCATGTATACTTTTGTTTTATGATCTGCTTATAAACATGTATAAGACCATCATGTTTCATTTATTTCTAATGATGAACTACTTTAGAATCTCACAAAAACTGTGTCATCAAAATTTTATGCTCTGCAATATCATTCTAACAATTTCAACATCTGTCTTCTTTAAAATGGCTTGAAAGAAAAGTGAACACTCAAAAAACTTTTGCTCACTATTGTGTTTTGTTTATGGTCTTTATTTTGCTGATGTAAGGAGCATATCAATTAGTTTTTACTTAAGAATTAAAAAAGTAAAATATTTGTAAATGAAACAATTGTGAAATAATACAAAAATAATACTATTACCATATTTTTCAGACTATAAGATGCACATTTTCCCCCAAATTTGGGAGGAATAATGGTTGTTAATGTTGCTGTTGAGTTCTGTTTACATTTACATTGGTGAAATAATATGTTTTTATGTTATTAAATATTTTACCACGTTTTTTTGTTTCAAAAATTTTTCCTTGTTTTCCTTTTCTAAAACCTAGATGCACGTTATGGTATGAAAAATACAGTAATGCATAACATATAAAGCATGTAAAGCATGTAAAGCATTAAAAAATATGTAACTTTTCCTATATTTGGTAGATTAAAAAGAAAAAAATAATTGTTTAAATAATGATTGCCCCATTGATTTAAATTTTAACTAAATATGTAAATATCTTGGACTCTTCTGCAAATGAAATTTCAATATTAATGATGTATCATTTCTGTGTAAAATTTAATTTGGATTTGATCTAGTTTTGGTAGAGTTTCCTCATTTTAAAAGAATAATCTTTAAAAAATCTATACTAACTAAAATAAACTTAAATAATAAAAACATAATTACGTATGTATACATTTGTATATGTGCATTGTATATACATACATATGCATACATAGGTGACCTTTGAACAATGTGAGGGTTAGGGGCCTGGAACCAGCATATGTTGGGGTCTGCCCTGCCTGGTTTCAGGAAGCTGTAACCCCCCATGGCTAAGGCTGAGTGGAAGATCTCCAGATCAGGATCCACTAAGGAGACAAGCTTATCTCCCTGGCTTAGGAACACTGCCTGCTCCTTGCCTGGCCCCCATTGCTTGGTCAGTTAATTAAAGACAGATAACATTTCTTAGAGGAGAATGGATCTAAGACAGGCACGATCATATAGGAAGAGGCCCTCAGGGAAGAGACTCAGGGAGCTGAGGAAATGAGGGGGTGGTTGACCCTGCCCCTTCAGCTTTGACAAAGCCTGAGTCCTTGTTCTGGCTGTGAGAAATTCAAATCTCCTGGCTGCCTTTGTCTCCTCTGCCTAATTCAGGCCTGTGGATATAAGAAGGGGAGGTACAATCCAGACCAGAGTCTGTGGACCCCCGGAGTAATTAGACCTGGGGCATAGAATATACAAGATCCTGTGAAACCTGCTTGCTGAGGATGCTCTTGAATTAGAATATGAAGGCACGGGCAGGAAATGAAACTAGCTTTTAGGTCCTGTAGCTTTTAGATGATAAAACCCCAAACTCAGTGTGAGACTTTTCAGCTCTTTGAGAGTTACCTACTCATTTGATGTTCCCTGCCAGACTGTAATCAACAAACTGTATCTGTATTCTTCATAAAAACCTGTTGGGGTGGAAAGGTGCAGCGTTCCCCCCTTGCAGGAGTGGCCATTCTGTCTTTATTCCTCCACAGGACTCGGTAGTCCATGAGTTTGTTTCTCGTGTCTCAAGCATCTGCAGCACTCGAAGTCACCGCAGGCTGGTGACTGCCTCAAGTGTAATAAAACATTTACATATAACTTATATTAGTCCTTCACATATTAGGATTTCCAACTGCAGATTGAAAATATCACATAGTTTATTCACACTAGTTGAAGTAGACATGTTCTATAACATGACCACCTACACCAATTTAGCAGACACTGAACCATTGCTCCTAGGGAACATACACACTTGGAACCTCTGATGACATTATTCTCAACTGACCAATATATAACCTTATTTTAAATTTTTCTGCTTGAAGACACCTTATTTAATATATAGGGTGAGGCAAAGTAAGTTTACAGTGGTCCTCATCAAAATAATACAATAATTAATGAGTAACAATGCCATAATAAACACAGTGCTTTGCATACTCACAGCTATAAAACTACTTTTGTCCCACCAATTATATTGCTGATTCATTAACATTGAAGTGCTAATAGCCAATAGCACTTTAACTCAGACCTGAATGCATGTTTTATCAGAGAGTCTCATCAACTCACATTCCTTGAGTTTAGGAATACTCAGCACTTCAGAACTATGCATGGTGGACATTTTAAACAAAGGAAATTACCAACAACTGCAAAAACAACAAAGCACAAAGCATAGAACTGCATAGACCATGAAAAAAAGAACTGCTATGAAAAGATGGACAATTGCCTTATTCAACATCTGCCAGGAACACGCATGCACATGGGTGAAAAAGTTTTCACCTTGCTGCACATGGCTACAAGTGAGTGACCATAAAAGTACTGCAAATGTTGACTTTGGAGTGACAAATAAAGAAACATTTGAAAGTAGAAAAATCATAAATATGGAATCTGCACATAATAAAGACTGGCTGTACATGACTGTACATATACTCATTGAAATTTTACAACTCAAGTCCACAGTTATCAACAGCAATAATGCAATGTATATTGGAGAGATGAGTATGCCTCTGTAAGTGCTATTATTTTCTAGAGCAAATGTAGTTAATAATACAAAAAGATTAAGAAAAATAGAGAGTATACTAAGACTTTCAAGCCTCCAGATATGTTGCAGCCAAGAGGAATAATTGTTTTTATGTTTTTTATTTTATTTTTGTTGTAATGACTTTCAGAAAATTTATCAAAAAAACATTGCTCTATTTTTATTTTTGGGGTTGGATAACTTGAAATAGTTAAATACAAGAAAGTCATTTAGTTTAAAAGTTTGTTTTATTTCACAGAAGAGGAATACTCATTGCTCAAAGAAAAGAAGTTTTGATATCTTGTTATTTCTTTCCTATTTAAAAAGGAAGAAGTCACCTGGCTGGCATAGCTTAGTGGATTGAGCGCGGGCTGTGAACCAAAGCATCGCAGGTTCGATTCCCAGTTAGGACATATGCCTGGGTTGCAGGCCACAGCCCCCAGGAACCGCACATTGATGTTTCTCTTTCTCTCTCTTTCTCCCTCTCTTCCCTCTCTAAAAAAAATAAATAAATAAATAAATAAATAAATAAATAAATAAATAAATAAATCTTAAAAAAATAAAAGGGAAGAAGTCTGAAATATAATTTAAAAGTGTGTTTCTAGAAAATTCATCATTTCAGCAACAAAATTATATAATTCTACCTGATCTATTAGCCAATAAAATTCATAAATATAACTGATTAAGATGACTCTTCCAAAATCCAATGTCTCACTTTGTCGTTTCATTAATGCATTTAAATGGGTGGAACAAAAACATACTACTGGAAAAACACTTCAAAAATTTCAAAACATTCATCTCATCTAAGCATGTATAATGTACAGCATAATAAGAAAAATTGTTGGAAATGTTCATCACAAAAATTCTAATTACATTTAGGTATATATTCTTAAAACAAATGTAGAAATATGAGATAATTATGAACATGCTCCATATAAAATATGTAGATACTTTCACAAGTAACTTGAATAAGACAGATTACTACTCTTTTTGGAATCAGGTTGTATAAGGACCCTATTGGTGTAAACATTTTGACTAATTTGAATAATAACTAACTAAATATTGACTGCACCAACTGAAAAGTGGCGTGCTAAGTAAATAACTCAGATCAGGAGTCAAGAATCAGTACATACATATTTGCTTTTATTTTTACATCACTTTAAAAGGAATAAACTTAAGGTTGGAAACAGCATATATTTGTTATCATAGTCAGGGTAGGGCAAAAGTAGGGTACAGTTGTCAATACATGAAACAGTGCTTTTCTTGTTTAAATATATATTAATTATTGAATTGTTTTCCAACAATCAACTATTAACATTTCATCCCAACCTGCTATACATATATATATGTAAAAAAGTAATCTAAAGGAATATAACAAGTTTTTATAAGTCTAATTCATTGATTTACAAAGTTTTTAGTAGTAAAACAGTGAGATAAAGAAAAGATAGACAAAAAAGTTTTTGTAACTCCAATGCATTTACTATGATTAGTAAACAAAAGAAAACAAAAGAAACAAACAAAAAAAACAGTGTAGAGTGAAGGTTTCTACAATTCTAATTTCATACGCAAGACAAATTTCACAACACTTTTTTATTCACATGGAATTAAAACATCCATAGATATATTTATATATTTCTAGTTCTCTAGTTTTCATTAAAAAGCTCTGTAATGAGATTTATTTTTTTATATACACACACACAAGAAGGATATGCATTTGTCATTTCACAGTACATCTTTTATTTAGAGAATTTTTGGTAGGCAGACAGCATTTGAAGCAGTTAGAGAACTGATTTCATGGGTTTGTCATGCAGAAATCAATACATTTCACAGTTTGGCTTGAATTAATGAAAACAGCTGCAATAATGCAAATAATGTCAAAGGCCTTTTAGATGTTTCTAATGAACAAAATGAATAAAAATAAAAATGCTTCCAAATGTGAACTTGACATTTCTTTTTTATTTCACAAGGTCACACAAAACTATAGCAAGTATGCCTGAATCAATAATTTGGCATCACATAAAATTTTTAAAATGCTGTTTTCTTGATAAGAACAGATTTTTGTTTAACACATCATATATACAGTTGTAAAAATACTATGTATTTGTTGCTTTTTGTTCTGTTCTAAACTTTCACATTATGCTCTTACTTCTAGTCTTCAAAACAGAAAATACTAAGTTCTTCTAACTAGAAAATACTTAATAAAAATTAAAAACAATAAAAATGATTCTCAATGTATATTTATAATTATAAAATGATATTAAGAACATGACTTATAAATAACAGAATGAATAACTTATAAATATTTATTAGATTAAATAATAATGGAACCAATGAAATGGTATAACTGGTTCAAACTCAGCAATTAAAGAGGAGTGAAATACACATGGAAAGCCCTGGCTGGCGTAGCTCAGTGGATTGAGCATGGGCTGGGAACCAAAGTGTCCCAGGTTCGATTCCCAGCCAGGGTACATTCCTGGGTTGCAGGCCAGAACCCCCAGCAACCGCACATTGATGTCTCTCTCTCTCTATCTCTCTCTCTGTCTCTCATCTCCCTCCCTTCCCTCTCTAAAAATAAATAAATAAAAAATCTTAAAACAAAAGAAATACACATGGGATAACAGAAGATCAATCTTGAAAACATTATGCTAAGTGAAAGAAACAAGTGAAAAAAAAACCCTCCTGTTTTATGATTTCACGCTAAAATGTCTGGAATATGCAAATCTGTAGAGACTAAGTTTTGCCTAGAACTGGGGCAGCAAAAGATGGGAGGGGAATGTGAGAGTTAATGCTAAAGCCTGTGACCTTTTGGGGGCAATGGGGATAGTAAAAATAACTAAAAATTTTTGCAATGGTTATAAAACTTTGCATGTGTTAAAACCATTAAACTGTACACTTTAATGGGTGATTCATAGGTACATAAATTATATGTCAATAAAGATGTTTAAATAAAAAATAGCAAACCACAGCTACAGAGTTTTACATAGTCTGTCAAAGAAATGCTCGACCCTGGCTGGTGTAGCTCCATGGATGTAGTGCAGGCCTGCAAACCCAAGGACTACCAGTTCGATTCCCAGTCAGGGTACATGCCTGGGTTGCAGGCCAGGTCCCCAGTAGGGAACATGTGAGAGGCAACCACACATTGACGTTTCCCTCTCTTTCTCCTTCCCTTCCTCTTTCTCTAAAAATAAATAAAAATCTTTAAAAATTATCAAAAATACTAAAACATGTTTGCTAATAAATAAAAATATAGGGCAATAAAATCTTGCTCTTTGGGATTAATTTTCAACTCAATAGAATTTGCAAGTTTATATGTAACTTGACAGTGAGTGAGCTCTTTTCAAACAGTAAAAAACAGCCAATTATAAGTTTCACCTCCTAGAATATTACCAAGTAGACTTATTAAACAATTTCTCAGTGAGCTATAAAAGAACCTGCTACATATCCAAATTTGCAATATATTTTTCTTAACTACTATAAAATAACAAGTATCCACCACAGATAAATAGAAAAAATTAATATATAGATTTTGAATTTGTGCTAAGTAAGTGTCTGCATGTTCCTCTTTTTAAAAAATTGCAAGTATTGAAATACTTTTCTTAACTGCTCCTCTGCTCCCTTTATGACAATATATAATCTCAGATGATCTTTTTTAAATCTACACAAATATACTCACTTCACTGGTCTCATTTTGTTTTATACATGATCATGTTCATAGATGCAACAATAAGTGATCATTAATGCATATAAATCATATGGGATATAATATATAGGAAATTTGTAAGGAATTTGAACATTTAAAAGACTTCAGTTACTTGTCTTTCTACCCTGTCACCATGAAAGCAGACTCAGTAATCTGTTGAATTATCATTTGTATCAAGTAGAAATCTACAAAGCAAACTTCCAGATATAATTAAATAACAAATCACATAGCCAAACACAGGTCAGTATCCTTAATATTCCTTGCTTAAATATTCCTTGGGAGAGATTATTAAATAAGGGCTCATGATACTTTAGAGATGTGTGTATTCAATTTGATTTCTAAGTTTGAATGATTTTCTTATAAATTACAAAAGAAAAATATGCAATATCTTTCTGGTCTAATCAAAGAATAGGTGATATGTAGAATTAAATCATTATACCATTGATGTATTAGATATTTCTTGACACATTCCATGAAAGGCTTCTGATCCAAGAGAGACTATTTTGGAAGATATAAGGAAAATCAATCATTGTAGAAAAGCTGCTGTTAATTTATCTGGAAGGGCCCACATTTAGATCAGTTATAGGGAGTCCTATGTTCATGGGTTTATAGTTTGTTTGTAAAAGATATATGTTTAACCTCCCTTAAAAAAACTAGAACATAGAAAATATATAGAAAAGTGTTTTTAGATTTGGATAACAGGCAGAGTATAAATATGATGTCTCAAAAAAATTAAATGAATTGAGTCCTGCAACCAGCCTACTTAACAAACTACAATTTCCAGACTCTAGTAGAGAAAATAAAACCTAACAATGGTCAGTGACCTCACTGAGGTGAGAAGACAAAGATTGCATTTGAAAGATGCTATTATTGCTGGTAGTTGTGAGTCAGAATATTAGAGAAGTGAGAGATGCTAATATATAAAACTATAGAGACCAGTTGTTGGATCTCCTTGGCTCTTTGGGGCTCTGAATTTTTCTGTGTATACATAGAGAAGAACTTTATGAGGATGGTAAAAGAGCCACTAGCTTGCAGCTGAGCATTCAGTTTTTGGAGCTCATAGCTTCTGGGAATAACTGAAGTTCAATTAGTAAGAGCTGAGAGACCTAGTAATATACACAATTTTAGGTAGAGTATTCAAAAGAACAAATTTTAATGAGGGGACTAAGATAGGCCTAGACTGAAGAGGACTCACCCTAACAAGGATTAGAAGCAAACTGTGAAAAGATTAAATATACTTCTAGTAATTTATCTTCATTCTAGAAGAAAATGAAACACTCTTAGAAATATATTTACAAAATCCAGTCTTCAACCATGTAAAGTTCACACATCAACATTTAAATATTCAACCATTCAAAAAGCACTGTTAGAAGATAAAAGGGCAAACCAGACTCTGGGAGAAAATATTTGCAAAAGATATATTTGAATAACAAACATGTTAATACTAAGTACAAAAATCATACAATTTTATAAGAGGAAGACAGACAACCACGTTTTAAGTAAATTGACAAAAAAATTGAAAACACTCTTCAATAATAATATATATAAATGACAAGCAAATACAGCAAAATATGTTAAATGCACTATTCTGTGAGAAAAGTTCATTTAGACATAGTGAGATAAACTGCATATGCAAGGCTAAAATCTCAAAGCATGTAAATAAGAATTAAGGCATTGAGATAACAATATATTTTTAATGGATATAACTATAACTTTCCCATAATTTGCCCACATTATCATTGAGAATCCTTTATGAAATTATGACATGAAACCAAAAAGATATGCTTTATTTCAAACCACAATACAATGACAGTTTGTCAAACCTTTTGAGATTTTCAAGGCATAATTAAAATAAATTCTTCTTGTAGCAAAATCAAAGACTAATATCTCTTAGTCGCTGATATACTTCAAGAAAAGGTTGTATAAATTATGGAGAGGAAGAAAAAATGCTACAATTTTATCTGATGCCATCATCTACTTTGTAAAGACAAAGTAATCAATAGCTAGCCTATTGAAAGCACTGTTTGAGTCCTTTAATTGGCCAAACACAATATAATGATACAAATAGAAATTCTGAGGAAAAAAAATAACAAGACATGTTTAGATTTCTGGGAGCAATACCTTACTGAAGAATGAAAGTAAGACCTGAATATTCATAGTGACATTGCATGTTTTCATAGTGAAAAATGATATGTGAAAAATGTCAGTTTGGATCAGATTCCAAATATTATGAAATTGCTATCAAACAACAATTCTAAAAAGTACTTTGAGACACGATAATGGCATTGTAAAGTTTGTCAAGAACAGAAAATGTGGGTGTTCTCATTATATAATGGCATATTATGTCATGAAACTGAATGCCACAGAGAACAGCAGGTGTTGAGACTAGAGCCATTAGCTAATCCGATATTGAAAGGTTGGCTAGAGTAGGAGGAGCCATGAAATGATATTGGGATGACAGGTGCAGTAACACAGAGGACAGCCAGAAGTGCACATTGACACAGAAGCCAAAGCAGGAGTGTTTAATAAAGGCAGGAGAAGTCAGTTTGGTTTACTCCTACTCAATTAAAATGAGAAGTGCATAGCAAGTATGACAATGCTTGACTCTTGTAGATTTAAAAAAAGAATCTGTGGTAAAATATAAGTACAAGAAAGCAAGGTGGTGTTGACTAATAGGTAAACATATCAAAGAAATTAATGCTAAAACATACTGAAGTTTGGCTGTATAAAAGTAGAAATAGATATAGGGGCCTAAGGATTGTGGAAGCTTTATGTTTCTTTTCAATTGGAAGTATGCTAATAGTTTGATATAGAAGGTTGATATTTTATAAGCTACTGAAGATGATTCAGTTGAGAAGGTCAGGTGCGGTTCTGAATGTTCAGGCCTCAGCAGTGGGTGTATAAAAGGGATAAAACCCAACTTTTTAAAGTAAAGATATTAATTGAATTTATGGATTATTGCAATGGCTACCCATATTATTCAAAAATCATCATGAAGGATACCAATGGTTGGTGAAAGGGCTGAATTCCTGAACAAAGAGTCAAATACCAGTTAACCGAAAAAGCTGCAATGGGGGAGAAATGATCAAAATCTTTAATATTGCCAGTCATTCCCAGAATGACTATCTTGTTTAATTCCCTTTTCTCTGATTTCCTCTCCTACTCCATCCTCCTCATTTTGTTTCAATCTTACTAAAGATTTTTTCCATGCAATATCCAACTATCCTTTATGTTTTTTTTTTTTGCTCAAGGGTTCTTTCTCACTGAGATAACACCAACTACACCACTTAAATTTTCAATCCATATTATTTAACATAAATCCTCCTTGCCCTATTTTATTCCCCCATAATAGATATCTCCTAATCAATCTATTATTTTTCTCATATTTAATCATCTTTCCCCACCCATTACATTGTAAGCTTCACGGGAAGTGATAGGAGCAGTAATGGCAGTAAACACTATATTTACTTGGTATGAACTTCAAATTATTGAAGAGAAAAGAAGAAAAGTAATTTTGAAGTGCCAGGGAAAATGATTAAGATAAGTAATTCCTCTCCTGACCTGAAGCATGTGAAATATGAATGCTAAAACAAATCCCTCTGGAAAGGACTGCAGAATCATTGGATGGCATATAGTTTTCAACTAGGGGGAGATTTAGAAAAGAAGACGAGGATATAGAGGAGTACGGGGACCACTCGTCCTGCACTCTAAACAGCAGTATGAAATTTGTGTCAGGATGTCAAGCCTCAGGGAAATGGTTCAGATCAGGTGCAATACATGTTAGTATGGAAATGACATTTGAAGAGAAACAGGTGACTGAAAAAGCTTAGGTTTTTATGAAAAATAAAACAAATAGGCGAGGCAGGACCACTTGTGAGTTGATGCTTTCATGAACGTAGAAAAGACAGTTTAATATGTGGTCTGAATACTATTTTCCCTGCAAAGTTACTGATATTGGGAATAAATACATGTTTTCTTGTGATATCAATGTTTAATTGATAAGAAGTTTTGTTTAAACAATCAACCAGTAAAAATGTGATATTTTTGCATATTTTCCCTTTTGGGAGGCAAATTCTTTAGTCCTATACCATAATACATTTATTATAAAAGTGCTATGTTTTATAACCACAGTTTGCAAATAAGAGTTTTCTCAGCTATAAAATAAGATTTTTTTACGTTGACTTTAGATCATATAATGTTATATATTTTTAAAGTTTATTTACTGAGAACAAATTTTATGTACTAGATTAATAGAAGCAAGTGGTGTCCTTATTCCTTAATGAAAGAACTTACCTTAAGTTAGACATTATTTTATGTAGAGGTGAAACATGTTTTTCTCTATTTATTAAAGTAATTGATTTCATTGTTGTCAATAAACTGGAAAATATACCTAAGCTCACTGTACCCACAGCTACCTTTCCATCATTAACATTTTAAATTATTCTGAATATAAAAGGATATTTTAAGAGATTTTAATTGGGTGACTTTTATGATGACAGTTTTATGAAATGTAAAAATAATAAGCTTCATTTTTTGTTTAGATTTGTCCTAATATATTCAGTGACTATACTTGATTTCTAAACTAACCAGGAGTTTTCAATGGTACGTCACTTTCAATAGTTTACTAAACAATAAATTTATTTAGTTTTAAGTGAAGAAAAATAAAAATATTAGTAAGCTGCTCAAGAATATACAGTTATATGTATATATATGCATATATATATATATATATATATATGCACACACACACACACAAACACTACCTGTTCTATTTCATCCAGTTCATCTCTAAAGAGCATAATTTTGCTATTTCACATTCTCGTTCATTAAGGCAAAAGTAAATGCCAGTTCTTAGTTTAATGGGATTATATTTCACATGAGATTTACTGGTTACATAAGAATACCCCACTGTTTTTCAACACAGAAAGTTGCATTAAATTAGCAAATGCATGTATAAGACCTTGATGTATAATTACCCTGGCCACAAGTAAACTTGGTGTAATCATAGTCCTGTAGTACTAAATCAAATTATCTACATTTCTTTCAATGTGTTTCAGATTTAAAAGGGGCTTGAATGCCTAAAATTGTCCCCCTGGCCTCAACACTGTCCTTCATAGAGAATATTTTATGGGTCCCTTCCCTAATCAGATGAATGGGAGGAATGTATCTGAATGTCAAGCATGGGTTGCAACAACTTTTCTGTTTAATCTCACTGGAAAACCAGTTATGGAATTGTACAGAGAAAGCTGAAGACTATGGCTGTGGAATTGTTTGAAGGTTGACGGTGAGCTCTAATAGCTAAACTAATAACTAAACAAAGGAAAGGAGTATTTATCAACTTATCATCCCCTGATTTAAATGTTTTTAATATTCCATGTTAACAGATAATTCTATGACACAAATTTCTCCAGACTCACCCAACCAGAAGGAAACAGTAGTCATAATACTTACCGAAACATAAATGAAGATTTGACTTTACCCCCATCAGAAGCAGCATGTGACTATGAAACCCATACTTTAATCCATGGCTGCTATAATAAGGAAGTAACTGGAGTTTCTTATATGTTTCAAGAACTTCCAAAACTTCCATTTTCTTCCTTCTCTTCTATCTTATCTCCATTGAGTGGGTGAGTGAAACATTATGTGATATTTTCTCTTGATAGTAAGATTGGTATTATTATAATAAATGGGCAAATTGATCCCAATCTAAATTATTCCCAAGTACCAAATGTGAAGGCCTTATCTAATCTCTTAATGTTAGATCATTTCATGGGTGTTCAGTCATATAATTGATGGACTACCAATAGCTAAGGTAAGCCGTATTAGTTAAATCAGCCACTGTCAGCATCAAGGGGAAAGTATTATGAACCCAATGGAACTATGGATTATTGTATCAATTATAGACTGAGAAAATTTTTCAAAGCCATTATAGACTTGGTCAGCATCATGGAGAAAAAGTATGGTAGTCTGCTATTTATTTCAAATTCAATCATTTGAAGGATATTCCTGTTGAAATTAATGATATTTCAGTTAGTGTTTGTGCCAATATTTTTAACTATATAATGTTTTGAGGATGGCATATAAAACTTTGAGGTTATATATATGGCCATTGTTATCTGGATTCAATGGAGACAAAATTCATTTAAAAATGTAGTTAGGAAATTGAGGAGACACAGCTGCTGCAGAATATCAAAATATATTTGAATTACTTAAGATATGAAGGAAGGGATAAGTTTTTCATCTAGAAATTATGGACTGGGTAGCTTAATAACAAAAGAATGATAAAAATGAGCATTGGAATTACTACAAATGTTAGGTTCCTTTATATATGAAACCCAAAATTATTTCAAGTACACAGAAATTATTGTAAACACATATGGAAAATCATTTGGCAAAGAAAACTATGCTATTCTATTAAGGAACATTTAAAAAACTGTATAATGAAATTAGTGTGCATCTTTATTACTATACTAATGTTAATTATTTCATGATAGTTCTATAGAGTTAGTGAAATTTCAAAAATATATATAATTTTTATACAGAAATTGATACTTGGATTCTAAATATATGAAAAAAGTGCCTAACAACAGCTAGAGCACTTCTAACCAAGAAGAACTGGGAGTAGCAATTTGATATGCAAAATAATTGGAATTTCTGTGAAGCTATAGCAATTAAGACACTTATATTACTACTGAAGACATGAATTCATTTTCAAAAAAGTGTGTAGAGAACACATACAAAGACCAAAGTTCACTGGAATCTTCTCTTACGATATATTGTATACACTGTATCAGAAGGGAGAGATAGCTTTATCTAATGTATGAAATAATAAAAAAGAGATTATGTGTATGACAAATAAAAGCATATAATGCATGTAAATTATATATGTACTAAAATAATTTCATATAGAAGATAACTTTAATGTTGATTTAAAAACTTCAAATATATTAGTAGAAATTACGGTTAATATTAGGTTAAGAAGTATTACCTTGAATTGCTAATTGAACAGGGAATATGTAAAGATTAAAATCAAAACTTTTTCTCATTAAAAAGACATCCAAAGAAAATTGCATAAAATAGTTATACACTTGGTAAAGATATTTTTAATTTTTAAATAAAAAATATTATTGAGTAAGAATTTCATAAGAAATTATCATGAGTAAATGACTCATAATTTCATAGGACCATAAGAAACTACGGAAAAGTAAAGAGAAAGTCAGCAAAATCATTAACAGATATTTTCCCACAAAAAAAGAATCACATATAGCCAATAAATATTTGAAGAGATATATTCAACCTGACTAATGATTAGAGAAATTCAAAACAGTGCAAATGTCAAATAAAATTTTATACCCTTTTAATTGGTAAAAAATAAATAGGCATATGTATTTGTTTCCCATTACTACATTAAAAATTACCAAATGCCTAGTAGCTTACACAACATGTATTTATTATTTAAGAGTTCTGATGGTTATAAATATAAAATGGGTCTCACAGGGCAAATTAGGGTATTTCCGGATTACAGCTATTTGAAAATTCTAAAGAATAATTTTTCTCTTTCCTGTACAGCTTCTAGAGTTCACCTGCAGTCCTTGGTTCCTGGATCCTTTTCATCATTAAAGACAGCGGTTTGCTTTCAGGTCTTATCACATCCCATCACTCAGGCTGTGACTCTCTTACCTACCTTTCCCGCATATAAAGATTTCTTGTGATTGCATTAAATGACAGATAATTAAGATACATTGTGGGTAATTCTAGAAAATCTCTTTATGTTAAGGCCAGCTAATTAGCCCCTTTCATTCTGTCTGCAACAATATATCTACCTGCTTGTCATGTAATATAACATATGTATAAATCCTGGGGGTTAAAACATGGACCAACTTGAAGGGACACTATTATGTCTACCACAGCATCAAAAATAATACAAGTATTGAGTAAGATGAGAATCCATAGTCTCTTCTATTTACTTCTAGCCAAGTGGTTCATGTGACAAAATGATTTTATTAGGATGACAAAAATTTTGCAAAGACGTGATTATCTTAACAGTTTAATAAACTAACAAATTTATTTCTTGCTCAATACAATATCCATTGTAGTTTTGAGTGAAACGTTTATCAAGATGAACACTGGGAAAACTGACACATCAATTTCATTTCTAGGTTTATGCCTACAATAAATGATTGTGTACATACTGTGGGAGACATGTAACAATAGCTCACAAGAACAAAAACTTGGAAAGAAACACCAATCAAACTGTGAAATACTCACATAATAAATACTGTATCTCAAACAAATAAATAAAATGTGGTGTATTCACACAATGAATATTACATTTCAGCCAAAATTAATGAACAAGGTAACTGCTAATAAGTCAAAAAATAGTTAATGGGGAAGTCATTTGTTTCAAGCTATATCAGATTTAATCTTACAAGGAAAAAAACAATCATTCTTATTTTTTTAAAGATTGTATTTATTTATTTTTAGAGAGGGAAGGGATGGAGAAAGAGAGAGAGAGAAACATCAGTGTGCAGTTGCTGGGGGCCGTGGCCTGCAACTCAGGAATGTGCCCTGACTGGGAATCGAACCTGCAATGCTTTGGTTCACAGCCCACGCTCAATCCACTGAGCTACACCAGCCAGGTAATTCTTTTTTTTTAAACAAGCCATGCTTATAAAAAAAAGATTGAGGGTAAATAATAATAATAGATATTAAATGAAGTTTTAGGGTATCACTGTTGCTTGGAAGACTTTCAGGAATCATGCTCAGGTACTTTGTGCTGGCTAACCACATACGCCTCCTGTTTAGGCATCTCATTGCATTAGATCGATGTTTTCTTTTTGACCTTTAACTAGAAAGAGAGCTCCCTGAAGTGATCTAACTTACCTTTTTCTTTATTTTCAGATGTTAGAGCATGAGTCTGCAAAGGTATTCTGTAAAATACATTGTCTTTGCTAACCCAATATAATCTGCATCATGAGTACTCAATCTGATATTACAGCACAAAAGTAGTCATAGATAATAAATAACAAATGGGTATGGATGTGTTTAAACAAAATGATGTTAAAAAGAAACCTGAGGATGTATTTGGCTCACTGGTCATGATTTGCCAAAAGCTGGTTCTAGAACAACCCCTCCTATCTTGTGGACACTGACAGATGTTGTTGGAAGTTAACTGGTAGGTAAGTGATTTCCATACAGAAATAATATGCATTGACACTTACTGATTATATAGGATTATGTTTTAAATAATATACTGAAACTATTATACTCTAAATCATTAAAAGTAAGTATTGATTTTTATAACTGTCTAGTGTTGTGCAGCACTTAAGTTTGTGAAAAAGAAAAGTCATTACAATAAATCAATAGTATATATTGATTCATTTATATTTAATTGGATCTATCTAATGGATCTTTTATGGGAAACAGGCAATTTTACAATTTTATAACTTATTTCCCATGATATGTTTGTTAGACTCCTCCAGGTAAAAATATTTTCTTTCCACCCTGGCTGGTGTGGCTCAGTGGATTGAGTGCTGACCTACAAACCAAAGGATTGCTGGTTCCATTCCTAGTTAGGGCACATGCCTGTGCTGCAGACAAAATCCCCACAAGGGGGTGCTCCAGAGGCAACCACACATTGATGTTTCTCTCCCTCTCTTTCTTCGTCCCTTGTCTTCTCTCTGCAAGTAAATACAATCTTTAAAAAATATACATTTTCTTTTTGTATATTTTGGTATCTGTGCTGTTAAGAATTGGTCTTCCAGTTAGAAAGACTTATTTTTTATTGCTTTGTTTTTGCTCTGTTTTATTTTTCTTTGTTTATTCAGTACTTAGCACAGTGTCTGGAACATATTTGTAATGACACAAATATTTATTGGTTGAAAAAAATGACTGAGTATTCAAAAAGCATTATGAAAAATACTGTATAGAAAATAATATTGTACAATAACCAAAATAATCCATACTAGATTATTTGTGTAGCCCAAATTAGGACTATTATATGATCCTTAGCTTTCATAAGCACTTGAAGCCCATGTAGGGGACACACAATTTAGTAAGAAGAACAAGACACCCAAGAATCACTTCTTCTATTAAAAAAAAAATTAATCATGATTAAAACACATAAGATTAAAGGTGTTGAAAATTAAATGTATAAAATGATGAGATACCCCTACTTATTACAATGGTCAACTCTAAATGCTGACAATATCAAATGGTGGTGAGGATGTAGGGCAACAGGTGTAGGAAAACGTTCTGCATGGCGTGGGCCCAGCGCCTGCTGGGAGATTCACAGGACCCAGGCCCAAGGATAGGTTCTCCCATGGGAATCAGGCCTGCAATGTGCCTAGGCTGCTTTGAGTCTTGCTCTTGCTAAAAAACTCCCTTACCCTGAATTGAGGACATTTACTACAAAGTAACTTCCTAAAATCCATGCTAAACCTTCCAAGGATGAGTGTAACTGGTTCAACCACTTTTGCCTTTTCATTTGCAAATATCCCTCTTCTGTGATGTGATTAGTGGCATTGGGTCCTTTGTTTTCTGTAAAAGGTAACCACCTAAAGCAAACCTGTGCATAGTAAATGACGACCATTATGTAATGTGCTGAGGAACCCAATAAAGGCCAGTCACAGCAAGGGCCAAGGCTTTTGCTCCCCTTGAGAGAAAAGCTATGCCGCCCCTTTTCCTCTACCAGATTCAGTAGTCCATGTGAATGTCTCATTTTATCCATAATGAAGCAGATACTGGCAGCCAGTGTCTGCATCAAACAAGAGCTCTCATTCATTGATGAAGGGGAGGCAAAATGATGCAGTCACTTGAGAAGACAGCTTGGCATTTTCACACAGAATTAAATGAATTTTTACTATATGATACAGAAATCTCAGTATTAAGTATTTACTCAATAGAGTTGAAAAGTATGTCCACATAATCTGCACATAAATATTTGTAGCAGTTTTCCATATTTGCCAAAATTGGACACTACAGAGATGTCCTTCCATAGGTGATGAAGAAACAAACCAGAGTTCATTCCTATAAGGCAATATTGTTCAGGCAATAATATATGAGCTTTCAAAAAAAAGACATGGAGAAAACTTAAATGTGTGCTGCCTATTGAAAGAACCTAGGCTGTAAAGAATGCATAGTTACAGTGTATGACATTCTGGAAATGGAAAAACTGTAGAGATAATAAAATGATCAGTAGTTGCCAAGAGCTGTGTAGAGAGAGTAGGGATAAATATGTGGAATGTAAAGGATTTGTAGGACACTTAAAATATTGTTCATGATACTCTAATGGTAGATCCCTGACATTATGCATGAGGAAAACTCATATAACAGTGCAATAGAATGAATCCTAATAAAAGTATGGCTTATGTTAAAAACAGTAGAAAATATTGCTTCATCAGGTGAGACGGACTAACCATATCAATGCAACAAGTTAATAACAGGACAGACTGAGGTCAACGAGAAAGAATAAATGAGACAGAACACCCTTTACCTTCTGTTCAATTTTCCTCTAAGCCTAAATCTGCTTTAAAAGGTTAAAAAGATTATTAACCTTAAAATGTCAGGTATTTAAAAATTAAATGTATAATTTATATTTAGTTGAATAGTAAACTGGTAACTATTTCTTTATTGTCTACCATTAGAAACTCTTATGATACTATAGGAAAGTGATTAAATTAAGTGATTAATCTCCAAAGCAATTTATCTTTCTAAAAGTACAGGTATAGAATTTAAGATTTGTAGAAGATATTTTGCATAGAGGAGAAGATATCTCCTGTAGCAGATATTTTAAAAATAGAGGGAAAGTTGATATTGAATTTAATAGATATAATATTTAAGTTCAGTAAAAAAACGTCATCTTCTAGGCTTATTCATTATGATCTACCAAATTATGATCAATTTATAATCTAATAAATTCCATTTAAAGCTTTTCATTGAAACTATAAATGTCTGTTGTAGATTTTTGGATTATATTAATATTTTTAAAGAACTTGAGGGAGTCAAAGCAATTATTTTTGCCACATTTTATTTTTAACACCAAAATATAATAGGCTAATATCACGTACTCAGCATGGCAAATAAATTAATCTGGCTTCTTTTATGATCTTTATACTAGAATGTTCAGCCAGGTTTGTATATACCTGTTTAGATTGTTTAAGCAGTTTGACATGCGTGTTGCCTTTGGCATTAGCAGGCATCAGTATAATACCACATATGTAAAACCATGATATTATCTGCATATACTACAAGGGCATTTTGTAGACTGTGTTTAGAAGTGCAATGATCTGCTAAACCTTATGTAACACTTTGAAAGTGAAAAAAACAGACATTAATTGTTTCATGATAGAGGGTCACATCAGAGCTGTTAGCCATGAGTATATCTATATTCAGTTCATAAATGAAATGACTACAGTCTCTTTAAAATACAGACTTATGGATACAGTAGGTTTAAGGCATTAATATCTGTATTTATTGGTCTCAAAATCAGGTTTTATATTCTTTACCAAGCATGGACAAACTTGGCAACATTATATCACACAAAATATATCTAATAAAATTCATTTATTTCACTCTGAATAATAATGTGAATGCAGTTGTTTTTTCAACCCCCCTAAAACTATGGTAACACAAACAAGAATATTCATGAAAAAAATTTCATCTAGATTCTGAATTTTATCTTACTATGAACAGCATATTTCTCCAATTTTTAAATATATGTAATGGGCATCAATTATTTTTATTGCTGTCATTACTTGGGAAAACCAGAAGAGTGTTTGATATGGTAAAATGCAATAAGATAGAAAGGAATTTGAACATGGTAAAAACAAAGTATATATTCACAGAATAAACAGTTGAAAATTAAAAAGAAACACTAGAGTGCTAAATTGGTGGTAAGCATACTTGTACAGATTGAATTTCAAACATGATAAAACCATTCAGTACTTATTTTCCAGTATAAAAAGAAGAGAAAATATACATTATCATAGCTAAGCAGAAATTATTTTTCTCTCTGACCTTGCCTATGCTAAGCAGTTGTTTGACTTGTGACTTGTGCTGATTGACAGAGCAGAAATGCAAAGGCTTTGCAATTAATAATTCTCTGCTACTGCTGAGTACCACGACCTTCATTTTAAATTATGGCAGGATGTTTTACAATTTAATCATAGCTTGTGGAGTGCTACAGTTTTTAATAAAATATTGTTCTAAGTATAATATTCTATGATATTTCAATGTGAACCTAAACATATTTAACATTATTCTCTAAAAATGCCAAAGTATATTTGACCTTTATTATTTTATTCATTTACTTTAGTTTTGCTTTAAGGTGATGTTTCCACATCCATCTAGTGTGTCTAACTATAGACACAAATTTAAGTATGCATTTATTTTGGATGAGACTACACTCACACTACACCACCACCTCTACCATGGTGTAAAAATTCTTCAGTGTAGCTACATGTTTTCACTGAGAAATTAAGTGACTGTAAATTGTTGTCATTTTTTTCACCAAACAAACAATGTTAAGTCAAATCACTCAAAATATATTAAGGTGTGGTGACAAGCCTACTGGACTTTTCACAAAAACAATTTAGCCTTGTGAAATACTGAACAATGTATGAAATATCTTACATCTTTTAAGGCTTTCAAATTCAAGGAAAATAATATCAAAACCATTGAGTCATTTCTCTTGGATAAAATTGAGATAAAACATTGAGTATTGTCTCTATATAAAAATGTATACATCTAAATGCTAATAAAATTTTATTTTATTAGAAAACATGAAGAGGGGAAGATTTTGAAAATACAGTTTTAAAAGGTCAAAAATTAATTTTAACATTGTTTAAGTTAATGGTTATAAATGTAGTTTAATGCATTAAAGAACTATTTTAGTAGTAGTTGCTTTTTGTTTGTTTTGTCACTTTTGTCAACAAAAAATGTTGACTCTCAATGATCATTTATAACTTTTCAATATTTTTATTCCACTCTGTTTTCTATTCCACCCCAACTCCTCCTCAGGAAGCACATATTTCCTTCTATATCCTGTCATTCTTAGCTTCTTTTATATTAATATCCAATCTTTGGTTTTGTGAAAATTATACATGTAAATGATGAACGATACATCTATCTATATAGCTGTAATGTTCTTCAAGACAGTTTGTCCAACCTTAAAACTTACTTAGAAGTAGAGGGACAATAACAATAACCATCCATACACAGGCTATACTAAGGTCAGTGCTTTACTGACTTAGCATGTGTCAAGGAAGATTCCAGGCAAGAGCTGTTTTATTAACTCACTCTGAAGAGCTTCGTTCAGGCATGAGGAATCAATGTCAACAATTCTGTAATTGCTTTGAGATTTAAAAGACTTTTAGGAGAGCAATGGGCTTTTAAGTAAGTAATTTTCAGAAAAGTAGTTAAAAATGTCATTATACAAGTAACAAAATAAAAAAATAATATCCACAGTTCAAGTAGAACTTGAGCATTAAAAAGAAACTGAAAAATCAAGAAATATATATATATAATTTATATTTATATTTATATTTATATTTATATTTATATTTATATTTATTAGTTTGTTTCACCCATATCAAATTCTGGTTGTAAGTCCACAGGCGCTGTACTCTTTGCTGATTTCTCAGTCAACTTCAAGATATGACTTTCAAGGTCATTCTCACTATAGCTTTCCTGGTCCATAGGTCTGGAGCAAGCAGGCATTATTGTCCACAAATTCCACTGGTGTTCATTTATTCACATGGTCATATCTAACTTTAGGTTTGGAATGCTCTCTACTCCACAAAGAGAAGCAGAACATATTTTGATAGACAAATGCATTTTTCTCCCACACCAAAAAACTAAAGTGAGAAATTTTAAATAAATGATGATTTCTTTTAATTTATTTGTTTATGTTTTCATAGCAACTGAAATATTTTTTAAAAAGGTTACCCTAGGCAGGATTTTAAATATCTTTAATTAGTCCAGTACACTCATTCAAATTTTTATAAATTAAAAATTCTACTTTTTTATAAAAATAATATAGTATTAGAACATCAGTATTATATCTACTATTTTAATTAATTCATGGTCATTCTAAGTCTCTGCTATTGTTTAATTTTAGGAACAATTTTAATATGCAACAAACGAACTTTATTTTGTTATTATTTCATTTCATTATTGTCTTTGACCTGATTTAAAGTGTTCTCACATTTACTGATCAATCAGGGAGTTTAAGCTTTATTTGCACATTTTATTTTTGTATATTTTAAATATACTCTAACTTAGTATAATTTTAAATACATTTTATAATTATTACATTGTGTTAACAAAATTTAAAGTTATTTGTTCAAGGGTATTGCATGTTAGAGCAAGCCTCATCTTATTTCATTTAAAGCACTGATAAAATAACCTAGAGAACTACAAAACTGTAATTGGTTTTTATAAACTGTAACCTGAAAGATACACTTTATATGGCATCTTTCACAGACACTCTCCTTATCTGTTTATCATTCCTTTGATTTTTTCAAGTGTATAAGAAGTATGCTTGCACATTTGTATTCTGTTCATATCTAATTTCCAGTAAAGGTCAGCTTTCCCATAAAAAGGAGTATAAATAGTGCATAAAATGATGACCCAGGCTAGCACATCAAGAAAATAAAAGCATAAAAGTAAAGGTCATTTTCACAATTTTTATCTTGGAGCACTCTCAAAAATATATAGTGTAACATTTGTAAAAGTTTTCAAAGAGAAGTTTGGATGTTGAGGTCTTTCTCTATTTTTTTCTACAAACTGCATAGAAATTAAAAGGAAATCATACATTAAAAAAATCATTATTTTTATGTTGGTTTTGATTATTAAAGTTATTACCTCTGAAATTTAATCGTGTCAATATAATAGTTCTTTAAATTGAAAATAATCATTCTTTCCTTGAAAACTGCACTTAAATTTGCTGACATTAATAATAGATAAAGCACATTAGCATTTCCAAGATGAACAAAAATATTTATTACTTATTGAATTATTATTTAAATAAAGTACTCTTATAAATCTGCATATTTTGACTTTCATTTGGTGATTTTATTAGGAAAACCAATACTTACACTGGTAAGAAACAGCACTTACTGAGTTAACAATGCAATCATCTTATGTATTTCCAGTAATGATTTTGAATTTGGTCTAATTTGGCTTGATAACTGAGTAATGAATATAAGATTGAACTGTTGAAAGCTTTTGTAAAGCTAACCGTGTTAGCTTTTCAGTCCATACAAGGTGGAAGTGTTATGAACTAGCTTCAGTTTTCCTGAATTTCAGATGAGGCCTCAACTTGATAAAGCCTATGGAATCAAGCCAAGTAAGTTTCTTAGTGACACCAGACACATATGTTTGGACATGTAGCTCACTAGAAGTGAAAGAGCACCACCGTGGAACAATATTCAGCACCCCCTCCATAATCTCCTCAGGCTCTACTATAGCCCCTTACCTAATAGTCTCTATATCTTATTGCAGTTACTTGTATGTGTGTGTGTGTGTGTGTGTGTGCACGCACGTGCATGCCTGGAATCAAATTATCACCTTCTTTGGGTCAAGACCGTAGCTTATCCATTGTTTTATAATATAATTATATGTAATATTATATACTCCAATATTATATACTCCAAAATCATGTTTTTAATTAACTGAATTAATAAACTCTCTGCACAGATATAATTAATGAGGGATTACTTAGTATAAGACAAGAAAGTAATAAATAAAGCAAAATAATTAAGCTTGATTCCAAATCTCAAAATTTTTAAGTGTAACAACACACATGGATATTTTTAGTATCTTCTATAGTCATAAAAAATAAAATAGAGCCCTGGCTGGTGTAGCTCAGTGGATTGAGCGTGGGCTGGGAACCAAAGTGTCCCAGGTTCGATTCCCAGCCAGGGTACATGACTGGGTTGCGGGCCATAACCCCCAGCAACCGCACATTGATGTTTCTCTCCCTCTCTCTCTCTATCTCCCTCCCTTCCCTCTCTAAAAATAAATAAATAAAATTTTTTAAAAAAGAAAAAAAAATAAATAAAATAGTAAAAAAAGGTAGAAAAGACATTGTGATGCATTCCAGTTAATTTTTGTGCATTAGTGGAGGTATAGTAGTATAATAAGTACAAGGTTTGAGTTGAATACAATGTTTATATTCATATTCAGAGAAGGGTGAACATAGGCATAGGCAGATTTGTACTGAGTAAATAAGTGTCTACACTAACCCTGTGTAACTGCCTGTCATTATAGTGGCATATTTATTTACAGAAATATAAGTGGTTATTAGTAGTACTTTGCTCAAATAGAGTTAATCTATTATTTCATTACAGAAATGATCTGTACTTTTGACATTTCACTTTGACATTTTGTGAAACAAAGCAAAATAAAACACAGTCAAGATTTTTAAAACTTACAATCATATATCAGAATAATCACCTCACCAGAAATACACATGCCTTCTATTTTTCCTAGGCAATGATTTAGAGAATGTTAAACAAGATATATGAGAGATACTTAACAGTTTTCAAATTCAAAAGAATTAAATTATCCACAATTAGATTTACTATTACTATTACAACGGTAAAAACTATTTACCCAGTAAAAACAAGTATTGGAGATGATATGGGGCAATTGCAAGATTACATAGTTCCATTATTATAATGTCAGAGAATATTTTCATTGCCCCCAAAATTCTCTATGCTCTGTTTACTCTCTGTCAACATCTGCAGAAATAACTATGCTTTTTTAATATTGTAGCCGTAGTTTTGCATTTTTCATAATGTCATACAGTTGAAATTATATAGTATATAGCCTTTACAGATTGGCTTTTTTCACTTAATAATATGTATTTAAGGTTCTGTCATGTATTTTCACTACTTGATAGGTCAATTCCTTTTGCTGAATAATATTCCATTCCATTAAATGTACCTCAGCTTATTTAGACATTCACCATCACTTTTGCTTCCAAGTTTCAGCAATTATAATGAAGCTGCTATTAATACTCACTGCCAGGTTTTTGTGCAGACACAGTTTTAAACTACTTTAAGCAAATGCCAAGCAGCACAATTTCTAGACTGTATGGTATAGTATGTTTAGTTTCATAAGAAATAGCCAAAGTGTCTTCCCAAAATGGCTGTGCTGTTTTGTATTCCCACCAGCAAGGGGTGCAAGAGAGTTTGGGTTTCAATACATCCTCATTAGCATTTGGTGTCAGAGTTCTGGAGTTGTGGCTATTCTGATAGATGTGTAGTGCTCTCTCATTGTTTTAATGTTCACTCCCCTGATGAAATATGATATGGTGTAACTTTTTGTGTTTGTTTGCCGTCTGTATATTTGGTGATATATCTGGTAAGGAATTTGACCCATTTTAAGTGTGTTGTTTATATTCCTGTTACTGAATTTTAAGAATCTTTTGTATTTTATAAACAACACTAGTACATTTTCTCCCATTCTGTCACTTGGCTTCTCATTTCCTTGACATTTTCTTTTGAAGAACATAAAGTTTTAATTTTTGAAGTCCATTTTATCAATTATTTTTTCATGGATTGGGTCTTTTGTTTACATTTCAAAGGATACCACCATGCTCAAAGTTATCTAAATTTTCTCCTATATTTCTAAGAGTATTTTTAAAGATTATATGTATATTTATTTTTACAGAGAGGGAAATGGAGGGAGAGCGAGAGGGAGAGAAACATTGATTGGTTGCCTCTCTCAAGCCTGTAAACAGTAATTGAACCAGCAACCCTCCAGTTTGCGAGACAATGCTCAAGCCACTGAGCCACACCTGCCGTGGCACATCTTCTAAGAGGTTTAATGTTTTCAGTGTTACCTTTAGGTCAACAATCAATTCTGAGTTAATTTCTGTGAGAGATGTAAGGTCAGTGTCTAAATTTATTTTTTTACATGTAGATGTCCAGTTATTCCAGCACAATTTTTGAAGAGACTGTCTTTGCTCCATTATATTGCTTTTGCTCCCTTGTCAAAGATTAGTTGTCTATGTTTGTGGGTGTCTATTCCTGTACTGTCTTTTTCGTTGATATATTTGTCTACTCTTTTGCTGACACAACACTGTTTTTATTACTGTAGCTTCATAGTGAGTCTTGAAGTTGGGTAGCATCAGATAATCAACTTTATTTTTCTTCAATATTGTGTTGGATATTCAGGATCTTTTGTCTTTCCTTACAAACATTAGGATCATTTTGTTAATATCTAAACAATAGGTGGTGGAATTTTTTTGAGATTAGGGATACATAGGAAAAGAGATGACTTGTATATTCACCTGGCATTCATGCATCCTTGCTATTATCTCTTACTAGTCTCAGAAGATTTTTTGTTAATTCTTTTGAATTTTTTACATAGCTGATCATGTCATCTGTGAAGAGAGAACTTTTTTTTGCCTTCTTTCTCAATCTTGATACTTGCATTTCTTTTTGTTTTGCTTATTGTTTGATTTTTTCTTTTGGTTTGGTTTTTCCCTTATTGCATTAGCTAATACTTCCTGTGTGACACAAAGGGGTGTTGAGAAAGGATATCCTCGATTTGTGCCTGATTTTATTGGAAATCTTTGTTTCTTACTATCATGAAGGATGCTAGCTGTAGGTGCTGTACACAGTCTTTATCAATTTTAGCAGATACAGATTTATTCAGTTTGTACATGTCTTTGATGTGAATTTTGGCAGGCTGTATCTTTCAAGAAATCGGTCCATTTCATGTAAGTCATCAAATGTGTAGCTATAGAGTTATCCATAGCATTTCTTTATTATCCTTTTAATGTCTACATTTGCTGCTGTGGCATTCCCTCTTTCATTTATGGTATTAGTAATTTCTCTCTCTTCTTTTTTTCTTAGTTATCCATCCTCTTCTTTTTTAAATTTTCTTAGCCTGTTGAGGGGTCTATGATTTTAACTGATCTTTTCAAATAATTAGCTTTTGTTTACATTGATTTTATCTATTGATTTTCTGTTTTCAATTTTATTGACTTCCACTCTAATTCTTATTTCCTAATTCTGCTGATTTAGAATTTAATCTCCTAAGGTAAAAACTTAGACTGTTATTTTAGATCTTTCATGTTTTGCAACATAGCAGGTTCTTGAATGGAATTGTTTTGCTCAACAGCACTTTGTAATAACATTGATGAGAAAAAATAGTTGACCCCTGGCTGGTGCCACTGTTTGTGTGGAATTTGCATATTCTCCCCATATCTGCTTGGATGTTTCTTGATACTCTGGTTTCCTCCCACACCCCCAGAATGTGTACGTTTGACTGACTGGTATGTCAAAATTATCACGATATGAGTGAGTGTGAGTGTTTGTGTGAGTCTGACATGTGATGGAAAAATAAAGTTGTTCCAGGGTTGGTTTCTGCCTCGCACTCTGAGCACTTGGATAAGCTCCAGTCACCCACAAACCTGAACTTGAATCATCTTATTTTCACTAATATTTCTTAAATATATGCATAGCAAATATTGATTTCAGTATCTAACATTAGAAGTATTTTGAGTCCTCATTTAGAAGTTTTGTGATTTTATTGTGACCAGAAATACACTAAAGGTAAAATTGGTTTCATTATTTGTTGTTATGTTTAAGGCTGCAGTTTCTAAAAACCCTTTGACAATTTTGAGAAATTATTATATATGCACTCAATGGAATAAATGTTCTTTATGCATTGCTTACACTGTATAATACACTTTTAGATAAGTTGTATTTTCATTATAATTGAGTTCAAAAATATTTTAAATTTCCCTTGAGATAACTTCTTTGAGCCATGTATTATTTAGAAGTGAATTTTTAATCTTCAATTATTTGGGAATTTTCCAATTTTTTTTCTGTTTTTATTTTCTAGTTTAACTCCATATGGTATAAGAGCAGACACTGTATGATTTCTATTACTTTCAATTTGTTAAGGTTTATTTTATTGCCTAGAGCGTGGTCTATTTTTCATGAATGTTACATGTAAGCTTGAAAAAAAAAAACGTGCACTCTGCTGTAGTTGGATGAAGTAGTCTATAGATGTCAATTATATCCCGTTGATTAATGGCATTGAGTTCAACCATGTCCTTACTGATTTTCTGCCTGCTGGGTTTCTCCATTTCTGAATAAGGGGTGTTGAAGTCTGCAACTACAAATTCTCTCATTTTTATTTCTCTGAGAAAGTTCTTTTTACTTCTTCACTTTTGTAGAATAATTTTACAAAGTAAAGAGTCTTAAGCTGGTGTTTTCTTTCAACACTAAATATGTCACCTATTGTCCTCTTGTTTGCATGGTGTCTGAGAAATAGCATCTAATTTTTATCTTTCTTCCTCTATAAGTAAGATTTTTAAAACGGTTTTATTTATTTATTTTAAAGAGGGGAGAGGAGGGAGAAAGAGAGGGAGAGAAACGTCAGTGTGTCGTTGCTTCTCGCACGCCCCCTACTGGGAACCTGGCTTGCAATCAAGTCATGTGCCCTAGACTGGGAATTGAACCAGCGACCCTTTGATTCATGGGTTGGCACTCAGTCCACTGAGCCACATAGCTAGGGCTATTAGTAAGTTGTTGTTGTTTTTTTTTTTTTTTATTTCAAACTTCTTCAGGATTTTTACATTTGTATTTGTCATCTTTAATTTATAAATGTTATACTGAAGTAGAGTTTTTTTGACATTTATCCTGCTTGGTGTTTTCTCAAATGATCTGTGTTTTGGTGTCTGACATTAGTTCAGGGGAAATTCTTTGTCAATACTTTTTAGAAATATTTACTTAATTTCTTCTCCTTCTACTATTCTCATTAGTTTTATGTAAACTACAATTGCCCCATGCTTCTTGGACATTGTTTAACATATGTTTTCTTTATTTTTTGTTTTTTTGAGGATTTTATTATTATTATTATTATTATTATTATTATTATTATTATTATTATTGATTTTAGGAGAGAGAGTAAGGGAGAGAGAGTGAGAGAAACATCAACACATCAACTTGTTTTTTCACTTATTAATGCATTCATTGGTTGATTCTTGGATGTGACCTGACTGAAGATAGCACCTGAAACCTTGGTTTATTGCTAAAACTCTCATACCAACTGAGCAACCAGTCCAGGGCCAAGAATTCTTGATACATCTTATAAATTATAGATTTTCTTCCTCAGTAATTTTCAATGTACTAAAGAGCCTGTCAAAAGCAGTTCTCATTACTGTTACCATATTTGTTGTGACTGGTATTTCTTTCTGATTCTTTCTTAGTATTTTAATTTCTATGTATTTGTTGTTTATGTGTTCTTGCATGCTGCAAACTTTGACATTATCACCATTAGCAGATTAATCATAGTTGTTTAAAATTCCCATCCTGATAATTTCAACATCCATGACTAATTCTACTGATTGATTGTGTCTACAAATTGTAGTTTTGGTCTTATGGTGTATTGAAAAATTTTTTTCTTGGTACCAGACATGATGTAGTAGGTAAAAAGAAACTGCTATAAATAACCCCTAAATAATACAATCGTGAAGTGTGAGGGGACAGGAAGTATTCTCCAGTCCTCTGAGTAGGTCTCAGTCTTAAAATGTAGAATCAAAAATGTAGAGTCAATAGAATTTCACATAAAAATTTAAAACAATAATTAAGTATGAAGTATAAAAAACAATAAAAATGAGTCAGAGCTGATTACTTAAAAACTATGAAACCCCAGGTTATAAATACTATTTGAAAGCATTACAACAAAGAAACAAAATCATCAATAAAACTTTTTAAATGAAAAATATAATAAAGCAATTATTTAAAATTATTTCTGATTAGAGGAAAATATTAGATATATTGACATATACATATTTATGTCAAATTCATGAGTGTTTGTGTTCATAAAATACCTTTAAAAACAGTATAAAATATTAAAGTTTTTTAAAAATTAGTCTTCCAAAGATAAAAACTTAGCATCCCATAAATTTACAAAGGAATAAAAATGTATTTAAATAAAATATAATGTTATTCATTTAATGGGCTAATATATTGAAAAAATCTGTTTAGATCAATTTGTAGCTAAAACTTATTTTCAAACCTTATAATTAGACTGTAAATTGCTAAAAATCTTTTTGAAGTGCAATTTGGTATTTCCTTTTCTATGCTTGGAGTAATTTTTGTCACCCAAATATAAATTTTAGTTATAAAAAATTAACCAAATTTAAAAAGATTCACGTGCACAAGGGTTGACATTCCTATTTGTGATTAGGAAGGTGGTTAGGTAGGATATTTTAACAATTTTCTTCATCATTTACTACATCATTACATTTTTTAAATAGTAGCACCATATTAACTATATTGGTGTTTCCTACTGCAAAGCGAAAGGTTTCTGGTTGGATTCCCAAACAGGACATACACCTGGACTGCAGGTCTCGTACCAGGTCAGGGTATGTAAGGAGAGGCAACAAATAGATGTTTTCCTCTTTCTCCCTCCCTTGCCCTTTGTCTAAACAAATCAATATAATATTTAAAAACAAACAAACAAATACAAATGCAATGTGAAAATTCCATTCGCAATTAATGTTAGTATTTACCTATAAAATTAATAAAACAATCTGAAAGATTTCCAAAGATTAATAATAAAATCAATTTGTACAAGGACCTCTCAGTTTACATTAACACCAAAATAATCAGTTACTGTGCTGTCATAAAACTGTAGAGAGGAATTAAAATATGGGTAATTATTTTCAATCAAATGCTCCACTCTGAAAAAGTATAGTATTAACTGTAATAATACAGTGTTTTATGAATTCTTGATAAAGAAAAACTAATAATAATTAATAAAACTTCAACTCCATGGAAATAATAAAAGGCCTAGAATGCAGTTATAGTTATTCTTTGTAAAATATACCAGTTTTGACTTTATTTTCATTTTTAGCATTTTTTCAAGCCTAAAGGTTTTAGCATTTGTTTTTCAAGCCTAAATACTAGCAATTGTTTATATTCTGTTATTTGCTGTAAATGTTTTATTTATATTATTATGTAAAATTAGAATTCTTAGCTAAGTGTTGTAAATCTCTTTCCTGTAATATACCTGGTTTGAACTTATTTTGAAATAAAGAAAAAAATCAGACAAATTTACCTAAAGATGTAGGTATAGTAATTTATAATACAGTCATTATGTTTTTTATGAGAATGCTTTCATAAAGAGCATAACATGATACAGTTGGATGGAATTTGAATGCAAAAGAAATTTGATTATTTATATTATTTTGATTTTTTAAACAGATGTTTCCTTTGTGATAACCCACAGTTACTAATATGGAAAGATATTAAAAGCATAACATTTGAAGGTAAGTCTCTATGACTTGCTAGAAGATTCTGCCAAAAATCATTCTCATGATTAAATAGGTCATTTTACCTTGGAAATCCACTCATTGTACAAATATTTGCATAGTTAATAAACATCATTATCAACTACAAAATTGTCTATAATGTACATTAGAATAGATCATTAATTCAACAGCCAATCATGATTAGCATCAGGTACTTTATTGACAGAGTCATAAATCAAAGATATATTAAGGTAGTTAATGGAAATGAAATTAAAAAGATTGAGAAGTATCCAATAAATAGTAACATGCTATTATTTTAAATGTTCCCTACATGTCATTGAATGTCAGTTATGTTTCTAAAAATAAGATACCATGGAAAAATACTTCTGTTAATTCTCTTTATTCTAAAACATTTTGAAAGTCAAACATATAACAAAGAATCTTTTAAATACTAAATAAGGTTTGTAATTTGGTTTAGAAATAGCAGGCAATTGGTGTAAATATATAGAAGAAACACACAAAGAAGTATAGGTCTATATTTATTGGGAAGTAAATAGAATTCTCTAAAAGTACAGTCTAGGACTGGGCCAAATAGAATTTAAATTTTTCTTGGTATATTAGTCATATTTCCAAACTCAGTGAACTCTATCACTATGTATAAAAAATGCCCTTAGATTCTATGGAGATAAATAATCATAAATATAATGAGAGTTTGTGTAGTAGTTTTTAATAATTATATATTATAAATAGTTTACTTATTTTATCATGACGATTTCCTAGGACATGCAAAACATTATCTGATAGATTTTTTAGAGTAGCTGTTTTGTGATTTTTTTCTGCTGTTAAGAAGAGACTGTTTCTAATGTTTTATGATTATATACTAGAGACACCCACACCCATACTTACCACAGACCATGCAGCTGTTCCACACAAAACTTTATTAATTGAAGTTTTGCCATTTTTAACTTAACCATGCATATTCCACTATATACAGCATAACAGCCTTTTGATTTTAAGAGATATTCCACATTATTAGCATGTTTACTTTATTTCCAATGAATAACCCACATTTTGTATTCATTTTTCTAATCTACTATCGTGTTTCCTGTACATTTTAGTACTTTTTTATTCTTGTTCAGTTACAGTTGCCCCACATTTTCCCCTGTTGCTCTCCCTTCCCCCACCCAACTATACCCCCTAGCCCAGGCTCCCACAGGCAGTCCCCACTCCGTTGTCTGCCCTTGCCCATGGGTCCTTTATACATGTTCCCTGATTTGTACCTTCCCCTCTTTCCAGTTTATCCCCCTCCCTCTCCACTCTGGTCACTGTCACTTTGTTCTTTATTTCAAGGTCTCTGGTTCTTTTTGCTTGCTTGTTTGTTTTGTTGCTTACATTCCACTTATGGGTGAAATCATTTGGTATTTGTCTTTCACCACCTGGCCTTTTTCACTCAGCATACTACTCTCTAGTTCCTTCTTTCTTTCTGCTGTGTAGTATTCCATTGTGTAAATGTACCACATTTTTTTGATCCACTCATTAACTGATGGACACTTAGGCTGTTTCTAGCACTTGGCTATTTTGAAAATCATGCTGTGAACATTGGCATTCACAGGTTCTTTTGAATTGGTGTTTCAGGATTCTTAAGGTATAATCCCAAGTGTGGAACCACTACATCAAAAGGCAGTTTCATTTTTAGCTTTTGAATAAAAGTGAAACACCACTGTTTTTCCAGAGTGTGTACACTAGTCTGCATTCCCACCAATAGTGCACTAGGGTTCCCTTTTCTCCACAACATTCCCAACAATTGTTTGTTGATTTGTTTATGACAGCCATTCTGACAGGTGCGAAGTGGCATCTCATTGTGGTTTTAATTTGCATCTCTCTAAGGGCTAGTGATGCTGAGCATCCTTTCATATGTTTCTGGGCCCTCTGTATGTCTTCCTTGAAAAAGGAAGTATCTGTTCAGGTCTTTTGTCCATTTTTTAGTTGAGTTGTTTGTCTTCCTGGTGTGGAGTCATGTAAGTTCTTTATATATTTTAGAGATCAAAACCTTGTGGAAAACAGTATAGAATTTCATCAAAAAACTAAAGTTGGAACTGCCCTTGATCCAGTGATCCAACTACTAGGATTATGCCTTAAGAATCCTGAAGAACCAATTCAAAAGAACCTATGCACCCCAATGTTCATACCAGCATTATCTATAATAGCCACATGCTACAAACAGTTTAAGTGCCCATCAGTAAGTGAGTGGATCGAGAAACTGTGGTACATTTACACAATGGAATTCTACGCAGCAGAAAGAAAGAAGGAACTGAAAACCTTCACGACAACATGGATGCAACTGGAGAGCATTATGCTTAGTGAAATCAGCCAGGCAGTAAAAGACAAATACCACATGTTCTCACCCATAAGTGGAACCTAATCAATGAAATCAACAAGTGAGCAAAATAGAACCAGAGACATAGAAATAAAGAACAAACTGACAGTGACAAGAGACAAGGGAGGAGGGCGATAATAGGGGAAAGGAAAGGAACGGCCAAGCCAAAGAACAGGACTAGTGGATTCCTGAGCACAGACATGTGGGGGGGATTGACTGTGGAAGTGGGGGCAGTAGGTCAGGGAAAACTGGTAAAACTACTTGTTTCCAATTACACAAATCCCACTGCATTTGCACTCATGTTAGTTTTCACACTCCTGTTATCAAGGAAAAACTGATCTGTACCAATAATTTGGATACCAATCTTTCTTTTTCTTCAGAAAATTGCAGATTTTTTACTTCTCAATTTTTATTAGTTTTTGTTTTTTATATTTACATGTTGCATTGCTTTCACAAGATATTTGCTAAAATATTGAATAGAGACATTGAAAAAGACCACCTTATTTATATTCCTGTACTAAACAAGAATGGTTGCAATATTCACCACAAAGATATAAACAAGTATAATGCACCTAACATCAGAGCTCTAAAACATAGGAAGAAAACTTTGGCATAATTCAAGGGAAAAAAGGTTTTAATAAGAGTCAAAATCTTCAATAATTGACTTTTAATAAGAGGAAGAAGATAGAAAAGCAGTAAGGAAATACAGTGTTGAACAGCACTATAAATCAACTGTAACTAGCCGATATACAAATATACAGAGAACTCCATCCAGCAATAGCAGAGTACACATTTTCCTCCAGTGCATATGAAACATTCTCCAGCATAGAGCCTATGATAGGCCACAAGACAAGTGTTAACCTTTTCAAAACACCTATTTGATTGACTACTATTGAAAAAGCAAATACAAAAACAAAACAAAAACTGACTACTCAGGAATGTAGAGACATTGAAATGTTTGTCTATACCTGATGGGAATGTAACTAGTTTAGCCAATGCAGAAAATCATATGGCATTTACTAAAAAACATAAATAAATAGAAAATCACCCAATGATCGAGCAGTTCCACCTTTAGGTATATACACTAAAGAAAGTTGGGACTCAAACATTTGTACATCAACCTGTATAGCAGCATTATTCATAACAGTTTCAAGATACATGACCCATGTATCAATCTGTAAATGAGTAGATAACCAAAAAGTGATTTATGAATATATTGGAATATAATGCAGACTTAAAAAGGAGTGAAATTCATATACATGCTACAACATAGATGAAATTTGATAATTTTATGCTAAGTGAAGTAATCCAGAAAATAAGGACAACTAGTATATACCTCAACTTATAATAGGTACTTGCAAATGTTTAAACAGTAAAACTTAATTTAGTAGGAGTTTAGAGGGGAAGGTGCTGGGGAAGTATTCTTTACTCAATACAAGACATTCAGTTTGGGGTGATAAAATATTCTGCAGATGGATGCTGATGATGGTTGCCCAACAATATGAGTGTGGTTAATTCCACAGAATTGTACACTTAAACATTTAAGACAGTTAAATTTATGTATGTTTTACCACAACAAACAAGAGAACAGATAACATAAATTAGCCATCATAACTATTAATGTGTACTGCCCATAAATCAATGGATCAGAGTGGCTCCTCTTTTAATCTGAGCTGGACTCAGTGAGGAATCTTCATGTGTCTCCTTTCTCCTGTGTGCAAAATAGATTGTATTGCTTCTGTGAGATGAACCTCCTCATATCTGTGAACTTTTGTTGGGACAACCAGGCTGATTTCACTGTGTTTCACATTATCTCTTATCTTCTGTCAAGTTAGTGTGGGCCTTTGCTTACCATGCAGCTAGTGATCTAAAAGAAAGATTGGAAATATGCTATCTTTGGTCTGGTCGGGACTATCACATCAATTCCACTATTTGCTGTTAGTCAAAGTAAGTCATGGATAGCCAAGAATCAACATATGACAGAATGTACTCTACATATTAAAGAAAGAAACTTCAAAACCACATTTGAAACAGAGAAATATATGAAGTTGTATAGAATTGCTATCAGTCTAACACAACAATAAATCATCTTCCAGTATTTTGTTAATATATAGTTTGGAAATTTAGGAATATTATTTTTTAAAATTGTTTCACAATTTTATTTATTTTTAGAAAAAGGAGAAGGGAAAGAGAAATAGAGGGCAAGAAACATCAATGCGTATGCCTTTTGTACACCCCCTACTGGGGACCTGGCTTGAAACCCAGCCATGTGCCCTCACGGGGAACCAAACCTACTACCCTTTGGTTCTCCGACCCGTGCTCAATCCACTAAGCTCTACCAGCCAGGGCAGTTTGGACATTTAAGAAATATTTTCAGATAATAAATGAGCAAATGTATACTACATACATATTATACTACAGCTAATATTATATTAGAAATGTATTTATTATTGAACATATAATTTATATTCAATAAGAAATATATCAATTTTACATTCTCTGCACACATAATGTATAATCTGAGTCTTCTATAATTAACACTCAAATTCTGATACCATGTCCATTTTAAATTCATTCTATTTTTCATTTCATTTTACTAGATAGAGCAGAACTGAGCATTATGCTAAAGAATAAAGAGTTCAGAGAAAATGAATATATTATTTTGTTCATTTTCATGATTTTTTCCCCAATTGGTCAAAACATAATAATGTTATTACAGAGAGTTTCCATCAGTTTCAATTTGCAACTTCAAATAGGCTTTCACCCTTCAAATAACATTTGAGAAGTACATAAATTACACAGCTGATATATAACCTATTCTTTATGACATTAGAGCATCTTGCCATTAGTCTACTTTTTCATTATTTTCAAGGGAAAAAAAACAGGAAAGCCAGTAATATTTAGATTTTTATCTCAGGCTCTTTCTTTTTTAAAATTTTCTTTTTTATTATTGTTGTACAATTACAATTCTCTTCATGCCCCCCCCATTACTCTCCCCTACTCTACAATGTCCATCTCCCATTTTCAATCCTCCCCCAACATTGCCTTTGTCCATAGGTCCTTTATGGATGTTCCTTGACTTGACCTTTCCCCTTCTTTCTCTGTTACATCCCTCCTCACCCCTCTATGTACTGTCAGCTTGTTCTTTATTTCAATGTCTCTGGTTCTATTTAGCTCACTTTTTTATTTTGTTAAGTAGGTTCCCTGTGTAAGTGAGATCATATGGTATTTGTCTTTCACCTCCTGGTTTACTTTACTAAGCATAATGCTCTCCAGTTCCATCCATGCTGTCACAAAGGGTAGGAGCTCCTCTCTTTCTGCTGCATAGAATTCCATTGTATAAATGTACCAGTTTTTTGATCTGCTCATTTACTGATGGGCACTTAAGTTGCTTCCAGCACTTGGTTATTGTAAATTGTGCTGGTATGAACATTGGGGTGCCTAGGTCCTTTTGAATTGGTGCTTCAGGATTCTTAGGGTATAATCCAAGGAGGGGAATTGCAGGATCAAAAGGCAATTCTGTTTTTAGTTTTTGAGGAAATTCCATTACATTTTCCACAGTGGCTGCACCAGTCTGCATTCCCACCAACACTGTACTAAGGTTCACTTTTCTCCACAAGCTTGCCAGCACTTGTTTGTTGAATTGTTTATGATGGCCATTCTGACAGGTGTGAAGTGGCATCTCATTGTGGCTTTAATTTGCATCTCTCTGATGGCTAGTGACACTGAGCATCCTTTCATATGGCCCTCTGTATGTTCTCCTTTGAGAAGTGTCTGTTAAGGTCCCTTGCCCATTTTTAACTGAATTTTCTGTCTTCCTGGTGTGGAGTTGTGTGAGGTTTTTTTTTTTTTATATATATTTTGGAGTTCAAACCTGTGTCTGAGGTGTCATTGAAAGATGTATATCTCCCATATGGTTTGTTCAGTTTTCATTTGGCTGATATTTTTTTTTAGTCATGCAAAAGCTTTCTAATTTGATGAAGTCCCATTTGTTTATTCTTTCTTGTGTGTGTGTGTGTGTGTGTGTGTGTGTGTGTGTGTGTGTGTTTCGCTGTAGGGGACATATCCGTGAAAATACCGCTGTTTGGAATATCTGAAATTTTCCTGTCTATGTTCTCCTCTAGTACTTTCATGGTGTCACAACTTATATTTAAGTCTGTTATCCATCTTGAATTTATTTTTGTGTATGGTGTAAGTTGGTGGTTTAGGGTTTTTGTTTGTTTGTTTTTTGTTTGTTTTTGTGTGTGTGTATGTGTGTGTTTAATCTTCCATATCTCCCAACACCATTTGTTGAAGATACTGTTTTTACTTCATTGTGTGCTTCTGTCCCCTTTGTAGAATATTAATTTACCACAGGGCCATGGGTTTATTTGTGGACTTTCCATTCTGCTCCATTGATCTATGTGTCTGTCCTTGTACCAACTGTTCTTGCAAACTGTTTTGATTAAAGTGGCCTTGTAATATTGTTTAATATCAGTTATCATGATCCCTCCTACTTCGTTCTTCTTTCTCCAAATTGATGAGGCTATTCTGGGTTGTTTATGGTTCTGTATAAATTTTTGAACTTTCTGTCTAAACCTATTAGGATATTTTCTATACTTTGGAAATTACAATAGAAGGCTTATGTTAATGTCTCAAATTTATGTATCATACTCTCTGATAAAAAAATTGTTATGCTTTCAACTACTTGGCTCTCATAACACAACTACATCTATTTTCCATATTAATGAAATTGCTATTGGTTGAGTCTAAAAACGCTTATACCTGTCTTATATTATCTTTTCTTCCATCTTTATTCAGGTTAACATATATTTAATTGTGTTTTCATATCTTATTATCCCTCACCTTGCAATGTTGGAGATTTCCCTTTTCTCTGTCTACACTTATTCCATTAAGTTTCCTGATCTTAAATATCTCCTGATAAAAAAATATCATTTATATATCAAACTTTAGTTTTTCAGTCTAGATTTGTTTTTCCTGAACACCATATTCACCTATCTGCCTATTGGACATTTCTAGATAGATGAATAATAGATATCCCCCAAACCTAACACATCCAAAACTGGACTCATAAATTTCTATTCAAACTGGCTCTTTTAGCAACCATTCCTATTTCAGTGAATGATAACTTTATCCTTCCATTTACCAAGGCCAAATGCCTTGGAGTCGCTCATAACTTTTCTTTTTTTCCTCATAATCCATATATAATATATTAAGTAATATTACTGGTTCTATCTTCACAACAGATCTAAAATCATATCACTTTTCACTGCTAGAAGCACTATTACCACTGTGGGTCAAAACATCATCAATATAGACTTGAGTTATTTCTACAGCTTCTTAACAGGTTCACTATAATACTTTTATTACTCTCCTATAGTCTATTCACAACAGAAAAAATGCAAATGACCCTATTCAAATTCAAGTCATTTAGAGTCCTGCATGATCTGACTTCAACTTCCCTTCACCATTATATTTTATCCTTCTGGGTTAGACTGCTCCAGACACATTGTTTTCCTTATTTCTTTGTTATACCAAAGCACACTGTCACCTTAGAGGTCTGTACACTAGCTGCTCCATTTGCTTGTACTGGTCTTTTAATGGATATGATGCTGGTAACATCTTCACTTCTTTCAAGTCTTTGTAAAATAATTGCATTAGAATGAAATTTCATCCTACCATTTGTTTTAAATTTGTGAGTGCCAACTGCCCCATTCATCCCAGTGTTTCAGCTATCCCAGTACCTCATTCAATGCTCTATCATTTTTCATAGACTTTATTGCCTTCTAAATTACTGCATGATTCACTTATTGTTATTATCTATAATGTGTCATCTGTCCTCCTCTTATAAAATGTAACTAAAATCAAGATTGTGATTTTTTTACTGATATACCTACACCAGGAATTTAGAACAATAGCTAAGGCTTACTTATAGCCTAAATAATATTTGTGAATTGGGGACTCATATCTCTGATGACACTGTCAAGTTGAAATTGAAATTCAAAATTTGGATCCCATGGAGTTGAGACTACAGCCCTCAGAAGGAAAAGGGTATTTGTAAGAACACTATATCATGGAAATTCTAGAGGTGAGGAAAGATTGGCATTTAAATTAATCATCACTTATAGGTATACTTTTTTTAATTATTGCAATAAGAACACTTAACATGAGGTCTACCATCTTAAAAAAATAATACAGTATTGTTAACTATAGGTACACTGTTGTACACTGTATCTCTAAAACTTATTTGGCTTACATAATTGGAATCTAGTTCTCATTGATTTACAATTTCAAACAACAGAATGAATAGGCAAGCGATAGAATGAGAGGACATATGTACAAACCATATGTCAGATAAGCAGTTCATTTCCAAAATAAATAAGAAAGTCCAAAAACTTAATAAGAAAAGCAATAATAACCTGATTAAAAATTGGGCTAAAAACTTGAATAGTTATTTCTGCAAATAAACTATTTTAATGGTATAATGCTGTTGATGAGATAAAGCAGATAGGAAAGAAACACAGTTCTCCCCCCACCCCTGTCTCCAAACATTATAAAAGTGGAAACTAAGAGAGACTCAGGTGACAAATATAAATATGGTTTATCAACATTTGGGCATAGCATCAAATTGTAGAGTATGCAAGGATGAGTTTCATGTGTTTGGAGTTGAGAAATAATAGTGTAATTTTTGGAAAGGTTCAGCTAACCAAAAAGGTCAGCAATTTCAGAAATCAGTGGGAAAAATGCACAACAAAATAGTTATTAGAAAAAAGAGCAGAAATATGAGTGAAAATTTGCTTCTGTGAAAATAACATATATGAATATGTATTTTACCACTATAAACATATCTGTTTTTTAAATTATAAAATACATACTTCTCTTTTATCCACCCCACAAGTGGAGAGTTCTTTCATATCCATTTATTTAAAAAGGCTTTTTTTTTCTTTTTCTACTCTCCAACAGAAGTTCTGTCTCCCAAACAATGCATTTATAAGCATATATTTTGCATAGTATTTTTCATATACTTCTTTTCTAGTGGCTGCAAATAACTAGAAATAACAACTCAGGAGATTTCTTTCAAATATGAAATTTAACATAGATATCAAGATCTCCCTGCAGTTCTTTCTTTTCCCCTTCTCTAACAAACTCAGAGAGTTAAGGAATTGGCCAGGTCTGGCGATAAGTAACCGACATAGCTCTTCCAACACATGGTCACAAATCTTCCCACAGAGTCCAGGGCTTGATTTTTCAAAAATGCTGAGGGAGTGTTTTCAAAATGATTCAGGCTTGATTTAGGATTATGGCTATCATACAAATGCAAACTTTGATGACTTGTAAAACATCATCAGCGAAAGATGGGCAATTCCCAAACTCCAAAAATGACTTTGAGCTTTCAATCACTGACAGAGCAGAAGACCTGCCTGCCATTGAGGAGCCAAGAGCCCCTCAGAATGTCCTTAGGTTAAAAAGTGTATTTACCACAAAGGCAGTCTCTGATGATTCATGAAACGCATTCTGAAATTGTCTACAATGGAATTTGCAGTCTGCTGTGCTTGAGGGGCTGCATTGCTGTGCTCTTGGATGTCACACAAAAACTGCAATCCTCCTTCAAAATGTGTTTGGCAGTATTTGCTGGGGTTTTTACTCCAGGCATAATATATAGTCCACAGTGCCCAGAGATGAACCTCTGGTTAAGAGAAGTTGCCAAGGAGTAGGAACAATGCCTTGAAGGATCTGTGGGTCACCGATGCTCTCATCTTACAACTTGAACTTCTCCAATTAAAGATGGCCACATACAGATCTTGGAGGACAGCACTCTTCTGAAAGTCATGGGCTATCCTGGGTTATTTGTCAGGTGTCAGATGGGTTATGATGCCTCTAGCAAAGCAACTGGTTTCCATTTCTCTGCTACAGAGCAAGATACTGATAAACTTCACCACATCTTTCATTACTAGCTTGGAAGAGAGTTCTGTGACTTCACATACATCGTTCTCCAAGAGTTGGAAGAAAATTGTTAATCCCTGATTTTCTTTTTTTTTCAGTCATAATTTATTTGCTTATTTTGTGTGTGTGTGCCTTTTAACTTATTTATTTTTATTATTCAAGTACAGTTGTCCCCATTTTCCCTCCACCACTTTCCCCTGCCCTACACATTCCCACCTCCCACCCTCAATCCTACCCGCCTTTGGCTTTGTCTGTGGGTCAGTTATACATGTTCCTTGATGACCCTTAGCTGGAGAACATTATGCTACGTGAAAGAAACCAGGCAGTGAAAAACAAATATCATATGATCTCACCTGTAAGTGGAACCTAATCAACAAGACAAACAAGCAAGTAAAATATAACCAGAGACATGGAAATAAAGAACAAACTGGCAGTAACCAGAGGGGTTGGGGAGTGGGGGTAATGGAGGAAAGAAGGGGAAGGGTTGTCAACACCTGATTTTCAATAAAGAGCCTTCGGACAGCTGGAGACTCATCTGTAAGATTCCAAAGTTGCTTTCACAGTAAACAAGAGGGAGAATCTAACTTCTCAGTAGCCTTTTGTGTTACTGTCACAAGAAGGTCCTTAACTGCCATAAATAGCTCTTCTTTAAGTTGTGCACTTTATTCAGGTGAGAGCTGCAAGGCTAGAATACAGGTGATGCTCACTGCCATTGTTTGCATCTTGGGATTTTCATGCTTGTAGAGCCATCTCATAAATTTGGTAGCATGAAACCTGTCACATGGAACATCCAAAAGAACCTGGAATTGGTTAAGGATAGAAAACACCTCTTTGTAACAAGCCTGGAGAGAGCTTCCTTCATAAAACATGACCTCTTCTGTACCAGCTCTGTGCTTCTAAAATCTGAATTGTACTGGCTCCTCCCGCAGTTCAGACTCATTCCCTCCAAACTCCGATGTTGGGGGAGCAGCTTGAAAGGCATCAGAGATGTGCAAGGGGAGGAACTAAATTGTCTGGTGTCAGGGTAAGAGCTAAGGAGGGGAACCACTTTCTCCCAGACAGAAGGCTACAGTAATTATTCAATTATTTTAAAAAATGTAAATTCAGTTATTATGGTCCAAAAAGTTTAGCAATTCCATTAAATGAAATTCAAACAATTCCAGTCTACCAATGCTTATATTATATTACATATTTAGCTTGTTAAAATTTAATATAAAAAGTTTGTTTTAAAATGTTATATTCTATGGTTTTGAATTTTTAACAATGTGTTTAAATATTTGTTTTAAGTATTCGAGTTTTATTCTTTGTTTGCACATCTGGTAGACAAATCTTCATTCTCTCTACATCTTATTCAAAAGTATTTAAAAAGTGATATGTAAGATTTTTAAAAAATTATACAGAATAAAAAACATAGATATAGTATCCATAATTCTCAAGATGTTCAGTCCCACACTACACTACAATTAGGTGTTTTTATTATTCATTTTTTAAGACAATTAAACAATAAAAGAATCTCAACAATTTTATTCCCTGAACTATAGGAAATCTGACCAAAATTTAATTTTAAACATTCTCATTGCAACTTTCCTATTAAGTTAAATATCATATAGCTGGGAATTGGAAGTTAATCTTATCTATGCCACATTATATTGTCATTGCAGTTACTTAGAAACATTGGCAGCAAAGGCAATACTTATGATAAATTATATGAGAAAACAAATTACAAAAATATGTCTATAATATGACATCACTTTGTAAGAATAAAAGGGAACATTGAATCACACAAAATGGTTCCCATGATAAAAACAGTACAACTTTCTTATGGTTGAAAATAATAGCATAATCAGAGACAGAAAAGTAGAGATCTGGCAGGCTAATAACTGTGATTATCTTCAATCAATATACATCTCCCTCATTTAGAGATAGATTGTTTGGGTCTAAATCCAGGCATACTGTTTATTGAATCCTGTGCCTTAGTTTTCTCATTTTCAAAGCAATAATAAAACAATAAGAAAAATTTCATAAGATAGTGTAAATAATGTACATGCAAATACCTTAGAATAGTGCCTGGAATTTTCTTGCCTCTTTATAATTGGTACATTTATTTTTAAAAAACATTTACAATGGGTATATATTATTGGTTAATAACATTATTTACTAATAGTAAAGTGTGTTTTTACCATATAAAAGCAATATTTTAGCCATATAGAGTTACCATGGAAACTATGTTAAAATTAAATAGCAGGATCTTCAATGTTTTTGAAGAATGTATGACTTGAATCAAATAACAAGAAATGGGATAATAGACAGTTATATACAATAACATTGCCTAGTGTGAGCACAAACAAGGGCATAACAATTATATAGCAAAAGTCACATGTGGGGTGTTACTCTATCAAGGTTTCTCAACCTGGGCCCTACGGTCATTGGAAGCCAGATAATCCTTGGTTGCAGGGGGAGTATACTGCTCATTGTAGAATGTATAGCCACATCCATGAACTCAAGACACAGATGACAGTATTTCCTGCCATCCTTAACTTGTGACAACCAAAAATGGTTCCAGAAATTGCTTAAGGTCCTTTAGGAACTTGGGAAAAACATACCTCTTTCTGTTGAGAACCACTGTAGTAAATTAAAACAAATGTGGTAATGTTTTCTGACATTAATAGTAACTATAATTAGTTTGTGATATTTGAGTGACAACTCTGAGACTGAAAATTTTCATAACAGTTTTATATATCCTGATCTATGGAAATAGTATTCCAGTTTGCATTTTCATGTGACACAAAATGAGATCTGATACAAAAACCAAAACAGATATAATTTCCAAGATTTTCCTTTTATTCTTACAATAAGAGGGTTGAATATAATGGTTATTATTTGGGGATTTTGCTTGTTTAATTCTTATTATTGAATGTATAAGTGATTTATCTGACAGTGTAAGTAGATTATCATAAAGCCCTGAGTTAAACAGCACTTTCAAGTATTTTTATAAGTAAATATGCTAATGAAGATATGCTCAATTACTATCTGTACAGGTAAAATAGTTTAAAGTTGTTCAAAGATTTAATAGCTAATGGCTATACATGCTACATGATGCATTTATACATTAAGAGAGAAAATCAATTCCATAGAATGGAAATCTACAGAAAGATCAGAATAAATTACTAATTTGAAAGATTAATTTTCTATAGATTACAATTTATTTTCCCTTGTCTTTGTTACCTAATAGATGTTTAAATAATGTGAACATGAGACTTATACCTTTGTAAATGAAGCATCTAGTTATTTTATTGTTTTTATTCAGAACATCTAATAAACTTCTAACATGTTATGACTGCTCAATAAATAGTATTTGAATCAATTCATTGCAGATTATAAACTCCACCTGCTTTAAAATTTTGTCATATGTTACTTAATTCTTCCATTTTAAAATATATCTAGAACTCCAAATTATGAAAAAAGTTCTCCTGAGTTTCCTACCCATTTCTCTTTAGCTCATGGGCTGCACCCTGGACATTCAGTAACTTTGTATTGGCTCCACTATTGATCTCATCATGCTCTTAGTCATTTTCGTCTAGACTTCTCTTGCCATCAGGCTGCTTTTTAACTTTTCCAATATTCTTATTGTTTTCATTTATCTTCTCATGTATTTTACTAAAATCCCAAACACATGCAACCAGTATTTTCAACACAGAGTGTACAGACAAGTTTGCCCCAGGAATCATTAGAAGGCAACATTTTTCAAATCTCCTTTAAGTTTACTCATATTTATACAAATCTATAATATTCATGTCTATAATATTAATTTGAATATCCTCTAAAACTATTCACTCCCTTCTTGTTGGAGTTATGCTCATCCCATGTGATTTGTTTCTGCCAATGGACTGTGAGTCAATGTGACAAAGAGTCACTTCTCTACATTCCTTAAGAAATATTATCTATTTCAGCTTACCCTTCTTTTTCTGGCCTTCCAAGTAAGACCAGTGTGTCTAGAGTGGTGGTTTTTCCTTTAATTTGTATTGTACAAAAAGAGATATGTTGAATCAAATCAAGCCTTACTTTTGTGAGCTCAGAAGAGCCCAGAAATGGCATAATTCAACAGAGAACCTTATGTGAAATGAGTAAGAAATAAATATTTGGTGATGTTAGCCTTGGAGATTGTTTTTATGCTGCATAATCTACTAAAAGCTAAAATAATCCTAAATAGGAATATGAAAAATGAGTCTTTTAGTCTGACTTTCAATTCAGAAATTTTCTTTCTATTCAAGTAAACCGCAGTCATAAATTATAAATTAGTAAAAAATGTAAAAACAACCTTGTAAGCTATTATTGATTACTTTATTGCTAATTATACATTTTATAATATCTATTATATGTGTTATAAAACATTGTGTCTGATCTATATCAACACAAATGTTATGAAGGCTGTGTTTATTTATTTTCCCAATGACTAGAATAGATTAAACTTTCAGGGTTTAATCCATATATTTACTCTTGTGATAAATTCAGTAATTTGAAAGCCAGTGTTAAGCAGAAAGACTAATTTCCAAGAACAAAACTATGCTAACTTTTTTTAGAGGTTAAAGTAAATTCACAGCCTTAATGATTTGATCCAATTTCTAATAATATGGTTTCATTCTATAGCTTGTGCCAAATAAAACCACATGTTACTTTTCATTTGATCAGACAGTAGTTGACCACAAATTATGAGTAGTAATATTAGTGGTACAGATATTTACAGTGGGATTAAATAATTCTGGCTACTGATTTAAAAAAAAATGTTTGACCATGCTGTTTGTATTTTTGTAAGTTTAATTTTATTCTTATCACTTTATAGGGTCAAGGCATAGGGTTTTTTTTCCACCATTGATATCTTCAACATCCCCACATTTTAATCTCAAAAAGCCTTTAAAGTGGTTTGGATTGGTCGTGATTAGGGATTCTGCAAGGTTTCTTGATGTCCCTACTTCTCCTCAGTAGCTCTCCTGAATTTACAGATGGCCACCAAGCTTTAGAATCCTTCGAGAATAAAGGATGAGACCCAGAATGACCATGCCGGCTAATTGGACATCTCCCCAGCAATCCTTGGCCCTGGCCCTAGAGGAACATGGCAGCTCATGTGAGGAGGTAGGGATGCTGGTGGGCTCCCCAACTTAAATCTATAGTTCAAGCAATCAGGTATCTAACAGAAGACATCTCTATGTAATCAAAAGAAAAACAAAGGTTAAGCATTGGAGCAGATTGTAATCCTGGTTTCTAAATTCTAAAGGCAGACAATGAAGATTTCCAGATGTCTGTCTCAAATTATCTTCAAATGGAGTAAAGGCAGTCAGATTCTGATAGATTCTTCTCTTCTGTAATTTGAATGTCTCTGACTATTTTGGCAACAGGCAAGAAGATCATCCCTAGATGAGCTGTTTCTATTTTTCTGAAGTTTATTTCAAATTGTCTCACTTTGGTTTGCATTGCCTTGGGAAAAGGGCAGTTTTAGTTCTCAATGATCTTAAGTCAATGGATGGAAAAAGGAAAATGTTAGTTTTGGAAGATTGCTTCTCAATATTAAAAAAAAAAAACCTAGAAAAATACAGGATCCAGTCTAATTTATAGGTAGGTTATTTTAAAAATGCAAAATACAATGAACAACATTTAAAATTTAATTAAAAAACATAAAAGACAATGAAGAGTATTTGGAATCTAATATCCACAAGTGGGTAATATAGTTTCTGTTGAAACATTTTTTTTCTCTAAAATCAGCTTCATTTTTTTTACCAAAGACAGCCAAATAAAGACAAATTTATTTGCAAAATTAGTATAGCTTCAATAAACGACCTAATTATTTGTATAAGTTCAGCAAGGATAATAATTAACCACATAGGTTCTTTTAAATTTGCTTTGTTGGAATTTTTTTAATAAGAAATCTTCAGATTGAACTTAAAAAGCCATCTTTAGGCCAGAAAAGCCAAGGTGAGGACTTGTCATCAGACCTCTCCTGGCACTCACATAGGTTTTCGAGGTCCCCAACATAATCTGAGTTTCTTTCTTTGCATCTCTAAGGAAGCAACCTTTGTTTCACACCTGGGATGACTAACATTAACCATGTAAGCAAGGTACCAGGCTATTTTCCAAAGGGCTTTTATTAGCTTCCCAAGTCAATCTTAATTCCTTAAAGCTGTCTGGTCATATTTGAGTCTATGAATGTGTCAAAATGACATTCCAGTCAAAACCAGCAGTTCCACTTCTGGGAATTTATTGAAAGAAACCTGAAACACAGTTTGAAAGAATATATGCACCCCTATTGTCATTGCAGCATTATTTACAATTGCCAAGATTGGAAGCAGCCCAAGTGTCCATCAAGGTATATGCCGCAAACAGCTGTATCTACACAGTGGAATACTACTCAGCCATATAAAAGAAGAAAACTTCACAGCATAGATAAACCTGGAGAACATTATACTAAGTAAAATAAGCCAATTAGAGAAAGACAAATACCATATGATCTCACTCCCATGTGGAATCTAATGAGCAAACTGAACTGAGAAAATGGAGACAGACTCATGTGCAGAAAGCGGGCTGACAGTTCTGGGGAAACTGAGGGGTAGGAGGGTTGAGTGGAAAGAGAAAGAAAACTCATGGTCAGAGACAACTTCCTGTCTTCCTTTCCTTAGCACTACAAGTGTTAAGAACTGTAAAGGGTATAAGATTTTATCCACTTTGAAAGCTGACAATTTAACCTGACACAGTGTAATAAGTCTGGTGGAAGATATAAGGCTCCTGGGATGTAGACAAACAAAAATGTGTATTACTCACTGAAATAGCAGCACCATTCTGTCAGCATTTTCACTGGTTCCCTGAGCCCCTGATGCTGTGAGGGTTCCATCAGGAAGGAGAGTTGGCACCTGAAAATTCAGTGGATTGGATTACAAATGCTTAGGAAAGTTCAGTCTTTTGGAATGGGCAGTAAACAGGGTGGGTCAAGAGTAGGTTTACAGTTGCAAGTGCACGAAACATAGAATTTATTTTTGTATTATTATTTAATTATTTTCCATATGAACAACTGTAAACCTACTTTTGTCCCACTCTTTGTCCTTACTCTTTTTTTCCATTATGAAACACCATCTCTAGCCCCAGTCTCTTCATCAGAGAAGCTTCCTTGAAAAGACGGTCCACAAAAAAGGGCAGCGGGCCTTCACCTCCAGACATACAATGAGCTGAGAAAAAATGCAGAATCATCTTCCAACATTAGTATGTCTTGAATGTCTGTAAACTTTTCTTTTTTAATGTTTATCTGTTTTCATGCCATTCAGTATACAACATGTCTTGCTTTTTATATCTTCCATATACTTAATAAGCTATTCCTTTTTTTCTTGCTCCTCAGCTATATGGAATAAAGTTGTATACTCTCTTTTAATATCTGTCTACTGATTTTGTTACCTGTGTTATTACAATCAATTTGCATTAAGTGATGTTTTTCTTCTCATTATAAATTTTATTTTCCTGTTTCTTTTCATGCCCACTAATTGGTGTTGGATGCTGTTACTGTAAAAATTTATTGTATATTGATATTTTTACATGTCTATAAATACTCTTGAATTTTTTTTCTAAGACTTAGGAGGATAATTGGAAGAAAAATGGTTCCTGCCAAGTCTTGGTTTTAAAATTTATTAGGCCCAGGCTTCATTTTGTCTAGAATTAAATTCCTGCACTCCTTGGGCAAGACCATTTTTAACTACTCTAATTAATGTTAACGTTACCTGAATTATAAAATCTTCCATTTTAGCTGTTGGCACTATTCTTAGCTCTCTGTGTATTCTGGGGACTGTTCTAATTATTTTAGTTGGTTTTGTCCCCGCCTTAGAGAGTTTCCTCTAATGTATGTACTGATCACACTCTCCGGAATACATTAAGGGTATTCAAATTAACCCTCTGCAGATCTCTGAAGTCTATGTATGCAACTGTCTCTTCGCCGGCACCCGGTCCTGTTTGCTTTAGCTACCTCAGCTTCCACGGAATTCTAGTCTCCTTCCATCACCATAGGGAGATTTCTGGGCTGTGCAGGCTGTCATGCCTTGTTTTACATCCTTGAATTCTTTTCTAGTCAGTATGTGGGAGCACTTCTAGAATTTGCTTAATTTCTTTCAGATTTCTTAGGAATAGCTATCTCCATATTCTAATATTTAATGTATTAAGCACAGTTGTTTCATATATTTTTCCCATTCACTTAATTTTTTCTGGTGGGAGGGCAAATCTACTCCTTGTCACTTTATCTTGGCCAGAAAGTAAAATTCTAATTTATCTGTTGAAAATTTAAAGTCTTTTATTATAGTATAAAATTTTTCCCTAAACACCTAACTATTTTTACCCATCAAATTTAGTATGACTTTTCCCCACCTCTAGGCACATGTTACATATTTCATATAACTAAGGACAACTTTGTAATAATACTAATTAACTTATACCATTATATAGATTATTTGTCTTTCCTCATATCTCATTTTCAAATAGCCTATGGTGTAACGGCAGGTGTTTTTCACTGCCCATCAATTTACATGTAATAAATTATAAAAAATGTTGCCAAACTAAATTAAGTAGACTCATTCACAATTGATAGAAAGTACAGAGACCACACTTATGGTTTATGTGACAACATACAAATAATGAAGAAAATACGAAGAATAAAATGAATAAAAAACTTAAATGTGGAGCTCCATGGTCAGATCCACTTTAGTATACATTTTCATCTATATCACATTTCTTAACTTCATTTTTCATATTCCTTATTTATAAAAGTGATACTAAAATAGTTTATATTTTATAAGCATTTTGACTTGATTGGGATAATGTATATAAAAGACTTAGTCTAGTCTTGTCACTAAATGCATTTGAATGAATTTAAGCTACTATGAATAAAATGATTTGTGTATGAGCGACAGAAAACAATAAGCAAAATTAGTTAAAATTCAAAACTGTGTTTTCCTCATAGCATGTCAAATCTAGAGTTCAGGCAGCTCCAGAGTTGGTTAGTTCAACAATTCAATAATGCCATCTAGGGCCAAGTCCTTTCTGTACTTTCTGTGTTTTCAGTAGCACAAGTGATGTCATACTCAATTTGTAGTTTGTCTTTCATGTTCATAAATGGGTATCAATTTTCTTAATCATGTTCTTAGGCAACCACAAAGACTGGCAGAGGAAAGAACAACTTTTCTTCATGCAATTTAATTCTTTGAAATGGCAAAACAAAAGAAACCTTGAACAATCACAGTAGACTTGAATTCATGCAGTATCTGTCAGAACTTCTTTGTATTGTTATTCTAAGTCAAATACTGACAAAAACAGTTTTGCCATTCTCTTGAAAGATTTAAACTATTGAGATTCAGCTCTTACTCAATTTGCTAGGCTTAATGAGGGTGAGAAAAAACAAATTTGAAGAATGTAGATAGGCAGGCAAGTTGCTAGTTACTTTTTTAAATAAAATTAATTGATTATACAGGTAGTAAAATACATCTTTTTTAGAGATATAAAAAAAGTGAAAGAAGCGTATTGTTTCCTAACATCTTTCTAAATGTGAGTGTTTATTATTATTATTTTAACCTAGCATACTCAAGATTAAAGTGCCATAAAATTATGTAAGATAACTGTGTCCTGTTATATTGCTACATTTTAATTAAAATTTAATGAAAAAGTTCTGAATAGTACAGTCTGAACAATTAGGGTAAAATGTGTTTTGATATACATATATTTCATTAAATTATAAACAATATTTTTTGAAAAATATGCATACATTTTTCTGTGCTAGGTTGGATATTGTATTAGTACACTTGGGCTGCCAAAACAAAATCCCAGAACCTTTGTGACTTTAAAAAGAGAAATTGGTTCCTTACAGTTCTGGGTGCTGGACACTGAAGGTCAAAGTGTCAACAGGGCTGGTTCTTCCCTCCTTGGCTTGCAGATATGAATGTCTTCTATGAGTCTTCACATGTCTCTTCTCTGTGCAAGAACACCAGTCACATAAGACTTGAAGCCATCCTTATAACCTCTTTTAACCTTAACTACCTCCTTAAAGGCCATATCTCCAAATACTGTCAATACTGCCTCAACATAAATTTTAGGGGACCACAATTCAGCCAATAATAGATATATTTCTCAAGGTTAATTGAGGTTACTATCCATCTCTAAGATATTTTATTTCCTCATTTCCCCATTCCAAATTGTATCATGTTATTCTACAACACACTGCAGATTCAAAGGTGGTTGAAAAATAGATAGATAGATGATGATGATAGATGATAGATAGATAGATAGATAGATATCCCCAATCTAAATACAAATAAATTTTCACTAAAATATTTTTAAAATGCAAGTAAAATTTTAGATATTTTAGATTTTTATTTTTATTTTAATTAAATTTCTTGGGGTAACATTTGTCAGTAGGTTCATAGAGATTGCAAGTGCATGTTTCTATGATATGTGACCTCTACATTGCATTGTGTGCTCACCACCCAAAGTCCAATTGTTTTTCATCACCATATGTCTGGCCCCCTTTACCTTATATTACCACTCCAACCTCTTCGCTCTGATAACCACCAAACTGTTGCATGCATATGAGTTTCAGTTCTATGTCCCAAACCAGTGAAATCATATGTTTCTTAGCTTTTTCTGACTGACTTGTTTTGTTTAACATAATGTATTCTCAAGGACTACCCATGTTGTTGCAAATGGCAAATATTACATCTTTTCTCATGGCTGAGTAGCATTCTGTATCATCTGAATAGTCTTAGCAATCCTGAGAAAAATGAACAAAACCAGAGGTATAACACTACCTGATTTCAAATTACACTACATAGCTATGCTAATCAAAATGTACTACATTGTCTTCATTTAAGTACCATATCATCTTTATTTAACCCTCTTTCAAAGGGCACTTTGGTTGTTTCCTTGTATTGACCACTGTGAATAATGCTGCAATTACCATAGGAATGCACATAACTTTGTAAATAAATGTTTTCAAGTTTTTCAGGTAGATACCCCAAAACAGGACTGCTGTGCCATATGAAAACTCTATCCTTAATCTTTGAGGAACGAATACACTGTTTTCCATAGTGGCTGCACCAGTTTACATTCCCACCAGCAGGGAATGTGGGTTTCTTTTTCTCCTCAACTTCGCCAACACTTATTATTACTTGTTTTACTGGTAACAGCCATTTTAATAGATGTGAAGTGACATCTCATAGTTTGGATTTTCATTTTCTTACTAGCTAGTGAAGTTGAACATCTTTTCATGTATCTGTTGGCCATTTGTATGACCTCTTGGGAGAAATGTTTGTTCACGGCCTCTGCCATGTTTGATTGGATCGTTTGCTTATTTGGTGTTGAGTTGTATGAGTTCAAGTACACTGTGTCAGAGCTGTTTGCAAATATCATCTCCCATTTGGTTGGTTACCTTTTTGTTTCGTTGGTGGCTTCTTTTGTGTAGAAGTTTTCCAGTTTGACATTTTCCTATTTATTTATTTACTTATTTATTTATTGCTTTTATTTTTCTTGCCTTTGAGGTCAAATTCATAAAATGTTCTCTAAGGCCAAGGTCCATAAGTTTAACACCTATGTTTTCTTCTATGGTATTTATTGTTACAGGTATTATAGTTAAGTCTTTGATCCACATTAAATTAATTTCTGTACGTAGAGACAATCTGTAATCCAGTTTCATTCTTTTGCATGTGGCTTTCCAATTTTCTCATCACTGTTTGTTAAAGAGTTCTTCTTTTCTCCATCTTGTGCTTTTGGATCTCTTGTCAAAATGATCTGCCCATATTCATGTGGTTTTATTTCTGTTCCAATTGTCTGTATATCTGTTTTTCTGCCAATGCCTTGTTGTTTTGATTAGCATAGCTAGTATCATTTGAATTCAGTTAGTATGATACCTCTGTTTTTCCCCCCTCAAGATTGTTTTATTCAGAGTCTTTTGTAGTTCTATAAAAATCAGATGATATTTCATCTATTTGTTTGAGAAATGACATTGAGATTTTGATGGAGATTGCATTAAATTAGTATATTGATTTGGGTATTATGGCCATTTTAACTATGCTGATTCTTCCAATTCATGAACACAGAATACCTTTCAATATCTTGTAAAAACACTTTTTAGTTTTCAGCATCAGGGTCCTTCACAGTTATACTAAGTATATTCATAGATATTTTATTCTTTCAATCGTGATTGCAAGAGGAATTTTTTTTTTCATTTCTCTTCTTGAAGTTTCATTGCCAGTATAGGAAAGCAGTCATTTTTTTAAATTACATTAATTCTGTGTCCTGTACCTTTGCTGCTTTTGTTGTTATTTCTAATAATTTTTGGTGAAACCTTTAGGATTTTCTATATACAGAATTATGTCATCTACAAAAAGTTACACTTTTATTTTTTCCTTTCCAATTTTGATTCTTTTCCTTTCTTTCTCTTGCCTGATTGATTGGCTAGAGATTTCTTTTTCTTTTCTTTTTTAAATATATTTTATTGATTATGCTATTACAGTTGTCCCATTTCCTTCCTTCATTCCCCTCCACCCTGCACACCCCCTTTCACTCACATTACCCCCCTTTAGTTCATGTCCATGTGTCATAAGTTCTTTAGCTTCTACATTTCCCATACTATTCTTGCCCCTCTATTTTCTACCTACCATTTATGCTACTTATTCTCTGTACCTTTCCCCCATCTCTCCTCCTCCCACTCCCCTGTTGCTAACCCTCCATGTGATCTCCATTTCTGTGGTTCTTTCCTGTTCTAGTTGCCTGCTTAGTTTGTTTTTGTTTTTGTTTTAGGTGTGGTTGTTAATAATTGTGAGTTTTCTGTCATTTCACTATACATGTTTTCTATCTTCTTTTTCTTAGATAAGTCCCTTTAACATTTCATAAAATAAGGGCTTGGTGATGATGAACTCCTTTAACTTGACCTCATCTGAGGAGCACTTTATCTGCCTTCCATTCTAAATGAAAGCTTTGCTGGATAGAGCAATCTTGGATGCAGGTCCTTGCCTTTCATGATTTGGAATACTTCTTTCCAGCCCTTTCTTGCCTGCAAGATCTCTTTTGAAAAATCAGCTGACAGTCTGATGGGAACTCCTTTGTAGGTTACTGTCTCCTTATCTCTTGCTGCTTCTAGGATTCTCTCCTTCATTTTTTACCTTGGCTAATATAATTACGATATGCCTTGGTATGTTCCTTCTTGGGTCCAACTTTTTGGGACTCTCTGAACTTCCTGGACTTCCTGGATTTCCTGGAAGTCTATTTCCTTTGCCAGATTTTGGAACTTCTCCTTTATTAATTTTTTCAAATAACTTTTCCACTTGTTGCTCTTCCTCTTCTACTTCTGGTATCCCTTTGGATGTTGGAATATTTAAAGATATCCTGGAGGTTTCTAAGCCTCTCCTCATTTTTTAAAGATTTTATTTATTTATTTATTTTTAGAGAGGGAAGGGAGGTAGATATATATAGAGAGAAACATCAATGTACAGTTGCTGGGGGTCATAGCCTGCAACCCAGGCATGTACCTTGACTGGGAATCGAACCTGCGACACTCCTCTCCTCATTTTTTTGAATTCTTGTTTCTTCATTCTTTTCTGTTTGGTTGTTTCTTTCTTCCTTCTGGTCCATTCCATTGATTTGAGCCCCAGTTTTCTTCTCATCACTATTAGTTCGCTGTGCATTTTCCTTCATTTCACTTAGCATAGCCTTAATTATTTTATCTAATTTGTGACCAAATTCAACCAATTCTGTGAGCATCCTAATCACCAGTGCTTTGAACTGTGCATCTGATAGGTTGACTATCTCTTGGTTATTTAATTGTATTTGCTGCGGAGCTTTGATCTGTTCTTTCTTTCTTTTTTTTTTTAAGATTTTATTTATTTATTTTTAGAGAGGGAAGGGAGGGAGATAGAGAGAGAGAGAAACATCAATGTGCGGTTGCTGGGGGTTTTGGCCTGCAACCCAGGAATGTACCCTGGCTGGGAATCGAACCTGGGACACTTTGGTTCCCAGCCCGCACTCAATCCACTGAGCTACGCCAGCCAGGGCTAATCTGTTCTTTCGTTTGGGCCATTTTTTTTGTCTCGTCATGCGTGTTATGTATGAAGGGCAGAGTCTTAGGTGTTCGCTTGGGTGGGGTGACTATCGCTGGGTTGTGACGTTGTATGTGGGGGCAGGGTCTGAGAGGGAACAATGGCACTTGCTCTGTTCTCTGTCTAACTTCAGTCCCTTCTCCTGTTCCCCCCAAGCAAACTGGCCCTTCTGGTTCTGATTCCCATGTGGGTGGGCTTGTGTACATTGTAGGACCTTGTAGATCTCTCGAATGAACTCTCCTGTGAGGCTGGGAATCTCTCCCTGCGCCTCAACCTCCACAGGTGTTTTCAATCGGTGTTTCAGATCCTTATTTCCCAGTGCTGGGATTTCAGAACTGTGTTGAGTAACAGTGGTGAGAGTGGGCAACCTTGTCTTTTTCCTGATTTTAGACAAAAAGTTTTGAATTTTTCAACATTGAGTATGATTTTGGCTCAGGGTTTATCATAGGTAGCCTTTATTATGTTGAGGTACTTTCCTTCTATATTCATTTTTATTGAGTGTTTTAGTCATAAATGGATGTTGTGTCTTACTAAATGCATGTTATGCATCTATTGATAAGATCACATGATTTCTATACTTTGTTTTATTAATGTGGTGTATTGCACTAACTGGTTTGTATATGTTGAACCATTCTTGTGTCACTGGAGTAAATCCCTCTTGATCATGATGTATGTTTTAATATATTGTTTTACTGTATTTGCTAGTATTTTATTTAAGATGTTTGCATCTGTATTAACCAGGTATATTGGTCTTTATAAATCTGAAGAAATTTGAAACACTAGTTAGAAATAATACTTGCACCCCTTCCGTGGCTAGGTTGTTTAAAGTGTGGTTACATACACCAAAATTTGCAGAGTTTGATACCTGAACCTCTGCAACAGCATGGATTGACCTGGAGGGTATCATGTTAAGCAAAATAAACCAGTCAGATAAAGAAAAGTACCACATAATTCCACTTACATGTGGAATCTAGTGAACAAAATAAACTAACGAGCAAAATAGATGCAAACATATATACAGAGAACAAACCAACAGCTGTCAGAGGAGAGGGGATTTGGGGAATTGGGTAAAAAAAAAGTGAAGGGATTAAACACAAAGAAAATAAAATCTCATAGACACAAACAACAGCATAGTTATTACCAGATGGAAAAGGGGGCTGGGAAGAGGTAGAAAAGGGTAAAAGGGGATAAATGGTGATGAAATTTTGACTTGTGCTGTGAACATTCAATGCAATAATACACTGATGGTGTATCATAGAATTATGTACCTGAAACCTCTATAATTTTATTAAGCAAGTACAACTTTTGAAATTTCTCACCTAACAAATGTCACTGGTAATCCTAAACTGTAATACTTCCAACTCTTTCATTAAAGGTGTTACAATGGTGAGAAAAAGCTTTCAAATATCACCATTTTAGCTTTGAATAACCCCAAGACTCCTAATCAGTATGGATTTTTTCCTTACATTGTTATTTAATTTAAGGATTCTGAACAAAGTGCCTGAAACAACTTTCTTGCAAAATCAATTTGGTAAGAATGAAATCCACAAAATATATTTAAAAATTAACATTATAAGCCAGTACTTTCCTCATGACTGCATTCAGCAATAAAATATTAAATGGAATATTAAGAACAACAATTAAAGAGCTTAGCTTTTAAGCTGTCTGGTGGTGTGTAAGATTCAGTTCTTTATTGGCTATTAGAAAAATTACCAAAGATTACTTTAGTTATTCTAAGCAAATACAAGAACTGCCTGCTCAGCAGTAATGACAGAAAGTCCTTAATGAGGACTAAAAGTTCTTATATTTTCATTTTTGAAGAGTTACTTTGCAATTTTTTAGAGTTGAATATATTTATTTTGAATGAAAAAAAATGGTTGATACTATATTTGAGATAAAACTAAATTGTTCCTACCTTCGAAATGCTTGAAAAATTACTTGTAACATCTCTGCCCCAACACAATCACATTAGAATTTCCACTCAATAATGAATACTACTAATAGGAAATGAATGCATAGATGACAAATATATTGCAAGAAAAACACTGCTGTTTCAAGGCAAATATAATCCTTAAGAAAGAGCAATGCATTAGAAAACAAACTATATCTGTTTTCTTTTCACTAAGAAATAATATAGCACGTGTTTTTAATAAAATACATACTTTAGGAGAAACTATGATTGAAGGGGTAGGCCCATTGACAAGCAGTTGCTAAGATATGCAAGGTGAGATATAAGATAGAATATGAAATGAGAAGAGAAAAGTGCCCCTCTTCTTACTGCAAACTGCTGGCTGAATGTGCTGCAACATGTACACAAGTTTTATTATGGTTTGTACGAGTTCTTTCTTTTATTTAGAAATCACAACTCTTCAGAGAATAACATGTCATTTTGCGGGAACACAGCCTCTCCTTTTCCGTCGTGTAGTAAAAGAGCTTTGGGTGGAGGCCATGAGACTGTGGAGTGTTTCAGTAGTCTGGGAAATAAGGTAGCGTCATCGTGGCCCTGCAGGAGTGCTGAGGTAAAAGAACCTTTACTACATACCATACATCAGCTCCACTGGATGCTCTTCACTAAGGTCTTGTTTTAATGAGGTCAAACAGCAGTAATTTGTTATGGGGGTCATGGCAGAATCTTTCTTCTAAACACTAGAAAGAATGACTCTTTTGTCAATATAAATTCATCCCAGTACATTTAGTCTCCCTGCAAACTGCATTATGTACTTGAGAGCTGTTGTGTCAGATCCTCCCAGTCAGGATTCTAATACCTCTTCATCTTGCCTTTCCCCCCACTTTATATTAGAAGGGAACAAAACCCAGAGGTAAAAGATGAACTAAAAGGTAAAGCTCATTTTCATTATTTTATGTTTTATTTTGCTGACATTATGAAGAATGAATATTAGAAGAGTGTACAACAGAAAATTTACATTAATAATTTATCTCATTCATATTTGTATTTTCCCACAAAATCTGTTTCTATAAATTTTTATTCTTTACTTCACTATAAAAGTATATATCTGCAAAGTATATAAAACTAGAATAGGTATTTCCTCAAATTTATAAACTAATATACAATAATAAATAGTGAATTCAGAATTATCTGGGTCTATAAAGATATATCTTTCAATTAATATTAATACCATTTTTCTCAATTTTCTATCTTTAAGATTCTTTCCAATTCTGAAGTTATAAATTCAAATAGTATTTCAATTATTATAGAGTGAGTACATCTAAAAACTAGAATGTGTACCATGATAAAAATTTGTATATCTATATACACACAAATGTATATATTCTCAGTCTGTTTTTTGTCATCCCTTCATTCATAAAACAAAGAAAAGTAACTTAAAGATTTCTAGTGTCTCTTCAAATATTCATGCATTTTATATTACATTTTTTATATTATCTTCATTTAATAACTCTACACATTAACTCCTCCTCCATCCTCAAAAAGGTGAATATGCACAGACTGGCTGGCAACCCCCAATGGATAAGGGATTGGTTAGGAATGTTGATTTCAAACTGGTGGACATTATTCTATTTTGACTGTTCTGAGAAAAGGAGATTTTAGGTCAAAAGGTTAGATTTTGAAGTGTTTGTGTGTTGTAGCTTTGAGAAAAAGATGGTCAACTCAGATGAACTGTAAAAATACTTTTTCAGAAAAGTATATAAATAAATTTAAAAATAAGACAACCTTGTTCTCAATGGATCATAACACTCAGAGGCAAAAAAACCTTAGACAACATATTAAACAAAGATCATTTGCCAGTTAAGATACAAAGATTCAAAGCTATTTTATTCTTCTTGTTCCCTGAAAGAAGATATAGTTATAGCAGGTATGTTTTAGGAGTCTGAACTTGAAAATTCAACTCCAGTTTCAAATTATTAATTGATAATGATCTTTGCAATACAAATACACAAATTATCAACTAGCTGGTTAAAAAGCAAAGTGTTATGCATATGTGCTCTCATTCTGACACTGTTTTGAAATTTCTAATATATCTAAATGATTTTGTAATAGCAAAATTATTATTATCGAATTTATTAAGTGGTACTTTGCTAAATAATTTATAAATATGCTCTACTCAATATTCGAAACTGTTTCCCAAGATGAAAGCTACTGTTACTGACCATTAGATACTGCAGTGTCAAGGTTAGGATTCACCCTCAGTCAATGTGTGATGTGAATAAATATTCCCCATCTCTTTGTAGTACAATTCTCAGGTATGCTCAACACGGCATGTTGGAAGGTCACTAGGAGGTGAGAGCTCTGTTATTAGCCATGAGAGCATCATATCACACAACCAACATTAATTTCCTGCTCTTTTTTCTCTCACTTCCCTTACTTACACATAGTACTACCTGGAATAACCTACTAAGTATACTACTTGTACATAATATTTGGCTCAGACTCTTCTCTAATAAACATGAATTAGAACACTGTTCATAAAAGTGACTTGAGAAAGTACAATTTTCTCATGTAGTTAAGGGCTTTCATCAGAGAGCAATAAGGATTTCATCTGTGGTGGCAAGTAGTTATGCTCCAGCATTATAATAACTAAGACTCTCACCTGGATGAATATTGATGATAGATAGCATACTACTGGCATTTTGACTGAGGGTTTCTCATGTAGGTGTGATCAATTATTCACTCCATTTGCAGCTCCACGGTGGGGCTCTGAGCGCTTCCAGGTTGGTGAATCCATGAAGGTGCAGGAAGAACGGGAGGTGCTGCAGAAGGAATGGAAGCTCTGTGCCCCCTCCCACTTATCTTGCCCAATGAACAGAGAATAAGGGAATATTAAAGGAAGAAAAAGAGGATCACACTCCTATAACAAAGAAGTGAGAATTGTTTGAAAACAACTCCTGGATCATGGGAAATTAAATTATATGCAATCATAGGTGTCCATCATGATTTAATTATTGTCAGATGCATTAGGCTATGTTGTAAACTAGGTCCCATTTGAATATACTCCTCACTGAGCAGTTAGTACTCTTACAGTAACCACAGTAAATAGTTTTTAAAAATTCCAAGAAGTATTTCATTAAGTGTTGAAACAATATTGAGTATAGATAATTTACCCATGGGCTGTAGCAGTGCATAGCATGTAAAGATTAATAAATTATTGACTCATGAATAAATATCACATATAGGTTTATCAAATAAAATATTATTAAATAAAATAATACAATGTAACCTTGCTTAGTAAATCAGTATTATTTTTATAAATTAACATTGGTATTTTTTTCCAAAGGAACTGGAGCATTTCAAATATTGCTACAGATATCCTTATTTCTAAAAAATGCTAAAATTTTAATCTTCTTCTTTTCCTCAAAGATCAAAACAATTCTGACACTTAATGAAATTGCATTATACTTATAGAAGCTTTTATGTATATGATCTATAATTTAATCACTATATATTTTATTTATTAAAGATAAACTTGTTTTAGCTATTTTAAGCTGCATATTTTTATCTGAATTTCTTGACTACAGAGTTTAAAACACTCAGAAATAGAAATATCTTGGAATAATAATTGCCTTCTATATTTAATTTTATTTTCAATTGTCTTTATATCCCTCAAGAAAATGTTTCATTTGTGTTGAAAGATACTAGTGTACACTTTTTAAATATAGTATATTATGTGAAAAGAGAGCTATGTGAAGTCTGATGCAAATGTCACACCACCAAAAGTTGTATCTTTATGTAGAAAGATAATCAGGGATTCTAACAGAAGAGTGATCTGAGGACTTTTAGCTGTAATTCATTTCCATTGTTGGTATATGGATATCCTATATAGTCCTTACCTAATTTCTCCCATATTTATATCTTACATTGCTATACTTCATTTTCAAATGTAGAAAACCAAAATGGGTTTTCTTAAATTATCATTACTATTAACTAAACTCCATACTTTTTTCAGACTTCACCAGTTTTACCACCTTCATACTTCTCAGTTCCAGGGTGCCACAGAGAGTACCATGTTACTTTTAGTTGCCGTGTTTTGTGGGCTCCTCGTAGATGGAAATGGTGCTCAGACTTCCCTTATGTTTGGTAACCTTGGAAGTTATGAGGCACACTAGTCAGATTTTATTAAATGTCTCTTGAATTGAGTTTCTCTAATGTGGGCTTAGAGTTTATGGGAATTATACTACATGACAGATATGTTCTCCTTATCACATGAAACCAGGAGGTAGGTGCTATCAACTTTACATACCGTTAGCAATGTTGCCCTTCATAATCTAGACAAGGTGTGTTTGCTTGGGTTTCCCCTTTTTCTGTACACTATTTTCGGAATGAAGTTACTATGTCCAGTGAGTACTCTAGTGGAAAAGAGAAATTGAGTTCCATGTCCTGAAGTGAGAGATTTTCTGTATAAATTATTTGGAATTATTCTATAAGGAAGATATCTTTTCTTGCTTATCTCTTTATATAATAATTCCTTTATATTAATATAGACTCCTCTGTATTTATTTTATATTATGGGTTATAATTCAATACTACATTATTAACTTTATCTCATGATTTTTTTTTCAGTTCTGTAAGTGAAAGCCAACTTCAAATATTGTTATAATCAGGAGAAGCCTCAGAAGTGGTGGTGTGATTCTTATTGTTGGGAAAGAAGTTACATACACTGAATTTTTACTGTCGTGGGAACATTTCTTTACTCTCTGACACTACAAAATGCCCCAGATGAATGTTGTATTTTACTTGCTCCATCTCTAGAATTTGCCATCTCTAAGGGTTCCTGGTTTCCTTTATTTGAAAACAGTATTTAGAAACCAAGACACTGGTGTGGGTTTGCTTGTTTTTACTGGGATGCCACTCTTTTAAAGCCCTCTCAGCAAGGAAAGTCAGGTAATAATGTGTACATACTGACCTATGTATTCATGCATACCTGTAATTATTTTTATTCATACATTTGTATTAATATTTAACTAATATTATGTTTCTGTCTAATCCACCCAATGGTTCACTCTAGGACTGTCTCTTTGTGTATCATGACTCTTTTCCCCTGATGAAAATTCTAACTCCTCCACATGGGGTCAACTTATTTCTTCTACATGCAAAGTAGTTTTAGTAATGTTAACTTACAGAGCAGAAGGTAAACAAATTTACCTACTAGAACACAGTGTTTATGTTCAGTTCTTTTGGACTTACAGATTTCAGTGCAAACACCATTTTCTAACATCAATTAGGCCAGCTCCTTTTCCCTTATTCCTTCAATCACATCATACCAGAATATTCATTATACTATTAAGTATTTCATTCATAGTCTAAACTCCAAATTAGGATCCTCCATTCTTCTGGCTGTTTTTTCAAAAATTGCATGCATAAATTTCACTTTTTGTAATGTAAGTTCTATGGTTTTTGATAAACATATTAAATCATGTATATTTCTTTTTTTAAAGATTTTTATTTATTTAATTTTTTTTTTTAGAGAGGGAGAAAGAGAGAGAGAGAGAAACATCAATGTGCGGTTGCTGGGGGCCGTGGCCTACAACCCAGGCATGTGCCCTGACTGGGAATCGAACCTGCGATGCTTTGGTTCGCAGCCCATGCTCAATCCACTGAGCTACACCAGGCAGGCTATATCATGTATATTTTAATAAATTACCATGCAAAATAGTTCTTGGTTATATACCAACTGAAACATGATTGTCCTCTATGATATTGTCCTCTATGATACTGTTGTTGCAGAACTCTTGATTCTTCACACAGGAAGACATAAACTTTCTAAGTTTTGACTAAGTTTCTATTCCCTTCATCTGTTTCAAGGATGAGATTAGGAAACTGAATAAACTACTTAAATGCTTGATCAATATATTCATAATTTTTATACATAAAATACATATGTGATAAATGAGAAATACTAAAATAACCTTGTGAAATTAATTAAATGTAACTAATACATTTTATTAGAAATCTAACATTGGATTAAGGTTCTGCATATATTCAAGCTTGGAAAGACTGAACTCCATCTACACTGACTCCCTTTATGCATCAAAGTCCACAAATTATTCTACATACCTGATGCAGGATATTTTTTCTTATTTCTTTAGTAGAGATCTGTTCATCCAGGCCTCTACTTTAATGATTAAAAAAGTTGAAATAGAGAACAAACTACCAGTAACCAGAAGGGAGGGGGATAACAGGACAAAGGGGAAAAGTTGTCAAGGAACACATATAAAGGACCCATGGGCAAAGCCAATGGGCAGGGGGATAGGATTCATTGTGGGAGGTGGTGGTAGACAGGGCTAGGGAGAGCAGTGGAGGAAAAATGGGAACAATTGTAGTTGAAGAACAGTGAAAGAAGAGAAGGTAAAATAAATAAATAAATACAATACAATCTTTTAAAACTGATAAGGGGGCTATTCACACTCATTGCTTTTGATACTTTACCCTGTATTGCATTCTAATTTTCTGCCACCAGCTCACAAACTGATCTCTCCTGGCAATTCTCTGTGATAATCTGCTCAAGTGACATCTACTGTTCTAAAGATAAAGGCATCATTTTTCACATCTCAAATAACAACCACAAATGTCTTTTACATGTTTGCTAGAACAATTACTAATAATTACTGATAACTTTTCAATCAAGACTATAGCAAACATCCCTGATTCATGTTAAAAAAAAAATATATATATATATAATTAATTTAGAGGTTTGAAAATGTTCCTCTTCCTCCTTCTATCCTCCCCACTCCAGACATATTTCAACTTCATAGTCAAATAAGGCAAAGGACAGGCACATACACATTATTGTTTAATATAGTACCTGAATCAGGCACATACACATTATTGTTTAATATAGTACCATTATTGTTTAACATAGTCCAGAATATTATGAAACATATTTCAGAATTTTTTCCATACTACTCATAAAATAATCTTTCCCTCCTACTTCTTAATGCTTGGGAGTAGATCACCTTTTTATCTGGTGAGGACTTGAGGAGCATAAGATATATTAGATTATTGGTTTCCTTTGTTTGCCTGTTTCCCTCTATATTTTACTTAAGCTGTTTCTTATTGCGCAGGCTTTTTTCCCTCTCACCAAAGAGCTGACCCCAATAGACAAAAAAGAGCAGGCTTTACTGCAGCAAATTAGAGGGGAGTTTTCTGGGAAACTGGCTACCAGCATTATAGTCACTCTTGAAGATCTGTGTTTTTTATGGATATTCACAAATACTTTATTACGTGCTGGGCACTGCACTAAGTTCACATTTTTTTTCTTCATTTTGAGAGTATGTCCAACAGCTTGAGGAGCTTATATTATGTGTACCCTACAATCTTACTGAATCTTGTTAAAAAATTCTAGAATACAATGTATTGGGCCAAAGACCAATATTTAATGGTTAATATGCAAGCCAATTTCATATCACTCCCTTAGTTACAGGACAGAGATATATAGATATAAATATAGATTAGAGATATAGATAGATGTATAGTTTACATCTATTTATAGTATATACACATAAAAAATACACCCCTGCATATGTCTACTATAGTCAGTTCTTTTTCTCAAATATCGTCTTTTAAAAAATACTTATTTATTTACTTTTAGAGAGAGGGGAAGGGAGGGAGAAAGAGAAGGAGAGAAACATCAATGTTTGGTTGCCTCTCACACACCCCCTACTGGGAACCTGGCCCACAACCCAGGCATGTGTCCCAACTGGGAATGGAACCAGTGACCCTTTGGCTTGTAGGCCTGCACTCGATCCACTGAGCAACACCAGCTGGGGTGGATTTTAGCTTTATAATAAGAGTTTTTGCAGAATAAACTTTAGAAGATAAGACAGTAAGTTGAGAATCTATTGCAGTCTCTCTAATCACTGTGCACAAATACACAAAAATACATGCAAACAATGAATATTTAAAGTGCAAGGGTACTACAAATAAAATGTATAAATGAAGTAGTATAACCTGATTTTAACATGTGATTGTGGATCACTATACTAAAGCATTATTCAGTTCTCTTGTATGTATTAAAATTCATCTGATGATTATGGAAGAGGAATTGTTATTATTTGTCTAGAAAAAGTTCAGCCATTGTTAATATAATAAGAGTAATTTACACAAAATTGATGTAATCTGGCAACCAAGGAGAGTTGACTGCAATGAGCAATGTGTGAACAATGACAACTTCACTCTACTAGTCAGTGGGGGCAATAGACACTGTTGAATGATCATGTGTACCGTGTGGTCATCATCTTCAAAATGATTGAGCAAGTAGAGAAATGAATCTGCATTAAATTTTGCATTAAGCTTGAACATTTCACTATGGAAACTTTTTGGATGATTCAGAAAGCTTTCAGTGATGATGCAAGGAGTGCAGTGCAAATAAAAGTGTGGCACAAAGGCTTCAAGGGCACTCAGGAATCTGTTTAAAGTCATCCACATTCTGGAAGGCCTAAAACAACCCAAACATCTGAGAATGTTGAACATGTATGGCCACCAAAAGTGTGTGAACTAGAAGCCTATATGGGGATTCCAAAAACTACTATGGTGGGAGAACTGTGTGAGGTCCCAAGTTGTCTCCTTTGAAGGGGGCTGAGGCATCATTGTCCTATGCACGATGTTTCTCGTAGCTTGCATTTTCTTCAATGTCTCTATTTTTCATATTACATGACTGGATACTTTCTGGACATGCACTATTGAAGAAGTAATCCCGATTACTTCATAATGTGAATGTATTTGGAGTTAGTGTCTTTAAAATAACCCTAAATTTAAAAGAAATTCAGGCACTTTTCCAAGTTAACAAGTAAGAATTCACGTGGCAGCAATTTCCTAAGAATCCATTGAGGATGTATCCATTTGTACACAACATTGGTAGATCTTGTGCTCTTGTAAATGGCTCTGAATGTTATTAACCTTCTTAATACTTTGTCATGTAGATAGAAAATAAATAAATAACATTAATGATCTACAGGAAATAAATGACTATCTATATAGGTTGCCAAGGAGAGTTTCAAATACATAGCATAAATTTTGTAGACATATAATTTTTAAAATCTATTTTTAAATTTTGTTAAAATAATCAAAAGGCATTATGTCAATATTTAATTTCCTCTAAACACATAAACATGTTTTGTCACTTAAAGTATATGTCTTTGGTCTGAGTGCATATATACAATAACTATACTTCCATTTTGTTGGGGTAAAAATGAGGTTGCTAAACTTAAATGCCTGTAAGAAAGGGGGATAGTAATGTATTCGTCTAAAGTAGACCAATCAGTAGAAATAAAATAGCATTGGGTATTATGGGAAACTGGAAGTTGATCAATAAAACCAACATTTAGAAATACTTTTGTTTGACACAGCTGGACAAAATAATAAATGTCTAAAGTCTAAATATGTCCCATTGATAATATGTTTATTGCTTTCAAATAAATTTCATATTTATGATCCTTTATATTTTCAATGTGCCCAGCATAAAATCATGAATTTGAAATTCATTATATCTGGTTTTATTTTCAATATGCTCCTGTCAGATTTTATTGTCAATATGATTAGTATAAAAATTTAATAGGTGTGCTAATACACCAGGAAATTATGGGGTTAAAGTGGTAATGTAAGTTATACTATTATGTCAAAATACCACAGAGAATGGATATTTACATGGTGAATTCAAGTTGTAGAAATAAATAATCTTGACACTATTCATGGAATAGATAACATAGGCTAATGCTTCATATTATGTATGTGTTAATTTAATCCATAAACTGGATGTAAAATGCAAACCATTATCTTATTAACTATTTATAATTACTCTTAACTCATCATTCTGCACTTTATGTACTAATGTAGCTCAACAGGAAGGAAATATTTGACCTTCATGTCTTTAGTAATAGTGCCTTGTGAGTAAAAGTTGCAACAGACATTCCTTTTGTCAGTAATCTGAGGATATACTTTTTTTTAAAGATTTTATTTATTTCTTTTTTAGAGAGGGAAGGGAGGGAGAAAGAGAGAGAGAGAGAGACCCATCAATGTGCTGTTGCTGGGGGCCATGGCCTACAACCCAGGCATGCGCTCTGACTGGGAATCGAACCTGCAACACTTTGGTTCGCAGCCCACGCTCAACCCACTGAGCTACGCCAGACAGGGTTTGAGGATACACCTTTAATTTAATTAATTCCATTCCTATAATGGAGGGAGAGAGTTGTTTTACAGCCTGAAAAAAAATGACATTTAACATGTAAATAACATGATTATGAAAAATAACTAGGAAGGTCTCCAAAAAGCTTGACCTTTCTAAGCTGTATGTATAAATAAATACCATGAGATTCTATTCTGAGGTAATTTTATAAAAGAAAAACTCAACAAACATCATAATGATAAAATTTATAGAACCAACATTTTTAAAACAAATGATTGAATAACAGCTTAAATTAATTTTTACCCCCCTCTCACTTAAAGGTCAGAGCTAACTCTTCTTAATTATGTAGTCCTTTTGGGACATACAAAATGACAAAGTAGTAATGGTAAGGATACAAAATTGCAGGAAACACAATTGAAAAAGAGGTTTAGTAGATGAAATAATTTATTGACCAAGATGTGTACCTTTCTCCAATGTGTACATATGGAAAGCAAAAGAAGAACTTTTAGTGAATAAACTGTAACTATTCAAGAATAATTTTAACATAATATCCACAAGAAGTAAACTGGTGAAATGTTTTGATCAAGATTTAGCTTATAGTGACCTTTAGTATTATTCTTGTCTTTTACATGTGGTTATTTCATGAGGTTCAATTGTTGAGCTAAATACCAAAGTAGTAGAAGATAAGGGACATTATACAGTAAACACAGTGCCTCACACCCAGTATGATGACAGAAATCTATTTAAATAAAAAGCTAGTTTATTATCAACTTAAATGAATACATTATTCTATTTTCTCACAATAATTTATTATTTACTTGAATCATTGCAAATTGACATTCATTACACAAATATAATTAGAACTAATGAGATATACAATAAAACATTATAAAAATAGATTTAAAAAGATTTTAATTCTATCGTATTTAGTTGATAATTCAAATCTGTAATATATGTGCTACACTTTATTTTTTTCAGGAGTTGGAAATGAGGCATTGAGACATTTGATGACGTGTGTAATGTTATTTAACTGATGCTGATGCAAGATCAGATTCAAGCACGTGAACTCTACGTGCTGCTGGCTCCAAACTGTCATCAGCCCTCCATTTTCTAAATCCCCCTTACCTCTATGATCCATGCACATTTATTTCCTTGTAGATTTGTTTTGTTTTTCCTTTCTTTCAATTGTGATTCACCTTCAAATCTTTTCTAGACACCCCCTTTTTTATCCACACTCCTCCAGTACTGCCTGAGGGATTCTCTTCTATTTATATGACTCTACCATTGCATGGATGGAGATGGTTCCAATTTATATTTTATCCTACACCTCCCTAATGCTTCTCTATAACAATGATTAATGTTGCTGACATAGAGAGATAATTAAATATACAGACATATACAGATATGTACATATCTGTGTGTCAGTACTCATATACTATGCCTATTTATATGGATGTGCATCCACACATCTGTGTCCATGAGGTGCATGAAAATATGCAAATACATATTTGTTTTCTAGCCCATGCTCACTTCTTCCTGAAATGACGTGTTGAAGAATGTCAGACTGTCACTTGCAATAATTAGTAGTCACATCACAGAAACAATAGAAAAGCTCACAGTATTTGAAAGCTATCTGAGGGTGCAATCTTTTTAAATTAATATTCCTTGCTTGATTGCATTTAACTTCCACACCTTCTGTTTCTAGTCATCAAGAGATAGTTCGCTGTAACTCTATTTACAAACTATGTAAAAGCATAATACAGGAAAATGAGACATGGAAATAAGTACACATTTTTCAGGAGAGTAATAACTGGCAAATATTATGCAAAATGCATCATGAGTTTTCAATCAACTGGCTCTATATCAAGCCACCTTTTTTTGATCAAGTCATCTGTAAACAGCAATTTGTTGAAACAAGGCACAAAGAATGCTCTGAGTATTCATACACATACTAACTTTTCTAACAGTTCTTATAATTAGACTATGGGGTAGTAGCCCAAAATGATGTTTAGAAAAAGCCTCTTTGTTTTAGTCATTTAAACTTATTCTGGACAAATTATGAGGAAATAGACCTAAAAAAATAGTGTTCTATAGTTCTTGAAGATGGTTACACTGATTCAATGCCCCTTTATTCACTTTGAAATTTTACAATAACATAAATGTTTCAATTCTTTTCTTCATCATGTAAGTTTTATTATTCTATTACAGTTGTCTCAATTTGTCTCCCTTTGCCTTCCTCCACCCATCACACCCCCCACCTCACCCCCGGTCAATTCCCACACTGTTGTCCATGTCCATGGATCATTCATACATGATCTTTGTATAGTCCTTTCTCTCCATCATTTTCCCACCCCCCTTTCCTCTGGTCACTTTCAGTCTGTTCCATGTTTCTATGCCTGTGGTCCTACTTTGTTCCTTAGTTTGTTTTGTTCATTAGACTCCCCTTATAGGTGAGATTATATGGTATTTGTCTTGTACCAACCGGCTTATTTCATTTATCATAATATTCAATTCCATCCATGTTATCACAAAATGTAGGAGTTCCTCTTTCTTTCTGCTGCCTAGTATTCCATTGTGTAAATGTACCACAGTTTTTTAATCCACTCATTAACTGATGGGCACTTTGCTGTTATAAATAGCACCACTATGAACATACGGGGACATGAGTTCATTTGAATTGGTGATTCAGGATACTTAGGGTATACTCCCAGCAGCAGAATCTCCGGGGCAAAAGGCAGTTCCATTTTCACTTTTTTTAAAGGAAATTTCAAAATGTTTTCCACAGTGGTTGTACCAGTCTGCATTTCTACCAACAGTGCACTAGGCCTCCCTTTCCTCTGAAAACCTTGTCAGCACTTTTTGTTTGTTGATTTGTTTATGATGGCCACTCTGATTTGTGTGAAGTGATATCTAATTGTGGTTTTAATTTGCATCTCTCTGATGGCTAGTGATATTGAGCATGTTTTCATATTTCTACAGGCCATCAGCATGTCCTCCTGGAGAAGTGACTATTCAGATCCTTTGCCAATTTTTAATTGGATTGTTTGGATTCCTGGTGTTGAATTGTATGAGTTCTTTATGTATTTTGGAGATCAAACCTTAATCCTATATATCATTGGAAAATATGACTCCCATATAGTTGGTTCCCCTTTCATTTTGGTGATGGTTATTCTAGCCATGAAAAAGCTTTTTAGTTTGATGTAGTCCCATTTGTTTATTTTTTCTTTTTTTCCCTTGTCCTGGGAGATATATCAGAAAAAATATTGGCATGCAGAATATCCAAAATTTTCCAGCCTATGTTTTCCTATGGGACTTTTATGGTAGCATGACTTATATTTAAATATTTTATACATTTTTATTGTATTCTGGGTTATGGTATAACTTGATGGTTTAGTTTCATTTTTTTGCATATAGCTGTCCCATTCTCCCAGAACCATTTATTGAAAAGGCTATTTTTACTCCATTGTATGATCATTCTCCCTTTGTCAAATATTAGTTGACCATACAGACGGGTTTATTTATGGTCTCTCTATTCCATTCCATTGGTCTATGTGTCTATTTTTATGCCAGTACCAGACTGTTCTGAATACAGTGGTCTTGTAGTATAGTTTGATGCCAGATATTGTGATCCCTTCTACTTTGTTCTTCTTTTTCGAATTGCTGAGGCAATTTGGGTCTTTTTGGGTTCCATATGAATTTTTGAAATATTTGGTCTAGATCTGTGAAATATGCCATTGGTATTTTAATAGGAAGTGGGTGGAAGCCATAGATAATTTCGGGTAGCAAAGGCATTTTAATGATGTTAATTCTTCCAGTCCATGAACACGGTATATGCTTCCATTTATTTATATCATCCTTAATTTATTTTTTTCAGTGTTCTGAAAGGTTTTTTACCTTCTTGGTTAAGTTCGTTCCTAGGTACTTTATTTTTGTTTTTGCTATAGTAAGTAGGATATTTTTCCTAGTTTTTCTTTCTGATAATTCTTTGTCAGTGTACAAAAATGCTGTCAATTTCTGATATTGACTTTGTATCTTATGATTTTGCCAAAATCACTTACTAAGTTTTTTTTTTATTGGTGGAGATTATAGGATTTTCTATGTGCACTATCATGTCCTCTGTGAATAATGACAGATTTGCTTCCTTCTTTTCAATTTAGAAGCCTTTTATTCCCTTTTCTTGTCTGATCACTGTGGCTAGAATTTCCAATACTATATTAAATAAGGCCTTATGAAAACAGGCCTTGGCTGGTGTGGTTCAGTGGATTGAGTGCTGGCCTGCAAACCAAGAGGTTGCAGGTTAAATTCCTGGTCAGGGTACATGCCTGGGTTATGGGCCATATCCCCAGTGGGGGGTGAAAGAGGCAACCACATAATAATGTTTTCCTCCCTCTCTTTCTCCTTCTCTTCTCCTCTCTCTAAAGATAAATAAATATAAATCTTAAAAAAAAAAGAGTGGTGAAACCAGACACCCTTGTCTTGTTCCTGATCTTAAGGGGAAAACTCTTAGTTTTTGTCTGTTGAGTATAATGTTGGCTGTAGGTTTCTTGTATATGGCTTTTATCATATTGAGGTATATTCCTTCTATTCCCACTTTTCTGAGAGTTTTTATCTTAAATGGGTGCTGGATTTTATTAAATTCTTTTTCAGCACCTATTCACTCATTTTTATGTTCAGTTTCCATGCTCTGAGGATAGAATATTCCATAAACTCTTTTTATGGACATTCTTAAGGAATAAGAAATATTTCTGAAGCTGTTTTTAACATTCTAGAAATGACGTCTATTTAAAATAAGTTTATTTTACATGGATTAATAATTATACCTATATTTCAAATATTTCATCATGAAAGCACAACATCACAAGTCTGTTAAGTAAAATTGTGAAATAAGGAGTCTACAACCATATATATATTTTATGTATTGAGTTAGAGATTTTCTTAATACTCTCAGTTTTTGCAAAGGAGATAAATACAATGATGATGTTAAATAAAGCAATGTGTTTCAGAAGTGTCTGGATTTACTCATTTTTTAATTGACTGATGGTTTGAGAAAGTAAAAACAGTAACAATTTAAAATATACCACCAAAATCTATAACCAAGATGCAATAATTTCTGTACCCATATACTTTTTTTCTCAGATTAGTTGAGGGGATAATTACTTAAATGGAAACCAAGAAAGGGAGAGGATTTTTTTAGGAAAAGGTAAAATATGCCTAATTCCTATCACCATAGAAGAACAGTATCAATATTTGGATGATTTTTTCCAACTCTTCTTATCATTAAGTAAAATATCATATCATATAAAATATTATAAAATATTTAATATATCTAAGATATCACATAAAGAGAAAAATATTTATTATTTTTCCAGTTAAAAATAGTTTGTTCTCAAGTGAGGAAAACCATACAGGCTGTGTGTTATAATGGAAATGGAGATATTAACCTCATACTTGTCCAGAGATATTTCCCTTGAATCTAATTAGCTAAGAGAATATATTTACTGGTAGGATTCTGAAAAAGCCATATGAGTTTTATTCAAAGACAAAATTTTTGTTACATGCTTTCCTCAGCTTTTTTCATTCTTCCTCTTTTTGAAAAATAAAATAAACCAACTAGATTTTATTCCCTTATGGAAGCTACTACTCTTGGCTTTTTCTCTTATTTATTAGGTTAATGTAAGTTATCATTCTTTCTTTTGTCTTTTACATTTTCTCTTATGACACATAAAATTGGATGCTATTAAAATTTAGGGCCTTCTGAATTATCATGGAATTTATTTTCCCCTAATTCTAAGTGTGTGTATATATATATATATATACATACATACATACTATATAATATATATTATATATATACATATTATTATAATATATAATAATATATATACATACATAACTATGTATTATACATATATATATAAAATAACTTTTAGTACTAACCACTCTTTAAAGCTTATATAATATTTCAATTCTTATTTTAGAAATTATTTAATGATTTAGCACTTTTACTTTTAACAATAAAATTTATTTTTCATTATTTTATTTATATATTTATTTATTTCTAACTCTCATTTTATGAAGAGGCTCTTTTTTGAGATTTTATTCATTTATAGAGAAACAGGAAGGGAGGAACAAAGAGAGGGAGAGAAACATTCACTTGGTGAGAGATACATAGATCAGTTGCCTCTTTCATTGCCCCAACCAGGGACTTGGCCCACAACCCAGGCATGTCCCCTGACTGGGATTCTTAAGCTGCTGAAACAATCTTGTGAAAGGGATTTTGATTTTCTTTAAATTTTAGGAATACTTTAGTTATCACTAGCAATTACAATATGAGCACTACATATTAATTTAGTCAGCACAGGGACACTACATTATCAGTTTCAGAATGAAGATGCAGTAGAGCATTCATGGACTGAAAATCCTAAAATGATATAGAATTAATCATGAAAAATTTATCTAGCCCACAGAGTAGTTTTGTTATGGGCCGAATACACTTCATTAACTTTGTAGTATATGGCTTCTACAAGATTCTTCAGACTGTTTGAGGAAATGTTTTTCTTTGATTAAAAAATTATAAGGGCTTTAGAAGTATTATATCTTGATCATTACACACCATCCTGAGTAATGAATTTGCAAATTAGGTTTCTTTTTGTCTATAAAATCCACACTCTGAAGATGCAATATCCAAGCATCATTTTGGTAGAAGGTAGAAGTTCTGCCTACAACCTGACTTGAAAAACTTTGAACTTTTGGCTTTATATAGACATTCTACTGTATAACACTTACTACTTTCTTTTTTAAAAAGATAAATTTAAAAATATTTTCAGTTATGAACCAAAAATATTGCATTTTTTTAACCTACAAAACAAGTCTAGCATTATTGCATGAATTTAATGGGTACTGATATTAATTTTTCTTTGGCCTGTTTGTTCATGCATTTTGTGAATCAGAATTATTTTTAATATAAACTTTTATATATAGTAAGGGTAATTGTTTTGGGGATAACATGGTATTATTCTGACATATTAGCAATTATTTATTCATTTTAACTGTTCCTGATTCAAAATAATCAATCTCCTTACAACTGTTTGATTGAATAGCCCTGAATTTGGTAGATACATCAGGAAATAGCTGTACAATTTCCCAATTACTGTGCTCCCTCCAAGCCTGTGGTCTTCAATGTCTTTGTATTTATTTCTCAGGTAGATCTCAGATGGTTTCTGAACATATTCAGATACTTGACAACCTTACTTAAATTTATTACATAGTCCAGTCTAATTACACTTTTTTGCCTTCAACTTAATTATTTTTTTCTACACACAACTCTACCCACAACTCAGATAGGACTCAGACTTGTTACTTTGTGGAAGGGAAATAAAAGAAAGATCTTATCCTTTACTCTTTTCAAGTCACACCATGATCCTGTGTGCCAGATCTCATTTTTAACTTCTCCAGGTTTAGTTTTACAGAGAATAATGAAAGGAAATAAAGTTTCTTTTGACTGGTGCTCTTGGAATTTGGCAATGATGTCTTCTGGGTAAATGACACCTACATAAGAGCATTCTTTCCTTACCAGCATGAGCTATGTAATGAACTCTAATGCTGACCACTCATGGCATACATCAACCAAGGACTCTATAATATTGCCCTCAACTTTATTAACAATACCCCCCAACTCGATGTTATTAGAGAATGGGAACTTCAGGAAGTAATTAAGATTAGATGAGGTAATAAGGATGAAGCCTTCATAAACAAGATTAATAATATCCTTATAAGCTTCAGGACTGAGCTTGATAGCTCTCTGCTTTCTGTCACATGTAAATGTGTATAAATGAAGTTAACAGTCTGTAACATAGAAGCAGCTCTCATCAGTTCCTTACTATGCTTTACATTTCTGTTGCTTATAAGCACCCCAGGTTTTGTAAATATTTGTATAAAGCATGTGTAAAATTGTGCTGTTTATTTTGAATTGCCTTATTTTTATTATTTTCTAAAATGTATTTTATTGTGTTTTATTCTATTACCATTGACCCCCCTTATATCTCTTACTCTCACCCCAATCACCACCTTGTCATCCATTTCCATGTGTCCTTTTTCCTTTTTTGATTGACCCCTTGACCACCTAACCCCCATAGATGTCAGCCTGCTCTCTATGAGTCTGTCTCTATTTTACTTAATAGTTCAGTTTGTTCATTAGGTTCCACATACGAGTGAGATCATATGGTATTTGTCTTTCTCTGACTGGCTTATGTCATTAGCATAATGTTCTGAAGGTCCATCTAAGCTGTCAAAAACGGTAAATTTTCTTCCTTTTTTATAGCCAAATAGTATTCCATTGTGTAAATGTTCCACAGTTATTTTGTGCACTCATCTACTGATGGACACTTGGACTATTTCCATATCTTGGAGATTGTAAATAATGTTGCAATGAGTTTAGGAGTGCTTATGTTCTTTCAAACTAGTGTTTTGGGTTTCTTTCCATATATTCCCAGAACTCAATACCAAAACAAATAAACAAACAAAAAGAAAAACAAGTAAAACATGGATGAAGGAACTGAATAGATTCTTCTTAGAAGAGGACATATAGATGGCCACTAGACACATGGAAAGATGCTCAATGTCACTAATCATCAGAGAACTGCAAATTAAAACAGCAATGAGATATCACTTCACAATGATCAGAATGACTATTATCAATAAATAAACAAACAAGTGCTGATGAGGATGTGGAGAAAGGAGACCTCTTGCACTGTTGGTGGGAATGCAGTTTGGTATAGCCACTGTGGAAAGCAGTATGGCAATACCTCAAAAAATTAAAAATGGTCATTTTATTTGTATTTATATCTCTAAGAATATTTATTTTTCTAATTTGTTAATTATATCATATATGCAAACTTTAACTGCAGCTAATTATCTCTACTTTTGTCACACAGCAATTGGAAACTTATCATCATTATTTTTATTTTGAAATGTATTGAATTTGGGGCTTAGCAAAAGAAAACAGTTTGTTTCATGAGCATTAAAAGTAAGATTGCATTTATTTTTAAGTATAATATTTTATTTTTATTTACTAGATCAAATTTATCAATTTGAACACTCAAAGTTCTCATATACTTGATTTCACTTTAATCACTTTTTTTGACATGTTCACACAAAAATGAGTCAAAATGACTAAGGAACAATTCATTTCTTTAAATACCTCCATATAGTTCCTGAAATATTGTTTATGCTTCTACTCATACATTATATGAGATGAACTCATTATGAAAATAGTTAAATTTCATAGTGAAAAAGTAAGGTTTATTGTGGCCAACACCTCACTCAAAAATAATTTTAATCATTAACAGGTATGTAACAGCCAGTTTTCACCCATATTGTCACTTTCCTCACAAATTCTATTTCCACAACTCATGGATTAAGTCATATGAATATGCTTGGCCCATGTATAATATTGCCTCCTTAGTAAATGATCTTGTTCACAACTTAAATGAGTTTCCTCACCTCAGACATTTTCAGTGCACACTTCTCTCATCCTGACTTCTCAGTGTGCAGAAAGTTCCTCAGGGGAATTTAAGACCATACAAATTTTAGAATGAATGCACTGAGTTCACAAAATAGTGGAATTTTTATTTATTTTGCATAAAATCTTGACTTATATGTAAATCCTGACATCTTAAAATTAATGTAAGTTCACACCCTTGAAAAACATGCCATGTTCTTAATATAAAATTTTAGTCCATCTTGTAGAGCTAAATATTTATGTCTATAGGGCTTCTAGTATTATTTGTTAAATCAATTTATTCAAATTACAGACAGTGTTATCACTGTGAGTATTACCTTATTTTTAATATATATTCTAGTTGATTATTGCTGGTATAGATATTAGAGTGACCTTGTAGGAGCAATACTGCTAAACTCTATAACCAATTTCTTAGAACTCAGCTATGTTTTTCCATATAGATCAGATATTTTTGATAATTGAAGGATTATCATTCTCTTAAAATATTTCACCTTCTTATTTTATTTTATATTATTGTGTTACACCGGTTGCTCCAGAGCAGTAGTAGAAAGTAGTGATAACAGTAGGTAAGCATATCTTTCATTTTTTATTGTTTATAAAATGTTTTCTATAGATTTTTAGTATTACATTAACAAATTGAGAATAAGCTTTTCTGTTTCTAAGATGCTTTTTTTTAAGTACATGCATGCACAGAGAGCACACACATGGTCATGTGCATCCTAACAACTTCGGTCAAAGACAGACTGCCTTTGACAGTCTGGTCCCCTATAATCACAATGGAGGTGAAAAATTTCTACCACATAGTGACATCTTTAGCGGAACCCACTACCCACGTGTTTGTGGGGATTCTGGTCTAAACAAACCTACTGCGATGCCAACCATACAAACGTATAGCACAAAAAATAATGAAGAATATAATTGTCTAACCACTATTCTGTGCTCTTAAAACTAATACAAAATAATATTGAATGCAAACTGTAGTTGAAAAAATAAAATTTAAAAAACTATACCACATACAATTATGTGCAATGCATAATACTTGATAATAATAATAAATAGTTATGATACAGATTTATATATTTCCTTTTTTATTACTGTTCAATTACAGTTGTCCCCATTTCCCCATTACTCTCCCCTGCCTACCCTCCCCCATCTCCCACATTCAATCCTCCCTACCCCCCTTGTCTTTGTCCATGGGTCCTTGATGACCCTTCTATTTTATATATTTTATAATTACTTTAGAGAGCTCTCTGTCTACTTAAAACAGAAAAGTGCCCTGTACATCAGTATGCCCTGTTATGCCAGCAGCAGACTCCTATAGTCTGTTTATTGGATCTCCTAGTTACACTACATTTCACCTAGGAACAATGGGCTCTACCTCATAGCCTAGGTATGTAGTAGGCTTCACCATCTAGGTTGATGAATGTGCTCCTCTGATTGCCAAACAACAAAATCACCAAAAATGCATTTCTCAGAATTTACCCATCACCAGAGGGCCCTCTGAAACTATTTTTGATGTAGAAACAATAGAAAACTGCCTCTTCTGCACATATTGAATAATCTTCCAAATTTTTAATTTACTCATTGATAAATAAAATTACATTGACAGATTATTCAATTTTGACTCCTTTCTTTGGACAAATTTTACTATGATCTTGATGTATATATTATTATAAATTTATACACTGAAATACTACTGACTACTTTATTTCATTTTTCACTTCTCTTTTTATGAGTAAAATTATCTTTTAATTTTATCTTTTTAAAAGTTGTTAAAGGAATATGTTGAGAAAATTGTAGAATCACATGTAGTGGTGAGAAATAGCACGGATATTGCTATACCTTTACTATTTTCCTCCACAGAAGGAAATTCCGTTTCCCTCAAACAGAAGTGTTTCAATCCTGTACAACAATATCACAATGAGGATATTGCTAGTGATACACTCAAGACGCAGAACATCATCACTGCAAATATCCCTCATATTGTTGTATCATAACAGCATCAGCTTCCTTCCAGTCTCAAAATCTTGGACTGATTATCAGTATTTCATTTATAAAATGTTGTCATTTCAATAATACTATAGAATGAAATCCTCTAGTATGTAACATTTTGAGACTGGCTTTTTACACTCAGCATAATACTCTAAAGTTTTAGTGCAGTTAACAAATGTATCAAAAGTTGTTTCCTTTTTATTGCTGAGTAGTACCCCATTGTAAGAAGATACAACTGTACTTAACATTCATGTCTAGAGGGACATCTGGGTTGTTTTCAGTTTTAGGCTATTAAAAATAAAGCTGCTAACCATTTGTCTACATTTTTTGTGTGAACCTAGATTTTTATTGGTTTGAGATAAATATTAAAGAGTGCAATTGCTGGCTTATATGGTAGGTATGTGTTTAGTTTCTTGGCTGACTGTTTTATATTTTCACATGCAATGTATAAGTTATCCAGGTTTATCTGCATCGTACACAGCATTTGATGTTTTCTCTATATCTTATTTTAGACATTCTGATAAATAGGTAGGGCTACATCATTGTGGTTTTAATGTGTATTTTCCTAAGGTCTAACGATGTTGCACATCTTCCTATGTGCTTATTTATCATGTCTGTATTATCTTTTATGAAATATCTCAATATTTTGCCAATTAAAAATCAGAATGTTCTATTATTGAATAAATGTCTTTATATATCTAAAATACAAACACTTTGTTATATATGTGACTTGAAAATATTTTATCCCAGTCCGTAGTTACTCATTTTAACTTCTAATGTTTTTTCACAGAAGAAAAGTTTTTCTTTTTTATTTAAAATTTTGACGCAATCCAATTCATCATATCTTCCCATTATGAGTTGTTTTTTTATCAAGTTTAATAACCCTTTTCCTTGTCCTTTATTTAAAATATTTTCTCCTACATGTTTGTTATAAATATATTATTGATTTATTTTGTATTAAAGTATATAATATATGTAATGTAAATTTGCACAAGGTTTGAGGCTCATTGAGTGGTTCTATTTGTGGGTTACATATTCTGTACATTGTTCTATGGCTCTATGAGGGAAAATACAAAAACATCTTGAATTTACTGATAAAAATTGTGTATTTATTCTTAAATATTTAAACTTCTGTAACTTTCAAAGTACTCTCCATTTGATGCAATACACCTATCGATGTTTTTTCCACTGCTCAAAATTATTTTTAGATTTGTCAGTTTTGATGCCTTTTAGTGCATCTGCCATTTTTGTTTCACCTCTTCCATGTTGACAGAACATTTTCTTTTGAGGGCTTTTTTTCATCTGAGAAAACAAGAAAACTCAGTTGGGAAGAGATTGTGTGAATAGAGAGGCTGGAGCATGGATGTCATGCTATATTTAGTTAAAAACTGTTAAACACTCATTGTGACATGGGCAGATGCGTTCCTGATTCACCCATCATGAAATGGGCAAATGCATTGAAAGAGTCTTACAAAAATTCACTGAAGCTGGTACGGACGTTCACAACAATGCCAGCTGCTATGCTAAAACAAATGGGTTCCTAAAATACTCACCTAGTGGGCGAAGCCTGTACTACAAGGGGCCTGCCCTCCAGAAGATAATTCTGGTTTTTTGGCCCCCACTTTGTATACCTCACCAATACCACACAATCTTGATAACTCCATAAAAATGATGAGTCTGAAATCAAATAGACTATTTGATTTCACTTATTCTTTCCCAAAGCTTTATGTCATTATATATGAAGTAATAATTAATTATAGTATATTCATATATGGAATACATAATTTATTATATTTTAATTAACATATTCTAATTTTGTTATCAAAAACTCACTGTTAATATATCCAAATACTATTAACTATTGTATATTTAGTTGGTATTCTGTGAGCTTGTTAAGCTCAATTAGTAGCTATAGGAGTTAGAAATATTATTTTTGTGGATTCCTTGGGATTTCATTCACAAGCAATCATACAACTCACAAATCAGGAGAGTTCAGTGCTTACTTTTGAGCATCCATTGTCATTAATGTCATGTTAACTGTAGATTTTTTTGAAAATTTACTTTATAAATTTGAGGAAAGTGTACTCTATTTCCATTTTCTGAGTTTTTTTTCAGAGTTGTTTTTGAGTTTTATATTTTTTGCATTATTTAATATCATGTGATTTCTCTTTTTAAGTTAATATCTTGGATTAAATTGATTACTTTTTAAATATTAAACAGCTGTGTAACCATTAAATAACTCCTACTCGGTCATAGTGTATACATATTTTTGTACATCACAGAGTTCTATTGGTTAACATTTGGATAACAATTGTCTTTTATTTTGTGTGATTTTGCTATCAGGGTAATATTAACTTAATATAATAAATAAAAAAAGTCTTTCTTTTTATTTTCTGGAAGAGATTAGGAAGACTGAAGATGTTAAGTATTCTTTAAATATTTCTAGTTACCACAAGGAGTAGGATTCAGGTGAACCCCTTACATTAAATTTAATGCTCTGTTGTTGTTTTCTTGGAATTAATAATACATTTTAAAAAACAGTCTCTGGATGTTTGTTTGCACTGGGCCTCACAAAATTTCTAGCCAGCCATATATGTGATATAAAAACATGATTTTTGCTTAAGAATTAATTCACTCAAATTAATATTTTCAAGACTTCTACAAAGAAAATGGATACCTCATTTCTCAAGTGACATTGATTTATAATAAATGACATGTTTGGTAAATATTCTTTGGTGTTTTTAATTTCACATATATTGCATATCCATAAAGCTATGTATCTATGTATATTTTTTGTTTATTTTAATAAAGATATAACATCATCAATAATAGTTTAATATGCATATTTATTTATTCATGAATTAGAAAATAACTGCTGAGAAGAAATAGTGGATTGAGTTTACATTAGTCTATAAATTTTTTCATTGTATCAAAATTTAATTATAAGTTAGAGTTATTGATTTCTTGCTTGGGTAAACTAATTCTTCAATTACCAGTAGCAATGCAAACATCATAACTAGAGGATAGAAGTAGGTAATGGAGTCATGTCTCATCAAATAATTACACCTCTCAGTCTGATAGATATTAAATGAGAAAGGGGAAAATGATGTAAGTTATAACAATACATTTTTATTTGCTTACTCCTACTTACAAAATTTATAAATAGTCTAGGTTATGTTATATGAACATTTTTCTTTTGAATTATTTAGGTGATTAAAAAGAAATAAAAAATATTAATTTACTGTTAACATAATTTAAAATCAGCTTATAAATTTTAAAACTAATGCTGAGATGATGTCAGCAAGATGATGGATTCCAGGGTGCTCACATCCACCCTCTTCCCATGGAAATGAGATTTTTCAGCCACCCGTAGACAAAAGTGCTTTGTGGGAGCCTTGGCACCCAAGTAGGAAGTTGCAAAACCCTGGAGGGGCCCAAGTCTAAGGAGGGCCACTTTCAGAAGGCAGGCCCAGACCCTTGTGGCAGGTCTGCTGACTATGATGGGGTCTAGACAGGAACTTAAAAATAGCCACATGCTCATCTTGACTCTGTTCCAGTCCTACTTGTTCATGGTTCCCCTACCAACCCTGGCTCAAGGGATACAGGAGGTGCCACATGGGCTACCACCCCTGGTAGCAAACATGAATGTAGCCCCTGAAGCAGCCCTGTAACCCAGCTGCAGCCCTGATCAACTGTGGCCCCAAGGCTGTTGGATCAGACAGGGCCCAGCAGGTCTTCACCTGCAAAAAACAGCCTTAAAAACTAGAAGAAGCACCTGTTCCTTCAAATAAGTAGACAACAGCACAAGGCTACGCATGTGAAGACTCAGGCAAACATGGTACCACCAAAATAAACTATTATTGCATCTTTACTTTTGAATTTGTTCAATTTATATCTTCTGTAAGAAATTACAGTTGAAACATTTACACTTTCTACCGTAGTTTATACCATTTACACAATTTATCAATAATTATATACTTATGATTGCTAGGCAACAGAATACATATATTTGAATGTGTAGCAGTTTTATTTTTTAACCTCTCTATTTGGTTATACAAGAAGAAGATGATGATCATGATGATGATGATGAATTTAGTTTCTGTTGTGCCAATATCTGGGCTAGGTATTTTGAGTATGAGGCATCATTTCACCCTCAAATAAACTCATGTGCTGTTATTATTTTCATTTAATATTTTAGGTGCCTGAAACCTATTAAATAATTTTCTAAAAACTGAAATCTATTAAGTAGAATAACTAATGTTACTCAGCTTTTATGGAGCTAGAAATCAAGCTTATTTAACATAATCGACATGCATTCAGCTACTTCATTTCTCTACATTTAGTTGGATCTTAATCTACCTTTCCTCTAAAGGCATTTAATCATATTTTAGAAAGGTATTTTTTCAGTGAAACATATTATTTTTATTATCATGTAACTCATAAAATGATGCAGATACATTTTTTAAAACATTTATTCTATCAAAATAAAATCAACCTGGATCTGAGATGCTTTGAAGAACATAGAATTTACAAGTTCCTAAACATAAAAAGTCTTTATGGAAATATACATGTAACAAAACAGATGCATATTATGGCATCATAATGTAAGTGTTTGGTGCCTGATTGGACTGCATGCACTTTTTGTTGGTTTGGTTTGTTTCTGCCAGAGACACCTTGAAATAAGCATTACATGTAATGGTTTGTATTATAAAGCATGTTCGTTTTTTATATTATAGAACCAGTGTCTTTTAGTTAACATTATACATCTGTGCCTTTTATTCTTGATATTATCTTTTCAATAAAGTACTCATTAATCCCTTAGGTTATGACAGTTATAGTTATTAAATTGAATCTAACATGGAAACAATAACATTAATTGAGGAATATAAAAATAAACCAAGATAAGATCATATATATAGAGAGAGAAAGGGTGAGAGAGATAATACATACATGCATTACATATATGCAATATATTTCTTATTGCATTTCCAATAAATTAAACACAGAGTAACCTCCACTCAACATGCAAAAGCAAATAAATGAAAATAAATTTAAAAATTTATCTGACAATGTTTTAGTTGATATAACATGGGTGTGAGAATCACATGTAAAATTAAACTGAGATTGATTTTGAGGTTATTTGATACAATAGAGAAATAAATTTGAATTGATATAACTATAAAACTCATGAGAGTATTAACAGAAAGGCAAAAAAGTTAATCAATATAGCAAGGAGATATTAAATTAATATATCATAGAAAGTACATACAAATAAAATTAAATTAAACTTGACCAACATTTATAAAACTTAGAAAATTTAGAAAACTTTTCAGGTATCACATAATATTTTAGCTTTGTAACACCACACAGTACTGCTGTGGCAATGATTCTCTCTAGATATTAAAGAATTGAACAGAGGAAAAAAAATACTAAATAAATTTTATCTGAATTCAATCTCTAAACCATTCTTATTCCATCAGATATAATAAACATGAATAAAATTAAAGGTATGTGGTACATTGATATCAATTCAGAGAAAATTATAGTTCTATAAAAAATGATGTTTGGGGAGTAGAAGGCATATTTTAACCTAAAATAAATCACAAAAGACTAACAAAGTCTCATACCTAGTAAGCCACATAAATATCCATCTAGTACAAAATTAGAAAGAATTTATGATGACAAATATAATATATTGAACTATCCCCAAAATGAGCTCTGTTGGGAACCACCCTGCCTGGTTTCAGAAGTTGTAACCCCCGCCAAGTTTATTTAAGGTTGAGGGAGCAACCTTGGACCAAAAGCCACTAAGGAGACAAAAGCTTATCTCCCTGGCAGAAGAAGCACCACTTCTGCTCCTTTTACTTCACCAATAACTGGCCCCCAGTGCTTGGTTGGTTAGCCAATGATGGGTAAGATTCCCCAAGGGGGAACGACCTAAGACAGGCACGATCACATGGGTGGCCCCTAAGGAAGGACTTTGGGGGCTACAGCAAAAGGGGGTGATGGACCCCTGCCCCTCAGCTTTGACCAAGCCTGAGTCCTCATCCTGTCTGCGAGAAGCTTCCTAATCTCTTGGCTGCCTTACTTCCCCTGCCTGACTTAAGGCTGACATGATGACGAAGGGTGGTGCAGCCCCATGCCAGAAAGGGTGGGTTCCCAAGGCAACCAGACCTAAGAAAGAATATGTAAAATCCTGTGAAACCTATTTATTTAGAATGTTCTCAATGAAATGATAAGGGTCCAAGCAAGAAGTGAGTTTGTTCCTCAAAGTTTTACAGCTCTTTAGCTATCTGACCCTGACTCAAAATAGACCCTCAGAGTTCTTTGTTGTCTATTGTTTGATCCTTACTGCTTGACAATGATTAATGAGCTTTACCTGTATTCCTGTGCAAATACCCAATAAAAGCCCATTGAGGAACAGGCTCCTGGCCCTTCTCCTTTGAGAGATCAGCCACCTTTCCTCCCCAAGCAGATCATGTCTTAGTAGACTTATTCTCATCCATGGTGGCCAGGGCGGGCCCTGTGGGTTGAGCCCCCCCCCCCCCACAGAGCTCTTTAGGTAAAGATCTTCCTGGTCATATCTTATTTTTATGTAGCAATTTAAATATGACCTATTGTTAATATTAAGGCACTACACACTTTTTTTGTCCTCAGAAAAGTAAATATTCAAGAATAACTTCAACTTTCAGAATTGTCCTTTGTTTTCAAATCATGTTGAAATGAACAGAAATTTGAAATGGTAAGTACAAATATACTGTAGTAGACTTTATGGAGTCATGGAAAAAGAGAATTGATAGATTTTTCCTTTTCATATTTTTATAGCATATAGTAAGAAAAAAGTGATAGCTTTTTACACAAAACACTCTGAAGTAAAATTTGTTGCATTAAAATAACACTTTTCCCCCCAAAAATGGACTAAATCAAGAAGTAACACACACACACGAAAATAACAAAACCTTAGAAAAGATGAAAACACAATTTGCTTTTCTTTGATGAAATTTTACATAATCAATTTCATTTCATCAGCACCTACATAAAGTCACAATGTGAGGAAACAATTGGATGAAACACACTGTATTTTTACTAACTCTTTATGGTATGTTATTCTCATGAAGGTAAAATTGCTTTTGTGAACTTGAAAAATAATATCATTGGCTTAGTAAGTAGGAGAGACAGTGGGGAAGAACCATTAAATATGTTTATTTTTCCTATTTCTAGATCACTTGAACAATGATTTATAACTTTATTTCTGATAATGAGTACAACACTCACTTTATACTTTCAAGAATTAAAAGATTCAGTCCAAACTAAATTTAAAATTCAATCCTACTTTTATTCAAAGACATGACATTCCCAGTCAACACAACTTTCTCCTAAGGCCAGGGACCTCTACAGGAATGAATGAAAATGTTTGTTTGCTCACTTCTTTTTCATTTCTTCAAGTCCCACAGCCATCTTAGTCTCAATCACATGTGATTTGATCTGAGAAAAAGACAGAAAAAAAACAAACAAGCAATATCTTACCTAACAATTGAGGTAGTTACCAAAAATTAGCATTTGTTAAATTATAACTATCTGTATCTCATATCTGTGTCAATTTATGAGAAACAAGATATATTAATGCTACTGCTAATAGGAATAGTTATTGTCTCCCACAATCTTAGGTAAAGATACAAACATATACATGTTTGTCATAAGGGCGGTAAGAAAAATTCAACTGACAATTATTTAATAAAGTTTGTAGCTTGAACTTTTGTTTATCAACCTTATTTGAAAATACAGTACACATTTCATTTTACAGCATTTGAGGTTTGTTTCCAGTCACAGAATAACATGAAATACAAGCATTCTATATTGGAGAAGTTGATCATATTAGTTTACTGAGAAATAATTTTAAATGTAGTTTATCTGCTCTATACTATAAGAGAACTAGGGTATATACACTTTAAAAATGTGTTGAATAAGCCTTGGCTGGTGTAGCTCAGTGGATTGAGCGCGGGCTGAGAACCAAAACGTTGCAGGTTTGATTCCCAGTCAGGGTACATTCCTGGGTTGCAGGCCATAACCCCTAGCAACTACACATTGATGTTTCTCTCTCTCTATCTCCCTCCCTTCCCTCTCTAAAAATAAATAAATAAAATCTTAAAAAAAGTTAAAAAAATTTAAAAAATGTGTTGAATGAAAGATAATTAGCAGAGTAGGAATTAAGAAGTGACATTACTATTATACATATATATACACATATGTATACATATATATGATGTGCATTTTTCTATTAATTATTTAAACTGTGCAAGGCAGATTTTTATTCATATCTCTTTTGAAAATATTAACAAAAGCAAATGAATGTTTACTACTTTTCTTCAAGGCAATTTAAGTTATTTCTTTTCAATAAAGTAGTATACCCAATTTTAGATCCTTATGGACATTATAATTACATATTAAAATTTCTATTTTTCATTCAATACAAAAAGCATAGAATGTTTCTATTTTTATGTGAATGTATGAGCAATACTAACAGAATCAGAAGAATGAAACATATTCAAACAGTAAAACAGCAAGTTTTAGAAGACAACAAACCTTTCCATTTGAAAAGACATGCTTTATAAACAGGTTTTTATTGCTTATGAGAACTAAGTTCTGCTACTCTGCTTGGTGTTCAATTACATTCATGGTTTGAGTGCTATGTATGCACAGACCATTGTCAAATGACAATCTTGGTAGTAAAGTTACTTTTTCTGCTCTCTGATGAGGCTAGGCATCTAGATTAATATATTTTTTCTAGACATAATTATCCCATTATTTGATTATTAGAATTTTGGTGATATTTGAGGAATTATTTCTTTATTTTATTTTATTTTATTTTATTTTAATTGTTCTTGCAGTACAATTTTCTATCTTTTACTCCCATCCCAACCCACCCACCCAGCCCTCCCCTCCTCCCTCCCATTTCCACCCACCCCTAGTTTTTATCCATATGTCTTTTATACTTGTTCCTGTAAAACCTTCCCCTTTTCCCCTGAAATTCCTTCTCCTCTCCCTTCTGAACTGGGTCAGTCTGTTCTTTATTTCAGTGTCTTTGGTTATAATTTGCTTGTTTCTTTGTTTTGTTGTTTAGGTTCCTGTTAAAGATGAGATCATATGGTATTTGTCTTTCACTGCCTGGCTTATTTCGCTTAGCATAATGCTGTCCAGTTGCATCCATGCTGTTGCAAAGGGTAGGAGCTCCTTCTTTCTTTTAATTGATGCCAGAAATCCTGTTTCTTCTTGAGCTTATGCTGATGTTCATTTCATAAAGAAAGGCTATAGAGAAAAATCCAAAGGGTATCTGATTATAATCATCAATCAGGGAGTAGAATTTAAGTATAAAATAATTATTTTTTAAATCTCTTTTAATTAACCTACTCATTCAGATATAATCCATTTCTGTGTTTCTTTTTCATTTATCTTTTGCCTACAATATTTATTAAATAATTTTCATATCTATTATTCAATGTCTACTATAAAATAACTATATTAACCTATTTGAAATTTATATTTACAAGCCATAAAATCAATTTAACTAAATTCAACAAAAATTATGTGTGAGTTCTTACTGTGTGCTTAATTGTTGTATTCACAAGAAATCTGTCTACATATCCCCAGGTTATATTAGGTTCCCTTTTTCCAGCTTTTTTAATTTGACCAAATACATGAAGAAAGTCAATTAGATTTAATATTTACTATAAGTGTCTTAAGCACCAGGAACATTTTGGATGAGTTTTGTAGGACATCTCATAAAACTTCATAACAATTATTTAGAAAGAAATGATATTCATGAAAAATTAAAATGAGCAGATAATTTGCCCTCAGCTCATAGATTTTTCACTAGAATGTCTATTTAATAAGTGATAATTAGAAATTTGGTTTCTGTAATTTACTATGAACCCTAAATGTTGTTTTCACAGATTATAAAAAGAAAAAGCTATCTGTTATTAAAACAAAACAAAACAGATCATTAGAGTCTCTTGTTAAAAATAAACTCTGTAAAAGAACAGAGAGAGCCCAAGCATGGACCCAGTGGAGGAGAGGCCTCCCAGGAGATGGACTCAATTTCGGTCAAGGACAGACTCTTTTGTCACTCTGATAACCATTCTGCCCTGGGAGAAAAAAAAATATCTCATAATAATGTCCAAGACGATTTCAGGAAATTTGTCTCATTGCTATTTTAATATTCCAGTCATTGAATAGTACTCAAAAGCCTCATTAATAATGGCAGAAACATCTACACATTTACCTGACATTTACTTTCAGATCAAGAATACATTCATACCTTTCTAAGTGACTGTACTATTAGAGAGAGCATAATCATTTATACTTAACAGAGAGTTGGGTTTAGATTCATTTGCAATTGTTTTTTCATTACATTTTGAAGTAACCTAAATATAATACACTTGCATTTTGAACTCTATATTAAAATAAAGAGATTGAGGGAGCAAGCAGTGACTTATTCATGAAGAAAAGGCTTCTTTTATTCTCCACTGTAAACCTAATGAGAGAATTGTTTTCTCTGCAGTGGAGTGAACTGGAGGTCATCATCAATTCTGTTTACCCCTATTGCAAGGGACTCCATTGCTTGTAAATAATTCATGATACTATGTTATGAATAACATTTTATGTAAAGAAAAACCATGCCTGGGTTTACTAAGTATTTCTTTAACCTTTAGAAATATATCAACACATAGAGCTTCCTACCTTTGCATATAGCTTTAGCTTAGTTTCATAAAATTTTCTTTCTGAGTCTTCACTATGGAAAAGATGGGATGCCCTGCTTTGAAATAGAGAAATCATTGCATAAAAGTGAATTAAGTTTAATTCCAATTTGTTATTGTTTAAGATTTCTCAGGGTGAGGCAAATTAACACATGGAATATTTATTTGAATAATTGGAATAGGAAGATGGGTTATAAACATGGATTATAGCCCTGGCTGGTGCAGCTCAGTGGATTGAGAGCTAGCCTGTGAATTGGATTCCGAGTCAGGGCATATGTTTGGGTTGTAGGCCAGGTCTCCAGCAAGGGGTGTGTGAGAGGCAACCACACATTGATGTTTCCCTCTCTTTCTCCCTCCCTTCCTCTCTTAAATAAATAAATAAATAAAATCTTTTAAAAATAGATAATGGACTATGTTGCATCAAATTAAAAAATTGTAAAAACACCCCCCACACTGTCCTAGAAATTTGTTTATTTTTCCCTTTTAAAACACTGAATCAAAATAATTTAGAAAAATGTTTAGTTTTGCTTTTTTTTCCCTTTTATTAAAATGAAATTCTCAAGGTACTTCTAAACTTTGGGGTAAAATATTTTACCATAACATCGTATTTCATTTAATTAGATAAATATAGCTATAATATTCAAAAATAATAAAAGGTAATTTATAGTTTCCTACTTTGAAAATTATTTTGGAAAAAAATCCTAAAAATATTGCATTAAGTTTTGCATTTCAGCATTGATATAAATGATTTCTCTCAATTAAACATTATTTTGAGCAAAGTTTATTATCATTCAGAGTTATCAAATAAAATGAATATTTAAAAATAATTTCATTTAGCAGCATATGAATTTACTTTGTGTTTCATTACATGTGATATTTTAAAGTTTAGATGTAAAAATTTATAAGCATTTCATAACTTGTTCAAAAACTTGAAATTTCAAATATGTGCTTATCGAGCTACATAATTTGTTGTCACATTTCTGTATGGTCAAGGCTTTCTGAGGAAAAAAAAAAAACAGAAAAAACAAATGGCATCCTAAATTAAGAAATGTTGAATGGCAAGATTTCCTTGGAAGTTAGAGGTTGTATATTTCCCCAGAGCCATTGATAATGACCACAGAGCAGAAACCATTTGCTCATGTACAATGCAATCTTTCTTTTCCTCCCTAGAGCCATACACTCCCAACAAAGAGTGATACAGGTCACTCTCTCTCTCTGTCCTGATAGCTAATGTGCAAGACCCTCTAAGATTAACAATTTCAGGCTTCTTCTGTGATACAGAATTTCCCTCTATCTGCACATTTTAGCTTCAGTTTCCCACACCTCAATTCCTTACAGGGAAAGATGGAATATCTTCCCATTTTTTACTTATTTTATCCAACAAAGTTTTTTATTTTTCCTCATATATATTTTAAACATATTTTCATAAATTTTCACTTTTGGGGGTGCCAATATAAATGATATGTGGTTTTAATTTGAAATCCCACTCGTTCATGTTGGTATATAAGAAAACAATTGAATTTTGTATAATAACTTTGTATCCTACAGCCTTATTGGACTCATTTATTAGTTCAATGAAGTAAATATATGGACATATATTCCATGTTCATTGATTGAAAAACTTACTATTAGCAGGATGTCAAAAAAACTGTTTCTAACTATTATACGGAAAGCCAAAAGATCCAAAATAGTCAACATAACATTGAATGAGAACAACGAAGTTGGAGAACTGACATCACAAAACTTCAACAGTGTAAAGTTATGGTAATCAAGACTCAGTGTAAAAGAATACACAAACAAATCCATGGAACTGAATAGGCAAACCAAAAATAGAATCAGATAAATATAATGAGTTAATTTCTTTTTATTTTTATTGTTTACTGTTTAAGCTAGTACAGGAGGTCCATCTTTTTCCCTTTTTTTCCCACCTCCACCCAGTCCCACCCTTTCCCCTCCCTCTACCCCTACACCTAAAAGAACTAGAAAAACAGCACACAAAGGCCCAGAGAAGGAAGGAAATAATCAAGGTCAGAGTGGAAATTAATGACGTAGAGGTTTAAAAAAAAAATACTGAACTTAGATGAATATAGAAGCTAGTTTATTGAAAAGATAAACTTAATGAAACTTTAAGAGGAGAGGGATAGAGATATAGATATAGATAGAGAGAAGACCCAAATAAATAAAAAAATAAAATAAAATAAATGAAAAAGGTGGAGTAAGAGAAATATAGGGATTGTAAAAAAATTACTGTTGAACAATGATATGCCATTAAATTGGACAACCTGGGCAAAATGAATTAATTCTTGACATAAGAACAAAGGCAATACAATGGAGAAAATAGAGTCATTTCAACTTATGGTGCTGGAGCAACTGGATATTCACACGCTAAAAATGAATCTAGAAGCACACCCTGTACCCTTAATAAAAATCAAGTCAAAATAGATCATAGAAGACCCAAGATGACAGCAGAGTAGGTAGAAGTTACACTTACCTCCTCCCAGGACCAAACTGAAATTATTGTACAACTAAATACCCTGTTCATGGAATGAAAGAGTTAACATCATTAAAATGTCCATACTACCCGAAGTATTCAATAGATGGCAATCTGTCTAAAGTGGAGTCATTTTAGACATTGCCTTCATATTTCTCAGTCTGAAGTTTTATAACATCATTTTCTCTGGTAAATTCCCTTCTGTTGGTGGTTCATATTTAGCCAATTATTTCTTCCCATATTTTCTTTGTGATGTTGGACCTCTTAAATTTCCCCGTTTATTTCTCACATATTTCCCATGTTCTCCATTTCCCTCTTTATCAGTTTTTTTTCTTTTTCTTTTTTCCTGGAGACTGCTCTATATTCTAGTTCTGCTATCAATTTTATCTTGAGGTAGAACAATCATATCTTATCTTTACAAAATATATTTATTTTCTTAACCTATAAATGGAATGTTTTGTTGGTATTCTCTGAGTATCTTCCTTCTGGTTTTTACAATTTTGTTATCTTTATAACTTTGTTTAATGTTTCTCAATAACCTATACTTTATTCTGCTTATTGTTATTGTTTTTCATTTGCCCTTTCTCATTTATGTTTGTTTTTCTTTGTTGGCTCATTTTATTAAAGTCTCAAGGAATTGAAAGCTGGGAACTTTACTGCTATATATTCAAACTAATAGTTTTAGACTTTTAGGATATTTGTTCAATCCTTTCAGAGGTTTATTCTACCTGCGCATTAGGTTTAAAAATTCCTAAATGGTACAGTTGTATATTTTCAGGCCATCGCTTAGTCTAATTTTTTATAAATTATTTATTGTTGTTCAATTACAGTTGTCTGCATTTTCCCCCCATCACTCTCCCTACACTAGCCATCCCCACCTTCCACCCCTGCTTCCACCCTCCTTGGTTTTGTCCAGGTGTCCTTTAAAGTAGTTCCTGACAACCCTTCTCCCACTGTTCCCTCCCCCCCCCCTCTGGCTATTGTTACATTGTTCTTAATTTCAATGACTCTGATTATATTTTGCTTGCTTTTTTTCTTTTGTTAATTAAGTTCCATTTAAAGGTGAGATCACGTGGTATTTGTACCTCACTGCTTGGCTTATTTCACTTAGCATAATGCTCTCCAGTTCCATCCATGCTGTCATTGCAAAGAGTTGGAGCTCCTTCTTTCTTTCTGCTGTGTTAGTCGAGTTTTTGATATTATTGTCCAATTCATCCACTTTTCCCTATCTTGCTTCTCTGAACTCAGTATATCCCTTTTTTTTGCCATCATGCGGAATTTGCTGTCATTACCTGTTACGGAAGGGTTCTAATGGAAAAATTAGAGCTGCAATTTCTCCACCATTATAATCCTAAAACACAATCCTATACATTGTCTTGTAAACTCAAAATTGTTAAAAATGTCTAAGAATATATTTAAGAGTAAAATACAATTTTTTGTGTGTTTAACTCTTCTTTATTCATAAAAGAAAGCCTTTAAATATCTTTAAACTTTAGGATGAAATGTGAGTGGTGTGTTCATGTGTGTGTGCATTTGGTATTTCTGACAGTTCAACGATTTCAAAGAACAACTGGAACTTTCTACCCAGTTCTAGTCAAAGACTGCTAACAGAGACACATTTGTATTTCTAAACATATCTTTCTACTTAAATAATCTCTGCAAATCACCTTTAAATTTGCTTCTATTATTTAATAAGTAGCCAATGACTGTAAGATGCTGGATAGAAAGGTTTATTTATTTAATGGAAGAAAAAAATTACCTTTTTACATTTTCACATCTATATGCAATACAGATGCAGAGAGGGTTAAAGCAAATTGTTTTTCATTGACCCAAACTTGATCTTTTGTCAGCAGTCTCACTGTGGATTTCAACAGTGAATTGTTACCTTCCAGAACATTATCTTTCAAGATATTTCAACTGGTTGTTTTTTACTTTCACTTCAGAAAAATGTATGACCCAACTGACAGTAATAAAATAAAATCTGTAAAGCGATCAGTGCCTATTTGATCTTAAGTAAAGATTGTATTAGCTGAACAGTGACTTTGGATCACTGGGAGATGCAATTTATCATTCATCTTGAAAGGTTAAAAACAGGCAACTATATATAAATGTGAAAGAAGAAATATTTGGTGGAAAATTCATAAGAAAATTCAGCGTTTTACACTTGATCTCAAGGAAGAATGATGTGGTGCATTTAAATGTCAGCAGAGTTAAAATCATTCTTGGAGTACACATAAGAGATTTCAATAATTTTTGGTGAGCTCATATCCCAAGGAAAAGTTGAAATAATGTATTCTGCATATGACAATATTTGTAATTATAAATTCTCAACATTGTGCTTGGATCTTAAGCAGTGATGAGCTGGTAAAAGTCTAAAAACAGGGACTGCCTGTAGAGGTAGAAAAAAGCCTTGATTGAAATGTTTGTCAACTTTCATGATGGAAATACTCGGTGGCTGATTCCAATCTGCCTGCAGGCCCCCACTGAATGCAAATGGAGAAGAAATGCTGCGTGGAGAGGCTCTATGAGCCGCTGTAAGCTGTCTCTATCACACAGCTGCTCGGAGGTAGTTATGGTGAAACATGAAATTGTTTAAGACTGTGTTTATATAATCTCTTTTGCATGTAAATAAGTATGCCATGTTATAAACCAATATGGAGTGCTTTAAAACTATGATTGATACTGCTTAATCATTACTCACCATTTCTATGAGCAGCTTGTTCCGTAATCATACTATGATTAAAATGTAGAATTATTAGTATCTGACACTTATGCTCAAATAAAATATAGGGTTCTCTTTTCTCAATGTTTTCTAAAACATTGAGACATATCTAGTGATATGATTAGAGGTCAACACTGCATTCTGTTGCAAATTCATAAAATAAAAGAATGATTTGAATTCTACCTCCAGAGGACACTTTAAAAGGTGCATTTAAGTGAGGTATACTGAAAGCTATTCTTTCTCAACATTTTGTGTTATTTACAAAAGAACTATTTTTTACTAATTACTTATATAGTAGTACCTGTACATTAGGATCATTATGGGTGTTTTTGCTATAAAAATATTTAGGAAATGAAGTAAAAATAACCATGTTAGAGTAAGGTAAAGGACAGAAAAGAGAATAGGGTATATTTCTTATAGCTATTTCTTATGTTTTTAATTTCAAAATATTTTTTTATTTATTTTGAGAAAGGGGGGAAGGAAGGGAGAAAGGGAAACATCAATGTGTGTTTGCCTATCATGCGCCCCCTACTGGAGAACTGGCCCACAACCCAGGCATATGCCCTGGCTGGGAATTGAATCCGCCACCCTTTAGTTTTCAGACTGGTACTCAATCCACTGAGCCACACCAGCAAAGGCTTTCTCTTATGTTTTTAGAATACTAGTGTTTTTCGTCTATTTGTTTTGTTTTAGAGAGTGTGCATGTATGTGTACGATATGTTAAAGTTTATGAAAATTAATAGCTGTGTGAAGAATTCTAGTAATTTACCAAATACATGATTGTGAAGCTTGGTTGAACTATCTATTTATTTGTCTGTTTGTCTGTCTGTCTATCCATGCATCCATTCATCTTCCTATTGATAATTACATATATATTAAAGTAGTGAATATTTGTGTGAATCATGTAAATCATGTGCAGAGTAATAAAAGGTGTCAAACAGAAAAAATAAATTGTGTTTATAGTTAAAAACAGTTTGACTCTTAGAGTCATATACTAGAGGTTTAATTTGGTGAAATTTTATTAATGCTAACATAAGAACTTAAAATATTAAAATTGTACTGAGAGATAAAAAGGCATAAAATTCAAATGAAAAGGAACGATCAGTTTTCCATATACCACTTAAAGACAAGACTTGGGAAGAAATTTTAGTAGTCTAATTTGTTCAAAGACCCAAAGTGCAATTTTGTGCTGCTTTTGATCAAAGAAGTTGATATTTTAATATTAATCAATCTGACTCTTTTATAGCCAGTTTGATATTTAAAATGGAAAGGGGACATTACTTATTGCCATTTTAAGAACTCAGCAATTATTTTGATCTAATATCTTATATGCAGTTGTACTGTAGATTTCAATGAAGTCAAGAATCACAGCCCAAGTCAGACTGTGTATATGGTGTCCACTATTTCCTAACAAATTTATCAGCTCAGGTGCAGTTTCTCCAAATATATGTCACTTAAAAATATTTCATCCAAGACATATATTTGACCCAATGAGACATTACACAGAACTTCATCATTCAGCAGAAGAGAACACTAAAATTTATCCTAGTGGACAATCAAAAGGAAGCACTCTGGGCCAACAAAATTACACTGTAAATGCATGGCAAATTCTAAGCACATATTCCAGCACAGTGCTAATAATCTGAAAGTTCTACAGTGTAGCAAAATAAGATCCTACCTTAAAAATAAATTGTTCCAGAAAACTCATTAACTCATAGCCTTTTCTGGTTAGAATCTATCACTTTTATTATCAAATAATGATAGTCGTTCTGAAAGTTTCAACCTATGCTTCATTTTTATCAACTCACAGTTTGCTTAGAAGAAAAACATTCCAGCTTTATGCATAGATGTCATTGATACAAATCAAAAGATCAAAATCCACAGCACAGTAATTAAGCATGATCAAAAGTAATAAACATATAGTGACTGATACATATGTTCATGAAATAATATGCAGAAGTGAGGTCAAAGAACATCTAAATATGTTAAAATAATTATAAATATACCTGGGTCTCAAGCTGCCACAAATTATTTAAAAACAATTTTTAAAAGGGGACATTTCTGTATATCACATAGATTATTTATGAAATGCAAATAGAGTGTTGTGGTGGAACACTGCATGAATACGTAGTATTTTATGCCATTCCTAGAATAAACAGCACACAGGGGCCCTCTCATACATGCACTGAAAGAGAGCTCATTCTTCACTTGCATTTGTACATGTTTTACCCAACTCAGACATCTAAATGCATGTCATAGCCAGTGACATTCTCTGGAATCTGATCATGCCATGATTGAGCACACAACAACAAATATCATGCCCTTAAGATTATCAAAGGCATCGTTATACAGTAGGGAAATACTTATATGCTTCAGTGATCATTAATGTTATATTTAATGGAAAGCCAACCCTGGCAGATTTGTAAAGATTCAGGCAATCAGATTTCAGTCTTGTTTGCACACCAAAGGTGAAAAAAAAAAGTCAAATAGCCATTGGACTTCAACTAAAATGATAGTTTGGCCCACAATGTTTTTAATAGAGGAATCATGTATCTCCACTAAAAATAGACAGAAACAGTTTGGAGAGAAAATGAATTCTTAACAATAAGCTAATGGATTTTCATTGCAAATAATTTCAAGTACTATCTTTGTCATATTTTCTAGAATATAATATAGCTTGCTGGGTGGCAGCTTGTCCTAACATGGCACTCTGGCTCAGCAAAAGCACTGACCCTAGACTTGGTTATTGATTCTAGTCTCCAAATCCTTCTAATGGTCCCAGCTGCAGCTTCATCACATTTTGTTAGATACACTAGCAAAAAGTTGCTCAGTTACCATCCACAGGTTTCTGGTGCACCTCCACCCTACTCACCCCTCCACATCACCGTTTCCTTCTTCTGGATTCATCCATGACTTAACTCCAGTTTATTCACACTTGTGATGTCATAACAAGGAGTGGTTAACTTTTTTGTAGAATTTTTAAATGTGAGTTACCTCAGTAATAATACAACGTTCTAATACCTATGTAACTAGATCATTATATTGAATCCCTCCATTCTGAAAGATTTAATTTGTTATATACATATGTGTGTATACATACATGCATACACATATATACACATACATTCACACACACATATATATATACATCTAATCTATCAAGAAAGTATACAGCCATGTAATATGAAAGAGGCATTTAAGGAAAAAATAGAAGATACAAGAACATATAATATGAAAATAGAGATATTTATTGAAGAAAATAGAAGATACAAGAAACATTGTGCATAGGACAATGACTCCTTTGTCCCCTTCAGTGTAGGCACCTTGGGGCATTACACAATTCTCCTAATCACCATCAACTGCCCCATTATATTTTCCTGAATCTCGTGATGGTCAGAAATCTCTTCCCTTTCAAAGATGATTTTAGTTTTGGGAAAAACCAGAAGTCACAGAGTGCCAAATCTGGGCTGAGTTACCTGGGTAATTCTATGTTTCACAAAAGACTGCATGAAATGTGATGGATGAGCAGGCTATTGTTGTGATGAAACTGTCAATCACTAGTTTCCCATAGCTGCTAGTTTCTGCACAGGAATGTTTAAGCTTAATGAAAAATTTGATAGAGATTCATTGCTCTACTCATTCATTTTGAATGCAATGGTCACACAGATCACATGCTTGTTCAATGGCTTCTACAACCTCACTGACTAGTACAGTGACATCATCATTGTTCACACATGCTCATTTCTGTCCACTCTTCTTGGCCACCAGATTACATTGATGTCACACAAACCATTCTTGTTACATTAGCAATGGCTAGACTTTTTCTGGACAGATCTTGTATATTTCATATATATATATATGTATATAAAATATATCTAAATATATGTAAATATAAATATTTGAATGTGTACATTTATGTATATACACCCATACTCTCAGTTAATTGACATATAAACTCCAGACCTTCTGAAGGACACTAGTGGGCCCTTCCCTCTTTTCCTCTGGCCATCACCACACCATTGTCTGTGTCTATGGGTTATGCCTATATGCTCTTTGGCTAATTGCCACACCTTTCATCTACTCTACCCCATGCACCTCTCCCCAACAGCTGTCAATCTGTTCCATGTGTCTGTACCTCTGTTTCTATCAGTATTAAGTGAACTGATTTGTTAATCAGTTAATTTTGTTCCTTAGATTTCACATATAAATGAGAATATATGCTATTTGTCTAAACAAATTTTCCTATACTATATATCCAAGATTCCATTTCTGATGGACAACACATGTGGTGTTTGTGGGGAGGAGAGAGTACATAAGGGTGTTAAATGGTAATGGTATGTGATTGTTTAACCATTATGCTGTATACCTGGAACTAACAAAACAATACAGGAAGGCAATCCAATTAAAAATAGCTAAAGGATATGAACAGACACTTCCCCAAGGAGGGCGTACAGAGGGCCCACAGACACAAGAAAGGATGCTCAACATCACTAGTCATCAGAAAGATGAAAATTAAAACCACAATGAGATATCACTTCACACTGGTCAGAATGGCCATCATTAATAAATCAGTAAACAAGTGCTGACGAGGTTGTGGAGAAAAGGGAACCCTATTGCACTGTTGATGGGAATGAAGACTGGTGCAGTCACTGTGGAAAACAGTATGGAATTTCCTCAAAAGACTAAATATGGAACTGCCTTTTGATCTAGAGATCCTGCTGCTAGGATTATACCCTAAGAATCCTGAATCACCAACTCAAAAGAACCTATGCACCCCAATGTTCATTGCAACACAATTTACAATGGCCAAGTGCTGGAAACAGCCTAAGTGCCCATCAGTAAATGAGTGGATCAAAAAACCATGGAACATTTACACAATGGAATACTATGCAGCAGAAAGAGAAAGAAGGAGCTCATACCTTTTACTACAGCATGGATGGAACTGGAGAGCATTATGCTAAGTGATATAAGCCAGGTGGTAGAAGACCAGTAGTATATGATCTCACCTAGAGTAGAACCTAATCAATGAAACAAACAAATGATCAAAATGGAACCAAAAACATGGAAATAAAGAACAAACCAACAGTGACCAGAGGGGAGTGGGGATGGGGATATCAGGAGAAAAAAAGGGAAGGAGCAAGTCAAGGAACATGAATAGAGGACTCGATGGCAAATTCAATGGTGGGGGTGGTATTGATTGTGGGAGTGGGGGGTGGGGCACCAGAGTGCAACAGGGAAAATGGCAGCTCACCTGTAACTGAAAAACAATAAAAAAAATCAAATCAAATACAAATACTTTTATTTAAAAAATTGTTAAAAAACATTTTCAAAAAATTTTATTTAAATTAAATTCATTTCTTGTTTTGATCTTCATGGTCCTTAGGGTGCTGCTGTTTCAAGCTTGGCACATTCAGAGAAGGCCCTATGATGCAGCCAGGAGATAAACACAGGAATCAACAAACCTACCACTCGGCAAGGTAGAACCTTGGGAATGAGTCTGATGATACGAAAGGGATCTGAAAGAAAATCTCAGCAATAGTGGGGGGCTTTCTGCTGAGAATGTTGAGGGTGTAAACATGGTTCCCGTGCAGGGGACAGAGCGGGGCTGTTGCTGCAGAGGGTTTACTATAGTTAAACTATGATCATTTCATTTAAAACAAAAAGCTTTATCATCTCAAATATTTAAAAACATACATTTTACTTTGAAAACAGAATAATACTGTAGGAAACAAAAAGAAATTTAAAGACTTACTTTACTTAAACGTGTAAAAATAACTACTATTTAATGAATTCCTGCTGTGATTCCTGCACTCTGTCAGCTCTGATTAACTTCCTTACAAATCTCCAAAACTTTTCTTATTTGCATTTTAGAATAAGAATTTCAATAAACAGAGTACTCTGAATATTATAATTGTGTATCTCCATCTCAAACATGTGATATAAAAATAGAAAGTGTTTTCCCTCTTAGCAATTCATGTGTAAGTTAGATATTTAGAGATGCAATTTTCATGCAATAACTAACACATAATTCATACTAAATAATTAATCATCTGCCACATAGTTGAACCCATATACATAGTATAAAATACATATATTAAAAAATAGATACTTTCTAGCTTACTGACATGTGAAAAATTCCCAGAGACCTTCATTGAGGGAATAAATTAAAAGGTGCATATTTATCCACCCATCAATTCATAATTCTACCTCCTACTAAGTAGGAAGTTCTCTGTTAGCTACTGGATTGGGCCGTGGGTGGGGGGATTTCCAAGTAAAATTAGCTATCTAACTTCTCTTCTCAACAAAGGAAGAAGGAGACCATTACATGCATGCAAACATACTTCCACATGCATGTATAATTTATAAATAGAGGCACAAGACAAAATCTTAAACCCATATAAAGGATACATCAAAGAAGGCAAAACCTTGCTCCAGTATAATTTTTGATATACTACACCAAAAGTAGGTAAATATTTTTGGCAAGAGCCAGAGAGTAAATACTTGAAGCTTTCTGAGCCATACCGTCTCCGCACAATTATTCAACTCTGTTATTTAGCACAAAAGCCACATACAATGTGCAACCAAATGAGCATAATTGGGCTCCAATAAAACTTTATTTGTGGATACTAAACTTAAGTTGCATGTAATTTTATGTCACAAAATACTGTTCGTATTTTGACTCATTTCAATCATTTTAAATGTAAAATCTCTTTGTGTGGCTCACGGGCTATACAACAACGAAGGGCAGACCACATATGGCCTGTGGGAAGTCAGTTGTTTGCTGACCCCTGTGTTATATACCCTGCCACATGAGAATAAAGAGAAAACTTTATTATATAGATACATATAAAAATGAGGAAATTAAAAGTATTAAATTATCTACCAGAGATATTATGTGAAGATTATTATAATACATGACAATTTCTTAGAACACTACTTTCATTAATACATTCATTTATTATTCATTCAATCTATCAGCTATGTACTTGGCACCATGTGCTGGATGCTGTTCTGCCTGCAGGTGTGACAACAATAAGCTGAACTGGCAAAACTTCCTACTCTCATGGAGCTTATATTACACTACAAATTTGGTTAATTTTTAGATATGTCTTATTACTTGGGTTTTCCCTTAAGTAAGAGTAATGTTATATAATTAACATATAGAGTGAAAACATAACCTACTAATCTTTTTTCCTTGTCAGAAAAGTTATTATTTTTAACTACAGATAATAGAGATAAAATATGGGAAACAATCCATATATACACTCCTTTCAGAATTAGAATGTTGACATTTTTTATTTTTGCCTCATATTTGTCATTTACATTATTAACAAAAATTAAGTTAAATTTAAGACTTTTTATCTTACAGATTTCAAACTTTCTTTCTGAAGTAACCAGTATAAGGCTTAGGTATGTACTATTCCAATTACATTGTTATCCATTATGTCACTTTACTACGTATTTCTTGTGTGTCTTGTGTAATCACGTATTACTGATTACTTGGCTTATGACATTACTTATTTTGCTGCCATCATCATGTATGTTACCTATAAAGTATGTATCATATGTATTCTCTTCTAAATGTTTTTTTAGTTCAGCATGTTATAGAGACTTATTCATGATAATGTTAGGAGTTTGCTTAGACATAGCAACATAATGTATTTCATGCAATGACAATTTATTTTGACCATGATTTGATGATGATAGTCTCTTATTCTTAAATTATGCAAATAATGCTATAGAGAATATTCTTAAACATGCCATTTGATATACAAGTACACCTATACATGTATAAGACCATTTCAGGTTACATAATTAGTAATAAAAATTCTAGGGCTTAGATAGGTATGTATATTCAATATCACTAACTTGTATTGTGTTCCAAGTCAGACAAATTGATATTTATTCAGGAATGGTGGCAAACACAATCTACTAATGTCATTTTTAAACTGATATATTTTCAATTGTTGCATAAACAAAGTCTTTAATGTCTATGAAACACTGTTGGACACACAGGTTTTTTTGCTTTGATGTCAATTCTGGTGCCATGACAAATAGAATATGAGTCATCATTGGCCCCCCAGAACTCTCAGCCAGGACCTGGGAGCTCTGGCTGATTGAGCAGAAAGCCACTGATGAATTTAGCTCATGCTCTTGTGTTCCAGAACTCTGCCCATTGGATCACAGTAAGGATGTGATTCCTAACTGCATATAGTGTTAACTCTCTCAGTTTCCTTTCACAGTGACATGATTTTACTAAACATGATTTGGAACTTCAGTGACTTCTTTGGAAATTTGAGATATACCAAAACTGGTTCATCTAAGAGCTCTCTTTTCCCATCATCTCTGCTTCAACATCTTTTTACTACTAGGGATCCTCCATTCAGCTTCTTTATATAATTTAATCTTTTAGTTTTATACCCTTATTTTGTCTACCCCTTTATCAACACTGCTAGGCATTTCCCTTCTGGCTTCAGCCCCTCAACACTGTAGTTACACAGGCCTCTATATGCCCTGATCCCTGATAAGGGATGTTATGGGGCTCTGGATCCCTCCAGAATAACCACCTGATCTTAAAACATCTAATTAAAAACAAAGTGTATATCTATATCTATATTTATATCTATATAATCTATATCTATATCATCTATCTATCATCTATTTATCTATAAATATATATTTTTTCCCTTCAGATAAGCTTTGTTGAAATAGTTATATGGTTTACCACAGCTGTCCTCATTCTACTTTCCAAAGACACTCTGAGCCCAACACCTGGGAATCTTCTTGACTGGCTGCCCTGTTTCAGAAACTGGGTTTGTGTTTTACTTCAACCACTAATCTTAGTTTGTCTTTTTTATGTCCATAGGAGTCCCCTTCGTTATGTGTCTGGTTGCGTGCACCAGCCAGCAAGAGTCCTATACCATCAAATCTCAGTAGATGATTCAATCAGTGTTTCAAAACAGAAATCTGTTAAAATAAATGACATGATCTACCTTTCTTAAATTATTCAAAGTGAAGCCAAAAAGGAAGGAATGACCATGTGGGCATTAACAGTACCCTCAACCTGACTGAACTATATGTTCTTCTTTCATACTATAGGTCCTCATCTCATTTTTCTTGGAGTATTTACTTTAGAAAACTTGTAACTGCAAATGTGTCATATGTCCCTTTGAAATGTAAGTTTGTGAACATTAAAAAAAATGTACTTTTCCCTTTGGTAAATCCAGTTAACAAGGAGATGGTAGGTGATGTCTGTCTCACTTAGCTTTTAAAAACTCCTTCCTTGACCTTTGTTTTTGTTTTAGCAGAGTTGAATTCAGATTAAATTTTGGCCTACCTTCTTCTTCTTTTTTTTTTTTTTTGGCAATAGCCTTGAATAAAGTCTCCCGTGACCATTTAATATTTCTCAGTGCAGGTTTGCTTTGTCATTAATTAGCAATCACTTGGAGTTCTCTTTTCAAGTGGCATATAGCCTACCACAAACCAATGTTCCCATCATAAGTACCAAAAATTCCTGGATCAGCTAAGAAATGAATTATTGAATTATTAAAGATTTCCAAAGTCCAGAAGTCCAAAGAAATAATGTGCACAGAAAACCTCACATTGGTGATCATATTGTTGGTTACTGGATATATTCACTGAGTCTGAGAAGTTTGGGATGCCACAGACAGAGGGTGTCTCTTAGAGTAAGGGGAAGCTTTAGAGCTTTTAAGATTGAACTGATTGACATGATGGATTATAACCTATAACATATTCAAATATAAAAATAATATTTACACCTGCTAATGCTCTCCAATTTTTTTTCCTTGAGTTCATGGTGGCATAGGAGGCTGGTGGAGCTGCACTGAAAAGTAAAGATAAATCTCTGCAAGCTTTAAGTACAAAATCTTGCAAAATGGAGTGGCTTATGATAATGTAAAATATAGATTGTATTCAAAATATTTAAACTAACTGAAGCTGTAACACAAGAGTGATTCAAATTTCTATTGCAATAATAACAATTAATAATAATAACCACCTCACCTTAACTGTGAGATTGAAAAATGTTACTGTTGAAACACAATATTCACAACATGTCCATGTTTTTAAAATAAAATATATAGCATAAATGTAAAAAAAGATAGAAGACAGATAAAGAAACAGGATCTAGTTGGTTCTCTTTTCATTTTAATGCTGTTTTCTTTAGCCATCTAGAAGCTTTTTTAATTTGATGAAGTCCTGTTTGTTTATTCTTTCCTCTATGTCTCTTGCTTTAGGGGACATATCAGTGAAGATGTTGTTGTGTGGAATATCTGAGATTTTCCTGTCGATGTTTTCCTCTAGGACTTTTATGGTGTCACAACTTATATTTAAATATTTTATCCACCTTGAATTTATTTTCGTGTATGGTGTAAGTTAGTGCAAAAAACTGTGCTACATTTACAAAATGGAATAGTACACAGCAGAGAGAATGAAGGAGCTCCTACCCTTTGCAACGACAGCATGGATGGAACTGGAGAGCTTTATGACAAGTGAAATAAGTCAGGCGGTGAGGAACAAATACCATATGACCTCACCTTTAACTGGAACCTAATCAACAAAACAAACAAGCAAGCAAAATACAAACAGAGACATTGAAATTAAGAACAATCTGACATTAACCAGAGGGGAGGGGGGAGGGGATAATGAGAGGAAGGGTATTCAGGAACTGCTGCAAAGGACACATGGATAAAACCAAGGGGGAGCTTGGAAGTAAGGGAGGGAGGTGGGTTTGGCTGGGGTGGGGGGCGTGGTGGTGGGGGGTAATGCAGACAACTGTAATTGAACAGCAACTAAAAAATAATAAAAATAAAAACAATAAAACAAAACAACAAAAAAAAACAGGACAATGTGTTCCAACATTAAGAGAAAAAAAACAGTAAAGGAACATTTTTTCTTCTTTTTTCCTGATATTGTATTCAACAGCATTTGTAAAAATAATTATATACACCTTTATGTATCATTCATTAAGAAAATTTTAATATCATATATCTGTCATTCATATATTTTATAACATCTCACACTCCACATAGACTGATGATAATTGTAAAAGTGTTTTTGTAATGTGATTCCTAAACAAAATGGAAATAAAGTAAGTACTCTTGGTAAATATTGATTTGTTTTATAGATTATCAGTTAAATGCTTCATTATTATAATTGTGATATTCAATGCAATTTATCACCTTTAGATTAAAACTTATAGAAATTTGCTCAAAGGTAAAACATAATTTAGAACCAGTAATTAAACATATTTACTATAACTGGATAAAATAAAAAAAAAGAGCTACAGAAAGTTGTTAAATACAGGGGAAGAATTATAAACATTCAGTTTAAGTAACACATTTATTTAACACATTTTTTAATCTTACTGGTGTTCAATACATACAATCTTAGATTAACTATGAATATAAACCCAAGGCCTCATTTCAGTTATTTTGTCATTACAAATAACCAGTAATTGGAAGTACTGTATGTGTTTCCAATGTTAAGAACCAGAATATAAAGTGTATAGAGTATTTATGTTGTGCATCTCACCTGATAGAACTCCATATAATTAGTGTTTCATTTTTAAAAAATTAAAATTCAATATCAGAAAAAGAAGGGGAGACTGATTAAAGCACATGCTAATTAATGTGACTTATCAGTGGATTCCTTCATGCTAATAAGCATACTAAAAATTATATTTAGAATCAAGCTTGCACATACAAGCAATTAAGATATGTGGGACAGAAAGCTAGTAGTATAAACAGACCTCAAATCCAAGTCAAAATTTTTATTTTTCATCACCCTTATGACTAAGCTTGTATCAAATATGATTAAGATTACTTTCTGCCCTGGCTGGTGTGGCTCAGTGGACTGAGCACCAGACTATGAAGCAAATGGTCACCGATTCAATTCCCAGTCAGGGCACATGTCTGGGTTGCGGGCCAGGTGCCCTATAGGAGGTGCATGAGAGGCAAGCACACACTGATGTCTCTCTACCTTTCTTTCTCCCTCCCTTCCCTTCTTTTTAAAAATAAGTAAATGAAACCTTTTAAAAAAGACTACTTTACTTCTCAATATTTTTAGAAAATCTCATCATATTATTAAATAGAGAATTATCTTCAATATAATAATGTATTTAAAATTGTTTAAAAACTGAGGGATTTAAGAGATGGTTCATTTGATAAAAAATAATGTTTCTTTCACTTCATATTTTTCATATTCCTATAGTTAGTTATGTTAGATTAAGAACATATTGTGAATATTTGAAATGTCCTATATGTTTGTGTATTAAACATATCATCATAAAATCTGTCAGAATAAAATCCATCAAAATTGAATGCATAAATTAATATATGGCATATTCTTAATGAATTCTGTTGACTGATTTCACCCTATGGTTAAAATAGCATAACTTTAACATATGAGTTCCTTAAGACCTAACACAAATATTTTGGTACTGTGATGTGCATGCTTGTTTCATCAGCCTATAACATTCTGAGTAAGCATTCAGGAAAGAACTCAAAAGCCATGCTACCCATATAAACAATGATGTGAAATACTATATGCAAAATATCTTTGTGAAGGGCAATTTAGAATTTTGACATATATTTTTCTTGATTTATTCCCTTAAATGGAAGAAACATAAATCCAAACATAACTTTCTATTTACCTCAAGAACCTAAACAATGCCATCAAATTCTAATATCATTTACTTAATCTGATAGAAACACCCATACTATTCCTTGGCTTATAATATCAATGTGTTCCTCACAATTATTTTCTTTTGTCTAGAACTCATTTTATTAAGTTGCCTAATCTCATAAATAATTCTTAATATACAAAGTAAAGCATCTTTTTCATGAGAATATAGGTTTTTTATTTGTTTTTACTTTTGAGCCTTTAATAACATATATCATGTATTTATTTCCCATTGGCTGAAATTTTGTCATATGGCCATGACTAACTCAATAATGTAGTTTTTATTTGTAATCACAAATAGAAACACAAAATCCTGTTAACAGCTACCAATCTGCACCACAAGACTTAAATGCATAAATTAGAACATAAGGTTTAAATGAACTAAATTCATACGTTCCAAAAGAACCATAGAATAAAACAAAATGAAAAAAAAAGTTAATTAATATGAAAATAGAAATAAGTGTAGTAGTGACTTTAAAAGAATGAGGCTATCCAGTGGATTGAGCATGGGCTGAGAACCAAAGGATCACAGGTTCGATTCCCAGTCAGGGCATATACCTGGGTTGCAGGCCATGACCCCCAGCAACCACACATTGATGTTTCTCTCTCTCTCTCTCTCTCTCCCTTCCCTTTCTAAAAATAAATAAATAAAATCTTAAAAAAAAAAAGAATTGAAGCTATCAACTTCACTCACAATCTTAAATTTTTTAAATGGTCAGGTAAAAGCACGAAATACTGGCAACACTGATAAACAAGAAACTAAGTGAATAACAAAAATAAATATTTGCAGTAAAATATTATTTTTAAATTTTGAATTGAATTATAATTCTTACTTGAATTCTGCTTATTTGAAAAATAAGTATAACACATTTAATGACTAATACTTATTACACAAATTAGAAAAATTTAACAACAAAATGTGAAGAATTTCACAAGTGAATTATAATAAATACTTAATATATATAAATGGTTAAGTAGAGGTTTAATAGATTTTTCACTGAAACACTGGATAAGAATACTGTACAAAAAATAAAGTATAATTTATAGATATAAATGCAAACACTTTAAATACAGGATCCTGCACAAATAACATCCCTTTTTATTACATAAAATATTTTATTACAAAATCACGAGCATGTAATTCTGTAACATAACAATATCACACTCAAGCACACTGTATGACATTTTAGGTGAAATGTTCAAATTGCTGTCCATCTCGAATGAGACATTCACTTACCCTACCAACCACACTCAATGGCATCACTTCTGCTGGGGCATGTATAAGCAGACGTTACTAACGAAGTTGAAAATTATAGCATATTTCACCTAAAGCTATTCACAATTTGGTGCACAGATTTATTTTTCACCAGAGATTTCCCATTCTCTTTTCTAAGAATGGCTCTGACATAGAATGAATTTCTCTGCTATGTTTGGTATTTTATGTGCTTTCAAAGAGAGGTATTTATATATTTTATTTTTAGATATTCAGATTACTAATCTGGCCATTATTCCCAATAAAAGTGTGCTAAGGTTGCCACTTGATTTCTTAAAATATAGACTGCATACACACTGCCTTCATAAAACTTCATTATTTAACTTCCTGATTGTTTTGAATTGTAATATTTGATGTCTCCATAGATATATTTATAAAATACATCATTTTATACCTAAACTCAAGACCAAGGAATAAAGAACTAGGTTTCACCATTTGTCAAAAATTTCTGCTCACAGAAAATATTAAAGCAGTCAAAAATGCCACCTTAGTTTCTTGGCATTGTCACTGTTGAGTCCCTGTTGGAGTTTGGTACTTCAGCTCTGGGACTCATTACTACTGAATGACTGATTCTGGTCTCAGGAAAAGGCCTGAAATATAAGTGACCGATATCTGGTTAGTCAGCATTTTTTTTCCACTTAATAAACTCTAGAGCTAGTTTGTGCACATATCCTAGCCAAGTTTCTTAGAGTTGGTAAGTACAAGTCAGAATCAACGAATATTTCACTGGCTCTCTAACCATGTCAGTTTCAGTCTGGGTGCCCAGCCAGAAACAATGTACTCAAAAGGATAATTTGGGAAGATATGAGAGAAGGGAAAAGAAAATACCATGGAGGTTGGAGCGCTTATGAAATAACAAGAGTGGGACTGTGGAACCCCCACTAATCTGAAGAAACCAGAGGTGAGGATGAGATTATATGGGCACAGCTATTTTTGGAAACTCAGAAGAAAGACTTTCTAAGAGCTGGCAGGGTAATGTAGCTCTTTCAGCAATGACACAAGGCCAGGAAAAAGACAGAAACACTAAAAAGTACTGATTGCTCCCAATATTATGCCAGTGTCTAAATCCAATCATACCAGGGACCAAAGTGTTGATTTTGTAAAGAACATTATTCTGTGCGTGTTGCACAACGCCCAAAGGTAAAGAATGCAGCTTGAGATCAAAATGCCGTTAACCAGCTTTATCCTCCCAATGTAGTCATCAGATTTTGTGGAAGCAAATTAGTTGCTGAAAAACTTTACTCATTCTAGAGATTTTATTTGTTTTTAGAAATATTACAAAAGAGTAGGCTGCCATGATCCAGTATTGGTAAAATAATAGAAATAAAAATTAGTTGAATATAATTGATATTATATATTTAGGGCAAAAAAAACTATACTTGTGCGGTTGATTTGTTTTCCACAAAATGACAAGGTAATTAAACAGGGAAAGGTTAATCTTTTAAACAAACGTACCAAAATAATTGGCTAACCACATGCAACAATATCAATCTCAGTACTAATCTCATACAAAATTAAATTGAAGTGGACTAGAGACCTAAATGTAAATATCAAACATTGTAAAACTTGTAGGAAATAACACATAGGAGAAAAATGCTAGTGACCTAGGAATGGAACCACAAAAGACTCTGGATAGTCAAAGCAATCCTAAGAAAAAAGAACAAAGCTAGCGGTGTCACATTACTTTAAATTCTACTACAGATATACAGTAATCAGAACAACATGGTATTCACAGAAAGACAGCCATGCAGACCAATGGAACAGAACTGAGATCCCAGACATAAAACCGCATGATCATGGGCAAATAATTTTTGATGAAAGAATAAAAAACCCAGTATGGAAAAAAGAGAGCCTCTTCAATAAATGGTGCTAAGAAAATTGGAAAGTTACATGCAAAAGAATGAAACTGAATTACAGTTTGTTCCCATGTAGAGAAAATAATTCAAAATAGATCAAAGACCTAAATATAAGATCTCAAACAATAAATTACACAGAAGAAAAATAGATACTACACTTACAGACCTTTGCTTTGTAGAGAACATTTTATGAATTTAATCTGAAAAGGAGAGGAATAAAGGCAAAAATAAATAAGTGGGTCTACATCAAACTAAAAAGTTTATGCACAGCAAAAAACCCAACAAAATAAAAAGGCAACCAAACAGATAGGAGATGTTATTTGAAAACAATGGCTCTGACAGAGGGTTAATATCCAAAATGCATAAAGAACACATACAGCTCCACATCAAACAACTCAAACAAACAATACCATTTAAAAATGGGCAGTGGACCTAAAGAGGCACCACTCCCAAGAGGATGTACACACAGCCAACACTGCTGGCTTTCAATACATGAAAAAAAAATTCAACTTCACTAACTATTAGGGAAATGCAAATCAAAACTGCAAGATGATATCACCTCACAACTGTTAGAATAGTTATCAACAAGACAGATAGTAACAAGTGTTGGAAAGATTGTAGAGGAAAAGAAACCCTCATCACTGCTGATAGGAATGTAAACTGTTATACCACTATGAAAAACAATATGGCAGTTCCTCAAAAAATTAAGAGCAGAGTTATCATATGACCTTCTTCTAAATTATCTAGCTGAACACACTAGAATACATGTATTCACAATGATATATAAATCCCTGTGTTCATTGCAGCACTATTTACAGTGGCCAAGACAAGGAGACAACCAACGTGTTCTTTAACAGGGGTTGGATAAAGAAGATATAGTGCCTAAATACTGTGCAATATTTCTCAGCCAGGAGGAAAGATGAAATATTGCCATTTGCGACAACATGGATGGATCTTGAGAATATTATGTTAAGCAAAATAAATCAGTCAGAAAAAACTAAGAACCATATGATTTCACTCATATGTGGTACATAAAACTTAAACTCATAGACATATACAACAGTATGATCTTTACAAGAGGAGGTGAAGGGTAGTAAAGGGTAAAGGGGACCGAGTATAAAGTGACAGATGATTTAACATTGAGTGGTGAGCATAGAATGCAACACAGCAATCGTGCATCATAACAATGTGCACTTGAAACCTATATGGCCTTATTAACCTATGTCGCCCTAATAAATGTAATAAAATAAAGAAAGCATAGAAGTAAACATTATATTATTTCAACACCAAATAGATAAGAATTCTGAAGATAAAGCTCCAAAATTATAATTCACATTTAAGCAACATGGCATTTTTTTTCAAGTACCAAACTTCTAAATTGAAAAATTCACACAAATGACAATGAAGAAAGTAAGCTCTAAGAAGAAAATATCAAGGAAAGCTGTCCGTGTCAAAATTTGGAACAGAGACTTGACAAAATATCATCAATATTTTCTTCAACGTGTAAATAGCAATACTATATGATTTAACAAGCATGATAATTGTTGCACAACTGTATATGTACTGAGAACATTAAGTTGCCTATGTCAAGTGGGTGAACATAATGGTATATGAATTATATCTGAACAAAGCTGTTTAAAAGTATGCATCCATATACATGTGTATCTATCTGTATGTGGACATGTGTGTATAAATCTACATAATAAGTGATCTCAAAAGTTAAATGTATGACCAAAAACATTGAGAACAATATTAGGGAAAAGATATCTGTATGTATAGACTGTCATTGCCAAAATAATCTAACAAGAGAAAACACACATTTTCTTATATATACATCAACTCAAGTTAATCTGTACAGTTTATATGCCAATGGTGCTTAAAGTAGTATAAATAAATAAAAACAAAGCCAAACAAAGTAACAAAGAAGTAAAAATTAACTTCAACCACATTTGATTTATTTACTGTAGAAGCAGAAAATTATAACAATTTGGAAGAAATCACAGGATGAGACTGAGAATCATTTCATTCTAATTTTGAAATATGGGAAACATCTTAAAGTGATTATGCTACAAACTATTTACAAGATAATGAGACTTAAAACCATAGGAAAAATTTAGTGTAGAATACTTGAATATTTCCACATTGCATCTACACTATGGTCCCCATCCCAGCAGTGATGTTTATTTTCTTAGCTGTTCATGCCGGAAGTATTGATATAATTTTAGAACTATAAGTGTTTCTCAAATGTAAATCCTATTAGACAAATTAGATTTTCTTTGAAGGAAATAAAGCTCACATTTACAGTCCTTTACTTTCATGATCTTCCCCAGTTTCTGAAAGAGATTCTAGACTTCTACCTAGTGTCATCAATTCATAGAGTATTTAAGATTAGTTAAAGAACATATAAGAAACAGTTCATCTAATATTTTCAAATTTAATAGCAAATATAAAAATATTCATGAAATTAGCAATTGGGTATCAATAATAATAAAACTAATGAAATATTTTTAATAATCTGTGTTATTGGGAAGTCTGAGTTTTTATAGTGTTCTTTTTTTTAAAAGTTAAGTTTTTTTAAAGATTTTATTTATTTTTAGAGAGGGAAGGGAGGGAGAAAGAGAGAGAGAGAGAAACATCAATGTGCGGTTGCTGGGGGTCATAGCCTGCAACCCAGGCATGTACCCTGACTGGGAATTGAACCTGTGACACTTTGGTTTGCAGCCCGAGCTCAATCCACTGAGCTATGCCAGCCAGGGCTATAGTGTTCTTACTGTAGAATATAAGATTATTGTTTTTCAAATATTTTTTATTTTGTATTTCCAGAGAGAAGGGAGCAGAGGAGAAAGAGATGGAGAGAAACATTGATGTGAATGAGGAACATCAATCACTTGCCTCTCGCACACACGCGACAGGGGACCACACCTGCAACCCAGGCCGGTGCCCTGCCTGGGGAATTGAATCAGCAAACTTTCGGTTTACAGAACAACACCCAACCAACTGACCTGCACAAGCCAGGGCAAAAATAAAATTATTAAGTAACCAAAATATAAAAAGTCAAGGAAAAAAGACATGATAAAGGAAAAACAAAATTATTGAGATGTGTCAGGCAATGAAAATATGTCTATATGTTTGAGGTTTGCGATATTTTTGGTATTTATCAGCTTTTTAAAGTAGGTAATTACTATTATGTAATATCTAATTTTAATACATGTTCTGTCTCTTCTTAATTTAATATTCATTGCTTTTGTTTTTAAAATATATATATACCCTGTACTGCTTTTCAACAAGATTCTGGATTTTATGATGAGTTCTCCCAAAATCTCTTTAATTTACACTGTGTTTTTTCCCCAATATGCTCACTGATTTATCAGTTGCCTCAGTTATTTATTCTACATCTCCTCCTTTCCATTGTTCTTCCAATGTAAAAAAATTGATCACAAGAGATCACAGTTTAAATTTATCCAATTTTTGTCACATGAAAATTACAAAATATTGAGCACAATGTAGTCCTTTTTTGATGAGAAGTCTGCTCAGATATCTACCCTGTTTTTTATCAGGTTTCTTGTTATCATATTATCACAATAGTCAGTTAGTTACTTAATTAGCTAGTAAAAATGGAAAAGAGCAAATGCAACAGAAATCAAGCCTGATTGACTAGAAAGCTGCAGCTTCACAGACATCCCAAGGGACAGCAGCACCCTCTGCCAAAGGGACTTAATCCTCTGAGGAAGCAGGAAGGACTGACTTTCCAATTTTCACAGGGAACAACTGGCCATTGCTGGGGGTGGGAATTAAACAGCAGAGGAAATTATTTTGCTAAGCGCATGAGCAGTAGAAGCTAAGATAGTGGAGGAGGAGGTAAGTGTATGCACAGAAGGAGCCACAATAGCGACATAACGAGGAATGTATCCTGGAAATCTGGTGAAAGGATCAATTAGGATCGGAACACAAAACCCCTGTAGATCCAGAAAAGGGATTAGTTAGGGGAAACAGTCCGCAAAGCCCCAGGGACAGGTAGGATTACTTGAAAGATAGCCTGCTTATTTCTGCAACCAAGAAAATAGATAGATTAATAAGGACCTTGGAACAGTTGCTACTGGAGACTTGACATTCCCAAGGGCGTATCATTTCTTGTCACCCCAATAAATCTGGCCACTATACTTAAACTTGTCTCATGCATGTCCCTTTTGAAATTCTTTTTTTTTGCAGCACCAAAGGACCCATTTTCTCTGGCAACACTACTGATGAATTTTAAGAGTTCTTTGTGCATTATTCCTTTAACATATGTCTTTTCAAAATTTTTTGATTGATTTGAAAGAGAGAGCAAGAGAGACATTGATTTGTTGTTCCACTCATTTATGCATTCATTGATTGCTTTTATATGTGCCCTTACCGAGATTGAACCCACAATCTTGGCATACTGAGACGATGCTCTAACCAACAGAGCTAACAGATTTGCTTTTAAAAATATTTTCTCCCAGTTTGTGTCTTGCCTACTCATCCTCTTGCCATTGGTTTTTCACAGATTCAAACTTTTCAATTTTAAAGTCCAGCTTATTATCTTTTGAGATATCATGTCTTGGTCTTTTTTTTTTAAATTTATTTATTTTTAGAGAGGGAAGGGTGGGAGAAAGAGAGAGAGAAACATCAATGTGCGGTTGCTGGGGGCCGTGGCCTGCAACCCGGGTATGTGGCTGGACTGGGAATCAAACCTGCGACACTTTGGTTAGCAGCCCACGCTCAGTCCACTGAGCTACGCCAGCCAGGGCTCATGTCTTGGTCTTTTATTTGAAAAGGCATAGCCATATCCGAGGTCATCCAAGTTTTCTCCTATGTTATCATCAGTTTTAGAGTTTTGTTTCACATTTAGGTCTATGATACATTTTGAGGTAGATTTGTTAAGGGTGTAAGATTTGAGTACAGATTCTTTTTTTTTCTTTATTTTTGTTTGGGAATGTCTAGATGTTAACAGGTGTGTAGGTTAAGGATGTGCCATTTCAATATTCCTATGTTATACTTTATTTGGTCAATCTCTTTTAATAGTTGGCTTTTTTTCTAGAAATAATAGCATTGTCTTTTTAAGATTTCAAGTAACATTTCAACAATAGTTTTTAAAGTTATACAAAATATATAATGTGCACATCACTGTCAATATTCACATAAATATAGAAATGTCAATATACTTATGATAACTGTAGAATATAAACTTTAGAATAAAATTCTCAATCTCTCAACATTTTTTAAAGATGAATATAGTAAACATATGTGTTTTCTTTCTATGACTTTCAGGTTGGTAAGTGTTTTAGTGAAAATCATCAAATGACTTGCCTTTTTTTCTTGTTAAAAGCTTTCTCATATGGAAAGGTGTCCTGCATTGGGTCAAAAGAGTTAGCTGTCACATTCCTAATGTTTAATAAATTTTAAGCATAAAATTTTCCATGTACTATACATTCTTTTGACCTTTTCAGAACTTTAAATTTCATTGGTTAGACATTTCTCTCCTATGTAAAAACTCAAACCCCTGTTGGGACAAGCTAGAATGGCCATCTGTTGAAATTCTGAATACCAAAAAGGTTAAAGTGCACAACCAAATGCTTCAGAGAATATTGTATAAGTACATTTTTGCATCTTATTTTCTGTCAGAAATTATAAGAACTTGAGATGATGTTATGAATTTAATTATTATTATTCAGAAAAGAAAAAAAGGTGAACATAGAAATAAAAACATATATGAAATGCTCACATAGAAAAACATAGATAGTTCTTCCACTGTTATTTTAAATACACAGAAGTGCTCTATAAAGTATCCATTAACATATTAAAATATATAGTGAGGTTAAATGAAGAAGAAAAATGCTGGTTTATAAAAAGAAAAAGAAGTAAGCACTTAAACTTATGATATATTGGTATTCAGATGGGTGTTAAGTTAAACACAAAAGCCCATTTGCAGACTAAAGGTTGGAATTGCAATGCTAAACTAAGGACATAAACTAAGTATGTTCTTGAGAATACAAAAGAAAAAAACTGAAAAAAAGCTATTTTTTAAAATGGAGACAATAGAAAATCTTAGAGGAAGGAAGGAAGGACTAAAGAATTAAAAAATATCTTTTGTCTGGTCCAGACAATCAATCAATCAATCACCTCTCTGCCTGTGACTCAGGTAGTGACCTTCATGAAAAGTACCAATACACACCTGGGTTAGTTTTACAAAATCTTTGTGGGATATAATTGATAATATTAAAATAAAGATTTTATCTATTGTTTTCCCCCTTTAATACTTTTAAGTTGACACATTCATTAATACGGTTAAGATACAGGAGATTAGGGGTTATAGCTACATTTTTCACTTTCCTTACAGCAAAATGATATTTGTCCACCTCTAAGTCTAATCCTTATCAACCAAATTTCAATATCTGAGTCCACAAGTATACCAGTAACGTGCTTAATACATTCATTTTTGGTGATATTTCATAAAATAATTCATATGATTCAACTTCTATATTTTTAGCAATCCATCATCTAAATCTTACAGGTAAATTCAAACACTATCAATTGATTCAGTGTCAGATCAATTAGACTGCTTAAGTGACAGACCTTGTTATTCTCAAAATGATAAGCATAAACTAAACATTTTATCTAATGCATTCATTTGTCTTTGTTGTTCCAGCCAATGTACAACCTATGCATGTATGTACGTGTGTGTATATATATAATATATGTAATATATATAAAAGTATACTGCTTCTCTATATATAAAACATGTCATATGTATGTGTCTATATATATACATATATGACGTGTTTTAGAAATATAACTACAACCATCTATTTTAAAACCTGAAAGAACACTTGAAAGCATAATAATAAAGCACAGGACAAGCTTTGAGATAATGAAATTATTCAAGTAACCCAATGAACATATTTGAAAGTGTTAGAAATCTGTTTGCTAGTTCCCTGAAATTTTATAATAATTGCACCTGTGATCAGATAGATTACTGCTGCCTTACCGAGCACTGATTCTAACAGGTGGTAGGGTTCTAGTCCCAATCAATTTGGTTGGAGCCCAAATACCAGAGTTGAAAAACTGGGGAAAGACAAACAATTTGCTTTAATGAGCTATGAGACACATGGGCATAGTTCTGCTCACATGAGCAATAAGATTATTGTGATCATGTCACATAAGTGGACAGTGTTCCCACTGTTGGAGTCAACTCAGGTTACTCCCTTAGAATTCTCATGTAATGTCTGCAATACAGCAGACAGCTCAGAGTAAATTGTCATTTTAGGACTTGTCCCTCATTTCAAAACACATAATTTCAAAGAAATGCCCTCCAGGTATATACTAAGTGGCATGTGGTTTGATCTATTTCCAGAGGTAATTAGACGAGATATGTTTTTGAACTGAGAATACAATTATCTGGGACATGAAAACCGTGTTTCAATAACTGCGTGGTTTCTTGACCAACAGCAACAATAAAACTTTAGGACATAATATTTTTAAAACACAGCTATGACACATTAGCCACATTATTAATATGTATAAAATTTATGAGCGTGTATTTACATATATGCAAATGTGTGCATATATTTAAGTATATGTAATATACATGTTGACATATTATTTTTAAAATTCTTAGATCTCACTTGTTTTACCACATTTTCAAAATAATGACATTGTTCAATGTATTTCCATTGAATTTATAGTCACTTTCATTCAAAAATTGCCAACAAATAATGAATATCATATTAAATAATTGAAAAAATGTATTTCAAGTGTTTTATGGGTAGGATACCAGCCAGCAGTATCCATCTCGGCTACAGATGCTTGTTGAAACATGCTAAAAACATACACAGAGACAACCAGGTCCTGTGGGGGAATAGGAACAGCAGGACCACTCCTCCAGTGGGGAGCGTCTTGTTCACCCTCTCTCCTGGAGGGTGCCCTGTTCCCCCTCTGGAGAGGCTTTTTATTGGTTTGGTTTGCGTAGGAATTCAGGTAAAGCTCATTAAACATTGCCGGGAAGTAAAGATCGAACAATAGATAACAAGGAAGTCTGAGGGCCTATTTGAGTCAGGGTCAAAGAGCTGCAAAACTTTAAAGAATAAACTTACTTCTTCCTTGGACCCTCATCATTCAACTGAGAGCATTCTAAACAAAGCAGGTTTCACAGGATTTTACATATTCTTTCTTAGGCCTGATCACCCGGGGAACCCGCCCTTTTCAGCACAGAGCTGCACCACCCTGTCATTGTTTCAGGCTTAGGTGGAGCAAGGGAAGTAAGGCAGCCAAGGGATAAGGAGATTTTCTCCCAGGTGATGAGGACTCAGGCTATGTCAAAGCCGAGGAGCGAGGGTCCATCACCCCCTTTTGCTGTAGCCCCCATAGTCCTTTCTTGGGGGCCTCCCATGTGATCGAGCCTGTCTTAGATCATCCCCCCCTTGGGGAATCTTACCCATCATTGGCTAACTGGCCAAGCTTTGGGGTTCAGTTATGAATGAAGCAGCAGAAGCAGCGCTCCTGCCAGGGAGATAAGCTTTTGTCTCCTTGCTGGTTTATGGTCCAAGGCCACTCCCTGAGCCTTAGCCTTGGCGGGGCGTTACAGCTTCTGATACCAGGCAGGGCAGTTCCCAACAGTTTTATATTCCAAAAGTTTTTTTAAAAAAGAAAATAATCATGCTGATGACACATTTAAATTACATCTTGTTAAAAGTCTAAATTATTGCCCTGACAGGGGTGTCTCCATGGTTTGGGCATCATCCCCCAAACCAGAATGTCACCAGTTTGATTCCTGGTTGAGGCACACATCTGGATTGCAGGTCAGGTCCCTGCTTGGGGGCATGTGAGAGGCAACCAATAGATGTTTCTATTGCACATCAATGTTTCTCTCCCATTCTTTCTCCCTCCCTTCACCTTCTCTGAAAATAATAGATAAATAAATGAATAAGTAAACAAACAAATAAGCAAAGTTTTTTAAAAGTCTGTTATTTTTCTGTGAAGGGGCCCAATATCTAAATTATACTTCATATAGTTTAGAAAAATATAATGATAATTTTTAAATGTTATTGAATTTATTGGGGTGACCTTGATTAATAAAAATCAGTAGGTTTCAGGTGGATCAAAAATAAATCAATTTTATTGTCTGTGAAAATGAACTTCTAAGGTGAAACTTTTACTACCAAATATACCTTAACTGTTGAAATATTTAAGTATGATGTATGACAAAAAAAGTGTCTCATTACTCAATTACTCAATAAAATATGCTTACTTGGACTTTAAAACTTTGGATCACTGATGGTATCCACATGTTTTTAAAGTGCTTTCATTAAAAATATGACATGCATAAAATATATTTAAAGTATTCTGGTAAAAAAAGATAAAATGAATAAAACTGTATTATTCTTAACAGATTAAGGGAACAAAAGCTTTTGGTGTGCTACACACTATCACACCTCCCTAACTCATTAGCTTGATTCTTTTATGTGAATGTAAATGGATCTTGATATATTTTTCTAAATATTATTTTCCCATCATTTTCACATGCATATTATTTAATAAATGTAGCTTTATTTTATTACTTTTGATTGCCATGCACTATAAAAATAAATGATTTCATGTATTTGCATTTTCATGGACAGATTTTTTGCTATTATAAATGAATCTACTATTGTAAACATCACCAAGTATTTCTTTACAGTATATAAAAGGAGTACAATAGCTTTACTTATATTGTGAAAATGATCAGACTTATTTGTTAAGCCTAACTTTTTTCAAAATATCTCCTTCCCATTCTAGGTTTACCATTACATGAATGATCCTTGGTTTAATGTCCTTAAAATGCTTGTTTTGTCTCCTTGGTGCACAGAAACATGTACCATTAGATGTGACTGCACTTAATAAAGCTTTCTCTTGTGTTTATTATTGTCAAATTGAATATTACCTAGCCTTCTTCTGGCTTTTATTTGTTTGCATATGCATTGTTCTTCATTTTACTTTCAACAATCCATGTCTTGATACTTAAATATGTCTCCTTTAAACAACATGTGGCTACATACTTTTTGTTTCATGAAGCTTGAGAACTTATAAGTTTGAACTGGAGAGTTGTCTTTTTGCCATTATGACTATTTCCCTATATTTGGATGATTTTATGCCCCCTTCTCATGTGCTCTTTGCTTTACGTCTTTGTTTCTAGTTTCTTCTTTCCTTACCCCTTACTTTTGAGTTGATACATTTTCCCCATTTAATTATTTCCCCCATTCCTTTTAATCTTTAATCTTCCAAGTATATCAAATTTTTCGGGTCCCCAGAGACTGTTCCCTTCATGTTGAAATGGAAAGAGTAAATATAGGATAAAATATTATCAAGTTTTGAGCAGAAGTTGGTGTGAATAGCAAAGATCAGTCTGGGCAAATTTACTTTCTTATCTCATATTATGTTGGTTACTGTTGCTCCTTTTTTGTTTTAATATAAATAGAAAAGAGAAGCTCTTTGAATATATGAGAACAAGATGTATGAATATTATACAATCATTCCATATTAGTTCCCATCACATTATCTTATCTAGTTTTCCTCATTTTTCTTGATTTTTTCTATCTAACATTCCTGTTCCTGAGCACCAATTCTTTAGAAATTCTGGAAAATAGAAGTTTCAGAAATCAGTCACATTTTTAATGTTTGACATCCTCTTTGGTCTCTATATCCAAGCCTGGTAACTTCACCAAGAAAAAATTGAGCATCGTTTCTGTGGTGCACAACAGATTCAGATTTTGGTGGTCCTGGGCCATTTAATACAGTCCCACCGTGTTATTTAAAAAGCAATATGAAAACATCAGAAACTGATATATGCAACCAGAATTCACACCACACCCACACAAGAAAAACTCTGAAAAGAGGTGTCTTTTATCTCACTCCTATAAACTTCAGAAAAGACAACTAAGGTACTAAACTGAGCTTTATTAGGAGCTGGGAGAACACAGAGATGAAAATTTGAGTTCAGTGCCTTCAAAAGTCAAAGGTTCTTGTTAAATGTTTCCACAAAACATTGGTTTTGTTTGGACAAAACACATACAGATGTTCCCTGCCAGAGGCAGAAGCCCAACCTCAAAAGAAGAAAAACAAAAACAAAAACAAAAACAAACACCTGCAAGGAATATAATAAGTAGATGTCTCATTAAAACTGGTCAAATATGGAAAATATCTTTAATAGCATTGTTTATTGTTTTAGAAAATAGAAAAATACTTAAAGAAACAGGCGATCAGATGATTATCTAATGGGATCCATTTCACGAACTCAAGAAACTAGAATACACTGTCGTTAATTGTTTAATACGTACCTTAGTAAGTGTTGCTGCTTGAATTCAAACCCAGCAAGCTGACTCCCAAGTCTGTATCTCATTTGCTGTTGTTTCTTTTCTCTCTAACACTGCATTGGAGCAAGCAGGTGTTCTCTATAGCGCGCACACACTGAGTTCTCTGGCAGGTTTTTTTAAGTGCCTGTTTCTTTGTTTTTGTGTTTTTAAACAGTAGCTTCCTAGATTATCATAGTTCGATATAATTTTGTGGCCTGGAATGATTGGCCAGACGCTCCTCTTCATTACCTTGTGTTTCTCTATCCTTGACAATAGGATCTCTATAAGGAGGGCAAACTTCAAACTTTAGGTAGTTAACAAGATAGCCTTGTCTTTCACTTTTTGTTTCTGCATAACTCACAGGGTGAGTTACTAGAACAATTTTCCTATAATATATACAGCATTCTCCATGCTCACAGACTTTTAGATTATCCCATAAGTGTATAGGAGCTTTTCCAAGTTCCTTATGGTTACCTAGTTCTCCAGGATTTCCTTTTAACTACGTGTTCACTCTTACCCCCATTAAAATCAAGACCCATGGGTGCTGAATTGTACCCAGATGATTTCTAATGTTTTTAATAATACTCAAGTGGTAGTTTTCTGTTTTTATTATTATTTTTCCTGAGCTAAAATCTGAATAAAATCAAATAGCCAACATATAGAAATTTATCCATTCAGCAACCATGTATCTTTTGATTGGATCATTTAAGCCATTTGCATTTAAAGTGATTATTGATAGACACATTTTTATTGCCATTTTATTTTTAAACTTTTTTTCTCTTTTTTTTTATCTCTTCTTCCTCTAAATCAAACCCTAAAGCATTTGTTCCAATATTGCTTTGGTAGTAACAAACTCCTTTAACATTTACGTGTCTGGCGAGCTCTTTATATCTCCTTCTATTTTAAATGATAGCCTTACTTGGCAAAGTAGCCTTAGTTGTAGGCCCTTCCTTTTCATCACTTTGAATATTTCATGCCGATCCCTTCTGTCTTGGAATGTTTCTAATAAGAAATCATGTGACAATCTTATGGGGCTCCCTAGTAGTTAACTAACTTCTCTTGTGGCTTTTACGATTTTCTCCTTCTAAGTTTTGCCACTTTAATTATGCTATGTCTTCATGGAGGCCTCTGTAGGTCCATCTGGTTTCTGACCCTCTGTGCTTCCTGGTTTTGAGTTTCATTTTCTGTCACCAGGTTAGGGAAGTTTTCGGTCATTGTTTCTTCAGAAAGGATCTTGATCCCTTGCTCTCTCTATTCACTTTCTGGTATCCCTCTGATGTGGATGTTATTAAAATTCATGTTTTCCCAAAGGTCTTTTAAACTATCCTTACTTTAATTTTTTTCCCTGCTCTGATTGCGCATTTATTTTTCTAGCTTGTCTTCCATTATCCTAATTCCAAAACCAGATAAATTTAAAATTATAGGCCAATATCCCTGATGAACATAAACGTTAAAATCCTCAACAAATATTAGCAAACCAAATATAGAAAGACATCAAAAGATTCTATACCATATTCAGTAAGATTTATTTTAGGGATGCAAGGTTGTTACAATATTTGAAAATCAATAAAGTTGATTCACCACATAATAAAAATGAAGGATAAAAACCACATGTTCATATATATAGATGCAGAAAAAAAACATTTGATAAACTCCATCACCCATTTATGATGAAAACTGTCAGCAAAGGGGGAATAGAAGAAATACACTTAAATGTAATAGAGGTCATATATGACAAACCCAGGGCCAGCATCAAACTCAACAGACAAAAACTACAACTGATTTCCTTAAGATCAGGAACAAGACAGGGATATAAACTTAGGCTTTTCTTATTCAATATAGTACCTGAAGTCTTAACCACAGCAATTAGATGAAAATAAATAAAAGGCATCCAAATTGGAAAGGAAAAAGTGAAATTGTCATTATTTACAGATGACATGATACTCTACATAGATGACCCTGAAGATTCCACCAAGAAACTCCTAGAACTGATAAACAAGTTCAGTAAAGTAACAGAATACAAAATTAATACCCAGAAATCTGTTGAAATTTTATATGCCAATAATAAAATATCAGAAAGAGAAATTAAGAAAACAATACCATTCACAAATTGCTTCAAAAATAATAAAATACCTAGGAATAAATTTAGCCAATAATACAAATTACCTGTACTTTGAAAATGATACCATACTGAAGAAATAAATTGAAGAAGATACAGAAAAATGAAAACACACACCATGTTCATAGATAGATAGGAAGAATTAATGCCATTAAAACATTTATACTACCCAAAGCAAACTGTAGTTTCAACGTAATTATTATGAAGATAGCAATGACATATTTCACAGAACTAGATCTAATATTTCAAAAATGTCTATGGAACCAAAAAGATCCCTAAAAGCAACAGTGATCTTGAAAAAGAAGTTGAAGGAATCATACTCTCTGGTATCAAATTAAATATATACTACAAGGTCATAATAATCAAAACAGCATGGCACTGGCATAACAAGCACATAGATCAATGGACCAGAATACAGAGCCTAGAAATTAACCTATGTCTCTTTGGTCAATTAGTATTTGACAAAGAAGACAAAAAAAAATACAATGGGGTAAAGATAGTCTATTCAATAAATGATGTGGGGAAATTTGGAAAGATATGTGCAGGAAAAATGGAAGTAGACCACTTTCCTATACCATATACAAGAATAAACTGAAATTGTATTGAAAACTTGAATGTAAGACTCGGGACCATAAAAATACTAGAAGGAAACCTAGACCATAAAACCCTAGGCATTGCTAGTAGCAATATTTTTTCTCTGGTATATCTCCCCAGGCAAGGGAAACAAAAGAGAGAATGAACAAATGGGATTACATCAAACTAAAAAGTTTTTGCAAAGAAAAGGAATACATCAACAAAATAAAAAGACAACCTACTGAATGGGAGAACATATTCACTGATATACCTGATAAGGAACTAATATCCAAAATTTATAAAGAACTTATAAAATTCAATACCAAAAAAATCCAATTAAAAAATAGGCAAAGAACATGAATAAACCCTTATCCAAAGAGGAGATACAGATGACCAACAGACAAGTGAAAAGATGTTCAATGTCACTAATCTTCAGAGAACTCAAAGTAAAACCACAATGAGGTAATACCTCACACCTGTCAGAATGGCTATCATCAATAAATCATCAAACAAGTGCTGGCCAGGATATAGAGAAAGGAGAGAACTTTGGTACTGTTGGTGGGAATGCATATTGGTGCAGCCAGTGTGAAAGCAGTATGGAGTTATCTCAAAAATGTTAAAAATGGAACTGCTTTATGATCCAGAGATTCCACATAGGGGAATTTATCTGAAGAAACCAAAAACACTAATTTGAAAGAATATATGCACCCCTGTATGCATAGCAGTGTCATTTACAACAGCCAAAACTTGGAAGCCACCCAAACTTGCACCCAGAGAGGAGTGGATAAAATAACCATAGTACATTTACTCAACAGAACACTATTCAGCTGTTAAAAAGAGAGAGAGATAAAATGTACCCTTCATGGGAGCATGAATGGACCTAGAAAACATTGTGCTAAGTGAAATAAGCCAGCCAGAGAAAGACAAATACCATATGATTTCACTTATATGTAGAATCTAATGAACAAAGTGAACTAACAAGGAAGATGGAGACAGCCTCATAGATGGAGAGCAGGCTGGCAGTTCTGGCCTGGTGGTGTTGGGGAGTGGAGGGGGTGAGCAAAAAGGAGAAAGGTCTGACAGACAGGGACAACCGTGTCATGGTTGCGGGGTGGGGCGTGCGCACAGGTGGAAGAGGCTATAGAGAGGATAAATGGTAGTGAAAAACTATAATAAAACAAACTCTTAAAATAATAATAATAAATAAGGTCATTAGGGAAAACAAAAATCCAGTATTCCCTGTTGACACAGAGCTGATACTACTCAAAAGAAACTACAAAGTTTAAATGGAAATGTTACAGAATTAAATGATAGTGTAATCTACAGTCACACCAAGCTTCTCACGGGAAATTTAGTTTGTTGCTTGGTGAAAAAATGGATGCCCACAAAACTAGGAATGGAGACATCTGGAGACATCTGGAGACATGCTCGGATAAAACTGACACTGTGTATTCCCAAGTTATTCTGAGACTTACCCATGAAAGCAGTCTGCCTTCCACTGTCTGAGGTTAGCTTTTCTCTACTTTAAAATCCTTTGATAACTTCATACAGGGCAGATGTCTTGAAAGAGGACAATTTCCCTTAAGAGCAGGCAGAAGCGTACCCTGCCACCACTAGAGCCATGACCATAAATTTACCATGCTCAAAGTGCATGTATTCTGACCCGAGAGAAAGTGGCACACACACCACAAAGCACTGACAAATGAGCTGAGGAGGCGAACATTTGCACCTCTGAAAACCTCTGTGGTTGCAATCTTGTGCACAAGGCACAGCTGTAGGGAACCCTACCAGTGAGAAGGGCTCTGCAAACCAATAAAGAATATTCTTTTTTAAAGGAGTAGAATGCAAGGGATAACACTTAACCACAAAAACAGGTGGGCATTTACGTTATATATAATTGGCAGCTGGGTTGATGGGTAGTCAGCATGACTTGGCCCACATATACATTTGTTATTGACTAAACAATAGTCATCACTATCCTGATGTCCTTAGGGATGAGATAGATGCACAGTTTACTAGAATTTATATATTAGAAAAACAAAGTTCTGGCAGCCAAGACTGGTTTGAGCCACCATAGTGGAGAGCTGTAGTGTCTTAACCAGCTACCAGATTCAAGTCAATTCAAAGATTGGGAGAATTTTGAATGAAGAGGAGATTGCATTCTCCTAAAATAGGACCTTGACCTTTTGTGACAAGTTCACAACATAGATCTTTCCTGAAGCTTTCTCAAAAGAGACTTGTGGGAGAGTGGTGACACATTGGGAAAAGATATTCACAACTCTCTGGAATTACTAGACACTATCTCTGACTTAAACTGGTACTTGAGGACAGAAAATACTACTGTGGTTCACCAGCCCAGGTGGGGACTTATGAAGACTATTACCACTATACTGAATGTTGTGAAATAAACTTTCTGTAAAGATGATGTCTGTCTTACAGAGACCTTTATAAGGTGCTGTCTATTATATCTAATTGAAAATTTGATTTTTTTTCTGTTTCAGTAACATAGAACTTTGCTTTGCTGTTAGAATATCTTAGTATTGAAACAGAGAATACTTCCATTAAGGGACAAGAATTCTACCCAATTGCAAGATGAGATCTAGCCATTAATGGGTCCTTATGCCATGAATGCAACAAATGGAAAGATGGATTTCTTTATTGGCTGGAGTGATTCACTGATTACTATGGAGAAAATAAAGAGCACTATGGCTAGAAGAACCCAGGGTATACTCTGGTTGCCCCTTAACTTTCCCATGTCCAATAGTAAAGGTAAGTGGAAAATTACAATCACCACCCCTAAAGCAGGGATATTTGAAAACTCAAACCATTCTGTAACTCAGGTTTGGGTTCCTCCATTAGATGAAGAATCTCAACCAGTTGTTGTTTGTGAGAAGTGTCGGAGAAATATTACGAAGTGGGTAGTGGGAAAACGTAGATATTTCCAGTTAAAGAAATGACTCTAGTCATTTCTCATATTCTTTGCTTTTTATATGAATGTGTTTATTTGTTTATGCAAATCAATTTTCTTCTTGTTCTTCATTAAACTAAATATACAATACAGTTATTTCTGGTTAACTACCAATTTAGTATTAGGTAACAATATTCAGTGGGGTGGGACTGTGACAAAATTTGAGGAATAATTACAGCGACAGCAATGGATGCAATGACCATTGGGACACTGTGCCTTCTAAGTTTGAGAAAATGGTGAGAACTTCTTTATTTGTAGAAAAAGTTGCTAGCTCCATCTTTTTAGGTAGAGATATAGAGTTGTTTCTATATGAATTTAAATATTTATAGAATGGTGCATAGGAAAGAAAAATTGATTAGCCAAAGAGACTGTGTTAGTTATTAATTTATTGCCTTTCTGCTTTATGACAATAGAGTTGGGTCTGGAAAATATGCTATTGTTTTGCTGCCATCCAGAACAATGTTGGGCTTTGTCAGTATTAAATACTATACGGATATACTCCTCCGGGTGCCAGTGGATGTGCTGATCCATTGTGCTCCTACACTGTGTGGGATAGTACGTAGCAGTGTCCTGGTGGCCAGCAGGAAGCACCTCCCCATTTTCTCCCATCACATCCTTCCATACCTGGATGGTTTCCAGAGGCAAGGAGAACTTCCCCATAAAAGGCTTTGGGCAGGCCCAGAGATCATTGGCACTCCCAAGCACACCCCAACTGGCTTGCCTTCAGTTTTCAAGTGAGAGATTTTGGGTGTGTCGACATCCACCCACACTGGGAACCCTGAGGATTTCTTGTGAGTTTCACCAGTGCTTTCAGCGGACTTCCCAATAAATCCAGAGAAACTGCACAGGCAGCATGCTAGCCAACCTTATCGTTATCCCAGCAGGTGTTGCTCCCCTTGACAGCCACCAGCTCTGTCCAGAAATGGTGAAAAATAGCTCCACTTCTCTATGGGCTTCAGGCACCATTTCCAAAGAAGTCCGATCTGATCCCTAGGCTTGCTAAGGATTCTGCCCCTCAGTATGTCACTTCTGTGTGTGCTCTCACTCAGATCTAATGTAGCCTGCCTCTCTCTCTCTCTCTGTCTCTCTCTCTCTGTCTCTCTCTGTCTCTCCCTCTCTCTTTCCACTTAAGCAATCCCCTGGTATTCTAATCCTGTTCATAATAGAAACTCTTCATATTTAATTTCCCTTGTTCAAAATAAAGGACAACTTTTCTCTTTATTGGAGCCCAAATGATACATATATTAAGTTACCTTTTTGAAGAATTTAGTGGTAAAGAACTGACTGTGCAGAGGATAAATGGCACTACATGGGTAGTAGCAGAAAACCTAAAGTAAGTTCGCACTGGAGTATGTGATGTATTGTTTAGGAGTGCCTTGTGCTTTTCACTCAAACTATTTCATTTAGATGCAGGCTAAATTTAGGCCGTATTGCTGGGAGTATGGAGATCATAAGTTTAGGGTTTTAAGTACAACATTACATGATTAAAGAGGTGGGTAAACTTTAAACTGTGAGTGCATGATATCAATTCAGAATACATTTAGAAAAGAGAAATATAGTAAATATTTCATATAATTTTAGGTGTTTCAAAGTAAAAGGAGAAATGCATAAATACATAGTTTCCTTGTTTATAATGTGATATTATAAAATATTGATATTTCTGCATAAAATAAAACCCTGCTTGATATTTCTTGAGAAATAAATTTTTAAGTGAATGCTGTGTAGAATTTTCCTAAGTATCTTTGCCCTCTATTCCAAGTGAGGAATTTTGAGAAAGACAAGTTTAATTTTGTAAGCCTTTTGTCATAAAATCAATTTTTCTTTCTTTTTGGGGGAGTCATTTTATTTATTGCGTTTTTCATCACAATTCACTCCCTTTAAACCCTCTCCCACCCCCAGCACCCTCTGAACCTCTGCAATCACCACACTGTTGTCCATGCCCAAGAGCACATCAAAGATTAATTTTTCATACTTGATGTAACTGAACAGTTTCAGACTCATGATAAGCCATGCTCATTGGCATATAAAACACTGTTTTAAGCTCTTTCTATGACTATCCACTATCAGAATACACATTAAATTTCATGCGAGAATATCACAATAGAAAAATATGTAAAAATGCACAGGTTTGAGCAGAATAAAGATGTTTAAGCATTTAAATAAATGCATGAGCGACCGACCTTTATATCCTCTATCAATTAACCATTTGATTTTGGCCTTCTTAGAAAGGGAGCACAACCTTGGTTAAGGTGATTGCTTGGTCAAGGAGGTTCCCCAAGGAGAACATCAGGGGAAGGCTGTCTTTAGGCTGCACTCCCAGAAACTGGAAAAGCACCCATGGGTGATGCGTCCCAGCATCTTCCCCATGGGGAAAGGCCGAAGCATGCTACTGGGGTAGATATTTAGGGTGCTTTTCTTCATGGGATGGGTAGCCACCCATTTTAGCCACAAACAGTAAAGCCCTCTCTCACACAAATTCTGGAGTATAGTTTCTGACATTAAACCTACACTTCAGTGACCTGTTCTTGGTCCAATGACAGGTGATGCAGTTCTTTGTTTTAGTAAAAAATATTATTTAAAAATGTTTCAGAATCTGTTTTTAGTCTCCATTGTTTATTGATTTTAGAAAGAGAGGAAGGAAGACAGAGCGGCAGGGGAGATTGAGAGAGAGAGAGAGAGAGAGAGAGAGAGAGAGAGCGCGAGAGAGAGAGCGAGCACGCGCTGTGGGATTCTGTACGCCCCCATCTGGGGATAGAACCTGAAACTAGGTATGCACCCTGACCAGGAATCTAACATGCCAACTTTTGTTGTAGGGGTTGATGCTCCAATCAACTAAGAAACCTGGAAGTAATTAATTACTTTTTAAATTTTTTAGTTTCTATAAATGTATATTTTCATACTCTCTTTAATAAATAATAAAAGTATGGGAGCCACTTTTTTAGCAACATCATACCACTTAATGAAGGCTACTTTATTATTTTTATTATTCTTGTTTACTCTATTGCAGTTGGCCCACTTTTTTTCTCCCTTTGCCCTCCTCTGCCCAGCCCAACTCCCACCCCATTCCCACAGTCATTCCTTACGCTGCTGGCCATGTCCATGGGTCATTCATACATGTTTTTTGATCAATCCCTTCCCATTGTTTCTACCTTTATCCCTCTCCCCACCCTTCTGGCTACTGTCAGTCTGTTCCCTGTTTCCATGTCTCTGGTTCTATTTTGCCCATTAGTTTATTTTGTTCATTAGATTCTTCTTATAAGTGAGATCATACGTGGTGTTTGTTTTTCACTGGCTGGCTTATTTCACTTAGCATAATAGTCTCCAGTTCTATCCATGCTGTTGCAAAAGGTAGGAATTCCTTCTTTCCTTCTGCTGCATAGTATTTCATTCTATAAATGAATCACAATTTTTTGATCCATTTATCTACTGATGGACACTTAGCTTACTTCCAACACTTGGCTGTTATAAGTTGTGCTGTCATGAACATAAGGGTGCATAAGTTCTTTTAATGGATGTTTCTAGCTTCTTAGTGTATATTTCCAGCAATGGAATCACTGTCTCAAAAGGAAAGTCCATTTATAATTTTCTGAGGAAATTCTATACATTTTCCACGGTAGCTACACTGGTCTGCATTCCCACCAAGAGTGTACTAGTGTCCCCTTTCTCCACATCTTTGTCAGCACTGGTTGTTCATTGATTTTTTAATGATAGCTAATCTGACAGGTGTGAGGTTATATCGCATTATGGTTTTAATTTGCCTCTGTCTGATGGCTAGTGATAGTGAGAATCTTTTCATATGTTTATGGGCCATCTGTATGTCCTACTTGGAGAGGTGTCTATTCTGGTCCTTTGCCAATTTTTCAGTTGGATTCCTTGTCTTCTGGGTGTTGAGACATATGAATTTTTTATATATTTTGGAGATTAAACCCTTGTCCATTGTATCATTGGCAAATATATTTTCCCATAAGTCAGTTTCCTCTTCATTGTGATGATGGTTTCTTTAGCTGCGAAGAAGCTCTTTAATTTGATGTAGTCCCATTTGTTTAGTTTTTCCTTTATTTTCCTTGCTCTAGGAGATATATAGGCAAAAATAGTTCTCCATGGGATATGTGAGATTTTACTGGCTATGTTTTTTGCTATGATTTTTATGGTATCACAACTTATGTTTAAGTCTTCTATTCATTTTGAGTTTATTCTGGTGAATGATATAAGTTGGTGGTCTCATGTCATGTCTCTATAGTGAACTAATATTGACAAAGGGAACACAAGCATACAATGGAGTAAAAATAACCTCTTCAATAAATGGTGTTGAGAGAACTATATTGGTACATGCAAAAAATAAAAGCTACTTTTATAGTAACTATAAAATATGTAATAGTTGACTGTTAATCAAGTCATATTATTATTTTTGTCTTTTCATGCTTTTATTGATTTTTAATTAAAACATTTATATTTTTGTGTTTATTCTGTAGCAATCAAGATAGCAAATATGTTATATATACATTTACAAATAGAAGATGGACATTAAAGTTCACTTGGGACACAGAATATCACAGGTAAAAAATGTTTTCTGTTTGCTTGTTTTTAGTCAACAATATTGTTTATTTTAACAACATCACTTTACTAGCAATGATATATACAACATGTAAATTAACTTACCTGCGGGCAGGTAGGCAACATCTCCAAGAACTCATTTATTAACATGTAAAGTGTAACAAGAATATTTACTTCAGCCCTGGCTGGTGTGGCTCAGTGGACTGAGTGTGGTCCTGCAAACCAAAGGGTCACCAGTTTGATTGCCAGTCAGGACACATGCCTGGGTTTCAGGCCAGGTGTCCAGTAGGGGGTGCTCAAGAAGTAACTACATATTGATGTTTCTCTCCCTCCCTTCCCCTCTCTGAAAGTCAATCAATAAAATATTTTTAAAATAACATTTATTTCACAGTTTTGAGAATTAAAAGGGGTTCACTTTCCAACATAACTTCTCAGTAAATGTTATTTTCCACGTTCCTCCAAGCCTTTTGTGAAAATCCTAGTGCAATAGTCATTTTACAAAGGAAGATAATATATCTTGTAGAGACATAAAAATGATGCAGAAATGTTCATATTAGAGCTGCTGAAAGCTGTTTAAATACATATGTATAAGATCCACATGCAATTCGTGAACACCCTGTATCCCAGTGATGTATACACAAATATCACAGTATGCATGCACACATAAACTACTCTGGAAGCTCTTGGCAAAGACATCTATGAAGCCATAAATCCATAAGAAAAAGATTGGCTAAGTAAACATTTCTCAGATTAAAGTATTAGGCTCCATCTTTGAAATTTTAAATTGGGCATAAAAAATAAAGAAACAATCGCATATAAACCTATTAGATAAGTAGGTTGGTAGGTAGGTTGAGAGAGAGAGAAAATGAATAGTATGCATGAGAGAAAAGTGAGAACTTCTTATTCCAACATATGAGAGAAAAGTGAGAACTCCATATTTGATGCAGATGATTAGAGAATATATAGTAATAATTCTGAAAGTAAAAATCTAGGCTTAAGAGTTACAACATTAAGTGAGTCACCCCCTTCTGGTCTTTTTTTTTTCCTAAAACTTTTCTAGTATCTCAGGTAATACCTTGATAAGACTTCCCCTACTAAATCAAATTAAATATATTTTCCCCTATCTGTAGTTAAACATCTATGTATGTGGACTTCTGGGTCATTATCATGTCACATTTACTTTCTGCTTTATAGTACAACTTATGTTGTTGTTCTGTACTTATAGTCCATAGAGCATGATATGATGAAACATACTTTGTGTTTTGTCTTCAATAAGCCTGTGTTGAAAACTTGGTTTCCATCAGTCCCTAATTTTGTTACTTAGTGTAGATTACTTATTTACCAATTCTCATTTTCCTCATAGTAAAGGTCTTAAAGTAATCCAAACTCCATTCTGGAGTTGATATATACTAAATGTATTAGTGTAAATCAATTGTTATATGTAAAGATTATAAATTGTCGTATTTTATATAAACTGTTAAATAAAAAGTGTTTCCACTCTCTCCCCATCATTAATTGCAAAAATAAATTCCTTTTCCATAACATTAAACACAATATCATTTATATAACAAGGATTTGATAGACATTTTCAAATCACTGAAAGACAGAACCAAAATGCAATTATAGTTTTACATGTAGAGCTAATATTTCACTTAGAAAACAGTTTTTAATTCATATTCTTAGCTAGTCTAATGTGGAGCCTTGGTTTACTTAAATTTGTAGTATAAGGAATCTTTAATAAATTGTTTCCTTGTTAGTCAAGTGTACCAGAAAGTTTTACTTTAGAACCTGTTATCTACAATGTTCCACTCTGAGCAACTTTAAAAAAATTAATAAATAATTTTCAAAAGATACCATTGAAAAATGAATTATATAGCATCTTGTACTCTTGAATAAATTATGCACATAAAATATAACTCAATTATTTGTGATTTTCAAAAATCAACTTTTATTTTAAATATCAGTTTTCATGGTTCAGTGATGTATGCGTGACTTGATGAACTCCATTTTTGTTTATTGAAAATGACTGTAGAAACTTGTGTTTTAAAAAATGTGATTTTTTTTCTCATAAGGTATTTTGTTTTTATATTCTCTCTTACTGTCTGACAATATAGACCACTTTGGCAATGATATTAGACTATAGTAGGTTAAGTTATTAATCTAATCTGCTATAATATTAAAAATTAAATAAACCAATTGGATAAAATTAGGTATAATAATGAGATAAAATGATGTGAAGAGGTCGCTATAGTTTCATATATTGCAAAAGTGGAAAACACAAATAAGTTTTCATTATCAATGAGCTTGCTCGCCACCTAAATGAAATTCAAAAAATTATTTTTTCAATTTATGTATAATTTGTGTCATAAAAATCTGTGCTTTTTATATATACCATATGTATATACTTTTTCAGCTTAAAGACCATGAAGGTAAACATGTATATCCCTAGTACATATTTTATGTATGTTTAAAAAATAATCTTAAACAATAGTTGATATTTTTATATAACTTTTCTATATTGAAACAAAAATAATTTATTTCAACTATCTTTATACATTAGCTAAACACAACTCTGGGTTGTGTCAGAATTTAAAAAAAATAAAATGTGTTTTATAATTTGTTATTGTGAAAACTGATGTTTTATCTTAATCATCAGTGTAAAACAATATACTTCACATTTGTATTTTCTTATCTGTTTTTCATCATATGAATCTCTTAAATAACTCTTGATAAAAAAATTTTTGTGTCAGGTATGTTTCTTTAAATTATGCCCTTTTAAATATAATTTGGTTCATTGATCCAATGTAAAATCACAAAGCAACCTATAATTCAATGTTGCTTTATTTTATAAAGGGCTGAATTAGAGTATTTATTTTTATTTATTTTTTTCTGAAAAAAGATTGTTTATTTGGAATACTTTTTTAAATTCAAATGTTTGCATTAGGAAAAAGTATGTGCAATTATTAGATTCTGCAACTCTGTGCAAACAAACTGTGTAGAATTTGTAATGATCTGTATTTGTATCATTTAAAGGCAATGGTGTATGATTAAAATATAGAAATATTATGATTACTTTTACAGAAAATTGCTAAAATAGCTGATCACGCAAGCTCTTTGAAAAGTTATGTTTAATACAACATGTTTTACTCAAATTGCCATTCAAAACTAATTATATGTTGGCGTTGCTTTCTTTAAGACAAAAACAAATCTACACATATTCTTGTTGGATTAAAACCAGCATGTTATTTTTCCTTGGCTAAATACACACAATGTTAACCAAGATTTCATATACATAGTCCTCACCTTTCAGCTAAAAAGGTCTACTCTGCTCATAGCATTTTTATATGATTTTTTTTCCATTTCTCAATTCTTTTTTGACCTTCCTTGTGTCAGAATACCAAATCAGTTGCTGTGTTCTCCATGATAGCTCTAACATGCTGACACGCAGAGCTTTCATTTGCCCAAGGAATTCTTTTGTGTGTATTATTTGTGTTATTATCCAAATATAGATGCTTATTAAAGTGTAATGATTTTAACCTTTATATTATCTATTTCTTATATAAGTTTTTGTTTCTTACATGACTTGAGATTTTTTCCTAGTGTTTCTAAGGCCTATTGAATATCTTGAACCCTCTAAATGCTTCAGAATAAAACCAGACATGTCTACAATTTTCCATAAGTGTTGAGTCATGGATTATCTAAGTGATGGGTAAGGGCGTTGCTAAAATAATAAGATATTAGTGAGTCTGATATGGTTATTATTTTACAGTTTTAAATAGCAAAGGCAACTTACTTTTTTTGAATACAGCAAATATTATCACAGTGGATAACTCTCAATGCAGATGGTATAAATTGTATTAATTTCTACACTTTTTCACTTTAAATTCTGCTTTTCCATCTTCTATTATTTATCAGCTATAGTTTATTACTATATATCACTTACAATATGTATGTCTAGGTATCTGTTTCCTCAAAAATTTAATATAAATTTTAATAAAACTATCATATATATTCTCATTTACACATTAAACATATTTTCTCTCAACTTGGGTTGAATGTATTGCAGTATTGATGACATATATAATGTATAGTTACATTTTTCTTTACTTTTTTCTTTTATATAAACCAAAGATTGCAAAAGAATTTATGATTTCATTGTTCCTGCTCAAGGCTTTTCTTCACAACTGATGGCCCACACATTCCAAGGAATATTGAAATTCATTTTCATGATGACCCTCATATTCTGCAATAAGCCATATCACCTTTAGCTTACTCTGCAAAGATAAAAATGATTGGCAGAAAATGCAACTATTTGCCATTTATGAGAAGGACAAAGTCATATTTTCAGAAATGTTAGCTACCACTAGAGAACAGTATTTGCTTTTAGAAATAAGCATTGCAAAAACTGAAAGATAACATAGTTCAAGTTTAACTCACTAGTTTATACATAGGCTTCAATAACAGAAAACACAAACATTTATGTAAATTTTCATGTCTTATTTTAAATATGCCCATTGTTTATAAAATACAGACCAGATAAATTGAACAGTGTGTCATCTGTAAAATAGGGATGGTAATATACAGGTTGTTTTTGCATTAAGTTAGATTACTCCAGAAGATTATTATTTACATGTTATTAGCACATATGTACTCAAAATTTTTAACTTTAATTATAATAAATTATTATTTCATAGAAGGAAGATTTGCAATAAACCCATGTTTGTGAAATATTATTATTAAAAAGCACATTAACAAATTCCTACATTAATTATGACCACAAACATTTAAAATCATCCAGCTAAGTTATTCAGGTTTGATTTGCCATTAACAATTCTAGAACTGTTTTATTCTTAAAATTCTTATTTAAAGGTGAAATATCATGAACTTTATTCTTGAGTAAAAAATTAAGTTTGATCTTACAGTAAAAGGATATTCACAGTGTAAAGAAAGAATGAGAAGACAAGCAACGACTCATTGCCTTAACCCTAGTTACATACTTCCTCAGCAAAAACTAGACTCACCATGAAGGCGATCCTCAAGAATTAGCAGTCACGCTTTACATCATTATTGACTAGGATATTCATTAGTTTAGACTGAAGAATATATACAATCAGTTTTTAGAACGGTTTTCATGCTATAACATATATTTTTTCCACTTTGGATGAAACATATTTCTGTCAATTATAGATTAAAGAAAAGAAGTGGCTTTAATTCTGGTTTTACAAACACAAAATGATTTATTCTTTTAATGGAATATTAAAGACAGCTCATACGTTTCAAGTAGTAAATATTCAACAAATATTAATAATCTAAATCTGCTTAATGTAGTGAATCTTTGCTAACATTTATTGTAGGGGACAGTCCACTAAGTAATCTTATGTTTTCTCACAAATGTCCTAGGCTATCTCCCCTTCCCTCCCTTTATCTATCTTACCCTTTTTCTTATATGGCAATTAAATCACACATTACATGTAAAATATTCTAGAGACAGTAATATTATCAAGCTAATTATGACAAAGATTATAGCTATCTTGTTATTTAATTTTAGATAGTTTCTCCATAATTTTATAACAAGGAAAAAATTAAGTGCTATATTTTTCATACATATAAATGGTAGAGGTTTACTTTTTCAGATCTATATAAGATAAAGTTCTCACAATAATTACAGGGATTTTTTTTAATAGCTTGGCATAGCCCTGACTGGTGTGGTTCAGTGGATTGAGTGCCGGCCTGTGAAGCGAAAGTTTGCAGGTTCAATTCCCAGTCAGAGCACATGCCTGAGTTGTGGGCTAGGCCCCCAGTGGGTCATGGGAGAATCTGATGTTTCTCTCCTTCTCTTTTTCCCTCCCTTCCTGTCTCTAAAAATAAATAAATAAAATCCTTTAAAAATAAGTTGTCATGAGTAAATCATAATTCTCTCAACTTCCTTAAAATAAGATTAAACTGTCAGTAATTTTCAAAATATATAAAACTGCATAAAGTCTACCCCCTTATGATGGCCTTTTCTTTTAACAGAATCATCTGATTAGGTTGTCACATATATCCTTACCTTATCCCCACTTTAAATCAAACTTAAAATTACTGAAGTTTGGGACCCAGAAATCTGTGATTTAAACTATCTTCCCAAGTGATTCTTGTATACACAATAGATTGAGTATTATAGATCCTATAAAGATGAAATAGCATTAAAATTTTAAAGAGCATAGTATGTGGTTAAATTTATAAATACATTTGTATAATTTATCATGCTCTGAAATTCCACTTATATTTTTGTAGGTGACAATATCTTGAGATGAGCATTATGTCTTTGTGTTCAAATAAGGTTTGTATCAATATTAATGATATAATAAACATATTTTGAGCTTCTAGGGTGTTTTCAATAATTAATGTATTTATCTGACTAATGTTTCAAATCAAGTGCCTCAGCAAATTAAAACCACAATGAGATACCACTTCACACTGGTCAAAATGGCCATGGTTAATAAATCAACAGACAACAAGTGCTGGCGAGGCTGTGGAGAAAAGGGAACCCTAGTGCACTGTTGGTGGGAATGCAGACTGGTGCAGCCACTGTGGAAAACAGCATGGAATTTCTTCAAAAAAACTAAAGCTGGAACTGCATTTTAATTATACTTATTTATACAATAAGAATGAGTAATGTAAATGAATATTAACATTGGCTTTGCAATGTAAAGAATGGGATTTGGATTTAAAATTTGAACATTCAAACAGAAACATTTAAAATCTATTTTAGACAATTGTTGGACAGATTTAGAAATATATGTACATGTACATAATTATATGTAATAAGTAATATCTATAATTCAGATATATAGTTATATAGAGAATAAGAAAAATATATACTATGAACCTACATATTTTGATATATTCTGTTATATAGTATAGTGAAAGTAAAACTTCTTCATCCAACACTTTTAGCCACTCTTTCTTTAAAAAACAACAATAAACACTATCATTAGAATATTTTTTTAGTAAGAGTGAGATTGGTGTGAGTGAGATTGGTTTTAATTTATAAGTTTGATATTATTTTCAAATAACCTATTTTTTAAGCCATATAGAATACGTGTGTGTGTGTGTGTATAAATCACTATGTCAAACCAAAATATTTACTGAAACTCTCCCAAGTCTCGATGTGTAATATCTGAAATTAAAACATGAGCAAATTTACTGTTATTTCTAAAATGTGGCTTCTCTCTCTCTCTGCAGTTAATTTGAATTTAAATGCTCACGAAAAATAATAGAATTATGGATACAATCTATTTTGTCATCTGATTTTAACATGTACTTACTCTAATATCTTTTGAATTAATATTTCAGTTCTCTAATGAATATTCCTTGTCAGAAAATAAAGCAGAGTACTGTGTTTTCAAATATTAATGATGAATTAATGATATATTTTACACATTAATTTGTATTTTAATTGTTGTATATTGTCAACCAAGATAACTAAGTAGAAAATACTTTGAGATTTTTCAATAATAATCTAAGCAAAGAATCTTATAAACACCCTTTTGCATCAACACGTTGGTACAAGTTTTGAATGGTAGTGATTATAATGAGACAGGTGGTGGAAGCTATCACTTTGCAATAGTTGATAGAACTGTCTGGCTTCTAAAATTTCATTTGCTTATTCTATGATACACTGGTATTTTTGTTCTCATCTGGATTTAGTAAAATTCTCAAAAAATGAAATAATAAAATTAAGACAATAAACATTTAAAATTAAGTTTATTGGCATGACCTTGATTACTGAAGTAATATAAGTTTCAGGTGTCCAATTCTATGCCACATGATTTGTGTATTGCACCTCCCAAAGTCAAATCTCCCATTATCACATATTTGATTGTCTATTTACTTGTTACTATTTAAACAGTATAGTTTTTGTGTAGAAGGGTTTCTCTGCATGATTTTCTTACATATAAATATGTAAATTAACTGGATAATTATTTTCAATTTTATGTAACAATAGCATGTATTTCACAATGTTTGTTCTGTACTATAAACAATAAAAGCTTTAATATGACGTTAAGTGTGATTCACAAATTAATGATAAAATAGATGAACTCATAAAAGTTAATTATTAAATCAATTATTTAAATGAAACATTCTTTCAATAAAAACTTTACAGTAACAAAAAAACAAAACATTGCAGCATTTTTCTTGAAACTAACCAATCAACAAATAAAACTATTTGAAGGCTTCAAGAAAAATATTTTTTAATGTTTTTAAAAAGTAGGTTTATGTTAGAGGTAGTACTGACAATGACAGAGGGGACTAAATTTGATTAATTAGTATATAGGTTTAGTAAAAATTAACCCAATAAATGTACAGAAATTAAAGTTGGAGACAATCTCAAAATAATTGAAAGACTTTCTTCAAATGAATTAAAAACAGTATGAAAACAAAATATATAAATTAAATTTTAAAATGTGTTATCTTGGTAATCTTTAAATGGCAAAGGACTTCTAAAAAATATCTTAAAAGCATACATCTTATGATTGATAAAATTATTAATTTTATTATAAAACAACTAATGATTCCTGTAACATTATGGATATTACAAATATTCCACTTACAGCTGATAATCTGAGCTAGTTCAGTTTCAACAGCTACCATTGTGGGTTAATATTTAAATTTTCTGAGAAAATCACACAATCTGGATAAAAAAGAAAGACTCAACTATATGATCTTTCCATGAGATTCTTAAAAATACATATATTCTTTAAAAATGTAAAGACACATGTAGGTAAAAATGAAAATGTATAAAATTATGTACCACACAAAATGAGCATAAAAACACCTGGTATTATTATCAAAGTAGATTTTCAGAAGGAATTTTTGTATACATAATTATGAACATTTATTATTTTTAAAGGATAAATAAATGGTATAATCTGGACAAGTACATGCAAAAAATAAATAGAACTAGACTTCTGTGTGATAGCACTAGCATCCTGTTCCCTATCAAATTCATACTTCCCTCACCCTACATAAGTTAACACTTCAGCCAATACTGTCATTTTAAAAAATATTTCTGCTTTGCGTGGATGTGCAGTTAGATGGCAAATATTTATCATTTTTCTGTATTTATTTGATACTGCATCTCAGGTACAACTTTGTGTTTTTTACTGTGTTTTCTGCAAGTTATGTGAGTATATTCCTCACTTGCTGGCATCTACTTGAGAGATCTGCATATGGCACAATATTTTAAATATACAAATATTCAAATTTGTGACTATTCCAAAATGTTCATTCATTCATTTATTCATTCTCTCACTTATATATTTACTCATTTACATGAGACCATTTATTATAGGCCACTATATTTTGGGACAAATAAGCAATTATGATTTAAAACATGGCTGTAGCTCTGAAAAATGTTGCAGTTTGTTCAGGGAAAACAATGATGATGAGGGAACTATATAATACATGAAAGTTAAAATACAGATGCTAGGAGAACAACAAGAAAAGGGGTTGGGTGGGGGAGTAAAATGTCAAAATTATTCCATAGGTAGATACTTAAGGTAAGAAGCACCTTCACTCAAAGATTTTAATTTACCTAATATTTTAATTAAAAAGAAACTTTGACATAGACAATGCTGTGATGATTGCTGGGGGTCAGAAGAGTGTAAAAAGAGTAAATGGTAATGAAAAAATACAATAAAGATTAAATTTTAAAAAAACTTTGATTAGGCTTTTTAAAACTTTGATATAAAGTTAAAACATTGTATTTGTGTGTGTGTTTTGAATTACTATGAAAGAGTATTCTCTTAGTAGAAAACTTCATAGTTCTAATAATTCTTGCTCCTTGCTGGCACAGTTAACTCTCAGAAGCAGGTTACTTGTACTTGCTGTGCATATTATTTTCTGTTAGAGTTCTCCCCATCTTAGAAAACATAGTTTTGACACATTTCTAACCCTGCATCTCCAACCATGGCAGCCCATGTTTCAGCAATGACATGAGTAATATTGCTACATATTTTATCACATTATTATTAATTATCATTATGCTTTTTCCACTATTTCAAACATACTCAGCCTCAAAAGTAAATCTTCTTCATTTGTACTATATTTTTCAGTTGGCAGTCTGTCAAAAAGTCACACTAGTGATATTTTCAAAAATAACTCTTATTTATGCAGTGTATGCACATCCCAAGAATAATTTCTACTGTTAAGTGACATTTTATAAAGAAAATTCTACATTGTCATATACAAAGAGTAAATTTTAAATGGTCACCTAGTAATTGGGATACTATTGGAAAATCAAGAAGCAGATACTTTCACATAATGAAAAATCTGTGTTGATTTTATTAGGTTCTTTAGTATATGCCTTGATATCTGAATGCTTAAAAACACTACAAGTTCTTTAAAATGCATAATATAAATATATAATGATAAACATTGTGTTTAGTTTTATATAAATATGGTATGTGTGTATGTGAGATACATATATTTATATAGTGTTTTCATTAAACTAAATTTTGCAGTTTAAGAAACATGTGTTTCCGCATGTTCAATTCCCAGTCAGGGCATGTGCCTGGGTTGCAGGCCATGGCTGCCAGCAACTGCACATTGATGTTTTTCTCTCTCTCTCTCCCTCCCTTCCCTCTCTAAAAATAAATAAATAAAATCTTTAAAATAATAATAATAATAAAAAAAGAAACAAGCTTCAGTGCTTGAAATATCTCCCCTTAGCAATCCTAAACTCCTGAGGCATTGGATAAGAGAGGGAAAAAAAAGTAATAGCAAAGGGAATTTGTAGAAACTTGTGGGATTTATTATCTGTTGAAGAGAAAAACTCTCTGGAAACAGCAATTTGATTTCTCAAGCTTTTTCCAGTTGACTATGAATCACATAAAACCCTTCTTGTCAAGGTACCCTGTTAGAAATTCTTTTAAAATTCATGTATTTTGGATTCTAATAATCTGTATGATAATCATAGTAAATGGAACCTATTTCTTGAAGATCACAATTAATCTTACTTTTTTATCCCATGAAATCCATTTTTCTTAATTGGAGGTGTAAAAGGTTATATGCAACAATAATATGGGGGTTTCCTTGAAGCTTATAAAATGGATATCCAGAGCATGCTCTCAAAATTGGAAACATTCAACACAGGGGATTTTCAGGGTAATTCATTGTGTTTATGGTATAAGAATCATATGTTAGAAATGTATATATGTGTATGTGTGTTCACACCCATATTTTGTATCATATTGTCCATGTTTTTGTTTCCCTCTGTGCATTTTATTTGTTAAAAATTATATACTGGGGATACATATCTATTATACATCGCATAATGTGTGTGAATCAAATGTGTACATACACTCATATAAACACATGCACACATGAGAGCATACAGGTACATATAATTTACATGCATGCACACATGTTAATTACATTTGTGTGTGCATTTGATTGTGTGTGGTATGTGTGATATGCATAAATTATATAGTATACATAAATTATATATGACATATAATAAATGTGTTGATTACATATGATTATATGTATTATATATATAATTTTTCAAAGCCATAAATAAATGTAAGCATATTGGGAGCCAATGCTTCAAGTTTTATTTTACTAATAGGATATATATATAACATACTTTAAGTTACTAATCTAGTAAAACAATATAAAAAGTTTATACAAAGTTAGTTGGATGATGATTCCTCTATTTGACACGAGGATTTTTGCTAAATTTCTAATAATTAACTAGGCTACAGAGAAGGGTGGGGGAGACATGTTGCATGATTTGGAATGTATCTTGGACCATTTTCTCAGACTGGATATTGGAGGCACATTTTCTCATGCTTCTCTCAAGGGTAGAAAAAAATAACTTTTAAAATACACGACAATATTCTGTTCTTAAAATGGCCTGGTCTCTGGGAAAATTATTTTACTAGAGTATAAGGGGATTAAATGGTAATGGAAAAGTATAACAAAGATTAAAAATAAAAATAAACTATTGGGATTTTTCAGAGACTAACTGACCCAAGAGCACCCCAAACTTGAGTCTCTACTGGCCTTCCACATGGGGAAACATACCTAATTCCAGCCTGCTGTGACTTTCATATGTGGAGGAAGGGAAATAACCCACTCTAGCTCATGCCAGCCATCCTGTCCTGCCAAAGGGAAAAGGATAGAGGAAGAGAGAATTGCTTGTGACATTCAGATGCACTGGCTCACTGGCAGACTGAAACTTAACTCCTGATCATACGACCATAGACTCCACACCCTCCACCCAAACAATATCTTTTTTAAAAAAACTATTTATCTCAATTATTTTTTATCCCATAATGTATGTCTAATACAAAAAGAAAGAAAAAAACTACAAGGTATAATAAAAGACAGAAAAAAAAAACAGTTTGAAGAGTTAGAGCAAACATCAGAACCAGACACAGTGCAGCAGAGATGTTGGAATTAACAGACTGGGAATATAAAACAACTGCTATGGATGTACTGTGTGTTCTGTTGGATAAAGTGGACAGCATGCCTGGACAGATGGGGCTTGTAAGCAGAGAGATGAAAGCCCTGTGAAAGGATAAAAAGTAAATGACAGAGACACAAAGTATGGTGAAAAGAAGAACTTGAATGCACTTGACAGCCTCATTAGCAGACCGACACAACTGAAAATAGAATCTCTGAGCTTGAGGACGTATCTCCATAGGAACTTCCAAACCTGAAAAATGAAGAGGAAACAGATTAAGCAAAAAAAAAAAAAAAAAAAAAAGAAAGGAAAATGGAATATTCAAGGACTGTGGGATACCTCCAAAGATGTATCATATGAATAATATACATACCAGAAACAGAAGACAGAAAAAAAGGAACAGAAAAAAAACCTATTTCAAACAATAATGACTGACAATTTTTCCTAAATTAATTTCTAATTTTTCTAGGAATCTCACAAAACACCAATTGGAGTAAATGTCAGAAACTTAACTTAGAAATGTCATATGCAAACTGAAGAAAATTAAAGATAAAAAGTCTTCTAGAAAAAAATACTTTATCTACAGTAGAGCAAAAATAAGAATCACATTTGACTTCTCTCCAGAAACCATGGAAACACAAAAAGAGTGTAGTGAAATATTTTAAATGTTGAGAGAAAAGACCACCAACCAAGAATTCTCTATCTTGAGAAATTATCCTTCAAAGTAAAGGAAAAATGCCCGGGTGGGTAGCTAAGTGATTAGAGTGCAGTTCCACTATGCCAAGGTCACCTGTTCTATCTATTAGTTGCACTAGAAGCAACTAATGAATGGGTAAATAAATGGAACAACAAATCTCTCTCTATCTCTCTCTCTCCTTCCCTTTCTCTCTCTAAAATCAATTAAAATCCTTTTAAAAACAAAAGAGAAATAATGACCTTCTCAGGCAAACAAAAAGTAAGAATATTAATGTCTAGTAGGTGTTCCATTCAAGAAATTAAAAAAAAAAACTTTTCAGAAAGAAGGAAAATAATATGTCAGAAACTCAGATCTGCATAGAGAAATGAAGGGACATTTGTATAAGGAAAACAAAATTGTTATGTTTATTATTCTTAATTGATGTTACAGATAACAGCTCAAAATAACAAAGGAAAAACATATACAATGTCAAAGTGATACAAAGAAGGCAGGAAGAATTGAGCTTGTTTTGTTATTATAAGGTATTCTCACTACCTGTAAAGCAGCACAGTGTTATTAGAAAGTAGGCTAAGATTGGTTACAAATATGCATTGCAAACTCATGAGCAACAGCTGAAAAGTATGGGGGGAGTAGTATAACTGACAAATAGAACAAAGAATAAGAACATCAAATAGGAAAAAAGTAACATATCTGGTAGATACTAATTTAACTATATTGATAAATCACTTTAAAATCCAAGGATCGAAATACACCAATTAAAGGAGAGAGTGTCAGAATGTATCAAAAAACACAGCCAACAATTTCTTATCCATAAGAAACTTACCTGAAATAGCAATATAAAGAAACATGTAGATTAAAAGAAAATGGGTGGAAAATCTTGTACCATACTAACACTAGTCAAAAGAAAATTGAAGTAGCTATATTAACTTCAGACAAAGAGACTTCAGCATAAGGGGATTTTATTTATTCATTCATTTATTATTTATTTATTCATTTATTTATGTATTTATTATTGTTGCTCAGTTAATACTTTATCTGTTGTAGAGAAGGATATTACAAAATGATAATGGGGTCATTTCAAGGGAGCATAACAAGTATTAATATGTACATGCTTAATAAAGCATCAAAATACATGAATCTAAAATTGAGAACTACAAGGAGACGTAGATGAATCCACTGTTATGGAGATACTAATATCCCTTTATCATAAATAGGCAGGTTCTTCAAATTCCTACAGAGATTTCTCTCTCCATTATCAACAGGCTTTTGAAATCTGAAATAATCATTTCATCCATTTAAAACTCTTGTATCCTCTGTTTCAAATTTTTCTAAAACCAATAATTAATATTTCATACTCCTGTCTCATATAAATCAATTATTTCTGCATATGGTAGAAAAGGAATATCTATATAAAGTCTAGTGGATATATTTTATGGAAAATGCATTGGTTTACAACATGGTCTGAAACACTAAGTATAAATAACATGGTCACTATCTATTTTTGTCAACTTGGGCAAGAATCTTACTCATTAAAAATCTTGGTTACATTAAAAGTAAAAAGTATGTTGATTTTTGTAACTAGATCAGCTTTTAGTTTTCTTCTGATTCTAAATTTAGACAATAAGTATGTATATGAATCTCTGCAATGTGGTTGTATTTTAAGCCAAAAAGTTCAACAGTTATAAATGCTCATTTTAGATTTTATGCTTAATCTTGCAACAAATCTGAAGGGACAGAGAAAAAGAATATTTATTCTGTTCATGAACCTTTTAATTCAACTTCTTAAGGGTTTACATGCTTAATTTCATCAATCAGACATTCAGAATGAAAAGAAATTCAACCCTCCAGAAAATGTTACTGCCCAGGTGGTGGTAGAATGTAATATGCTGGAAGCAATGTATGTAACCACTTTAAGATCCATTGAATAGGACCATGTCTTATCCAGACAATGCTAAAATTAACCACTTTCTAATCAAACTTAGAATGTGATATGTATGATTGATTTAAAAAAACAAGTAACATGTATTAGGAAAAATATAAATAACAATAAATATTTTCAATTTAATCTTTATGAAATAACAGTCATCCCATAAAGAGAGGGACAACTGTTTTAAAACCAGAAACTATTCTCAGATTTCATGTATAGCTATACTGACCTAAGTAAAGAAAGGAAGTTAAATTTTTGGTTTTCAAAGCTGTCTTTTCTAGCAAAAACAACAAATTTAGTATAAAATTTATATAAATAAGAATTTATCTAAAGAAAAGGCAATTTTTAATTTGAGAATAAGAACAAATACAAAGGGGCTTTTCTGGTATATTTGTTCCATTTCTCCCCCCACCCACCCAACTCCACCTCCCACCATCAGTCATGCCCCTTTGGCTTTTTCCCTAGGTCCTTTATACACATTCCTTGATGACACTTCCTCCATTTTCCCCCATACCCCCTTTCCTCCTCCCCTCTGGTTCTTGTTCTTTCTTTCAATGTCTCAGGTTATATTTTGCTGCTTGATTGTTTATTTTGTTGATTAGGTTCCACTTATAGGTGATATCATATGGCATTTGTCTTTCACTGCCTGGCTTATTTCACTTAGCATAGTGCTCTTCAGGTCCATCCATACTGTGGCAAAGGGTAGGAGTACCTTCTTTCTTTCTGCTGTGTAGTATTTCATTGTGCAAACGTACCATAGTTTTTCAACCACTCATTTACTGATGGGCACTTAGGCTGCCTCCAGCACTTGGCTATTGTAAATAGTGCTGCTATGAACATTGGGGTGTGTAGGTTTCTCTGAACTGGCATTTCAGGACAAAGAGCTTTTGAATTGACTCAAGAGTGCAACATTTAAAAACATTTTGTTTAACCCATGAAAAAGAAAAACAATATATTTATGTGCATTTGTCATAAAATTGTGCTGGGTTTTTTTTTTTTTTTCCTAATTTTATTGTTGTTCGAGTACAGTTGTTTGCATTCCCGCCCCCCCCAACCAATGGACCCAACCCCACCCATCCCCACCTCCCTCTCCTGATTCCACCCCCACTTGGGGGTGGGGCTTTCTTCATGTGTCCTTTATAGTTGTTCCTGAAAACCATTCCTCCTTTTCCCTCCACTATCCCCTCCCACCTCCCCTCTTGTTACTGTCAGATTGTTCTTAATTTCAATGTCTATTGTTATATTTTTCTTGCTTTGCTTTGTTGATTAGGTTCCACTTATAGGTGAGATCATATGGTATTTGTCTTTTACTGCCTGGCTTATTTCACTTAGCATAATGCCCTCCAGTTTTAGTTTTATTACTTCAACATAAAAGCAACAAATAATTGATAAATGTAATTACTTAAAACATACTTTTGGAGATTATATGATGGAGAACTTTATAAAAGCTTATATTGCTTATTAATATACTATTGAAACTATTTCATCTATATGAAAAAATCTCACTTCACTACTTGATCCTTTTATCATCTTGTGACTCATTTACTGATTTTAACATTTACTGTGTAGGTTTCATGAGTGAGAATGTTCAAGCACATCTCTCAAGGAGTGACATATTCAATATTGCATTTGTGATCATTTTTATGGAAGGGTGGGTGATATCAAGTAGATTAATCTTAGTTCTTCAGTGCTGAGAATAGGTTACTCAATTTATCTATTAGCTAGTGAATTTTATGTGAAACACTGTATCCCAAATTTGTTCAGGCTGGCAGACAACTATTTAATTTAAACAAGTATTTGATACACATATTTAGACTTCATTTTGCTTTAAGAATTCCAATGATACAGAACACTTTTAATTTCCAAATTCTTTACACATGATATATGTGATATATTGTGCATAGAACTTTTATTTCAAAGAACTGCTTTGATCACATAATGAATTGAAATGTATGAGCTATTAGCCCTGGCTGGCGTAGCTCAGTGGATTGAGCGCGAGCTGGGAACCAAAGTGTCCCAGGTTCGATTCCCAGTCAGGGTACATGCCTGCGTTGCAGGCCATAACCCCCAGCAACCGCACATTAATGTTTCTCTCTCTCTCTCTCTCTATCTCTGTCCCTTCCCTCTCTAAAATAAATAAATAAATAAATAAATAAATAAATAAAAAGAAATGTATGAGCTATTAACTTATTACTTTATTGGGTTAGGCAATGAATGAAGAGATTTAAAAAATTAATATGATAGTAAAAAATAATAGCATAAAAGAAAATAAACATTGGTGGTATGATCAATGTTTTTATTGGACTTAATACAATATTGTTTTAAAAATTAATGTGTATCAATATTAGAAAACAATAGTTAAAAAGGCTGATATTAAATTTATAATTAGATATTTAAATAATTTTATTAGAGTTATGATTCCAAATAAAAAAACACATTTAAAGAGAAAGAGGGTATTTATTTTGCTGAGTATTGAGAGGAGAAATAACCATCATTACAGCTGCTCCAAATTTTAGGTATATTAGTATTGAATTGACTCTTCATAATTGAAATGATTTTTGACATAGTGAGAGTTCATATATGGGACTTAATCTGGAAAAGCAAAGAATTCATGTTAATTTAATCACATAGATACAAGTTGTTGGCAAGATATTTAATCAACATTTTGATATATAGGTCTAATGTGTTCTATATATTTATTCAGTTTTATACCTAAAATATTCTAGTGGACTATTTCCAAAAGCCATATCTCTACTTATCGTAGTGCTTGTTTGACTCTGTGTTTAATGATAGCAGGGAGAATTAGTTTCAACCAAGACAGGTTTGCCCCTAACATGGCTTGAAGAAAATGCAAATGAAAGTCCAAATATCATGTCTACACATTCAGATCATAAATTAAGCTAATGAGGTGATAAATAAAATATATTATGCCTCTTATATTGCAAATCAATCTTAAAAATGACATAGAAAAAGGTTTGGATCTAGAATTCTTAGGCTCTTTGGATTCTTACGACACAATGTGCTAATACCGGGACAGCAGTTCCATGGCCTCTAGTCTGTCTACCATCTTTTCTTCCCAACCTCTGGTACTAAAAACCAAACATACGTGTGACACCCCAGTATGCGTATCTACATTCCATATGCAGGAATACCTTCTCCAGCAGTCACCACACAGACATCACTCTTGTCTGTGTGCATACAGTGAGACATGGGCCATTCTTTTAGAGCCAAATTCCCAATAAAAAAGGCTGGTGCCATTGGGGAAGAGATTATGCAATCACAGGGGCCTGAAGCATTGTCTGTTATATCAGTTTACTAGGGCTGTCATAACAAAGTCACACTGTGTGACTTGAGCCACAGAAATTTATTGTTTGTCTCATGGATCTAGAAACTGTAAGTCCAAGATCAAGGTTAGTGGGGGTGATTCTTTCTGACGGTTACAGCAAGAATATGTGCCATGCCTCTGCTAGCATTTAGTGGTTTTCAATCAATCATTGTTCCTTGACTTGGAGGTATACAATCCCAATTTCTGCCTTGATGGTCATGTGGCATTCTCCATGTATCTGCATTTGTTTGCCTCCCAAATTTCCCTTTTTTAATAAAGACAACAGGTGTATACAATTAAAGTTCAACCTAATGAACTTAGGTAGATTACATAATTTTTACCTTGAACTCTTAAGTTCAAATACAAATTATCAACACTTTTGTTGTGTTCTCGCATTTGTTAGCTTATAGTTGTATAATTATAATTTACCTAAAAATGCTCAAACATTCTATAAATCAGAATGCTAAAGAGGAAAATTATTTTTATTCCCCCTAAAATTCTGGTTATCCAAAACAGCATTATTTAATGTATCTGAAAAGAAAAAAGTAGGTAAATACTCTTGGCAAGCACATTTTATAAATGTGTAATATTTAATTTATAGAATTTCAAATTATTTTCTGACCTATATGAATACTAAATGTTGTCATCTTGACATCTTATTTATCTTTATGAAATAAGAGTACCCTCCATTTCAAAGTCGGTAAAGTGTCAAAACAAATAAATTATATTCTTTTCACATGAGGGCACTGAGATGAGCTAGCTGATCTCCTATGGATGCTCATTAATTCTCTGACACAGCTCCTTTTCTTTGCTGTTCTCATCTAGATTCCATATAAAAGCAAGTGAAACTTAGTGCTTCTGGCAGTCTCAGCTTCAGGTTTTTCCCCTCAATTTTCCTCAACCTTATATCTAAAAACCACCTGAAGGCCAAATCAGGCATGCACTAATGTCTACTTCTCTTCAGGGAACATCTGGTATAATCTCATCACACACAGCTGTGTATGAATGTGGATGGACATAGTTGTATTATATGTGTGTACAAATGTATGTGTACATGTGTACATGCACATGTGTGTATATCTATCTCAGTCACTCCATGAGGCTCTGGACTCACAGGGCACAACTCCTCACCTAGAGAATGTCCCCGGCATGTCTCTGTACTTCCTCCAACCTGAATTAGTCTCTATTTCTGCCAAACTTTCAAGTATATGGACAATACTCTCATCAGCAAACTCCCCATAAATTAAAAGGTCTTCTTTGGAAATTTACTTTATTTTATCACTCTACAAGATGTAGTTGTCTCTTTAGAGTAGCTTTTTGCTTTCTCTGTAAAGATTATTTTTACAGATTCAGTAACAAAGAAGTAGACAGGATAAATAGGAACAAGAATAAATGAATGAAAATGTCTGTGAAGGGGCTAAAAAATGGCTGGGGAGTCATTAGAACTTGATGCAGGTTTGAGTCCTAAGAAGGATAGCAAAAATGAAAGAAAGGAGGCTGGAGGGAGGGTGAGAAAGAGTGGAGAAGAGAGAGGAAAAAAGGAAAGAGAAAGGAAAGGGAAGGAGGGCAATCTAAGTTAATTACCAGAAGGCCCATGGGGAATTCTCAGACAAACATCCCTCTTAAGAGCAGTGTGCCTTCGGCCATAGTCTCAGAACAGTACTGTCAGGTATGGCCTGGCCTTGTGGTAAAGATGGATTTCAGATCATAGCCATCGGGGCTAATAATCAGTTATGCAGTGAGAGACTTGACTTGAGAGGTGTATTTTCATAAATTCCATGCTCTATCTTGTCTTTTTTCTAGATTATTTAAGAAACTCCACCTCAATTTTCACTACTGAAAACCAGTTCTATCCTTTTGGGGGTATCTAACCTTTTGGCATCTGTGGGCCACACTAGAAAAAGAAGAGTTGTCTTGGACTACACATTAAATACATTGTGACACAAAATCACAAAAAAACCCTCATAATGTTTTAAGTAAATATACAGTTTTGTGTTGGGCCACATTCATAGCCATCCTGGGCCTCATGAGCCCTGCAGGCTGCTGATTGGACACCCTTATAAATCTTTCTGACCTATAGATATTGAATGACTTCAGTTTCACTCCTTAGAATTTTATCTTTCTTACATTCACTTCTTAGAAAATCTTATCCAGTCTTATGATTAACATATCCATAGGTCGATATCCACATATATCTAGCTAGGACTCTGACATGAGTTTGGGCTTGTTATCCTACAAATGCATTTTAATTACAGATATACACCTCAAACATAGAAAACCTCCTTCATCTTTATCTTTGTCTCTAAATAACATTAAGACATCTATATCAATCATTCAGGTATCGACCAGGGAATTTCTGCTTCAAACTAAGACATAAAAGTTTTATTTCAAGATTAATCAACCTTTCAATAGTAAACAACTCTAAAAATGTTCAAGCAAACATCACTTATCACAGACGTGTCAGTGTGCCTTAATATCTCTGCACTGGACAAAAGGGAGCATAAAATTGTGGCTCCTCAGAAAATGGAGACATAGTTAACAAACAGCCACAGTCATGTGCGTTCTCTTCTTGGGGATGATGATTTCACTTTGTCCCAGCAAAATGTCATTCAGAATAAAGAGCCAGAGGTCCTATTGAGTTAACAAAGCAGATGTTGGAACTCAAGGTCACTGAAACAAGCCCAATTAATTCATGATAAAATGTAATGGGGAAAGGGTCCTGAAAAAAAAGTGGCAAGAAGTTACCTACAAAATTTTGATTGAGTGCTGGACTGCATGCATTCCAGGAAAGTCAGCTTCTGCTAGAAGTTTACTAGAGAGCAATAGCTATAAAGTTGAGAAAATAACAGAAATAAAAGAAACTATGAAGATGTGATAGGGCAGCCAGGCAAAATGAAGAGATTTTATCAACATCCAATAAACACTGTGGGAATCAATTTGAAATACCTTAGGTACATAAAGGAAGCTCTAGAAAAGCCATCTCAAATTCACTGTAACAAGAAGCACAAGGATACCAAGTTAGGGAGTTCAATGCCACCAAGTTGAGGGAGCTTAAAAAACATGAACTTTCTATGGACCCGCCACTTCATAGAATAAAACAACCTAAGCAATTCAAATACAACAGCCAGTAATTGAAGTGGCTCCTAGAAGAAGAAACAGCAATCCTTGGAGGAACATAATAAAATTAAAGCCTGTACACTGTACAGTGTACCATGCTCAATGCCTACTACACAATAAAAAAATTGATTAGAACTGTCACAGAAAAGAGGAGCCTAAGGAGAAATGACCATCAACTGTATGGTGGTACCATGTTTATAACTGAGAACAATGGATGGGCGTATAAGGAACTCTCTCAACTGTCTTCTACAAACTTTTCCATAGACATAAAAATATTCTAATGTAAAAGTAACTAAAATGTATTCACTAAACATGAAAATAGGCTAGAATATATAATCTAACTTCAAGGAACAAAACTCATAATAGACAGAGTTAGAATACAAAACATTTAAAGGTATTACTATAAATTGACTCAAATAATTAAAGTATGTTAAGTAAATACTTTACATAATTAAAAGATACTGCACTTCAATAAAGATAGTAGAAGTCATGTAAAAAATACAGTGGATTCCTGACCAGTGTGTGGCTGAGTTGGTTAGTTGGTTCAGCATAGTCCCACAAACAGAGTGGTCGGCCTTCCCATTCCCGGTCAGAGCACATGCCTTGGTTGGGGGTTGCGTCTGTGGTCAGGACAAATATCGGTGGCAACTGATCCATGTTTCTCTCACATCATCTCTTTCTCCCCACTTCTTCTCCCCCACTCTTTCTCTATCATCAATAAATATAAATATATGTATAAAATTTAAAAATACATATTAAATCAAATAAAAATTCAAGAGATAATAATTACATTAATTGAAATGAAAAATTAATTGCCTTAAGGTCAGATAACAAATGCCTGAACAACAGTGATTCTGAAGAGGGATCAATAGAAATTATTTCTTTAATTTATTAATTTTATTTATTGAGAAACAATTAAAATATTATTGTTACCCTAATGATATTCTTTTACATGAGAGAGTTTTTTTTATTTTAATTGGTGTTCAAGTACAGTTTTCTGTCTTTTACTCCCATCCCAGCCAATAGAAATTCTTAATCTCAAAAATATATATATTTTTTATATTTTTAAATATATTTTATTGATTATGCTATTACAGTTTTCCCATTTTCCCCTTCACTCCCCTCCACCTTGCACACCCCCTCCCACCCACATTCATTCCCTTTAGTTCATGTCCATGGTTCATGCTTATGAGTTCTTTGGTTTCTACATTTCCCACACTATTCTCACCCTACCCCTGTCTATTTTGTACCTACCATCTATGCTACTTATTCTCTGTATCTTTTCTTCCTCTCTACCCCTCCCACTTCCCTGTTGATAACCCTCCATGTAATCTCCATTTCTATGGTTCTGTTCCTGTTCTAGTTGATTGCTTAGTTTGTTTTTGTTTTATTTTAGGTATGTTGCTTATAATTGTGTTTACTGTCATTTTACTATTCAATTTTTTTATTTTCTTTTTCTTAGATGAATCCCTTTAATATTTCATATAATAAGGGCTTGGTGATGATGAACTCCTTTAACTTGACCTTATCTGGGAAATACTTTATCTGCCCTTCCATTCTAAATGAAAACTTTGCTAGATAGAGCAATCTTGGATGTAGGTCCTTGCCTTTCATGACTTGGAGCACTTCTTTCCAACTCCTTCTTGCTTGTAAGATCTCTTTTGAGAAATCAACTGACAGTCTGATGGGAACTCCTTTGTAGGTTATGGTCTCCTTATCTCTTGCTGCTTCTAGGATTCTCTCCTTAATTTTAATCTTGGGTAATGTAATTATGATGTGCCTTGGTGTGTTCTTCCTTAGGTCCAACTTCTTTGGGACTCTCTGAGCTTCCTGGTATAGGGAACCAATAGTGATGAGAAGGAAACTGGAACTCAAATCAAGGGTGTGGACCAGAAGGAAGAAAGAAACATCCAATCAGAAAAAAATGAAGAAACAAGAATTCAAAAAAAATTAGGAGAGGCTTAGGAACCTCTAGGACAACTTTAAACATTCCAACATCCAAATTATACAGGTATCAGAAGAAGAAGAGGGAGGAGCAACAAGTAGAAAACTTATTTGAAAAAATAATAAAAGAGAACTTTCCCAATCTGGCAAAAATACATATTTTTAAAATGAAGAAAATGAACATATTATCAGAAATTTATTAAAAATATTAAATATTTAGCCCTGGCTGGCGTAGCTCAGTGGATTGAGCGTGGGCTGGGAACCAAAGTGTCCCAGGTTCAATTCCCAGCCAGGGTACATGCCTGGGTTGCAGGCCATAACCCCCAGCAACCGCACATTGATGTTTCTCTCTCTCTCTCTCCCTCCCTCCCTCCCTCCCTCCCTAAGGATAAATAAAAATAAAATCTTTAAAAATATATTAAATATTTTATTTTATGTATAATTGGAACTTCAGATAAGCAATAAAATAAAATAATGAGGCAGGAAATATTAGAGGAAGTTATGGCAAAAATTCTCAAATTTTACTAAAGAAGGCAACATTACATATAAATCTAAGAAAACTCCAAACAAAAAAGAAGTAATTAAACAACATGTAGGCACTGCATAGTAAAATTGCCATAGCTGAAATACAAAAAGAAAAACTTGAAAGCAACTGTGTAAAAAATACATGAGAAAAACAATTGAAAAAATGTTTCTCATCAGAAACAATGTAGAACAGGAGACAATGGAATAATATTTTAAATGCTCAAAAATAATGTCAGATAACAATCTTTTAAGCATGAACACACTTTTCAAATAATGAGAAAAATAAAATATTTTCAGATAAAGAAGACCAAGAAGAGTAGATGAATGCAACAAAGAATGTTAGGTGATATTCTTCAGGATGATGGGACACAAGTGAAGATGGCATTTCTTTAAAATGTGTAAATTTTTTTAGGAGACAAATATCTGTGCAAAAAATACTATTATACAATGCAGTGTATATCATTCATGGAATAAAAGATGTATCACAATAGCACAAAGAATGGGTGAATGAAAAAGGAATTTCATGGTTTTTCAGTTATGAATTTTCAAAGTGGGAAGTTGATAATGTGATGTGGGAAATGGAAGATATAAGGTGTGAAGTAATAATGTCAAATGAAAAGTTGGAAGGGGAAAGTGTCAAAAATATAACATGAATTTTAAAGTGTAAACCATTATTGATACTAACTCTAAATCGTCTTTGATGAGTTAAGTGTGTACACTCATGGTCCCAGAACACCCATGGACAGAATAGTGAAAGGATAACTGTCATGACGGCAGCGGAAGAGATCAAATTGATAACACATGTGTACAATGGAATACTACTCAGCCATTAGAAAAGTTGAAATATTGTCATTTGTGACAATATGGATGCATCTTGAGGATACATGCTAAACAATAATCAGACACAAAAAGTTAAGAACTGTATGATTTCACTCATATGTGAAAGAAAAAAATGAAAACAACAAATGAACAAGTAAGACAGACAAGCCAAAAAAAAAAAAAAAAAAAAAGCCAGAGACAGAGACAACGATGTGGGAGTAACCAGATGGGAAGGGGGTTTGGAGGTACTAGTAAGTAAAGGAGGTAAAATATATAGTGATGGAAGGAGATTTGACTTTGGATGGTGGAAACAATGCAATTTACAGATGGTGCAATATAGAATTGTACACTTGAAACCTATATAACTTCATTAACAAGTTTTACCCCAAATAACTTTAATTTAAAAAGAATAATTAAGCATATTTGATTAACTCAAAATAATTCAGAAAGAAAGAGAGCTATAGAAAAATAAAATGGACAAATGAAAATCAAATAGTAAGATGGCAGACTGACATATAGCATATTAATTATTGTCTTAAATTTAAATGAACTATAAACAATTTGATTAACTGACCAAAGTTTTTTTAATTTATAAAATATTGATACTAATAGTTGCCTAAAATATATATTACACAAAAAGATGAAATAAAAATGTATTGCAAGCATATATTTTCTGAGCTCTTCTTTATCTAGAATTATATTTATTTTTCTGTCATTTATGTTGATCCAGTACTCAAAAAGATCTCAAGTACAGTGCATCTAGATTCTAGTAGTTATAACAGAATATCAACTATGTTTTTCAATAAACAATAGCAAATATTACTCACATTCTGGGCCTTTCTTGCCAAAATCAATGACTTATGCTTTATTTATTTTAAATTTTAATAGCCTGTGATTTATTTCTCACGTAGTAGCAATGGGAATCAGGTGAGCTTTTATATAACCACTTTATATTGCTGCGTTAAGGTTGCACTTATGTGATGTACACATAGTTTTGAAATAGTAGCTTTGGGAAAATAAAGATTTTTATGTCAGACTGTTTTGTGGGAGGGAGTGTTGCAGTGAAGTGAAAACCAAAGAATATGAGTTTTAAATACATCTTAGGTAACACTTTTCTGTAGCCTATCTCCGAACTGGTGTATCACAGCCACTATAATTTAATAATGAAGTAAGTATCAAAATTTAAGTGAGATAGTGTATTGAAGTATTTTATGAATGAGCTTCATGAGTATGGACTTTAACAGAAAAAGCATCAGAAGCCTATCTAGTGATGCAGAGGCTTGACAGTTAACAGAGTCTAAGTAATTTTGTATATTATATTATATTTAAAGACCACGTGTTCAGAAAAAAGTAACTGTAACAAGAATACAGCACAAGGATGAGCTGGCTTTTCAGAATAAAACTTGAAATTGTTCAAAATCCCCTTTTTCCATTTAAAAGAAAGCAGAATCCTTAGTGATTAGAATGAATGAGACAGAAATTGTTCATAGAAGTCTTTGTAGTTGTCAGATAGAATAAACCTAATTCCCGGTGGAGTGGCTCAGTGACAGCTGCCGCCCTTTGTTTATTACATTAACAGAAAATACCCAGTGAATACCACTTTTGCAATCTTGTACCTGCATTGTTATTTTTTTTTTAAATGAAGAATCACTTAGGAAGTTCTTAGCAGTAATAGTGCTTATCCCAACAGATGAGACAGAAAGTTAAACTGCTGCAAGATCCTCTGTTTGAGAAGGAGGATTATGATTCAGGATGGAATGCATCAGGGTTTTTGAAAGCCTGAGAAGAGGATAATGTGAACTAGTGAAAATAATGGAGTTAACCATTGTAATACAATTCTTACTTGGTTTATTGAGATTGTGAGGGGGTTAGTAAAATCACTCTTCCCAAAATGCCTTTCAAGTTAAATAATATTCCAAATTGAATTTTAATTTTTAGGTAAAAAGATACTAGATATTAACAATATGTGTTTTGCAAAACATTAATAAAAAGTATCTCTTTAGATATGATTATAATATAGTTATATGTGTGTTATTATCCTTATCCAGTTATAGTCTATTAACCAGTTAAATATTAAACATCAAATAATTAACATATGACTAAGATGTATAATATTATGATTCAGTCAATAAAAATAATCCTGAGCTTTTTTTGAAAATGTATTAAGAGAAATATTGGTAATATCCTATGCTCATTTCCAAAACAATGAATCTGAGATTTCTTGGTATTTGATATAAGTATATAGACATAGATAGATATAGTCATTACAGTGCTAAGCAAAAATAAGTAGTTCTTTAGTTGTTAAATGCAAACATCACTTATAAAATATTATAGTCATAAAACAATTGTACTAAAATAAAAGGACTTGCATGGGCTTATACTGATACTATAGAATGAGACAAGATATTAGTGAACTTTCTTTCCTTAAATAAATTACATAGGTAGAGATTACAGTATAATCAGGAAAAAATGTCTGTTTAGAAACAATCAATTTACAGATTCTGCCACTTGCAAGCCTTGTTATTACGTGTTATTAAGCCTCTCTAAGCTTTAAATCCTTATCTCTAAATTGCGATACTCGATTAAAGTAGCTAGTATAATAATGCCTGACACATTACCAGTCAGTAATTTTTATATTATTACAAATGAATTTGCAACATTAATTACATTAATGTGGCTTGCTGCTTATGCTAAATTTGAAAAGTAACATTTACCACTGGGGAGAATAAAATGCCTGAGTGATTGTCAGCTATATTGAGTGTAACTGAATTATCTGCTTCAGAACACTTCAGAAACCACAAAAACGTTTGGATCGCACAACCATCTAAACCAAATCCAAGTTCTAAATGTATGTAAATTAGATATTTTTTTATGTTTAGATCCTACATCTTAAATATGCTACCAAAAACTAACCTGTTTTATTTTATTGATGTTCTTACAATTTTTTGCAAGCAAAATTATGATACATGAAAGATAAATGAAAGTGTGTCTCTGTAATTTAAAAAACTAGAAAGTTTTCTGTTTATCTTTTTATAGTAAATATTTCATTGCTTTTAGTACACATAATTTTTGAAAACTGATCATTTCATGATACCATGCTGTTGAAGAAAACACTTATTTAAATCCTATTCTATTTTTTAATTTTATGTCTTCTTAGCTTTACATTATCCTAACATAATATTTTGCTCATTGGTAAATAGTTTTTACCATTAAAGCACACATATATGTTAAATAATACATTTAGAAAACAACTATAGTGTTGTTCCTTTTTTTACATAAAATGTGATTAAATTTACTAAAATGGAAGATTCCCTCATTAAATAGATACTCAACGATATCACTGTTACACAGATCTGTTTTTTTGTTTATCAAAAAAATTTAAAACTCTTTATTCCTATGTAATGTTTTATCAAAAATGATAATTTGTTAACAAGCTCAGGCAATGATATCCCCTCTGATTACTGTCAGTCTGTTCTTTATTTCAATGTCTCTGGTCCTATTTTGCTCCCTTGTTTGTTGTTGTTGTTGTTATTGTTGTTGTTGTTTTTGTTGTTATTGATTAGGTTCCACTTATAGGTGAGATCATATAGTATTTGTCTGGGGGAAAATAAGGGAAGGGCCATCAAGGAACATGTATAAAGGACACATGGACAAAGCAGAAGGGGCAGGTTCAAGGGTGGGAGATGGAGATGGGTAAAACAGGGGGGCCTTGTGGGGAGGAAATGGAGACAACTGTACTTGAACAACAATTAAAAAAAAGAACTCTGGTAATAATAGATGTGTAAACACAAAAGGCAGTAGTAATGGTTGGGATGTCTCATAAGAGAGAAACTGTTATTAATGACTTTTAAAAGCATTTTATTATTTTAATTAGGGTAAAGCAATTCTGTTATTTTTAATTTCAACATTTGTGTTTTAAACATGTACACATATGGAAATTTATTGTCTTTAAAATGCTAAATGGTAAAAATAAGCTCGTTGAACTCTGTGAGAACTACATGTTTTATTAATAATAATGACCTGAATTCATTGCTACCATTTATGCAAAATATGTTGATTTCATCTGCTGTTTTAAAATGAACAACATTCACTCACTAATTTGTAACTTAAATTGAGTTATAGTCAATAAGCAAACCTAAGGAACCAGCATCATAGAGAACCAAATATGTTCTTGGTGTGTTTATTATAGAAGGAAAATAATTGCTAATGGCAGTCACTGTCCAACTTTAACCACTGTTGATGTGGCTAGGGCTATTTTTGACCTGTCAAGTCTTCCTAGTCTTGTGCAAGCACTTAAAGCAAATAGAATACATACTATTCTTCTGATTTTGTCATTGAATTTCAAATGACCTTTAAAAAACATCTCATTTGATGTGATTTTTTTTGTCACTAAAAAATGAGATTGCCAGAAAAGTAGGTATTTGCAAAGGATCTCCATATCTCTTAAGTAAAAATATGTCTAGTAAAGAAAACTCATGTCATACAAATTAACAAATTTCCAAACTTATTTAATGGCCTTAAATGCTAATGAGAAGGAATTTGAAAACGGAAGTTATAGTTATTAGTTACTATGAAGTCTTCACAACTAGGATAGAGTTCAAGGGAGAAAAGGTTTAAAGGGTCAGGTCCTCAGAGGTCCCATAAATTGTGATAAATGTAACCTTCATATTTTCATACCCTTGCTAGATGCATTTTGTATTTTATTTATCTTTTGCCCCAAAACTTTAAGAACATCTTAATAAATGGACTAGATTTTTCATTCTCTAATTTTGGGACAACTAGAAATGAACATCCTCATATAAATGATTTTGATATAATTGCAGCATTGTCAATGAACAATGCAATGAAACTGACTTCACCATTAGCTCCAACAGTTAAGAACTTTCATACTACATTGATTTTATGACTTTTCTAAAACTTGTAAAATTTTATAATTAAGCTGACAAAAATAATAAAGGCATGGAGTTTTCATTAAAACAATGAATTTCATTTTTCTTTGCTTCTTAGAACATATGACATGAAATTTTATATCATAGTTTCTAAAGCTTAAAAAGATTCAGGTGTATTTTGTTATTACTATTTTACTTTTTTCGAATCTGGAAGTGACATTGATTATCGTAATTATATAGGTTTCAGTTGTACAGTTCTATAACACATCATCTGCATTGCGTGTTCACCACCCCAAGTCAACTCTCCTTTTATCACCATTTATCCCCCATATGCCCTTTTCTACCTACACCCATCCCCTTCCCTTATTGTTATCACCATGCTATTGTCTATGTCTGTGAGTTTGTTTCCTTAACACCTTTACCTTTATTTCTTCATAAATATGTATGTAGAATATATATGTGTGAGATTAAAATTACTTGGAATATGAATACTCTATATGATTGTGTTGTCAAGATTTATAGAAAACAAATGCTTAAGGTTAATTCACATTGTATTTTATGTTACACTGTGTGTAATTTTTAAATATTTTACAAATGATTTTACTTAGTATTTTAGCTAATTCTCTTTTACAGCTAATTCTCTTTTAATACTTTAGCTAGCTTTTTACTGGGGCAGGATTTTTTTCTAAATAAGATATGTTGTGATATTGTCCATTTAACTTATCTTTAAAGGTTTTCTCTTTTAATTGTCCATGAGATATCCCATATGCCTGTTGAGAAGTTTTAAGAATCTAGTATGTCAAATCTAATTTAGGGCAGCACTTATGAAGCTAAATCCTTACAGTAGTTTCAAAGATAATAAAATGTTCATCAAACAAAGTGGTGACAAAGAAAGGAGTGACCGTGTACCATCTAATTCAGCTACTTGATGACTTCAGTGACTCAGGGCAGGTCCAAACCACCGTTCCTGATAGGTGGGGATTTTGAGCAACTTTTCTGAAATATCAAATGCAACAGGGCTACAATGTTGAGCTTCATTTTTATTTTCCCCAAGGAACAAGGTCACATTCTAAATTGAGATAAAAACACTGAGTTTCAGTAAATTTCTCCAATAGGAAAAGATATATAAAGAGAATGATATTCCCACTTAGCTGCTGATTGCTGTAAGAAGTTCCTAAATATTTCAAGAAAAAATATTTTAAAAATTATTTTAACAATTTGTGATTTTACTTAAATGTTCAAAATGTTTCAAGGTGCTCTTTTATAGTATCAATATAGGTGGGCTTACTTGATTTTGAAAAAACAGTAAAAAATTGAAGCTACCACTGAGGCAGTTGACATGGCAGATAAGGTATAGCCAAAATATGGCCAGCCTTCATGCCAATCTGATAAATCAAAATAATCTATCCAACCAGGAGACCCACTTGCACACAGCTTGTTCCAATTAAATGTCATTTCTTATTTATGCAGAATGTGTAAAAGGGTTTAGATACCTTTCTTTGTTCAAGGCCACTTGTCATCTAGAAACAATTGAAATGCTTTGATGCACACATTCAGGATTAGTCCTTCCACTGTTTACATGCAATGATAGACACGATCACTTACATTCTGTGATAAAAGACTGACAGCACAAAGCTTCCTTTGCTAAGCAACCTGCACAGCCTTTAGGGGATGAACGCATGCTAAGACTGCAATTAAGGGAAAGCAGTAGCTTTTAATATATCTCAGAGAGGGAGAAAAATAAGGTTAATGAAATCATTAACTAATAGAATAGAAATTGTTGAAATGCATGGCCGTGTAACCAATTTAACACTTTACTTATGTCTAATTATAGGTTTACATATTTTCAAATGCTTTCATCTGATAACTTTCTTCTAAAATAGAACTTTAGCATGTGTTTCATTTATGTTTGGCTTTGTACAATGCCAAAGATGCTTTACAAATCAATGCACCTTCAAATACAATTTGTACAATTTATACAATTCACACATAGGTTTTTTATTTTTGTTACTATTATTGATTCAGTTAACAGGCTAATTTCATGAATACTTGGACAAAAATGTATTCAGACAAATGCATGAACCAGAATTACTCTATAAAGTAAATTAGTCAATAATTCAAACCCAACTTTGTCATGTAAATGAGTAGTTTTAAATGACTTGACACATAATGCTAATTCATTTGTGACGTGTATACATTGCCTATGGTGGGAAAAAACTCAAAAAAACTAATCCTAATATACACTTACAGTACACTATATATAGTTTCTGTTTAAATACAGCAAGTCTTCACTCATCATCATGGACAGGTTCTTGGAACGATGGTGAATGGTATAACATAACCAATTTTATCATAGATTAATTGATATAGAGAAGAGTTAAGTTCCTATGGCATCTCATCAGCATTATAATAAAGATGGTGAAATAAACGATATGATTCAAAGACTTGCCGTAGTTTAAAGAGACTATCTTTAAGTTGTTAGTATAGGAAAACCACAAGCATAAAATAGGGATTTGTGATTTAAACACAAGGTGCCCATGATGTTTCATTATTTACTGTATCACCACCAGGTAATGTCGATTTCTCTTGAAACCTTAAATATTAGCCGGCATCAAATATTTTCACATAAGGTATTTTCATGCAAGATATAAAGGAGTTAAGGCAGAAAGTTAGGGAAAAAAAGTAGATTAAACATAAATCATAAACCATATTAGCGACAATATTCACCACTGCATCTGGTGTTGAACCCTAAACTGGAAAGCATAGCACGATACAGACACCCATGCTGTGCTCTTCTTACTCTCTCTCTGCCGGCAATTCAGCTGCACTAGGTTACTGGACAGGTAGAGGGACATTTTCATTCTTACAGACTTTGGGCCCTTGGTGATCATGCCATAACTGATTAATATGTTTTTCCCACTTAACAATAATATAGGATAAGGGAGTGCAAAGAAGCATCTCATTGAATCACCTGGATTCTAAAGAGTGTCGTCTTTTTTCTCTCTAGTTAGCAGTAATATTTTTTATTGTCTCACTATTGAATTCAATTACATACTCAGCCAAGTCACTAAAAGATGGTCTTAAATTCCATTTCATCTAAATCTGTGCTTTTTCTGGTGGAGGTGTTCATTTCTTGGTCTTTTCCAGGGAAAGGAGGTTAAAACACATGGACTATGTTATTAAGGTCTCCGTGAGAAGGGCTCTTCTCAGTTTTACCCAATACTTCTCAAGGCCACGCTGTCCATCTCGGGGAAAGGAGCTTGTGTATTGGCCACTGGCTTAAAATGTATACTATGTAAAGTAGATAAACTTGTCACTCCATTTGTAGGATTTTATCTTCAAGTTGGGACCATAATTTCAGCCTTCGGTACAATATCCTACAGTTAGTTCTACCAGGTCACTACTTCTGATCAATGGGTAACATGATAATATTAGTAAATGTAATTTACTAATTAAAGTTGCTAATGTAATTAGTAAGGAATGGTAAGGGCAAATGAATTTCTTTCAAAAGGAGGTTTATGAATGTGTGGTTGGCATATAAGAAGCTGTACAATGAGGGACAAGAAAACATATGTGGTTGTGATTGGATATAGTCACTATCTTGACTGTGATCATTGTTTTATGGATGTATATACATATGAAACTTATCAAGATGCGTAGCTTGAACATGGACAGCTTCTTATATGCCAGTCACACATTACCAGCTATGGACTTGAAATACTCTTTATTTATTACCATCTTGCCTTACTCAATATTGTCCCTGCTCAAAATATATATTTTAATGTTTAAAAAATATAAAACTTCCATTTCTGTCCAAGATGAAGGAACAGAGACCAGATTTTTCCCCATCATTAAATAAAAACAAATAAATAAGCAAATTATAGAAAGCCAATAGAAGTATCATTTTCAGGGAAGGCAAATGCACACCCAGAATATATATCTATGGTTAGGAGCAAAAAATCACTAATCAATCTATGACTAAAAGGACTTGATCAAACTACCAGTAGGTAGTGTGATCAACAAACCAGCAAACTGGTCACTTGTGGTAATTGTGTTGTATCAGGATTACAGCATGGACTTCTAATGTTAGCAAGTTTTGTATGCAACAGTAGTCTTATGGAGAAAAGTCTTGGTGAAAAGTCTACAAAGCAGAAATCATGATCTTTCACTGTATTGTCTCTGGTGGCATGTTCATTGAATAATAATAACTTTATGTAATGTGTTCATGCAGAAAGTACTACCTACCCATATTCTTATCCCTTCAGATCTATTTGCTGCATTAATATTTTTTTCTGATTCTTAGCATCTAATCACTGCTTAGAGTCCATACCTGAGTATATTTATATTTCAAGCCATCTATATTTTTACACAAAGTGGACAAGAGATTTCACACACATATGTCTTTACTGGAAGGATTTTCTGTCACTGAGGTCAGTCATTCAGTATTGTAATATTATCATGCAGCATCCATACATATCGTCACACCTGAAATGTAATGTAGTTCCATCTGTAAATGAGGACAGATCCTAGGCAACTCTCTGTGAGATCCTAGGTATAGATTGAGAGAGAGACAGCAAAGTAGAACAGGTTCCACGGAGGTCTGAAACACTTGCTTATACAAACTACTTGTGCTCTCAGGACTTTCACATGTAAAGGGTATATATACACACATATGTAAGTTTATGCATACAGTTGACCCTTGGACAATACAGGGTTAGGGGTGTTGACCACCACACAGTCAACAACCCACACAATTTTTGACTGCCTAAAAACTCAAGTTGCCCCTCAGGACTTGTGGTACACTGGTTCCATGACCCTCCATTGGTATGAAAATCCTTGGGTGCTCAAGTCCCCTGTATAGAATGGTATATACCCTTCATACCTGCAGAATCCTAATAGTACAAGTGTTACTGAAAAAAATCCACAAGTAAGTAGACCCACACAGTTGAAACCCATGTTATTCAAGGATCAACTGAGTGTGTGTGCGTGTGTGTGTGTGTGTATGTGTGTGTGTAAAATCAACCATGACCTTGAGTATTACTATGCATGTCTAATTGTCTAATTTTGGGTTTAGCATAATTTAGTTTATCTTATATGCTATGTTTATGAGTGGTGATTAGAGAGTCATAGTAACTTGGTATCCCCTGGTCAGGAGTTTAGCTTCTACCAGAGCTCATTAGCAAGCTATAACCTGGAAGTCTTCCAAAACCCTACTGGTCTTGGCTGAGATTCTCCAAAGAGAGCTCACCTGAGATCCCATTCAGAATTCATCAATTTCACAGTTACTTCTAATAATATTTGATGTGCTGGATCATAAAACAGGACAGCTTGTACCACAGCTTGAAACTGATACAGAGATGTATTTTGCTCCACAACTCACTCAAAATTGGCAACCTTCTGAGTCACCTGATAAATGGGTTAAGCAACATATCCAAGTGTAATATATATTTGCTCCAAAATCCAAGGAGACACAGTAAGACTTTTGCTTTTTTTCTTATGGTGAATTGTGCAAGGGGTTCTTACCTAAAAAGAGCACTTCACCATTTCTCTGCATGAAATATCTTACACTTTCAACTTCTTTCTCAACTCCAACATAACAAGTAAAAAGAAAATTGACATAGCCTATGACAAATGACCAAATACAATCTTAGCCTAATATAAACTATTTTTTCTTACTGATGAAAGTTAGTGCCTATGCCATATTTGCTGTTAAAAATTTGCCTGTGTATATATATATTAGTGCTAGTTTCCTTTCATATTATAAATCTGGAAAATGGTGGATGTCTGTTTCATAGCCAAGGTGTACGTGGCAATGGGTTATGGTTGTTTTTACAGTCCAGGAACAGTGTCCATTTCATTGTGATAAAACCTTTTTGCATGACATGTGGAAAATTACCTCTATACTAATGCATGTAGACAATGGATATATTTACTATGGACACCCACACTTCCCAGTGCCTATAGTGATCAGTGTGTGACCCAATGGGACAATGAACACAAATAAAAATCCGTTGGTTTGGTATGGCCAAATAATGCAAAACAAATGTAGTAGTATTTTCTATAGGTTTTGACATAGAACACTGGAGACATTGTCTGAAATCTGAAAAATAACACAGCTAAAAGCTTAGAACTCCTGAAAACCTGTTCTCTATGTCTCTCAAAGCTAAAAAAATAAACAAAAAATAGATGATAGATTGATAATGGTAGATATATATAGATAGATAGATAGATAGATAGATAAATAGATAGATGATAGATAAATAGATAGATATAAATAGATGGTAGACAAAGCTCATCTTAGAGGGAAAATTACTAAAACTGGAAAATTTCAGAAATTTACAACTGTTAAAGTCATTGTATCACTCATTTATGCAAGAAATAAATCTATTTTAGGATTTCCAGGATATACATGAAAATAAATTTTCCTTTGCATTATGGTAATCTAATTAACTACCCCAACTTTCAAATAAGAGTATCTTGAGTAAATAGAATATTTTTTTAAAAAATAAGTAGATTCATGCAACTATATTCAGTCTATATCAAATTTACATCTGTATTTCACTTTTTTTAATTTCTTATTTTTTTATATATTTTTTTTTATTTTAAAGAGTTTATTTATTTATTTTCAGAAAGAGTGGAAGGGAGGAAGAAAGAAAGGGAGAGAAATATCAATGCATGATGGTTGCTTCTTGCATGCTCCCAACTGGGAACCTAGCCTACAATCCAAACATGTGCCCTGACTGGGAATTGAACAAGTGACCCTTTGGTTTGCAGGCTGGAGCTCAATCAATTGATGAAATTCTTGGTTCTTAAAGCCCAGGCTATATGCAAGATGTTTGACCTATGTAGCTGAAAGTAAATTGGTAGCTTCATGCACAAAATACTATTTCTTATGCTGAGCACATAACACTGGAACAAAAATTAAACAGAATAATACATTTGTGTTTGTGTGTGTGTGTGTGTGTGTGTGTGTGTGTGTGAAATTTGAGTTTCTAAAAATGATTTGCTTATTTCTTAAAAACTAGATTAGTTATTGTTCAATTCTACAAGTGATGTTTACTGAAATATAAAGTTATTGCATGAACATCTGGTCTATATTAGATTTAGAAGGCAAGGACATTATATGTATCTATATATCTACATATCTATATATCTATATGTATATATCTCTAGGTACCATATCTTTTTTCTTCTAGATAACATATATAATTAATATTTTCCATGTTATACACAAGAAAGCTGTCTCAGTATGTTTATATAACTTTCCCAAGGTGATTTTAATGATCAAGTGAAATTGCCATTTTCATTTTTATTTGTTCTAATGAAACCACAAACTAATTTCTAAGAAAGCATTTTCTCTAGCAATATCCAATTTGTTCAAGTCCAGACATTTGCTTTTCAGCTGAGTTTTTAAGGATGACCTGGGCCCCAGGGAAATCATCTAGTGTTCTCTCAATTTCTATAAAGTAGTGAAACAATAGTTATTCATCTTGGTGTTCACCTTTTTGACACACTAAACTTTGTGGCCTCCTTCTATTGCTGAAAGTTACTGTGCTTTTCTCTAAATTCAACCCTCTATCTTTACTTTCTCCCAGATAAATTACCTCATGTTTGTTTTGAACTAAGTTCCAGTATTTTGTTTTGAGCAATAGTAATATTTTACCTAACTATGCCATGATCTATACTCTTAACCAATGAATAGCCATTTGGCTGATTGAAAAACTATCAGCAATAATTTAGGTCAACATTTCTGTTGTTCTATCACTCAGCATTACATAATGGAAATTCCAGTGTTAAAATTATTGTTGGAAATACCTACCAATAAGTAAATCATTTAAAATGGACTTTTAGCTAGACTTATGCAGAGAAATGGAAAATATATGGAATTATATATTGTGTCAAATGTTATAGTGACATTCAGTAGGCCCTTAAAGCAGTACACACTCCCTACCATTACTTACTACTACTCTTAAGAACTGTACAGTTGACTTGACTGAACATTTTCTATTTTTATTTGAAAAACTTCTCATGGCAGCGTAATATAATACTCGTGAATTTTTAAAGAATATTTGCATCCACATAATTACATTTTTTCCATTAGTGATCTACTTGTTGTGATGTGAAGTCCTTTACCATTTTAAGAATGAAAAGTTAGGGAAGATAAACTCTAAAGCCCATGAAAGTGTTAACCTGCTGTTTCCTCCTAGATATGCCATTAATTAAATTGGAAGGTATGCACTGTACATAAAGTCAATGCAGTTAAAATTCCATATTTTAAAAAATATTTCACATGTTAAACCATGTGTTGTCTTAGCTTAACTGGTAAATGACTCATATTACTTAAAGAAAAGAATACTTTTGAGGGATTCAGTGTTTATTTACAAATATATAAATCTATTGTTGATTGCACATGGTGTCAAGTGTCATTCAGAGGGCAAAATAAATGAATTCTAGCTGTCTATCTAACAGTTTCGTACAAAAACAGGACAGCCAAGTTTTTCTAATACTTAGGTGCATGAATTGTAAAAGGTTGTTATTTTAAGTATATTTTTACTTTGCTGAAAAAAATGAAGTTTAAAGTTATATTCTATTTCATTAATCTTGTGGAATGTTCTAGTTGCCAAAAGCAGAGTGATCCTGTGAAGTTAATATTTTAAATTAGATGGAATTATTTAAATAAGAAAGAGTATCTTAATTAAAAACATAGAGAAATGCATTTGTAAGTGTCATTATCAAAATACACAGTAATTCATTATGTGTAGGAGAAAAGGAAAATATTAATTTAAATGATTATGAAATGAGCTGGTAAAAAGGAAAATTTATGTACCATACTAAAGTAAGAGAAATGTTTTATATTGAATATACCCTGAAAATTTATTAGCTAAAACTTTTATTTATATATTACTTTTTAGAAATATTTTCAAAAATTTTTCTGAGCCCTGGCTGTTGTGGCTCAGTGGATTGAGTGCTGGCCGGTGAACCAAAGGGCCGCAGTTTGATTCCCACTCATGGCACATGCCTGGGTCGCAGGCCAGATTCCCGGGTGTGCAAGAGGCAACCACACATTGATGTTTCTCTGCCTCTCTTTTTCCCCTCTTCCCCTCCTAAAAATAATTAAATAAAGTCTTTAAAAAATAAGTAAATATTTTACATATATACATATACATGAAATATATATGTATGTATAAAATATATGTGTGAAGTATATATAAGTATACATGTGTGTAGATACATATATATCACCAAAGAAAAAAGATGTTTAAATACATAAATATTATGAAAAATGAATGAGACTGAGAAACATACATGTATATAATTGGAATCCCAAAGGGCAGAGCTAAGATTCAATGCGAAATAAATACTTTAGAAGGCAATACCTTACTGTTAAAGAAAATGTTGAAAAGAGTCATGACACAGATGTATGCAGTGACCTCTAAGCAGGATAGATAATAATAACAAACATAAATAGATCTACACATACTGTAGCAGGACTCATTTGAATTTATGAATATGAGATCATAGCAATGATAGGAAAAAAGACATCAAAGTAAAGTTTATATTGTCTCTCATAAAAGAGCAATCTAAGAAATGTCAAATATTCCTAGTCTTTCTAATAGTAAAATATTCTAAATAGCTTATTGAGATTCTAAATATTTCAATAAATTCCCATTATCTTGAAGTTAAGTTCAACTCAGTTAAAATATACACCATTATTTTGCTATATAAGTGAAAAAATAAAAAATTTCTATTTCTTAAATCCATAATTAGTCATTCTTTTATTAAAGATAAAATTATTTCTACCTTTCAAATTTACCTGTGAATAAGTTATGAAAATTGAATCATGGCTTCAAAAAAGGATGTACAGTATCATCTTCAAAAAAGAAAGGAAAATTCCCAGTCAGGGTACATGCCTGGGTTGTAGGCCATGACCCCCAGCAACCACACATTGATGTTTCTCTCTCTCTCTCTATCTCCCTCCCTTCCCTCTCTAAAAATAAATAAACAAAATCTTAAAGAAGAAAAGAAAAGAAAAGAAAAGCCTTGGCTGATGTGGCTCAGTGGATTGAGCATCAGCCTGTGAACCAAAGGGTCAATGGTTCAATTCCCAGTCAGTGCACATGCCTGGGTTGTGGGCCAGGTCCCAGGTGTGGGGTGCATGGCAGGCAACCACACATTGATGTTTCTCTGCATTTATTTCTCCCTCCCTTTCCCTAAAAAAATAAGTAAGTAAGTAAAATCTTAAAAAAAGAAGAAGTGGAGTACAGTATTTTTTAAAAAAAGAAAAGCTGAAAGAGTTTGGGAAGTAGAAGTGTGAAGGGAAGATTTCCTCTATTGCTATTCCTATATTTTAAGTTCTATAACTTCCAGTTTGTTCCTTTTTATAACCTATTTCTTTGCTAAGACTTTCAGTTTTTCATCTGTTGAGAGATAATTTTTAATTCTTTAAACTATTTTTAAGGGCTGCTTTAAAATTGTCATCAGATCCTTTCAACATCTGATTCATCTAAGTAGTAGAATCAGTTGTCTTTTTTCATTCAGGTTGTGATTTTCCTGTTTTTTTTTTCTGAAATGAGTGATCTTGGATTCTATCCTGGATATTTTATCTATTATGTATAGGAATCTGTGTTTTATTCAAAGCTCTGATTTTTTCAAAGGAAGTCACCCTGATTAAGTTTAGCAGGCCAGCCTTGGCCTACATTTTTGTATTGTGCCTCAAATGGCAGTTGGTGGTCATACTTGTTGTATGGCACTGCTGGGCCTGCCTCTGATCCCTGCTGGCATAGTCTGAGGGGGCTGAAAGGATTTCCCCAGCTCAGACTGCTGAGTTTCTGTCAGTGGGGCACTGTGATATCCCACAGATGCTTCTCAGAGTCCTTGTGTCAACACAGGGAAGGAGACTCTTAGGCCCAGAAGATCAAAGAACCTTCCTAGCCCAACATGCTTAGTCTGGCTGCTTTCCATTTTCATTTCAGCCTGCCCATCCCTGGGCATCTGGATTGCAAATGGGTTTTCTGTGCCTGTCAACTTGCTATAGCTCAGTCCCTCCTGTGGAGTCCTTTGTCTACCTGCTTCATTTTGACGCAGTGGGAGAAGGAAACTCAGGATTTACAGGTCCTGGGTAAAAAAAAGATTTGGGGGACTTGATCCCTCATTTCAATTCTGCATTCCCAACCTTACAACATATTTTAACCTCAGGGTTACTCAGATTAAAACCATCTATTCCCATCTAAACTCCCCTCCACCCTGGATTTGGGCACCTGACTACATTCTGAGCAATGATTTGTAAGTACATTGTTTTAAATTTCTTTCCTTTGCCTGGTTCCTAGACAAGAAATGCTGACATACCCAACTATAAGACTGAAGCTGTGGAAAGAAGATAAAGAGATAGAATTGACCTAGCCCCTTCGTACCTGACACCAAGAGCTCCTCACTAGACATTGAGTATACCCCAGAAATTTACCCATGAGAGAAAAACCTTGTATGTTGTATGAAGTGTCACTATTACATTTTTTTATCATTCACAGATAAATTTAATCCCAACTAATACAAAATTTTTCTGTCTGAAAGTAGAGACCTGCCAAAACTAAAGTTTAAATAGTGCAATCATTTTAGCTGATGTTAAGACAATAGATCTTGAGAATGGAAACCTATGATGGGTTTATTCCTTTAAAGCAGTGGTAAAATACTCAGTGAGACTTTTATTTACAATACCATGAAAATCAGTCTGTATGGAAACTGAGGTCTTGGCATCATGATAACATAGAAAGACAGTTGGGATGATCATCTGTTGACTATCTATTACTGCCCTCAGTAAAATTGTGTGAGAGACAAGAGCTGAAAGTGGAGTGAGCCCACCCATGAACAGAGACAATATTCATTCATTAGACTTACTCAACTGTGGAAGGTACGAGAAGTAAATTGTTTTTTTCCCTCAAATTGAAATAGTTATAAGACTGTCCTTTTTCAAATTGTAAATCTACTTTGAGATATGAGATAAAGATGTTGCTTTCCACTTAACCATTTTTTGGGGAGGAAGGATGTTATGGTAGACCAACAAAGGGCAACCCTATGCTAACAGCAAGTTAAGAAATCAAAAATATTACTTCTACAAACTATAGGGAGTAAATTTGTCCCAAAATTTGAATTAGCTTAGAAGCAGATTCATCCTAGGGTCTCGTGATGAGCCCATCAGGCCAACACCTTGATTTTCATGTTGTGAAACTTTAGATGGAGCATTCATGTGAAGCAACCTGTTCTATTGACCTGTAGAACTATGAAGTAATAAATAGGTATTGTTTTAAGCCACTGAGTTTGCGTTGATTTGTTACAACCAAGATGGAAAACTAATGTAGATGGCTACAATATAGCTACTGTTAATTGAGGCGAAGTGGGCACACTAAGGGAGTTACAGAAACCAGGTAAAAAAAGACCAGAAATTCAGAATAAAACATTGAATCAATTTTTATGCCCATTATCACCACTTCTATTCAGAGGGTCTGAAAGGACAGCAAATAAGACTTAAGGTAATCTCAGGGGTTGAAAGCAGGAGGTACTAATTATAAAGAGAGATAAATATAAAAGCCATTGTTTAGTGTCATTCTAAATATTAAGATAAAACACTGTATTTATTAAAAAGTCTGTTTCACTACAGCCTAACCAGAACCATCTAAAATGTCTAGCCAAGGAGTTTAGTCATGTTCTAGGGCATACATTTCATAATTGCTATAGATAGTAATTGTTATGTTTCTTCATTGTGCACCCAAAACCTGCCTATAAATGTGAGCTTGATACTAGTCATCCCACTTCTTTTTCGGTCTGTATATTATACATTGTGCATTGGAGCAAGATGACACAAATTTTTCAAAATGTGTATGTAGTTTATTTTGTATTAAACTACTTTTCCTTTTAAATATTTGATTTAAAATAATTCTTTTTATTCCAAACTCTTTTATTACAAAATCATAAGCATGTTTTTTTTTACTTTTTTAATTGATGTTCAAATATAGTTGTTTTCGTTTTCCCACATTTCCCCCCTCCCTAACCATGCCCACCTCCCACCCTCAATCCCATCCCCCCTTGAATCCATCCATGTGTCCCTCATTCATGTTCATTTACGTCCCTTCCCCTTCTTTCCCATGTTATTTTCCTCCCCCCTCCCCTCTGGTTACTGTCAGTTTGTTGTCAATTTCAATGTCTCTAGCTATATTTTGCTTGCCAGGTTGTTTTGTTAATTAGGTTCCACTTATAGGTGAGATCATATGGTATTTGTCTTTATTATACATCAACTAAAAACCTATTGCATTTCAGGAATTTCATTAAGTGAGGGAGATATTCAAAGTAATAAAACTCACTATCCCAAGGCGTGTATAGTTTCACAGTAGAATATCTGGCTATTTTATGGCTAGGATAAATTCAGGCTCTCATCAGTAGATAATGGTAACTCACACAGGAGGGACAATGATACATAAAAAAGAAAAAAACATGGTCACACAACCTGGTTTTAAATGGTGATTCTGCACTAGCTGGATGCAGAGTCCTAAGAAATTTATTTTATTTCTCTGTGTTTCAATTTTCTCATCCTTAAAATGGAAATATGACATCTGATTAAAATGACTATAATAAAAGGATTTATCATACCATAGGTGGTGAGTTGATAAGAATATTATCACAGTAACAATTGTAATAATAGTTTTTTTTAAGTTTTTTTGGATTATTTGCCCAAGGGAAGCCAAGTTTAGGTATTTGGATAATATTCCAATGACCCACAGGTGCTGGATTCCAGGTGGATTCATTGACTGAATGCAGTTTTCAGCTGTTCCCCTTGGAGGATGAAGGCAGTAGCACCGCACAAGTTAAAAAATAAAAAAAAGTGAAAGCATTATTCAGATTGCCAAAAGAAAGATTTTGGCAAACTTAGTAATTTAGTTGATCATATGACTCTCCACAGTGAAGACTTGATTTCCCCATTCTAACACCTGAAAGATTAAAAAAAACAACAACAGATTATGGTCATTGTTACTGGGAACACTGGTTAGAAAACTTCACCTCTAATTCATGAAGCACACATCAGCCATTGAAATGCTCAGTCTACTTTTAATACCAGAGTAAAACAAAGCTTTATTCTGTTTATACCATTCTCCTTATGAATATCCATTACTCTCAATCAAAACTTATCTTAACAGATATGTTATTTAGGAATTTGTCAAATTGTGCACATAAGAACCAGAAAGAAAAATATTTGAAAGTGATTTCCTTTGTGAAGCATACCAGGTAAGAAAAAAGATGGAGCAAGAAACTTCTTTATTTTAAGATCCTAAGTAAATCTTTGATACTTAAAAATTTGAATATATATTATGCTTAGGTATGTATTTGTAGATATCTTAAATTTAGTATTACAAATGAAAAACAAATAAAAAATAGAAGCCAGGATACCCCCAAAATGTAATGGTAGTTCAGGTTTACACACTCAGGTATCTCTGAAAGCCAGAGAAAAGCAGAAGTTGAACGATGGTTACATTTGTTGAACAGAAACATTCTTTTCTCTCTTTAATGTTTAAGCAGTGAAATAAAATCTCTTTAATGGACATTTTATATTTCAGCTAACCTAGCATTGTGAATTTCTTCCAAGTTCGGATGCTACCCCTATTGTGCGTTTACTGCTTTAAAATAGAGCCCAACATTTCTCTGCATATAAAACTACGAGAAAGAAGCATGCATTTTTTTTTCTTTCCCTCCTGGTAACTATGATATGACAAGATCAGGTTGAACTTTTAAGTCTATTTTTTTTTGATCTTTGAAAGAATGATTCAAGAAGAATGCTGTGTCAAGTAGAGAAGAAACAAATTGTGACTTTTTTTCTGTGTTTGTGGCTGTATCCCAGCATTCTTCTTGTCCATTCTCTGAAATGTCTATATCTTTTCATTGTATTCACTCTGCCTAATTTAGTCAGAGGCAATTTCTGGTTTTGTATCATAAACCCTTCTTGGTACTCTACCTCTCTAATTAAATTTCATACGGCTTCTTCCTTCTTTCTTTGCATTCGGCATTGCAAGCCTATTTTTTGATTCTTGAACCCAGCGTGCTTCTTTCAGCCACAGAGGTCAGCATAATGCTTCCCCTGGGCCTAAGTGTATCTCCCACAGAGGTTTGCATGATTGCTTCCATTTAGATTTCCTCCCAAAGATAGAATTTCCTGGCCCTTTATCATAATACTTAGAGTCAAATAAAAATTATTATGTATGCATGTAGTTGTTTACATATACTTTTGCATTTTACTTTATTTTTTTGCATTTATATTTTAATTAACATTTAAATTTTTTTTACTGTCCTTTCCACTAAAATAGATTTCTCTGGGTAATGGGACTTAAGATGGTTTAATTATAGTTCTGTTCCACATATACCCCAGATGAACTCCTAATGTCAGTTTATTTCTATAGGAATAAAAAGTAAATCAAAGGGAAAAGTGAACTTGACTCTCCAAATCAAGTGGTCTGAAGACAAGTACAGTTTATAATACCAGCCCCATAGTACTTCAAGTATTTGTGCATTTTAAAAGCTTCTGCCTGGGGGACTAGCATCGAGCAGCTTGAGACTAGGTGCAAAGTAAGTTGTCTTTCCTGGAAGCACTGACAGGTTTGACACACCCTCAACAATAGGGACCTATTAAGAATAATTGGGATTTTTAGACAATTGAAAAGTTTGAGAGACAACAACGGGCTGAGACAAATTTGGTTGATAAGTTTCTCCACCTACTCAAGGTCACCTCTTCAAGCCTGAGAGAGGTAACTGTTTTGTCTCATCCATAAAAACAAACACAGAGAGTCCAGCAAAATGAGGAAAGAAATAAATACTTCCCAAGTTAAAAAAAAAGACAAAACTTTAGGAAAAAATAATGATGCAAAGATAAGATACCTACCTGATAAAGGACTCAGCGTAAGGGTCATAATGATGGTCACTGAAGTCAGGAGTATTCTCCTTTATTATGAAGTATTCTCATTATTCTCAGGAGTATTCTCACTATTATGTGTGAGCACATTAAGGGCTTTGACAAACAAATAGAAAATATAAGAGAGGACCAAACTAAAGTCCCAGAGCTGAACAATGTAAAAACCAAAATAGAAATACACTAGAGGTGTTCAATAGTAGCTGGATCAATCAGAAGAATGGGTCAGTGAGCTGGAAGAAGAATCATTGAACACACACACACAGAGCAGCAAAAATAATTTTGAAAAGGGAAGATGGCTTAAGTGACCTATGGAACCCTTAGGTTTCCATAGGGTTTGCTTGGTGTCAAGCAAAATCACGCAAAATAACCATCAAGCAAAATAACGTTCGCATGAAGAAGAAGAGACAGACAAAGAGCAGGAAATTAATTGAAAGTAAAAAAAAGTCTGAAAACTCTTTTAATCTGGGAAAGGAAACAGACTTTCAGGTCTAGGAACTTTCAGAAAGTTCCAAAAATGATAAACCCAAAGAGACCCATACTAAGACCCATTATAATTAAAATATTAAAAGTTAAAGATAACAAACAAATCTTAAAAACAGCAAGAGAAAAGCACTTTGATGCATATGAGGGAAACCCTATGAGGCTATCAAAGTATCTTTCAGAGGAAACTTTGCAGCCCAGAAGGGAGTATGGAGACATAGTCAGTGTGCTGAAAGGAGAAAGCTTCCAACCAACAATACTTTAACTGGCAAAGTTGTCATTGAGAACTGAAGGACAGAGATTTTTCTAGACAAGCAAATCCAAAGGAGTTTATCTCTGCTAAATTGGTCTTACAAGAGTAGTTAAAGGGGCTTCCTTAACCTAAAAAGAAATAGCACTAATTAATAACAAAAAAGCATACAAAAATAAAATTTACTATTAAAGGTGAATGTATAGTAAAAGTTGTGGTTTAATCACTTATAATGCTAGTATAGAGATTAAATGACAAAAGTAGTAAAATTAACTAAAACTAAAATAATTATTAAAATACATAAAATAAAATATGTAAAATATGACATCAAAGTATAAAATATGGTGGGGAAGCAAAAACTGTATAGCTTTGCAATATATTAAAATTTAAGCTGTTATCAAATTAAAATAGACTGTTATACACATAGAATGTTATATATGAAACTCAGGGTAACAACAAAGCAAAAATTATAGTAGACACACAAAAAATAAGAAAGGAATATAAACATAACACTAAAGAAAGTCATCAAGCCCTGGCTGGCGTAGCTCAGTGGATTGAGCGCGGGCTGGGAACCAAAGTGTCCCAGGTTCAATTCCCAGCCAGGGTACATTCCTGGGTTGCAGGCCATAACCCCCAGCAACCGCACATTGATCTCTCTCTCTCTCTCTCTCTCTTTCTCTCTCCCACTCCTTCCCTTCCCTCCCTAAAAATAAATAAATAAAATATTTTAAAGAAAGTCATCAAACCTGAAAGGAAAAGAGAAAGAGATAAAAAAGGAACAGAGGGAAACTACAAAAATAGCTAGAAAGCAATTAACCTTATGGCAATGAGTACATATGTATCAATAATTACTTTAAATGTAAAGGCATTGCATTCTCTAATCAAAAGACAGAATGGCTGAGTGGATAAATAAAAAAGACTTATCTGTACGGTGTCTATAAGTGACTTACTTCAAAAGTATGGATATGCGCAGACTGAAAGTGAAGATACGGAAAAACATACTCCACACAAACAAAAACAAAAAGAATGTTGAGATAGCTATATGTCTATAGCTACACAGACCAGATGGACTTTAAAGCAAAGGCCACACACAATAAAAGACATATAAGATCATTACATAATAATGAAGGGGTCAATTCTGCAAGAATATATAATGATTGCCAATATACATCGAGCACTAACATCAGAGCACCAACATAATAAATAAAGCAGATATTAAGAAAGCTAAAGGGAAAAGAGTGAAGGGTTTACAAGAACAATTATAAATGACATATGGACAACTACAAGGGCAGGTAGAAATGGGGGAGGGAGGTGGGGAGGGCTGGGTTGCTGGGGAGGGGTGCAGGGAAAAGGCAGAAAACTGTACTTTGAAAAATCAAAAAATTTTAAAAAAGAAATCTAAAGGAAGAAATAGGCATCAATACAATAGTAGCAGGAGATTTTATCACACCATTTACATCAGTGGATAAATTATTCAGGCGGAAAATTGATAAGGAAACACTGTCTTTAAATATATACAGGAGACCAAATGAACCTAACATGTATATGCAGAACATGCTATCCAAAAGAAATAGAATGCCCATTTCTTCTAAGTGTATGGACATCCTACTGTAGATTAATGCTACCCCTTGAAATGGGGCAGTAATAATTAAGACTAGAAACTTCCAGTATTTGGTATTATGTGACAATTCAGCTCTTTTGCATTTTAAAGTGTCAAATGCCCTCATGTTGAATGACACAATGTTTGAAAGTCCTACAAAGATACTTTTCCCCTTAACTGAGTCTTTGCCTCTGAACCAACTGTTCCTGTGGTCTGTGGTCCTGACCCTTCCTCTAACCCCTTATACCCTTTCTCTAATTCTTGCCTCAGCTGGGAGTGCTCATGCAGTTCTCTGGGCCTGTGGACTTTAAGGTATTTGCACTGTCCTCTGGCATCTCCAGGGCCTATGCTGCCTCTGTAGAAACTACCACTGGCCTAAGTTTCTACCATTGTTTTCTTTTTTAGAAGAATCCAGTAGAAAGTCCCTTCTTACTTAGTAGAGCAAAGAAAATAAGAATGTACCTTTTGTGAATCAAAAACACTATCTTTGATGATAAAGCCAAGTTGAGGATTTTTAGCTCAGAATCAGGAAGACTGAGTACGCTTGCACAGTTTAGACCCACATGGAGCCCGTGCTTGCTGGCCTTCGGCCTTAGGGGCACTGAGCTGCTGCAAACAGTTCCGGACTAGGAAACCAAGGTCGAAACAGAGCTGAGCATGCCTGGGGACTCAGTCCTAAATTTACAATGAATTATCATTTCATCTTCTCATTATGTGTACAAAGCAAGGGAACGGAGAGAGCTGGGATATGCCAAGGGGAGAAGTTTTAGCAAAGAAAGTGGGAAATGGGAGAGAAATTCTGTTTTTAAGAATATATGCTGTTCCCAATAAGCTTTGACCATTGAGAAACCCTCTCTGATATCACCAGGTAGCTTTGCATGACAGTAAGCAAGCACCAGTCTCAATAAATAGTAGATATGTAAAATAAAAATAATTATGTTGTACAGGACAGCATATATTGAAAAGGTTCTCAAATAACAATATATGTAATATATACATACACATACATATGTATATGGTATACACACATGTAATATCATAGTGTGTACCAAGGATTGGTACACATTTAAAAGAAGTTTCACAAAAAATCCATTCCTTAATTTAAAAAATATAACCTGGTCATTTTTATTTGTCTCTCTTCCATTTCATTGTTTTCACTTAAATTGAATTCTTAAGCCTAAAAGTGCTTAGATGCATCAGTGAAAATCTCTGGTTGATATGAACATAGATATATATAAGTAACTGTGATCTTAAAATCAACATGAAAGTTTCAGCTGGACACTCTTGTTTTGATACTCCAGCTTTTTATTTTACTTTTAACTTCTAAAATATCTAAATATATATAATATTCAAGTAATAACTGTTCCATATCAAAATTTTACTTTCTTCACTCTGCCATTAGTGAGATCTTTTTCTATTAATAACAATTCAATATCTACATTTTATAGTTTCAATTTAAAGACAAATCATTTACCACAAAATACATATGTTATAAGAATTACATGGACATAAATTGTCCTTATTGAATTTTTTTAATATGTAGTAAAAAATGCATGCTTTCTGTTTTTCTAAGATTTTATTTATTTACTTTGAGAGAGGAGAAGGGAGGGAGAAAGAGAGGGAGAGAAACATCAGCGTATAGTTGTCTCTCGCATGTGCCCTAATAGAGACCTAACCCACAAACCCAGGCATGTGACCTGACTGGGAATTGAACCGGCAATCTATTGGTTGGCAAGCCAGCACTCAATCCACTGACTTATACCAGCCAGGGCCACAATGTTTGCTTTCTTGTCTAGAAGAAATAACAAAAATCAGTGTTGATGATTGTGGCCAAACAAAATACTGCTTTGTTTAAGAACATATTGCAAATTACTATGTTATTCAAATACATTAAATTTTAAAACCCAAGTAATTATATTTTCTTGTCCTTAAAATAATTTATGTATTTTATCTGATGCTAAATCCTGTTATAAATGGCTAAAAATGTATAGTTAAAAACAAAGTAAGGAATAAAATAGCATATGATTCTAATTCCCAACAGATATGCCTTAATAAAATTGGAAGTTATTTATAGACAACAAATAAATAACTGTAAAACAAACTCTATTGAAATTATTTAAATAGAGAGCATAAAATTCTGCAGTTGAGAGATAGAAAAGTGATAACAAAGTTTAGATGAAAAATAAATAACCAAAAAATGTGATTTAGTTATTATCATGAATATAATTTGTAACAGTCTGACAAGTGCAATCTTGATAAGTATATAGACAAGGCTTGAAAATATTGACCATACATTTCTCTACAGCAGTTGCAATAGTGAGTACATATTTTTTGCTTAGATATTTTAATTTATGAAGACAGGCATGTTTCTTTCAATTTAAAAGCTAACCTTTTACAAATGGACTGACAGTTCAAGTTAATTTATAATCTTTTTTTAATGATGTTATCACAGTGATATATGAGCTGCAAGGTAAATTTTGTGAAATTGAATCTGTACAGAAAGAAATGATTTAAGTTTTCAGTTTGTACTTTTAAGTGAGTGTGGTAACACAGGGTATATATATACATACATACACATGTATATAAATATAAAATCTTCAGCCTTTCATTCTCCTTCCGAGCCTCGATTTCCTCATTTATCAAAATGAATGATAACCAATTTGATTAAATAACATATTTTAATGTAACAATTATCCAATGTTTCCAAACAATGGAACACAATAATTAATTGTATTTTTTAAACCTGAGCAAAGCAATAATTTTCACCCTGCTGATTATGACCTGTTTGTACTTTATTTGATATATTGTCCCCAGGATCCACTCAAGATCTCTCTCAAATAAAGTCAGACACACAGTTTCCATCCACCTACGAGGCAGTGCTCAGGGGAAAGGGAAGGTGAGGTCAGCTCCGCATGCTCTCCTCTTGTAATCCTGAAAAGAGCAGAAGTCTATCAGGGGAAATGCGATCGAAGAGATGGATGTAAGAGCACTTGACTTGCGGGAGAAGCCGCAGAGCATGTGATTCTGGAGAAAATCTGAGTAAATATTGCTGTCTATCAGACAAGCAAGTCCTGAGAGGCGGCATGTGAATGATAAGGCTTAGTTCTTCCGTTACCCAAAACAGCTGTAGCAGAACAATGAGGAGATGTTCATTTTCCTCGAGTGAATCACTTCATATCTACCTCTCTTATACTTAGAAAAGTTGATGATTCTTCTGGTTTATTATTACCCTTCATGTACTATCAATAGGTCATTGACAAGTTTGGAACTATTAGCATTAAAATGGGTAAACACAGAAATAAAGACTTTTTGTCAAAGTAGACCAAAGTACGTGCAATCCTATTTGAGGATTGCCATGTGGTAAGGGCAGAAAGAGTTACAAAGTGCATATATGTCATGCCTCTGGAAACATGCTGTATATCAGTTGAGATATTGTGGCAAGCCGTGACAAACCTGTGGACTTGGGGTGGTGAACACACAGTACAGTGTAAATACAGGTGACAAGTTGTACAATTGTGTACCTGAAACCTGTATAGTTTTGTTATACAGTGTGATCTCAATAAATTAAAAATAAGGAAAAAAGAATGACAATGCAATATAAAATAGCAACATGGAACATTTAATGGGATCATCACCCATGATGGCTGAATATCAATAGATGTTTAAGATCCATGTTAAATAGTAAAATAGTTTTGTTAGCATATATTTTTGTATCCCCTTCTGAAAATTGAAGGGAAAAATGCTTCTCAGGCATAGTAAATAAAGACGTTATCTTCAATGTTGTCCTATTTATGCCAAAAGTTTTGTGGAGAGATATAGTACTCATGGATCTATGAAAAAACTCATGGAAATACAACATTGATATCTCTACTGTGATAATAAATGACAAATACTTAGTTATTAGACTCATGTTAAGGTGCATAAAAATACCTAAAATTATAGAAAATGTAGAATAATTAAACCAATAAATAATAAAATTTTAAATGGAATTCCTATCTCAATAACAATATTGCTTCCAACTTTTACAGAGAAAATAATTTTTCTTTGAGAAAAATAACTTCAAAATATACAATAAAATAATTCATGCCCAATAAGTTTATGTATTAATGTTTCCCCTTTTATATGTGCAAGTTTTGGTGTTATTTTTAAACAATTAAAAACTTAAAATTTTAAGGAGCTGGAGATTTCCTAATTGTTTATATTATTTCAAGATGCATTAATCAAAATATGATGGCTCATTTTGGTTTACCATTTGACTACTGTCAAATATAATGTCTAAAATTTTGTGCTTTAAAAGTATTTAAATGACCTCAGCTGCTGCACACACACACACACACACACGTATTTTTGCTTTGTAACATCTAAATATTATTCTCTCTTGAGTTCTGTGCAATGTAGTGTTCCCACTTTGAATGTGTCTCTTGACTTCAACTAGATAGCTTCTTACTAATGACAGGCAGTGCACTTACTCCCTAAGGCTGAAAGGTGCGTGTGCATTTTGACGGATAGGCAAAACTCTAGTTTTATCTACTTTCCTCAAAACCAGGAAATCCTACCTAATACCCATGAGGCACTGTCCATTATTCCTCAGAAGTGGACACGAAGATTAAGGCTGATGCCTCTATTATTGGTAAGGCCCAGCAACAAATTGTCTTTGATAAGTATCTGCTAGAAATTCAGTATCTCTGATTTTAATATTCTAAGAGGAGTTTAGATTTTCAAGTAGCCGAAGCTAAATTCCTATGAGATACTGCTTATTTCAACTTATGAAATGGAATAGATAAACTTTTAAAAAATTTAACTGATAGCAGGGTTTTTATTAAAAATCTAGGGAAGACAGTGCCAAATTTTTTGAAAGAAAATATTTTAGAACAATTAAAGATAATAGCATTTATATATTAATAATAAGATATTTAAATAATATTTGCAATTATTAACTACTGTATTTAAAATATATTTCATCATTTTAATAAGCAAATGTGTATTTTTTTAATGATGCAGTACCTTCATGAGAAAAGTAAGAAAAACACAGAAAGGGTAATTTCACCATCTATATACTCTGTAAGAAGATTAATATGTATAGCTTGTTGGTGAAAGAACTCGATTACCTAAAGATTTATGTGGCACAGAGCAATATAAGAGGGTCTCTGTGGACCCACAAGTGATGATACTGACATAAATCTAGATTCTGACATCCTAGTGGGTCTTTTAACAATATTCCTGGTAAGTTTTAAGTCAGAAAATTTAACAAGACAAACTCTATACTTAAGCAATTTGAAACCCACAGTAATACTTTATTCTTATGGATTATTTTATGACAATGATAGTATGAAAATAAATCTAGACAATATTTGCTGTGAAAAACATATAAAGCCTTTTTGAAGCTCAGTTGTAGCTTTCTCATAAATCTCTCTTTAAACCACTACACTAACTGTCTTAAATTAATTTGTTTTAAAAATGAAATTCTAACTTGTTTTAATTTTCAATAAACCAATGGTGTTTTTGAGGATCCCAAGTGCAACTGAGCTAAATGTCTGGAATTTCTGAGAAACAAAAATGATAAAAACATTCTTGAACATTTGGGTAAAATGACCATTCTATCTTTGATTTAAATACTCAGAGTTTGATATCATCATTTTGAAATAAAATACAATTCTTTAGGGTATCCTTATTTTGTATATTCAAAAATTTTACATTAGTTGCAGATGTAGGCCATCACAAAACTTGAAAACCTCTGTTTGAAAAGTAATGGATAAAAGTACGACTATCCTGCTGCCTCGGCTGCTTATACACCAGCTGTCATAGGAGCAGTTCAGCCACATCGGGCTTCTCATATACTTCGAGAGTTTAACACACAAAAATATTTTTACAGAGCCCCATTCGGTAGGCACAACTTCTGCATCAAATGACTGCAATGTTTACAGTGTCTAATGTATAAGAAACACAGTGAAGTTTAAATGACATTTTCACAATCATTGGTTTAATGAATTGTTTAGGTGGAAGGTCCACTTAGAACCTCACACATCAAATCCAATCTCTGTGCCTGAAACAACAGAGTACTTGCCTAGAGTCCCAAGAGCTAACACCCAGTTTTAACTCATGGAAGAAAGCTGTATGTTGGAAATGTGACCAGCTCCATAGTGCCGAGTATAAGTCGTAATCCTTGGCCCCACTATCCGTGATCATCTCCGTTATGTTTCTATCCTGACATTCAAGAAGAGATGGGATTAAAGTCACTTGAGAAATGCAGGCATTGATATTTTAGAGTCACATGAGGCAATGCAAACATTTAGAACACGTCATTAATTTAATACTATACCACACTGTTACTAAAGTAATAACTAATGTACTTTGAACAAATCATGTAAACATTGCCTGTCACATACGATAGAGTTCATTTAGAAATTTTATTTTAATGTCTGACAGTGTGGCTATATTGATCCTGTATCATCTGTCTCCAAATATTTTAGGAAATATTAAAACACATTGAAAAGCAATGAAGTGAAATATTTTATCTGTTTAGAGAAAAATAGTTAAAAACACACCACTGTGGAATATAAACCTCAAAAAACAAATAATCAGATTCTCTGAGTGTCTATGGTTTAGACGGGGAGAAAGGAGGTGCCTGACCAGATTAATTAGCATTTCAGGTCACTACCTGCAATTCAAAAAACTGCTGTCTGCGTGCTTAGTCAGCCATGCAGAGAAATGTAAAAAGTTAAGGATTAAACTCTTTCAAATTAATTTTGTCAACTTCTATTTCCGGGTTTCTCTTGTGGTTGAAAACATGCACTGTTTAATACAGCCGTATAATGTTTTAAATGTTATTATTTAGAAAGGAATATTTTATTGATTATAAATGTATACTTTATATTAAACATTTTGAAAATTGAATATCTTGCAATCAATTGGAATTCATTATATCATAGACTGATTTTCAGCTTTTTCTCTTTTAGTGCTACATGAAATATTATTGTCTTATAATTTGTGACATTATATATAATTTTTAATTATTATCATTTTTATTATTTTATATATACATATTTTAAAAGAATGTATTATATACATAATGCACATGCTTGGGAAAACAAATAATCATCTATAAATTCTACCTTTGGGAAATATCCATCTAGAGAAGAATGTTGACAAGCAAGGAGACAATGTTTTGTGATAACTATGCCCATAAGAACCAGATATAAAATCAATGAAGTTCATGTACTTCATATTTACTATGCTCTGGCATAAAGCAATGCCAGAGTTCTGGAGGATAGTTTGTATGAGGGTACTATTAATGTGTGAGCACATGCAGAAAACATTGCATGAATATTAACACAAAAATTCCTAATAATTTAAACAGTATGCTAGGTTCATGAAGCAATTCAGTGCAATGGAAATATAAAATATCAGTAATATAATGATTGAATGAGGATCATTATGATGAGACATACACATTCACTTTTTGGAGATATTGAAGAGTTTTGACTCTTGGCATGCATGATTCCAAAGCACTGACTCTTGCCAATGTTCAGGGAAAATTTATTTTGGTTTCTTTCTGACCTATTTTCCATATTCAATAACCTGTTCCCCATTTCCAGTGCCCTTGCCATACAGATTTATTTACTGAATTATAAATGTTCAATTTAAGTGGTTTCAGGGCAATGCCTCCATTTTATTGCTTTTGCTGTAAGTGTGCTAGTTGCTTATTTTTACCATAATTATATTTATATTTATCAATTTTATTGTACATTGGATTCACAGTAAAGATTCAAAAACCTTGATTTGTATGCTATACAGAAACCATTATATCGTACCAGTTCAGATCTGACTCAGTATCAATGTCTTTAATTTGTCAACTATTCAATCAAGTCTGACAATACCTGTTTTAAATCATGTTTGGCATGTTTTATATTTTCTTTCTTAAATTAAAACCTATTCATTTACTACTTTGTCTTATTTTCATTACTTAAAAAGGATAGATTATTTGATTATGAGTAAAAATCTTGAACATTAGAATTTGTTACAGTGTTTTATCACTGTAATATTTTCTGTAAAAAATATTAATATTTTTCTATTTTTTTAGAATAATAGTTACAAAAAGCCAAAATAGATAGATACACTGTAATATCAGTCATGTTCTATTCATTTCATTGAAATAGCAAATATCTCCAAATCATTAAATTCAACAGACCAGTGCTTGGCAAACTTTCTCTTAAAGAACCAGATATAAAATCTATGAAGTTCATGTAACTTATATTTTCTACCACACCTAGTCAGCTTGCATCTGTGTCTCAAAATCAGCCATAGATCACACAGAAACAAATAGATATAATTTTATTTACAAAATCAGATGTAGTCCAATGGGCCATAATCTTTCTACATTTGAAATAAATAATTATTACTTATCTTAGTTGATCTTTATTATTGAATTACTGAAAATCAAATGGTGTTTTGACTGTTCATTTCTTCATAAGGCTCATTTATTTTTGTGCATTAGTACCATTACTTAAATAAGTTATTGTTGTTTGTTTTTACTAGACACATTTAGTCTGCTCTTTGAAAGATACACAATTTTAGTTGTATTTTGTGGTCATAATTATGAAATCTACAACTCTTGCCAGATTTTTATTCCTTCATGTGTACTTTTTGTTATATAATCTCACAAGAACTTTAAGTTTAATAATATTCCACCTTAACTCAACAATTATTTTACACTAGATTGTCAAAATTATAAATTGTCATGATCATTCCATTCTCTTACCTAAATTAGGAAACAATTTTTGCTAGATCTTTTTTTTTCCTTGAAATACTGCATTTAAGCAATGACAAAATCTTTTTAATCCTAAATAATTCATGCCTGCCATGTATAATTCAAATGTTTCTGTTCACCTCATCATTTCTTTGCTGAAAGTAGGCAATCATTCTTAACTCTATCACCATCTCCCTTAGTATCATCCACTCTGCTATCCACATACATAGTCAGATCATTCATTTTAATAGTCTTTTTAAAAAATTCTATGCATATTTTTTCAATTTTATTTATTTTATTTTTAGAGAGGGTAAAGGAGGGAGAAAGAGAGGGAGAAAAACATCAATGTGTGGTTCCTCTCACATACCCCCTACTGGGATTCTCTCCCTCAACCAGGCATGTGCCCTGGTTGGAAATCAAACCTGCCAGCCTTTGGTTTGCAAGCTGGCATTCAATCCACTGAGTAGTACCAGCCAAGACAGAAGAATCTATTTTTTAAAGGAAATATGCTGTTTTTGAAATGGGAATTAGGACCTCAAAACTACATCTGCCAAGAGCACAGTTTTCAATTAACTAATTAACAAATAAGGAAAAATGCAGATGCTGTTAAAATAATTGAATTTAAGTCTCTAGTACCTACACTGCTTTTGTTTCATGTTGGTTTAGGTTTATTGCTCATAGATAGAGTATATTATTTGGGGAATACATTTATGACTGCCTTAGAATGATAGGAATTTAATTTGCAGTATAAAATACATTGTATCAGTAATAATTTCTAATGGTTATATTTTCCTCATTAAAGAATGCATTTAATAACATTGTTTTTCAAATAGATATGTTAATTTCTTTATGATTTTAGTATTTATATATGTGAAATAAGGTCACAAGATTTTTAATTAAAAGTCTTATTATACAAACAAAATTACAATGATGATTACTTCAGGTTTTATTGCCATAAAATATATAATATTTTGTTTAAAATCCCCATCAAAATCTCAATGACATTTTTTAAAGATTTTATTTATTTATTTTTAGAGAAAAGGGGAGGAAAGGAGAAGGAGAGTGAGAGAAACATCAGTGTGTGGTTGCCGCTCACACACCCCCTACTGGGGACCTGGCCTGCAACCCAGGCATGTGCCCTGACTGGGAATTGAACTGACAGCCCTTTGAGCCACACCAGCCAGGGCCCAATGACATTTTTTAAAGAAATAGAACAAAAAATCATCAAATTTGCATGGAACCCAAAACACTGCAAATAGTCAAAACAGCTCTGAGAAAAAAGAATGAAGTGGAGGCTTCACACTGCTTGGCTTTATTTTTTCATTTTTAAATTTTTATTGTATTTTTCTATTACGATTTAGTCCCCTTACACCACCCTCCCCTCTGCAATCACCACATTGGTATTTATGTCCATGTGTCCTTTTTCCTTTTTTCTCAAAGCCTTGACCCCCTAACTTGCCCCTACTTTAGCTGTCATCTGGGTCTGTACAAGTTAGTCTCTATTTTCCTTGTTAGTTCAGTTTGTTCATTAGATACCACATCTGAGTGAAATGGTATGATATTTGTCTTCCTCTGACTGACCTATTTCACTTAACATAATGTTCTCCAGGTCCATTCATACTGTTGCGAAAGGGTAAAATTTTCTTCTTTTTCTATAACTGAGTCATCTTCCATTGTGTAATTGGCCTATAGTTTTTATCCAGGCAAGGGAAACAAAAGAACAAATAAATGAATGGGACTACGGCCCTGACTTTAAATTATATGACAAAACGACAATAATCAAAAGATAGTATTGGCAGAAGAGCAGACACACAGACCAATAGAACAGAATCGAGAGCTCAGAAGTCAACCCACATGAATATTGTTAAATAATTTGTGACAATGGAGCCACATCACACAATGAAGAAAAGAAAGCCTTTTCAATACAGGGTGCTGGGAAAACTGGAAAGCAACATGCAAAACAATGAAACTAGACTTCTCTTTGGCCCACATACAAAAATTGATGCAAAATGGATGGAAGACCTAACTATAAGACTTGAAAAAATAAATTACACAGAAGAAAACATAGGTATTAAAATTACGGAGCCTGGTTGTAGAGAACATTGCATGATTTGAACCCAAAGGCAAGGGAAGTAAAGGCACAAGTAAATGAATGAGACTATATCAAACTAAAAAACTTCTGCACAGCAAACAAACAAATAAACAAAATGAAACAAATGCTAAGAACAAAACAAAAAGGAAACCAACTGATTGGGAGGAGCTATTTGCAAACAAAGCTTTAACTAGAGTTTAATATCCAAAATATATGCAGATCTTATACAACTCAACATCAAAAAACAAAAAATTCAATTAAACATAGAAAAAGAAACTGATTAGGCATTCTCCCAAGAAGACATACAAATGGACAACAAATATATGAAAATATACTCAATTTCATTAACTACTAGGAAATGCAAATCATGCAAATTAAAACTACAATGAGATATCACCTCATACTATTAGAATGGATATCAACAAGACAAGTAATAACAGGCGTTGGTGAGGTTGCAGAGATAAAGGAACCCTCATTCATTGCAGTTGGGAATGCAAGCTAGTAAAGCTACAATGGGAAACAGTATGGCAGTTCCTCAGATAATTTTGAATATGGCAAGGTCTGTCCAGAAAAAGTCCATCCAGAGTTAATACAACAACAATGGTTTGTGCAACAACAATGTAACTAGGCAACCAAGGAGAGTGGACTGGAATGCCCATGCGTGAATAATGCCAGTTTTACTATACTAGTCAGTAGGGGCAGTAGACCCCATTGAGTGAGCATGTGTACTGTGTGGCCATCACATTCAAAATGACTGACTAGAGCAATGAGTCTGCATCAAATTTTGTGATAAGCTTGAATAGTCTTCTGCAGAAACTATTCAGATAATTCAGAAGCCTTTGGGGAATGATGGAATGAGTGCAGTGCAAATAAAAGTATGGCAAAGATGCTTCAAAGGTGATCAAGAATCTGTTGAAAGTGTCTCATGTTCTGGAAGGCCTGCAACAAGAACACCTGAGAATGCTGAATATGTACCAGCGACAATCAACACAGATCAGCAACTAACAATGCAGGAAAGAGAAGCTGATTGAGGAATTCCAAAAACTACTGAGTCTGAGAATTTGATGCAGGATGTTGGTTTGAAATGTGTGAAGAAAAATTCATTCTGCAACCTCTGCTTCCAAAGAGGAGGAACATCCTGCTGCATTTAGGAGAACTGTGTGTGGTCCCAGGTAACTACTTTGGGGGTGATTGGGGCATCATTGTCTTATGTAGAACGTTTCTTATATCTTGCATCTTTTTCAATAAATGTCTCCATTTTTCATATCACATGGCTGAATACTTCCTGGACAGATCTCATATACCCAGCCATCCTTCTGCTAGGTATCTACCCAAAAAACTTGAAAACATTTATGCACAAAGATATATGGCCCCATGTCCATTGCCACACTATTCATAAGGGCCAAGATATATAAAAAAAGTGCCCATCTATAGATGAATGGATAAAATATATATATGGAATACTACTCAGCCATAAGAAAGATAAAATACTGCCATTTGTGACAAATGAATGGATCCTGAGAATATCACACTAAGGGAAACAAGTCAAGCAGAAAAAGTTTAGAACCATATGATTTCATTCGTATGTGAGAGATATAAAACTAAAAAAAAACAACAACAAATGAACAAACAATTAAAAAGAAACTGAAACTTATAGGCCCAGACAACAGCATAGTGATTACCACAGGGAAAGGATGTGGGGAGGTAGTTAAGGGTAAACAGGGTTTAACATATGATGATGGAAGATTGTTACAGGGAATGTAGAGGATATTCCCCATAATCCTAGCTTGGGGTAGGAGGAAGTGAAACAGGGCAATTGAAAGTTACTGTGCATAATTATGGCAACTTGGCTAGCTTCCTAATCATGCTATATAGCTGTGCATTGCATGCTCAGAGCCAGGGAGATGGACGTAACTTTAACCTGTAATGTAGCTGGGAGGCAATTCCATGATTACAGCCCATGTGAGAGCTTGGAAATGGTTACCTCTGTGTCACCAGGTGATGCCTGCTGGGACTAAAAATGGCAGTGGAGATAGGCACAAGGTACAGGAAAGGGCAGATATAGCCAATTGTGGAAGGAGTTGTAAACAGGGTTATGGAAGAGGAGCAAGGTGAGGATTTAAATTCAAGGGTGGCAGCCATTCTGGTTCTCTTGGCCATGCTGTTTGAAAGGGTGCAGAAGGAGGGAACAATGAGAAGGGAGAAGTAAGCAAGCAGCTATACAGTTTATAGTGAGAAAGGAAGACATGAAACCTGGGTTAATAAGAGAGAAGATGCTGCCATTGTAATTGCGCCTACTGTAGTTGACTCCAGAGCTGCAAAGGACTTCCTTGAAAGATCCTGATCTGCTGCGCCTGGATTTTACCTGGACTTTAAGACCTGTGCCTTTTCTGAGTTCCACAATGATCCAGAGTAACACAAAACATGATTTTGTGGACCATTAAATGGAGGCTGATGAATACGTATCCCAGATCCTGAAGGAGATAGCTGCTGCATGAGGATGGTGACTTTGGCACCTTCCAGATGAACTGGAGAACTATTTGAACAGCTTGCTTAAGAACATGGGAAAGTTTCAGGGATATTTCTGACTCATAGCCTAGTGGGGAGCATTGGAAGTGCTGGGTCTCATGGAAAAACAGAGTTCAGAGCATGAATGCTCTAGGCTCCCCCAGGTTTGGAATATTGTAAATAAATATCTGCTTCTTCCAGCATTGATTGTTGGGTCTTGTACTGAGGCAACACGTGGCCAGGCCCTGGTCTGCTTGCTTACAGTTTTGGTGAGCCCATTAATGAGATGACTTGACTTAGGGTGGTAGATACACTATGCAATATATAGATCATATATTATAGAAGTATGCACTTGAAACCTATATGATGTTATTAATCCATCACATCCTAATAATAATTTTAAATATGGAAAATTAAATACAAAGCATTACAAATACTGTAAACTTTCCAGCTTCCCCCCCCCCCAAAGAATGTATAGTGGTGGATGTTAAGAAAGATGACATTCAACTAAAATTCCTAAGAACAATTTAAGTTCCAATCATATCTATTCCTTAAGGAATCAATTTTGTTAAAAATCTTCTATAAGGTTGATAAATCCAAGCTCTTCTTTTGTCTGTGTTGACTGGGCCCTCAGGTACACTGCCAAATGGAAGTAATCATAATACCTCATTTCTGATTTTTAATGGAATACTCTAAACCATTCTTTAAGTTTTATTGTAGGTTTTGAAAATTTTTCTTTATCAAAACAAATTGTTTATCTCTATTCCCAGTTTGCTGTGGGTATATATAATAAACAGGTGTTGAAATTTACTGATTATTTTATCCTTACATTTTGATTATATTTTTTTCTTTTAGTTAGTATGGTGAATTAAATTTATAATTATTCAAAATACATTTGGAAAAAACCTGGTTTAGAATAAAACATTTATTTTTACTTTGTGGTAGAAAATGCTTATCTTTTTAGATATGTATATTTGTATATATTAAACTTGATCAAATATTTTATCAGTTAAAATTTAGATTGGCTTAACCAATCTATTTATAGGAAGATTTGTTAATGTTTATCAGATACCAACTTGTGTGCTTCCTACAGATATTTTTGTTTCCAACAATGTTTCTTACTCGGTTCATCTTCCACACACGTAGATTTGTGTGTCTGCACTTGAATGTGGCAGATGTGCCTGGTTGTGGGTGTGGGATCTCTCTTGCTGTGGGCCAAATGAGGAGCCTAATGACTCACTTTTGAAAATAGTTATTTATAGGAATGCTGTTTAATTTTTAAACAATTAATACATTTTTTAGAATTTCACTTTTGCCCTGGCTGGCGTAGCTCAGTGGATTGAGCGCAGGCTGCGAACCAAAGTGTCACAGGTTCGATTCCCAGTCAGGGCATATGCCTGGGTTGCAGACCACGGCCCCCAGCAACTGCACATTGATGTTTCTCTCTCTCTCTTCCTCCCTCCCTTCCCTCTCTAAAAATGAATAAATAAAATCTTAAAAAAAAGAAAGAAAAAATCTAGCTTATGAAATAAACATAATCTAAATCATTAAAAAAAAGAATTTCACTTTTGTTACTGATCTCTAATTTTATTCTGGTGTGGTCTGAGAACATTCTCCATATAGTTTCATCCATTTTAAATTTACAGAATTATTTTATGGCTGTACTTGCCTACTTTGTTGTTTTATTCAACTTCCTATGTACATTTGGAAAAATCAGTGGTTATTGATTTATTTCAATATTTTAGGCAGAAAAATCTCCTAGAGGAAGCAATATTTTAATTTGACAAATTTGACTTCTTTGTGTAAGATTTTTCTCACATGGGAAATTTTGAAAATAAGAAAGATATTTGGAAGAGGTTTATTATTAAATCAGATCATAAAATAAGAAGAATAAAAATAAGATTACAAATATGTATTCTTATTTTTATAAGAAAAATATATATACCTATATTATATAAGTAGTTGTTGTGGGACTGGAAATAAATTAAAATAAATGTGGCTTCATGTTAAAGAAAAATAACCTTTACTTAACTTTAATATTTACCATGAATTTAAGATTTTAGAGAGATTTGTGTTGCATATGAGAAAAGAGTTATTTGGGAAAAAGGGAACATTTAGCCAAGGAAAAAAATATTAAACTAATAAAGCATTTTGTGTCTCTAAAAATTGATTAGCCTTCTCATACTTCTAACTTACTCTACCATATTTTGTATTTAATAACACTAATAGTCAACAGTATATAGAAGGAGCTAATCTCCTTAAGTTCTCTTTCATTCCCATAACTGTGTAATAATATACCCTAATGATTAATAATTATTGAATTAATTTGTTTTTTAATTCTTTATTATAGATTTTATAAGGTAAATCCTAATCCATCACCATGACTCCTTACCACATACACTTTATCCTCATCAATATACATTTTATAATCTGAACACAACCTAGTGTTGGTATTATGCTTATATTATTTTTATTGCTAAAAATGTTCTTCTGCCCGTCTTCATCTGAAAACATTTCTACCTATTTCATAGGTCAAATTCAAATATTGCTTCCTCATGTAGACATCCCTGCTATCTTTTCAGTTAGTTACCTGGACTCTCGTCTCTGTAAATAGCTCTACAATACTTCTTACTTTGTTATAGAATAAAACAATTCTACAAATGTGCTTTTTTTACCTTATATTTTACCTCCTTCCAAGCAGAAAGATGCTTTTCTTCATTTTTATATTTGTGAATTCTATTTCACAGTGTTATTATGGAATTAGGTATAAGATAACTAAAAATGTGCATAAACCAAAATTAGGTAAACTTTGTTGCTGCACAAACCACCCATATGTCCCAGCAGCCACATGTATTGGGTCAGCAAGGGCACTCTGCTCTCACTTTTTGTCACTGATGAAGACTTCATCTCCAAGACTATTCAAACCTTTGAATAGGTTTTCAAATTGCTGAGGCAAGGAAAATATGGGCTGGCTCTTGAAACCCATTTGTCATGGCATTGATGTATAGCAATTAATGAGCTAGATCTGATTGCAGAGGTTACGTACTGAAATTTCTTATCATTTCTGTTGTATATCATTAGTATACATAGCTATACATTGAAGCCTACTGTTTAGGAAGGGTATAGTAAGATTTGGAGAAAACAAAAAATAAATAAGGTAGCAAATAAAACATGATTGTTGGCAATAAGTAAAACAGTAATTACTCTGATAATCCCAAATAAAAACCTAACATTATATTTCTATGGGTAAAAACAGTCTACTTCTAAAAAATTCAAATGACTAAAGTTTATTGAAAAGCTATGCCAGATGAGATGCAAAACCTCAAAACATTTTTTCCTGTGGTACAATATTAAAACAATTTAGCAGTGATTCTCTAAAACTGAGGTCAGGTTTTAACACCTGATCTGTTGGTAACAGAGTGACAGCAAAGGATTGGGAGAAGAAGCAAGCCAAGAGAACACTTTAGTTAAAATAAGTACCTTTCAACAAGAACAATTATAAATATACCAATACTTTACAGTTAAGTTTAGTATCAAGCTTTAATTTTTGTATAGAGTAGCACATGGTAGTCCTTGTAAGAAAATATAGTAGCAAGCCCATGGGGCAATATGCAATGGATTTTTATATGCAATCCTTTGAACATTTCCCCAGCAGGACACCTAACCCTAGCGACTCCATTCCTTGGATGTAACTATATGCTCCTAGTGTACTAATATTCAGTGGAGTTTTGAAGAACTTGGATCTCAAAAATATAATATATTCTTTTATTTAATCTTACTTAAGCATCATGAATCAGACAGTGAATGCTGCAATACAGAACTTCTAAACTCAAATCTAGGTTTTACTTTTTTTTATTTTATCCTTTAAATAACTTTATTGCAGAGTCAATTCATTTTATAGCAGTATTTTTCATCAAATTTTAATTATCTTATTTTTTAATTGTCAGAGAATATATATCTTTTATTTTTTAATTTACATTATTTTATTGTTGTTCAATTACAGTTGTCTGCATTTTCTCCCCACTGTCCCCTCCTCCCTCCCCTCTGGCTATTGTTAGACTGTTCTTAATTTCAATGACTCTGATTATATTTTGTTTGCTTTTTTCTTTTGTTGATTATGTTCCAGTTAAAGGTGAGATCATGTGGTATTTGTCCCTCACCACCTGGCTTATTTCACTTAGCATGATGCTCTCCAGTTCCATCCATGCTGTTTCAAGAGGTATAAGCTCCTTCTTTCTCTCTGCTGCATAGAATTCCATTATGTAAATGTATGCAGACTGGTGCAGCCACTGTGGAAAATGGTATGGAATTTCCTCAGAAAACTAAAAATGAAACTGCCTTATGACCCAACAGTTCTGCTGCTGGGATTATACCCTAAGAGCCCTGAAATGCCAATCCAAAAGAACCTATGCACCCCAATGTGCATAGCAGCACAATTTACGATAGACAAGTGATGGAAACAAGCTAGGTTCCCAACAGCAAATGAGTGAATCAAAAAACTATAATTCTCTTATTTGTAAAGCTAACTTAATAAATAGGAAATATAGTGAATAAAATATAGGAAAGACATTTACTAACAACAGTGAGTATAGGCTCACACAATGTGGAGCTTCATTTGTTCCAAGGTTTGCAGATGGAAAACCTGGAGATCCAGGATAAATTCCACTTGAAGGTGAGTAGGCTGGAAACTCAGGCAGAGCTAATGTGTCAGAATTATAAAGCAGGAAAAAAATAATCTCAGCGGAAGGGAGTCAGGCATAAACATTTCCCTCTTCCTGGTAGAAAGGTAAGCATTTTCGTTTTGTTTAGACCTTCAACTGATAGATGAGGCCCACTCTCATTTGGAAGGGTGACCGGCATTACTCAGTCTCATTCAAATGCTAATCTCATCCAAAACACCCTCACAGACACATTCAGACTAATGTCCCACCAACACCTTGGTACTCTGTGGCCCAGCCAAGTTAACAAATGAAGTTAAGCATCACAATTAGGCAGTAATAAATTTAAAACATGCATATTACCATATATGAATGCTTTCTTTTTGATTACAGAATAATACATAAACTTTAAAATATGAAATCATAGAGAAGAGCATAAAATAAATTTTACATTAATCAATTGAAATATTGTAACAGGGTGCAGCCAAGAAGGGAGTCCCAAATAGGGATTTGAAATGGGGCCCAGAACTCAAGATGTTCAGGAAATATTAGGATGTCCTCACCCCTTTCCCCACAGGTGTGGGTTGGGGGAAGGGACACATGGAGCAGGGCCATTGAGAACTGTTTTGCATAGCAACAGCTTTGCAGTTAAACTCTGGTGTGGTCATTTAACATATCTATAACCTTTAACTGGTTACATGGATATGTTAAATAGCTGTGGCCATGCTCTGAGCCAGGGGAATGGAAGTAACTTTACCCCAAGATGTAACTAACTGGGAGGCAGGTCCCCCGAGTTATAGCGCCTGCTTGGGAGCTTGGAGATGATTGGCTACATGACATGGTGCCACACCTGCCCAGACTCATGATGGCAGCCCAGTAAAGCTGGAAGGATATGAGAGTGCTGGCAGGTGTAACTGATTGTAGGAGGAGTCGGAAATGGGGCTGCAGAGGAGGATTGGCGCGGGGATTTAAACCCAGACATGGGAACCCTGTGAGGGAGAATCACGCAGCCTTGGCAGAATGGAGACTCCCACGGCCATTGTGCAGAGAAGACCACGCGGCTGGGGCAGTGGAGAGAGAACCACGCTGTTTTGGCTGAGTGGGGACTCCCATGGCCCTGGGAGAACCACAAGGCTTTGCCAGGGTGGGGACTCCCTTGGCCCTGGGAGAGAGAACCTTGCTGCTTTGCCAGAGTGGGGACTCCTGTAGCTTTAGAAGGGGGAACCACCACCAGGCTTTAGCAGAGATCCTGGTGACACAGCTGGTGGTGCCGGGAACCGAGGGAGACCTACCAGCTGAGACGAATTACCGAGAAGAACTGGGGGCTGCCTGAGCCACTGACTTCTATTTCTTTTCCTGAGATACAGTACCCCAGACTGGGCAAAGTGGGGAAGGAAGGACTGTGTGTATTTGTGAGTGTTTTAAGGGACTTTGGGATTTTGATGAAGACATTAGGTCACTACTTTAAGTCTGTATAGTATTAAATAAACATTTCCTTTCCTTTTCACAAATCTCTGGCATTGAGAGACATCTTTCCTATAGACGGCGGACATAACGGACCTGGGGGTTCCTTTCAGTAATAGTATATCATCCCAGGCCCCCTTTGTTGTTCTGTAACAATATTGTATATAAGGAAAAGATACATACTATACATATTGTGGCTAACATGAGCAAAGAAAGGATTTTTTTAAAAGAATGCTTGGATTTGATGAGAATTTAAAGCATAATCGAGAAAGCAGTCCTAAGAAAAGGGTGGGCACTAGAACAAGTTCAATATCCACACCAAGAAGCAGCAGGTGATAGATGAACCTTCTGGTTTATACCCCGCTGTTTTCATGCTATAGAGAAGAATGGATCCCCACCTAAAATTTGTCTCAAGTATCAAAAACCAAGCCATAAAGGTACGAAAAGTTTTACTGGTTTACACACAAACCATGAAGGTATGAAAAGTTTTATTACTCACATAATGTGGTCTCTGAGAATAGCAGGGCAAACCTCCTAAACTAGTCTTAAAATGGACTAGGTGTGCAAGGATGGGAGACAGGCTTGATGTTTTTACAGAGTTTCGTGGGTGAAACTGGACTGAGGTTCCTATGCCAAGGAAGCGGAATGTGTAGTCTGGAACCATCACCTGTGTACAAGCAGAGAGGACCTAGGCTTTCCTATCAGCATGTCTGGAAGGGAGGCAAAATGGAAGTGGGGGAGATGAGGCTTAAAGGCTGTCAGCAGTCAAGTATCAAAAAATTGTTTTCAACTCATTATATACTGTATCTCATCAAATTGCATGTGTATACTCTTGGTACAATGTTCTTCAAAGAGATGAGATTACTGTGCTTGTCACTGACATGTTTTGCTATTGCACCATCGTCCTGTGGATATGATCTGTATTCACTGATTTGTTTAATAGATATCTGGGTGACTATCAGATGCAACAACATGCTCTAGAGTAGACCCTGATTCTCAGAGTGGGGTCCAGAGTCTGAACAAATAAAAGGGAACACCAAGAAGGTTGGTGCTGAGAAAATATACAGCAATAAAGTCCCTGTTATGTATAATTTCCTGCATGGACCCCTTCTGTGTAAACACTGAGTCTCTTAATATGTCTTGTGATTTTTTATTGCATATAAATCCTTATATTATGGTTTATCAGTGTTGGTAAATTTTAGTTCCATTAGAGACTGCTGACAACTTTGAAAATAAAGCAAAAATTTAAAGGATGCTATTCTGCTATTAGACACGATAAACGTATCAGTAAATCTTAACAAAACTAGAATCTAATAATTAAAGAAAAAATAATTCTTATATAGAGCCTTTGATTTATTCTCATAGTACTGTTTTTATATAATTTTGTATTAACAAATGCTATAACATATAGTCACTATTAAAAGGCATTCAATTTTCCCTTCCTTTTACTAGTAATGCATATTATTTAGATAGTGGTAGTTATATTTTTTCACAAACCTTATGGTGGAGAGACTTCTTTTGGGTTACTGTTCTCTGTCTGCATGTGTATGTGTGCATGTGTATGTAAATGTGTGTACATGTGCACACATGTGTTGATGTGTGTGCATGTGTGTGCGCATGTGTATGTAAATGCCTCGGGAATAACTGGCTATGTTCTGACTGATATATTTCTTATACAACCTGGTAGAATGAGGACAATGATACACCTGGAGGCAGAGACAGAGGTGTGACATGGCTCTGCATGCACTGTTCTCACTGAGATAAATCAGTTAACAAAGCAAAGCTAGAAAGTAAGGTCTCTTCTGCATCACACCACTCGCTCTTCTATTCCGGTCACTGTCTTCGCATATGAAGGATTCCACTTAGCTGACCATTGCGATGGCGTCCAGATGTAGAACATAAAGTTCTATAAATCACATGGACAACAGTTTGGTGAGACCTAAGATTTATTTAAGACACAAAATCATTGATTTCTCCTTTCATGTTTGCATTTCGTTTTTTGGGACAGGCAATTACTAACCAGCAGTAGAGTTTAGAAATAATATATAACACAAATCCATAAATGTAAACAACCATTTCTTGTTGTCCAATAAATAGTATTGATTTAATATTTATTAGATATATCAACTGTCTTTGGAAACTGAAATATTGAGCAGGTCTTAGTATCGACAGATATAATCTTCAGTGATGGAATATGCTTTAAAGATGGGACTGAAGAAAACCCCTGCACGCTTTCATAGCACTCTTGTACTTGCTTCTTGGCCCTCAACAGTGCAAAAATATACCAATTTTATAAAATGTATTCATTCTTCTTTGTAAAATATTAAATTACACTGCAAAATGTTTATTGAAATTGTAATTTAGTAAAAGTAAGTTTTTTAAATTAGTAGGTAGTTGTTTTAATGAATTATTGTCATCAATGAATATTGCATTACAATTTATTAAGTATATCCATTTTTTCAAGGTTGATTTTATCATTTAGAAGCACATGCTTCTAAAATTATATGGTCGTGGTAAATAACTTGATATCACATATGAAGCATAACATCACCGTGAACTTGAATCATGCTCATGCTGAGTAGTGAATTCCACTTTGGCTACTGACTTATGTAAAAAGACAAGGAAATATAAGATACAATGTAATGAATATACGATGGCATCTCAAAAAAATCAAACTTAAGGCAGTCACACATTAAATTAAAGTTTATAAAATAACTTAATGTGTTTCTCCTCTGAAAGTACATCAAATGTTTCCAATTATAAATCAAAGCAAATATTTTTTTTTAATTTTCTCCTTCTCAAAGGAAGGAGACATTTTTAAGTTTCTACCCCTTCCAGTTCCTTTGCCCATAACTATCAATTCTTCTTCATATACAAACTTACTATAAAGTCTGACTTTCTGCCCTTTTCATACAGCTTATCTTTAGGCCTCATTACATACACGGACACATAAACATGCTTACATATGCATACAAGACTGCAGTTTTTAGTACAATGTAATTTACTAGGAAGCCAAATGTGGCCCAGTTTAAATATTTAAATAATATGAATGTCTATGGAGAGCAATATTTATTTACATTACTAATCATGATACTCATTTTCATGATCTATTAAAATATGTCCATTACAACTGTGGTATTGGCAGAGGAGGGCAAAGGGGGGACAATTGGGACAAATGTAAAAGAATAGCAATAAAAATAATTAAAAATAATGTATTAAAGTAAATGAAGGCATTTTTGGAGGGAAAGAAAAGTGTATGTGTGTGCGTATGAGAGTTTACACAAAAATGTTACTTGAGATTAGAAATTGAGGTCACGTACCTTTTAATTATTATAGTTAAATATATTATTTTTATATTTAAATTTAAACATCCTGTAAAGAGAAAATCAAGAAAACAATTTATTAAATGAATGTGTGTGTTAGACTGAAAATAAATTATGAGAATAATTTTGTGTTGATGCAACCCAATGGGCTAGCATTTGAGCCTTCGGTATAAAGTGATATACTTTTCTCTCCTAGCCAATATGCAGTATTACGAAATAAGAATAGCTCTGCCCTACATAGTATATCATAAGCCAAACTTAAGGAGAAAGCCATTCATCACATAATTTGCATGGTGCAGAATATGAGATTTCCAGCAACGTCTTGATGTTTTAGTAAATATCAGTAACAGCAAGTCTAGAATATTTTGGAGTTACAACCTGGATATACCCTCAGATTTATCAATGTTGGCAATTGTGAAAATTATTCAAGTTGTTTTGAGAGCAGCAGAGAACCAGCTTGAAGGATGTGACAAAATAGCAAGCAAGACTTATTTCAGAACACACATGGGACCTTCTAGAGACACTCCAAAGGAATTTTGCGTTTGTGTATATTGGCGTGGGTTGCTGTGTTTCAGTGGAGATGAAGATTTTGCAGTGCTGTGAGGACAAGTGTCTGTGAAATTAGGAACTATGAAGTTAGTATAAACCAATTTTCAACTCCCAGCCGGTGGGCTTACAGAAGCACTTGTCATAAAGGTAAAAGTAATTTGATTAAATTTGTACTTGAAAAATAAATGTTTATTTTATTATAAAATGATAATGTCCAATAGAAAAGAGAAATGAAATGAAGTTTTTAAGTAATTAAAAAAATTAGTTATGCTCTATATCTCTCACTTTGTGCCCTAGCCAGTACTGTGGGAGACAGGAAGGACGACCCACAGGGATGACATTTAGAGAGATGAGATGGGTAATGGTTATTTGAAGAGCAGGGAGAAGAGCACTCCAGGCAAAGAAAGTACCCTTGAGAAACACGAAGGAATGAAAAATATGTAAGACAGAGGGAGTGAAAAAGCAGAGATGAGTTGAAGCTTTGAGCTCATATTAAAGGAAGTTGCTGGTCTTTATCACTAGCTGCATAAATAATGGACAGACGTTAATGTTAACGTAAGGACAGAGATTTCATTAAAATATTATATGTTTTACATACTCCTTATGGGCCTTAGAGCAAATTGCCACAAGGAGATTGGTTTTTCATCCACATCATTACTATCTGTTTAGTATGTTTGATTTAATATAGAGATGTCTTTAATATAGAGAGTATGTTTGATACAATAGCGATTTAAAGAAAAATTTAATTTGTGTATTGATTGCTTATTGCATATCAGCTGCTATTATTTTATTAATTTTAACAATAGTATTATTCTCCAATACAACCTTGTTTATTATTAATATAATTACTGTCTGTGTCTCATCATAGAAAAAGAAAATTCTGCAGAGATATCATTGCTTTATTCCATTTTATTTCATCATATTTTAATAAAACTATATAAAATATTTCATAGTTCTATTATTTAAGTACATCTTAGCTGTGTCATTTATAAATATGCATTTAAACTAGAGAGTGCAACCACTTGGAAGTCATTTTGTTCTTTAATGTGTGTATGTCTTAAGAAGTTGGCCAGAATATATAAGGCTGTTCAAGCATCTCAAGTGAAATCATACATAGCTAGTGACATAATTGATCATCACAAAGAGCTATAAAGGTGTGCATGCCAAATGCATTTAAATTGTATTATTGCTTTTATGTAGAACATAATAAATAGACATGTGAAAAAGCTTAAATAGATTCATCAAATAATTAGCATTCACACATTATAAACTATTTTCCTTTATTGTGAATATGAATTAGAAGATTTCTCATAAAATTAAATTGGTAAATTATACTTATTTTATTTCCACGTGTGGAAATGCTGTCCAAATCCCTAACTGTAACTATCAGGAAAAATTTTAAAGTGTCTCTGCTTTCAAAAGCATATATTTAAGCAGAGCATTCTCTTCGAGGCATGAGTTCTACTTACAGTTTTCTATTGCTGAATTAGAAATTACTTTATAACTTAGTGACATTAAACACATGTTTGGCTTTACTCATGATTTTGTGTCATCAATTCCACTCAGCCAGCTCTACTGGGTCCACTACTCTACTAGGGCCCAAAATGTTTCTCTGAACTTCCCTGCTCTGTGTGGCTGGTAACTGTTTGCTGGAGCGACACTCTCAGTAGGCCAAGGACAAGGTCTCTGTTCCCATGAGTCTATGATAGGCTGCTTGTGCTTTCTCACAAAATGGTGGTGGGGTTCTAAGAGAGAACCGGGTCTGCCTATCTAGCAGAGAGTCCCTTGTGCCATATTGTTACTCAGCTCAGTCCTAACAGAACCTGCTCAAATGCAAGGGTGGTGACACAGATCTCACCTCTAGAGAAACAGTGTTAAATTTATCTAAAGTTTGGACTCACATCCTCATTTTGCCACTTAGAAGGCACACAATGTTTGGGTAATTATGTATGCTATCTCAATCAGATTCTCTAAAGTTGAAAGTTTGATTATATCAACCATGAATGGCTATATTAAATTGACTAGATTTTAGTGTTTTCAAGGAAAGATTTGGTGAGTTGTGGACAGCTGCCTAGCAATAATATATTTCCTGTGAACATTTGAGGGCTTAGTTAACAAGAGACATTTGGTTGTTGATGGTTGGTTGTTCTTCCAATTGGCATAGATTTGTAATCCTCAAGGCAATATTCTCTCTTGGGTGACACATAGGAAGACGAATGTTTAAATACTTTTTAAGTCATACTCAGTAGGTCAAGTACAGCAGGCAGAGAAAAGGATGACTCTCTAGGAAAGGTAGCATGACACAAGTTAAGATGATGCCCTGATGTTGAATACCATAGTGGAGAACACTTTTTATTTATTTAGAGATAAAGCACAATAAGTGATGCAATCATTGAACTACATTTTGCTTTCTTCTATTAATCTAAATTCAGATAAATGTTCATCATTTGATCACAATTATTAACAATATACACTCTTAGCTTGAAATGCATAAATGCACATCCATAGATATGGAGGTGGGGGAGAGGGTTCTAATTTCTGGACATTACTGATGCTCTACTTTTACCAGATGTGTCTGGACATTTTCTATAAATACAGACATTTAATACTAGTCAACGTGTGAATAAACTGCCAAATGAAGTGCTTTTGTCCAACATCACTCAGAATTTCTTTTTTTAAACAATCTTTTTTTTAAGATTTTTAAAAATTTATGTATTTGTAGAGAGGGAAGGGAGGGAGAAAGAGAGAGAGAGAGAAACATGAACGTGCGGTTGCTGGGGACGGTGGCCTGCAACCCAGGCATGTGCCCTGACTGGGAATCGAACCTGCGATGCTTTGGTTTGCAGCCTGCGCTCAATCCACTGAGCTACGCCAGCCAGGGCAGAATTTCTTTATAATAAAAACCAAGTCACCTTTTAAGACAATTTTTAACTGAGTTTCATTCACTAAATTATTTATATAAACAGAAGAAATACAAATGATCAGGCAATGTTCATGTAATCAATGAAACTTCTGAATAATGGTATAGCATTAACTCATCAAAAGCAATACTTTTATAAAGTGTGTAATGTCACAAGTTACATGAAGATTAAGTTATAAAGAAACCAGAAATGCAACTTATGTGAAAGTGTAAAATACTATAAAGCAAGATATGATATTATTTATTTTCAGGTGACTTTAACTTACCCCTTTGCTTACCTATATGTTCAACCATGAATATTAATTTTTAATAAAAAGTTATTTGTTGTTTAATTAAATTAGTTCAAGCAATGATTTTTTCTCACCTGAAAATTATCACTATCAAATTAAATAATTAAATATCACATGCCAAAACTGTACATGATATTTAACATTGTAAAAAATTAATTTTTTTTTAGCATTTGCTACAAACTAAATCACTTGTTCCTACCAAACTGTTTACATTGAATCCTTAAATCCCCAGTGTATTTGTATATAGTGGTAGGGCCTTTGGGAAGTAATGAGGTTAAGATGAAATCATCTCAGTAAGTACACCATGATGGAAATAGGGTCCTTATAAGAAGCAGAAGACACCAGAGTTCTCTCCATTAAGACACAAAAACCAGGAAGCAGGCTCTCACCAGGAAACAAATCATCCAGCAACTTAATCTTGGATTTCCTGGCCTCAAGAACTGTGAGAAATAAATATTTGTTGTTTAAGCTATCTAGTCTATGCTGCTTTGTTACAGCAGCCCTGGTTTTCTAAGACAACATTCATATAAGATATTTCCCATATTCCTTCAAAATGAATATATACTTAGATGGAATCCTTATGCTAACAATGCTCTTTCAAAAGTTCTACAATATTTCAAAAGTTCTACAATATGTTTGTGGAAATGATTTTTAGAGCATTCAAGTTGTAAGACACACTCTCCTTTCTTTGCCAAGAAAGAAATCAATACCAATGGAGAACACAGACCAGTGGGTTGGAGTAATTTTCCGGTATTACTTTAGATCCTGGAAAGATATATAAAATAACTGATGCAGGAGATTGTAAAACCATTCACAAACTTCACCTGTTCTAACAGCAGGAGCAGTTATTTTGCAAAATTGTTCTGGGGTAAGAGTTCCTTCCTCTACATGAAAAGAAACCACATTATGTTTCTTTTAAATGTAAATATAGCTCAGTAAAAATAAAATGTGCATAAGAAATATGCACATTCTCTTTTGGGTGAGTAAGTAGTAATATATTTTGATAATGCCTAAGCAAGAGTAGGTCATTTGAAGGCTATGATTTTATGGCAATTATTTGTCTATGAGAGTATACTGGACTAAAAAGAAATGCACTATATACATAGCTCTTGGAAAAGCTAATGTTGCATTGTATCTACAGCTCTCGCTCCATATGATATTCAACTAAAAATCAAAATAGCTTGAATTGTCTTTTTGAAATTTTTATAGTTATTCACAAAGTTCTCTAGGCTCCTTTAAAAGATCTGTTCAAGGCACATTTGGAATTAGATTAAGGATGCAGTTGGATACTTCTATTTGAAATGTGTTATAAGAAAACTCCATAGAACTTTTTGAGGATAATTTAGGACATTAAAGGGCTACATGAAATCTATTGAAATAAATTTCATTTCTAAAATACAGCTAAATTTCACTTTCTTTAATTACTTAATAGAATAAATTCATCTTGTTTTTATTATGGAAGAGATAAAATACTATTTGCATTTAATGAGAAAAAACAAACTTATACTATATTTAATAAAATACCTTTTTAAAATGTTTAGAATAACCAAATGAAAAAAAATATGTAGCATTTAAAGTAAGAGATTTCATTCAAGTAGACAAGAAAAATTAAATTTTCTGCATTTCCTACATATATGAGTAGGACCCCCAAAAGCCCAGAATTTATTTAAAAAATGCTTATTTGTTCTCACATGTTTCAACTTCAGTCACCTTCAAAGTGTTTTCTATTTGATGTAATACACTTATTGAGACGTTTATTCCACTGCTCAAAACAGCTTTTTAACTTACCAATTTCGTAGCTTTTTAGTGCTCCTGTTGTTTTTTGTTTCACCTCTTCCACTTTGGCAAAATGTTTCCCTTGGAGGATTTTTTTCATCCAGAGAAACAAAAAAAAGGAGAGGCAAGATCAGGTGAATAGGGTGGGTGGGGCACAGGGGTCAGGCTGTGGTCAAAAACTGGTGAACACTCAGCATGATGTGGGCAAGTGAGCTCAGAAAACTCCCATCCAGAAATGGGCAAAAGTGCTGAAATTGCCTTAAAAAATACATTGAAACTAAATGCAGCCTCTCACAGCAATGCCAGCTGATACACTGATACAAATGGGTTCCTTGAACACTTATCTAGTGAGGAAAGCCTATACTACAAGGGGCCTGCCCTCCAGAAGATAATTCCATTTTGACGGGTCCCGTCTTGTATTTTAGCTATTACCAGTTTAAAATAAAATAAGCTAAAAAACCAGATAAAATAAATCTACCAACTACATTAAATAATATTACAGAAATTTTCAAACCCTCAGCTTCATACACCAAATTATATAAGAAGAAATTTGAGAGAGGCTTTATGTCTTTTAGTTCAGAAAAAAATTATGTAAATAACCATACTCAGTGTTTATCTGTAAATTCAATCTAGCTTAATAAAAACAGCAATGAGATTATTACAAAAAAACTTGATAAGTCAATTTTAAATATCCTATGCAAGGATTGACTAGAATTTTAGTGTTTTCAAGGAAGGATTTGGTGAGTTGCGGACTCATGCATAAATGCATAAAACGCATAAAAGAAATACCCAGAGTTCATCACTGGATTTTATTCTCTAAGTAGAAAAATGGCTATTTTTACAATATTGCATTGTCTCTATTTATTTTTAGAGACAGAGGAAGGAGGGAGGTAGAGAGGGAGAGAAATAGCAATGTGTGTTGCCTCTCAAGTGCCCCCTACTGGGGCCCTGGCCAGCAACCCACGCATGTGCCCTGATGGAGAATTGATGCAGGGATCCTTTGGTTCTCTAGCCAGTGCTGAATCCATTCAGCCACACCAGCCAGGACAAAAAAAATGGCTATTTTAATTCTTGGTGCAAACTATCTATTTCAGCATCTTGAGTTGAATCATTTATTTAGGAAAAGAAATATCTGAGAATTTGGAAAAAGTAATGTCTGGGAAAATATTCAAATATATTCTAATTATCATTCATTCATTTCCTATTTTTTGTAAGTATGCATTGTATGTAAATGATAATGACATTAGTGATAATACATTATACAAAGATAAGTGTAATTATTATGTACAAAAATGGTTATATAAGACACATTATGTATATATAAAGTATATATACACAATAACATGTATATATGAAACTGGAAAAGACACTGGCATTCAGGCTGCCTGTCACTACCAAACCCAATAAGCAGTGACAGCGATTGAATCTTTATGGGCACTTTATTCAGATGGCCGACAATCTGAGAAAATGGTGGGTTCATACCCTAACAGACCATCTAGTCTTTTTTTTCCAGGCCAAGGTTTTTATACCAAGGAATAAACAAGGTGCAGTGAGGGCTTTGAAATTCAGGGGTGATTAGGTAATAGAAGCTGTAACATTCCTCTCCTGGGCAGTTAGCTATTCCCAGGGGTGGTGGTCAGCTATCTCTCCCTGGAACACAAAGGTCTGTATGCCTCCATTTGCCCCCAGGCAGTAATCTTTTGCAGTGCCCCAGGAGGTCAGCTGTTTTCCTAGGAGCCAGGACAGGCCTTATCTATCTGTAGTTTCTGAAACAAAAGCTTTAACATGTACATTACTTGCTAAGCTTATGCCTTTTTACCTTAAACTAAAAATTTTCGACTCTTGAGTCCCCTACCACATAACACATATAGTTATATTTTGGATATATTTAACAAAATAAAATACATGAAAGTTAAGCTTATGGGTATGTCTGTGTCTATATCATATTGGAATAAGATTGCTATATATATAAATGACTGATTTTTTATACAGGCTTCACATTTTAAAAAGTGTTGAATTATACTTTTATTTTAATAACTTGAACCTGGCTTTAGAGAATTATATTGAATCTCAGAAATAAGTGAATACTTTTGTTACCATAAATAGCTAATTATCAATTTACAAAAAGAGCAAAGTGAATTGAACATTGAGCTTAATAAACTGGGGAACACAAGCCCGCCTGTTTAGCCAGGAAGCTACAGCATTTACAGACTCATTAACACACTCCAGGGGATGGAAGCAGAGAAGACTTAAATCTAGGAGCAGAGGAAATCTCCCAGCAGCACTGCTCGACCTCCAGTACCAGATTGTTGAGGAGAGGAGGGGGAGGTGCTTGACCATAGCGACCTGTCGGTCTAACTTGGGGGTGGACCCATCATCATAAGGTTGCAAAAACTTGGAAAGTTAATCAGTTATTTTGAAAAGGGTCCTGGTTATATCCCCAAGGGAAAAGAGAAGCCCTCTCTCTCTTCTCTCCTCTCTCTCTCTCTCTCTCTTTCTGACACATGCTTGTCCAGTGCACTGGCGCATCCTCTCTCCACAGACATGTGGCCTTAGTAGCTACATGGCGAGCAGCTGAACAGGCTCAAAAACCTGCCTGGGTACAACAGCACTACCAGAGCTGCTGGAAACAAGCTAAGCTATGGGGATAGGGACTGGGACCACTTAGCAGCCAGCTACAGGAGCCAAAGGACTGGGATTTAATATGAAGCAGAAATTCTGGACACTATCCTTTGTTTTGGCCTTGCTGAAAACAATGCTGGACTTTTTCCATGATGGGATGGAGGGAAATGGGAAATTGGAAGCCCAGGGGCAGATTTCCACCCAAATAAACCTTGCCACACCACAGTCGCCCATGCATGGGTCATCAAAACACTTTTTTCACAGTGTGGTGGAAGAGTCTGGTTTTCATCAACAACACTTTGTAGATTTCATTTTACAGAATTTAAAGTAATATTCATGTATAAACATGACTTCCATGTTTTTATATTCTAGTTATGAACAACAGAGACAATCTAGTTTCCTTTAATAACCTGACATAAGTTGACTTTATATTTTCTTTGTAAATATCTTGTGAATAGATTTTAACTGAAATGACTTTCTGTTTTGTCTACCATAGTGTTTTTCAATATTTGACTTTATTTCCATCCATTTGAATTTTCATATTGGCTTAAGGCAAATTACCTTAAAATACATCTGTATCTCAAGCATCCTTTCAAGATATAATAATAGTGGCCTTTCTCCTCTTGAATGTCTATACAGATTAGCACCAATTTTCAAAATAATCACCTGAGTAATGTTGATATAAATATTTCTACTAAATATGAACTGGAAATTAGTATTAAACAAATTCTAGCAAGAGTTAGAACAAGGCCAAGAAATAACTCAAACCTGCCACTGATTTCCTCTTTCTCTAGGGTATCTATTTACACTATCTTGATCAGACTATCTTTATACTCAGAGTTTTAATACTGTGTAAAGTAATCTTTCTCTACTATGCTAGAGAAGGGGAGGGGGCAAAGTTGTAATGTGCAAACATATGTAATAATGCAACTGAGGTATACTTAACCCTGAAACATCTTGACCCTTCAGTGAAACTAAAGGTGTGAAAGTAACCAGAGAGGAGGGTGGAGAGGGATAATAGGGAATAGTGGAGGGGCCATCAAGGAACGTATATGAAGAACACATGGACAAAGCCAAAAGGGGGTGGGTTTGAGCCCCTTTTGAGGGTGGGAGGCAGGAATAGGTAGGGTGGGGGCATGGTGGGGTGAAAATGGAGATGATTGTGCTTGAACAAACAGTAAATAAAATAAAACTCTAACTTGCTATAAAAAAAGAAATTAGAGGTGTGAAAGGAATTGATGGAATCTACCTACCACAGCCCATCGTGAGTAGACTTTATATCTAATAAATAGTGTCATTTAAAACAATGAAAACCAAAATTCAGGAAAAAGGCAACATGATAGTAAAGTTTACTTTCTGATCAATTGTTATAACTTTTAGTATATGAATTTTTCTTATACTATTGTTACTTATCTAGTAATTATGTTAGTATCTTACATTATTTTAAAAAAAACAAGTAATTATGTGCTCATCTTTTCTGGGTTCCATTGGAATCAGTAAAATTCAGCAATTTGACGGGGTGTTCTTTACTGCTACGTAGCTATCAAATAAAAGAGAGGCCATCTAATTAAATTTGAAATTCAGGTAAAAATAAATAACGTCCTAGTGAAATTTTTAGTATAATAATTGTAAAATGTGTCAAAGATGCTATAACCAACTGTGAATATTTGGGATACACTTATGCCAAAAGAAATCCCTTGTTTATCTGAAATTTAAATTTAATTGATTTTATAGGTTTTATTGGCTAAATCTTTCAATCTTAATACTATTGCAGTTCTTACTTCTGTTACTACTACTGACTAGCATTTATTACTGGCTTCACATGTTTCATGTACTCAACTATTTATATTCATTTGCTCAGAGCCTTCATAAAGATTACACTTTACCAAAGAAAAAACTAAATCAAATAGTGTAAGTAACTTGATAAGAGTTATGTAGAATACCATCCTACATAAGATGCTTCATTCAAATGTGATTAAGTTCAGTATTATGAGATACATTCTGCAGGCCAAAGGATCTTAACTGGCTGCCAATATGGAAAAGACAAGGCCATGGAAGAATGAAAGAGGATTCAGTTGCCTGGGTGATTTACAATGCAAAAAGGAAATTGACTCACTTCCATGGAAAGAAGAAAGTTTTTTATTCCAAACCGTTTTGTTCACGTATTTTTTGCTTGACCTGTGCAAATTACTATCCCCACATCACATATATAGCATCATCATTATAACCAAATCAACCGTCTTTGCCAACGTGAGTCACCTGTTTATTTACTTCAAGGTAGAAAAGTACTAATCTGATAGAGATTTCAAAATAATTTTGTTGTATATTTGTATCATCATCAGCCTGATTTCCCAATCTTCTCCACACATGAAACATGATGATGTTAATTTGTAAGATAAATACTATTGAGTTTCTGAACCAGTTCTGGAGAATGTGAGCTCTAAATCAGGATCCATCTACCAGAAATCACTGTGGCCATGTGATACCTTGGCCCAATTCATTAGTCTAAATAGGTAATTAAAACAAACATGCTGAATGAAAGGGCATAAACATAGAAGTATACAGAGTTCTCTTTAATATTTTAAGGTACATTTTTGGGAACTATTTTAATTCTACCTCCGGAGTTCCTTAATCTGACTTCACTGTTTTCTGGCTCCTTTTTCCTACCAGAGTTTACTATAGTTGACAGCTGTTCCTTGTTGATCTTGTTTTGGCTTCTGTATCTGGATTCACTCCTGGTACATGGTCACACATCTTTGGTTTTCAGGAGGCTTAATTCCTGCTTTCTGGCACTAGCTCCCGCCTTTATTCATATCCTGCAATAGGTTCTCAGCAGTGCTTTATTCTCCATCATTTCAAATCAACTTACACCTATTCAGACAAGCCATTCCAGTCAATTACCCAGTTATACCCATGGAATCTACCCCTGGTTGGCCCCACGGATTATAGCACATGCAAATCCTCTTCTTGTCAATATCCCCATTCAGAGTTCTGCTTTCACACCAGCACTGGATTCTTGCCCTAACAACCTTTTATGTGCTGAGACTGTGACATCCTCTCTAGTTTCTGGCAGTTCTGTAGAGCAGGGGCCCCAAACCTCAGGGTTGGGGATGCTGATTATCCATCTTAACTATCTCCTATTCCTACATACCTTAAAGAAGACTGCTATTTGAGCTTCCATTTTATTACAAGTTTATCTCCCAACTAATCTGTGCAATGTAGCATTTAAGCTTTAAGTCACTCTGAATTTTTTTCTGTAGCAACACTTTCATTTTGCGTTTTTCCATTTTATTTCTTTTGTTTTCTTTATCTTTGTTTTTTCTTATATTTTTTAAGTCAAGGAGAAACTGAACCATCAAAAAACAAAATTTTTACTCACAATGGACTTGTTTATATGCTTTTCTGTCTGTAAGGATGACAAAACATTGTTTAATGAAGTTGTATTTTCTTATTTTCAGTTTGGGTTTTTTTGAGGAGCAGAGATATTTTATTTGTTTAGTTTTTTATTTATATTTATTTTTTTATTTTTTCCTTTTGGGTGTTACTTTTAACTTCATTGGTGATGTTAGTACTACTTTTAGAATAATCCAAAAGCTTTACTTCCTCGGTTGCGCCATTTTTCGTTGCATAGACTTCACTATACCCCATGTTTTCCACCAATGTGTTTATTAAGTACCTATATTTAAATGGACATTGCCTGTTTATTAAATACCTATATTTAAATGGACATTGCCATTTTAGGCCTTGATCGTTTCAAGTCCCTTTCACTTTTGTCCAAATAAGCATTTTTACCACCTCCAATCAAGCACATAGTCAGGTTTATAATGCAGCATCCCTGAAAGAGTCATTTTCTAAAATATTGACAATGACCTCTTCTTTGTACGGAGGTCTTGAATCACATAAACTAGATATAGCTGAAATCTGAGTGATATGTAATTTCATTCTGCTCCCTTTGCTGTGAAATATAGAACCATCGGTGTCATGAAATCGAAGAAGGATAAAAATGAAGGTCTTTACTGATAGAAGCATGTGTGGTTTATATTAGATTAAGAGGATGGAAAGAAATCTGTAGCTTTTGAAGTACATGAAAAACTACGGTGGCACAGAAGATACTGGCAGGTCAGGGGTGTAAATGGAAATAACTACTTTAGGGACACACTGTTCAAGACCATATTGAGAACCTGTGTGTCGCATATTTCCAGAAAATCAATTTATTTTCAGTAACTGGGGAGTGCTATGGTTTATGAAATATAGTTATAGTTCAACTGTCAGCACAAAACAAAATTTCAAAGTGAATTCACCGGTGTTGTTTTGCTTCTTTAGGAGAAAAACACACCAACTATTTTACTTTGCTCTGCACTTTTCGGTTTTCTACCTAAACTCATCCCACAAGGTGTCTTACTAGATGTGTTCATTGCTTACAAATTAAAATAATTTGAACCAGTAGGAGAATTTGTTCATATTATAGATATGAGTCGTAAGTGAGTTTGCCAACCTGAGTAAAATTAGGGTGGGGCAAAAGAAGGTTTGTAAACTGTTCATTTGGAAAATACTGAAATAATTAATAAATAATAATACGATAATAAAATAAACTCTGTGTTTCATATAGTCACAACTGTTAACCTACTTTTGCCTTACCCTGTACTTAGAAAAATGATAAAAAATAATTTTATGCTTGTCACTAAATAATAAGGTTCAGTAAAACTCTGCCTACTAAATGCATCTACCTGCAGATATTTGGGCTAAAATAAATATATAGTAAGTTTTCATCTATATGTTGTTATCCCCTCAAAATACATTAGTCATTTTAGAGATATTCTGAAACATCTCTTTCAGTATTTTATAGTGTACAGCAGTAATGGGGAATATCTGCTAAGCACTATTAGTTGTCATATTGAAAAAAATCCAGTTCCTAGAATTATATACAGTATTGTAGTCACTAATCACTAATGTTTGAAAAAAAATACCAATGTTGGCAATCTAGTTTTGAGATTACCCTTACAACATCTTGATGATAAAATTATTTATCATGTTCCAGATAATTCATCAGGAAGAATTAAAACTTGAATTGGGAAAAGATGTAAATAAGTGTGTTCACTTACAAAAGAAAGGGGTTGTTTAACAATGAATGAAAGAGGTTAACTTGACTCTCATTTCCCATTCATCATAAGCCTTGTTGTTGACTTGGCACAATACTGATAATTTTTAATAATGCCACTGAGTCTAAAACAAAGTTAAATGGATAGGTATAATTTATTTCACTTCTTCTATACAAGAGTATGTAGAATATATCTGTTGCATATAAACAGTGTAAGAAGGGCATGAAGTGATCACTACTGAATCTCTTTCTGCCTCGCACAACAAGGCAGGGCATCCACAATAAATCCACAGAATAACAAAAGCTTGATTCCATTCCTGCTGCCGAGATAGGTAACATTCCTCATATCGATGTGTAATAAATTTACGGGAGATTTATTAAAATCAGTCAGGTAAGCATAGCATTCTTTTTCCAATTCACACTAACCCAAGCCTTAGTTGATTCTCCCACACCCAGTTGCATCATATGCTAACTTACAAGGAATCTATGTAATCTCACAGAACTTGAGAAGAGTGTCAAGAAAAAATCACTAAAGCTTTGTCAGATGAAATGGTATATGTGGACAAACTGGCCTATATTAATATTAAGTTAAATGAAATGACCTAAAAATCTGTTGAAATTTGAAAAGTAAAATAAACACAGTATGCAAAGGATTATTAAAGAGACTGCACTAGGAAAGAATGTGTCATGTATAAGAACTGAAGAAAATCATGAATTTAATTTTTCAAAAGAAAATTTCAACAATGATATGCCATAATAATGCAATTAGCTAAAAATAGGTATTGGATAGCCAAGAAGGAAAAATAAATACCCATGATGCTTTGAGGCATTAATAAAAATATTGAAAATAGTAATTAATAGATAATCAAAAGTTTACATAGAATAAAAACTTAAGAAAATTGCAGTGACTATAAAGGAAAAAAGAGACATTAAAAATAAGAGAGAAGATAATGGACATAAGGGCAGAAAAATAATAATTTAAATCTTTGAAGTAGAAATCCAAAAATTGTATTCAACAAATACAAAAGAGCATTTGAAAATAATAAAATCAATACCCTAGATAATAACAGTCATCAAAAATGAAATAAATTCATTGACTCACAACTATATGTTGTTAGATATTGCATTCAGAGTCAAAATAAGTATTTTATTTTATTTTCTAGATATGTTAGTTACAAATGTAAATAATAGATAACTCCATAATTACTGACTTTAATAGTTTTTTTTTTAATCATTTACAAGCCCTGGCTGGTGTAGCTCAGTGGGTTGAGCATGGGCTGGGAACCAAAGTGTCCCAGGTTTGATTCCCAGCCAGGGTACATTCCTGGGTTGCAGGCCAGAACCCCCAGCAACTGCACATTGATGTTTCTCTCTTTCTCTCTCTCTCTCTCTCTCTCCCCCCCCTTCCCTCTCTAAAAATAAATAAATTAAAAAATTCATTTACAATAAATACAATGATTTAGGAAGGTCATCAGTGTCATACACAGCCTTCTTCCTTCCTGTTCTGGCACGTGGCTCTCTGCTCACTGCTGTCGGGACCACCACCTCCCATGCTACCTCTCATTTTCAAGCATGAAGGGTGGGGTTGGGAGAATTAAGGGTAAATCAGAAGGAAAAGTTCTTTCTTCCTTATCAAAGTGTTGTGTTCTTTCAGTCAACACTATAGTTTCATTATGACATGTTATTTTAGTAAATTGTCACAAGAATTTTATATTTCTATATTTTCATTTTAGAATTAGTTACTAGAAAAATCTGCATGATTTTTAGTGGACAAAAGTGAGGCACAGTCGAAGGTTATCACAGTCGAAGATCAGTTTGTTAAAGGGAATATGGGAGAGCACCATGGTAAAAAGGATTTCCTTCGGCCATGCTTTTTCCCCTTCCTTGTTCTCTTTGTCTTTCAGTTTTCATCACTTCTGATCAATTGCTAGCCCAGCAGATCAATTATGATGCCAAGCCTACCACTAAGAACTTTATTTTAAATTAACAGAGCCATCAACCTCCCACAGGCATCAAACATCAGCTTGCTCTGCAATACAATTACAGCAGTTGGATTTACCTGGCTTTCTGTTAGCTCCAATTTGTTCACCTGCACTGGAGTTCATTAGCGACATTTCTCTGATTATTTCTGAACACTTAATTCCCTAGTTCTTCCCACATTGTGTGAAATCTAGTTGCCATAGAAAATTCCTTTTTGCTTAATAGTTATCAAGCTTCTGCTTCCCTGATTGAGACCTAACTGAGGAAGTTCATTGGCAGAAGTGAACATTTGAACACTTCTCAGGACAAGGGAATAAACAACGTGAGTAGTTTTAGTTGAGTACATTGCTACCTCTAACGTAGTTAGACTAATTTTATTAGGAGGGAAAAAACAGGACTGCTTATTGGGTGAACATACGGCATCTCATCTTTTTGGCTAAATAACACTCTACACACTTTTTTTCTCTTCTGCTTATTTGTTTTGTGTTTATTGCCATTTTACTGTTTATGTTTTGATCTTTATTTTTTTTTCTTAAAAAAGATGCTTTAAGATTTCGTGTAATACTGGCTTGGTGGTGATGAACTCTTGTTAGCTTTTTCTTGCTTGGGAAGCTCTTTACTGGTCCTTTGTTAAAGAGCTCGGTAGAGTGGTCTTGGTTGTAGATCCTTTCTTTTTATCACTTTGAATATTTCTTGCCACTTTCTTCTGGTCTGCAAAGTTTCTGTTGAGAATGCAGCTGCCACTCTAATTGGAGTTCCACTCTAAGTAGCTAACAACTTTTCTCTTGCTGCTTTACAGACTCTCTCTTGGTCTTTTAACCTTTGGAATTTTAATTATGATGTGTCCTGGTGTGGTCCTCTCTGGGTTCATCTTGTTTGGGACCCCCTGGGCTTTCTGGACTCGTATGTCTACTCCAATTATTTTTTCAAATAGCTTTTCCATTTTTGCTCTCCCTTTTTTCCTTCTAGCACCTGATGATTTGAATATTGGTACTCTTAAAGCTCCTTACAATACCTTCCTATTTTTGGATTCTGTTTTTTTCTTCTTACTGTTCTTATTCACACTTTTTTTTTTTGCTTCTTTATGTTCCAAATCACAGATTTAATTCTTTGTATTGTCTACTCTGTTGTTGATTCTTTGTAATTATTTATAATTAATTATTCTTCATTTGAGTTAGTGTATCCTTCATTTCTGACTGAGTTTTAATAGTTTCTTTGTCCTTTTTCATCCTTTGGAACTTCTGATTAACTTCTCTGAGCATCACTTTAACCATTGTTTTGAATTCCACATCTGGTAGTTTGCTTGCCTCCATTTCATTTACTTTTTTTTTCAGGAGATGTCTCCTTTTATTTCATTTGAGACCTGTTTTTTGTTTGTTTGTTTGTTTTGTTTGTTTCTGCATTTTGCTGCTTCCCTATGTTTGTTTCTATGTATTAAGAAGAGCTGCTACATCCCCTGGATTTGTTACAGTGGCCTTTACAGTAAGTGTCCTGCCTACTGGTGCAGCCATGCTTCTCAAGTGAACTGGCCGTGCCAGGTACTCCCCTGTGTGGGCTGTGTGCACTGTCCTATTGTAGTCAAACCTGGATTGCTATTAGCATCACTGGAAGGCACTGACAATCAGGCCAATTGGCTGCATAGACCAGCTGAGGCTACCGTGGAGGTGCTGCTGTGCAGGATTCTACACCATAGAGCAGGGCTTGCTTCAGTGGGGCTTTGGTGTTCACCAAGTCCTCCCCTTGAGTATGTTGCTTGTGAAGATGATAGCATTGTAATTCAATGTGGCAGGAAGCTGTCCACCAGGTGCACTGGCTCTGGAGATGCCTTGGAGGTGCAAAGTCAGTTTCTGCCTGTGTCCTGTCTGGGGCTGCCTGGCACAACCTGCCAAGTGATCTGCAGAAGGCTAATACTTCTGTTGGGCTTGGGGGTTCCCAGGAGAGGCCAAGCTATGAACATAGGCAGGCTGCCATTAGTACTGGACCCGAGGCCACTTAACAAGAGGTAGGGGGTATACAGAGGCCAGATGCTGCTTGTTTGAGAGATTTTACAAAAGTCTAAAGTGTAAGACAACAAAGAGCAGTTGTATGGAAATGCCACTGGAAACAGCTTGGATGGGGCCTCAAGTTGGGTGGGGTGGGGTCTCAGGGAATCATTAGGGAAGGACAAACAGTATGAGTCAAATTGACAGAGGCTCAGGGGTCCCAGACCCACACAAAACCCCCCACTAGCTTTAGGGAGGGTCTCAGAAAAGGGGCAATGGCCTCTGCCAGCACTTTTGTCTAGCAGAAAGCTGCCCTCCCCCAGCCCTTGTCCTGATGCCAGACCATTCAGTTACTCCCAGTATTTCCCTGTTTCCTTTCAAGCTGCTGCCCAAGCACTAGAGCTCAGAAGGAGTGAGTTTGAATAAGTCTGTGCATAAGTTCTTTAAGAGAAATTGCCTGGACTCCAATAGGCCTTTGTCTCAGCCTCAATCTCAACTAGTTTTCACAACCAGAAGTTGTGGGGATATGTCTTTCTGCCATTGGAATGCGGGGCTGGGTATGGGGTCTGCTGTGGGTCTGGTACCCCTCTCTCCTCAGGGGAGACCTTCATAGCAAATATCTCTACAGATTTTAAACTGCCACATGTAGGTGTGGGACCAGCCCACTCTGCATCTCCACCCCTTCTTCCAGTCTCTATGTGGTTTCTTCTTTAAATCCCTAGTTTTAGACTTTCCATTCACCTAGATTTTAGGCAGTTCCAAATGACGTTTCTGTAGTTTAGTTGTATCTTTAATGTGGTTGTAGAAAATGGTGAGTACTGCATTTACCTATGTCACCATCTTGCCCAGAAGTTACACACTCTTCTCAACAGAGAAAAATACACATTTCTGTTCACAGATGATGTTACTTGGTTAGTCCATCATGTTTCCTGTAGTTCATTTCTCTAGGAGGATCCCTGTGGCCCATTTTATTTCAATCTTCATGGATCTGCCTTCTGGCAAAATTATCAGTCACTAGATGCATTGTAAAAAAAACCTCATGGTGTTTGCCCCTTCTGGGTTTGACCTTGAGAAAGTTATTGACAATCCATGTTCTTTCTTTCCTGTTCAGCCAGCCATGTCATGTAATTTTTTTTTCTGATTGTAAGATGGTTGCTCTGTATCTAGAGACTGGAGCAAAATTCCAGACAGGAAGAGTAAAACAGTTAAAGGAGTGAAGTGAAACTTATCTTTCTGAAGTTTTGTGTTTTTTTCTTTTATGAAGAGCTGCATGTGACAAAGAATTTTATCACAACTGCGTTGGTTATAATAATGTCATGTGGATACCCGTATCTGTATGGAAATGTAGGTGTGAGTATTTGTAGTGATTGATGTCAAAGAGTCGTCTACCACAGTCAGCTATTCTTGCCAAAATATTGGATAGAGTACATGCTTAAACCAGACTGATTTGTGGTGACAGGTGCAGATATAAATCATCCAAAACAAGCTGTTTGTTTAGCACTGGGGAGGAAGCAGAGATGCCACAAACAGAAAATAATTCAAATCTGTATTATTCATGAATTTAAGGTCTGAATTTGCAAGTTGTTTGGACAAGATCCCTACACTAGCCCTTAAAGAGAAGAACTGCTGAAAAAACATTCATTCTTTTCTAAGAATTGGAAATACAGTCATGGAAGACAAGAATTCACACAGAATTAGGAGATTTAAAAAATTGCAGCAGAGAATTTAAACAGAGAATTTAACAAAGACTTTAGTCAAGGTTATTTCAGTAAGAAGCAGTCTTACATTCGGTCTAAACTCAACTCAGCTGAGACAAGAAGAAAAAGTTGCTAGCATTTGGGAATCATAGATCCCTAGCTGGTCTTATATAAATGAAAAGTAAACTTATGTATGTCTTCATGACAAGAGATAATTTTACAATTAGGAGCTGGGTGTATTTATCAACAAGAGCTCCTATCCTCTTACAAAGACTGGATGTAGAGGTGCTAACTCTCTTGATGACTACACTTCTAAGGGATGGCTCCCAGGTCCTGGAGATAGAATCTTGGGTTGTAAAACTGACAAAAGTCTTTTAAATAATCAGTTGTTTATTTTTGCTTTTGCTTCTTCTGCTACTTAGGACATTAGAAAATCCTTGTTAAGACTAACATCAAGGAGCTTGCCCCCTGTATTTCCTTTTAGGAATTTTAAGATTTTAGGTGTTACATTTTGTCCATATTGAGTTAATTTTTATGTAAATGTATGGTAAGGGTCCACTTTTATTCCTTCACTGTGGATATTCAATTTTTCCAACACGATTTGTTGAAGAGAGCATCCTTTCCTCATTGTGTATTCTTGGCATGCTTGTCAAAGATTAGTTGACCATATATGTACATGGGGTTATTTCTAGGCTCTTTATTTTGTTCCATTGTTCTATGTGTCTGTTTTTACTGGTGGTGACTATGAAATCACCTAAGGCAATAACTAAAACCATTCTATTTTTCAAATGATGGCATCAATAGTAGGTATGTGCAACCATATAACATTTCTGGTCCTGTGTCATTAAAGAAGTTTTCTTTGGGTGATTTAAGAATATTTTTTTACTCTTAAAAGAGATAGTTTAAATTCCTGTTCTTGTACTGGATATCATTGTGTAAGGACATGGTTTTGATACTGCCGCAGTCATGTCCTTACAGTGAAGGAAGGCACAGTAATATGCTTAGCCCCATGGAACTGCGTGTGGCATGCAGAAAGAAGGGACAACCCTGGGTTCTTGTAGACATGACCGATCTATTAAATCACATGATCATCGAAGTGCTTTTCCCATGGGTTTATGATAATTTGAGATAATAAATGTTCTATGTTAAGGCCATCTCTAGTTGTGTTTCCTGCTGTATGCTACCTAAAAAGCCATAAGTAATACAAGTAAAACCAGAATTTGAGTTCTCATAGACCATACCCCACAAAATTTACTAAAGTTCTTCCTTTACTAAGAAATAATTAAACATGAAGGTGAGTTATTAAAGGTGAGCTAAAGCACATTCAAGAAAAAATCTGTAATAATGCATATCTCATGATCCTAACTACCCTTAATTGACTGCAACTGGGAAATTTTAAATTTTGGTAAATGACAATCTTCTGTTTGCATTTTAGAGTAAATATATGTCATTTTTTAAAAAAATCAAGTTCTTATAAATTTTAAAGCTAATAAAAGTCATCACTTATCCTACTATCAAGCTGCATTATTAACATTAAAGATGGAAAATAAGTTAAACTTTTATTAATGCCACTCACAAGTGGTTTGAATTTTTACATATATCTTGACCACAATATTTTATCCCAGCTTCAAAACATTATCTTTAATTAGTTTTATCTTATATTTGGAAAATTCTTTAAAACCTGTTTGTCTTTTCCAAGCATTTCATTTATAATGTCATTTTCTGATTTATGTCTTTTTTAAGATGAAGAGACGCTCACAGAATACAAACATTTACTTAACAAAAACATTTCAACAATACTCAATAACACTTTGAGCACAACACTGTATATTCCATAATAAAGATAAAACTATGCTTGAATTGGTGCTTACAGTACTCCCACAAAAGGAATAGTTTTTTCCCCAATTTTATCATTGTCTCTTTGGTAGCATTATTTTTAGTTACTTTTTAGAGAGGGGGAAGGGAGGGAGAGAAACATCAAATGTTTGCCTTTCACATGCTCCCAACTGGGGATCTGGACATAACTCAGGCATGTGCCCTGACCAGGAATCAAACAGGTGACTTTTCAATTTGCAAGCCAATGCTCAATCCACTGAGCCACACTAGCCAGGGCTATTTTTAGTTATTTTTAAAAAATATTTTTAAATGACTTGCTTTTATATAACTTTTATTATATTTCTTCAATTAGTAAAAAGGAAAAAGGACTCACAGATATGGACAACAGTGAGGTGATTTCTGAGGGGAGGAGGTATAAGGGGATTAAATTGTAATTTAACTATATTTTAAGTATATCTTTCAAAAGTATTATTCCTAACACACTTGTATATATTTAGCTTTCATTTAATTAATCTTTCTTTGATAAGAATTTTCACCCAAAGTTCTTTGTTTCTATTTGTTCTGCATTCTCTTTATGTGAAATGGAGAAAGTTTTGGAAATTTTCTTTTGAATATAAAGAGCTGAATTTTAGCTTGTGTAGGAGTTGAAAATTGAGATAATGTTGATTATAGTCAACATTACAGTCATACCAGAAATACATTTAATAGATGAGGTGGGCCTTGCTAGTGAGAACTACGCAACTTTGATGCCGGGAAGAAGGACAGAGAGCAGCCTTTCTCCGGGCTCAGTGCTGATTGAAAACAACATGTTCTTGCGCATAGATGAGCCCAGACGGACCATGCAAATGCAGACGGAGGGCAAGACCCCATATTCAGATGCAGTAGGTGGAAATAACTATGCTTGAAATGTGAACTGATTTTGAGCAACAGACAGCACAAGAAGTTACACTTTTTAAAAAGTGAATATTTTTTTAAAATATCACTTGAAGACAAACTAATTACCATATGATGTGAGGTTTGAATTCATCCTAAAATGAAAACGTGTTACAAACTGTCAATTACTTTTTTAACTAGTAATGCTTTCAAGCATATCTTTCTGGATTCTGTCAATTAAATGCTGGCTTTTGGGGGGGTTCCTTTTGTGAAGTAAAATAACTTGCATTAATCAAATAACAAAGGCGGAATGTGAGAGAGAAATTAAACCTCACACACGCATAGACACAATGGTCTAGGTGCTAGTGTTAAAAATCAATGCTTTTAAAGTGGTGTGGTAATGTTAAAAACTCAATCCATATTGCTATATTTTTTGTAAGGAAGCAATATAAGATGGTGTATTAGTTTCTCATTGTTGTAATAAATTACCATAAACATAATGGCTTAAGAAAAACACAGATTTATTGTGTTAGCGTTCTACAGGTCATATGTCAAAATGCATCTAACAGGGCTAAAATCAAGTTGTCAGCAGGGCTCTGTTCAATATGGAGGTCCTGGGGGGACATTTCTTTTTCTTGCCTCCTCCAGACACTGGCGCCTTTCTAGGTTTGTGATCTCACCTAACTCTGAACTCTGTTTCCACCTTGAAGTCATTCCATCCCTTTTTAAATCTGTTCTTCCTGCTTCCTTTTATAATGATACTTTACTGGGCCTACCCAGATAAATTAAGATAATCTCATCTTATTTTTTATTGTATTTATTGGAATGACATTAGTTGATAACATTATATAAGTTTCAAGTGTACATTTCCATGATATATAATAGCATATTGCATTGTGTGTCCACCACTCAAAGTGAAAACATCTTCTGTCACCATATATTTGACCCTCTTCACACATTACTAACCCCCACCCCCTTCCCTCTGGTAAACACCATACTGTTGTCTGTGTCTGACTTTTTCTTTGTTTCTCTTGTTTCGTCATGTGTTACCTTCAGTTTTATACCCCACATGTCTTTTAATTAAAGCATATTTACAATGCCTACTTTGTTAATGTGACACAACATTTTCACAGGTTTCAGTGATGACAACATAGACGGCTAGGAGATGGAGACTCGTTCTGTCCAGAACAGATGACCTGTGTGACACAAGGTCAAATGCTCTGAGTTCCCACCTTTTTAATCTTAGAATATCTTCTGTACTCAGCTGTAATATGTTATCATTCCATGAATTCTAGATTTTAATTTACAAATGACATACACAATTATTTAAATGCCCTTACAAAATTATGTCGCTGACTATTACAACTCAGAAAATAATCTTTGGTAATGTTTAAATACTTTGAGGCCATACACAGAATTTATATATTTTAAAGAAAAATCATCAATATTTGGTTTTCAAGTAAGAATAATTTCTACGGTAGAAAAAAGAAGATATTTCATTTAAGCACTGTCATATTAATAAGACAGACATTATATATAACTTTGTTTCATCATCTACCAGAGTAAAGGTTTGATGTACTACTTAAGTCCAAATCATAAAAACATGGAGTTTCTTGGAGATGATCTCATTCAGCAAATCAATAAACAGAAAAGCAAGAAAGGAGGCAATGCAGGGATATTTCAGTCTATACATTATCAACGCAGACATTAGTACAGAGCTATTTTAATCTCAGGCAATGATGGGACGTTGAATTATAGGGCATGTGGCAAAAGATTATCTTTAGCATATATTTATTTAAATATCTATTAATTTCTAACATATGTTTAATCAATATTATCCTTTATTTTTTTAAGAATAGGAAATTTAATTTTATATTGATAAGTCCCAAGGGAAGGCTTAAATGAAGACAGCACAAAAACAAACACACACATGAGTAAAACATTAGCATATATCACATAAAAATAAAGGTCAGATGCAGCTCTGGCTGGCGTAGCTCAGTGGATTGAGTGCTGGCCTGAGAATCAAAGGGTTGCTGGTTCAATTCCCAGTCTAGGGCATATGCCTGGGTTGCTGGCAAGTTCCCCAATAGGGACTGCATGCTAGGCAACCATAGATTGCTGATTCTCTCCTTCTCTTTCTCCTCTCTCCCCCCTTCTCTAAAAATAAATAAATGCAATTTTTTTCAAAAAGGTGAGGTGCAAACACAATTGCCATCCAGAGGACCTTGAACTCATGGTGATTCAAAATGATTCTTCCTCAAAAAAAGATTTATTTCAACCAGGACTTGTATTTTCCTGGAAGACAGTTAAAACTACTGGCTATTCAAATTGCCATAAGAAAATAGGATTATATGATATATTTTGGATATTTAAATTGAAAAGGAGAGAGAGAGAGAGAGATCCCGATCCATTTTACAAAATCTCATTTTTCATTTCAACATTAATGAAATTTCTACTTATCTGTGTCATAATTGTACAAATTTTCTTGTCCTCATTTATATAGACAAAATGGTAAAATACCCAGAGTAATATACATTATAAAGATACATTTTTTAATAAATTTAAAGCTGGTTGTTAAAAAGATAGATATTTTATACTAAAAAACTTGAGTATATCAATGAAAAACACTGAAGTTATAAATAAGAAAATATTAGAAAAAATAAGTGTTTTTCACAACCTAACATGGTGGAACATTACATGGATCCTCATCAGTATCAGCATTAATCCAAATGTCATAGAAATTGCAATAAACAATAGGAACCAGAAATGAATGGAAAGACAAGAAGTAAATTAATTAGAATATATTCCCTTTTATTACAGGATAATTTTTAAATTGCAAAAGAGAAATACAGTGTCTCTGAATTTTTTAATCTTATTAGAAGTTAAGGATACTGGTTTTATTCACACAAAGTACTTTTCACTCACCCTGTTCATCAAAATGTGTATTTTAAAACATGACCACTGTTTCACTGAAATCTTTATTTTTGCATAGTACTTTAAATGATGTTGTCAAAACTGTCAAGATTGTTTGCTTTTTAATTATGACTTGTACTGGAGGGATAGATACTAAAGACACTTTTGGGCTCCTGATTCGTGTTTCTCTGGCAGTAAGAAAGAACAACTGACAGTCATAGTGAACACCTGAGTTTTTAAATGTTGCCTCTGCACTACTAAATTTCATGTTTCTCCTTAGGTAATCTAAACACAGGGCAACTTAATGTACATTTAATCTAAAAAATGTTTAATTTAAAGGGATTTAACAATGACATTATGTGTATTCTTATAATTTTATTCACGCTTCTTTAATTAGAAGCAACTGTATAGAATGCAAGATTGATGCAGAAAAGCATGTATAAGCCAACATGATAAAACCGACTTTATCAGTTAAGTAATATTTATAGCCAACTTCATTTGATTGATTCATTAAATAAATTTTAATTTTGAAGAAAATATCATTAACCACAAATTTAAAAGATGGCACATAATTGTTCCATTTAGTAGTATAATGAGCTACTTTATAAATTTCATTTAAGTATTATTTAACCATTTTTAAATGCATAATAAAAATTCAAGTGATCTGAACAATGCAGAGCAGATTAGTTCCATTCGAACACAAATCTCAAATCATAGCAATTAGAGGCACCATGAGAGTTTCTTCTTTGCATTTCCTTAATCCAACTCAGGTCCTAAAACTATGTTATTGTAGAAAAATCATTATATTTTGACATTCACAAAAAGGAGATGCACAAAATATTCTTCTTAGTACAATGTCTCTACATTTATGGAACTCCGTTCCTGTCTTTTATACTTGAACATGTTTTAACTTCTAGCTCTCCCGATATTGCAGTTTTATATACTATGAAAACTTTTGTTTTACATTCCATGAATAATATACTTTTATAATTTAGTTATGAATTTTTTACATAAAACCTCCCTGTTTGATATATCAATGAAATACAATAAAAAATCATCAGTCTTAAGACTAATCTTGCCTAGATTTTGCTAAAATATTGGAGAAGATGCTGCTACTTGATGATTGAATGGTTATCTCCTGTTCTTCCTTATTAACAAGCAAGTGATATAATTTGATGAAAATTATAATGGTCCAAGCCAACATGTTTTTATTCCTCTGTGCCAATAACAGGTAAAGCTATGAGTACATGATTTTTTTTTAATTAGAAATAAGAGACGATTTCTTTGGGGTCTGTTATAAAGACGTTTTCCTCCCGACAAAGAAGAAGAGTTATGAGACAATCATTGCTCCCATTCCTCTTTCTTTCTGCTGGAAAGGCTCTTTAGCCAGGGAAAAAAATCTGTGTCTAACTTAGCTCTCTCAGAATCATAGAGAGAAAGCATTAGAATAAGATTAACTTTTCAAGGATAACAAAGAAGGGGAGAAAAAGGCTTGCATTCAAGAAGAGCAGCCACAGATCCTTTGACTATTGAATATTCATTAAGAAACACACAACCTCAAAACTCTTACTCTTAATCACAATTTCTGTTATTGCAGCCAAGAATATTTCTTTACTATACAACTTTTATTTATTAATTTATGTGTTTGTCTTGATTTTTATTTCTCCTGTAAAAAAATAAACTTAATTTTGAGTTGCATACTCTTAAAAATCATAATTTTATTTATAGGTTTCACAGTTATTTTAAAAAAATATTTTTAATTTATTTTTACAGAGAAGGGAAGGGGGGGAGAAAGAGAGGGAGAGAAACATCAATGTGTGGTTACCCCTTGAGCACCCTTCACTGGGGACCTGGTCTGCAACTCAGGCATGTGTCCTGACTGGGAATGCAGCAAGCAACCCCTTTGGTTTGCACACCAGCACTCAATCTACTGAGCCACATCAATCATTTTGAATTAATGTACATGTTTATAAAAAGTGGAATAACAATTTAGAAAGAAAATAAAATAGTACTGATGTTAATATTTTATGTATCTATAGTTTCCTATAACTTCCTATATAGGAAATTATATATCTGTATCTATAATTTCCTAGCATACAATATACACAAACATAAGTGCCTGGAATAGGTTTTCTTTCATAGTGACTATATAGTTGTATGCTAAGACATGTAGTTTAATTATCCAATTTTTAAAATAAGCTTATTTGTAGAGCAGTTTTAGTTTCACAGCAAAGTCAAACAGAAATTACACAGATTTCCATATATCCCCTAAACCAACATATGCCTACGCACCCCCCACTATTGCCATCCCATACCACAGTGGTGTAGTTGTTACAACTGGTGAACCCATATTGATGGTCATGCTCCATTGTTGTCACCCAAATTGTATAGTTTATATTAAGATTTGTTTTAATGTGCGGTACATTCATAGAATTTTTAAAATGTATAATGACATGTATCCCTTGTAGCATCATTCAGAATAACTTCACTGCCCTGAAAATTCTCTGTGTTTTGTGTACTACTGCAACTACTGATTTTTTTTTATTTTTGTGTCTCCTAGATTTCGTTTTCATAGTTGGAATGATTCATTATGTAGCCTTTTCAGACTGGCTTCTTTTATGCAATAATATGCGTTTAAATTTCCTCTATGTTCTTTTATGACTTTATAGCTTGTTTCTCCTTAGTGCTGAGCAATCTTCCCTAGTCCAGATATATTAGAGTTTATAATCCTTTTACCTACAGAAGGGCATCTGGCTGCTTCCAAGTTATGGCAGTTGTGAACAATGCTATCATAAACATTTTTCTGCAGATTTTTCTGTAGACATGAGTTTATAATTCATTTGGGTAAATTGTAGGGTGTGCGGTTGCTGGGTCATTTAGCAGAATATACTTAATTTTAAAAGAAACTTCTAAACTGTTTTTCAAAGTGATGATACCAGTTCGCATTCTCACCAGCAATGACTGAGTGTTCTGTGGCTTCACATCTTTGCTAGCATTTCCTGTTCTCAGATTTCTGGATTTTGGTCAATCTAGTGACTGTAGTAGTGTTTCATTGTTGCTTTAATTTGCCATTCCCATATGACATATGACATGGAACATCTTGTCATATGATTAATTTCCCTCTGCATATTTTGTTTAGTTAATTGTCTGTTCAGTTCTTTTGTCCATTACTTATTGGGTGTTTTTTTTTTTTTTACAAATATATTCTCACAGGCTGTGAGTCATCTCATTCTCTTTACATTGTTTTTTTTTAGAATAAAAATATTTACTTTTAATGAAGTTCATGCATCAATTATTTTTGCATGGACTATGCCTTTGGTATTGTATTTAAAAAGCCACTGCCAAATGCATGGTCACCTCGATTTTCTCCTGTTACCTTTTATGAGGTTTATAGTTTCATATCTAACATGTAGGTCTTTATCTATTTTGAGTTAATTTTTGTAAAGGTATGCAGTTTGTTTCTTGATTCTTTTTATTTTTATTTTTGTATGTGTATGTCCAGTCTAGCAGCACTTGTTAAGGACTATCTTTTGTCTACTGTGTTGCCTTTGTTGTTTTGTTAGAAATCAGTTCACTATGTTTATATGGGCTATTTGGGGGCTCTATTTACCTATTCTTTCAAATTTTTATCATTTGTTTAATATATCCAAAATTGTGAATGTGTTGCTTTTTTCTTATTTTTACAAGTTTTTAAATTGTAGTATTATAATATATTTTATGAGATATTCATTGCATTTAGGATTAAAATAGAATTTTATAGTACAAATTCTACACATACACAAATATATATACATATATATTTACACAAAATGCACAGTTCTTTTATTTATCCCAGTTGCTAAGCAATATGTGCCAAATTGTAGTTAAAATGCCATTAATTACACTTTTTCCTTGATAAGAATAATATAAAACTAATTTATTGTTTATATATTACCTGTTTCAAATTTATTATTTGCAACAACATTCTAAAGAGATCCGATGCTTAAAGAAGTTTTAAAAGTTGTCCATATGACTTTTCTTAAAAAAATTATGAACAATAGTTGTGCATTTAAGGAGAACAATTCATTTTTATTATAGCAAATAATTGGGGAAGAAGGACTGACATGGTTAAAAAAAATTCTTGATAAATAAATTGTCAGTAACTTGATCATTAACAAGGAGTTTATAATGCTTTCTGAAGCTCAGTTTCGTTATGGATAAAATATGTTTAATATTGACTATCTTATTGATTTGGTATACATAATCATTTATACATTAAAACATCTATTTTTTTCCTCTTTATGTTGGCAGTCTACTCCATAAGCTTCACTGAACCAATCAAGATGTGACTTAAACATGTATTTTTAATTAGGGTCCTAGCTAGCTCAACGGGTGTGGTTACAGGATTTGATCTAATGTACTTGTCAGAGCTGGCTGAGTATTGTGGTTAAGCAGTCTTTCTATGGCTCTTTTCTTTACATCTGATGCTAGAGTTTAGTCTGCAGGAGCAGTTGGACAGAGAAGAAGAATATAAGAGAGAATAAGAACCAGCTGGAGTTTATGATGATAGACTGAAAACTATGTCAATGTTTTAGCCTCTGGCCTTATTAATATACCAGTAAGTATCCTGAAGAAGCCCTTCATAAGAGAGCTTAACCTAGTCACCAAACATATATGCAGAAAAGTTCCAGGAAGGCTCCAAAGGAAAGTGAAGCTGTTGTAGGACCAGACCTCGCCTCTTGACAGTGATGTAAGAAATCATACAGCTTAAAAACCGCTGCTTAACCTCTGCCATTCAGACCAAGAACAAGGCTCTCTCTTGTGACCCATCTTAGCCTGAAACACACAGCAAAGAGAATTCTTGGAAATGTAGTCTGAGTTAGTCATGTTGACATATTAAAAAGCATATGATTTGACTTTTGGTGATGGGTACAAACTGTTACACACCATGTATCAAATGTACATTTAGAACCTACATAACCTTATTAACCTAAGTTACCCCAAGGAATTTTATGTAAAAAAGCACATGATTGCCAACTTGGCACTTACACATATTCCCTTAAAAGATATTTTATTTCCAATACAGAAGAGAAAAAGGCTTCCTTCTACCTGACACCATGCAACCATCCTGATAATAGAAAACACAGCGACTTTTTCCTTAAAAAGGAAAAACCTCTGTTTTGTCTTTGTGATATTCACTTGTCCTAGATAATTTTCACTCTCATTTAATATTATGTAATTTATATACAGAGATATAAAATGAATTACAATTAATAGATCTTATGCTGCATGAAGAAGAAAACAAATATTTAATGAACATATATGCAAATGCAGCATACCGAGATAAAGATGAAATACTCATAGGTATTATAGTTTTCATTTATAGAATGGTCACATGAAAAGAGGTCATATATATATATATATATATATGACACATACACCTTTAAAATTATTAAGGTGATTATTTTAAAATGATTTACATATAATTTGTATACCATTTTATTGATGTACAATTGATATATAATAATATGCATATATATAATATGATGATTTGACACGTGCCCACATCTGAGATAGTATCACCAAGAGTTAAGGTCACACACCTACATTCCCACCAATAATTTCCTATTAAACTGGTAACATGATATGGTAAAAATGTTGTCTCACAGATCAGAGGTAACAGAATAATGGTTGCCAGAGGGAAGGAGGGCTGGGGGACTGGCTGAGAAAGGTGAAGGGACTGAGCAGTACAGACTGTAGTTACAAGTTAGTTGTGTGAAGTGCAGCACAGGGAATGCAGTGAATAATACTGTAATAGATATGTGTGTGCCAGCTGGGCACTGGAAATGTCAGGGAAAGATATTGTCAAATACATAGTTGTCTAACCACAATGCTGTACGCTTCAAACTAGCACAGATTAATAATGAATGTAAATTTTTTATTTTAAAATTTAATTTAAGAAAACATTTACAAAGTAAAAATTAAACACAATAGAAAACACTGTTGAAAATTTTTAAACCAAGATGAGACATATGTTTGGTTGCTTTTAATTTTTGGTGATGTAGTGTATCTCAAGGATTATTGCTTTATTTTTACCGCTGAATAATTATCAGAAAAATATGGAGTTGTCTCTGAATTAGAAATTACTGGAAAATGATTATTTTTAACTTTTTACTGTTTTCCTGTATATGCATTTATTTTATTTGTATTTACTTTAATCTTATGCTTTGCACTATTGCAGATGTTCCCTTCCACCCCCTTTGCCAACCTCTCCCCCGCTCTTGCCCCGCCTTCCCTTGGCCATCACCACACAGCTGTGTGTCTGTGGGTTATGTATATGTGACCTTTGGCGAATCGCTTAGTTGCTGGTGGAAGTGGAGTCCATGCAGCGTCATGAGAAAAAACATTTTTAGTGACCCACAAGGGAGGATGAGATCTGGTGGTGAGATTTATTTGGGTGCTCGGTGTGAAATCAAAAGGGTGTCCCTACGTTTCCAATGTCCCATTTCCTTTTTTCCTACCAAGGAAAATAATTGTTTCTGCAGCAAGGCCAAGAAAGGCCAGTGTCCAGTTTCTGTTTCACGTGAAGTCCGTTTGAGCCTGCAGAGTGTGCTGCGAGCACCTAGACCCACGTGGTTGTGTGTGTTCCTGGGTGAGAGAGGGAACCCATGGAAGGACTGGGCAAGCGCAGGTCAGAGAGATGGGGTGGGGAGAGAGAGGGAAAGAGGGCAAGAGAGGTAGAGGCAGAGAGGGAGGAAGGTGGGAGGAAAAGAGAGAGAGGGTTTCTTTGTTCCTTAGTCTTATAACCAGGAGCTTTGTCGAAAGAGCCAATCAACTTCCCAAAATTTTGTAGGTTTTTCATGGGCCCTCCCCCCAGTTAGACTGACAGGTCGCTATAGTCAACCACATCCCTCTCCGCTCCCCAACACTCTGGTACTGGAGGGTGAGCGGCGCTCCTGGGGAGATTTCCTGTGCTCCTAGGCTTAAGTTTCCAATGCTGCAGTCCCCCGGAGTGTGTGAATGAGTCTGTAAATGCTGTAGTGTCCTGGCTAAACAGGCGGGCTCCTGCTCTCCACTCTACTAAACTCAATGTCTAATCCCTTTTGCTCTCTTGCTTATTATTAAGTATTTAACTTCCTAAGATAACACCTTCAACTTCTTTCCGTTTTCAGCTGTCAGAAAATGTTTACAAGATTATATTTCTTTACATGCTAAGCACCTTTTTTTTCTGAAATCTCTATGTTTTTAATAAAAATCAATGAAAGGACAACATTTAATCTGGATAGATTTGCTGTATTGCAAGTCAAATTGCAATGCAACTATTCCAATGATGCCTGCATTTGTATATTTAATTAGAAAATGAAATTATCCAGAATAATCCATGTTGTGATAAGAATGATCTACTGTATTAGCCAAGTAGCAACTATAAGTGGCAAAAATAATAATGAAATGTAGTCTCATGTGGAGTCCAACAACCGTAGTGGGGATTACCACGTATCAGTCACACAGGATGTTGGAAAGAGCTCTGGTTTGGTCTATGGCACCTACTCACTTTAGCAAAATGTTTGTGCTCCGTAGATGTCTGGTGGCCAGGTCTGCGCCATTCATTTGTGTGGCCAGGATGACAGTGTTTTCATGGGCAAGGGAACTTTTCTTGAAACTGTAGCAGAATTGGGCTCATAATTGGAGAAATTAATAGATGCACAATGGATATAAATTTAAGTTAAAAATTGTTTCATATTATTCATATTCTGGTTTATATATAATATGTGTCCCAGAAAATATACTTACTGTTATAAATTCCTTTAGGTGAGACTTTAATAAAAGTAAATATCATTAAAAAGCTAAAATAAACAAACAATGGCAGAACTCATCTAAAATGATATTGACAGATTATATTTCTTGCAGTCATTTTGTTCGTAAATTGTCCTAACCCACAATCTGCATGTCTTCATAAGTGTTATACCATTTTGTTGTAAGAAACTAGAATAGTTAAAAAAGACATTAATTTATTTTTGCATTATAACAAAAATCCAAGAAAGCTTACACATTGCTCTCTCATAAATTTGCCTCTCAGGCAGTATTTTAAGGTTCACAACTTTTTGGGGGATATCTTGCTTGCAGCAATTATTTAGTTTGAATATCTTTATCAAATAACAGAAGGTATTATACGGCAGATTGCATTTTTCACACTTTTGGCTACATATATGTATGAATATCTTACTTCTCCCTAAAATAAATCTCATCCTTTGCCAGCGTCTTTAAAATCCTGTAGTGCATTATAGCTTAATGGCAACGAAGTTCATTTCATGATTAACTACTGTATTTAAACCACTAGAAAAGACATGAACATTTTAATGTGACCTTACATTTTGAACATATTTCTATGCATGAACATGGTTAAGACTATGTTGCACTTAAAAACTTACAACACACCTTTTGTTATTTTAAAGACATTAGAATGTATTTAGATTAATGTGTTTTATTGTTTTAAGCAAAAGCCTACTTAGGGAGCAATTGCTAACCTTACTGCATTTGCTGTTTTAAACATCTTCTAAAAGTTATTGCAATCACTAATTATTGTTGAAGCGTCATTACAAACCTCCCTGTCACCTCGTCTCTTTAAGAGAGACACTGTAAGAAATGATACACAAAAGCAGATTTAAAAATGGTGTCAACAAAACCACTAGAGTTATATTTGCATAGTAAAGGCACTGAAATAAACAGATGGTTCCTTTTCCTTTCTTGAAGGTAAAATTCATTAAATATTTACTTGCTCTTTAATGATAAGCTTCATTTTTCAGGGCAACTTTGAACCAAAAGACACTACATATAATTCATATTTCTCAGACCACTGCATTTTTTGGAAAAAAAAAAGTCCAGTATTTGGAGAACAAAAAGGTCAAGCATAGTATTTGACTCAAAACTATAGATTGTTGTTGAATTTAGTTGATGGGAAAGTTGTACATATCTTCTTTTTTTGCTATATTAAGAGCTGCTTTTGAACAGAACATCTTGTATCATTTGTTTCTGTAAGTCACATGGCCTCTTGCAGCTCATTTGTAAAACATATGTGAGAATATTTAAAACATTGTTTCCCTGAATATTACATGTGGTGATATGCATTAACCAAATATACCAGATCATACTCTAAAGACCACAGACTTTTAAAAGTAGATTAACAGTAAGGGGTTTAAAAGTGAACATATCAACCCAATAATTGAACTCGTCCCCAACATTCCATACCCATGTGTGACTAAAGAATAAGGGATATGTTGGCTGTGGTAGACATGCTCCAGAGACAGAGGCAGGAGGAACAGGATGATCTGATCCAAGTGCCTTTATCTGATGCTGCACTTAGAGGCAGGCTGAATTGGGATTGACTGAAGCCCTGGGGGGTAGGCAAGAATGGGTTTTTTTAAAGAAAAAGTGCTGGTTTTGTGGGGTGCATGAGGAAGGGGTTAATCTCTTGTTGACCTGGGCGGGTGCCTCAGGATTTCAGAATATGAGTGGGGACAGTGGGTTAGGTAAAGGACTGGGCTGTTTCCACGTGCAGGAGGATCACACGGACCACCATCTGACCATGGTGGCTGGTGCTAGGTGTCCACTGTGTGAGGCGGGGGTTTGATTAAGCTGCAGGATATCCACTGAGTCGGGATAGCTGAGTGATGAGCAGTCTGGGGGCCAGGAACCTGGCCTGACCCTTTCAGGCTGTTGGGTGCCAAATATTTAAAATCTTTATTAAGTCTAATAGTTGTTTGTGGTGTACTTCTCCCATCAGTATTGATAGGAAATTTGAAAACTAATATTTATTAAGTTTTGCCATGCACCTGAAGAGGATTATCATGTTCCCTAAATTAATGACCCCTCTACCCATTGTCATATTAAGTGGATAATCTCAATTATTAGATGTCAAAAACATTTCATTGAAAGTGAAACAAATTTTACAATAAAATTAGACAATACATGTGTAACCAAAATGTCTGAAAATGTGTGGAAATCAGAAAGGGCCAACTAGTCCATTCACAAGAGGTGAGACTTCAGTTCGTGTCTATCTGTAATGTTTAGGGTTCCTTCAGGGGTTGAGGTCTGACTGGTAAAAGGGGTACTGCTAGGAGGAGGGTGGGCTTTGTGAATCCTGCTCACAGAGAAGGGCCTTTCAGTGCTTTCCCTGGGAAATTGTGATGTGTGTGTGGGTATGAGATGAGGTGCACTCTCACACAACGTCTTCATAACAGTAACCCCAGCTCAACCAGCCACTGTGTTAAAAATGAGGTTAAGAAGATAGAGACCCAGAGAATGCTAGATGAGGTTTTTGGTCAGCAAAAAATAAAACTAAAAAAAAAAAGAAAGAAAAAGAAATCTGTGAATGAAAAAAGGTCTCAGGAAGGTAAACAAGGTAGGAGGCTTTACTAATGAGGTCCTCCCAGAGGTAGCCTATTTTATCATGGTGAGGAAGTTCTCTGCAGCCTGCTAATGTTGGCACCTCAATATGTTTCACCTCTCTTGCATCTCAATATGAACGTATGTGATGAGGTCTGTCCAGAAAGTATCCAGCTATGTACTATAAAGAACAGAGACATTTACTGAAGAAGATACTAGATATAAGAAACATTGTACATAGAACAATGATACTTCAGTTCCCTTCAAAGTAGGCACCGTGGGACCTCACACAGTTCTTCTAATCCTCATTAGGCTCCCTGATGTATTTTCCTGAATCTCATTAATGATCTGAAATCTGTTTCTTTTCAAAGGTGATTTTAGTTTGGGGAAAAACCAGAAGTCACAGGATGTCAAATCTGGGCTGCGGGGGCCTAAGCCACTTAGGTGATATGCTATTTCACCAAAACACTCTGCATGAAAGGTGATACAGGAGTATTGTGTGATGAAGCTGCCAATCACCGCTTGCCCATACTGACAACCACACAGTACAAATGCCCACTCAACCACATCTACCACCCTGACTAGTACAGGGAAGCCATCATGGTTCACACATGCACATTCCAGTCTACAAAACTTGGCTGACAGGTTACATCGATGTGGCACAAACTTTTCTCCTTATCTTAACAGTGGCCATACTTTTTTCCAGACAGACCTGATATGTCTTAAAGTGGGGAGCCATAATCTTTTGGGTTTATATGTATTTCCAAGGTCTAATTTTTTAAAAGTTAGAAGCAATTATACTTTCTATTTGATAAATAGGGGAAAAAATACGTTCCAGGAATTCTTGACTAGGATCAGTTATGAATCATTCCACTTTGTGGATTTGGATCTTAGAAATTATGCCTAGGGGACAATAAATGTCTGAGAGAGGCCCCCACCTGCTCCTCTGTGGTTCAAAATTTTATCCCCAAGTATCAATCCTTCTAATAGTACATTCAGTTATTTAATGTGTATATTATCCATATTATATTTTTAACATATCTGGAACACTCTTTTACGATACCTAGGTCAGTATCAAAAATATCTTATCTGTTGCCTAAATTTAAGGGAGGACATTAATATTATGCATATGATGGTTGGCTTTGGAGTCAGGTAAGTCTTTATAAAGTACTCGAATCTTTTATTACTATTGGTAGGTGCTTCATAATTTCCTGGCCTCCGTTTCACTGCCTTTAAATACCATAACAGGAACTTTAAGTAGATACTTATATTTCCTCTGACCAGGTTACACCAATGTACATTCCTTTTGTTACTCACACCAATGTGTGTATCCTAAGAAATGTGTATTCTAAGGCTAGAGGTTATAATCAAGGGATAATGAGGATTGAAGAGAATCTAGAAGTTTTGTCATATAATAGAAAATTGAAGTTCTCACAAAAGAGAAGAAATTTAGTAGTTCAAGATAAATTACATTAAACATTAGAAGCATTGCTAAATATTTTCTGTGGAAAATCAAGTGGAATTTTATTATGAGGTAATGAAGAAAATGAAAATGATTGCTCTACATAATCGTTCAGACACTAATGTTAAATTATTTAATACAATTTAAATTTGCCTAACTTGATAAAATTCCTATGTGGAATTGTATGATAGCCACAGCTTATTGAAAACACAGAAGAAATAGTAAGAAAGATTGAGACTTTCAATATAATGAAGAGGAAAACTGTGTCACTTTAAATACAAGCCTGTAAACTCAGAGGGAAATATTTTCAAGGTTTCAACTATAAACTGTATGAAAAGATACTACAAAAACTATTTGTTTACCAGAGCAAATTTCTAATCATTGAAGTTTAAAGCAAGCTATTTTAGGAATAAACACATGCCAATCATAAAAAATTGAGATGAGTATTAATATTCATAACTCTAAATATAAAGGCATAAAAATATTAGTATAAATATTTTCAGATGAAAAAGAGACATTGTTGTTTTGGTCTAAATAAGAACATTGTTCTATGCAGACTGTTGAATGAATTACATCTCATGAATTTCATAAGTTCACTGAAGAAACGGAGGGAAATGAAGTTGTTCATAGAAACTTGTCACTCCCTCTTCATAAGTTAAACTCCAACTTCCAGGGGTACTATATTTGGAAATAGGGTCATCAGGAGCTTCCTGAGGTTACATGAGTCCATAAGGTGAGGCTCTGGTCTGATAGAACTATAGACTCATGAGGAGAAAGAGAGAAACACAGCAGCAGGAAGTTGGCCCTGTTTGGGCCTGGAAGAAAGGTCTCAGCAGAACCAAACCCTGCCAGAACTTTCTTTGAACTCTTCAGCCTTCAGAAACCAAACTGCTGTTTAAGCCCCCTGGTCTGTAATATCTGGATATGGCATCTCAAGCAGAGTAATAAGAAGAGCAATGTAATTTTCATTCAACAAATATTTATAAACTTATTGCATTCAAGACATTCCATGAAGTGTTAAGACACTTGATGTGTTATTCTTCATTAAGTATGAATAATTAGAAATACATATGAATTTACCTTATCTTACCAAAGAAAAGAATAGTTCAAAGGTTAGAAGCCTATGTAAACATATATGTACATAAGCCCAGAAACATAGATAAATATCAACTTTTTTCATGCATGCATGCACATGTGTGTTGGTGTGTAGAGAGAGAGATTGGGACTCCTGGGGCAGATATGAATACACAGTTTTAGAAAATTGGATTATCATTCTATTAGTACTTTGTACAGTGATAACATATTTATGCTTTCATAAGCAATATGATTTTAAATGTTGACTAGCTTGTCTAATTTTTATAGTGATGGCTCATAAAATTCAGGTGTTCTTAAACTGGAGCCCATGACTAATAAGAATATCAGTAAAAATGTCCATGATCTTATTTAGAAAGAAAACATTAGAAGTCCTAAGTGTACTATAAATAGTATTGAACTCCCAAGTCATATTGAAATAAAACATTGGTAGAGTGGACATAACGTGTCCCAAACAGAATCAGAAAGAGTCCCTTTTGTTTCACTTACACCAGTGGCTTAAGTTCACAAATAATTGGGTCTTCTTTTTGAACAAAAAGGAAACATAAGTGAGGCAATTTTGTGGGTGATTTTCACAATTCAACACTTCATTTTTTACAGAGCTCTCAGCCAATTATTCTTATTTAATGAAAAGAGAGATTTTGGAACTGAACACATTTGAATGATAAGAATAATTCTAAAAACCACTGAAGAAAAATGAGCCTTAAAGTAAAAAAACATATCAACTTCATCAGACTAAAACACAGCTATTGCCTTTTCTGAGGTAATAGCAATGCTATCATTCAAACAGGGCTTTAACTCCAAAAATAATTTTATTCTCCAAGTCTCTAATAACTATATTCATTCTATGATATTTAGAGATAAGTATGTTGTATGAGAATTTGAATGAGGTAAGATAAAATTTATTTATACACATAATTGATTTTTTTAGTAAGTTTATAAAATATAGTCACAAGATAGATCATGATAATACATTGAACAGTCATGTGAGGGGGAAAATATATATATTATATGTATAACACATTTAATATAATTATATGTAATTACATTATATTATATAAAATTATACATATATTTACATTTTTTCAGGGATGATAAATGCTATTATAAAACTCTCATGTAATGTTGTGTAAGACATGAATGGGGAAATCTATCTAAACAGGTGATTTTCAAAGTAAAATCTGAATGAAAATGGATTCCATGGACCAGAAGAGAAAAGCAAAGTCATAAAAAAAAAACAAAAGAGTTTGAGTGGCAATTGGTAAGTTATTTTTTTTGTGTGAAAGCCCATTTGGTAGAGAGCTTAGATTTCAGGGGTCACATATGGCTTCTATCGCATAATCTTCTCTTTTCTTTAAACATTCTTTTCAAATCTTAAAACCATGCTTACCTCTTGGACTATATAAAAATAGGCCACAGGTAGTGTTTACCCTCCAGGCCATGGTCTGCAGACCCATGGATTAGATGAACAAATAGAAGATAAATAGGAGTGAAATTTAGGGATTAAACAGAAAAGCCAAAATTCAAGATAGTCTAATTCAAAAGTATACTCTCTAATATTAATTTTTTCTATATAAAAAATCTAAATCAAAAAGCAATTTACAAGTTTAAAAAGAAAAGTTAGTAATTTTGAAACAACAATCCTTGTATCTTGCATATACTTTCCTATCTCTCTCTTTTTGGTTTAAAAAATCAATTTTGTCTACCTGTAAAAACGTAAATAATGTACACCTATAAAAATTTATTGAAGCACATATATTTTGGACTCTAATGTTTTGACATAGAAATATTACTGAGGGCAAAGTAAAAGTAAGCTAAGAAATGAAATGCTCAAGATTTAGGAAGAAGAATGAGAGAATAAAATGCTCCAACATAAGAATATTGTCACCAAAATATGAACAGAGACATTCAAAAATGAGTGAATAAATAACAAAGAACCCAGAACAAAGATGAAAATAAACTATAAATTACCCTCATGCTGAATACCTTCACTATATATCTCAAAAATAGCACCCTTCATTCTTCTGAGACTTCATTTTATTGGGGGTAGAAAAAAAGCCGTAAGTGTATGAATTACTTTTATATAGCTGCCATAAAAATTACCACAAAATTAGTGGCTTAAAACAATGTCTATTTGTGAACTCACAGTCTCCGTGGATCATAAGTCCAGGCAAACAATAGCTTAGGTGGTTCCTCTGCTCTGTGTCTCAAAGACCAATACAGAGGTGCTGGCAAGGCCGTTTTGCTTATGGAAAGCTCTGGGATGTCTTCTGCTTCCGAGCTCAGTTAGGTTGTTGGCAGAATTAAATTTCAAGCAGTGCAGTACTGAGGTTCACATTTCCTTGATGACTGCTGGAGACCATCTCTGCTTCCTCAGGCTTGTCTCAGACCCTTGCACTTGGGCCCCCTCCATCCTAGCCCTTCTCACTTCGCAGCTCCTCTTCGGCTTTTCTTCGTGCTGTGCCACCGAGACTGTCTGCCTGACTATTCTGTTTGTAAGGGTTAAGTAATAAACTGGACACACCTGCATGATGCAGGTTAATCTCTTCATTTTATGGCCCTTAATTTAAGCACATCTACAAAGTCTCTTTTCTCAAGTAAGGCCTAGCATGATTTTCTCAATCATAGGTTCTTGGGATTAGGGCGTGGAAAATTTGGGAAGCCATGATACTCACCACCACTCTGTATGTATTCACAGACCTATGTATATATATACATATTACATATCTATATGTTTATATAAAATATAGACAGGTAAACAGTTTTAATGGTGTTAATCAGGATTGGGTGCAAATTAGTGGCAATTCTTAGAAAAGTGCATGATATTCTCAATTGACTTCACTTATGACATACATTACAACACACACTACTGAAGAGTAAAAAAAGAAAAGAAAAATAATCAAAAAAACAGTTTATCATAATTGTATATATCCAGACATGAAAGTAACACATCTATCTCCCACAGATTACTGCAAATAATTGTCAAAAGACACTAACATGAACTCCAGGGGTTAGATGGGATAAATGCTAACTAAATGCTGAAAGTTACGTAATGTTTTGAATACTCTTAAAGTGATCATCAAGTAAAGGATATTGTGGATTATGTGTAAGAAGATAGCAAAATTGAATATGTGTTTGAATGTGAGTTTTTCTGTGGGTATAGCTCTTAACATAATTTTTGCTCCATAGTCCTGACTTACCACAGTCATAGAAAATTTATTCCGAGGTATTAGAGTGGAAATAGTTTGCTGCCTGTGTAAATATGGTTACTAAAGGAAGAGTGTACTTCTTAAATTCGGGGGTTTCAACTAGATATTGTCAAAGTCGTCTCTTCTGATGTGACTTTCATGTTACGATGCAGGTTAACTAAAAAGCCAATACATGAATAAAATTGTCAAGTGTATTTATCTACAAAAGGAAAATTAATATTCCATTTTTGATGTTATTATATGTAAATTTAGCCCAGGACTGCCTTACCTAATATCAACACATACTGGAAACATGAAAAATGAAAATCTCTTCAACATAATAATGTCTGTTTCTCCACTAAAATAAATGAAAACCTCTCTGCCAGGGACAGAAATTTATAACCACTGCATTTGTTTTTTCAGTTTCTTTCCTAGTCTTCATGAAGGGAGTCATTTTCTTCTCTTGACAGTTTTTCTTCAAATTCAGTATAAATGTAATTTGTTAGGTTATAAAATCACACAAGACAAAGTTATTCCTACCAGGGGTTACAGACATTCATAGAAAAGAGCACGTCCAGAATAGCATTATCTCATTTGAGTTAGAATGATCTGTTACATGACTAAAAGGAAAGAAACTAATGAGTTTTACATGGAGAAAGGGATCTTTAGTTGGTAATCAGATATTTCAATGATGAAGAACTTTAGGTAGGAGAGATTCAGAAATACAAAAGAGGCCATTTTTTGCTTGTGTTTGAAATTGAAAAGTTTTATTCAAAAACTAATTTTGGCTGGAAAAGTTCACTTATATTTGAAATTTAGAAGTAATATGTATGACATGTATTTGTTCTCATCTACAATGTAGAAAGAAAACTAGAAAATAATCCTACCAAAAAGATAAAGTATCAAAGAAACTATAAAAATTAAGAAAATATACACTAAGATTGGAGAAATAACATGAAAACATTAAACCTGACTAGTAAAATACAAAATTAAGAGAAAATTGTTAAATTGTATTTGTTTCTATATGTATATGTATCTGTGCATGCATATGGGTACATCTGAGTGTGTATATGTACATATGACAAATTCTAAAAGCAAAAATTGATAATTTTTACAATCTTGTTTTTAAAATCTCTATAATCTTTGTATATCACCTCAAAATAAATAACATTTTCTTAAGTTTAAAATAAAACAGATTATGTTTTAGCATTTTTTTTGTGGCAATAGAAAAAAACGGGAAATGCTGTTCTTAAGCTGATTAGAAATAATGACCTAGTGATGAGCTTCATTTATTCTGCTTAGAATCTGAGACAGGGACAGGGATCAGGATGCACGTGGCCTACTGAAAGTTGTAGCCAGAAAAGTCTGAGAGGGGATGAGGTAAACTAAAGGTAAAAGGGAAAGGACTTGAGCAAACTCCTGGTCTGAGTCGAGTGCAACTTATGCCTCAGTTTTTATGTTAGGGGAAACATAAGTTAGACTTTAGAATTTTCTGACCTTGAGGCCAAAGATCCAAAATTTTTCATCTAGCTTTTAATCATTGCCTTCTCCATCAACTGGGTGATGCTCCCTCCAAGGTGTGTCCTGGTGAAGAGCCTCACACAAAGCAGAAGCTTTTCTCCTGAGCAGGCAGTGAATGGAAGATTCTGGCTGTGGTACTTGAAGCAGCCAGAAGATGGGTACGTATATTTAAACTGACCACAGTGTACCATATGAACTGTTCAGATTCAAATGTTTTGCACACTGACTCAAATTTGTCTCAGTATAGCTTCTCCATAATTATGGTTAGTAACCAGTCTGAGGCAAACCTAAAGGAGGAAACTTTGTAGAATGACCTCATGCTGCTGCTGTAGTCCAAAGGCTACAGCTGATACACCATCTTGCTGCTCTACTACCCAACCTACATTCACATTGACTAATGCTTCTGCTGGCTTAGGTGGCCTTCCTGGTGAAGTGATAAAAGACTTCATTTTTATTTATCATGCCTTTATAATATCGAGATTGTTGTACTTGCATACTTACAGCTGAACTGAGCATGTAGGTAACCAAAATGTCTAAAGAAACAACTGAATGTCAAACATAATTTTTCTTACCCTGTATGTTGCAGAAGCTCTACAAACAATATAGTAAGTCCTGTTTGCCTGTATTAGTTGTTCAAAGTAACCAAGGGCTAGCTATAGTTTTAACATTACTGAGATGCATATGGTGCGTCTAATCTGGGATCCATGACCTTTAGTCACACAAAGCCTAACTTTTAAGAAAGAGGAAGAACACATTCACCAAGTGGAATGATGGTGCATTGGGATCACTTCTGTGTCCACTTCTAGCTTTCTATACCTTGGTATTTTCCTCCTGATGACATCACTGTTCTCCTGCTCAGTCGGGTTGGAACTTCTGGAAGGTGAACTAAGTAATCTAGCCCATAGTTATTCTCCTATTTCTGCACATCCGTTGCCATAAAGGGGGTTTCTTGTCTTGAAAAAAAAATAATGTAATAGATCCAATGTTAGTGACTGAAATAGTCTTTCAGCGCTCAGAGAGAGCAATCTGCCTGAGGCACTATGGACATAAATAAAAGGAAAACTCATATACAGAAAACATGTTACTGTATATTAAGGTAAAACATTGCTTCTTATGAAAATGAAAGGTGTGTAGTATAAACAACTTGCCACAAAGTTGATAGTTGGTTTCCTCCAGGGTTGGTACTACACGGGGATCTTACTATCACTGCTTCAGCATGTCTAGGATATAATACCGGCACATATTAGATCAGCTGTGTCAAGTGAAAACTCATGCTCCAGGCTCAAGCCTTGCTCTAGTACCTGCCACAATAGCTCAACTACTGGAGTTTTTAAGGGCAGAAGCTGACTGACAGCTACTGGCTGAATCAGCCTCTCCATTTGGGATTTTAGTGTCTTTTCTACAATAGAAATCCTGTGGTGGGAGTTAATGTGTAATGACATCACCATTTGTGCACACTTAAATAAGTCCATCCACGTTTCTCTTCCAGATAACTCCCTGTGCTTGACCTTCCAAGTTTATTCCTCGACCCTTTAAAAAAATAAGCTAAGCCGTTCATGATTGTAGATGTGTCCATGTATTTCCTTAACCTCCAAACACTCTTTTCTCCCCCAAATATGCATACATAACAAGTACATCACTTGAAAGTCTTTTCCTTGGGAGAATTTACCCTCATCCGTGTTTTTAGCATCATCTCCCCTGAATGAAGTCACAGTTCACCCACCATGACTTCAATTCAAACCAATATACATGCTGACACATGTGTAAACCAAGCTTCATTTTCCCCTTCTTCATCAACTGTTCATATGAAATACCCCAACACTACCATCTGTACGAATTGAAGGAAATGCCTAAGTGTAGCAGAGCTGGGTAAATTGAAGTTCTGAGGCACTTGCTCATGCAGCTAGCTTGTGCTTTCTCCTTCTGTTCAGATCCCACCACTCATATCCAATCATAGATGTGTCACTTTTAACTTCAGTTAAATTGCTGCTGGTCTCAATTGACTTTATGATTATTTATCAGAACTATCTAACTGATGAGGGGAGGTTCAGGATTCATGCTTAGATTATGCCTCATGATTGGTAGCTCTAGCCCTATCAGGACCTGGTAGCATGCCAGGCCAAATGCACTTTTTTCAGATTGACCATGATTCAAATGGTCTATGATTCTCAACTACACATAGCTTGGTAAGTGTCCAGATCCTTAGTCTGGAGACAATAAACTTATTTTCTACCTCCAGACACTTCTAATACCTGAGTGATTTACGAAGTTATATGGCCCAAGTCAGCAGCACTGCTTGTGTTGCACATTTTACTTATTTCAGGGACCATAATTGTTCTGGGACCAATTAAAAACCAGAAGCCTTTCTCATTACTCAGTGAATAGGTTAGAACTACACTCCCACATGAAGAAAACATTTCTTGCAAAATGTGAAAAGGTCTGCGATGGTTATTCTTCTCTCTTGGTAGAGTCAGAGAGGCACTCATTCTTGTCTTTTTCTTGGAGAAGTCCTGGTCTGAAATCTTCAACAATGTAAAAAATTACTTTACTCTTTTTAATTTTTATATTTCAATAAGAAATCCACAGTGCTTACTATTTATTGTTAACCAGATACAAAATTTAATCAGTATCATAATGAAAATGTGTCAGTCCAACACCCTCCAAATGTTTTGTTTGGACTCTGTGATATCATAGTGTAGAATTAAATAGATTTGAGTCAAGATGGAATGCATAGTGACAGTCATATCATGTGAGTGCGAATCACTTCTTATTTTCTTTAATAATGGTCACGGAAAAGAAATAAAACACATTTGCCAGACCAATAGCTGTACGGCCCTTACCAAGGCTGTGTTATTCTACCTTACTGAGTTTACATATTTAGTAAAACTGTTATAATTATGACTCAAATTTAGTTAAAATTTTGCTAGTCTATACACATTTATCATGATTCATTCAACTTTTCCTTAAGGTTTATGTTTAAATAAAATGAGAAAGGATGGGAAATATCACCTCTATATTTCCTTAAGTTTTTGAGAGAGGCACTAATCTTTTCCATTTCTCTCTGAGCTGATATAATTTTTGATTGACTATTATGACTGAGATTCACAGGCAACTTTTAGGATTTCCATTTGGTCTTTTAACATATAATAACAGCTATTCAATAGGTCAAAATTCAAGTTCTACTGTATTAAATGTACTTGTATATTTGAGAATATAATGGGAGAATAATAGCCAGCTTAGACGGTAAAATCAGGGGACATACTATGAGATTGGCCAGGGTCTGTTTTACAGCTAATCACAGTATATTCTACTTTAACCAGTGCTTTTGGTTATTGGGTATCTAGGTTAGTGTAAACCTTAAACCTAATGCCCTTATAAATATTATTTATTTTCCCTTTTCTTATGGCATCATTACTTATGTAAACATGTCCATTTGGGGGAGGGAAGGATAAATCACTACTAAATTCACTTAATATGAGTTTAGAGAGTCTTTCTTCATGAGGGCCCACTTCCTGTTTCAGTCAACAGGTACTGAGTCTGAGTACTAGTTCAATTCTGGAAACTTAGGCATGAATCATGACCTTCTATTGGAGTGATTGTCTTTAGTTTTTTTATACATTATAGATCACTTTTCTTTATGCATGTTAAAGACTTTTCTTATTCACTGTCCACCTATTTTGTCCTGTGGAAGTCAATTTTCTATTAACCACTTCCATAGATACCTGAGGAGAAGGCTAGCTCTTGGCAGTCATTTTAATTTGCTACTTACGTGGTAATTACACCAATCTTACTACTGATGGCTAAATGCTGTCATTGGCCTGATATCTCAGCTTCCTATTATCCACTTTGCTATTGGGGATTTGGGTTCTATAACAGCATCTTAAAGTCCTAGTCTACTAAGCAGGCTCTACTCATGTCATCAATGGTAATGATTCTGTGCTGTCTAATTTGAGACTTCTGCATAGTTTTTAAGCAAGAAAAGCAGAGGTCACGCACATTTAACAAAGAATGGGTTACTCTTGCTGATCCACTGCTTTTAGAGGAATCTGGGTTTTCAGGTTTCTTAACAGTCTGCTTTGATATCCTTCAGGTTCTCCGTCAGGACCCAGACTTCAGCAGAGGGTAAGGTGTTTTCAACTACAAGTAACATTAAACGCAAGCCTGACTATTTATTTAATTTTTAAAAATCTAAAATCTAAAAATTAGCAACACATTCAAAGTAATGTAGGCACAAAACATTGTGTCTTGAGTTCAGGTTTAATTTCTTCTTTATTATCTCTGTTAGTAACTCTGCCCTGTCTTTTTTTAATTTTTTTTATTTTTTGCCTTGTTTTAAATCCTCATTTTGTCCTCATGGTGACCCCTCTCATTGTCACAAAGCATCTATCAGCAGTGTGTCAGCATCTGAGATCTCACACTTTATCTTTCCCATCTGTGAGAGACTGAGCAAATTACTTCCCTATTAAGGGAACAAAGTCTGTCCTTTCTGTTTAAACAGGCCAGTTTAAGTCACATGCAGTACTTCGATCAATAACAGTCATCCCAAGAATGCTATGTGAGATTTGCTTAAGTATGCATCCCTGAAATAGGTACTTGGACGAGGTGAGTGGGTCAAGTCAATGTCATTAATTTTTAAATTAAACTCATTGGGGTGACATTGGTTAATAAAAGCATATAGGTTCCAAGTGTAAAATTATATGATACATCATCTATATATCGCATTGAGTACCCACTACCCACAATATAATCTTCTGTCACCTTCTATTTGATCCTCTGTATCCTGTACTATTCTCTAACCCTCTTTCTTGTGGCAACACCTTACTGTTGTCTGTGTCCATGAGTTTTTGTTTGTCCCAAAGTCATTCATTCTTTAACTCATATATGTATTTACTTAGAGCTTACTACCTACTAAGGAATGTTGTAAATATTAGATATATAACAATAATCAAAATTATTAACTGTAGTTAATACATGTAGTTAATACAGTCATGTCTTCTAAAAGTTTATATTTTAGTAAAAGAGGCAGGTAAATGAATAATGCCTATTTAACGTAACATACAGTAAGCAATTATTATATGATATGTACAATATAACATGCAATGTGTTTCAAGCCCATAGAGAAAATTAAAGCAAGGTATATATGCAGATTTAGATGGATTTGAGCAGACATCTCAATTTTTTTACACTAATTGACAATGCTCTTTAATTCATACAAAAATATTGAGTCATAGTTTTAATGGTAAAGGAGAATTGCAAGTTGAAGCAACTTGAAAATATGTCTATTATTTAGTGTTTATGATTTCCAAAATATATAAGAACTCATATGACTACAATCCATGAAGACAAACTATCAAATTCAAAAATGGTCAAAAGACCTGAACAGACACTTCTCCAGGGAGGATATACTAAGGGTTTAGAGGCATTTGAAAGAGTGCTCTGTATCACTAGCCATCAGAGAGATGAAAATTAAAACCACAATGAGACACCACTTCACAGCAGTCAGAATGGCCATCATAAACAAATCAACAAACAACAAGTGCTGGAGAGGTTGGGGAATAAAAGGAACCCGAGTACATTATTGGTGGGAATGCAGACTGGTACAGCCTGTGTGGAAAACAGTATGGGATTTCCTCAAAAAAGTAAAAATGGAACTGCCTTTTGACCCAGCAATTTCATTACTGGGATTATACCCTAAAAATCCTGAAACATCAATTCAAAATAATCTATGCACCTTAATATTCATAGCAGTACAATTTATAATAGCCAAGTGCTAGAAACAGCCTAAGTACCCATCAGTAAATGAGTGAATCAAAAAACCATGGTACATTTAAGAAAGAAGGAAATCCTACCCTTTGTGACAGGAAGGATGGAACTGGAGAGCATTATGCTAAGTGAAATAAACCAAGTGGTGAAAGACAAATACCACATGATCTCACTTATAAGTGGAGCCTAATCAACAAAACAAAGAAGCAAGCTAAATAGAACCAGAGACAATGAAACAAAGAACAAACTGACAGTGACCAGAGGGAATTGGGGAAGGGGATACTGGGGGAAAGAAGGGAAAAGGTCATCAAGGAACATGTATAAAGGACACATGGACAAAGCAAAAGCAGGTAGGATCCAAGGTGGGAGACGGGGATGAGTGGAGCAGGGGACTGTGGTGGGGTGAAAATGGAGGCAACCTTACTTGAACAGTACAAAACAAAATCACGAAGAGGTGGTTTTGTTCAAAATGTTTGATTTTTCTCGCATTGATCAGACTATTTTGTGGCTGGAATATGAATTTAACAAATATTTAAAAAGTTATTAAGAATATGACTTATCTCATTTATCCTAAATGAAAATATGTAAGCTCAAAACAGTTGAAGACCAGTGTTGTGAACATTTGTTTCTCTTTCTTCACTGCTCTTCCTGACAGTACTAACTACAGCAAAAGTGTAGATTTTACAATGAAATTAATTTGAGTTAATATAAAAAAAGAATTGGTGTGAGTGTGTTAACAGAACAAGAACCTTTAATGATACATAAGTTTTTACCCTGAAAATGCTGAATTCAAAGAGGGAGATCTTTGATGTGAGCAGTTACAAATTTGTTTATGAACCTACAATAAAATATGTTTTTACAATTATTTTTCAACAAGTCTTATTTGGGTGTGGATTCAGTGGGAGGTGTCAAGGACATTCGATTTCTTCCAGTGGTTGCATTAAATATTCCATTTGAGGTTAAAAATAGTCTACATTAGACAAGAGGGAAAAAGCCATTTTTAATTTCACCATTATCCTGTTCAGCTTGTTACTAAAATAAATTGGATTGTCACTAAGAATTTTGAAATGTGGTATGTATCTAAAGATAGTAAATTCTATTATGTGTGCCCTGATAGGTGCTCAGGATACAAGATAAATAATCTTTGACCTAATACAAAACACTGATGTAGTAACTTATATTCATAGAACACTTACAGTGTCTCATGCATAGTTTAAATATACTGCTATTTCAACACCACTATACTATCAGTACTATTATTTCCCCAACTAACAGATTATTAAACAGAGCATATATACATATATGTATGTATACATATGCCTTATTTTTATTATAAAATATATAGATGAAACATTTAAAAAATTGTTCAATAGTTAATATTGCATTCTAGTCATTCACTAATTTTATATTCTTACAATTGACTAAAACCACATACGTTATTTATTAAATGTCAATTGTGAATCAGGCTTATATAATTTATTACATAAATTAAAGTAAAAGTAATATTACTTACTCTTAAGGTATTTAAATCAATGTATTTTTTTTGGGGGGGAATCACATAAATCAGTATTTATAAGACATTTACTATAGAAAAACAGTGAGCTATCCCCAAGACACTCTAGTGAAATGATCCACAGATTACAAATATTTGAAATTCATTGCTACAAATCTCCTTGTTCCTTATTCTCATTATCAGCTAAAATAACACACAAACAGATGGCAGAGGAAAAAAACAAACAAAAAAACCCTGCAAGTTGTTCATTGTATTCTCTCATGAGAAAAAAACTTGAGTCAATCACACAACAGGAACACATGAAATATGTGGCAGTTGTTTTATTTTTCTATTTTGATGCTCATTTTATCTTTGTTTGTCATTTTGTGGTATTTGCAAAACCAGATATAAATTTCAGAGAAATAAATATAAATTGAGTGATAAGTTGAGAAGAGACATGTTTGTTGAGGGACTTAATGTGTGCGGCGGAGGTGTTAAGGAATCACAAGAGTCTGAACTTGATTATTGGGAATCTGCAAGAATTGACATGACTTCAAAGATAACATGCACCAATTCTAGACAACTTTTATAAAAACCATAAGTCAAGATATATGATCACTTAAGAAACTGAATCATCTAAAGAAATTTTAAAGTACTCTACAGGAAGCAGTGTAAATGAATGTGATTAGAATTACTATTTGCTCAAGTATCTGAAAGAAAAAAATATATTAAATTTCTAAAAGTAATGATTGTGCCCCCTTTGAATCTATAAACATTCCATAGATAGAAATAGATATAACTATAGATTAGATATAGGTAGACCTATAGATACATATATATATATTATATAGATATATAGTAGATAAACCTGAACTATTCCTTACACTCTTCTGTCTCAATAGATTTTCAAGAAGAAAGTAAAAGTGACTTTCTCTGATGCTTTTCATTTTCTCCTTAGCTCCATTCATCACTACTTTACTTTCTAGTTGTTTTGATTTACCTTTTAGGAACCTATTAAAGCAAGATTGTCTATATTAGATTTTAATACTAAGTAAGACTCACAATGCAATGCACTTTTTTCTTCTATGCCTAAGCAGAGAAATCATTTGTAAATACCTAACATAAAAAGTTAATTAATTAATAAAGATAAAATGATAAAATACAAGAGAGACAGTTAAATTTAAATTAACCTAATAAACAAACTGTGCATGTTAAGACATTTCTTTAAATGTAGGTGAGTAGACTCATAGATACAGAGTAGACTCACAGTTTTGGTGGGGGTGTTGGGAGTGGAGGGATTGAGCAAAAAGAAAAAAAGAATTCATGGACATGGACAACAGTATGGTGATTGTGGGGGCAGGGGCTAGAGGTGGACACAGAAGAGAGTATAAAAGGATAAACAATAATGTAAAAATACAATACAAATAAACAATTAAAAGTAATGGAACAAAAATGTAGATTAGTAGAAATTAACATATTCAGATGAAAGTAAATGCATGTCCACTACACAATTTTAACAGTTCAATAATCAAATCAGTACCTTATTTTTATTACTTTCACACTTGATTCATTCAACAAGAGTTACAGAACATAGCTGTAATGGTAAGCAGAAAACTGCCTGTCTTCCTTCTTACATGGCTTTTATATGTCTACTTTCTTGTGATTATCATTCTAGTTTTCTGAAACTCACTAGAAGAAATATATTTAACATCTTAATTCATACAATGTGACTTTCATGATTATTTTTCTTAGTGCCTATGTTTCAAAACTTTATGTTTCTTACTTATTTAAAAAATATTTCCACCTAGAGAATAACAAGTCTCCTATAGGTCCTTGATTCAACATCAATCTCCTTCTTGAACAAGAGAAGATGACAACTGTGAGGTGTCTCATGCCAGTGCTAGCTTAATCTGAATGTCTCAGTTTGATTGTTTCTGTTCACTCTTACTTTATTACTTTATTTGTGCTTCTCCCAATTTTGGGTATTTTCTGTTATGATAGGAAATACTTTTCCTTCCAACAAGTCATAGTGGCTACTTCTTCTGGTGGAGCTTCTTAAGGTTTTTGTGTCCCCTACTGTTTCAGATAAAATAATAAAAACTGGCAGGCAGTAAATAATCGTTCTGCTATTTTAAACAATGCAGGAATCTGATAAGAACAGAAGGAGATGGATAAAAAGAAAGTACAATAAAAAATACAAGAGAGAAAAAAGACAAGAGGATAAAAAGAAAATAATGAGAATATTCAGTTTTGTTTATAATTGCATGCATGGTTATATAAATGTAATAACTATAGTATTCATGAAGATAATAAAGTAAGAGTTTGAAATCCTGGGAATAAAAATATGTAATAAATGGGATTTTAAATAAACTAATTTAAAAAGCTAACTACCCCTTATACTTTCTGAAAGGAAAAACATACATCTTTCTTTTAAAATCTTTTAAATCCACACCTTTACTAAAAGTCAAAGGATATCACAATAATTAAGAAAATGCAATTTGACATTTAGGAATATCTGAAAATTCAGAGAATTGACTATTTTAATTTTTAACATAAGTACCTAATTTTCCAAGTGAATAAAAAAGTAAAATCAAAGTTATGTATTTTAACATGACATCAAGAACATGTTTGTGTTAATACTGAACTATGTGAATCAACAGGAGTGCTACTGCTATTGTAAATATAGTACGGCATTCAAGCAAGAATTTTAACAATTATGAAATATATTAGAAGAAATATATTAAATATATTAGAAGAAACACAAAATGTGAATATCTCTTCATACTGTTTCTGATCTTTTCAATAACTCAATGCTTTTAGATAGACAATAGGAAAAACATGTTCTAAACATATTTTATATTTATATTTCACATAGGATTTGATAATGGAGTTTCAGTGAATTTTTGTGGTTAATAAAGGACAAAAAATTGTATAACTTTGTGGTTAAAAACAAAGACTCAAGATAGTTTTTTCTATCCTGACTCTACCACCTTTTATGAAGAGTGTTAGATTAGACAAAATCTTTGTATCTCAGAGCCTCAGATTCATTATTAGAAATATTATTTTTCAGAGAAAAATCTTATATTACTGATTACCAGTTAAATGTTACATGAAATGTAATGACAGAAATGGTGTCCAAAATTTGACATATGACATGAAGAAATAACAAAGAGAACTTCAAACATTTATTCTTTCTTAAGGCAGTTATGCACTTTCCATACTGGCTTGAAACTAGGAATTACTCGCATTTCTAATGTTATTTTCTCATTATTAAAAATCAATTGGAAGGATAGCATTTCCAACCTGGATGAGAAATATCTGTAATTCATAACTATAATATTCTAGAGGATAAGAAAACTTGAAGCTATTTTTTTAAATGACTGTTAAGGATATCACATATGACAGAAGCAAGGTTTGATTTTTTGTGGAAATATCAAATATAATTTCTATTTACTTTATAGGTTCTAAAATTGTCATCTCTAGGTTGGTCTATTTGCAACCAATTCATATAGCACACTTAACCCAAATGAAAATAAATAAAAACCTAATCATCTATTGTAAATTATGAAAAGTCAAGTAAGAATTTGCAGGCTCTAAGCTCTCAGGGTGCAGAATGTTAATGCAGTTAACCAGAGCTCAGCAGGCAAAGATCTTCACAGGTCACTTGATGAAAAGCTGATGACAAGAAAATTCAAATAGGTTGCTTATTTCAGAAAGGTAATTTTATTTTATGCTAAGGAATATGATTTTTATGCAAACAATGTATTTCAGGAGAGAGTAACTACATTTTTTGATAATATCTATTTAGTACTTGGAGACTTAATCTAAGTATATGCCCTTAAGAATTATTAAATGTAAATCCTGTGTCCTTTCATGTCAACCCCCTAACTGATGTAAAAAATTGCAGAATCGCAATGCTTTCATAGACATTCAACAACTTTTGTAAAGTTAAAATATCTATAGAATATCATCATTAGTCCTCCAAGAACACAGAAACTGCTTCATATGGTTTGTACCCACGACAGACTTTGTCATTGTTCTCATGGCCAGAGATGGACCAGTTTTGCTGTGGTGTAAATGAAAACCGAATTTTCAGTGATAGCCTGAATACAGGTTGATTTATCAGAGCTCTGTGCTGGTCCAGGTGCTAACTCAGGACCCTGGCCTCTATATTTTTGATGATGCCATCCTCATCATGTGTCTTCACAGTCCCTTGATGGGCAGTGATCTAGAGATGTATGCACAGGAAACATCTATAGTCAGGCATGGCAATGTCTTACATCAGTTCTGCTCACAGTCCAGTAGTCCAAGTCCAATCATAAAGTCCAACCCAAGAGCAAGGGAAGCTGGGAAATAGAGAAGAGCATTTGTATGTTTGGAGAACATTATAAGTGTCTGCAACAATGACCTTAACCAATAAAACAGCAAATATTTCTGTGGATTTAACTCATGCCAGACTCTGATCCCAGTGTCATACAAATTGATCCACAAATCCTGCCTTGAACCTATGAAACAGATACTATTAAAAACCTCATCTTTTATTTAGAAAAGCATAAGTATAACAAATAAACTGAAGTCTCAAATCTTCATAGATTTACATAATGAACATGTATTTTTCTTTTATATCACAGCAGAGTGCTTGTAGGGCTGCATAGCTTTTTCTCTAGGCAGTCATTTAGGGAGGTTGCCATCTACCATCCTGTGGCTTTGATCATGACATCATCAGAGTTTTTCCTTTTTCTTTGTTGAAGGGAAAAACAGAAGAAAATTATACACCAGTAAATTTTATAGTCCAGGCTGGACAGGCTGCGGCCACTCCCACTCTCACTTTAGTGGCTGGGCTGGATTCACCTGGACTGATCCGAAGGAGTGTGAGTGGAGGAATATATGTGGGCTCTGTACCTGTGGACAAAGGGAAAACGTGATGACTCCCAGCAGTGGTCGCCACACCCCATGTTTAGGTAGAAAATCAGGGAAGAGAAAGCTTAAATAACGACTGATTCACGGCCATGCAGCTGGAAAGTGACAGGAAAAAAAAACTTGAATCCATGTAATTTATCTTCTAAGATGTGCTGTTACACATTATACTATTTTCATAATGCTTGTAATTGAACACAAAGATTCAATACATATTTCTTAAAAAAATGACTATAGAATAAATTATTTTAGCCCAATTATAGAACAGATAATTTTACACAGATATGTGATTAAACATTTTTTTTCTGCAGCATGCTGGCATTTTTAATAACATTAGTAAGTTATTACCCAGATATATTATAATATTTAATTAGTAGAAAAATATTTTATATATTCAATTTCACATCAATAAAATGTCCCCTGTTCCCAGTTTGATGATTAACTATCACCTAGCTTTTATTTGTTTAGCTTTCTTATGTTCACCTTTATTTGTTCCAGTAGATAACCTATAGAATACAGATAGACAAAATTAGAGTTAGCACTCATATTCTTACTTAATTTAGACAGCCCTTACAGAGGACAAAATCACAGAAAATGTTTAAATGATTATTGAGAAAAAAAGGTAGTGGTGGATTATTGAACAATTCTATTTTAGCCTTGAAAAAAGTCATTTAAGGAATTGGTTTCTCTGAACAGAATAAATGGTTGATAACTTTCACATGGGATAGGAAACAATTTTTAAAACATTTTATTTCGCTACCTTAACTGGAAAGGAAATTTGCTCTATTGTTAATGGTCTGTGAATCTTTAATTACAGATAAATGTTCATGTTAGTACCTGTCCTCAGGGCAAAAATGCAAACACATCACACCACAAGAGAAGCAAAGAACTAAATTTATGCTTTAATGAACTGTGCAGTCTTATTATTCACCTAATATAATATGACACTTTGACTTTGTACAGGAAACAAACTGGGAATACGCAGTCCAATTTGAATTTGGGGAACTTGTTTACTCTGAAAATATATCTGAAGATTAGTTATTTTTTTCTTTTACATATATTGAAGACTTCCTTTCATTGCTTTTTTTTCTATTTTTTAATTAGTTTAAAGTAATTATTTGAAAATTCAACATTAATTTTCTTTCTAATCTGGAGGGAAATTATTCATGGAAACATCTCATGTTAGGTTCCTCATTTCACTGTGACACTGTGTGCTTAGTTATCTGTATATGAACAAGCAGAGTCAGACTTCACAATGGCCCCAAATGCTAATGAGCCATCCATCTAATAGAGCACTTTTTATTATAGAACATCACCAGATTTAATTGAGCATTTAATTTATAGTTTGTCACTTTGCTGGTTACTTGGTGATTTATATCCAATCCTCTGAGGAAAGTAAGAAGGTATTGTTGATTTAAAAAGACTATGAAATTTAAACCTTTAAAATAAGAAATCAAATATGTCTAGGAGAAGTTCGTGTTAATCATTGCTTATTATCCGAGTGTTGTGTGTGGGGGGAAAGAAAGAAATGATCATGACAATGAACTTCTGGCTTAACAAATGAAATTTACAAACACTTTTACCTATTGTAATATGAAAAATTTTATATTATTTAAGGGTCTACAAATATCAAATAGCCAACCAAAATTTTGTTTCTACCAGAGAGTAAAACTTCAAAGCAATAGTAACAGTTCTAAAATAGAAAATTTTTGCTTTTTTCCAGCTGCTGGGAAAAGGGGACATATTTTTGTCCTCATGAAAATTAGTTAACAACAATCACAGGGACCTGAAGCTTCAAATCTAAGTAAAGCAATGATATTTCTATAGTTAGAAGTGAGAGAAAAATCAGTCTGAGAAGCTAAAAATTGACAATACTGATAAAAACAGATAGGATAAAGCAAATTTGAGGTATTTATTGCTTTCTATACATTTTCTTAGATATTAACATCTTCAGTTAAAGTCTGAGGTGGATGAAGCTCCATGAGTGTAACTAAATGTGTTCGTTCAAAATGTGTTTATTGAGTTCTGGTCTGCAGTAGAGACTACTAGGGAGTGAGATTTACAGTTGTGATAAAATGGATACATCGTAACCTCATGTAGAAACAGTCCCCTCCCCCGGAATGATTTCTTAATTTAAATTGTATTAAGTCCTAAAAAAGAGAAATAGGACTTGTTATGAGAAACATAAAATAAGAATTTGATATATGTGTGTCAAGCAAAATATGCATGAGGAATTGCAATTTAAGGAATCACTTGGAAATTTGTATATTTATTTAAGTATAATGTATATACAAATATGAGAGAGAAGGAGAGAAGGAAGAGAAAGAGAGAGGAAGAGAGAAAGAGAAAGACAGAGAAAAGGCAGACACAGACAGAGACAGGAGGAGGGTGAGGGAAAGAAAGATAGAGAAAGAATAATACTACTTCTCTCTCTACATTCTGATCCAATGGAAATGAGCAGAGTAGTCAACTGAAAATAAGGCACAATTCATGCTTTACTGCTGCTGGAGGCAGAATGGAGAAAATGGTTCAGTTTAGGAAAACATATTTGCTGTCTCTACTTTTAGAATTGAAATGATGTAACAACCTAGTTTAAGTGGGAGGAAATGATTCATAGACAAAAATGTCATACCATATTTGTCAGAGCATTGTATCAACAATGGTCATCATGTGATGAATGAATTACCTTATAAAATATACTCTACTTTTGGAATGTAGGCAAGGGATTTTGTATAATGACAGAATTATATACAATCCTCACTTTATGCATACTCTATGTATTAAAAATTTATTCTACTTTAACCACCCACATTTACTGCTTCTATTTTATCATCACCCCAAACTAAAATCTTTATTCTGACTATTCCATTTTTCCTTAGTTTAATAAAAAATCAGGTACTTTCCCTTCCCTTATGTGAATAGTTAACATCAGCTTGAAACTCATGACCATTTAATTTTTTGTATCTGTTTCCTTTCCTCTTTCTCTACTTTTTCACTTCTAAATTTGACAAATTCTTGTCACTATCATTAGTTCCAGCATACATAGTTAGTGATCTGATTTCTAATGTCATTAACCTCTTCACATACATTTAACAAAATACTAATTATTTCCTTCATCCTTATATAAAATTTGCAAGCTCATTATGCTCATTTATGCATCTAATTTGTCCATAAAAGAGATATCTCAACAGTCTAGAATTTTCTGACAACTAAAAAGCTATTCTAATAGCAAATGAATAGATGAATTTATCTCAGAGCTTTAATTTATTTCATTGATTTTAAAAAAAGTAAACATTGTAAATCTCTCACTATATGCTGATATTGTCATATTCTTGCTTACAAAAATGGCATAAAAACATTATAAATAGAAGAGGCCAGGAAATTAATCTTTTGTTAGTATATGGAAATCATCAAACTTTAAAATATACAAGATGAGCATATAGGAAAATCATATTATATTGATTTTGTTACGTGTCTAAATCCATCATTTATTCATACTATGCTTACTTTATATTTTCTCCCTTATTTTTAAAATAATTTAATATTACCATTCATTATTTATTCATTGATAAATTATTCATATTATTTAATTATTAAGCAATTACTTGTTTCAGGTGCTCTTTTTGGTGTTGGGGAAAGCAACAAAACAAAATAAACAAAAAAATTACATTCTAATAGGAAAGATGTACAATAAATAAGAAGGTCAAATATATTAAATCTGTATTAAAAGAGATGAGGAGAAAATTAAGAAGGTAGAGTATGTGGCTGTTGCAAGTGGTGTTTTTCAAATTTAGTCATAGCTATACCAGCCATCCTCCATGCTATTATACAGTGTGGTGTTACCACCTACCTTTAGAAGGTGCTGTCAGGGTCACGTCCTCATAATTTTTGGGAGATGTGAGACTAGTAGAAATGACAACCTGTGGATTTGCCACCAGCTTCACAGGAAAGATTTCACTTTGCACATAAGAAGACTACTAGCTCTTGCAACTTTGTGCCCCCATGCAACAAGTCTCATTATCCTGCTACCCTTGTGCTATTAGCAAGTGCAGAGCATTTGGAGAAATGGTCTGCAGGTCTTCTGAAAATCCCATCTGAGGTCCCAACTGAAATGCATGTATGTGACTAAAGATAACTGCAGATGATTTTATTCCCCAATCTTCATGTTCTTATTGTAATGGATATAAAAATATACCCTGGCTTTGTCCAAAAATTCCTGAACCAAAGAACCAGTGAGCTTAACACATGGCAGTTTTATGCCACCATATTTTGGGTGGTCTATTACAGTAATAACTTGAGAATGGAGCAAAAGTTAATAATAGTGGAATAGGAGTGCAATATATTTCTTAATCATGTTCCCTACTTTGCATATTTTTGGCTTATAATGACCTATGTTTAATATTTATCATGTGATTTTTGAAGATGTCTGTCATAATATAAATTGTGAGAGCTGCTCTATACATTAACACAATTGTATCTATTCATATTTTCTACTTAGAACAAAATTTTATCATCTGAAGTGAGAAAAAATTAAGGTCAATTACTTATTATAAATCTCTTTGGCAGCACACTTGGAAGTTATATAAATTTAATTTCATAGATGGCTCTGTAGAATATCTGTCCTACTTCACTTAATTATCTCTGTGTATAAACCACTCTAAAATCTTGTGGCTTAAAATCAACCACAATTCATTATTAGCTAATTTGCCCATGGCTTGCAGTGGCTTGGATGCTCTAGCAAGTCAAGAACTAGTGAATCCAATCTTGCAAATGCTCTACAAGGCACTGCTGGATTCAGGTCACTCTGACCTTAAGTGACTCACACACTGACCTCAGAGGCAGAGAATTAAACTAACCCACAATGGGAGAGCTTTGAAAACTTACAATTGAAAATGAATGGATAGAAGAAGTGATGAAGAGATTGGGCCAGTCTGCAATCTGCACAAGTCTTCTCAGTTCTTCCTGTCCATTCTGATCCCCAACTGATGTCTGTTTCCTAATATTATGTTTATTTTTTCATTGTAAAGATATTTCCAAAATTATGTTTAAACAGAAAAATTTAAATGATTCACAAAAATGGTATAATATTTCCCACAGAGTTAATTTCATTTTAATAGTTTTATGAGTTTAATAAAAAGTATGAAAATAAATGTTCAGAATTCAACTAGTGAGTTATGAAGGATTTGAGAATTACTATAGCCTTATAACCACTCATCATGCCCTCTGCTGTGCACAAATCACATCTTATTTGTAAACAGCCACAAATAATGTCTGGGAGTCAGGTTTACTGGTCCTGTTTTTTAAGCAAATCATGATGAAAACAAAACATATACAAGATAGACATTTGAAATATCATCCATGCTTTAGTAAAAGTACCAAAATATATCCAATGCAAATGAATAATTTTGAAATAAAGGGGTATGTTCTCATTTAGTAATTTATAGTAAAAAAAAACCACATTAGTTAAAGAAATATATAACCTGGAAAGTTTATTTATATGGTAAAACAAACTGAATTAAAAATATCTATTGGAGTGCCTTTGATATAATTTACTGCATATCAAGAGACTAAAATTGAGTAATTATGTTGTTCTCTAATTAGCATAATAGTATTAATATTTCTAGATGTCAGATTTACATGGCTGAATAATGTATTTTCCATTTTAGTGGATTATATGTCATTTTTAAGTGTTTTTCCCCACAATAGCAAACTGTGATAGAGTTGCTATGTTTTATACTATTTACTAGATGTCTCTGAGGCATACTTTAAGGATGTGCTGTGTGCAATAGATGTATAAATGATTTGTTTACATTACTCTATATAAATGATTTATTTGCTTAATGTCTTGGAAATCATTTGTTGTATTATGGTGGCTGATCCTGCTGTCATCCGATTACTACAACAAACAAGATCTATATCTAAATTGGCCTTCTTTTAACTTGTCTAAACTAAATTCAGGTATTTTCATCTTTATTATTTTATGTGAACAGTCCACTCATCAATTTTATGTTAATGCATCATATTATAATTTTTCAATTTCTCCTTATTAAACATGACTTTTCAAAACATATGAGATATTTTAAACAAAAATAGAATATGGTATAAAGATCTATGCTTACCTTACCAAAATATAAAAAAGATTTATAACATTTTGCTATATTTGGTTCAGACCTATTATTTGAAAGACAGGAAACAAATGACATGGTGTATATTATTTTTTTGACTTTTCAATGAAGAAGCACTTTTCTGATCTTACTCTTTATTTATGGATTGGTATTATAATATTTTACTCTATATGAATATAATTATATGCACTATATAATATTTTTATATTTTAATATAATAAATGTATTTTTAAATGTAATGTTCCTTATTTATTGAATTTATTTATAGTTTTATGTTCCAGATTTACCCATGCTTATAAATATTTTTCAATGTATTTTATGAATAACTCATTTATTTAGTCCATTTTCTACTTGACATGAGCCATCTTATTTTTTTTAACATTTTATTGTATTTTTTTCCACAACCATTTACCCTTCATACTGTCTTCTTTATAGCCTATATCTAGAACTGGATATGTTGAGATTTATGACAAGAGATCATTTACATTTACTAGCTGTATTAGTTATCAGTTCCTGTGTTAAAGATTTTTCTAAATATGTAGCTACTTGAAGGAATAAATATATTTTCACAGTTTCTTTTATGCTATATTGTTTGTGTTGTTACAGTTTTTCCAATTATTTCCCCTTTCACCCTTTTCACAGTTTCTGTGGTTGTGGAATTTGGGTTGAGGAGCTGCATCCTGAGATGCCTCTATGTCTCCCAGAAGATGGTGATCATTTTAGGGTGCAACTGACTCGTGGATCTGCGTTCTAGCTCACTTATGTAGTTGTTGGCAGGATACCTCCCTGACTGGCAGTTGATGGAAAGTCAAGTTCAATCCTCTCCACTGGGAAGTTCACAACATGGCAGGCAACTTTATCAAATTGAGTGAGGGAAAGACCCTACCTTTTGTAATCTATTCCAGAAGGGACATCTTCACACTTTTGCTGTATTCCACATGTTAGAAGCAATGACTCAGTTAGTCCACAAAGGGGAAAAGAAGATAAATATCAAAGGATGAGTGCATCGGAGTCTGTTTCAGAAGCTACTTACTACACTGACTATTAACAAAGTGTTTCCAAAGTGATTGTTCCAAACTTTTTATGATTATTGAGATCATATTGGCATGTAACATCTTGGGAGTTTAGATAAGTATGTAGATTTGACGGATTTACATATTGCTATATGATTGCTATGATAGTGATAGCTAATACCTCTGTCACAACACGTAACTCTGTGTGTGTGTGTGTGTGTGTGGTAAGAACAATTAAGATCTTGTCTCTTAAAACTTTAAAGATTGTAATACAGTATTCTGAACTAGATTTCCTATGCTGTGTGTTAAATCTCCAGAACTTATCTATTAGATACAAGCTTTACCCTTAAAAAATATTTTTTAAATTTCCCCCCATCTCTCAGTCCCTGGTGATCATCATACTGTTCTATCTTTTTACAAGGTTAGCTTTTTTGCATTATACTTTTATGTGAGATCATGCAGTATTTGTCTTCCTCTGTCTGCCTTATCTCACTTTGCATGACCTCAAGGTCCATCCATGTTGTCACAAATGTAGGGATTTCTTCTTTTTTCATGGCTTACTAATAACTCATTTTAAACATATTAATCTCTCCTTTATCCATTCATTTATTAATGGACACTTAGGTTGTGTTCATATCTTAGCTATTGTGAAAAATGCTACAACAAACTTGTGAGTGCAAATATCCCTTAGAGAGTCTGATTTCATTTTCTTTGTAAATATACCAGAAAGTGTCATTAGAGGAGCATATCATAGTTCTATTTTTAATTTTTTGAGAAATTCCCATGCCTTTCTATAGTGACTGAACAAGTTTCCATCCCAACAAGTGGTGAACAATGGAGGGAGTTTGCCAATGCTGACAAAGTTTGAATGAAATCCTTAGAAAAAGACAAGAAAAGTTAAACAAGGAATTGAAATGCAGGTAAGAGGTAAAAATCAGTCAAGAAAGTGGGACAATTTATGGAAGCGTGCCAGCCATAAACCTCAATATACAGTGTTTAGAGAATTGTTCATGGTGTAGATTAGTTAGAACAGAGTTTGTCAGAAATGAAAGAAATTGGAAAAATCATCTGAAGTTCATGTTTCATGTTTCATGTTCTCACAGACACAGTCCCACAGAAGGCTGATGTATCTCAAATAATCATAATTAAATCTGTAATGACAGCTGTCTCGAGCAGAATTATAGGTGTGAATTTATTACAAGGCATTGATTTAAAATAATTGCAAAAAAATTCACAAAATTTTGAAAGAGCTGCCTTTTCAACAGAACGACTCAAGTGTAATAAAAGAAATAATAACTCCTGAATGTTTTACTTCTAGGCCCAAACTTCTGTATTCAGATTGCAGAATTACTAAACAGAACATAAGCTTCAATATTTTCATTAGCAGTGGCTAAGAATATTTCATTCCTTTTTATGGCTCAGTGATATTCCTTTGTATGTATGTGCCACATTTTTTTCTATTCAATAGTTTGAATAGTTTCCTATTCAACCTAAGGCATTTAGGTTGTTTCCATATCTTGGGTCTTGTAACACTGCAGTGAATGTAAGTATGCATATATATTTTTTAATTAATGTTTTGGATTTCTTTGGAGAAATACCCAGAAGTAGAATTACTGGGTCATAAAGTAGTTTTGTTTTTAATTTTTTGAGGACCTTCTATACTGTCTTTCATGGTGGCTACTCCAATTTGCAATTCTACCACAGAGCACAAAGGTTTCCTTTTCTTCACATCTGTGCTAACATTCATTGTTGATTTATTGATGATAGATATTCTGACAGGTGTAAGGTGATGTCTCATTATGGTTTTAATTTGCATTTCTCTGATGACTAGTGATTTTGGAGGTCTTTTCATATGTCCATTGGCCATTTGTATGTCCTCTTTGATAAGGTCAGCCATTTGTAATAGCATGGTGGACTTGGACGGTATCATGCTAAGTGCAGTAATTCAGATAGAGAAAGACAAATACCATATTATTTATCTTATATGTGGAATCTAAAGAACAAAATAAGAGAACAAGCAAAACAGAAACAAGCTCCTAGATACAGAGAAAATACTGACACTTGGTTGGGGATACAGGGTGAAAAAGTGAAAAGATTGAGAGTACAAATTTCTAATCACAAAATAGTTCCAGTGATAGTAAAACCTAGAGAATATTGTCAATAATATTTCTTGTACCAGTTGGTACTAGATCTACTGAGGTGACCAATTTGTAAATTACATGTCTATGTAACCACTGTGATATACACCTGAAACTAGTATAAAATTGTGGCAGACTCCGGCCAGCAGAATTCTGCCTTGCTGTGGCTGAAAGAGAAAATAAATGCACAGGTGACAGCAATCCTGTGGAGAAAAAGGGGACCGCATGGCTACTCTCTCAAGGGAAGAGTGACTGTGAATGCCTCGGCCACTCCCTCCAGAGGAGAGCACTCTAACCCTTGCCTAGACAGGCTTTTATTGTTTTTCTTGGATCTTACATCAGAGAAAGATTTATTATCTATTACATAGAATATTGTTGTCTACATTTTAGGTACAATCAAGGAAATGAAAATAATATGCAGAGGGAAATGACAATGAGCTGATTAGCTCTGTCCTTGGGTGAATTCACACAGGCTTTGGAAATAACCTTGAAGATAGACAATACTCATTTGCTGCTTCAGACCAGGGTGATGGAGTTTTAGCAAGAGCAAGCCATAACAGTCTGTATGCATTTTCTAGGCCTGATTCCCACGGGAAACTCGGTTTGAAGGTCTGGCTCCTGCCCACCACTTCGCTTCTGCAGGTTTTCCATACAGAGCTGAGTCACACTTACCAGGCTGAAACAAACTGGTCCCCTACATAAAATAATATTGAATGTCAACTGTAATAAAAAAATAAATAAAAATTCAAAAGTGACTAAATAAAATGAATGAAAGGGAGGGGCATTCCAGATATAGAAACAAGAGTTAATAGTGAAGATTGCACTGGGGTGTCTTCTTTCTTAAAGCTGTGTTTTCCAATTATTTCCTAGACAAAACTATTTTCTGATTTTTCTATTGGATGCTTCCCAGTATGCTTTTCATGTACTTGTCTCTTGCTAGAATCTCAAGTTTCTAGGTTCTCCAAAGATTATCTCTTCTCATTCTTTAAACTTTCCCTGACTTATCTCAGGCACATATGTTTCCAACTACTATTTACATGAGATTAAATCTCAAAATATAGTTCCAATGCATTGCTTCCTATGTACATATTTAGGTGACTATTTTAAAAAAACTGTCAACAGTTACAAAAATTGTGTTCAATATTCCTTCTTAATTTTTAACTTCTACATAAACATACATACAGACTCACACCATGTGCACTTACACCCAGAAACTCATATAGTACTGTGCAACATAACCACTCACACTAAAAAATGCAAACATTTACTATGGTGACTCCTAATGTATTCTCTATTTTATATTTAGAATATTTTATTTATTTATTTTTAGAGAGATGAAGGGAGGGAGAGAAACATCAATGTGTGGTTGCCTCTTGAGTGCCTCCTACTGGGAACCTGGGCTGCAACACAAGTGTGTGCCCTAACTGCAAACTGAACCAGTGACCTTTTGTTTCACAGTCTGGCACTCAGTCTACTAAGCTACACCAACCAGGGCCATATTCTCTATTTTATTGAATGGCAAGTATTTATATGTTGCTACACTTTTAGATTAAAACTTTTCAACTTTTTTTAACAAATAATGGGTTACTGTCCATTTTAGTGGAGACTGCAGAACAAATGGAAGCTTAAAGGCTATCACTGGGTACAGAAATGCATAGAAATAAAAATAAAACTTGATAGACAAACAAGTCTTCTCCAACAAGTTTGGTAGATGTAGAGTGTATTTGTCTTAAAGTATTGTACTAATTATTTTGAAATCAGAAACACATAAAATGATATTAAAATCCAATATAATATGAAAGATCAAAATGAATACAAAGAGATTTCTGAGGAGAAAGAGAGAAGTATTTATCCATAAGAATATTTATGGAAAGAAATCTCTGGGTACTCTTACAGCTAAGGAAAGAATAGTATTTATATTTCTGCTTACATTAACAAAAATAATCCATACAACTTCAAATAAAGTGCTTATAAAAAGTCTTAAGCTATAAGATATGGTGACTTTAAGTAACAACATAACACCTTATTTAATAATAATAATATATTTAATAAGTAAAAACAAGAACTTCAGAGTTATGCCAATTATTGACTTACAAAGAAATATTCAAATTAAAATTTAAAAATTAATGGCTAAATTCTTTGAATAATCCTGTCTGTCTGCAATACCTCAGGTCTATTGTTCTTTAAGATTTTTTGTTATCTTCATCTCTGGTGTTTTATTTTTGCAATAGATTATGAAGTTGTAAGTTACATTTTTTCACACAGTAATTAGTGATAGACCACATCAAATATGGCAAACAGTAATCCAATATAAAATTATGACAGTACAAAGATATCAGGTTATGTTAACCCCCCATTTACCTGTTTCTAAGCCCCACATTTTTGAGAGAGATTTATGGCAGCATGTAAATTTATGAGCAGCAAAAAATTGAACTGTTAAAAGATCAAACTTTGAAGCCATCCAAGCTAATATTTTTTAATTGTGATTAATCATGATCTTTGAGCTATCAAACCTGTCAAAAAGTGAGATTATATAAACACTTAAGAACATGCCTATTTCTCTGGAAAGAAAAATACGTTTCATTTTAAGAGAAACTCACTTCATGAGTTCTTACAAAAATATTGAGCAACGTCATGGTTCATAAGTTAATGATGATTTCATAGGAAACATAAGTGTTTTGAGTACAACCATTTTGAACTCAGCTTCTTGCATTTGTTTCACTAATTGGGTTTACATAATTTTTATCTACATTGAAGCAATCAGAAAACATGACAGAATATACACACAGCACTTCTGTTAAACTACCTTTCTTATGAACCATTTTTCCTTTTTTTAAAGAGCTATATTAACAGTCAATTCAAGTTTAAGCATGAACAAGAGTTTGACAACACTGGCCTCATGCTACTTTTTACAATGGTGACATCTATTTTGGGAGTCAAGGAACCTTACCTATTCTCTTTGGGATGAGAGGATCCCATTTGCAGGGGAGAGAGATTGATGTCTCCAGCTAACAATAACAATTTTTATCAACACAAGATACAGTTTTGCCAAAACATGTGAATGAATTCTGAATTGGAGCCCCCATAATATACAAAACATCTAAATATATTCTTGAAAAATAGTGAGACAAAGCTTAAAAGCCATCTATCTTGATAGAATATCTGATTTTACAAGTACCTCCTATCCAGATAGCTATAGAGCAATAAGAATGGATTTATACCAGAATAAGTCCTTACATAGCTGAAATAATCTCCAATTGATGAAACTATCTCAAGTTTATTACCAAGATAACATAAGGGGCTTTTCCTTCTATTTATAATGACAAGTGAGCATATATTTTTTTTTCTTGCAAACTTTACTTTCAGGTTTTTAAATGTGTTAAAGAAAAAGGTGAAAAATATTTTCTATCATTTGAAATTGAACTATAAGCATTCTTGTTATGCCCAGGTTTTATAAAGCATAATGATAACTCTTATGCATAGCATGTTTATTATGTGCATGGATTCTTTTCAACAAGCCTCTAAGAAAGTTAATATAGTAATCATGCTCATTTTACAGATGAAGGAACTAAGGGAACACTTTATGGCAGACTGTAGATCAAGGCAGACTGTCTGGAAGGTTGGAGACTGTTGACAGTGTTGTGTCTGCAGCCACAGCCACAGATAAGGAATTGACTTTCTTACGGTTTCAGAGGCAGTAAATGACAAAACTAGGTCTAATTCCTAACATATGCACAAATCATTGCCCACTAAGGTCTCCTACATCACTGGTAATATCATATATGCATTGGACCTATTTGAGTTTATATTACCTAGATTAGGACTTATTTGGACAGTGTTAAATATATATTGATTGCAATAGTTCTGTACCAATAGCTTTGTATCAACAATCCTTTAAAAGACTGTTTATCTACAATATCACAGAGAGATAAGAAGATTAACTAATTAATTAATTATAAATATATTAAAAATTTTATTGGAATGTTTTTCTATATTTGAGGAATTTGAACAATTAAAAATACTTCATTTTTTTACCTGTAATTTGCAAGAAGTGTTTGGAAACTTTATTAAGTATCATGCCATACAAAGGGAATTATATTTTAGAAATTAAATTCAACGTTTAACAAAGATAGGTGTATGCCACTCAGGAGTGGGTTAAATATTTTTTTCTTTGCAAAAAAAAAAAAGATCTCCTTGGAGTCCTTCATTCAATTTAAAGTATTTAATCAAATGAGAAAATACAAGGTGTTAATCAAATGGGAAAATCGTAGCAAGGTTTTCCCACTGGGGATGTACCCGTGGTCATATTGACATAGATAATGAGATTTGGATACAAGGGTATAAAACCTTTTATTAAGAGGGAAAAATGTGTCAGACCTCTGAAGGATTTCACATACATTTGTCAAAACAATTGGTTATAATAGATAAAAAGCCTAATTCACTTTATATCATCATTTATTTCTAAGAGTAGTTAGTAGTTTGTAAAATCTAAGCACATGTACGCACATACACACACATATCCCAGAAGAATATTTCCATATTAAGTGGCACTACTGAGGTCCAAGTTATAATGATAAGCATTATGTAAGATACATGGAAATGATTTAAATAAAATACTCACATATCTGTGACTATAACCTGCATTCCTTAACTTTGCTTATACATTGTCATTTGTATTGGATAAAAGTTATTTACTTGAACTTGACATTTTTATTTATTTTTCTTTTGCATTCTAATATTAAATGATTATTACATCAAAATATATAAAATTAATATAATAATGTAAATATATCCCAATAATGAATATTTTTGTTATAATATTAAATATCACACTGACCATGATTAAAGAGACAAAAATAGTTAGCATAGATTCACAGGAAAGAAAATAAAATATGATATGCGGCTTTGGACAACTGCATTTTAAAGTCAAGCAAATGAAAGCTTTCAAGTGAATATAAGTTAACAAAATTGACATGAAAGGTTCAATTTTATGCAAAATGTTTCATAACATAGAAAATATTTTTCTATGTCCAATTGTCTTACAAAGTTAGCATAACTCAACAGAAAGAACACTATAGATAAATTTTATTTTGAATGTATATCAAAGTATAAATAAAGTATTATAAGTTCAAACTATGCAGTAGTAATTAAATCAAAATGAATCAAGACAAACAAGGTTTATTCCTGGAATGTAGGGTCATTTATCATTAGAAAAACTTATCTGCATTATTTTTTCCATGTTTAAAGTATATTTTGTTCTGTTAAATAAGAACATTGACAGTTAGTTATAAAAGATGATGAGATATAAACCCAATTTAGGTAAGAAGTGAAAGATAAAAATATGCATGATATGGAGGAAACTAGTTTTGTTTGTTATTTTATTATTTTTTATTTTTTGTAAAAGATGAAAACTTTTGGATATGTGAGTAAAAATCAGGGGTATCAGTGTAAACTCAGGACTAAAAAGTTAAACATTATCTTTTGTCACAATGTAAATTATAGAAATTATTTAGACGTGAGATTTCAAATCCATTTACTATGGCTTCCCAAGTTTTCAAAAATTAAATATGAACTCCCAGGTTTTGATCTTTGACTGAATTTAAAGGAAAAAAAAAAAGGCAACCATTTCAGAGTATCTGATTCTATACTGTTGCAAGAAATTTCCTTCTGAAATAACACATGTAACCAATTTTATTCATACCTCATGAGTATTGAGGGAAAATTATGCATTTAAATTAAAAGTTATGTGGTTTCATGTCTGAATTACTAAAGAAAGAGCCAAAATAGTTGGAAAATAATTATAACGCTAGGCAAAAAAAAAAAAATAGCACCCACTTTGTTTGGGTGTTTTATAGACAAATTTCCCTTCAGCTCTGTTTTTGGAAGATTGAAAATATGTCCCTGCACTGACATTTACTTTAGAGAGTCACAATTACACCCCGGAAGAGTTCTAGGCTCAAGGGCTGGGCTCAGAGCCCCATTTTCCTGTGCACTGATACTGTGTTATCCACAAGCCAAAGTTCCTTCTTTGATGTTTTTGTGCAAATTTCATATTCTTGAGATAGTCCCCAAATTGCTCTCATTTCTTGGTCTATCCAAGTTATTTTTCAAGATGCCAATTATTGTTTTTGTTAGTACTCTGTTTGTATAGGTGCATAAGTAAGTTTTGACCAACACCATTCTCCCCATAGCATTGTGATTTTTTGTGGTGATTTGGAAGATTGCAAGTTCTTTCAGGAATATGTAAATTGTATTCAAGCAGACATGCCCAGTTGAAGATAGTGCTGGAACACCTTGTTTCAGAAAGCAAAACTGCTTTTATAAATATGAGTGATGCACCTAAATGTTAAAGGAGCTCAAGCTAACCGAAAGCATATTGACTAGGCAATGCTAAAGGAACTAAAGGAAAGAAACCAAGTTGTCGTTGAACTTTATCTCATACTCTCTCAGCATTGAATAAAACTTCTGTAGGTTTAAATTTAAAGAAAATATCCAGTGAAACAGGAGTAAAAAGTGTGCAAATATAGTGAAGGACAAGAAGTAGAAATCTTATGAGAACTGTATGTGTGTGTGGGGATATGATCCATTAGGAATCTCCTGCTTCAAGTAATTTAACAGCTTTGAAACATGGAAGGACAAAGTTCAGTCCTGACCTCAAGCCATCTCAAATAAATTTCAAATGGACTTAAAAAAGATAAAATCAAAAAGTGACAAAATTCCTGCAAACATTCAATTAAGTATATAGAAGTGATTATTAATGGTGACTTGCTTTTTGATGAGTTTTTTTTTTTCCTACTCTAGGCAAATATCCAGATGTGAAGACAAAAATTAAGAGATTTCCCTCTATTTTGATGTATATGCCTGTGTATATATGAAGAAATGATAGAGTATGTAAAAATATAAGATTGAAGAAAAATACTTGCAACATTTTTAATTAGAGTCTTAGGTTCCTAAAATAGAGCTCTTATGAATTAAAGCAGTACAAAAATGGGATAGGAACAAATAATTTATTTCTTGTTTTATTACATTTTATTTTTGACACTATCAAATATATTCCCAAAGAACATGTTTCATCATCTTTAAGGGCAAAGTCAATCATTATATAACAAATAATTTAAAAAGATAAAGACAAATGACCAGGAAATGTTAACTTGCTAAAAATTTAATATATTCAAATTAATATATTGTGATTATTGTTTATGTGACAATTTATAAAAGGTAAATTTTTAGAACATTCAATAATGAATAAAAATATAAAGGAAATATTATTGTCTCACATCATAAAAACTAATACAGTCTTAAATGAGAAAAAGAATTCTCATTTAAGAATACGCATCAATGTTCATCTGGAATGCCACTGAACAGAGTGTCTTATACCACACCCCATATTTAAACCAACAAATAAATTTAATAGCAAAACTATTTTGAATTTGAAGTTATATTTTTCATGATACCACATATTATTATTACTATTAAATTTAATTTATTATATTAAAAGTTTCTAAGTGCTATATAGTTTCACAGAATCAGTTTTTTATCTTTGGGGAGTCATATTGTTAAGATTTTGAAAAATATAATTGCATTAATATACATTCAAAGCAGGGATGAAAAAACAATAAATGAGATGTATAAAGTATTATATTTGTTTATTATTATTGTTGTTTATTTAGAAAGAACAATAAATGCAATTTAATGACCTACTGGCTTAAGAAAGGCTGAGTTATGAATAATGCAAAGGATCAAAAGCAAACTCAGTGTCCAGGCAACGGATTTAGAAACTATCATTCTTGGAGGCAATGGAAGTAAAATTTCATGAATAAAGAAACCACAAAATGAACAGCAAATACCGCCTTTAGAGGTATAAAAGGTCCTTTCCTAGGCATCTGTGACGCTATACAAATTATACACTAGCCGTAAACCTTTGTTGACTAATCCAAATGGTAGAATAAAATATGCTCTCTAATGAAGGAATGAAGCTCTCTGCACACAGGATTGAAGCACTCAGCGGCAAAGTGCCCTTCACTGAACAGCCTTGGCTCAGAGCTTGAGATGGAAATGATGTCCTTGCCCGATGAAAAGACAAAGCATGTCCTAGAATTAATGATCTTTCAATGTTTGGGTCTCTCCTAAATTGCAAAATGTTTGTGTTGGGTCATTTATCATATTTATATCAGTTACTTGTATCAGTTTATTTCTACCAGGGTTCTAATTTTCATCAGAGGTCATAAGACAATGCTATTGGAAACTTCAGGTAGGTTAAACAAAATAAAACCACTGATTGACCAAACTTCCCCTCTATCAGATTATATACAGCAAATCACCTGGTCTCTTTTTCGTTTTTATGTTGATATTTTTATTGGCCATGTGTTTCAGGATCTGCTGCTAATTAAAAGCTGAAATCAAATTGGTGCCTTGCTACTCCCACTATCTGTGTGAGAATGAGCATGAAAAGCTCAAGCCTTATATTTTAAAAATAGAGAAAAGTAAAAGCAATAGTAATCTTAAAAGCCATATTTAAAGAGTATCTTTTCTGTGAAGTTAGTGGTAGCTTATCTCAATTTAATTTCTTAAAACACAGATAACTTGTTATTGTTATCATAGGTAGTCAGCCAGTTATTAATAAGAGAGATAACAAAATAAACTGGGGAGCATAAGCCTGCTTGCTTAGCCAGGAAGCTACAGCATTTAAGGACTCATTCATAAACTCCAGGGAACTGTTGCTGAGGAGAGTTAACCCTGGGAGCACAGAAACTCTCTCCGGAAGCACCGTCCACCTCTGGTACCTGATTGTTGGAGGGGAGTTACAGAAGGCGGTACTTGAACATAGAGGCTTGTCAGTCAACTTGGGGTGGGACCTAATACAAGCCTGAAACAGCTTGAGAAGTTGATTGCTTATTTTGAAAAAGTTCCTGATTATCACCACAGGGAAACAAAGAAGCTCCCTCTCTGCCTTGTATGGTGACTCACACTCATCCTGTTCGTTTGTTCACTTCTCTTGCCTGGAAACAGGCTACCGTGCAGGTCTAGCAGCCAATCGGAGCCTGTGGCGGACTGAGCGGGCTCTAAAGCACTAACCTTTCACGTGAAACAGAAACTCTGGACCCTGACCGTTGCTTTGACCTTGCTGAAGACACGCTTGGGCTTTTTCCATGGTGGGTTGAATGCAGGTGAGGAATCGAAAACACAGAGGCAGCTTCTATTTCCACCCAAATAAACTTGGCCACACTACAATTTCCCATGCATGAGTTGGCGAAATGCCTTTCTCATGATCTCATGGAAGACCCGATGCCCACTGGCAACATTAACATGAATGTCTCAAAAGCATAAACCGTATCTTAAATACCAATCATACACAAAACTGAAGGATGGGTAATATAAGAAATATATTTTTCAAATTTTCCCATAAGTTCCTCAAAATCAGAATTCTGCTTAAGTAGTGACTCACTGTCTCAAGGGCAGAGAAACACAACACAGATACCAAATAAAACTCAAACACAGGAATATACAGTTTAAATTATATATTTTTAATATGTGAATTTTAAAGAAAAAACATTAGGAAGATTTTGTTGCATTTCACATTGTAGAATGTGGTTTTCCCTTTCACATTTACCATCTACCAATTTCTTGATCTCTTCATAAGGTACAGTTAATAAGCAGAATACATTGTGGTGACCTATATTTTATTTAAGATGGGCTATTTAATCATTTATTCCATAAAACTTTAGCAAAAAATTATTGTAAGCAAATCTTCTTATTAAGCATCGAAATTACTACATATATAATTAACAGATACCAATTCAGAGAACTTGCATTATTATTTCTTTTTAACTCAGTGTCATTTTCATAACTAAAGACATTTTTCCTACATACTGTATGGATAGAGATTCCATGAATGTGATGAATGTGAGGAGGAAAAGGGCCTGGCAAATATTCAACTAAATCAATATTTTCACAGAGAAATGGGAGTAAAAATGCCATGCCAGTAAGTGCTGACTGGTTTAAAGTCATGAAAAGATCAAGGACTAGCACATTCAGAAATGTGGTCTGAGCTGAAGTTGAGAGTGATTCATGTGCCTTGGTAGCTCATAAATTCAAAAAGATCACTCTGGCTGAATAGATTACAGCAGAGTGGTACCAACAGCCTGAGGAATCTGGCCAAACAGCACTGAGTGAGCTACGAAGTGCTTTTGGCATGTGTTGCTATTTAGACAATCCCGTCATTATAGGTGAAATGTACAGGAAACATTCATAGAATCTAAACAACCTGTCCCTGTGGTAACAATAACATGGATTTGGGGTGCAGAAGGCTGCATGTGAATTCCTTAAAGAGGAAAATAGGACCTGGAAGTAGTGTGGTAGATGCAAGTAGTTTCTTTGGTAATGGGATAAAATACCATCTATAAAATATGTTTCATGCCCAAAACAAGTAAGTTTGCTTGAATTTTCTGGGGTTTATAAACTATTGCTTTCATTAAATTTCAAATGTCTGAGTCAGAAAAGGACAGTTGTTTTTAATGTATATGGTATATATACTAATATTCTAGAATGTCATGTTTTATATCCCTTTACAAAAAGTAAGCAATATACTGCCTACTGTTTCACGTCTGTAACTCTTCACCAAGTTAATTTCACATAGCCCAATTTATTATCTTCAAAACAAATGTAGCACTTTTACAATTACCTTAATGGTGTTATGAGTAATATGACTTTTTTTTTAAATCTCCTCTCTTGCTCCAGGACAGAAGGAACATTCAGTAACAAATTGAATCTTATTGAATCACATGCTATGGCTTTTTGTCTATATTTAGTTGAAAGGATACAATTGTAACATAGCCACTGGAATGTGAAGGAAGGGAAATAAATAGTGCTATTTGTCTTTATTCAAGTTTTGGAACAATTGTGAAATAAGAACAAAGAAAACGTGGAATGGAAGATTAAGACCTTGAATCTTGGTAAAGCTTACATTGAGGAAAGTGGCATATATAATGAATTTTGTCTCTAAGGCCCATGTCATTTCATATTTTAACTTCTCTAAAATCAGAGTACATGCATATTCATTGTTGTCTTATAAATATCATAGTCATCTACATGACTGTATATATGTATAGCTTATGCACTGTATATCTGTTAGCTTATGCTTCTTTTTCCTTCCCAACTCATTTATTTGATTTAGTCACTCATGAAAGCTTACATGGGCTTAAGTGAAGAATAGAGAAAGAAGCTACTTATGTACTTATGCCCACCGCACTCATCATCATTCTCTGAATGGACTCTTTCATTCAGTTACTAGAATGAATGATTGCATTGCATGAGACATTTCAAATGTTCAACAACACACTCTCACATTGTTTTTTCTAAAAACACTTCACACTTGACATCATCAGGAATTACTAAAGACAGTGACCTCCATCACACATTATTTTAATTGATACTTCAATCAGCTTGTTAGTATTCTTGATTCAATTGGAAATAATTTGCTTCTTCTTCAAATAACTTCTGATTTTAATTTGGGTGGCAAAAAAATTGAGATTTCCACTCCCAGCTATGATGGAGTAACACTGATAAAGCAAAGATCCTACTCAGAACATATAAAAAAGTCAAATAAAATTATAATGAGAAGAAAGAAGAAAAGTAGTAGAGGAAGAGGAAAAGAACGAGGAGATGGAAGAGGAGGAGAAGGAGGAGGAGGAGGAGGGAGTGGAGAAGGAGTGAGAAAAAGAAGAAAGAAGAGGGGGAGGGGGGGAGGAGGTGAGTAAGAAGGGAGGAAAAGAAGGAAGGGTAGTAAAGAAGGAGAAAAAAGGGAAGGAGAAGGGTAAGAAGGGAGGATGAGGGACAGGGGAGGGAGAAAGAAGGGAAGGAGGTGGAGAAGGAGAAGAAAAAGAAGTTTGTTGAATAAAAAGTACATTGGAAAAGAAGACAAAGAAAAAATAGGTATAGTAAAAGGACAGCAAACTCACAATTATTAACAACCACACCTAAAGCAAAACCAAAAGAAACTAAGCAAACAGCTAGAACAGGAACAGAACCACAGAAATGGAGGTCACATGGAGGGTTAGCAACAGGGGGGTGGGAGGAGGAGAGAGGGGGAAAAGGTACAGAGAATAACTAGCATAGAATGTAGGTTGAAAATAGGGGGAGGGCAAGAATAGTATGGGAAATGTAGAAGCTAAAGAACTCATAAGTATGACACATGGACATGAACTAAAGGGGGGGAATGTGGGTGGGAGAAGGGGTACAGGGTGGAGGGGAGAGAAGGGGGAAATGGGACAACTGTAATAGCATATCAATAAAATATATTTTTAAAAAAAGTACATTGGAAAGCTGACAGAAAGAAATGAAAGAATAACGAGTCAATGTTGTTTTGCATGTTTTCTTTTTTCCCCCTTAGGGGTTATTACTTTTCTTCATATGAAGTGAAAAGTTAAAAAATCCGGGTCCCAAAGCCTACAGGCAGAAACATTGGAAGAGACTTTATCAACTCTCACTGAATTGGTGGACATGATTTCAGATTGGGGACTACTGAGGTCACCAGAATTCTATGGGACCAGCATTTCAGAGGAAAGACATGTACCAAGAGACATGCACAGGATAGTCAGTTCTCCTTGAGCCATTTATTGAATTATTATGCTATGCAGGACAAGATGTTAAAAGTCACGATTAAAGAACCTAAAAGGAAGACTTTTTTGACATTTTCAAAGTGCTAAAGAATAAAAACTAATATTAATATCATTTAGAATAAATTACTCAAAGATTATTACCTTGTCTCAAATATGCATAATTTAATCTTCTCTCAGTCTTGTTGCCTATCAGATTGTAGGGCTAACTCTCTCTGGTGGATAAAAGCATCATTGGAAGCCTTTATTGTTTTTCACACATAATTCTGATAGTTCCTTTTAGGTGTCAGCTTGGCTAAGTTACGGTGACCTACTGTTTGATCAAATGCTAGTGTATATATTGCTGTGAAGGCCAATATTGTTTAGATGTAATTAACATTTACTATCAGTTGATTTTAAGAAAATGAGATTTCCATCAATAATGTGTGTGAGTTTCATGAAATTAATTGGGGCTTTAAATACAGATACTGAGGTTTTCTAAAGAAGGCATAGAAAATCTGCCTGGAGACAATGAATCATCAGTTCTTATTTGAATGTCCAGCCTCCAGGCCTACTCTGAAGATTTTGAGCTTGCCAGTCCCCCTAACTGAAAATTACATGAGCCAATTCCTTCAAATAAATCTAGCTAGCTAGATGATAGACAGATAGGTACATAGGTCCCATTAGTTCTGTTTCTCTGGAGAACCTGGACTATACAGTACTACAACCCAGCACTAAAACATAAATTCCAAGGCATACAATAAAGAGAAACAAGAGAAAAACAACAACAGACCAAAACCAGACACTAAAGACAAAATCCAAGGTGAGTGACACTGTATATATCACACATGGATTTAAAAATGAATAGAAAAACGGTATGTTCCTAAATGTATATGATGCATGGGGAATTTTACTACAGACTAGTAATAAGAAAAAGTGCTACATGTAAATTCCAGAACTAAATCAGTACTGGCTCTTAAGAAATTACTACATTGTTTTGGCATAAGATTGGTCATAGCATAAAAAGGGATTTGTGAACCAAATGTCAGAAACACAGAAAATTGCAGACTGAGACAAAGAGATCAAAAAGAATGAAAATACAGAGTAATATATATGTATATATGATATACAAGACAGAGTAATGAATTTAATATGCATATGCCTAATTCATAAATTAAACTTTATCATAGATATGTGTGTAACAGGAAAAATATAGTGTATATATATATATATAGGGTTAGATACTCTGCTATTTTAGGCATCCACTGGGGGCCTTGGATGACATCCCCTCTGGGTAAGTGGGGGACTACACTATTTCAGCTGTTTAGGATCTAGTTAACCAGTTGCACCTGAGGGAAGGCCTTTTATAATGGAGTTCCTTTCCCCCAGCTCCATCTGAGAGCATGAGGTGGTTTTCCTCTAATATTTACTGTGGTAATTTTGTTGGCCTTTGGAGATAAACCTCACAGTATTATGGGGGCCTCTATGACTAGGTCTCTCTGCAGTTTAACTCAAGGTTTCCAGCCCTGAGCCTCCAGAAACGTGTCCATTACAGTTCTGGTTTTCCTGTCCACGCACTGGTTCCAGAGGTGGCTCCAGCTTGTGAGTCTCCGCTGTGGTAATAACTCCCTGGATTTACCTGCATGTTCCTTCAGTCTTGGAGGCAGCTGTTGTCCTGTGCCCTGCTCCAAGCAATGTTGTTGGTTTCTGTTTCTTCAGCTTTTGATGTTACTCAGATGGAGTGTTGCTTCCAAGCTCCTTACAACATGCAGAACTGGAAAGTGGAAGTCATTTGTTCTTGTTGTTTTTTTTAAGGTTTTTACTGAATATTATAAATTGGAAAGGAAATGTTAGTTGTTATGATATTTGATTTATTTGAAACAAGTTGGTTGACTTTAGGATAACAAATGTGTGTACTTTATAAATACGCAGTAATTTTTAAATTGGATATGGTTTTCAAGGCACTAGGACCTTAAAGTAATGCCAACTAAGGAGAAAATCTGAACCACCGCTGTGCTCTGTGTTTGTCTCTGTGATTGTAAATGCAGCTTTTGCTTTTTGCCTTATCACATGTACAATGGAGTGTTTTCAAGGTGCAGGTCGAAGTACATTGTGCAGTAGCACAAAGTACCTTACCCTGTTATAATCGGTTCGACCATTTGACATTCAAGATAGGCTTTGATGTTTAAAAAAAGAATTTCAGTACTGGTGCTGATCTACAAATACTTATTTTTCAAAATATTTAAAGAAAGGCTAAATTACTGACTTTCCAATGTTTTCTTAAGTGATTTGATATATTTCTAACCTATATTTCATCATTTAATATTTATTCAATTTATGATTAATAGTTTTTTAAAGTAACACCAGAAAGAATGTGACTGTATTATTTTACATAAGAACTTATAATATGACTATATTTTTTCATAGTTTAGCTGATTTCTCAATTGTACGTAGAAAACTGTAAAATTAACTAGATATGCTGCAGTTTTCGACTTTTCAATCTCCAGTCATGTGTAAGGCCAGGTTTCTATCACAAAATCTTATTGGAAGGCATATCTTTTAAATGACTTTTTAAGAGTTTAATGCATACACATGCTAAAACATTTTTGATAATTAAGAAGCCAAATGCACAAAAATATACAACTTATTCTCCTTTTCTACTTACATTTGTTGCATATCAATTAAGACAGAAGAGTATAGTCAACTTTTTGACTTATTTAAACTACGAAAAAACATGTTGGCAAATTATCAGTGTAACTGTGGATTTATGATTGTCACCTATCTGTCCATCTATCTAGCTTTCCATATCTATCTACTTTTGAAGTGGAAATTATTCCAAGGAAATTATTTAAAGAATTAAATACTTACATATGTTTACAGTCTACATGTCCCACATTGAATGTCACTCTCAAATACTAGGTTTGGCCCCTGCCATCTCCCACCAATAGATATGTAGCAACTGTGGTGTATTTGTGTCACGTGTATTATAAAGTGATGATTTATGTGATTATATTTTCACTTCGTCTCTCTCCCTTTCTGAGTGCACCATGGTCATCTAAGGACAGAGAACTTCTACTTTTTTCTTGGCTGCATTGTCAATCCAGTAGGTACTATAAGGTTAGTGATTTATTTAAAAAAAACTGTTGAGCACATAAATAAATCTCCTATTATATGTGACAATCTATGGTGTGAAATATGTTAGACAATAATGCAAATCCATGCCATTCAGGGTCAGTGTAGATAGTTAACTGTGCTCAATTTTTATTCCCTTCCAAACATCAAAGAAATGATGTTTTGAAAACATTTCTCTATGCTTTAAAAGCTTATTACATACAATCTTATCCTAGCAAAATATGTCAATGTAAGATGTGTGCCAAAACAAAAACAATATTAAAGGTTATGTAATATATAATACTATTCTAGACTATAAATAGCTTCTAATTGTACATGAAATTATTTAAAACAAATTCAAATGATAAAGAATATTGGAGGCTTGTTTGGAGGTTCTAGCATGGGAGCACGGCTACTCCTACACACTTGACTGAAGACCGGTCCTCTCCTCTAGTTGGGAAGGTTGTCCTCTTCCACTGTGTGCTCTGCTTTGGGAAGGACACATTTGGATCAGTGAGGGAGGAAGAGGACACCTGCCTGGCCAGCTAGATCAGTTGAATCAACCCTGGTGATCACTGGGGTGACAGATGTTGCAGCTAGATCACCCTCACATCTGAAAGAAAAAAGGAGCTCCTACCCTTTGGGGCAGCATGGATGGAACTGGAGAGCATTATGCCAAGTGAAATAAGCCAGGCAGTGAGAGAGAAATACCATATAATCTCACCTGTAAGTGGAACCTAATCAACAAAACAAACAGACAAGCAAAATATAACCAGAGACATGGAAATGAAGTACAAACTAACAGTAACCAGAGGGAAGGTGGGAAGGGATAATGGGGGGAAGGGAGAAGGGATTTCAGGTACAACTATAAAGGACACAAGGACAAAAACAAGGAGGGGGTGGAATCAGGGAAGAGAGGTGGGAATGTCTGGTTTTGGGGGTGTTGTGGGGAGTAAATGCAGACAACTGTACTTTAATAACAATTAAATAATTTTAAAAAGAATGTTGAAAATATAGTAAAAATATAAACCTTTTAAAATAATCTTTTATAATGTCATGCAACAAGGAAGGGCCATCACTAATATTTTAGCTAATTACTTCAGGAATTGGTTTTTTTGTTGTTGTTGTAAAACTATGTGGTTATCTATGTAGATATAGTTTGGGTTACAAGATAGCTTTTAATGATTGGTATATATACACACACATGTGTATATATATGCACACACATGTGTGCATATGAATATAATTATATGCATACAACCATGCATATATAATGCACACCATTAATATGCTGTAAGGTAATATATGCATTAGAATGGTGTGTCATATTTACAGCTTTTTATTTAAAATAACTTAGCTAATCATTTCCCATGTAATTATTTTAAGATAACTTTTAATAACTAAGCACCATTTTTCTCTTATCTCAGAATCTCAATCCATATAAAATCTCTGTACAACATTTGTTCTTTCCAAAAGAGGAGTTGTCATTGACAAATAAGTATTTTTTCAATGTGATAATGAAACTATGATTAACTTAAATAAAATATTCTCACCAAACTTTGAATATATCTATATAACTCCATGGCTCATCTATATGGCTTCTTAAATATCAAAAATGTTTTATGAGCAACTAAGTGTATTTTTAGTTGTCTAAATTTTAGTGCATGCAGTGTTTGTTTTGGGCCCAGGACTGTGTTACCTACTATGTAAAACCTATGATCTTTCTTTCTTTTAATTTTCCATATGTTGTATCCTCTGCGTCAGAGTACAAGGATTAACAGAGGCAAATGTAGGTGAGAAGTGTTCTGTCCAGCTCTCAAGGAAATGCCAACATCACCTCCACTCACATATAAGGCCAGCTGCTAATGCCAGTTTGCATGCTATTATATATATTTTTTGTTTGATTGTTTTATTATTTATTTTTATTTCCTTATGGCAAATACTGTGTGAAAGACATACAGAATGTTGATTTGCCAGTAACATCCTATTGTTAATTTTTTAAAAGTCCATAGAGAAAGGAAATATTCAACAAATAAACACTAATTTAATATATAAATGTACTGTGGTTTCCCCAGACAAAGGAAAACTACAGAATCGGGAAAATGGAGACATGATGGAGGTGCAAGCATCAATGTGGATGAATGTCAAATGAAATTCATCTGAATTTTTTTAAATAGATTATATTTATTAAAAGTAGAAAGTGAAAATTCACCAATCCATTGTTTTAAAAGTCCTGGTAATTAAATAATATTTAAAGTATAAAATATGAAATTCATATTTATTATATAATATAAATAGTTAGCAAGTTAACAAAGAATAGAATCTTAACGCTAGATAACTTCAGGAACATTTATCCCACTGTTTTGTATATTTGTAGTAAATGTTGGATGATTACAAAATGGCTTAGTCACACATAAATTTACTTAACTGACTTCAAGTTCTAAGCCTAAATTTGGCTCAAGTGTAGTTAAAAATAATTGCATGATCTACCAATGGGTGCATGAACTCCTATCATGTTAGCTTTATAGCACTCTATTAGTGAGTAGGAGGCTGATTATTTTGCATATTTTCTTTTGCATTCCATTGGCAAACTAAAAAAAATAGATCATATACTCCACTGTTATTCACCCAACTCAAGTATGAACATCACATTTTTAATTATTCAGAATATATTTGAATATAATATAGTGAATCAAATAATTTCAGTTATTTAAACTTTAATTTTATTTTTCAGTTTTATTTTATTTATTTATTTTTTTAAAAGATTTTATTATTTATCTTTCGAGAGGGAAGGGAGGGAGAAAGAGAGAGAGAGAGAAACGTCAATGTGCGGTTGCTGGGGGTCATGGCCTGCAACGCAGGCATGTGCCCTGACTGGGAATCGAACCTGCGACACTTTGGTTTGCAGCCTGTGCTCAATCCACTGAGCTATGCCAGTCAGTTTTATTTTAATTGAAAATTTTCAGTGCACAAATACTTATGAAATGGATGGTTAAAATACATTAAAATAGAACAAGAGTATGTATAATAAATATTTCTTCAGCTCTCTGGTCTTCCTCCCCAAAGGCAACAATAGTTGATAGTTTCTCATATATGACAGTTTCCCCAGTATTCTTATGTATAAAAATATGTTTATGTTATTTTCTATATCTTCTAACTTATCCTTTTGAAACTTATGTTTTTAAACAGTAAGTCTTCATTTAGTTCTCAGTTTATCTTAAATGATTGTAAATAGGTCATGATTCTTTTTTAGTTATTTTCAAAAGCTCTTAATCTTTAATATTAACACAAAAAGTGTACACACACCCAATCCTTTTTTTTAACTTAAAATATACCCATATTTTAGTCCTTTTGTTGGTGTTTCATTTAATTATTTGTGCAATGCCATTTGTTATTAAAATTTATCCAAGTGAATTTTCTATGCTCATTATAATATCCCAACCTTTTATATTATTTATATTTGAATTGTACTCTATATCAAAATTTATTAATATTGTTCTACTTCTTGTCTTTTTGCTTCAGTATTATCTTTACATGCATAATACTATTACAACACACAGAGAAACAAGCAATAATTCATTCTGAGACATTTTTTCAGAAAATTGCTACATCTTTGAATTCCAAACTGAATCAGATACTTGATATAGTAATACAGAAGCTGAGGTAGTTAACATTTACTCCTCCAGGAGGTGTTTATTTTTCACTTTTATTCGTTCTTTGCAGAAAATAAAATATATTTTAATTACATTTTTTAAACAAAACCCTTCTGTAATCAGTGCACCAAAGATTATGACAGAGGAATGTGTTACTTTTGAACAAAGAACTTAATCCTGAGGAGCAGTATGATGAATAAAACTTTATTTTTTTAACTTTTTATAGATTTAAATGCCAAATACACAGTCTTTCTTAAGCCCTGTCACTATTACTGGAGACATTTTTATTTTTTGTATAATTTACGATCTCTTCAGGGAACACAGTATTTAAAGGCTGGGGAGGAGACAGAAATGAAGAGGTTGGCACCCTTGACATTCTGTAGTCATTACTGAACTCACATCCACGTCCATACTACTGAAGTGATTTGTAACTGACAGACAGATGTTTCCACAGTGGTGAGAGGAAAATACTCAGGATGGATGAAATGCAGTGTAGTTACCGGGAACTGTGGTGTGGACTTTTGCTTTCAGAATAACAGAGCGATTCAAAAAATGGGGAAATTAAAGGGTGTGTCCAATTTTAAAATTTAACCCCCCAAGCTTTCCTTTTCCAGCTCTCCTCCGATAGTTAACTAATGCAGAAAAAATATATATATGTTGTGAACACAGAACATTATACAGAAAAAGATGTAAAAGTTATGAACTGAAATTGTAAAGTGTTTCTGTTTCCCTGCATAGTGATATTAATGGTAAAGTATCCTATTAATCATTTGATATAAATAAAATATTCTACTATTGATCACAGATTTGATGTCATTCCAACACCATCACAATAGAATTGAGATGGCAAGGGAAACATCGGGGACTGTATGTGGGCAAGCTCTGAACCTCAGAGGTCTGCAGCAGAACCTAGACAACTTTTGAAGTCCACTGAAAAAGATTTACATAGAATCACAGTTCCTGAAGGTCTTCATTACAGAAAGGTTTCCATAAAATTACCATATAACAAGGACCTGGCAGGATTTTGTTTGCCTAAACTGGGGTACATGGAATGGAATGTATTTTAGAAGAGTTGTATATATAGCCTAAGACAAAATTTCTAAAACAAAATTGAACTAAAAACTTAGTGAATGTTTTTGTGGAGGGTAGGAAATGAAAAAAAAAATCTCTATTTAAAACAGTATAAAACTTTGATTTTCTGAGTTATATATAAGGTTTGCTTCCTAAAAACAGTTTTGGAATCCTTGGAATGTGACATATTAATCGGTTCCAGTACGTAGATTCCTTTGTTTGACTGATGTTAAGATTCTCTCGCTAAATTTCATTCCAAAATTGAGTAAGAAATCAATATGCAAGTAATCGTGTCTACAGAACTGGCTGTGAAAACGTGTGTAAACAGAGGAAAGAAAACAATGTAGACACAGAAAATACATCAATATTTTCCTAATTGAACTATGGCAATTATTTACTGTATTAGACATCACACAGAATGTTTATTGTACCACAAAGCATTGGACAAATAAGAAAGTGTTGAATACATGGTATCATGTTATCATCAATGAGATTATCATCTAAATAAAGACACCCTAGGCTTCAAAAACAAAATGAAAAATAAAAAGTAGTTCCTGACTCAGGAGGCATATTTATCATGTAGTGGCACAACATCCAAGCGTATTAGATGGTAAGCCCCTGGAGGTTCAAGGCCGTTGCTTGTCCCTGCTTTCATCTTAAATGCTCTTTACCATGCTTAGCAGATGTAAACATTATCCATCAAACAAATTAGCTATTTACTCATTAATGTTAAAATGTTCTAAGATATTAGCAATTTGTAAAGTAGTATGGCAAATTAAATTATCAAATAATTTTAATGATTATAAGAGTAAGTAACGATATTATTTGGAATAAGTATTAGGAAACATTTTAACAGTTTGCTAGGAACAGGACTTGTTGGTTGCAGTAAACAGACTTAAAAATGTTTAGAAGGATGAAAATTTTAGTGATTCCAGCAATGTCAAAAACATTAATTTGGGGCTATAAAGTGGCCTCACGATTTTTTTTCACACTTTATCTCTCAAAAATTGATAGGTTGCATCCCATTAGTTTTGTCTCATACCTCATACCTCGTCTTACTCAAATTAGACCCTAAGTTAATTCAAGCTTTTGAAGGTGGAAGAGATTATTTGATAGACTGTGTTGATTGTAATTATAATAACTTTATTCCCACTGCCCCTAAATTAAATAGTTCATCTTTTCTTTTCCTTTCCCTCAATAATAGAAAAAATATTATTCTGAATATATCTTCTGCAATATACAACTCAAACGTGTTTCTTGAACTTCAGTTTTTGAACTTATTGGGAGATCTTATTGTGCATACAAACAAAATTGTTTTGAGTGACTATAAATATTTTTAAAATGTAATTATCTACTAGGTACTAATCATAAAACTAACCCAAGATCTTTTTTATTGCATACCTGTATATATTTATATATGTATATATGTGTGTGTGTATATATATTTAGGGAACCCTTCCCCCAAAATAATTATATTGTGGAAGGCGGGCCCCTTGTAATACAGGCTTCCCCCATCTAGGTGAGTGTTCTAAGAACCCATCTGTTTCAGTGTACTAGCTGGCATTGTTGTGAGAGGCTGTGTTTGGCTTCAGTGAGGGTTTTTTTTTTTTAACATTCTTTCAACATCTTTGCCCATTTCATGATGGGTGATTTATGAGCACACCTGCCCACACTATGCTGAGTGTTCAGCAGTTCTTGACCAAAAATGCATGACCCCCATGCCCCACCCTCCCTTCTCACTGGATCTCACCCCAAGCGATTCTTTTTGTTTCCCCTGAAAAAAAATCCTCAAAAGGAAATATTTTGCCAATGTGGAAGAGGAGAAACAAAAAAGGGCAAAAGCACTAAAAGGTATCAAAATCTATGAATTCAAAATCTGTTTTGAGCAGTGAAAGAAAGTCTCAGTAGGTGTATTGCATCAAATAGTACTTTGAAGGTGACTGACGTTTAAACATGTGAGAATAAATACATGATTTTTAATAAATAATTCTGGGTTTCTGGGGTCCCTGCTAATATATGGCAAAAGAAGAATCATGTCACTCTTGGCAAGTTCATTTAATATTCTGAGCTTTGATATGTACTTCAGTTATTACAACTATTACAATACTTATTTTTAATATTAGTGGTCTTGTGGTGAAATATATAATTAAAAACTATTTATTCCATAGTTTTTCACATGGTTTGCATACATTTTAAATTTTCTTCCATATTTTACTCATGATTCATGATCTGGCATGGAAAATTGTAGCAAATTTGGCAGCGGGGATGAGAGCTAAAAGATGCCAATGATGTTGCTTGAAATACATATTTCTGCATTTCAGCAAAATGAAGGATGCTGCTTGATGAAAATATTTTCCGCCATTCCTGTATCAAATAATCTACCAGTACCAGTCAATCAATCAGAAGACAACATTAATGTCACAGAAATGTAGCCCAGGAAACTGACATATAACCTCATATCTGTTTTAAATGTGTAGCTTTTAAAATGTCAATTTCATTATAATTATGTCATAGAAAAAACAGGAAAATAAAATACAGTGTGGCTTAATTTTGAAAAATAAATATATATATTATATATTATATATCTGTAAAGGGATGAGTATAGCCTCATGAGTAAAGTGATGAGAAAATCAAGAATATATATACATTATATATATATGTGTGTGTATATATATATCTGCTAAAGTGATAAGTAATAGCTTCAGATGGGCCATCGATAATGTGCATAATAGCTCTTACTGAAATAAAATCTTTTATATAGCAACATTTTGACCCATAATAACAGCAGTTTAAAGTGGATAAGTTTAATGCAAAATTTTCACTCTTTAAAAAACCTTGAGATAATTGAGTGTATGTGTGTATATATGTATATACATATATATATATAGTATTGCATGCACACTTTCAAAGGTATACCATATATTTACATATATTTATATTCATTTGTCTTAATTTATACAATAATATATTCAATTGTATTAAGTGAAAAGGAGTCTGAGGTCTTATTATTTAACAAATATTAGTATCAGATTTTTAAAAAATAAAATTAGATGATGGTACCCTGGCTGGCACAGCTCAGTTGGTTGGAGTGCCGTCCCATAATCAAAAGGTCTTTGGTTCAATTCCTGGATGTGGCAGCCGCCCAGGATGTGGGCTCAGTACCCGACTGGGGACTGGGGCACGTGCAGGAGGCAGCTGAGTGGTGTTCTTCTCTCCCTGTCTGTCCTCTTCTCTCTCAAATAAGCATAAAATAAACCTTTAAAAACAAAATTAGATAGCTTATATTTAAGGTATTTTTAATTATTATAACAATAGTGTCAGATATTTATCAGTAAGGATAAATACAATATTATTTGTGCACCAACATGATGTACACATAAGGGAACCTTCCACAAATAACTTATGTTATGATAATGTAACATTCAGAATTTCCAGAAACTGATATAATTTCCTGGATCTGACAGATATCAATACTATTCTCCCGTGAGTTTTCAGATAAAACCAAATATCAGATGTCTCACAATGTAATGAAAGAAACCAAAGAAATAACATGCCTGTAATTAAAATTGTGGCACTATATAGAAAATTTATTTCATAGTGTACAGTTATATTTTTAACAGCTTTTAAGAAATGGCTTGCATCAGCAATAGCATAGTTGATATTGTTGTAATTTAAAGTTGTAAGTAAAATATCTTTATTTTTTCAGATAACTTTGTCCAAAATTAGTGCAACATTTGTAGGTCAGGACCTTAATGTTATCATATGATAACAATAGATTGGTGTCAGGACCAGGATCAGAGGTCGGCTTTTTAAATGTACTCTTTATGAAGATTCAGGAAACATGACCAGTCTCTTAACTGAGTTATATCTAAACCAAGTGCTAAAATAAAGATTAAATAATTCATATAATTAATAAATTAATAAAAATGAATTAATGATATCCTCAAGATCCATCCATGTTGCAAATGGCAGCATTTCATCTTTTTATGGCTGAATAATATTCCATTGTGTGTGTATGTGTGTATGTATACCATATTTTCTTTATCCAATCATCTATCAAAGACCACTTTGATCGTTTCCATGTATTGTCCACTGTGAATAATACTGCAATGAACAGAGCATGCTAAATAGAACAAGTCAGAGAAAATGCCAATGAACATATAATTTCACTCATATCTGGGATGTACAACTAAAAGCAAATAATGAATAAACAAGAAAATCAAATGGACAAAAACTCATAGACACAGACAACAGTATGGTGGTTACCAGTGGGCAGGCGACTGGGGTGGTAAAGGGTGAAGGGGGTCAAATATATGTTGAAGGAAGGGGATCTGACTTTGGGTGGGTTATATACAATGAAATATACAAATGACTTATTGTAAAACTGTACTCTCGAAACCTATATAATTTTATTAACCAATGTCACCACAACAAATTTAATTTTAAAAATAAATTAATGAAAAACATATAATCTGGTTTATGACTTCCAACAATACTTTCTTCTTCATTTACAGATTCCCCATTTCTATGTATCAAAATATGTTGATCAAAGACATATAAAACTGCTTCTCCCTCCTTCCCAGCTCATTCTCTCCCTCCCCATCAGTTTCTCTCCCTCAGCAAGTCCCCCTTTTGAGCGCCAATCTATTCTCTGACGTGGCATTGGACTGTATAGGAGCTGCTCTGTTAATTGTTACTTTTTTACAGAACTAAACACAAGTGAAAGCAAAGATAATTTTTTTATCAGGATGACAGAAATAAAAGCCAGAACTACTGATATATCAGTTTTGAGACTGTTGTTATATTTACATGAATAACAAAGTATAAAATATATGAAAAACAATATATAAAATAATGGAATATTTCAAATGAACAATGAAGGGAAGATCTCTTTATTAGAGGTAATAAAGGAAATGCTTATTTCTGGTAATAAACTTTAAACTCCAGATTTATTAAGTAGTTTTCTTACAACTATAAGTTAAAAATAAATGAATAAGACACAGTAAGTCTATAGAATTCATAATAACAACCTGTTTTTATTGGTATTTTTTTCCTATTAGAGTTGTTTCTCCGATCTTTTATGTACAATGTCTGGCAGAAATAATACCTGTCTGAGTGTGGTTGGTAGGGTAAGAATATGGGTATAATAATTTATAGTTTTAATTTGAACATTTCACATAAAATGGCATATGGTGCACCTGAGTGCGATATTGTTATGTTACAGAATTGCATGCTTATGATTTTTAATAAAAGGTTTGTAGTAAGAAAGGGGTATTATTTGTGATGGACCCTGCATTTAGCTCCAAATTTCCCTCTCCTTTCAGGTGTTTGTATTTTTAATTGGCTCTTCAGCACATTATAAAAACAAGTAACCAATCACAGTACAGTAATTACTATCTATTTTTTGACAGCTTTCAAAGTTACATTTCACTCTAGATGCCTTTTTTGGGTATAAGTCCCAAGTATTTCTTCACATTCCTGCTTCAGAGGCACTCAGAGTTTCAAAAGGCATAAGACTTATTTTATTATATCACCAATCCAAGCAAAAAAATTATATTTCTCAATGTGTCAGCAGCACTACTCATCCAGTTGTTGAAGTCACAAAACCAGCTGAACTCCTCTCTTTATCTGACCAACACCAAGCCACTTACCATATGTGATTATGACTTCAATATCAATTAATGTCTCTACTCTTCCATACTTGTATCACTGGTAACTTACTCTAAGCAATAATGAACTTGGGGGTGGAAATGTTGAGGATGAGAAAATGGCACCAGGTGTTAGACCAGTAAAGTCAGACCGGACCTTGGTTCAGCAACCTGGGTACCTGAGTTTTGGCTAAGAAAGAATTCAGAACCAAGACTCAAACTATAACAGAAACCTATTTAGAAAGTCACAGAGGTAGAAGTAAGCCGTAGAAGAAATGGCCTCAGGAAACAAGGAAAAGAGGCAACAAAAAGGAGCCCTTGGAGCTTAGAGGCGGAAAGGTTAAGAAAGGTAAGGCGCCTGGAGGAAGAGGGGGAGGGGAAAGGGGAAAGTGCGCTCCCAGGAGGTCGATCACTCTGGGTCCTCTGTCTTAAGGAGTTTGAAAGATGGAGATTTTTAGGAGAGGTACCAGGAAAGGATCTCAATAGAATATTTATCAGCTTTCCAAGTGTGTCCTTTCAGGGTCACGGTCTCCAGTGATTGGTCGGCACCAGGGCATGATGTCCTGGTGTCAGCTATGGTGTTGCGTGTCTGGTTATGCTGCTTTTCTGGGCCTGGAGCTGAAACAGAACTGAGGCCGAATGTGTTTGATGTGGTCAGAACCTCATTGTCTGGGTAGCTTAATTCTCCTGCCCAGATATTTGTTCCCCCTCTAAGGGGTCTCACATGATTAGCAACATGCTAGGGGAGGAAAAGTCAGGGGAGGGTCTTAACTGCATGACCAGCTACTTGAAAGATCAGTAAGTCTAAACTGAATAACCAGCCATATGTAAAGGGCAGAAAGTTTACCCTAGAGGTGAGGTCCTCGTTCTGCCAGTTGCTAGGCACCTGGGTCTTTCTGCCTTGAGACCTTCTGTACCTGGACTATGGTTTTTGCTCTGCTCATGTCTAACTGCTTACCACAGAAATATATTTAAATTTTAATTTATGGTCATGTCACTATCCCATTTAGTTATTTAATTATTTCCCTTTATTCTTAGCATTTTCAACTTTGGAGTGTTTAATACAGCTTACAAGAACCTTTCAGATAGCCCTATTTATCTTCATTTCTACATTACGCTTCATTTCCTCATTCTCTATATTCTAGCTATATTACATTTTAGTTATTCAGATATGCTATGATTTATCTTTCCTTAAGGCCATATTTATTCTCTTTATCACCCTAAATAGAAAAGGTAATAATACATGCTTAAGGTTTTTGCTTAATTGCATGCATGATATTTTTGTCAGTTTCAACTTTTCTTGGACTTAGAATGTTTTGGTCTTTTCTACTGTAATACATGTATCATCTCATTATGTGAGGTCTCTCCTTTTATTTGGAGTGATAAGATGTAAGAATCTGGTTTGAATGTGAAGAGAAAGGATATAAAAAGCCTGCCTTGGAGCTCACCTTAGGTCTTTCCCTAGAATGAAAACATCTATAGCCTGGCAGAGTTTACCAGTGGACTCTCATTATTTTCAGAACAATGATTCAAAGTAACTCAGAGAAAATATAATGCAGTACTTACTTTTAGCACATACAACCTGGGAACCGCAAGGAAAACATAATAGCTTATTAAGCTCAGCTCCATCTGTCTTCTGTCCACTTCTCTTTCTTTCTGTACATTCCCAATTCATAGCATTCTTTGTGCAATGTCGCTTTAACAAGACTTCCTTGTTAATAGCTTTGGTGATTGTGGTTTAATATCCTTTTGATATTTGTGGTTCTACAGGTCACCTTCATTTCAATTTCCTCTGAACCATGATTTTTCATTTGTTTTTGGACCTTCTCAAATCATTAGATTATCTATGCTGAGACTTTATGTTTCTTGTGCCCTCAAAACTTTAGTTTCCATTTCAGCATTTGGCATACCTCCTTAACCTTAAAAATCTCAAGTCTATCCTTTGGCTAGAAAAATAATGGGAAATATCATCTTGTTCCAGTAGGTGCTAGATACTGGAAATTTAAAAGTGAAGGTGATAGTTTGCAACTATATAAATGCTACATCTATCTTTCTTTCTTTTTTTTTAAAAGATTTTATTTATTTATTTTTAGAGAGGGAAGGGAGGGATGGAGGGAAAGAGAGAGAGAGACATCAATGTGCGGTTGCTGGGGGTTATGGCCTGCAACCCAGGAATGTACCCTGGCTGGGAATCGAACCTGGGACACTTTGGTTCCCAGCTCGCACTCAATCCACTGAGCTATGCCAGCCAGGGCTTATAAATGCTACATCTACAATGACACTGAAAGGTATGAATACTTCTAGAACCTGGTTATTTTCTCAGAAAATGTGTATTTTGGGCTCACGACATCAGAATGTTGCTTTACTAGACCAATGTTGCCTCTAAAGCTATCCTAAAAGATGTCCAAATGACCAACTCCCTACTCTTAGGAGGGGAATGGAAAGGCAGATTGAAAAGAGGACTGAGTATGGGTAATGCCAAAACCAGAAGAAAGATAAAAATAGTTTTTTTTTTTTTTTAAGACTGAGGATAAAGCAACATTCTGGAGAGTCATTTATAATGACCACCACCAACAACAAAAAACATGTTAATATTAAACCTTGAGGTTATTGAAGAGCTCCTAAATTTTCTTGGGCTTCCTATTGTTCTTAACATTTTCAACTTTGGAGACTTTAATACAGCTTACAAGAACCTTTCAGATAAACCCTATTTATCTTCATCTCTATATTATGCTTCATTACCTCATTCTCTATATTCTAGCTATATTACATTTTAGTTATTCAGATATACTATGATTTATCTCTCCTTAGGGTCACATTTATTTACACCTTTCTAACATGAATGCAAACCTTTGCTAGTGCAGAATAAATGCATTGCATGTAAAAGGCCGGACATAGAGCCAATATTAGGTGTCAACATTTAGTTACTCATTTTTTCTAATATTAATTTTACCATTATCTAGTACTCCTTATCCTGCTGACTTAACTAACATCTTTGTATTAGACAAGAGCTTATTCAAATTACTCTCTCCTAAAATACAGTATAATTTAGCTGAAGGAAATAAAACTTCATCAGTAAGTATCACATATGCACTACTCTCTACCAGTATTTCTAAAGCAAATATGAACTGCACTTCTGCTATGAGTATTTAATCCCTCTACCAATATGGTGAACTTCTTAGTTTCTGTATCAATTTCTTTGCAAACAGTGAAGAGATAACTGATTATATAAATTCTCCCAGCATGTCAATTTTCTAAATTAAGTACAAATTTTAACAAATTAAGTACAGACAATGAAGGAATAACATTGTCGTCACTTTATGAATATTATAGACATGGCAAAATATGATTTTTGCAAACATAAATGAGTTTAATTTATCTAGTAGAAGGAAAACAACCTACCAAATAAAAAGATATAATATGATATAAAATATTTTTTAAAAATTGTCATTTTATTCATTTTGTTAGCCATAAAATGACTCATGTCTATTCAATATAACTCATGTCTATTTTTTAAAAAAGTCTAACACACTTAAATAGCTTAATTCATGTGTAAGCAAGGTTAAATTTAGCAGCAATTTAGATTCATCACAAGGTAATAATACTGAGCATCTCCCCCACAGTTGTAAACTTCTAAAATAATATATCCAAAGTCTACTTTCTCGTTATTTAAAAAAATATACATTTTCATATTGTTTTAAGGAGTTTCTAATGAAAACGTCTTTTGTTCATAAATGATTAAAAGACACTTTTTAAATTATATTCCGAACTAATGACATTTTTCTCTCCTCTTATGAATTTAATATGCCCCATCATTTTCTTTATTATAATATTTATCTATATCTCCTCTTTAGCAGGTCACAAATTATTATTTCAGTCTGTAATTTTGAACACACATTTATTGAGACCTTTGTATATACAGCCTAGTATTTACCTCTCTATGGAGTATGAAGGGTTGAAGAAAATATGACTCTCATAGTTCTTTCTGGAAGTGAAAAAACAAATCCTTGCAGGTGAAACCATAATCGTTTCTCACATCTTTTTCTATTAAATGACATTCAGCCTAAAATATTCTCTATTTTTGCTATAACAAGATCTTGATTGTGGCATTATTGACAGGTGGACTTTATGGTGGGTCTGTCCTGTGCACTTCCAGGTGTTCAGCAGCATCCCTGGCTTCTGCTCAACAGATGCGAATAGCACCTTTTCTCCTTCATATGTCCCATCAAAAAAAAGGCTTCCTACCTAATATAGCTAAATCTCTTCTGAGAGGAAAAAATCAGCCTATTTGAGAATCACAGCTCTGCAACATCTGTTGTTCAATGTCCAAACCCTCTACACTCATCGACCTTATAGCCACACAGTTTCTGCCATGTTAAGTGGCATGTTCAACAAGAGTGAGCAAGTCTCCTTCCCAAACCCATTTAAGTCACTTTTACTGCTGTTTTCAACTATATGAATTAATTAAATATTAAATTACCAGAAAAAAATATTAAGCAGAGGAGTTTCTATTTAAAAATCCAAATACTTAGGAAGCCATCATGGTGAGTCAGCATTAAGTCATGTCAAGATAGTGTGTAACAAATATAAAATGCAGCTGAAGGAAGAGGACATCAAACTTTTGAAGGATTATGACAACAAAGGGTTTCAAAACTACATCCAAATTCTGTCACTGCTTTGGGAAAAAAAATTGGTTACTGAAATGTCTTCTGAATGTCCAAACAATGAGGACAACTTGGACCTGGCTAATCTCCACAAAGACTCAATGCTCAAAACCAGGCATCTGGACAACAGTAAGAGCCTGGAATGTTTGTGTGCGTTTATAAGAGAAATTAAATGGGTATCATGTTATTAAGGACTGTATAAACTATCTTTGAATTGTAATCACCTAATTATACCTCTTGATAGAAACTATAAGTCAAAGAACACTCTGGAGATTGCTCAATTAAAATAAAATAAGATTAAATGGGAGAACAAAAGGGGAAGTTAGGTATTAGTGCAAAAATTTATGAAAAATCAGGGCTTTTAATTATTGTCTCTCCAGAGGAGACAGACCCCTATGTTTTAATGTTGTACCTTCACTTTCAAATTTATTGTATCTCTTGAAAATCCAAATTAAAATGTATAGAAATCGTTTACTTCTCTGATTTCACTAAAATATATAGAAATCATCTACCTCTGATTTCATTACTTTATTCCCATGCATGTGTACTGTTATAGAACATTATATATAACGCAGCATGTATACAAACACACAAACTTCCTCCAGCTCACGTTTTCCTACCTCATCTTCAATTGTGTGTGTATATGGATTGTATATGTTGAGTATATTTCTTTGTGTGTATCTGTGTATGAATATATTTATATTTAAAATACAAAACCTTATAAAATACAATATGTGTGTAGCATGCATAAATTATAAAAATGAACAGAATTTACAAATTGCATTACTATACATATATTAACAATTATAATATTGCAGGCAAGTATAAATGCATAAATATATTAATTATATATGATATATAAATAATTAATTATGTTATCTGTATTATATGATAGTGTATATTCAACTTCCCACCTCTTAAAATGTTACTAAGTTACATCACTCACTTTGCAAACAATCCTGAAATGTTTATCCTTGCTCACAGGTGGATGATTTCTGTTGGAGAGATTCTTAGAATTGGAATTATCAGGAGAGTTTGCTGGCCGCCTGCCTGACTGTTTAGTCCTATTGCCAAATAGATGGTGTTGCTTCACCTTGAATACCTGACTTTCAGTTAGAATTTAACACTGGGGCAAAAACTGCCTTAGCCCAGGAGGGAGGAGAGCCATGGCATGGAGTCATAGCATTATTGGAGCTTCCATATTCTCCTTTTTCTCTTTCCCAGTAATCTATCACTCTACTTATAGGGGAGCCAGACCAGGCAGATACTAGCTACAACCCCCGTCCCCTGCCCAAAGCAAGAGTGTGGCCTGTCAGCTGCAGAGGTCACTTTCAGTTTCTGTCTGTATGTTCAGTTCCCTCTGAGGTCTCGTATTTCTCAATCTGGCAAACAAATAAAAAGCCACACTCAGATTAAACAGTTCCCAGCACTGCAATCCCACTCAGTGGACTTGCTATCAGGGAAGCACATTGCCTTTGACACATGCCTTGGACCACTTCCAGGAATCCTTTGATGTTTCCGCCTCCAGGGAACAACCACCACTTGTAATGAAGCAGCCTTGCTTCGCCCTGCCCTGCTCCTGTGTGCCTTTTAATTAGCCCAGGGTCACACACTCTGTTAGATAACACAGTGCATTTCTCACATTATGAGATGTAAAATCCCAAATTGTCAAATAAGGAAACTAATGATCTTTGAACTAAACAGGCTGGCATTTTTGTTTTGAGAGGGATATACCAGTAACTATCTGGGGGTTATTTTAAAGCCTTCATCTGTCTTCTCAGCAGCTTCAATTTAACAATATTATTGCTAGGTGGTTCCTATTTTAGCTTCACTCCTATCAAACCAAGAGCAAAGGTTAATTCCTCTTCTGGCCTTTGTGCTTTGGCAAGTGAACATACTGAATATTAAATGAATAAAAAATGACTAATCATTGCCTTTCTTTGTATATTTAGGGGGAGTTACCATGAGAACAAATAGTATAAACATTCTTTTCTTTTCATAAAGCCATTAATAACACTAGGTAAAGTGAAAATATACAACAATGCAGTGTTTTTTCTTCATGCTAATTATATTGTCAGCCTTCTGTCTAAGTATATAACTGGCTGGAGGAGCAATCTATATTGTAATGTGTAAATGTCTTCTGTTGGAGTTTTGTTTATGGTGGCCATGGAAAGGACACAACCTTGGTAACTGGATTCATTAGTCAGACAATTCAATGTGAAAATGTGTCAGTGGAGAATTTCCTGGCCCTAGCTAACTAATAAAAGGACAAGTAATAGTGATTCAAGGTTTGGGCATTGCAGAGAGATTCTAAAGAAATTTAGAAGTAATTACCTCCTATTTTTAAACTGATGATCTAGTCCAATAATCTGAAAAGTTGAGAACACTTGTTACCAATAATACATCTGTGTACCCAACTTTGTGATATTGCAATCAATATCCAGTGTGGTCAGGTTTGCTGATTAATTGGTGCCTCAAACTCAAACATAGATGATATAATTTTTTGCCAGTGCTTCTTTCGCTTCTACAATAAAAACAGAAGGGGTCTGTGTATGTTTTTGTTTGCATATGAATGAATAAAAACTGAAAACATGATGGCATGATAGCACGTTTAATTCTCTTAGATGATTACTGAGATGGCCTTAAATGAATGTTAAATAGGTTTCTTCTTATGTGTTTATTAGGTTCTATAATTATTTTTTCTTAAAGTATTTACCCTAGAATATTTGCCACTGTAATTTTTTCCTCTGTTCTTTTAAGATGTAAATATTCTACAATCCAGGAAGATCTTTTTCTTAGACTCAGGAGCAGCCCCTCTGAAATGCAATCATCAAGAAAGATAATGCCTCTTTCTCTCAGCCTCTGTGAGAGGGTAGTAGCAGTTGAAGATTGCAGATGGAATGCGGTTTGGGGGCGGCAAAAATAGGTAAAGGGGAATAAATGGTGATGGAAAGAGACTTGACTTAGGCCGGCAAACACATAATACAATATACAGATGATGTGTTGTAGAATTGTATACCTAATACCTATATAATTTTATTAACCAATATCACACCAATGAATTCAATAAAAAAGGACAATTTGCAAATGGCTCAATCATAGTAATGATTCCTCCAAATTCTTTAATATTTTTTATTTTACTCACAAGTGCTTAAAACTACTGTTGACTCATATTTCAGTAGTCTAGCGTAGTCTCCTGTCATTCTTAACAAGTTCCTGGTGCAATTTTTATTTATTTTCCTCTAAGTACCAGATCTTGCCACTGGTGGTATGGAACCCATATCATAATCAAGGACCTAATTATTAACTATTGTTTTTAACAAGAGGTGACTCATATTTGACAATTTAGTTAAAAATATATAAGATTATGTATTTGGCAGGACCTGAAAATAGAATGTCCGTAGACTTGTTTAACATGAAGGATATTTCTGCTGTGTAAAATATTAGTTTTCCTTCTAGCTCTTGCGGGCCATCCAGTCATAAGGAATATAATTGTAATCAGTCCATTCTTTCATGGGAATTAAAATAAGCATATTCTAGAGTGGGTAAATCTCCACAATTTTCTTTACATTAATATATTTAAAGTATAAATTATAAAACAAGCTAAATATAATGTTTGATTTCAGAGTTTTCTTATTAACTTGTTACTGTTCTATAAGCCTGATACATTTGAAAATACACATACACAAAATCCTGAATCCAAATTTATTTGTATTCACTGAATACAAATCATGTACCCTAAAAAATGATCTTACATTTTGTTTCAATCCAGCCTTTTTTACAAGGAAGAAAAGGTATTGGTAAGGGGTTTGGAATTCAGGAAAAAAGGCTAAGCAAAGGATTTGCACCTCCAGGAAAATGTTAATTGGATAAGATTCTGCAGCATTTTGCATAGCATCCTTCAATCTGCTGACTGGTGTCTGTGCCTTGGACTGCCACGTCTCTCCCTGGAACACAGTGGCTCAGGTATCATCTTGATTCCTTGCAGCCGTCCTGGGGGACAAAGGTCAATTGTTTGTGGTCTCCTGGAGTCAGGGTGGGTCATATCACAGCTCCTGAAATAACAGTTTTTTACATGCACTCATTAATAAGCTTATGAATTATTACATAAAACTAAAATTTTCCAACTCTTGAGTTCCCCCCTCAGTATGAGCACTTTTGAGTTGAAAAAAAAAATAGATATTATTTAACACGTTCTATCAATTGGTCTTTAATTAGTACATTTAAATTAATCTAAATAAGTATATTTAAGAAGTCCTTACATAATTACTCATAGTGTAAATGACCAGAAATCATAGATACTGCATTATCATTATGACTCTCAGGTAACAATTCAAGAACTATAAAAAAATTTAAATATTTAAATATATGTTTTTCTACATTATTGTGTAAGGTTAAAATTCAGCAAAGCCTGATGACAAACCTCATGAGTTAGATAATTCTAACAAGTGAGACTCCTTTTAATGCTCATGACTTTTTGGCTACATGGTATCTTGATAGACTCATGAAGGACACTTCATGCAGGACACAATTTATCCTCTGAAGTTTATAACAAAGATAGGTGTACAGAAGAAATGTAAGATCCTATGTAAAAAAATTTCCTTCAAAAATAATTTAATAAATTATAAATTACTTCATATGTAAATATAAGGACTATATTTATTTTTTAACCCTCATCCAAGGTTATGTTTTAATTGTTTTTGAGAGAAAGAAAAGGAAAGAGAGAGAAAAAAAAACACATTGATGTGAGGAAGAAATATCGATTGGTTGCCTCCCATATACAGAATCAAATCCAAGATCTAGGTATGTGCCCTGACCCACATTCTTAGCGTACTGGATGATGCTGGAACCAACCAAGCCACCCAGCCAGGGCTTGGCTATGTTCTTTAAAATTACCTCCTAGTTGGAAAATAATGTTTAGAATTATTTGAGTGTCAATGACATAACCATTACCTTTACCTATTCCTGTTTCTTTTTAAAAGGAAAAACTAGATTAGCAGAAACATAATAAACGTAACGCTAGAATTTTCCCATCCCACATTCGCTGGGAAGTTTATCTTTAGTTCGAGTTTTCTTCAGAAGCAGACCCTGGGGTAAGGATCTGCATGTAATTCAAATATTTTGTCGGTGAACAAAACCTGACCCTAGAAGTAGGGAAAAGGGAAATCAATAGAAGCTAGTTTATAAAGGTTATATTGTTATCAGACATATAATTTTGTGTGGCTGTAGCTCATCCTGCTGTGGGAAATCTAAGAAACAGTAAAATACACAACTCAGTGACTCCCTGAGGAGTGAGGGAGCTGGGGTATTTATAAGCCAATTCCTACCTATAATTGTGGGAGTGCTGCCAGATGAAGGATGTTGTAAATAACCGTCCAAGTGAATGACTGCTAATAAAAACCCCCAGGCAAAGAGTGGAAGTTGGACTGATTGCAACCACTTCTTTATGCCCAAGCCAAAATACAGCCTACATTTTTCCTAATCCTGCCATTTTTGTAGCCACTCTCATTGAATCAGATTTTAAATTGTTAACTTAAGAGACATATTCAGCCTTGCAGTTTCCAAAAAAAAATGTTCATTGGAGCACTCTAGAAAAGGTTACATTAGTAATCTGAAAAATATCCTTGTACTGATCACAGTATTTATTATTATTTATATTACTAATAATCCCATATATGTGAATCACATTGTTGCCAGTGGAAATCAGGTTCTTCCCTAGGATTGCAAGGAAAGCACTCCAAGGACCCACACATGGGAGACTGTGGTGTGGCAAGATGGTTAATTTGGGAAGAATCCTGCCCCTGGGTTTCCAACGGAGGTTGCTTCTGTGTCTCGTACCTCTCTGTCCCACCAAGGACAAAGTCCAACTGTGTCCTCAACAAGGCCAAAACAAAGGCTAGTGTCCAGAGTTTCTGCTTCATAGTAAAGCTTACATCTTTGGTGCCCACAGAGTCTGCTGCAAACCCCAGTAGCTGCTAAACCCGCATGGTCACGAGCTCCTTGGCAAGGGAGAGTGCACAAACAAATGGGGTGAGTGCAGGTTACGAGCAAGCAAGAGAGACAGGGAGAAAACTTCTTTGATCTGCTGGTGTTATAATCAGGAGCTTTTTTCAAAATGATATATCAACTTCCCAAGCTTCCATGGGCTTTTTGATGGGTCCACCTCCAAGTTAGACTGACAGAACTCTTTGATCAAGCACCACCCGCGGGAATCCCCCAACTATCTGGTACTGGAAGGCAGACTGCACTTTGGGGGAGGTGTCTTGTATTCTTAGGGTAAAGTCTCCTCTGCAGCAGTCCTCTGGAGTGTGTGACTCACACACACTGTGACTCACTGGAGAAGCAGTCAGGCATATGCTCTCCAGCTCATTAAGCTGGATGCCTAATTCTCTTTGATCACCTTTCTTATTAATACTTAACTACCTATGATAGTTATCTGTCTTGAAAATTCCATTAAATTTCTAAATGTTTTAAAATTATTGAAGGGACTAAAATTCTACCACCTTGAAGCTACTTCAGGGGTATTGATTTTAAGCTCTTTATTAGGAAACAGAGACTCAGAAAGAGACTCTGACCCTGCCCCCGTTTCCCACTCAAGAGATTCAGACAGAGAAACTTGAATTAGAAAGGAGATTTTAGGCTTCTGCCCTAGCCTAAGTTGAATTAACTGTGGTAAACAGGAGAGTTTCATGCAGGACCTCTCAGCTAGAGACCCTCTGTGTCCCATTGTTTCTATACCTAGCAAAGGTGTTTCTCTAGAGTGTTCTGCTGTGCCTCAACTACCTATAAATTGCTCATTCTCACTTCTGAAACCTAAGGCCCATTACCCACCTTTTCCTCCTTTATCCAAAATGTTTTATATGCCCCATGTGGCCTCACTGCCTTGAAACTTTCATGGGTTTATCATGTCTATGCTAATTCTCCATGCACGTGTATTAAAGCTGGATTTTCTCCTGTTAATCTGTCTCTGTTAATTCGGTTGTCGGCCAGAAGAATTAGAAGGTGGAAGGAACAGTATTCACATTTTTAACCCCCACATTCTTTTCCAGTACAAAAGAATCATGTTTGATTTTATTGTGGCTTTTTGTTCTCTTTGTATCAGTGTTTGGATATGTGGAAGTATTGGTAAGCTCTCAGTTTAAATAGTAACACTTTTCTTTCCTACTTACCAGTCATGTATGATTATATTAAACAGGAAGCTCGTCCAAGATGAAAAGTTTGCAGAGAAATTACAAAATAGTGAATTAGGGAAGCCAAGAAAGGAAAGATTTTTAAGAAGTGAAGTGTCAGCACTATCAAATGGCATGGAAAGATCACATAAGAAAAAGACTAAGAAGAGTCTCTTCTATTTAAAAGGCCCCCGGAGCCTCTAAGGCAAGGTTCTGCCACTCTCTTTTTAAAACAAGACTCTCCGAGGACCTGGTGTCCTATTCCTGAACTCCAGTGCAGGGGTTGTAACAATGCTGTGTGTTGGCAGATCTTCCTCTTGCCTGAACACAACCATGAAGTTATTCAACAGATACTTGTTGAGTACCTATAATACTCCCTACACTGAATTATAGGTTGAGTAAAAAATAAAAATAAAAAATAACACATTTCCCACTCTCAAAAAGGGTATGCACTAATTAAAGAAAAAATAATTAAACTAAGAGCGCACACCAACTTATGGTTACACATCGTGAGGTGTGCTGTGACAAAAAACATTGAAGTGCACTATAACAAGTGTAACAGAATCAGTGTACTGTTCTGCAGTTGTTTAGGTCATGCCTTTCACTGAAAGTAACTTTTAAACTAAGAATAAATTAGTATAAGGAGAGAAGAAGAGAGAAATCCCAAGCAAAATAACACCGAAATGAAGAAAGACAGTAGGCATTTGGTAAACCATATTTACAAATCACATCCACCAATCTGACATGAAAAATAATGCTACATCAATATAAAAATGAAAACATAACAAACCAGGCAAATATTAAAAGAGATTAAAGTTTATATCAGAGAATAACTTCACTTCTATTTGAAGCAAAACCATTCAAAGTATAAGCTGCTTACTATGTCTTCTTTGTTTTATATGTAGGGAGGTGCCTGTTTCATTTATAAAGGCATAAGTTAAATAATTACTATCATTAATGATAAAGTATTAGAAGTAAAATTGTCTAAAGAGTCTCAATGGAACAGTAAAGTCGTGTATATATATATATATATATATATATATATATATACACACACACACACATGACTCATATATATATATACACGACTATATATATATGACTCATATATATATATGACTCATATATATATATATATGTGACTATATATATGACTAGAAAGCTATATATGATGCAAAAGCCATAAAAATATACATTCTCTTTAACAAGTAATTCTATTCCTAGTAATTTAGCAATAACAAATACTTGAGTATATAGGTAAAGATTTAGCTACAGGGCAAGGGTATAATATGGTTTATTTATTGTAGTTTATAGGTAGAAAATATAGAACAAATATCAGATGTTAGATGGTAATTGAAGTAAATTGCATATGAATAAATATGTTGCAGACATAGACTTATTACATATGATATGTTCAATATGATATGATATTTTGAGCTTCAAAGGTTTTAAAAATATATGGAATTTGGTTTTATAATTTTATATATCCACCTGTAGTATTTGTTTTAGACAACATAAGCACATCTCAACATAGTATAGACACAGATAAAGATTTACTCCAAAATATAAAGCTACATCTGGCTGGTGGAACATGTATAATGTACGGTGTTCCATTTTTGGCTCAGTTAAATTTTATAATTATTTTGTAATATACATAAGAAAAAATTGTTATTAATACAATAAATTGAGATTTTACAAAACGACTAAGCATATTTGTGGAACATTATTGACTGACATATATTTTACATATATGTTATATTTATATTTCTATACAAATATATAGCATTATTGACTGACATATTTTATATATAAATATAAAAATTTATATATACATCATATATATATATATATATATATATATGATAATTCTCCTTAAAGAACTGTTAAGAGTACATTTGGCCTGTTTTTATCTATAACTTATAATGGTTTATTTCATACCAATTTGTCATTTTATTTTAACTTTTTAGTGACTTTCCACAGTACAGATAGTTTGCTTGATAAATATATAAGGAAACCTGTTTGTGAAACAAGAGTATAAGTAAAAAATCTAGGGGTATATTTTTAAATTCTGTTTAGTCAAACACTGTGACATTAATAGGCCACACAGAAATTAAAGTCAAAGTGATAAAAAATATTAAATTGGGTTTACTCATTTAATTATGCAGAAATGTGAGGTAACAATGGAATAGACAAGAAAAAGTTAGTTCTAGACAAAGGGACAGAAGTGCAAAGAAATATACAAAAAATATATAAACAATAAAGCTAAAAAAAGAATAAAGATCTGAGAAGTTTAAGTTGAATGTCTATTTCACTCTGATTGTCTTCCTATCTCAATCCTTATAGCACATTTCCTTTAGATTAATTTCAAATTAACCCTTTTATCATTTAACTCCCATGCTCAAAGTCATTCAGTGACCTTCTGTTACCCATAGGCCCAAATATGTCTACACATTCTAGAGTTTATGATGCGTAGTCTTTGGCTGCAACCAAGGTTTCTAACTCTGACCACCGATACCAATCAGTCAAATTGTTACAGCATGTGGCACTAAACCATCATTTCTACTATTACTAAATCTTTAAATTTCACACTTCAAGAAAGCTAATCAGGGTTGTCCAAATTACAGAACTTTCAACTTGACCATAGTTTTGGTGGAGTGTTTGAAGCCATTACATATTTAAAAGCATTTTTATGTGGTTCATTTCTCTTTTCTCCCAAGGCCCCATGGAAGATTTGTTTAAAAGTAAATAGGAATTTGCTGTCCAAATATCTATACTCCTGAAGTATGAATATATTATACCTGAAATACGGGCATAAATATGTCTGCATTTTTTGTGTTTCAGCTGCACTCTTTGCTCAGACTGCAGAAAGTGACACAGAGAGTCAGGTGGGCAAAATGAAGAAAAGTGACTCTTTTTGGTTTCTTTGTCTCTTGGCTATGAGTCAGCATTACTTTTCCTAAAAGGTCTCCTCCCAGTTTTATCAGTCAAACTTCTACAAGGGCATTTTAAATAAATTCTCTGTTAGTAATTAGTATTCTGAGGGACTTCGCACTTTCTTATTTTGCTTCCTGTAAGTAGAAGTATCCCCAAAACTACAGAGAATATGACAGGTCAAAAGTTCCCATGTCATCCCATGCTGGCACTGTGTTTCAATCCCACCCCACCAAGTCACATTGTTGGAAACATCTAATCTTCCTACCAAACCACTGACCTTCCAGTGTCCAGAGTGTATGTATATTTATCTGTAGCTCCAGATTCACTGAAGGTAAGCAAGAGAACCTCATACAAAAACAAAATACTGTAGTGATGGGTATATATTTTATTTGATGGAAATATTTTTAATAATGATACCACATAATTTCTGTGTGTTTCCACAACTACATACATTCATTTCTTACTTACTGATAGTAATTCTTTCAATGTTTTCTTTTATGAGCAGTTACAAATGTATGAAAACCAATAATTCATGCAAGAACATTGTCAAGTTGAAGTTTTATCTCGATATCTTGACTAAAAACAGAGCAAATGGCTGTTTCTCACTAACTATTAAGCTGAGATATTTTTTTTTCCTTCAGTCAATGATTTGGCATTATAAAAATATATGTTCTGGCATATGTGTGTATAAGTACAAGATCTTCCTATCACAATTCATTTAAGAAATGGAGGTACGTTCTTGAAGAAGAGGAACCTTGAAATGTACAATGAGGGAATATTACATATAATTTTCAATTATATAGTATATAGTTATGTACTATCAGTATTTTAACATGGATACAGATATCCATTATTTCATAATTCATTAATTCAATCAAAAGATATATTGAGCATGTGAACCTATTTTATTTCTCCCATAATTAGCATTTCTCAGATATGTAGAGACTTGAATTCATAGTATCAAAAATTATTTTTTGTTCTTTTGTTTTAATTTGAGTGTTTATACTACCTCATATAACCTGGCAGCTAAATCACAGTTCATCAAATCACCAGTAATTTTCACTCTCAAAATCATGATATTTTTCTCTTTTAAAAGTTTGTAAGGAAAGAGCATTATTGACCACAAACGATTGCCAAAGAGAATGGAAAGCAGTGTTGCTGCCAGTTTCCGATAAGAAATGAACTCCCATTGGTGGGTAAAGGTCAGGCCGGGTACTCCTCAGGCTCAATGAGATTCCTCATCGACAAGGACAAAGCCTGAGCGCTGTCCAGACATAGAAGCGGGCTGGCGAAGTGCTAATCCAGGGAAGGAAGCCCAAGAGTTCCCACGTGCTGCAATTCTGTGTGACTGTACTTACCCTCCAGCTACCTCAGCTTTTAGACGATTACAACAGTGCATGTTTCTCAGCTACAGTGGTCAGCTATCATCCTTCTAGGCTGAATCATTTTGCCACAAGTTGTGGCAGCTTACAGATTGCTGCATGTCCATCGGAGACATTTAAACGGGACATTGTCTGTGTATGGACTCACACTACAAAGGGAAATCCACAGAGGAGGATATGTCAAAAGTGAAAACCTCCTGTGGCAGATAAAACTTGAACATGTGCAAGGTCACAGGAAACTTTACAAAATCTGAAGCAGTATTAAGTAACCCTGACGTATGCATAAGATTTTAAACTGATATGCAACTACAGGTAAGAAGGGCTGGAATTAAAAGGATTCAACAACCAGCACCACAGAATCACTAATAAATGAGGGTAGACATTCATCACGGTGCTGGAATATGGGCCAGGAGGACCCGTCTGTGTCCAGAATCAACCATTTGGTTTGATCTGAGGGGTGGCACTGAAGATACGGGGGAGGGGACAAAACTCTTAATATAATGGCAGAGGCGGGATGTGTGGATTTGGGAACTGGAAGCAGTAACTATTTACCAAAAGGAAGAAAGTATTTCAGTATTTTTTAAGAATTTTATTTATTTATTTTTAGAGAGAGAAGAAGGGAGGAAGACAGAGAGGGGGAGAAACATCAATGTGAGATTAGTTATGCACCCCAACCGGGGACCACACCCCCAACCCAGGCAGGTGCCCTGACAGGGAACAGAACCAGAGGTATTTGTTTCATGGGACGAAGGCCAACCGACTGAGCCACTCTGATCAGGGTGGTATTTGGGTACTTTAAAAGCTAATATGGATATAGTCTTGCTTGCTGGGTGGATATGATGACTGTATAAAGGAACATTTTAGAAATAATGTGTCATAGTGTTCCATGAAGATCTGAAATTGAATCTTAGCTGACTGAATGTATTTGTTACATCTTGCTGTCAGGGGCATTGTGGATTCTTAGAATAGAGTTATTTTAGAATATCATTAAATATATTCACGGGATGGCTTCTCTGCTGAATGGTGCAGCAGGAGCAGAGGCTGAAAACTTCAAGGAGACAAAGACCCAGCAGCAAGTTATTACATTTTTTTTTCTTTGTTCCATGACCCTTTTCCATTCACTGCACATTCAGCGCAGGCTTATATACCACGGGTTTTAATACATACAACAAATATCCTATCATTGGTTCTTCTAATGACTTAATCACTGTTTTACAGGTAATATTTAATAACAAAAGTAAAAGAAGTCATTTTACCACTAGTATTGGTAACTAGTTTGGAGACGTCATATGTTTTATACAATACACCTCTGCTTTTCCTGGTCAGTTGTGTTTCTATAGCACAGTTAGTCCTATTTAAGTAAATGGTGCAAAACTTGTATAAAACAGGATGTGCTGCCAAAACTATGCATTTATTTGTAATTTATTTGTTGAACAGATAGGAGGAAATTGTTTTTGTTCATAGCATACCTGTGTAGTCTGTTTTATTTTAAATAAATAGTCACATCAAATTGAGGCATACCTGCTCTTCCACTGAAAGTTATCAAAAATCTTTAGCTGAATAATACAGAGTACACAAAAGCATGTACAGATATCAAAATAATTTTTAAGATTTTGATGTTTTACCTTTTATAATCATATACATAACCATCATATTTATGTACAAATATATGTATATATGTATGTATGTACACACATATTTATACATATACATTATAGTTGTCTCAGTGTTTTGTACTAATACAGGAGTGGGCAAAAGTAGATTTACAATTGTGAGTATGAAAAACACAGAGTTATTTCTGTATTATTATTTATTAATTATTGTATAAGTTTCTTATGAACAATTGTAAGCCTATTTTTGCCCACCCCTCTATTTTATAAATACCAATGCAGATGTTAAATAATCAATATTATAATAATTATGCAGCATTTAAAAATCATACATAAACTTATTACATACAATGTATACATAATTATATACATGTATGTAATACATAAACATTACATACAATAAGTAATCTATTTTGTGAGATATTTGCATTTTTCAAATATTTTGCAGCTGAAATGAATTTCTTTGTTATACAGTTTTCCTCTTGGTACTTATTCCTTTCATGATCAATTATTACATATATAATTACTGAATTTATGGACATTTTTGTAACTTGATGAATAGCCTAACAAAATAATTCAAGTTGTTTTAGAAACAAATGTTTTGGTTAAGTATAATCAGACTGCACATATTCATTTTTAAAAGCTAAAACAAGCTCAGTAAAGTAATTTAGAGAAGGGGAAATTTTAAATCCCACCATCAATCTCCAAGATTTAGCCACAATTAACCCTCAGAGTATAGAAGTTTCATTTTATCATTCCTTTTAAAAGCTCTATTTCATTGTATTAAGTATTTATGTATGCAGAACAGCTATTTTTGGTTTTTTATCTCATGGCACACATAAACTAATTGCTAAAATTCTGTGGCACACCAATAAATACATTATATTTTTTCTGATCTGGCAAAAAAAGTATAATTTTGATGGATTTACAAAAAAATAATAATAGTAATTACCTACCCTTTTTGCTCCAAAGTGACTTTTTAAAAAAAATCAGATGCTTGTACTTGCATATAAGAATTTGTAGTACCAGGAATTAAGCAATCAGGCACAAGTTTATTATGTAACATTATCAATAAGATGAAAGTCTATTTTATCAATATAATGTATATATGAGGGGTGGGCACAAAAAAAACTAATTGTTTTCTGGAGGGTGGGTGTCTGGTACTACAGGCTTCCCCCACTAGATGAGTATTCTAGGAACCCATCTGTATCAGTGTACCAGCCAGTGCTGTTGTGAGAGGCTGCATCCAGCTTCATTGAATATTATTTTGAAGATTGTTTCAATGTGTTTGCCCATTCCATAATGGGTGATTTTTAAGTGCACCTGCCCACACCACACTGAGTGTTCAGCAGTTTTTGACCCAAAACATCATGACCCCAATGTCACATCCTTCCTATCCACCTAATCTCAGCTTGAACGACTTTTTGTTTGTTTCCCTGACAAAAAAAAAAAAGTTCTTAAAGAAAAATGTTTTCCCTGTGTGGAAGAAGTGAAACAAAAAATGGCAGAAACACTAAAAGACACCAAAATCAGTGAGTTCAAAATCTGTTTTGAGCAGTGGAAAAAACATCTTGATAGGTGTATTGCATCAAATGGGGAGTTCTTTGAAGGTGACCAAAGTTCAAACATGTAAGAATACATACACAATTTTTTTATAAATACCAGATTGTTGGGGTCCCCACTCATATTTATGGGCCAAGACAGGGAATTCACACACTGGAGGGCTACTGTGTTAGCTGTTGTCATGGCTTTATTTGACAGTCTAAGGAAAAGTGGTCAGTGCCTCTGACTACAAAGTTACTCATTGTATGTTTTAAAACTTCTTGCAGCACACTGGAAGAGATTCACTAACATAGAAGATAGTTACATAGATATATAGATCGATCTTGAGTTAAATATATTATTTTGGAACTAACTTTTGTTATTTGTCACATTGTCAAAAGTGCTGACATATATTTCCATATTGTTTCCAAAGTTATATACTCTCTTTTATTACTACCAACATGTTCAACTAAGCAGACTTATGCATCATATCAATTGAAAGGGCAAAATTGCAACATGATGTATTAAACCTCTTTGATAGTCCTGACTGGTGTGCTTCAGCTGGTCAAGCATCATCTCGCAAACCAAAAGGTAGTAGGTTCAATTCTTGGTCAGGCTACATGCCTGGGTTGCAGGTTTGGTCTTGGGTTTTGATGCATGCAGGAAGCAGCCAATCAATGTTTCTCTCCCTCTCTTGCTCCCTCCCTTCCCCTATTTCTAGAATCAATAAAAGAAAAAAGAGTAAGAAAAAATTTCAATAGAAATAAAGTAGAAAATGTTTTGACCGTAAGTTAAAAACTATCTTAAATCCAGAACAACTATCTAGCAAGGTGAGGCAATTCAAGATGGAATATATGTTCTGAAATCTAAAGATATTATTTTAATATTATGTCACAAATAGAAATGAAGTGTTGGTTTACAGGAAGCAGTGACAGGTAGTCAGGCTCATATATATTGGACCTTGGAAGGGTCCAATATAAAGGACAATATAAAGGACATCAAATTAATGAAACATCCCATCAGTCCTGGTCTGACTTGTGTTGCCCCAAAATGCATATCTTGAAGTTCTAACCTTAGTACCTGAGGATGTGACCATATTTTGAGAGAAGTTATTTACAAACATAATTGAGTTAAAATAAGGTTATTAGGTTGTACGCAGATCCAATATGACTAGCGTCCTCATAAAAAGAGAACATATGGACACGAACATGCACAGAGTGTGGCCGTCATGTGGACATGAAGATGGTCATCTACAAGTCAAAAGGAGTGGCCTCAGTGTAAACACACTCTGCTAACACCTGGCTGGATTTCAGGCTCTCCACCTGTGAGAAAATGAATTCCTGTTTAAATCATTCTGCCATGGCAGTCCTAGCAAGCTGATTTCAGCTGATTTCATTCATTATATATATAATATATATTATTCGCCATGTTTGCACAGGTGAGGGCATTCTCCCATGAGGCTAGAAAAACCTAATGCATAAACCACAAAAGCACAAAATTCAAGTACATTTTTCCAAATTACAGAATAAGAATCTGGGGAAAATAAATATAGAACTTAGAAGAAGCTCAGGATCTTGGCCACATATAGGAAATTCACACTTTGCTTATAGAAATTCGTTATAATGCAGACACAGAGAAAAAATGATTTCTTGCTTAAAATATGGTTATGAACAAAAATGTCAGTATCACATATTATTGAACCATTTTAAAGGTTTTCACACAAGTTTATCTTCAAAAATGTAAAATATAGAGAAAAGTTACAAAATGACAGAATGCATGTTTTATATAATAAAAGAGATGAAAAATGTGAACAATGAAAGAAAACTAATATGAAAAGCATATTTTGAAAATAAGTGTACCAAGAAGATCAAAATGTATTTACTGAAATTTGAATCTTGTCAATTCATGGCTTCTTTCTTAAATGTTCATTCTTGATTCTAATGAAATCACATGTATCAATCTTTCCCTTTATGAGAATATTTTTTTAATATTGTTCAAGTAATTCATCTTTACCCCAAAGTTATGCAGATATTCTCTTGTTATCTTCTAGAGGTCATTTTATTTATTTTTTAATCTGGATTTTAGTTTTGTTTGTGACATGATATAAGGGTCAAGTTGCACTTTATTTTCTTTATAGAATTTAAAGGACTCAACGCTATTTATTAAAAATTAGATTATTTTCCACCATTCTTTGTCATGAATTAAATGCCCACATGGTAGAAATCTATTTTGGGGCAGATTTTTGTAGTGCGCTGACAATATTGTAGAGCAGAGAGGCATTTGTAGCACACACAGGCCATGGATGTCTTGAAGGTATAAAGAGCACCTGGAAATTAATTACAGAAGGCAAGAGCTTCAATGGAAAAGGTGTAGACAGGCACTTTAAAAGAAGATGTACAACTGCTAGTAAACATATGAGAGGTTCCTGATGATGTTGATCACCAGGGAAATATAAATTTAAACTTCAGTCACATAACACTACAAGTAAAGCAGAAATGTTAAAATTGAAAATAGAATGGCAATACCAAGTATTGGCAACATAGTGAAGAAACATGAATTCTTGTAACTTTCTGGGGAAGTAGTAAATTGGCACAAATTATTTATAGAACATTAAGATTGATCTACTACTGATAAATGTTAAGAGGTACATGCATATATGCAGCAAAAGGCATTTGAAAGAAATCCACTTCCAGAAATAGAATATAATCCATCAACAATAAAATGAATACATAGATATTTATGCACAAGTAATGAAAATATAAATATTTGCTAAACTGATATGATGAGTCTTAACTGTGTTCAAAGATTCTTATTATATAAACATCAAAAATGGATGGAACAAAAAAAGGTCTGTCTGGTGTGGCTCAGTGGATTGAGGGCTGTCCTGCAAACTAAAGGGCTGCTGGTTTGATTTCCAGTCAGAGCACATGCCTGGGTTGCAGGCCAGGTCCCTGTTAGGGTGTGCATGAGAAGCAACCACACATTGACGTTTCCCTCCCTTTCTTCCTCTTTCCCTTCCTCTCTCTGTAATAATACATGAATAAAATTTTAAAATATAGGCAAAATATATGGCTCTAAGGTGTTAGAAATAATAATAGTGACAAACTTTAAAAAGAATGCAGAGGTATTTGAGGGGAGTACGAAAGGGTTTCTGTGTATATTTCTAATATTTTATTTTCCATTTCTTATAATACGTGATATTTGCATGGTTACATACTACCATGATCTTAAGATACACATATGACCTGTGCATTTTTGTGTTATGCATGATTATAATTCAATCAGTTTATTAAAAGTCAATAGATATGAGCAATTAGGTGAAGAATCACAATGACACTGTAGTTTATAAATCCATCCAGGATTAAATCAGTAAGAAAAAAGACAACTAAAAATTGAAAAGAAATCAAAACAATGCAACCTAACTATATATCAAATTGTTAATCATACTGAAAAAGCAATTATTTCTAGTGTCTTCAGAACACTATATTCTTACAGTATTTTCTTAACCAAACACATTTTATAATAAATTAAAACTGCAAATAAATCTTAAATTTCTTTAGTTTTGTTTTGTTTAAAGTAACACTTATTATTACTTTAAAATATATGCACATTTGTGTATAAATAGATAAATACAACAATTAAGTAATTAGCTAAGACTAGATTTTCAGTACATGGGAACAAAAAATGAAATTTTAAAACCAAGGAACGTTTGTAAACATGCTATAATATTAAGCATATATTTGAGATATAAGTGTAATTGCATGAATTTTTTTAAATACATATTTCCTATCTCTGTACACTAAAATGACACTATTGACATATTAGATAAGCAGTCAGGATGGCCAACACAAACTAAACAGGGACCCAACAGCAAGAATTCCTATGAACTAAGACTCATCTAGCGATTGTGTCTGTGAATACGCAAGCTGTTGGAACAGAGGTCAATGCTGAGCTGCAGCTACTGCACACACGTTGCTCAAGGAGACCAGGAGGTCAGGTCCCTTGACAAATTAAGCTGGATCCTTGTGACTGCTCCTCTGCTTTGACCCTAAGACGGCTCTACACTGCGAACCATCTTCACAAATCTTTGTCGGTTAAGCCCCTTATTTCTCCTTTGGCCTGGCCCGTTGTAACAGTCATTGCAGTCTCCTGGCATTTAAGTGCTGACTCCTGACCTCTATTACTTTGGGGCCCCAATGTCCAGCACTTTGGCTATCTCCCTTTGCCTGCTGTGTTCCGCAGAGGAGGCCTGGTGCCCCTCTCACCTCATGGTCTGGGTGAATGGTGAGTCCTCGCTCCCTTGTACAACACGTCTGATACGTCTTCTGACCTTATGTAATATATCCATTTTGGCATGCCCACTTCCCTTAACCTCCTGCTTCCTTCTATTGCACCATCTCTTACAGCGGCACAGACATTTCCTCCCACTTATGCTTATATTTGCTTTTTTCAATATCCCAACGGCCACTGAAGGAGAAACTTTTGCTAATCCCTTGGGGTCTCTCCTAGGGTAAATCCTTTGCCCTGGGAAAGAGTCCCAAATTCACTCTTACACTTTGGTCACCTTAATCAAGAACCCTCAAGATTTAATCTTAGGAATGTTCCCCTGTCTCCAACATGTACACACTGGCCACTTTGTGCAATTTTTTGTTTGTTTATACTCTCTTTCCCATGTTAGGCCAGTGTTTTCTGGAACGTAATGCCAACATCACCCTGAAGGTCAGTAAAAGAGGTAGCTCCTGAGGAAAAACTTTCTGTCTTATGAGGCAGCACCTTCTCTATCTCGGCAGCATCTTTCAGCATAACGGGAAGGCTAGTCCTTACAAGATCGGGTAACCACTGCAAGCCCAGAGAGCAGAGCGTGGAGCTTCAGGACCAAATGCTGGGTAGATTTACACATATGTGCCTGCACCAAGGTTTTACCCATAAGGGCCCTGACTTTTACATAACAGACCTGTCATAGCTGAGCATCTAAATGTCTCTGCAGGTGCCCTGACCAGTACGGCTCAGCTGGTTGGACGATGTCATCCCACAAAGTAAAGGGTTGCCAGTTGGATTCCCGTCAGAGCATACCCCTGGGTGGCAGGTTTGTTCCCTGGTTGGGGCATATACGAGAGGCAACTGATTGATGTGTCAAACTCACATCAGTGTTTTCTCCTTCTGTTTCTCTTTTCCTTCCCTTATCTCTACAAATAAAATTTAAAAAATATTTAAATGTCTCTGCAGGTCTCCAATGGTAAGAAGTCTGCATCCTGCTGTTCACTTTCAGTCTGCTTTTCTACTTCAAGAGTTATAGGCCTCCTTTAAGTCAGCCTGCCCTGCATCCTTAGCTATTAACTGGGTGTTAAAAGTCCTCAGTCTCTAAGTATCCCTCTGATGGCATCAATACAACTTTGCAGTAACAAGCCTGTTCTGTTGTTTTTACAGACACGCTGTCCTCCCCATTTTCTTCCCTTTATGGCCTTTGAATGCCTGACTCTTCTCATCTGCCACACCCTTCCCACCAATGGAACATTTTCCAAGGTAACTGCCAGTGAAGTGCTTAGCAGCTGAGTGCATATCTTGTGCCAGGACAATCTGCAACCACCTACCAACTGTACCTCACCTTTGCTACTGAGTATGTGAGCCCATTCAGATTCCTCATCTTAACACCTTTATTCTTGGAACATTTTCCTTAATGCCTGTGTTATTCTTGACCCTCTAAGAAGCAGATGCACATACTGAATTATCCATGCATCTGAATTATTAAGATCAATGCCCACTAAGGTAACAGGAGAATGGACCAGAAAAGATTGGGAGAGGTACTAGACTATGATGCAGATTTAACCACTGGTGAAGAAGAGAGAGAATGAAGGAAGATTGAGTGGTTGAGTGAAAGCATCTTAGAAGGAAACACAGGTCTAAGCTAGTTCAACAAGTCCACTCCTGATCCAAAGACACCTCCAGGTTGAGTCCTATGTCACCGAGTATCAGGATGTCCCAGCAATGATGAGTCTTTAGCTGGAGTTTCAGGGAAATATAGCCTCCATGTGACCCCCATAAGGAATTACAGAGTGGAGTAGCTGGAGACATCAGCCAACTGTATTGTCTGCAGACAGAGTTTGAGAGGTACTTTTTCATGGCTGCCTCATGTATAAATAATTATATCTAGGTCTAGACATTTAGATGGAGCTTTCAAATATTCAAGTATATTTAAATTTAATATTCAGACTGAATAGTTTTGATATATTCTGCACTTCACTGGACACAGAAAGAAATAAAATGTTTATTTATGATTTCCAGTAAATTTATTTAAACGTATGTGATGATGCATTAGAGATATGTTTGGAGTATAATGGGTACCTAATAGATGACATAATCATATATATTTGGCAGGTCATGAAAATATTCTTGGGGAATGCATACAATTAAGGTCAATGTGAGTTTCCAGATTAATAAGGATAAAAGTTAGCTATAGAGAAAATAAAGTTATAAGCATTTGGCTGAATAAGGTCTCAAGTGAATTTTAACTATAAACCAGGAAAGAAATGATTAGCGTTTTGGCAAGGCAGCAGTGTAAAGAATGAATCCGAGGAATCTGGGGAGGGGGGGAAAGAAGGTGGAGTTAAGCTGAGGAAATATTGCTGAGGTCCTATATGAAGGAACCCTAGCCAAAGAAACAAGTGGGTACTATATTGTGTAAATAATGGGGACCCGTAAATGGATTTCAAACATGGCAGTGTTATCAGAAATATACTTTGATTCATTTGGTAAGCATTTACTGAGCCTCTTCTAAGTTTCAGATCTATTGTATGTGGCTAGAAAAATCAGAAAATAAAGCTGACTAGAGGCTGAGAAAATCAATAAAGAATATAAATAAATGGCTGCTAGGACATTTGCTTAGTAGTAAATCATGCTAATCTGTCTTCCAGCTGAATGTATGAAATGGAAATTTGTCTGCATACAGAAAACTTGAAAACTATAAAACATACAAACACACACACACTGGTCATAAATATGTCTAGATTAAACTTTCAGTAATTAATACATCTATAAAGTAATTAAATGTGGTCTAAAAGGGGATAGAAAATTATAGACTCATTATTTTACTTGTTGAGTCAGAAAGTAAGCAACAGCTCTTTCCCTTTGTGACTTAAGCAAGGTAAGAACAACAAGCTTATTGGTAATGGAGGGAGAAAGTGCTGAGTTTTACATAGAAGAACTTAATTTTTTAGGCGATATAGAAGTCATAATATAACAAGGTACAGAATAGTCTGTGTGCATTATTTAAGTAAATATAATCTAAGGGACATCTAACTGCTTAACATCTTTAGGTATTTTTAAAAACAATTTGTGATCTACAAAATTGACGATGAAGAAATACTGCCCATATGGAAAATAAATTACTTGATCCATTAAACTATAGCCTATTTTCTTCTTTCTATATGATCCTAACTGATTAAATCAAACTCAAGTAACTCTTATCATTCTGAGGTGTGTATTTGTTTCTTGTTAAGAGTGTCTCCACTGAATGTATATATGTTTGCCTATAAGAAAACAATATTTATCATCAAGATACTAATCCCCAAAGGAAAATAAAAAGGCATATGTACATATTTAATAATATATCCTGTTTAAAAAAATTAAATGTCAGACTGTTACACATATTTAGAAAATACTTTAAACGTAATAACTTTAAATGTAAACCTTATAATCGCTGGTATTGTAGCTAATTACCCAAGATAAAAAAAATTAATTCATTAAACTGTAAGCACTTCCTCAAAAGGGGGTTGTGATCATGTTTTCTTCAATTACTTAATTTTACTTCCCTTGTTTTCTCATGGCATTTATTCAATTATATTTGAGCAATTTACTTTAAAATGCTTCACAGTTTTTATGGAGGTTGAAGAAATTAGAAAAAAATAAAAGAAACAATCAATCCACTTAATAAAACCCTAAGAAACATTTGTTATTTATATACACTAAGGATTATTAAATATAATTTTTCATACACATTTTAAAATTTTATTTTCCCAGAAAGAGGGGAAGGGAAGGAGAAAGAGAAGGAGAGAAATAATGATGTACATGGAAAACATATTGGTTACCTCTCACACTCCCCCAGCCAAGGACCTGGCCCGCATCCCAGGCGTGTGCACTGACTGGGAATCAAACCAGTACCCTTTCGGTTTACAGGACGATGCCTGACCCATTGAACCATACCAGTCAGGGCTTCATGGAAGTGTTAATAAAGTATTTTAAGCATATTCTTAGTTTTTCCCAAATCAACATTTAATTTTACTTTATTTTACTTTATTTTGTTAAGTTATTCCATGGAAAAACAAATCACATATTATTTTCTAAGGGGGTAAAAACTAATGTTCCTTCTGACCCATATTAACACAATTGTACTACATTTTATATCAACCTTAATGTAAATTAATATATCACTTTTAATATAAAGTTTGAAGAAATGTGCCTTCAAGCTTTTCTGCAAACATTGTATTAGTTTCAATTTAACCTCCTACCATGGTATCTGAAGAACAGGGTCTTTCTTTCAGAAGTATAGAAATACAGTATTTCTCTGACCTTGCTCACCATGTAATTCCACTCCAGAAGTAATAAATCTAGTTTATTTGTCTATGTTTTTATGTTAAATGTACTCATGGAAAACATTCAATTTAACATAATATAAAATCATTACATGGCAATTAAGCTACTATCCCTATATTCAGTCTGAGAGGTATGCAGATATGTAAGCACACCTACCTCACATATTTATTTATGTAATTTAACAATTAACTTGTCTAAGAAAATATGTATTGACAAAATTTATTTTTGATATATTAGTACCATATAAATTGACGTATGTCTGGGCATGGAAGGTTGTATAACAAATGGTGCCTTGTCACATAACATGACATATGTGTGGTTGTAGGCTATATAACTTATACATTAATAAATTTTCCATTGACATTAACAGATGAGATTCTTGTTTATAGAGTGATTATGAAACATTTCCATCTCCTGTGAAGGGCAAAAAAAGAATAATGAAAATGCGGGCTCAAACCCACAAAATGTTCTATTAAGTAAGGGTGATCACCTGCAGCTAACAGTGGTTTTATGAGGTAGTCATAATTCTCTGAGCAGCTCTCTCATTCTGATACTTACTTTTATTCTTCCAACCAAAATAAACAAACAAAAAACTTTGTCAAATACACAATAAGGCTTTTGTGACATATATAACATATATATATATATAGTTTATCTGTTTGGGTTATTAAAATTTTATTTTTATGCATTTTATATATTTATTTTTTCATTAAAAGAAAACATCACCTTGTGGAAAAGATTTTTTCCTGCACTATGTTTCATTACTTAAAAATTGTTATGTTTATTTCTGTCTATAAATGGAAATATCAGTTCAACTTAAGTGTGCTTTTCTCCTGGGAATAACTATGTAAATACCTCTTTTGCAAGGCAAGAATGTTTTCCATTTTAACAAAGGACTATGTCAGAATGTTCTTATGACACAGGATAAATTTTGTAAGTATATGTAACATGGTGTCCCTCAACAAAGAACATGATTGTTTTAGACTGTAATGGTGCAAACTTGACTAGAAGGGCAAGAGTTCCACAATTCCAAAACTTGGTAATACAATTTTATTGAAAAAGAAAATTTGGGGCTGAATTAGGTCACCCTGACCAAGGTGATCAAAACGATAGGGCCAACCTAGTCTCTGAGGAATAATTCACCATAACAGTGAGGGTGAATCCCTTCTAGACTGCAAAGTTTCTTTTGAGAAATCAGCTGCCAACAGTCTTATGGGGACTTACCTGTAGGTAACCAACTGCTTTTCTCTTGCTGCTTTGAAGATTCTCTCTTTATCTTTAACCTTTGGCACTTTAATTACAATGTGCCTTGGAGCAGGCCTCTTTGCATCCATCTTGCTTGGGATTCTCTGTGCTTCCTGGATTTGCATTTCGATTTCCTTGACCAAATTAGGGAAGTTTTCTTTCTTTTTTTTTTCAAATAGATTTACAATTTCTTCCTTGTAGGAGACCATTCTGCATGGCGTCTCCAGCTCCCACTTGGAGATGCACTGGACCCACACCCAGGATAGGTTCTCCCGTGGGGAATCAGACCTACAATGTACCTAGGCCACTTTGAGTCTTGCTTTTGCTAAAACTCCCTCACCCTGAATTGAGACAGTAAGTGCTTACTGTAACTTCCTAAAATCCATGCTAAAACTCCCCAGTATGGAGTGTAACTGGTTCAACCACTTTTCCCTTTTCATTTACAAATATCCTTCTTCTGTGATGTGATTAGCAGCATCAGCTCCTTTGTTTTCTGTAAAAGGTAACCACCTAAAGCCAACCTGTGTATAGTAAATGAGGACCATCATGTAATGTGCCGAGAAACCCAATAAAGGCTGGTCACAGCAATGGTCACACCTTTTGCTCTTCTTGAGAGAACAGCCAGGTTTTCCCTTTTCCTCCATAGGACTGGGTAGTCCGTGTGAATGTCTCGGGTCTCATCCACAATGTGGCAGACCCCACAAGCCAGGGTCTGCATCACTTCCTCTTTCTCTTCTCCTTTTGGTATCCCTATAATGTGAACGTTGGACCTCCTGAAGTTGTCCCAGAGGCTGCTTATACTACCCTTGTTTTTTTGTCTCCTTTTTTCTTCTTGTTGCTCTGATTGGTTGTTTTTTGCTTTCTTATGTTCCAATCATTGATTTGATTCTCAGCTTCATCCCCTCTACTATTGTTTCCTTGTAAATTGTTCTTTATTCAATTAATGTATCCTTCATTTCTAGAAGGGATTGGCAAGAACTATTCAAACTCATGAAAAGCAGAAACCCAGAGCAAAGATTGCTCTACTCAGCAGAGCTATCATTGAGAATCAAATGGCAGATAAAGAGCTTCTCAGATAAGAAAAAACTAAAGAGTAGATCATCACCAAATCATTATTATATGAAATGTTAAAGGGACTTATTTAAGGGGAAAAAAAGATCACAACTATGAACAATGAAATGGCAATGAATACATGTCTATCAACATTTGAATCTAAAAAAAGTACTAAGCCAACAACAAGAACAAAGACAGAGTGATAGATATGGAGAATGTTTTGATGGTTCCCAAATGGAAGGGGTTGTGGGGAAATAAGTGAAGAGGTGAAGAGATTAAAAAGTACAAATAAGTAGTTACAGAATTGCCATGGGGATGTAAAAATATAGTACAGGAAATGGAGTAGCCAAAGACCTTATTGGTATGACCCATAGACATGAACAATGGTGTGGGGATTGCCTGAGGGAGTGTGCAGTGCTGGGTGGAAGAGGGCAAGGGGGGGACAATTGAGATTACTGTAATAGCATAATCAATAACATATAATTAAAAAATAAAAAACATGGGTGAATTGGGGCATTTGGGCACTTTACTGTGGTTAGCTGAGTGCAGAAGTGTGATCATTTGGTCACAGAATGGTTTGGCACAATGCACAGAGCTGCTCACCACATGTTGGGAAAAAATGAGTCTCTGTGATATATGGGCTCATCTGTGAACTGGAAGTACTGATAAATAAGATTGGGGACCTAACAGTTTTTATTTATTTATTTTTTAAAATTTTACTTATTTATTTTTAGACAGAGGGGAAGGGAGGGAGAATCAACGTGTGGTTGCCTCCCATGTGTCCCCTACTGAGGGCCTGGCCTGCAACCCAGGCATTTGCCCTGACTGGGAATCAAACCGGTGACCCTTTGGTTTGCCCGGGGACCTAACAGATTTTAATATGAGACAATCTGCACCATGGATGGCTTAGGAAGACGTGGCCTCCTTTGCGTTTGAGATCCACAATGTCTTGACTACATGACCAGATAATTGTACAATATCTTCACACCCACAAGCCAGACAGTGATGACAGTAAGTTTCAAAATCAATGGTTAATAGATCCTTACAATTTGTTATGCTTATTACTGTTTATAAATGGGAATATCAAATGTCTCATACCAGAGGCATACAACATGCTGCTGCTTTGAAAATGTGGGCAAACTTGTCCTAAAGGCTGCAGTAATCATCAGGCTAATCAAAAATGTTGTCTAATTTTCTATTTTCTACATACAGTGATGAACCTGTTTAAGAACATTTAAGAGTCTCTCCAATGGACATGAACAATGGTGTGGGGGTTGCCTGAGGGACTGTGGGGTGCTGGGTGAAGGGAGGCAAAGTAGAAAAAATTGGGACAAATGTTGGGAACCGCCCTGACTGGTATTAGAGGCTGAAACCCCCGCCTAGCTAAGGCTAAGGGAACGCCCTTGGAACTGTAAGCCAGCAAGGAGACAAAAGCTTATCTTCCTGGCAGGAATGCTGCTTCTGCTGCTTTATTCATAACTGAACCCCCCAAAAAGCTTGGTCGGTTAGCCAAAGACGGGTAAGATTCCCCACAGGGGGAACGACCTAAGCCAGGCACGATCACTTTGGGAGGCCCCCCCGAAAGAAGGACTTGGGGGGCTGCAGCAAAAGGGGGGTGATGGACCCTCACTCCTCGGCTTTGACAAAGTCTGAGTTCTCAGCGTCTGGGAGAAAATCTCCCTTATCTCTTGGTTACCTAGTTCCCTTGCTCCACCTAAGCCTAAAACAATGACAGGGTGGTGCAGCTCGGTACTGAGAAGTGCGGATTTCCCGGGGTGATCAGGCCTAAGAAAGAATATGTAAATTACTGTGAAACCTTCTTTGTTTAGAATGCTCTCAGTTGAATGAGAAGGGTCTTAGGAGGAAGTTAGTTTGTTCCTCAGTCTTACAGCTCTTTGACCCCCAACTCAATAGACCGGCAGAGTTCTTTGTTTTCTATAGTTCCTTACTTCCCCTGAATGAGTACTGTACTTTACCTGAATTATTATGCAAAATGAGCCCAATAAAAGCAGGTATGGACTGTAAATCGGTGCGCTCCTCACTAGAAGGGGTGGCCATTTCGTCTCTACTTCCCCACAGAAACTAGTTTGTCTCTGTGCATGTGGTGTTTTTTCTCGCGTGTTTATCGTCGAGCCATCCACAGCGTTCCGTGGTCACTGCTGGCCGGTGACCCACGCGCAACAGACAAAGTCAATAGCATGATCAATACAATATAATTTTTAAAATAACAAAAAAATATGTCCATGACAATATTTTTCAAAGAGAAATTCAGGAAAAATACTGGATTTCCAACAAAACAATATATGTTTGTATTAAAGGAAAGGTGAAACTACTTTTTAGTTCATATTTGTGGTGACCTAAATTGTAGAAGTTTATCATTTATTCATTTAAAACATCTTGAGCATATAGCCTGTGACAGGCAATGCAATATATATTAGGTTAGATACAGGAATATCAACAAATGTCCAATTTGTAGGGAGAAGGAAGTGGAAAGGATTAGGAGGAACTATGAGTTTATATTAATTTCCTTCTCATAATCTTTCAATAGCATGTGGTTTTAAAGAACTATTATTAACATATCCAATCTGGTGTTCCAAATAAAGTAGACAACAACATATAATTATTTCCACCTTGGGTTGCCAGTATAACACAATTATTTTTAGAAGGAATTTAACAATGTTTGTTAGTAGTCTCAAAAATCATTTGTAGAATCAGAATCTAGAGATTAATCCCAAGGTAGTGATTAAGCATATACACAAGAATTTGCATCTTTATTTATGGAGAATAAGTTAAATTGACATAAATATTGAATAAAAGTTATTGGATAAATTATTCTTTTGCAAAAATTAGGTAGAAAATTGTGGAAACATTATACTTATATGGAAATATTAAAATTATTTTTTAAGTTAATAAGGTGATAAAATCACATTAAAAAATCCACACACACATAGGAGACATCACAGGAGTATTAATTTTTATTACATTTCTGTTGATCACCTATTTATATATTTTCATAATTAAAAGCTTAATTATATATTAAAATATAATTATTTTTAGTATGTGTTAAAAATGAAACAGTGACAGGTACCTTCTGCTTTCTGAAAGTTTGTTTCATACCACTTCACCTGTTATAAAATAGTACATTAGTACCTGTTTTTTCTAACCAAAATAAATCTGAAGATCATTTTTATTTTTTTTAAGTGAAAAGCAGAAGCAGTGTTCAGGCTTTGTTAGACACATTATAGAGGCAGTGAGTTCCTAGCAAGGAACGAATATAGCAAAGTTCAAGCTTTTTCCCAAGGATTGACACTCAGCAACTTTTTTATTTTTAATTTTTTTTATACACTCAGCATCTTAACATCCAACCACCATAGCTTTGAACTGTATCTGTCAGCATCACAGACTTATCTAGGATTATTGTGTGCATCAGTAGCAAGATGCATCCTAAGGTAATTGCTTCTTCACTTTTCTCCATTTCATTTTACAAAAGTTTTCATAGGAAAACTCTGCTTTAAAATAACATGGGAAACCAGTATAAATATCGCTAGTAATATCTAAGGTCCTGAAGTTCCTGGTACAGATGCCAGAAAGGGTTAACTCACATATGCATGGAAGACAAACACAGTTTTCACTGAAAAGAGAAACAAGAATTATACAGTAGAGGTATAAAGTCAAAATCTTCAAGCACATATTTCACATAGTCGTAAAGTATATTTTAAGGAATGTCGTCATTGAAATAATAGGATACAAATATTATGTAGATAAGGCTAAATTTAATTTATTAGACCCTAAAACATAAAGGTTTTAAAAATGAAACATATGAAACTTAAATAATTAATTCAAATGTAAATTTAAGTACAAATCAAAAATTCATCAAATTTGACAATAAAATAATTTTCAAATAAATTAAACAATTATGTAAACAGAAAAAATATATAACCTTAGGATAATAGCAAAGAAAACACATATAAAATCCAGAATATACTATGTAAGACATTAATTATGTGAGTTGTAAAATAAAACACAAATATGTGACATAAAAATAAAAATTTTATGTGGAAGAAGTTGCCATAATTGGTAATTAGATATAGTGCAGTTAAAGAAAAAAAAGAGAAATACAAGTGAGAAATAAAACATAATATACGGAAAGTCTCTATAAAATATACTTTAAAATATACTTAAAAATATTTAGTTAAGGCCCTGGCCAGGTAGCTCACTTGGTTAGAGTACTGTCACATACACCAAGGTTGTGGGTTCGATCCCCAATCAGGGCACATTCAAGAATAAACAAATAAATAAGTGGAACAGCAATTCATTCTCTCTTTCTTTCTCTCATATCAATGAATAAATTGTTTTCTAAATATTTACTTAAAAATATACAAGTAGAACAAAAAGAGAAGTATACAGACTATAGGGTTCTCAAGTATATCAAATATTAAAAGAACAAAAATGGCAAAATTCACCCTGGCTGGCATAGCTCAGTGGATTAAGTGCGAGCTGCGAACCAAAGTGTCTCAGGTTTGATTCCCAGTCAGGGTACATGCCTGGGTTGCAGGCCATGACCACCAGCAACCGCACATTGATGTTTCTCTGTCTCTCTCTCTTTCTCCCTCCCTTCCCTCTCTAAAAATAAATAAAAATAAAGTCTTTAAAAAAAGTTATAAAAATGGCAAAATTCATTAGAAATCAAGGAGAAATAAAGACAAAATGTAATACCAAACAAAGACAAGACCAGTGTGAGCAATGTAGCATCCAGAAAATAACAGTAATGATATATTAATGAGAAAAAACTATCCATATTTTTCACACACAAAAAAATGTCTTTGTAATGATAGTGATGATCTGTATCTGCACTGTCCAATATAATTGCTGTTAGTTGCATGTGATTTTTAAAAGTATTTCATTTATTTACTTTTAGAGAAAAGGGAAGGGAGGGAGAGAGTGAAGGAGAGAAGCATTGATCTGCTGTCTCTCACAGGTGTCCTGGCTGGTACTGAATGCACAGCCCTGGCATGTGCCTTGACCTGAAATCAAATCAGCGACTTTTGGTTTTGCAGAATAATGTCCAGGCCAATGAACCATGCCAGTCAGGGCTTATATGTGATTTTTAAGACACTTGAAGTATAGCTAGTATGACTGGAGCACTCATTTTAATTTAATTTAGTTTAAGTTTAAGTTTATGATAGATGAACATTTCAATTAGTAGACTGAGGAAATCAGATTGCCCTCCCCCGTTGAGGGCTCAAACAGAATAGAAGGCAGAGCGAGGTTTAATTTCCCCTTTCTGCTTGACTTCCTGAGCTGGGGCATCAATCTCCTCTCTTTGGGCTGTGATTTATACCATCGGTCTTGTGGTTCTCAGGCCTTGGATTGGAACTAGAATATATACCTTTGGCTTTCCTCAGTCCATAGACCTACTTAGTCTCTAGTTGTGTGAGCCAATTTTTAATAATGAGAACCCTTCCAGACACAAAAACAATACAATTAATTGAAAGTAATGAGGAAATGAGGAAAATATAATGATATATATATATCCCCAAAAACAACCCATAGATAGACCCAAGGTCACTCTGGTGTGGTTTAAAATTGACAATATGTAGTGTTGGAAATTCTAATTCTTTAAGGTCGTCTCTGGTTGGTAGTGACTTGTGGCTTCTGGCAAGAGCAATTCACATCCCACCAGGAAGAAAGAGACACTCTACTTGTCTCTTCTGCTCATCATGATCAGCAGACAACATAACTACCAAGCATTAGTTCCTTACATAATTTTACTGATCATATCATCCCAATAAATTTAATAAAAATAAATAAAAATAAAGCAGGCTAATTTGAAAAAGAATGAAAGAACTACTAAAAATTAGAAAGAAAGAAAGAAAGAAAGAAAGAAATGAAGAAAGAAAGAAAGAAAAGAAAGACATTAGGAATGTGTTTAACAGAAAATTATACACACAGAATAAGGACCTGATAAAATATAAAATGAGACATAGATCTGAAGAATTTACATAGATTGAGACATAAAAATCAATAAGCAATTGTAATTTAATCATACTGCAAAAATTTAAATATATGTCTTTGTATACACACATATAACATTTTTCTGGCATACACGCTGATCGTCAACCATATCCTTTACAATAACAGAGTCAAATTTTATTTTTGGACACAATGAGTCCACAGAAGAAGAAAAATTGTGTGTTGAAACTTGTAATTGTGTTGCCCTATAAAAACTTCAGGCCAATGAATTTAGAAGTGCTAAGGAACTTTCGGAAATGCTCCATTAAGGACAAGATATTTTAGTGGTGGAAAATTGTAGCAGTAGGAAATTGTAATCCACCCCACTCTTCATTTGAAATTGTTTCTGAAAATGCTAACTCTGACTAATATTTGGTTTACAGATTAACAGCATGTTTGTATAAAAATCCTAGGATCTAGTTTCAACAGACACAGACCCAGGCCTGTAGGCATCCCAGCTCTGGGAGATTTGTTGACCTTCAACCATTGATCCAGGATGATGTGAAGCTGGGATGACACGAAGCTGGGTTGACTAAACCAGGATGATGCACATCAGACTGCCACTTGCTTTATTGGAATGGACTGAGCTGTTCTGCACATAAAGAACTTTGCAAACCCCTCCCTTAATCTCTTTGTTCTGATCTGCTCTCCCTCCTTATAAAAAAACTCTGCCTCCAATGAGAGGTGGAGACAGGCTTTGTGATATGAGTCCCCCATCTTTGAGAAGATGGGCTTTGAGATGTCAACGTCCCATCTTCGAGATGGCCAGCATCTGCAAATAAACCACTTCTGTTTACATCAGCACCTGCCTCTTGAGTATTGGTTTTCCTAGCAGCAGACAGGCAGACCTGCATTTTAGTTACAATATGTCTTCTTGAATTTCTTTATCCGTCTTCTCTATAACTTTAGTGGTGGGCTCTAGCTCCATATTGGCCCCAGAAATAAGGACATAGATTACAAATAAATACATGGAAAACTGAAAGAAGACCAGCCACTTCATAATGGAGTCATCATACTGATAGGAAAGACCTGATCAGATCACCAGGGAGGAGTAGGGAGGGGCCATAGGAGGAGGCTGCCTGAGGCAATGCTAAACAGCCTAGGACACAGTTGGTGAGAAGCTGAATGACTCCAGAAGACACAGAAAATTTAAGATAAAAGGAGGGCAGAAACTGGATCTCGGGCTCCATTCCTCCAGAAGGCCTGGATGATTGTGTTGCAGTTGACTGAGTTTTTCAAAGGACAGTACTTTGGGATGAATTTTGGGTGGGAGAAGAAACTCAGGGCCCAGCCTAGGGTTGGGCTGGCCTGGCAGAGGGTGGCGGGGTTATTCTTTGGGTGTTCTAGAGGGAACAGGCTCTGAGGAGGAAGCCTGCCATTCTTCCAAAACTGTGTAGTTTTTCTATCTTATATTGTCTTAGTTTATAAAATAATTTTATAAAATAAGATAATTAAAAACCAATGAGTAATGATAGAGGAACTCAGGAGTTAAAGATTTTATCCTTAATTGATAGGCTGAAGTGATTAAAGCTGTCTCTAGAGTTAAAGAATTTAGTCTTAATTGATAGGCTTAAGTGACTAATACAAATGGAAAGCTGTTATTCCAAAAACGGTGTAGCTTTCCAATAAGTACTCTTTCCCTTCATCCCCAAACCTTTGCCTCTGGAATTTTGCCTAGAGGGTGGTGGTGGGCAGCAGGACCCCGCTTGTTGTTCAGCAACAATACCAGCACCAGAGTGATTACATCTTACATAAGAGGCCTGTCCAGAAAGTAACCAGCCATGCACTATGAAAAATAGGGATGTTTTTGACCAAGATACAGGACACATTGTACATAAGACAGTGACACCTCAGTCCCCTTCAAAGTATGTGCCTTGGGACTCACACAGTTTTCCCAGTTACCATCAGCTTCTTGCATGATTGTTCCAACTCTTGCATCTCTGACGTTGGCGTATAATAAACCTTCCCAGAGAAACCAACTAGTTCACCAAAAAGAATGAGGAATTTGTTATCTAGAGCTGCTGCAGTCATGCTGTGTGTTTCTGGCTCATCCTAGATCATGCGATCATGAAAAGCCAATGCTTAGAACCTGTCCAGCCAATTTCAGCAGTCACCCAATGGGGGGAAGCAAAAATCTGTAGATTTTCAGTCAACCCTAATCTCTGCTCTAGCCCATTATGGTGACCACACTCACCTTTTTCTGGGAGATAAGTTTTGGCTCATGGTTTCTGACTTTTGGGAATCTCATTCCTTCTGTTAAATTCCAGAAGTCCATTACATGGTCAGTAACTCCACTGTTTGTGGCCTATAGGCAAAAGTGACCTCTCAGCTCACAAATGCATTTTCTAAAAGCCTATATGAAGGGGTAAGCTTTCCAAGATGTCCAACTTCGTGGTGTCTCTGCACCACACTGGAAGAAGAAGAGTTGTCTTGGGACACACATTAAATACATTATGACACATAATCACAAAAACATCTGATAATGTTTTAAGTAAATTTATGATTTCGTGTTGGGCTGCATTCACAGTCATCCTGGGCTGCATGAGGCCCTCAGGCCACAGGTTGGACACACCTGCTCCCTTTGAATGAAGGGTGAATAGATTCAATATAATAAATCCACTTCTACTTTCTCAACTCCCTAATCTTAGGTTACTTCCTTCTATTGTATACCAAAAAAGTTCTAATATCTCACTTTAATGATGGTTACTTTTGGGAACAGATTTTAGTCACCCAATCAAGCTAATTATTAAAGCTATTATTCCCAGTCACTAAGTCTATTATATTGGAATCACATTTTTGTTTTGTTTAATATTTTCATATCAATAATTTAAGCTTGATCCAACATTAGATTCTTTTCATGTTATGTTTAACACCTATTACATTGTTTCCTATAACTATTCTCCAGGCATTTGTTAATAATTATTTAATTATTGGCCTGTATGCTTTCTCAGGTGTCACAATTTCTAACTTTTCCCATGGGCCTGGATGAGAATAGAATCTGATGACAGGTCTAAGGTTATTGTGACAAAGGCGTGGCTTTGGTGAGAATCATTACCTTACCTATCGGGAAATATATCCAAAAACATAATGTACATTTAGAAAGCAAAATTTGTGAGAACATATACATATGACATCATTCACATGTAGAATAAAAGATGTAAGCTGTACATAAAGTTTAGGATTACTTATATATAATAAATGTATTGGAAATTGTATGGGATTCGACAGCTAAGTTCAAGACAGCGATTACCTTTAAGAGCAGGGACACATGTGCAACCAAAGAGCAATATAGAAGGCTTGTACAGTATAGATAAAGATTATTTCTTTATCTGGATGCTAAGTACATAGCCATTTACTGTATTATTAAAATATTTTATGAATATTTACCTGTATACATTACAAAAAATCAGGCCATGTGTATGGGTCATAATTTCATTTCAGAAATGAAGAAGTAAACATATCAATAATGCTGCTTCTACCCATGATTATATGAGGAATCTATAGTATCTGGTGGAAGGATACACATCCAGATAAATTAGCATTATCTCCACATGATATTAAATTATTTAACTTTTAAAACAAATTACCTTTGATTCCCAGTCAGGGCACATGCCTGGGTTGCAGGCCACCACCCGGGGCAACCACACATTGATGTTTCTCTTTCTCTCTCTTTCTCCCTCCCTTCCCTCTCTAAAAAATAAAATAGATAAATAAAATCTTTAAAAAATTACCTTTTATAATAATAAAATATTAAATAAACCAATTTTAAGATAAAATGATAGTAATTACTAGAAATAAATCAGATTAAATTCTGATACATTATAAACTTTTAGTTTCTGAAATTGTATATTAGAAGTTAATAAAATTTGAAAATATATACTAGAATAGTTAAGACTATGAGTTAAGGTAAAAAGAAAAAGAAAAAAACAGCATCTCTGTTTATGCATATTTTATTTGTTTACTTACTTATTGTGCTTTATAGTTCCTTAAGAATAATTATTATTAGAAAAATACATAACTCTTTTGCCTGAAAATATATAAATATATTTTACTGTCCTCATTTTTCCAAATTCACATGTGTTTGTGTGTATATACACACACATGTAAAATTTATAGATATATACTCTGTCTTTAACTCTCTTCTAAAATCTACCTCAATAAGAAACTAAAGCAGAACTGAAATTACATTCTCATTTTTCATAATATCTACCACCTATGGTTATATTAGGTAATCATACTACTATCAAAATGGAATTAAAATGAAAACCTCAAACAAAACAAAATGAGTTACATAAACTGCCTTATGAAATATTAATGAGTTAACTAAAATATATTTATATAACTTTCTATTTCACTTTTATATTAATTGGGTGCATATCTCATTATTTTCCTTTGAATTCCAGATAATGTGAATTCACTGATATTAAATTCAATACATCTCTCGAGTGAGCATCTACTCGGTTGGCCCTACTTGCTGTGCTGGGCCATGGTCCCTCCTGTTGCCACCAAGTCCTGTGACGCTTCAGTAGCAATAAGCACACCTGGTGCACTCATCTTGGTTTCTAATAACATTCACAATTAGAGAAACAGGGCTCCTTGCATAAATGACTGATTCTAGGGCTGGGGCAGGAATCACACAAGGTGACTTTGGAGGACTCTGCAGCGCCATAAAGTCAGAAAGTCCTCAAAGCAAGCAAATAATAAACACGCCCAAAATGCTGGGCTACGAGGGTGACATGAGTCAACAGACAGAGTTTCAAATGGCCGGCCTAGAAGAGTTTGAGCAACAACACATGTCAAGGAGCATTGAATAATAGTAAGTCAAAGTATCTCTTCCTAAAAGTATAAATCTATATTTATATAAAAGTTATAAATAAAAGGGATAGAATAAATACATCTCCCCATGCAGAAGAATTCCCATTAATTTGTGTAGGTGCTCTGCCCTTAAGGAGAGGAGGCATAACTCCTTACTCCTTAGATGTGAGATACACAGAATGACTTTCTTCCAAAAAATATGATATAAAAAAGTAATTTACACTATAGAAACTTGACAAGCACTACCTCAGCCAGATGAGTAAGGTCAACATTAACAGGGAAAAAATCATGCTGATCATGTTTAACTTGGATATGATGTGATGACAATGCACGTTACCTCTATGAAGTCCCTTCCCCCAGATGAGGAATCCCGCATCTTATTCACTATAAGAATAGCAGGCCAGTTATAGTCAAGGGATATGCTACAAAGCACTGACCAGTACATTTCAAAACTGTCAAAGTCAACAAAAGACACAAAATGTCTGAGATACATTTTCAGCCAAGGAGTTTAAAGAGGTGACAAGTAAATGTACTGTCATATTGTGAATGGAATCCTCAAAAAGATTAAGACAGTAAGTTAAACAATAAGAAAATCCAAATGTGGTGGTTAGTAAATAATATTGCATCAACTTTTTTTTTTTCACTTTGGAACAAATGTCCCAGTTAATTTAAGGTAGTGATAAATGGAAGAATTAGACAGAATGTGAAGTATATTGAAATGCTGTACTCTAGTAACAACTTTTCTGTAAATCTAAGATAGTTTTTTAAAATCTTTTAAAATTATTATTAAGAAGTATCTTAAACATCATTTTAAAACTATTTGGTCATTAGCCCTGAGTTTAGTGGTTAATAATTGACATATACACACATCTTATTGGGAAAAATGCACCAAACCTTCTCATTTTTTTAGCTGAAAATTAGTAAAACTTTTATTTCTAAGCAAAGCATTTGTACAATTAAAAAATAATTTAGTCTTGCCCATCTCTACAAGTATGTATATGGCTTAAAAGAACACTTAAAAAATAACATTCTTATTCTATGGAAATAGTGCTACAGGTTTGTTCTTGAATACTAGATATAGCTCTAAGTATGCAGGTATAAAGCATACATATATATATATATCACATAACATATTGCACATATTTTATATACAGTGTAAAGGAGAGTTAGATGAACTTTTTGACACATAGTGTAGCTATTATTCTTGCAATACTAGATTCATTTATTTTCACATTTCCCTAAGGACAAAGATAGTTCTCCAGTTTTCTTCTGACAAGAACCTTAGCCAATTTCCATTCCGTGTTTCAAGAGTTAGGTTTGTGTTCTTTAAGTGTTGGCTGAAATAAGTCAGTGAAAGAACAAATGGATTTGTATCACCTCCTGAATTGTAATAGATGAATAAACTGAAATCCAGTGTGATTAATTTCTGTGGAGAATACTATTAAAATCTGTGTCTTCTCTTTTAGAACATGCATAAAGTTTGGGAAAATGGTGGAAGAAAGGACCCATAGATGCCATTTATATTTTTGCCTATTGAATCCAACATAAATTTCTTATTATTTTTAATTCAATGATTCAACATACACAGGATAAGCATAATTGAGACTATTCTTCTAATCAGCCATCTATAATATGCATTATAATGTTTATAGTGAAATTATCTCTATTTTTAAAATGAGTCCATTAGTGACAGTATAAAGATATTTTCAGTTTATAGTCATTATTGCTATCTTCAGAACAATTAGTGACTCGTTAATGTGCTAAAGTGCTTCCTCACTATCCATCATCAAATAACAATGTCTTTGTGGTGGACATCCAAAACATTAAACCTTGCATAGAATATTAATGTTTAAAGAGAGAGAATATAGCTATTGATTTCATAAAAATGAAATCATTACTCTGCTATTTCATACAATGTAGTGATAATGAACACCAAAATATTACAATTAAATTTTCTTATTGTTTCTCCTTCACTTCCTATTTTAATTTCAACCTTTTATAAGACTTGATTATAATTTTTCTGGATTATATTAAAACCATTTTGAGGTGTATTAGGAAACTCTTCTGACTTGCCAGAAGGAACACTACCCCAAGTCTTCAAAGCAATAATCACTCTGCTGCTCATTCTGATAGCTGCAGTTTTGGATTATACCGGGCTGATGACATGTAAATGATGTGTTGTTTCACAGGTCTGCAAAGCATTTTAGGTGGAGATAACCTTGAAGCCAAAGGTTAAATATGAGATTGAACTGAACAGTCTCTGAGGGGACTGAAATGTTGACAGAGGCAACACAGAACTGTCCTTGGGCTGACCTCAGCAGCCTAGGCAGGCTGCAGGCCTACAATGATCTAAATGAGCAAGCAGTTAAAGAGAGAAAAAAGGTGCTAATAAATTGGCAATGAGATCTTAAGCAAAATCATGTGGAGTAGTTGAGATCACAATAGAGTCCTGAGATACATCTTTCTTAATGTGTTAAACTGCATGAATGTTTCTGAATTTGCCTATGGATTAGGTGACTAAAGTTCTGTCCTTTTTAGATGACACAGTAACCGTGCATGTGTTAATGTATATGCTGTTTATGGGAAGGTTTCTCTACTTGTATTATTACATAATATAGTCAGATATAAAATTCCTTAGACAATAAGTATAATTTATAGGGTGAATAAAAAATTTGGATTAAATAATATATAATTATATATATTTAACAAGGGTAAAAGACATTAAAATGCTGAAGAATCATAATAGAAATTTGAAACTAAGGATCAGATGATGAACACTATGCTATCCTGACCATTAGGTAACTTCCATATACTGGCATGGCAGAGAGGGAGAGGAAAGCTAACCGTTAAAATATAGGTTTGTATGTGCTAATCTTACATGTCATGGGCCAAGTGTATGAAGGTGACTCCAATGTAGGGAAGACTCCAGAAACTGAAACACTTCCTGAGTTCACTGGGTCTTTCATCACTACCACAGGAAACTTCAGGGAGGCAAAATGTAATGTTTTACAAATTATTTTCAACTTATCACATGGAGACCTGTTCCAGAACTCTTGAAGCAAAGGCATTATATAGAGAGACATACCTCATTGTACTTTAACTATTTATGATGAGTTCCCTTCACAACCTGTAGAAACCTACTGCACCTGCAACAATTCTTTTCAGAGGGCAAAAGAAATATACAATATTAATTGAGAAAATAGACTGTGGCAAAAGCAGAACAGATTTTTTTTTAATAACAGAAAACAAAACGAGATATGAAAGAGTGAGATCTTTGGAGATAGGGGGAAACAAGTGGAAACACAGGGAGGACTGGATTTCCCATAACAATACTGGGATTGTGCTCAGAGTGGAAAAAATAGCACTGAATTCTCTGTATTTCCAAAGGATTTACAGTTTGGGAAAGGAATTCATTCTTTGCATGTATAGCTTAGATGCCCTGACAGACTTCCCATCTCTAACTACATTTCATCCGAAGAGCTATAGGTGCTTTAAAATTGCTTCAGTCTTCTTTGACCCTAAAATATGCTTTATTACTCATCATTGACAATTCACACAACTCAGGTTAAATGTGTGGGCATTTGGTGTTCTTTCCAGGCTTCCACTGTCTCTGAGTCCTCCCTATGGTCATTGCTACCCTATTTACAATAGTCAAGATATGGAAGCCACCCAAGTGTCCAACGATAGACAAGGGGATAAAAAAGTAGTGGAGTATATATACAATGGAATATTATCTGGCCATGTGAAAGTATGAAATAGTAACATTTGTGACTAAAGGGATAGACCTAAAGAGTTTACACTAAATGAAATAAGCCAGTTAGAGAAAGAGAGATAGCATATGATTTCATTTATAGGTGGAATCTAATGGACACAATAAATAAACAAAATAGAAACAGACTCATAGACACAGAAAACAGATGGACACTGTCAGAAGGGAGAGGGTTTGGGAGGCTGGATGAAAGAAGTAAAGGGATTAAGAAAAAAAAAACAGACACAATCAACAGTCTGGTGATTCCCAGAGATTAAGAGATTAAGGGGTAGTGGAGGTCAAAGATGGTAAAGGGGAATAACTGGAGACTTGACCATGGGTGATGAACACACAATACAATATACAAATGATGTATAATACAATTGTACACTTAAAACCTATATTATTATATTAGCAAATGTCACCCCAATCATTCAACAAAAAAATTTAAAATAAATATCATTTCTCTATAACTGGAACATGACAATCCTTTGGTCTTGTTTACCAGGCTCGCTGACCCCATTCCCTATTAATTATGTTTTTAATTAGAAGGCCATTATGACCACCTATGTTGCTCCAGTCTCTCGTATATCTCACATCTCACGCCTCCTATACCATTAAAGGTTGTATGTTTATTTCCAATGGAGTACAATTGAAATCATTATATTCCCTTGTAAACCCACAAAGTTATCATACATAAGGTATACACTAAGGTATCATATTCTTACACTATGTAAGATGCATGTAAATTGCATGTTATCCTCCATATGTTAGTTCATTACTTAACTTTATATTTTAGAAAGTGTTTGTTGTATATTTATAAAATTATTTCATTCTTTACTTTTCCAAAATTGAAAACTTTCTGAGTACATGATAAGAGAAACATTGTTTTTAATATAGTTTTTTTCCACAACTGTTTAACTGCTTAATATTTCTATCATTAACAGTAATTAAAAGATGGGCAAGCTTCTGCTGACAACTTTCAAGCCTTTGTTGATTAGATGTGACATATTAATATGCATTAATATGTTCATACCAATAGCTTTTAAGGAAGCTATCTTAAGTTTAGAAAAAGAAAACTGTCAAAATGCACATACTCTATGTGGAGTCCTTAGCATTTTGATATTGAAGTAATTCAGTTCAACTTTTCTTTCACTTAAAAGAGTTATTATTTTGAGAAGATATAAAAATGAAGGCTGCCCTGGCTGGCGTAGCTCAGTGGATTGAGTGTGGGCTGCAAACCAAAGCATCGCAGGTTCGATTCCCAGTCAGGGCACATGCCCTGGGTTGCAGGCCATGGCCCCCAGCAATCGCACAGCGATGTTTCTCTCTCTCTCTTTCCCTTTCCCTTCCCTCTCTAACAATAAATAAATAAAATCTTTAAAAAAATAAAGGCTTCTGTCTGGACACTACTGAAGACTAGATATTGAATGTTTAAATGATGACCAGTTATTACTTAAAATGAACATATAATCTAGTTGGGAGGGAGGAGACACAAATATCATATTGCACAGCATAACATGATGTCCTATCGGAGGAGTACTAATTACTATATCAGTTTAAGAGCAAAATGTGTAATCATCTAAATCTAAGAATCATGGAAATTGTAATGGAGAGATTTATTTTTAGAAATATAATGACAAAGTTCAGAAGCTGAGTGATACTAGAGGTGAGTAATCTCCAATAATGCAATGATGCAGAGAGGAGGAAATTAGTATATGAAACGGCACTAAGAGAGCTAGGTTTTGGAGGTTTGACTAAACATGATTAAAAGAAAATAAGACTCCTACTTAATTTTCCCTACTTAATTTAGACTATTAAGTGAAGTGGATACACATGTTTGATGCATGAAAAAGGACATGTTCTGAAATTACTTGCATGCATAAACTCCTTTCTAGTTAATAGGTACATTATCCAGCTTTTGGAAGAAAGGTCATTACATTTTTTAATTTGGTTGGAGAAAAGGACATCGATGCTGTATCATGGTATACCTGATGTTAAGAATATATATACTTTTAAAATATTTTATATATTTATTTTCAGAGAGAGGGGGAGGGGAAGGAAAAAGAGAGGGAGTGAAACATTGATGTGTTAAATCAATCTATTGCTTCTTCTGTAACCCAGGGAATCAAACCGGTGACCTTCACTTTGCAGATAATGCCCAATGAACTGGACCACAGGGATCCAGGACAAGGAGATATATTTTGAGCAAGAGAATAGAAGCTTCTGATAGAAGAGGTCCGCTGATGCTGATATCTAGGACTCAGTGTTGCCTGGTGAGCACATGTAGTGTCCTAGTATTGAACAAAAATAATCTCACCAGACACCAGCATCAGGTGTGTCCTTGATGAAAGGAGATAAAAAATCACAGCATAATGTTGACTAAGTACAAGTAAAACAAGGTCATTTTAACATCATAAAAAAATGCATCAAACTATCTCCTCTCCCCACAAGTGTGACTTCTGCTTTATTAACAACTATAGCTTTATTTCATATGTTATATTCTTAGAAATCTTGCAAATTATTTTTTGTGAAGTTATGTGTAAATTGATTGTGTCTCCTTCTGGAGTGAGAAAATGCCTGGGCCATTTTACATGTGACTGTCTTTTGGATATAATTTAGGAGGACTCAACCACTTCATTTCTCCCTGACTTTCTGCATATTCCTCAGATTCTTAGAGAACTCCAAGTACCTCAGCCATAAAAATTACACTTGAGAAGGAGGTTGGTTGGCCAACCAATGATAAAGATAAATGAGCACCCCCCCTGGTGTGGCTCAGTGGATTGAGTTCTGGCCTGTGAACCAAAGGGTCACTAGTTTAATTCCTGGTCAGGGCACACACCTGGGTGGTAGGCCAGGCAAGTCCCCAGTAGAAGGTGGGCAAGAAGCAACTGCATATTGATGTTTCTCTCCCTCTCTTTCTTCCTCCCTTCCCCCCTCTAAATAAATAAAAATAAATAAATAAATAAATAATAAATTTATAAAAAGATCAATGAGTGGTTAGTGTGGCAGAGTTAAAATAAGAAGTCTAAAGATTTTGTATGAAAGACTGGGAAAAGTCAATCTGCTCTAGTTTGTTCTAAGAAGTTTTCATTATTCAATTTCTTAGGAGATTTGAAGAATTTTGTTTTGTGAGAATAATGAAAGAGGATATGGGGACATCAAGTCTGGGTTTGCTGGAGTGAATGTGAATTTAGTAAGGAGAGTTGAAAGAACAGCCGGAGGCTTAAGTCTTGCAAGCGTCACAGTGCAGAATGTTTTTTGGCATCTTTCATCGTAGATCATTTTCAGAGGCTACGCAGCCCACCTGTATGTATTTCTATCAGTGTTTCACCTGAGCTGTTACCAAAGAGTACCCTGGTTTACGTTTTCTCTTGGCTTCTTTCTTACCTTGAGTTACTAATCTTCCAGGGCAAAGTGGGGAACAAATAAGCACAGCCATCAACCTGTTCCATACCCCACTCCCTGTCTATAGCCACAGCACAGGGTCATTCTTTGTGAATATTTACTCCATATTGAAACAGGGTTACCTTCTGTTTTCTCAAATGCCTCTCAGACTTTTCATATTCGTATTGGGCAAAGGCTTCTATTGTGACATCCCAGGACCTGGATAAGTGGTAGCCAATGATACTTTCTTTGCTAGGATTGTCAACTTTTCAAGTTGAGATTTTGAGGAAATATTTATTGAATCTTTATCCTGTCTTTCTCTTTTGGTTTTTCAGTATAGATTTGGAAAATCACAAAAACATCAGGAAGAGAAGAGTTAGTCGATTCTCAACTCTTTAAAAATTTACTATATAATGCCCTATACTTATTTTCTCATAATGTTGAGAGAGGATTTATAGATCCCTTTAGTTCCTGCTTGAACAGTCTATAGGACATTTTCCCCAATTATGTATAGAACTTTTATGCAAAAATATAAAACCACAGGGTAATTATTTTACTCACATTTTACATGTCACCACAATCCAGTAAAATAGTTAGTTCTGCCTTTTAATCAAACACACATAGTATGAGCAACTCAATTTTTCTAACATTAACATGCTGGATGTCAGTAACATAATTTGTCTTTTCATAGTACAAGGCTTCATACTTTCGCCAGTCAAAGGTGATGTGTAAAGCAAATATGTGATTTACCTCTTGAATGTAGTTACGGGAATATGAGTCATTTCTAATTTCAGATTCACCATTATTCTTCCTTTCCCAATGATTTCCTACTTGTTTCTCAGAAGTGGAAAGTGTCAATGTGAATTTCAAATTGGTACTGGGGCCTATTTATATTTTTCTTTTTATAATATTAAAATCTTCTGAAAAATTCCACAATCAATTTCCTTTAAAATAGGATTTGAAAAATGTCAGTATTTGGACATCCATGTAGTACATATAATTAGTGACTATAGGTTGGAAAGATTCACATAAGCTCACAGTAATATCACTTTGATATTTTAATTCCAGTCTACTCCTCTAAATATAATTTTTTCACATAACTTTTAAACCTACATAAATAGCTTAATAAATTATGTTAAGAAACATGAATAAAATTAAAAAGAAGTAACACTTTAACTTTGTATTAATTAGTAAATCAAGTAAAAACCAAGAGCAATAAACTCTTATAAGTGCACCATTTTCTACAACAAAAAATGTAACAGTTATAAGACATAAAATATCAGTAAGGACATTTTAAAGTACTTTGCTTAAACAGGTTTATAGTTTAACTTGAATAGATTTATTGTATAAATTTTACAACAGTTTAAAATTTTCTCCAAATAAAAATGACTAAGTGTTAAGTTCTAAAATTTGTAACATTAATTATGTATTATATTTCATTCTAGAAGAGAAAATGACCTTGTTTCCAGGATAGTTGTTTACAGTTTGGGTATTTTATGATAAACTTCTACCTGAAGAACTAGTACCACTTATTTCATCCAGGCAATTAAAATAATTTTTGTGAAATATACTCAGGTACAAAATATGTAGAAATATCATGGTTAAATGGGATCAAATCAGGCAGTATAGATTTCCCAGACCATAAAATCTATGGAGACAGGAAGCAACTGATTGAGCTCCCGAAATGTCAATATATGCATCTAATATTCATTTATGTTTTACAGTAAAAGATTGAATAAACACTGTAAGTCACTTTTGTGGGGACAGTCTTAAACTCAAGTAAAAAACTACTAGTAATTGGATTATTCTGTTGGCCATCATGTATTACTAATTATATGCTTAATGAGATTCTACTTAGCTTTGTTTTTATTTTATTCATAATGACAATATTTATCAAAGTTATGAAATCATGGTTTAAAAATATAAAAAGCATGAAAGTAATTGAGTCACAATCATATTGTTTCTATGAGTACCAAAAGAAACATTTCCTACTTGCTTATTAGGAATTACAATGTTTAGTTGGGAAAATAACTATGTAAGTTCCAGATTAAGAGACATTTTATACTTTAAATTGCAAGCGTAGTAACAGACAACAACATTCTAAGTATTCTTCTCTACATTATTTCCCATTTGGCCATTCTATTTCCATTAAATTAACTAATCACCTTCCTGGGGTGAGAATTTCATGCTTCAAATATGGTTGATTAAAGATTAGTATTCCTGGCAGTTTGTCACTGGCTTCATCATTAGACTTCAAGGGCTGAGGCTGCTCAGATGAACGAGCACTGCAAAGACTCAGAGTATTTTTAATGCATGGATTGTTCTCCCGCTCTCCAAGTGGCGGAAATTGCCCAGTATGCTTGCATAGTGTTTTTTTTTCCTTTTGCCATTCTCATATACTATTACTTAAGGCACTTTTAAAAGGTATAATCAAAAGTATTTTGACTGAATTCTAATATAAAATTAGACAATAGAGTAGACACTTATTTTACTTTCACAAGTAAATTTATCTTGATTTTTACTACTTTTAAAATATTCAATGTATTTCAGACATTATTCATTATTTCAAAGTAGTATTTATTTACTTCCACATTTTGATTGACCTAAGACAACTTTGGATGCTACTGTGTTCCTGTACAACTTGAAACTAGTGTGTTCTACAATACATAAGTTGAAAATATCAGCATCTCTGCAACATACAGAAATGTGAGTGATGGAAGGGTGTTTAATGAAAACATTATGTAGAATATGTGGGGGTTTAAGAAAAACATAGGTAAAACTAATAAGACAGAAAAAAGACAAAAGAAGATGCAAAGGAAATCTTTATCACTCTCAGGCCTGAAATGTAGAGGTAGAATAAAGTTGTCCACAATCTGGTAGAGTAGATGGCATAGAAGAGCGCTGCAAAGCAGCCACTACAGCCTCAGAGAAAGGAGAGGGGAGCTAGGGTACCACATTCTCTGATCTTTCTCTTCTCCTGTCTCCCATTGGCTGAGCATAACCAAATCCAGAAGACAAGGTAGCTCAGTAGCATTAGAGGTCAGCGTTGTGGATATCAAGAAAGCTTAAAACTGAATCAAATAATGAAAATAGAGAAAAATAAATAATACAAATGTAAATATATATCACATACGTTTGTTTACTTTTTAGTAAAAATAAATAATCTAGCGGTGCTAGCTTTATGAGTTACTTAGAATAAAAGGTATAGTAGAATCTATTTGAATATTCATTAGGTAAATAGATATGATCGTTTGAAAGGGTCAGGTAAACAAATAGTAAAATATAGCCCTGATCCTTGGACTACATTTTGAGTAAAAATGTTGTAAATCTGGACTACTATAAGCTACCTTAATCATAAACTAAATAAAACTATTTCTAATTTCTGACATTTCAAATTTAGGGAAAATAGTGAAAACATTTATAACTCAGCATAAACTAAATCTTGCAGTGTGTTGTATATTCCTGTTATCCCTTTGAAACTGTATTTATTCAATTTTAAAAAGTGTTCCTGCCCTGGCTGGCAACCACACATTGGTGTTTCTCTTTCTCTCCCTCTCTCCCTCTCTCTCTCTCTCTCTCTCTCTCCCTCCCTCCCTTCCCTCTCTAAAAATAAATAAATAAAATCTAAAAAAAAAAGTGTTCCTACTTGGTAGTCTCTTCATATTTTATGATTGTCTATAATCATCTGTGAAATGTATATAGCTTATACATTTAGCATTTATTCAATAAAAATATTTATCATTTTTACTAACCTCTAAGATTCTTGGTGCTCTTGTAATAATCTTCCCCTATTCACAGGAATCCTCTATTTTCTCTCAAGTGTAGAGTGGAAGGCCTAAGGATGCAGGAAAGAGTTTGAAACCTCAAGCCACATTATCTTTTTCTTTTTCTCTGTTTATGAGTAATTCTTTCATTACTTGCATTTGAACTATTTAAACTTTGTACATCTGTATTATTTTTCTTTTATTTCATTGAGAAAGAGCTCCCTTCATGATGCTGGAACATGCTCTTGTGTATGTTATGAGGGAATGATTTTTGAACTTCAGTGGGTAAAATTCACTTTAGCAACATGCATGCCTGCTGAGAAGAGAGCTCCTCATAGAAATTTTTCATTCCAATTAATTTTTCTTTAACATATTCTGACTTCCAACCTCATTAACTTGGATCTAGTATGAATAAAATAATACCAGATGAGTAAATTATTAAGTGCATCAGAGTTATCAAGCCATCACAAATTCATCTGTTTATCTCTCTGAAAAAAATGTGCTATTCATTTGTCTGTAAGCTCTTTTTCACTGTGCAAGCTACTTAAGAATAAGTTTTCATTAAGAGAAGGAATTAGGCCAGTGGGATATGCCTTTATTATATAAGAATAGTAGAACTTGATACATCATGATCAGAAAGGAACCTCCGTGGACAGAGGAGGGAGGACAAGAAAAGGAGAAATACTGGTAATATTTTAGTATGTTTTAATCTGTAAGATGACATAAAAAGATTACAAAATACTTGTAAAACTTTCATAATAGTGGTTATACTTTTCTTACTGTGAAAACATAACTTTCTATGATATAACTTTTCTTTAGGTCAAGAATATTATAAAGTGTCTTCAAAATTAGTATCTCTAATTCAATTATATATTTTGATTTAAGTAAATGTGTTATAGTAAAATGCAAAAACAGTAAAATGCAAAAACAGATTCATAAGAAGTTGCAAAAATATACAGTGACATTCTATATAATGTTCACCAATTTTCCCCAAATGGTAACATCTTACATAAGTATAAATCAATATAGTCAGTAAATTGCCATTGGTTGTGTACACAAATATTATTCTGATTCCACAAATTTACATGTAATCATTTGTAAACAAAATGCATGTTTATAATCTTATGTAATATATGACATGCAATTCCTGCAACTACCACCATAATCACATTACAGAGCTCCTCCATTAATAGAACACTCCCTCTTTCAAACTCTCTTTCCTATCCTCTGGCAACCATTACTGTCTACATTTTTTATTTCAAATTTTACATAAAAGTAATCTAATAGTATACAACCTTTGAGTTTAGGTCATTTTCACTGAATGCATTTTCTTTGAATTAATCTCGAGTTTTTGAAATTTTAGTTTCTAAGTTGGCATTTGCCAAACCATAATGCAATGTAAGAGGCTGAGAATTAACTTTTTGCCAGCAAGCGTGCTCAAGAAGGAGAAAGTAAAACATCTTGGTATTTTTTGGCTTGATGAGAATAGAGAGACAGAATTGGAACCTAAAAGAGATAAGATCCTGATAAAATTAGTGGATAAGGACAGCCTTTCATAGATGGTTTTCCCTTCCAGGCCTTTGCTGAAGTTGCACGGGGCAGGAGAAGCAGGAGCTACATAGGGAGCTTCTGAAAATTAGAGCAAGTAGTTGGCAGACAGTCATAGTCCAGCAGTTCTGAGGAAGCAAGTATCAGAACTCAAAAAGATCCAGAGGTGAGAAGAGAGTGAGTAACAAATACACAAACCTTTAGTGAAATCCATCAGAGCTTGGGCTAGAAGCAAAGCTAAAAAGAAGTTGACAGAAACTTACTAAAGCTACAATCTAGATTTGAATAAATTCTAACTGCCTAATTATTAAGGTAGTCAGTTCTCTCTGTAGAGAACAAAAGGAAAATACATTTAATTTGCAGTATTAATTTTTAAAAACATCACCAAGCATGCCAATAACAAGAGACATATTTCTCAAAAAAAAGAAAAGAAAACAAGAATATTCACAATAGGATAAAAGGAAATAGAAGCAGACCTACAATTGATGCAGATATTGGAGTAGGCAGATAAAGTCATAGTGTATTTAATGTGCTTCAGTCAAGTTGTAATGTTAACAATCATTAAAATGGTTTAAATGAAAAATATGAGTATTGAGAAAATAAATTTTACTGGGTATTTACAACCCATATAAAAATAAATGAGAATTCTATACTCAAAATATAAGAATGAAAATTAAATTAAAATTTAAAAGTTTTCAAAGCAAGTAATGCACAGAAAATTTATAAGATGATACACTGCTGCTGATACTGAGAAAGAAAACTATGTGTGGCTCAAATAGTTATAAAAATTTATATATAGATTTACATATTCTGTAATTTAAAATTTAGATGTAAAATAAAAATTCCTTTAAAAAATCATAGATAAGTAGCACTTTTTATTTGTCAAACCACACCAAACTAATCTTTACTTTTTACCTTATAACCACCATCAATGTTATTTATTTTATTTATTTTTTATTTATTAGAAATCGGGAAAGGGATGAAGAGAAGAAGAGCAACATCAATCTGTGGTTGCCTCTCATACGTCCCCTGCTGGGGACCTAGCCTGCAACACAGGCATGTGCCCTGACTGGGAACTGAACCAGGGACCCTTTGCTTCCCAGTCCAGCGCTCAATCTACTGAGTCACACACTAGCTAGGGCTCCCCCATAAATTTAAGTAAATGTTTCTAAAAGCACTTGTGATTCAAATGTGATCAAATCAAAGTAACAAATTTCTGTCTTTAGATTATTTTAAGACATCTTCAATAAACCTAATTATACCTTCTTCTTTCAAATATCTTCTTTCTTTGGCATCCACGAGACCACATTAACCTTGCTCAACTCTGGCTTTTCTCTGTTTAGTTTCTTTGCAAAGCATCTGTTTTCATCTGATTTCTAAACACAGAATTTTCTCAAAACTAATTTGTTCTCTACACATACTCCTTAATGAATATTAATCCATCAACTTGCATGTGGCATTCAGTTTATCTACATCTTATATGCTTTTCTCAATTTCAGACACATGCAAATACATTTCACCTTGATTACATGGAAGTGGATATGTTACATGATCTCCATATAAATGTGTTTATAATTGCACATACTCTCTTTCCCTCATCATCTTCCCCACCATGTCACCCATTCACTGATATGCTAAAATCAAGATATTCTCCCCTTTCTCCTCATCCCTCGTGGCTAATCTACCAACAAAAATACTAAAATATTATTATTCAGTCTTTTAATACTTTTATTTTCCTTCCATTAATTCAAATTGTTTCTGCTACATTCCCTAACACTATCTCTCCTTTCTCCTTAATTGTGTACTGCTCTTTCTGCATTTATCAATTTTTTCTTATATAATTCTAAAACCTATTTTATACCATTAATTCTTGTTTTAAAAGAATGAATCACTGTTTAATTTCTTCCCTCATTCAGAGATGAAGAATTCAACCGAGAAACTACCTTACTTCTCTATCTTATCTTCACAAATTTTATTGGTATGCCTGTAATTTTAATTCTTCTTGGTTTCTATCTGATCACAAGTTTATATATAAAACCTCTGATTTATTATTCATGAATTCTACAACTTAATCTTTGATTGCTATGCTGTCAGATAAGGTAATGTGCAGTCTCACTCACATTACTGGATGCCTTTTCTACCACCTTCTTCTGTCTGCAAACATGCCAGCCATACTATCACATTTGCCTTTCAATATATTTTACAGTTGACTTTCCTACACCTATTTTTATATATTTTGTCAATTATCTTTTAAATTCTGAGAATAGAAGTTAGAAAATCAAGACATTAATATTGTTTTATTTCCTTCACAATTACTCAAGACCGATGAATCCATCTCAAAATATTATAATGAACACTATTGAGAAAATGTCTTAAGATTGAAATAGTTTATCCTCTGGCACGGCATCAGTTGTTTGAAATAGCTTGATGATGCTTTTCACCTTCTTAACCATGATTTTTTCCTTTCTTTCTCTTTTTTTTTAGTTATTAGATTATTACTAAGATACATAGAGCCATTCAACTTTAGCATTCACATTATTTTTTATACATCTGTGCGCTGTCTACACTTGTTATACAGCTATTGTAGTCATGATTTCTTTCACTGAACTCATAGGATGATCTTAGATACCCTTTTGCCTGGGTCATATACTTATTTCCTTAGAAATGGCAAATAAAAATGACTCTTATTTTCCCCCTGAACTAGCATTACGTTTGTTTTGGTACTCAACTAATATTTGAATGATTATGAGTGGAACCATATACTCAAAATAATTGCTATAATTTGAAGATATTAAATAATTGATGCTAATTTTTATTCAAATCCAATATTTTTTCTTTGTAGGTAGCATATTTATATCAACAACTGGCACTCAATGTTTTTAATAATTTAGGGTTTTTTTAAGATTTTATTTATTTATTTTTTAGAGAGGGAAGGGAGGGAGATAGAGAGAGAGAGAGAAACATCAATGTGTGGTTGCTGTGGCTCATGGCCTGCAACCCAGGCATGTACCCTGACTGGGAATCAAACCTGCGACATTTTGGTTCGCAGCCCGCGCTCTATCCACTGAGCTATGCCAGCCAGGCATAATTTCATTTTTTTGATGATTGAAAGGTCACAGTGATGTATATACACACACATATACATATATACATATGTACATGTTTTCCTGCATCCTATTCCTAAGCGTTATTGACTAATGTTATTTTTTCTTTCTTGATCTCAGTATATTTCCAATGTTATATGGTCCTTTATGCGGTAAGATTTTTTTTTATACTTCCCCCTTTTGGTATTTTTTCTCCAGTCAATGTATTTCGTTCAAATTTTCTTTCAAATCTTCTGCTCTTCATCTTTTAATTTTTAAGCACAGTATCTTATACTTATATATATATCAGGGATATATATATATAGTATCATCAGGGATACTATTTAAAATTGTATAAATACATACATAAATAGAAAGATATACCATGTTTCTGGATAAGAAAACTCAATATAAATGTATAAATTTTCTCTAAATTAATCAGTTGATTCAGTTTCAGTAAATATCATCAGTGTAACTTTTAGAACTATGCAGCTGATTTAAAAATTTGGAAAAATGGTCAGATTAGTCAGGAAACCCAGAAAAGCATTGTGGGTGAGCTCTTACAAAGCTTTTAAACATCATAAAGTCTATACATTAGAGTAGTTTGATGTCAACATGTGAAATGACAGATATATCAGTGAGATAGAAAAATCAAGATTATACAAGGTATATTTGGAAATTTAGTGTACAATAATGAGATATCTCAAGTCATTGAGGTAAAAATTACTTATTAAAAAATTATCGGTGTTGTGACAACTACATTGTTGGAAGGAATAAAGAAAACTGGATTAATTTGTCACCTCTACATCAAAATGTACTATAAGTGGACCAGATATACAAATGTATTTAAAAAAATCAAATCATATAATTACTAGAAAAAATGATTTGAGTTGTGAGTGAATTCTTAATACGTGAATAGTAAAACTTATCTAATAAATATTTAAAATTCAGAAACACAAATGGGAAATATTTATAAATTTGATCATATTAAATAGTTCATATCAAAACATCATAAGGAATTAAGAAAGACTAATGCAGAACTGCAAAATAAAGTGGAAACATATTTAAAGCAAAGTGATGTCTACATTTCTAAAGGGTTTTGAAAATTGATAAAAAAAAACCTGATGGCAAAAATGCAAATTGTACGACTATTAAATGACAAAAAAATTCCTCTTAATTGTGTGATATGAATGTCTACCTCACCAATTATAAGAGAGAAAAAAGGCCTTAATTGAAATATTATTTGCTATCTCTCAGATCTATAAAAATCTAAATACTAAATTATACATTTACTTGAAAAGTGGTGTATCACTGGGACACTTACATATTCTTTGTGAGAATGTAAAATAGCATAATTCTTTGGGCAGAATTTAGCAATATTTATCAAAAATGTACATTAATTTACCCTTAGAAATACCAGTCTTATTTTTAGAAATCTATGCAAAGATAAATTATCAAAAGAAAAAAAGATAAATTATGAAAATATATTAAGTAACTTATGAACAAGGTCATTTACTTAACATTATTATTTGAAATAGTAAAAGACCAGAGATAACTTAAATGCAGTTTAAGTTTAATGGTTGAAAAAATATTATGGTGCTTAGAAAACTTGTTGAGTAAACTATGAAAAATCACCCAGAAAAGGGTTATGTCACTGGAAAATTGAATAAAGTACTCTATAATTTGTTAAGTAGTTATCTCTGAAGAACACTGTTAAATGAAGAATGCAATTTGGCTAAAAGTGTATATATAGTATGTTATCTTTTTTAGTGTCAAGAAGGAAAAATATGAATATTTGTTAACATTTTAAAAGGAAACAATGGAAACATGAATGACATCTCAATAGAAATGACTTCTAGGAGCAGAGAGAAAATAATAATGGGAAACAGGTCAATGATATTCTCTCAAAATATTATTTCCTTTAGCATGATTTCATATATTTGTGTACATGTATGTGTTTGTTAACATCATTAGGAACCAAGATTGTCAGCATGTTTTATGTTTTATATATGTGTGTATGCAAGTATATAACAAAAGAAGTTAAACAATGATCTCTAATGTTAATTTATTTTAGAATTGTACATTTAAGTGTATGCTTTTTATCCCTCTAATTTAAAGAAGTATTATTTCTTAGCTTTGTTCATCGAAAAACCCTAGAAAAAAGGAATAGCCTTGTAATCACTGCAATCATACAGATAATTGTCCATAAGTACAATTTCTTATTAAGGTAACCTAGAGTTCCTTGGAGATTGCTAATGCAGCTTCATGCCTTTGATATCATGTCATCCTTGAAAGCAAATGATCATCAGAAAAATGTGAGAATTTTGTTATAAGACATATGAGCCTATGTAAATTAAGTCTTGGCTGATAAAGATGGGAAAATTTGACCATAGGAAGAAAATTAGCTATAGCTAAGTTAACATATTTAATATATAATTATTTATGAGTTTATAATGACACGTCAAAAAAATCACTTTTGGGAGTTTGTTAGACCACTGAACGTCTTTCCCCATTCTGAAAATTGAGGAAGAATCAAGCATTTATTTGTCTTTGCTCTATTTCAGGGTATGAAAAAGAGTTGATATAAAATTTTAGAGAGAAATTACAAAAAATGTATAAGGAATGCAAGAATTATAAATTTAATATATTCAAAACTAACAAATTAATGGATCCAGGTAATATTCACTAATGGATGTCAACCATTCACTTTAAGGTTGGCACAGGGACACCACATAAAACCAGTAATCAATCTTAACATCACAAATGAGAGAGAAACAAAAAGTCTGTTTCCCTTGATATTCTGCAGTAGGACACAGAATCACATAAGATCTCTTATTAAAACAACAAAACCAGAAGCAAAAACTTTACAGCATAAGCTGTAAAAAACCGTTTCTATGTAACTGCCCATATGAGAAACATTCAAATCTGTAAAAAAATTTTATGATTTTATTTGACCAAAACTGATAAAAATTGCCTGGAAGCAAGATCTCAAATGCTCTGGAGAATGACAGTTTTGTATTTCTTTTATGCATTTGAACTAAGGAGGGAACATAAGAAGAATACATGAAAATGGAAGAAAGCAAGGCATGGATTGGATTACAAGATAGTTAACAAGATGGTGTTGCCTCTTGAGGGTGGGCATGCTTATTTCAAAAGTATGTTAACCTGGATTCACATAAAATCAATGGACAGGACTTGCTTAAGGCAAAGAAAACCTTTTACTAAAAAATTATATTCCTGTGCATGACTACTCACCATGACCTACCCAGTTAGGAATTTATGATCAAATCACCCGGTGGAGTTACTTTTTTGAAGAATTCTTTTTATCCCTTCTGGTCATAAACCAGTCTGAAAGATGCGTTGATGACCAGCCTTTTTGTCAGGTAGTGTTTTTTCTTACAATGTTAGAAAAGCTCATTCCTAGGAAGTCTCAGTGTCAATGTCTTCTCATTGAAAAAGCAAACTGTGAGGATGGGCAATGCCATAACGATAGGATATGAGTTGAGGCTGAATTTCCAAAAAAGTGGAAGGGAAGGTAAATGGAAGGCAGTCAGGTCTTGGGGCCTTTATTGAGATAAAACAAACTAAATCATTCAAACACTGTAAAGTAACAGAAATGAATTTTGCCCTCTCACTTTTTTTTTCTATACTTGGCATCTAGTATAACATTTGCATAAGCTGTAAAAGGAGTATTAACTATTTTTGTATGCATTCTCAGTAAAAATTAATGGTTGGATTACCTAGAAAATCCCACAGAACTAGTATCATTGTTATTATAACTAAGCTATTATCAGACAGATAAAGAAAATCAAACAAATGGGTTTCTGAATTTGATGTAAATTCATTGGTATACACGTTTTGTTGATGTCTTAGGAGAGCTGTCTGCCTCAAATGTCAGTGGCTTCTCATTTTAGAGGAGTAATTGGCATCAATTGTAGGTGGAAGTGAAGTGTCAGGGACAAGGGCAGATGTCCATTCATGGTTAGGCTCTTGAAAAGGGCTCTTACAGGGAGGTTGGAGAGTATTTTTTATTTGGTGTCTATTCCAGTAAACAAAATGTACAGGTGACAGTTAGTGATCTTTTAAATCTTGTTCTCCTGGGAGCTCACTGTGAAAGGAAATGGTTATCAATTTGGCATTCTCTTTAAGTGCCTTTATCAAACCTTGGCAATAATGTAAATTGTCTCCTTTTTATAATGTCACCTCATAAGTTCCTTGACCTAATTTAAGTCCAGTGTAAATGCATTATGATGCATGAAGTAGTGCAAAGACTTTAAAAAAGTAGGATTTGCCAGGAAGCCCAAAAGGACCAAATGGTTATCTTTTTACAGTGCTCTGAATTTTTACTTAATTTGCAACCATCTTTACTCAAATGTGCCGTAGAAGTTTTTATCACTTATTTTACAATGATTCCTATGCAACTAATGTATAGTTGCAACTAAAAAAAAAAAAAACCCTAACTGGTTGAAAATTTAGAACACCATAAAGTTATTTCTACCTATATTGATATTTTAACTCTTAAAATAAATTTTAATCCTAGTTTTTAGTAAAACTAGATGCCAAAATTGTGAAGACATTTTAACCACTGAAGATGTATTTTATTGATTTAAGAGTCAATTATCAACCTGGATTTATTGGTAAAATCAGGAGAAATATAAATATTGTATTTAAGGTCAGAAACTTAAAATACATGTCTGTTCTATTTAAGACAACAAACTCAAAACAGCTTTTATTTACAAAGAATTAATCTAAGATCATGTAAACTTGAAAAGCATTTGACTTAGTTTTCATATTTCTTAGAATTTTAAAGTACCCAATCCTTATAAGCACTAGCTTTTACATTAATTTTAACAATGTCATCTGGAGGTAGAAAATATTTCACATTTACAACATATGTGTATAGACTCACAGACTGACAGAAATAAAGACATTTTAGCCATGAAAAATACTAACTAGCTTAAAAAGAACAGTTGGATACAAATTTTGTTTTGGAGTCATTTACAATTTACATCTGCCCTTGGAAGTCAAGTTCCAAATGACTTTCCTCTTCTAAAATAAGACAACCATTTTTAATACCTCAAAGAATTGGGCTGACACCTAAATGACATCATAGATTGATCCATTTATCTTAATCCTCTTTTTGAAGCTTCAAGAGGCCAATTAAATATGCTTTCCATTCATTCCGCTTTTCATAATTGAGCATGCAAAATTAATTTCGAAGTATCAAAGGATCCTTATCTCAACCATTCTAGTATTAATGGAAGCTTGACTGTCCTGGAGCTTGTTAGTCTCGGAGGCCTGATTTCCCCTGTGCATTTAGATTTAGTTTTTTTTTTGTTTGTTTGTTTTTAATTTGTGGAGTCTGAACAATCTAGGAAACCCCAGGCCTTACCTTCAGGACTCTGGATAAGCCAAGTGCGGTGAACATCCCTACAGGACTGCATCATGACCTAGAGCAGGGGTGTCAAACTCATTTTCACTGGGGGCCACATCAGCCTCCAGGCTGCCTTCAAAGGGCTAAATATAACTTTAGGACTGTATAAATATAACTATTCATTAACTAAGGGCAAGGAGCTCAGCGCTGCCGCCTGGTAGAAACAAGGTGCCTGGCCGGATAAAACAAGGTGGAGGAGACTTAGATTCAGCCCGCAGGCCTTGCGTTTGTGCCACCTGTGACCTAGAGGAAATTTCTTCAGGCAGCTCCACAAAGAGTCATTGCCACCTAAGGATATTCAAGCAAAAGCCTGTGAGTGTGTCCTGGATGCTACCAGAATCGAAATACTTTCTAAGGCATGAATCCTTATCTCAAGGTGAACCCCTTCCAAGGCACCCTATCCTTCCAAAAGAACTGCCCCAGTGGCTCCCATTGGCTTCTTTGAGATCAGTTGCATTAGCACAGTGGATATCACATGGCACTTGTCTTCACCACTCCAGATGGGGAATCTGTAGCAACTATCATTACCCCAATGGCTATGTGGGTGGGGGAAGCAAGTGTCCTTTCTCTTTTGGAGCTAAACAGAGTTCAGTCTCTGACTTTGTAAAGATTTTATTCAGACTTTCAGAAAGCAATCCAGTAAAAAAGTCAAAACAAAAGCAGCAATCGATTTTTGTTTTCTTTCTCAGGGTTATTATCTCAACCCTATCCTACCTCATGGGTTTTCTAAGAACAGCTCAAATAAAATCATGGGTCTGCTACTTAAGGCAAGGATGCCCAGTATCACAAGAATACTCACCTAAGTTCACCCAGTGCAAAGCTCAGGGATTCACAATGGACCTTTGCATGTGCCTAGCACCAGAGCTGGGTCCACAGTGTGATCCTGAAAAGTTTCTTCAGAAACCTGTCTACTACTCCAAGTAAACACCCAAACCTGTAGAAAATTTTTATAAAAGATAATTTTAGCCAATATTAATGACAATTTCCTGGAAGCAAGATCTCAAATTCTATAGAGACTGACTGATAGTTTCAAGTTTCTTTTACACACTTAAAATTAAGGAGAGAATTCCATAATTTTACATGAAGGTGGGAGCAAGCAAAGTTAACATTGGATTACAGGATAGTTAACAAATTATGTGCTCTCTTGAGGGTTATCCCTTTAAGGGTACTACCTCTGGCATTTCAAAGTGTGCTAACTTAGGTGCATAAGATCAATGGACAGGACTTGCTTAAAAGCTTTTCACTAAATAGGAATTTATGATCAGATTTCACTGTGAGGTTACTTTCAGTTATTTTTTTTTTAATTTAAAGATTTCTTTATTTTATTTTTTTAAAGATTTTCATTTATTTATTTTTTTAGAGAGGGAAGGGAGGGAGAAAGAGAAAGAGAAAGAGAAAGAGAGAGAGGGAGAGAGAGAAAGAGAAAGAGAAAGAAAGAGAAAGAGAAAGAGAAAGAGAAAGAGAAAGAGAAAGAGAAAGAAAAAGAGAAACATCAATGTACAGTCGCTGGGGGCCATGGCCTGCAGCCCAGGCATGTGCCCTGACTGGGAATCGAACCTGCAATGCTTTGGTTTGCAGCCCAAGCTCAATCCACTGAGCTACACCAGCCAAGACATTTTCAGTTAATTTTATTACTGTATCACTTTTATATCCACAAAGCAAAGCTGGGAAATCTCTGTGATTGGATAAAAGAAAAACAGAGAAAAATACATATCTCTTTTACATTGGATACAGGATAGTTAATATTTAGCATATAAATAGAGATGGTATACATGCAACAAGATAACAATTAGGATTTTTAGTGCATGTGCTCCAGTGAGGGTGGTTACACCTGCTGGGAATCTGGGAAAGAATATTACTCTGACATTTGAAAGGTATGTGAGCTTAGATGCACAAGAGCAATGGACAGGTCTTGCTTAAGGCTAAGATTAACTTTTAACTAAGGAAGATGTAGGCCTGGGGTATGACTACCCACCAGGACCTGCTCAGTTAGGAATTTATAATCAGATCATTCTGCAAAAATTTTTTGTTGCTGAAGATTGTCAGGCCTGCCTTTTGGACCCCTGAGCTTGTCAGATTAGCTACATAGAACTCCTGTACACAAACACATCAGTAATTCTGAATTCTAGTCATTACTGACCTGTTTTAAGTTTATAAAATCATCACTAGAGAAAATTGATCATCTTAGTCCTTAATCAAAATGATGATCAATTTTCTCCTTCATTTGTTTGATTCAGGTCTACTGGCATGAAAAACCTAATGCTAAGACTGCCCATTCTTTCTACCAACTCTGGGGTTCTCAGACTTTATACACTAACTATCCATTGTTCAGGATATATACTGTATCGTAGAGGCTGTCACCTCAATACTGCAATGTGACTTCCTAAACTGGTATCTTATCTGAACCTTTCTTTAATAGGTCATTTCATCATCCAAATTAGGCCAACTGCTTCTGCAAAATATGTGGTTAGAACAGAAGTTCCCACATTATATGGTCATTGTCACATATATCCTATCATAAAATCCACCCCTTTACTTCAAGTCATGCTATGTGGGATATTAAGTAGATAAATTAGGCTTCCGTGTAAGCCCTTATATCATGGTATTAACAGAGGCAATGTGAGAAAAAAAAACACATTTTGGAATAAGAGTCCTTTTCAGAAAAGATGAATTTCTGTCCCTTCTAGGACTGAAAGCATCCAATAATTGACTTGGCTCTAAATAGTTGGTTGGTCTTACGTGAGAAATGGAACAATATCAAAGGCTTAGTCTCAATCCTCACTGTTGATACATAAGACATTTAAACTCAGTTGTAGATAGAATTGTCTTGAGGTAGGAGAATCATGCTCTGACTCACATAAATAGTTCCATCTAAGCCATGATGCTTGATCCATCCTGTGGGCACACCGCCACAGCACTGAAGTTGCTGACAGCAGAAGGAGGCTGACATTCCCTGAAAAAATCACTGTTAAACTAGTGGTGAAACCCTTCTGTTGGCCAACATTACACATGATTCAGGCAAGCATTAAATTAAAAAGAAAACCAAAGATCTGCACATTTTATTTCTACACTCCTAAGTCTATTCACATGTCCCCTTTTCAAATATATGGTCTTTAAACTTACTCCTTTCAGGTCTCTAAGCAATCAGTCCAACCATTCATCCCTACCAAGGAGTTTAAACATAAGGTATTCCCAGAAAATATCCCCTCATATAAATGGATGGCCAAGTGTGATCCTATTACCACAACCAACTGGGAGGATCTCCCTTTCACAGAAGTCCATTGATTTCTACTTTCCTTGTGTTATGTATGCCAGCAGTTCATGTATTTCTAATGCTAACATTCAATCAACCCATTCATGAAGCAAGTATGAAATGTCCTTATCCATCAGCATTACACTAATTTTAAAATCAGATAAAAACACTACAAAGAAAGAAAATTATAGGCCAATAACCCTAATGAAAAAGGATGCCAAAATACTCAACAAAATATTAGAAAATTGGATCTAGCAATACATTAAAAAGGTCATACACCATGACCAAATTGGATTTATGCCAAGATGCAAGGTTGGTACAGTATCAACAAATCAATTAACATGATATACCACATAAACAAAATAAAGGATAAAAATCATATGATCATATCAATAGATGCAGGAAAAGGATTTGACAAAATTCATCATCCATTTATGATAGAAACCTTCAGCAAACTGGGAATAGAGAAAGCATACCTCAACATGATAAAGGCTACACATGACAAACAGCTAACACTATACTCAATGGGGAAAAAAATAAAAGCATTTTTCTTAGCATCAGGACCAGGATAGGGATGCCCACTTTCACCTCTCTTATTTAACTTAGTACTGGAAGTCCTAGCCACACCAATCCAACAAGGAAAATAAATAACAGGCATCCACATTAGAAAGGAAGAGGTAAAAATATAATTATTTGAGGATGACATGATACTGTATATAGAGAACCCTAAAGACTACACAAAGAAGTATTAAAACTGATAAATTAATTCATTAAGGTAGCAGGATTCAAAATATTCAGAAGTTGGTTGCATTTTTATACACCAATAATGAACTGTCAGAAAGGGGAACTAAAAAAAATCCCATTACAATTGCAACAAAAAGTAAAATAACTAGGAATCATCTTAACCAAAGAGGTAAAAGAGGTAATAAGACACTGAAGAAATTAAAGAAGATAGAAATACATCAAAATATGTAACACGCACATTCTCATGGGTAGGAAGAATTACCATCACTAAAATGTCCATGCTACTCAAAGCAATCTATAGGCTCAATGCAATTCCTATCAAAATACCAATGACATATATCACAAAACTAGAACAAATATTCTAAATATATATATGGAACCAAAAATGATTGTGAAATGCTACAGCAATCTTGAGAAAGAATAACAACATTGGAGGCAACACTCTACTGACAATGTACTATACTATAAGTCTATTGTAATCAAAACAGCATGCTACTGGCATAAAAACAGATACATAGATAAATGGAACAGAATACAGAACCCAGAAATAAATCCACACAAATAGTCAATTAACATTTTACAAAGGAGGCAAGAACATACAATGAAAACAGTTTATTCAATAAATGGTGTTGTGAAAATTGGACCTCTGCATGCAAGTAAAATGAAAATCAAAAATTCCTTAATCTCACACTCAGTTTCTTCTACTATCTTGCAACAATCAGAATCAGCATGTCAACCGTAGGTAATTTTCTGCTGTAGAATTTGTGACCTTGACCAAGAACCTTGAAGGTTTATGTCACATCTCTCCAAGTGGGAGTTCCACACAGTGCCTTGTCTGTCATAGGTAACTCTAGTACCATAATATGGCCTAAGAATCAGAGTAGCTTACACTGTAGGCAGTGTCTACTGCAAAGTTTCTCCCACCGCTATCACCACAGGATTCACTTAAAAATATAACCTTCTAAGTCACCAAATATAAAAATCTGAGAAACATTCCCAAAAGCTGTGAATGTTGCTTTCATCAGCCAACGGTGTTAGTAGAATGTGCTAGGTATTAATATATACTATGTCCTGTATTTTAGAAGGAATGCCCCAGCATGTCACAAATTGTTGAACTCAAGAGTTTTCCATGTTAGGCTTGTAGCTTGCTAAGACATCAAGGCACGTGCCACTTTCTATTCATCAGGTTCAATTAGCACGTTATCAATTTAATGGAGCATCATGATGATTTTCAGGATGTAAAAAATAGTTATGTGGCCCATAGAATGTGCTCTATCAGAAAGCAGAAAAATTCACATAGATGAGATATGAGAGAAAAATGTGTACTTTGTCCTTCCACATAAGTATAACTCTTGAAATCTCATTTTTTGATGGAGGTTGAAAAACATATTCCTCAGATTAAAGTCACAGGCAAGGTATCGAACAGATCTGTTTCAATAAGGATTCCACACCCAGTATAAATAGTTGTAATGAAGACTTTTCTTTGGTTAAATTTACTGTAGGTCTACTGGCATCCACCTGGGCCTCTGCTTTTTTCCAAGAACCTTATAGTTAAATTGAACCAGGAAATGAAGTGGGTCACCACCCTGTATTCATTAATTGTTTGAGAATAGTGCTAATCTCTGCAATTTGACATTGGGATTAAGTATTATTTCTGATTTATTGTCTTTTCTAGAAAAGGGGAAGCTTCAGCACTTTATGTTTGGCAATACTTATCATAATGACCATTACTGTACAAATCAGGAGACCAATGTGCAGGCTCTTCCAGCTCTCAAGTATATCCATCCCAGCTATGCATTTGGGGTCTGGAGACAAAACTGTGGACTGGAATCCATTTTCGATTAAGAATCCATTAAGTCCCTGTTCTTTATAAGCTCTCATTCTAACTGTGGAGGAAATTGGATATGCTCTTATCAATATAAACTCAAACCTAGTATGAACTCAAACCTCAACTCCAACAGTCATCAAGCATTCTTGATAGTCTTCTTCCCCCAGGGTAAACTCACTGTAGTGAATTCTTACCACTCGCACTTTTGGTAAGGATTTGCAAAATATCTATTATGTGTATAAGCAGTGTCATTAGTTTTTCCTCAAGGTTATCTAGCCTCCACTTCAACAGATGGGTTCTGTTTCAGTGAATGAGCTCAAACTGGAAAAGTGAGTGAGAGACTGTAATTTTCATTATTGCAGTTAATGTCAGTTTTCTGCTTGCCAGCTTACAATTTGTTTTGGTTATGCAACCAGAAACATCTTGGTTGGCTACCCAGGTATTTTATTCCTGCAAAAGTCATAGAGTATTATATATCACAACCGATCCTTAGAGAAAATGCATCTTTCTTTTTACTCTGGCCTTCCACTCAATGTAGTTACCATATACATTCCACTATACAACTGATGACTACTGTCACTACCTGGGCTGAGCTATTCTAGAATCCTATAGCTCCATTATCCTTTGGCATACTAGTTTCATGGTAATATTTGCTACTCTCAGCTAAGGCCCAATCATGATGAAAATTACTGGACGTTCTCATCAATAGTGTAATTATATGGCCTTAGTGACATAGGGTAATGTCTCCACCCCAACTATTAAAGACCATCTCAGTAGATGCATTTTAGAATCCTTTCTTGGCATTCTTGTCCAAATTTAAATCCAGACTCAATGGAAAGTGATGGCACTATATCACACTTACTGCTTCTGTTAAAACACTAAACACTCCATTCTGGGCCTCCATTCCCTTGGATCCTGCTAAAACACCTTAGCTAGGCCTTGCAGCTTTTCAGGGAGTAACCAGACTCTAGCTATTGATTGGCTTGGAAGTATTTAGAGAAATAGGGGCAGAACTTGGGAAAGATTTGTGTCATCTGGAGAATCACCTGCCCCAAGTGAGTCTTTCTAATATTTCCAGGCAATGTGAGGTTCCTGCTCTCATTTAAGAAAGAGGAGGAAATTTTTGTTTTGTTTTGTTTAACTTGAAGGTTTTGCAGAATCTGAGGATTAAAACTTTATAAGGTATATTCCCACATATCCCCATTCTATGTATAAGGGTATCATTCATTCCTAACAGGCACCTGATATTATCACAGGCATTATATTAAGGCTTGACTAGCATTTCTATTTGCAACACTGCTACAATTATTAAACCTCATGCATTGTTTTTTTAATAATCTGCCTTTTGACTATAAGGAGTAAATGACTCTGAAACACTGCCATAGAAAGATTTTGGATTTTACCGCATCCTTAGGGTCAGTATTTTTAAGGCAATTGATAAAATGCAATCAACTGTACAAAATTTATAATTATTGTGTTCTAATACTATTAGGTCATAGAAGGTTCTAGACAATGCCAATCTTCCTCTTCTGCCTAAGCCTCATTCTGATAGACTAAGTAATTTCAAAGCTAAAGTAAATAAGAGTTATCATCACTCCACTTATTCATAATCATGGAAACCAACAAAAAACTTAACTCCAGAATTCCATCAAGCGGGTCTTTTCCTAACTCCACTCAGATGCCTTTTATCTTAGTTTAAATTCTCTGAAAATAAAATAGATACACACTTGGATGCAGATCCAAGTGCTGCATCATTTATTTGTCTGAATTTGAGAGGTTATTTTAGATAGAGTGAGGAATTATGGAGAGTGAGAAAAGGCACTGTGAAAAGCTGATACAAGAGTATGTTGTTGACATCGCTGCTTTGGAAAGGGTAGCTCAAATTGTAGTAATCATATAATCAAATAAGTTTTGAGGATAAAACTTAAAAGCATAATAAATGCCTCTGAGAATTACCCCTCCCGAAGACAATACTGGCTCCCATTCTCTATTGATTACGTTGTATTGACCATTTGGAATTTCTAGGTGAATGTTTGTGATAGACAATTCCTACATATATAAACACGTATTTTGTTATGTATTCTAGGAAGAGGAAGCCAGTTGGAAGACTTATGCATTGAACTGTATGGCCCTGGCCTTTTTTCACTTTCTTCATTTCTCTACCTAATTTTTATTCATTTATTTAATTTTAGAGAAGGGTAGGGAGGGAGAAAGAGAGGGAATGAAACATCAATGTGTGGTTGCTTCTCACCCTCCCTCTTTCGGAGACCTGGCCTGCAACCCAGGCTTGGGCCCTAGACTGGGTATTGAGTTGGCCGCACTTTGTTTTGCAGGCTGACGCTCAATCCACTGAGCCACACCAGCCAGGGCTCTCAACCTAAATTTTGTTAAGTGCCATTATCGGGCTGGCAAGTTTTGCCTCCATTTGGAAAAATATTATCATGTAGGGCATCTCCCTTGGTTTTAGATTAATATCTTGAACCAGAGTATCTCATTGAATTGAGTTAGTTTTTAGCCTTTATTTGCTGATGAGAAAAAAAAATACCCTTAGTTAATGATGGCAAAATTGGAAAGTAGAACTTTGAATTCTCACAACCATGACAGTGTGTATGTTACCTTTAGTGAAGTATTAGGTTCTCCTGAGAACTGTTTGAGCATTTATGTTCTGAGTCATAGCAATCTAATTTTTTTTCTTTTTCCTCTTGGAAGGATAATGCTAATGGGGGTTATACATTATAGAAAATTATTCTCTTGACAGCTTCCCAAATTGTTCCCAGATAGAAAAATAAAATAGTCTTGTTTGGTGCTTCTTTCAGCTCCTGGGACATTCCTATTTATTAATCATGCAGGAAAAGTACATTATTCTGATTCTGTCATAAGTGACACCAGTGAGTTTTTTTCCTTGTTGTTATTGTTTTACTTATTTTGTGATTCAGTCACCTTCTTCCCTTTAATACAGATCTCTGAGATGGAAAATGAGTCACTTGTACAGTTTCAATCTCAGTTTTTAATTTAATTATTTGAATTTGTTTGATCTTATAGAATTTCAATTCTGCTCATATATTCTTATTTATTTTATAAAAGATTTTGCTAATTTAGCCCTGGCTGGCGTAGCTCAGTGGATTGAGTGCGGGCTGGGAACCAAAGTGTCCCAGGTTCGATTCCCAGCCAGGGTACATTCCTGGGTTTCAGGCCAGAACCCCCAGCAACCACACATTGATGTTTCACTCTCTCTCTCTCTCTATCTCCCTCCCTTCCCTCTCTAAAAATAAATAAAAAAATAAAAATCTTTTAAAAAAAGATTTTGCTAATTTTGTTAACTTGGTGGCAGTTGTGATTATATGATTACTACAATGATTATAATATCTTTGTCACATCCTTATATTTTATAATATCATTTAACCATTGTATAGTGACTCATGCATATAGTAACATTGTTTAAAGTTTAAAACTTCATTGAGATATAATTGACATCACATTGTATAATTTTAACTTGTAGGTTGATTTGATGTATTTATATGTTGCAAAATGATTAACTATTACTAGCACCCTCATACACATACCTGATGAACCTGATACATTTTAGTATCTTATTCATTTTTAAGTGTACTATTCATTAGTAAGTACATTCACATTTTTATACGTCTAATCTCCAGAACTTTTTTCTATCTGTCAAAACTGAAACTTTATACTCTTTAAACAGCAGCTCTCCACACCCTTCTTGTCCTGGTGATAGCAGCCACCATTTCATTTTCTGTCATAAATAATGTGTAAACAATATTGTATTGCTGAACATTTTGCAGATGTAATGCTATTTAATGTTAGTCCCTATTAAAAAGTACATAGAATTAAGCAAATTAGAAAAGCAGGGTTTTATCTGGTGTTTTTGTCACTATATTACTTATGCTAGAAACATATGTCTCAGTATAACTTTGGAATAACTTTGGAATGAATGGCTACTGCCAAAACTAAAACCAATTTTTATGTTTGATGATAAAAAAATTAAACCATTGAAAATCATTTAGTTCAAGAGCTCTCAAAAGCTTTTGAACTATAGTTTTTTTAGTATGTATATTTCCAAAGAAGATATTATGAAATGTTTGACATTCATTTAATTACATGAATATAAAGTTTATTTAATAATAAACTATTATATTTTATACTTATATAATATAAAATTCATCTTATATAAAACATATATGTTTAACTAGAATCTTATGTGTATATTATTATATTGTCTGATTTACAAATGATTATATTTATTTTTGAGGTCATTTTTATATGTTTTGAAATTTTCTTAATATTTTGACCATTGAAACTAATAATGCCCTGGCTGGCATAGCTCAGTGGATTGAGCGCAGGCTGCAAACCAAAGTGTCACAGGTTCGATTCCCAGCCAGGGTACATGCCTGGGTTGCAGGCCATAATCCCCAGCAACTGCACATTGATGTTTCTCTCTCTCTCTCTTTCTCCCTCCCTTACCTCTCTAAAAATTAAATAAATAAATAAATAAATAAATAAAATAAATGAAATCTTAAAAAAAAAGAAACTAATAATGCTTTATTAGAATTACACAAACACACACACACACACACACACACACACACACACATTAAGAATGACCAGTAGGACTTCTGGTCAAGGTGGCAGCACACATAAACATAGCTTGCCTCCATGCACAACCACATCACCACATTAAAATTACAACTAAACTATAGAACAACCATCACTCAGAATCATCAGAAATTGAGTTGAATGGAAGTCTGACAAATATGGAATTGAAGAAACCACATCTATCCAGATGGGAGGGAGAGGCAGAGACATGGAATGAGTTGATCCCACATTGCCATGTGCTAGATAAAATTTTGGGAGGGATATCTTGGTTGCAAGAAGTCCTAACTCCAGACCAAGCCTCCCCACCCCAGGTCAGGGTTCCAATGCCAGGAATTCCTGGCTGCAAAAAGCAGTGGGGATTTAGTCAGTGGAAGAAATTTAAGGAGTGCCAAGCAAGTCCTCTTAAAGAATCCACACACAGATTTATTCATACTCACCTGCTCTGAGCTCTACCACTGGGGTAGCAGCTTGAAACACACCAGTGACATACAGGGAGGAGCTGAAGTGTATGGCATCAAGGTGAGAGCTGGGGGAGGGGGCCGCTTTTTCCCTAGTGGAAAGGTAGACAGAGGCCATTGTCCCTTTTCTAAACCCTCCCTCACACTGTGCCACAGAGCTGGCAGGTAGGCACCGTATCAGAGACTTCATCAACCTAGCTAACTCTATTTGCCTTGCCTTGGGGATTCCCTGAGACTCTATCTCACCCAACTTAAAGGCCCACCCAAGCTGTTAACAGTGACTTTTCCATATAAATGGCCAATCTTGGCTCATGCTTCACAACTTCCTAAATTCTCTCAAGTAAGCAACTGCTGGGCACAGCAAGACAACAGCCCTTGTACCTCTGCCAAGTGGTCCCAGGCCAAGCACTAAAAGTAGCCAGCCTAGATTCATGGTTTGGTTTCACTAGGGAATCTTCAAGTCCAGCACAAGTAGCAGCCATCTCAGATTGCTTTATAGCTCATGAAGGGTGGCTTCTGTAGATCATAGGTGGGGCCTGACCTTGACCTGTACCACCCAGGTTAACCCAGATCTTATGTATACAGTGGACACCTATGAAGCACATGGGAACACCAACACCCTGCCCAACAGCTAATCCTCCCAACCTCCAAAGGGCAGAGGTTGATGATCAGTGGTTATAGCCAGTTCTTGCAGTTGAGAGGCTTGGATAAATCCCCCCAACTGACCTGCCAACAACAATCAAAGCTCAACTCTAAGAGAAGGTTGTACTCATCCTACACAAAGGGTGCACCTCATGTACCCAACTTAGGTGGTAGGGAAGGCTGTGCCATGGGACCCTATAAGACACCTACACCTAAAAACACATTAGGCCATGCTACTAAGACAGTTCTACCTAATACATAGAAACACACACAGGGGGGCTGCCAAAATGAGCACACAAAGAAATATGGCCCAAATGAAAGAACAGAACAAAACTCCAGAAAAAGAACTAAACAAAGTAGAAATAAGCAATCTATCAGATGCTGAGTTCAAATCATTGGTTATAAGGATGCTTAAGGAATTTAGTGAGAACCCCAACAGCATAAAAAAGATCCAGTCAGAAATAAAGGATACACTAATTGAAATAAAGAACAATTTACAGGGAAATGCAGTAGCGTGGATGAAGCTGAGAATCAAATCAATGATTTGGATGTCCAACCTGAGGCCCATGGGCTTCATGCAGCTCAGGATGATTATTAGTGCATAAATTTACTTAAAACATTATGAGATATAAAATATTATTTATAAAATTGTAAATTTACTTAAAACATTATGAGATTTTTGTATCATTATGTGTCATAATGTATTTCATATGTGGCCCAAGACAGCTCTACTTCCAATGTGTTCCAGAGATACCAAAATGTTGGACACCCTGGTTTTGGAACATAAGAAAGCAAAAACAACCAATGAGAACAATGAGAATACAAAATAATTTTTTAAAAAATTGAGGATAGTGTAAGCAGTCTCCAGGACAACTTTAAGCATTCCAACATTTTCATCACAGTGGTGCCAGAGGAGACAAGAAAGAGCAAGAAATCCTCAATCTACATGAAAAAAAAATCCCTAATTTGATGATGGAAATAGGCATGCAAATCTAGGAAGCACAGAGAGTCCCAAACACACTGGATACAAAGAGGCCTGCTCCAAGACAGATTATAATTAAAATGTCAGAAGTTAAACATGAAGTGAATACCTTAATAGCAGCAAGAGAAGTGCAGTTATATACCTACAGGGGAGTTCCCATAAGACTGTCAGCTGATTTTTCAAAAGAAACTTTGTAAGCTAAAAGGGATTGGCAAGAAATATTCAAAGCCATGAAAAGCAGGGACATACAGCCAAGATTGTTCTACCCAGCAAAGACATTATTTAGCATCTAAGGGCAGATAAAGTGCTTCCCAAACAAGAAAAAAACCCTAAGGATTTGATCATCACCAAACCATTATAATATGAAATATTAAAGGGACTTATTTAAGAGAAAGAAAAAGATAAAAAACTATGAACAATAAAATGGAAATGAATACATATCTATCAACAACTGAATCTAAAAAACAAACTAAACAAATAAGAACAGAGACAGAATTACGGATATGGACATTTTGATGGTTGACAGACAGGAAGGGTTGTAGAGGATTAAGTGAAGAGGTGAGGGGATTAAGAAGTATAAACAGGTAGGTACAGAATAGCCATGGGGATATAAAATATAGTATAGGAAATGGAGTTGCCAAAGAAATTATAGGTATGACCCTTGGACATGAAGAATGGTGTGGAGATTGCCTGAGGCAGTGTGGGGTGCTAGGTGGAAGAGGGCAGAGGGGGAAAAACTGGTATACTCTAATAACATAATCAATAAAATATAATTAAAATAAAGTAAAATCAACTGTAATTGTAATAGAAAATTCATATTGTAGTTTTGTTTTAACCAAATACTAAATGTGAATCTTAGATATTGTATTTTTCTGAAAATTTTTATATTCATCATTTGGGATTCTTATAAAAACTATAATAATGAAATTAAAAATATTCTATTCACAATTGGGAATGAAAATTAGATGAATAAATTGGTATTGTGGCAGGAAAGGGAATAAAAGAAGTTGCTGTCCTAGAGGAATTGTCCTGGATTTATGTCTCCCCCAAGGTAGCATTTAATGCCTTTCTCCTAAAAATACTCTTTTAGCACGATTCCTTCCATCTCACTTATCCAACAGGGACAATGGATGAACATAGAATGAGGAGAAGTGACAGCTATTCTTATAATCATTTGGGGAAAGAAAAACAGATTGAACCTAGTTTTTTAACATTTTTCACTTGCAATTATATTTCTCTTTAAAGGTGGCTAACTATGTCAGATCAGATAAGGCGAAAGGAGTGAAGGATAATTTGCAGAGAATAAGAATGTAGAGTTTTGTGGTTCTCAACCTTCATGTATCATAATCACCTGCAGGTTCCCACCCTCCCTCTCTCTTTGTGTTTTAACGAAAGAAGAGTAAAATGACTTAGGGCCCTGGAATAATTTCATTGTTTCTATTGTGCAAACAGTTATCTTTTTTTTTATTGTCTCTAGAAAATAAACTCAGAAGCTCATGCATACAAGTGCACACAAAGGAGTTTGGATATTTTTCTCTAAAGTGCAATTTGATCCCTATTGGGAAAGTGGGATTTTCCTATTCATGCAGGTAGTTTCTTGTTTGATATGTTAACTCAATCAATTGTAATTAAATTGAGACTAATTAAAATGGGGAATCAAAAAACAAATGAATTGACAAGGTGAATCATTCCCTTAAGACTAAGAAGAAATTTAAATTTAAAAGTAATTTTCTCAGGCAGGGAAAATTATCATTATTATAGGTCAATTACCTAAGGCATGCTGGAGTAGTTTTATTGTAAGAAATGATGAACATGGGACCCCACATTGTTAGGAAAATAGCTGGCCAAGAAATCAATTTTTGTTCCTACAATGATGAGTATTGTACATATTTATTAAACAATAATTTATTCTTACAGATATTTCTAAGACATCTAAAATGCAGCAAAGATAAAAATTTGGTGTTATGAGTTCTTTGCAGTTGTAAAATAAAATTTTAGTTTTCAGATTTTTACAAATCTAAATCACATTATTTATTTTAAGTAAATATGAAGCATATTAACTTTGCGTTCCACTGTTTTCAAAAGTAAATATGCAGGGTATTGATTTTTGGTTCTCTAACATGTTGAAAGCTTGCACACATGATTTTGTAACTACAAAAAATATGTGGAATCATACAAATTTGGTAGTTTTGTGAATTAAAATAATCAAATATTGTCATTTTATGTAATTTAATCTATACTATGGAATTCAGTTTGCTTATTTACCCATAAGGATAATAATACCCAGAAATAATTTGAACTTTTCTGGCATTGACAGTTATTTAACAACAGAAATGGAAACAGAAGTGAAGACTTTTTGACTTCTATTACAATATTATTTTGATTATTCAACAACATATCAAGTAAATGCTTATCAAATCGGGTATGGGGAATAAATAACTGAAAAGATCTTGATAGTTTCCAGAGAGTTATTCTATTTCTGTACCAGAATGAATCTTTCTTGAGATGAAGTATACAAATTCAGGTAGGACTACCAAACCATTGTTAGTCAAGATGATTAAAGAAAAGAGAACTACTGCTGACTTCAAGTTCCTTTTCTAATCCCACTTATCACAATCCTAAACAAGATTCCGATCACATTTTTCCCTGGATTTCTGTAAAACCTCCTTACTTCAGTCTGGCCTGCCTCATTCTATTCTTCACGGGCAGCTTCAGAAATATTTCTAAAATGCAAGTTAATTACAGAAACACACACCAAGTCCTTTCACGACTTCTCCTTGCCTTTACCAATACTTTCAAATTTGTTAACATGGCTTTCAAATCCCCAATATTTTCTCCATAAATTAACTCCAGACTAATGATTGCTCACTCTCAAATGCTCTTGCCCTCAGTCAATTCTCCCTGGCCCCAGCAATACACCACACAAATACATTGCATATGTTTATAATGAACTTTTTTTTTCAGTTTTTAAAATATACAGTGTTTTCTCCTACCAACTCTCTGTAGAATTCATACCTTGTCCCTACAAAATGCTTATTCGGTATTCCACTGGAACGTTTAAGTTACATATTTCTACCCCATCTTCAGCTGTCTACTAAAATGCCACTTTTTTTCAAATAGCTCTGTAACTCCCCAGTGTATTCCATGGGCTGTGTAGTGGTATTCATCTGCTACTACAAAAAATTATACAAATTTACAGGGCTAAAACAACCCAAATGCATTATCTTACAGTTTGGCAGGTCAGAAGTCTAACTCAGATTTAGCTGGGCTATAATCAAGATGTCAGCGAGGCTATGTTCTTCCTGGAGGCTGTAAGGAGAATTCATTTCCTTTTTTTTCTCAGCTTCTAAAGGTTGCCTTCACTCCTTGGCCAGTGGCCCCATTCCTTTTTCACAGCCAGCAATGGAGCGGAGCTTTTCTCACTCTGACACTGACTCTTACCTCACTCTTGCAATGATAAGCACCTCTCTGATTACATTGGGCCCACAAGAATAATTAAGGATAATACTTCTATGTATAAGTCAGCTGTCAGCAAAACAAATTCTATCTGAAACCATGTTTTCCCTTTGAGTATGTCCCTGTGTCAGGTACCATATTCACAGGTGCCAGGAAAGGTTTTGTTGACTATTCTGCCCAAAATAGGCTGCTAACAAAACTGCACATTTGTGGTGCTGCTTAAACTGCAAATATCACACTCTCTCCCACTTCTAAAACCAAGAATAGGCCACTCTTCTTCATCACTCAGTCTTCATTCTTAGCATATGATGTCTTGTATAAAGGAGGATCAAGTATACTTAAAATATATGTGATAAATAAAACAATGAGGCATAATGGAAATATTCCAGAAAAATATTAACTTCCTGAGAATCAGACTAAGAAACATACCAAGTGATTTCCTAGATTTTTTAAAAATCTGGATTAAGGGTCAGCTCAATTGCATTCCTGGCTTCTTCATTCTGTACCTGGACTACTAATTATTTTTATTTTGTTATTTTGCTTTTTTTTTCCAAAATGTTTTATTAAAAAGCATCATTTGAACTATTTTCTCCTCTCATTTTGTCTGCATCTCCAACTTCACTCAATCGTTGATTCCCCTTTGCTTACTATTTATTTATTTACTTATTGTTAATTAATTGTGTTTAAATAGAATAGGAGCTCAGAGTGAGGCATAATTATGTAAACTACTGAGAACAGGTAAAGTATAAAGACAATGAAAGGGAAAGACACTCTTGGGGACTCTAGGTTAGTGTTCTGTATTGGACTACAGTTTACTGTTAATTTAATTTCTATCAATTAAATATTATCTTATTTAACAATAGAATTTTATTGCTGGCATGTGTGCATTGATATTTGTTTCATTAGGTTAGCATAGTGCCCCCAATGAATTTTTGTTGTTCTATTTGTTTATTGTCACATGTACCATTAACATATACATTGCCAAAGGAAGCAATTTCCCAAAGGATGACTATGAAATATTTAAACTCACACAATTCACCACACAGTCAGGACAGGTATGTGTCAATTTATTTATCAAGACAAAAGTAACTGTATTCATTTTTCTTATATTATTTTAGGGCATTTTTTCTAAGCTATGTGTTACATTACATCTTTCTGTCGTCAAATTTGTCACACATGGTTAATTTGTGTTTAATTTGCCTGAAAATAGTTTAGATGAGACAGACACAGTATAATGTAGTCTAAGATCTGCATACTGTAGAGATCATTTTCCTTATACTAATGTACTAATAATATTCATTCATTTTATTTGATTTGTACAGATGCTCTTGTGGCCATAGAAATACTGAGGAAGAAATGTGGAGACATTTTGTATTCAAAATGTGTACTTGCTGAGATTAAATAAATGATACTGCCAATTTCAAGTTATAAATCAGCCATATAGCCCTAATTAATTAATGATTTATACAATTTTACCAATATTCAAGGAACATGTATGAAACAACAATAGCATTTATGATACCTAACATTATAACATTGTGATTTGGGAGGAGATTTTACTTTTTGTTTCCATATTTAATATATTTATCTTCTTACACCAAGTACATATCATTAATAAATTGACAAAATATAATATGTATTAAGCAATTGTCTAAGTATTTTATCTTACTAATTTCTTACAAAATCTCAAAGTTGGCAGTGCTATTATTGATATTTTGAAGCTAAACTAACCAAAAATTATTTTATTCAATATCAAAGGATATATATTAGTAAGTGAAAGACTTAGAACTTAAACCTAGAGATAGTTGATTATATAAACCATAATTATAATCAATACAACATGAGGGCATTTCCAGGTATTCAGATTTCTTAGAATTTTAGCTTTTGAAATTATTCCTGATGAAATCATGAACCTTAGATCTATTATTCCATTTTATTAAAAATAATGTTTTATGTTTGCTCTATTGAGATATAATTGACATTTAAGATTGTGTAAGTTTAAGATGCACAGTGTGATGTACTGCTTATATGTTGTGAAATGTTTCCCACAAAAATAAGATTAGTTAACACATTGTTTACCTCATAAATTACCATCTTCTTGTCATTGTTGTTTTGGTAAGAACATTGAAGTTTTACTCTTATGGCAACTTTCAAGTCTACAGTATATTTTTGTTGTCTATAGTCTTCATGGATTCTGTGCACTAGAAACTCCACGGCAGCCTCCCCAGGAGAACCGTGTTTCTGCTGCTCTATGGGCAGAGAGATGGCCTCCTCCCAGAGGAATGTTATTTCACAGTGCTCCATTCTGCCTTCGCCTGTGTGTCTACTTGAAGGAACATATCTTGAGTGTCTTTTCACTTTGAGAAAATATTGGAAATATTTTTCTTACTTCCAACCCCTATGGCAAGACAAAACACTACAGAAAATACAAGAGCAGGTTCTGAATAAAACAATGTGTGGTGTTGGCAAAAAATGTAAAAGGCTCCCAAATTAAAAAGTGGGGTTTTGAATCATTTATTTCATAGTACAACCATCATCACTTCTCCAGCTTTCCTTTTCAGTTCAACATTGCCCTCTGAGAATGATTATGATTTCTTTTCTTTTGCTTTAAAATTGATGTTCATATCATGCATGGCACATTAATTACAAAATATAAAAGAAACCACCATTCCAAAAACATTGCTAGTTATAACATATGTACAAATGAAATGAACTTTGGTAAACTGGTAATTTAGTGCATTGATCATTTGATAAATTGCAAATTTGGTGAAGTGATAACTCTCAAACTAATCTACAGTCCTTTCCTTAAGATAGATTTTATTTATTTATTTATTTATTTATTTATTTATTTATTTATTTATTTTTCAGTTAAGTTGTCCCACCTTTTTCCCCAGAATGATTACACTTCAATTCTATGTTAGTGCTGAGAATATTAGTATTTATCCAATTTTCTTAACTTATGATATCTTAAAAATAAGAAAGCCCTTTTTAATAATTCATCTGGGACATCTAGTTCACACAAGAGGAAATCAGGTAAAATGCAATGCATTGCCTTATTTTACAGCGTAGATTACTAGTGGCTTCACATAGTTTGAGACAACTCTGGGAAAGCCGTCCCACCATCCCTTCAGCTCCTTCCTGCTGGTGTGGCAAATTACGGTCTGCAAACAACTCAGATTATCAGAGTGCAGATGCGGACAAAGTCTGCCTGCCTTCCTCAGACCCACATGACTTTCCAGAGGTGTTTTGTGTCTCTTTTCAATTTTATGGAAGTGTCAGAATTACAGATCGCACGCTATGTCAATTGTGAAACATATGCTATGTTTCCATTTGCATTAAAATTATAAAATCCAAATGTCTCATTCTGATGTAAAATGTAAGCACTCATTTAGAGTAAATTGCTGGAACAGTGTGGGCAGGAACTGCTCTGGTTTGCCATGGTTACAGGACAGCAGGCTTCTCCATGCAACGCTGGTTCGTGATAATGAGCAGGGACACCTTTCTCTGTCGTTCTAGTCCTTATAATCTTTAGTTCACTACTCTCAGGATGGAGTATATTTTATATATTTGTTTATGTCAACTGTCAGTTATTCCTTCTCAATATATTTTTTTCTGGAATGCTAAGCTCTTTTTAATTAAAGTATAGTTGACATACAATATTATATTGGTTTCAGGTATACAACATAGTGAGATTTCACATTTATATACCATACAAAGTATTCACCTCAAAAAGTCCACTATCCACTTGTTACTGCACAAAGTTATTATTGTATCATTGACTGTATTGTCTATATTTTACATTCCAATGACTTATTCAAGTTATAACTATGTTTGTACATCAACTCCCTTCTCCTTTTGCCCACATCCCCACTGCTCAACCTTCTGGAAACTAAGTTTTTCTGTATCTCTTAAGTCTGTTTGTTTCGTTTGTTCATTTGTTTAGTGTTTTAGATTTCACATATAAGTAAAAATGATACAGTATTTGTCTTTCTATGAAGTATTTCACTTATCATAATACTCTCTAGGTCTATCCAAGTTGTCACACATGGCAAGATTTTCTTCCGTGGTTAAGTAATATTCCAGTGTGTGCGTGTACACACATATATATCCACTTTCTTATCACTCATTTCTTGATGAAAACCTAGACTGATTCTTCAGTCTGTCTATTGGAAATAATGCTGTGGTGAACACAGGAGTGTATATATCTTTTGGAATCAGTGTTTTGGTTTGTTCAGACAAGCACCCAGAAGTGGAAAATCTGAGTCCATCCTTGACTCTTGTTACACAGCCCTTGATTTAAAGTCTGCTCTGTCTAAATAAGTATTGCCACACCAGCTTCTTTTTTTAATTTTCATTATAATGAAATATCTCATTTTATCACTTTACTTTCAGTCTGTGTATATGTTTCAATTTTAAGTCTCACATAGGCAGCATAATGTAGGTCTTGATTTTTTATCAGTTCAGTAACCCGACATTTTTTTTCGATGGAGCATTTAGTCAATTTACATTCAAGGCAAATTTTGATAGGTATGTGCATGTTGCCATTTTAATTGTTTTCATACTCAGTTCATAAATTGTTGAACTACTATTTTTTCTATATGTTTGCCTTTACTAGTGAGATATTTTTTTCTTTTATATATTTTCTTACTTCTAGTTTTGGCCTTTTCTTTTACATTTAAAGAATTCCCTTGAACATTTCTTGAAATGCTGCATTAGTAGTGATAAACTCCTTCAGCTTTTGCTTGTCTCTTTTTAGAAGATTTTCTTGTGAGCTCATTTGCTCCCATTTTTAGTACTCTAAGGAGATTAAATGCAATTTGATGCAGTGTCTATTGCCCTACTCATTATATTCCTTTTAAGAATTTAAGAGTACAGTCTACTTTTATCTTTTTTGTGCTTCATTATAAAATATATGTCTCTCCCAAATAAATATTACCACATATATTAAATTTTTATAACAACACGTTTGTTCACAAACACAGATAATCCATTCAGAGTAATCCATGTCTGCTTTTTATTTATTTATTTATTTTTCAAATTTTATTTTAATCATTGTTCAAGTACAGTTTTCTCCTATGTTTCTCCATTTTTTCTTAAATTTTCATAACTATTAGTTAAACATCTTAATGTTGTTTTCACATTCTTTATCATTTATATCTTGTATTTATCTTCTCATCAAGATTTATCCATCATAATTATTAAGTCAAGATTGTTTATTATTTCACTCTTCCACAAGTATGGCTTTCAGAACACCAGAGACCTGAATTAATTTTTAAAAAATGACTCTTTTGTTCCTCGTATTAAAAAAAGAATGTTTAGATACCTATTTCAGTTCTAAGAGAAGATATATATTCTATCTAAGAAAAAATAATATACATATTATTTCATTCTCAAGAACTAGTCAAAGAAAATATTTCTGAAAAAACTTAGGTTTAGACTGGTAAGTGTGGAAGTGATTGTCATGTATGAGTTTACTCCAATCTAATTATATAGTAACTCAAAATAAGTAAATATAGAAAAGTTATTGTATAGGACTTGGTTTATTTATACATTCCAGTGTTTTCATTAAAATATATATTATATTTGTATATTCAAAACTTATAGAAAATATCAAAATATTTCTAATGACTGAGGTAATGTTTAATAGATGTGGCATTTTAACTCATAGAAAATTAACATTATAATTTTTTTTAAGATTTTTATTTATTTATCTTTAGAGGGGGAAGGGAGAGAGAAAGAGAGTGAGAGAGAAACATCAATGTGCGGTTGCTGGGGTCCATGGCCTGCAACCCATGCATGTGCCCTGACTGGGAATCGAACCTGTGACACTTTGGTTCACGGCCTGTGCTCAGTCCACTGAGCTATGCCAGCCAGGGCTAACATTATAATTTTTTATTAAAAAGAATAGTAATTGAATTAATGTTTAGTAAAATTAAATGCATAACAAACTGGACAGTACAGGCTGCTTAATAGGTTATACTAAAAATAATGAAAATAAAATAGTCAAATACATTTATATAGACATTCACAATTTTAATATCACTTATATGAGTTGTGCAGTATATAATGTTTATTTAATATTTTTTACTTTATTCATTACAGATTGAACAGCATGATGCCTTATTAATGACATCAAAAAAGGATGGCATGTTATACAACAAAAACATAATGTTGATTATCCTATAGATATAAGTATCATATAATCTATTGAGAATACCAAGATAAAAATTTTAAATAATTGTATTTTATATTATTATTAAAATGCGATTATTCTTAGGGCGCAAATTTCTTTTACAAAACAATGCAATGATTTCTAATCACTACAAGGACAGCTCTTCTTTTTTTAATTAAAAGAAGTCCTCTCTGTTAATTTCCACCCTTGGTTTGGCCTCCATCAAATAAACAATGAGAATATTATACTTTTTCATGTTAAAATCAGTCCTACAATGATCTTTAAATCTGTGGTTCTTTTGCCCTGTTACTTACAGATCTACACTTAAACCACATGGCATTACCACCTTAGCTTATATTGCTTGCACCACTCAACATCCAGTATTAAAATTTGCTTAAAAATATTCATTACTGATCTCCTCGGTTTGGATCCAGGCTCTGTGCAGTTCTAGGCATACAAACATAAATGTGACAGGAGAGTTTGCCTGGTAGATGAGCACAAAACCAGTTAAACAAGCAATTGCATAATCAACAAGATGTTTACCATTGTCAAAGTACCATGAGGAATTAAAAATTTGTTATGTATTTTGAAATGATAATAAGTGATAATGTGTAATTAAAAATTGGCCATGTAAAACATAGTGATATAGTATTTATTTTATACTAGTAAAATTATACAAAGATTAAGATCTTGCGTTTATTCTAAAATTTAGCATTGCCCTGTTTCCTAACCCTGGACATTTTTACATAATAAAAGTATAGAAGCATAGATAGAAAATAAGCTGCAATTCTATTTCTGGAAAAATAAAACATTCTCTGTTATTGATATATACACAGTAATCACACCATTGAGGAAGGAGTCATGGACATGGACGACAGTGTGGGATCCCTGGGGGAGGAGGGTATAAGGGGACTCAATGGTAATTGGAAAAATACAATAAAGATTAAAACAGAATATGAATATATGAAATGTATTAATAACAACTCAAAAATACAAGAATGAGTTTTAAGTTGAGATTTTTTTGGTATTCTACTCTTTGTGTGATCTTTGAAGGGTCAATTAGCTTATTTTGATGAGTTTCCCTCAGATGTAAAATGTGAAAAATTATTACTCACACCTGAGGTTTATGAGGATTAAATGAAATAATTTGTGCAAAATCATTGCCTTGTAATGTAATATTTCAAATAATTCCTCAAATACTCATAAACACAGATATTTTATAAGTAAAAATATATGTAAAATGAAAATAATATCAATGACATCGGAATGAGAAAAATCATGAGAATACTAAATGTTAAATTTAATAATATGTTAGAATCTGACTGAGCACTGAATTTATTCCAGAATGATTTTTAGTTCATTTTTTCTTAGATTCAGAATTTAACATTTTGATTCTTCACCACAGTGATAAGAAATGAGAAACAAACTCTCAAGGGAAACGCCTCTTTGATTCCCTGCTTCAGATCTTTTCTCTGTGTTTGAGATCTATATTGTATATTCCTCCTTTGATCTCTGCCTGTAAAGGCTGCTAACAACAGATCTAAACTTTGATATGAAGAGTCCTAGATGGACAGAAATATGAAAAAATTAAAACTAAGTGTAATAAGGATAGTCCAAGTATATTACAATAATATTAAATTCAATGAATATATTTTTAAAATATCTGATTGCCAAAATATGATAATGGTCCTACTTATATAGTTATCTTTTCTCTCTCATTATATATTAACATTGCAGTATGTTTATAATTTACAAATGTGTTACCAAAAATTAGAGGTAAAAAGTAAATATGAAAAGCACCTAAAAGAGAATACTAAAAATGCCAATATTATACAAATAAACTTCAAGTATATGACAGAAAAAGGGGATAATCAGATTAAAAATTGGTCAAAATTAGAGAAAAAAATCCGCAGAAGATGGATTGTTCAAATATCTAATTTATAAGTGAAAAGAGTGTGTATGTATTTACTATTGAGGAAAAACTTTTCAAAAATATAGTGAAATAGTATCATCAATGCATAGATTAGAAAATTAAACAATGTAATTAGACCCAGTGCTTATTAAAGAAGGGTAATATATGAGAACTACAATACATTATTAGTGCGAGAGTAAATTACTATACACTTTTAGAACAATATCTGACAGTATAAAAGTTTTTAAAAATTAAATGTGCTTTTCATATGTTCAAGTAATATCACTTCAGGGAAATTATTGTGCAGAAATAAAGTCAACTATATATAGCTTTCATTACTTTAGAATAAACAAACAGGAACATACACATACACACACCATATCTGGTACTGATAGAATAAAAACTAGAATACTTATATTTAGGAAAAGTATTGAAATGTTTTATGTAACCATACAATGGGTAATATATGTAAAATATGAGTTAAATACAAACATTTTAAATAAATATTTACCACTTGCTTCCTCTTGCAAAGTACTGTTTTAGAACTTGCTGATACAGCAATGATTAAAACAACTGTTAAAGTAACTGTTATCTGTATAAAGGGCAAGACTAACCACTAACAAAATTACAAATGAGGTTAAAATTATAAGGTAATAGTGAAGAAAAAATAAAATGATAAAATTACTTAAATACAAAAAAGTGGAGAAAACCAGAGAAACAGGACACAAAGGATAAATGTGAGAAATAAAAACTAACAAGTAGATTTTAATCAAATCACAATACTTGTATCAAAAGTTATTTATCTAAAAACACCAAATAAAGGACAGAGGTTTTCAGATGAAAGAAATCAATGCCAATTATATATTTTCTCAAACAAAAGCATTTTAAATGTGCAAGTGTAGAGCGATTAAAAATACATATCATGTATGTGCAAATTCAAAGCAAACTAGTATCTAGTTAATATTAAGACAAAGTAGATTAAGAAATATTACTACAGATTTGGGATATAGACATATTCTGTGAATATGGAAGCTTCTTCCTTTTGATACTACTCTATGAGTAATCATAGAGATGCTTAAAAATTGATATGCCACTATTAGTTTTAAGTGAACATAAAAAGTTTAAAAATAATCATGTTAAAAATCATGATTATTTATACATGGTGAGATTAAAGGGATTTTTTTCTTAATTTTTCTATTAGTATTTCTAAATTAATGATTATTACCTTTCTTTTTTTATTCAGTTAATAATTAGTAAGAACTAAGATGATACATAGAGGTTCTATGTCCACATTTCTCCTCATGGATAACCATTGGCATGGCTGTCTTTTTTCCATAGCAACTATTAGCAAAGGCAAATATATATATGTATATGTATATATACATATATATATTTATATTTATATAAAACCTCTAGGAATTCAACTCATCATTATTTGGGGTTAGATAATGGTTGTTATTGGCAAATTACTCTCTCATTCTTTAGACACTAATATTTCTGAAATGCTTTTTTTTTTTTGCCCATTTCTCTTACCTTATGAGAAACAGACAAAATAATAGAACATAGTGACAAATTGTTAATTAATATTTCACTAGCTAGGCACATGCTTACATCAAAATAAATATAATATATTTAATAATACTTAGTAAAATATAATTTTGAATATTCTATATTTTCATATATACTTACAGTTTAACTTTATATAAATTATAAATATATATAAAGTGTGTAGAAATAGATATATACATATATATGCATATATTTAGAAATATACAAAGTCCATTGGGAAAAAGTCAAGCCTTTGTTAATATAATGGAAAATGATTGGTGTGACATTTATGTAACCTGGTAACCAAGGAGAGTAGACTGGAATGTGCATGTGTGAACAGTGATGACTTCACTGCATTAGTCAGTGGGAGTGGTAGACACCATTGAATGATCATGTGTACTGTGTAGCTGCTGTATTCAAAATGACTAAGCAAGTAGAGCAATGCATGTGCATTAAATTTTGTGTTAACTTGAACATTCCTCTGTGGAAACTTCAGATTATTTAGAAGGCTGCAGCTATGGGCAACTGGTGATGGCAGCTTCAACACAAAAACATACTGCTCATGCATCACATATCGGGTAGAGTTTTTGGTAACTGAGGTGACTCAGCCCACCTACAGCCCAGATTGGACACCCTGGTACTTCTGTCTTTTCCCAAAACTAAAATCACCTTTGAAAGGGAAGAGATTTCAGACCATAAATGAAATAGAGATTCAAGAAACAATGATGGGGCAGGTGGTGTGACTGGGAGAACAGTGTAAGGTCCAAAGATGCCTATTTTAGGGGGACTGAGGTTATATACATATAATCAGTGACATACTCTGTCACTGAAATAAATTAAAGGCTCAAACCTTGGGTTGTCTGTGTCCACATGATTAGATGTAGGTATTAGGTAAATTGCATGGCACTGCAAGAAACTAGATCAGCTCTGAACCAGTTCTTATTGCTTTCATGATTTGGTTATTCCCAATGGCTTGGCAAGTGGGATTGCTTTGGTAGCTGTCAGTCTCATGTGTCTATTCTGTTTTTGCCTCCCAGGACACAAATTTGTAGAGAACTGTCTTATGATAGGAACCAACAAGTGAAGGCAAGATTACCCCTTGTTGCACTGATGTGGTTTTATTGACTGAATACTATACTTATATGTCCTTCCATTTAAACACATTACAAGACAAAAATAGATGATTTCTAATGTATTAATAACATGTAATCATAATACGAGCCCTGAAAGAGCAGAAAGTCTTTGGTAAATGATGTTAGAAGTTTGCATAAACGTTACTAGCCTCTATGTGAAAATACAACACACTCCCTGAAGGAAAATGCAAGGATTATGGAGTGTATTTTGAAATTACTTTATCCACTAAGTGCACAAAAAATGGGCCATAACAGAAAGCAGTAGACTACAGTTGAACTTTGAGAAATGTGTTTTGCCTAGGCAGATTTCCACCTGATTTGTAAGGCACAGGAGGCAGTGGGGAAAGAAGGCATTTAAACATGGGTGTATGCAGTGAAGTAAGAGACAAGGATGCTTGTTCTCCTGCTTCTGCTCTGCTTTTGTTCATGTCTCAGGAAAACTTGACAGAATTAATGTTAGGTCTTTTCCAATAAGAATAGAAAATGTTTTTTTCATGCCGAGCTGGTTAGGTAAACTGAAAAATTTCCCTAATAATGTCTAGGCGGAAAGGAGAAAGCTCAGTTGGAAGTTCTATTCTTTCTATCATGAATCTGTGAGACAAAAGAAATGTAGCATTCTGCTTCACAATTGTATAATTATATGCTTTAAGGGTCTGGGTGTTAAGAGTACTTAATTTGAATAGGCTATGCCTCAGAGAGGTTAAAGAGGATTGGAATAAGCTGACCCTGCTAATAGAGCAGTTGATGTCTGAAGTCTTTCATTTGGTGGGCTGGCTTGGAGGCTTGGAGCAATAGATAACTCATGACATACAAATTTTATATAATTAAAGCTTGCTTAACAGAGTGCTAAGAATATATTTTCAGCAGAGCACACTAAGAGCTGCTGAACTGACAGATATTCAATGAGCATAGTTTCTTGACTCTATCCAGATTCTTAAAGGAAACTAAGGATGGTAAATCCTCCAGATTGAGGGAAGTCTTGTACTAATGGTCATCAAAGCAGTTTTATTTCTAAAGTACAACCCTTAAAGCCATCAAAATACTTTAAATGTTTATTAAACACTATATATCCATATGTTATACAATCTGTTCTAATATCTAGGTTTTGAGCACATTATCCTTTCTGGAGCTATATTATTATAGTATATACTATACTGGAATATATATAACCCATATATATGTATGCATATAATCCCTTTTTATTATAGTCTATACTATACTGAAAATATATATATATATATGACATTTGTTTTTCTATATGATTAAATCCAAATGCGGGTTTTCTATTCTCTCTTGCAAAGACTGCTTCCTACATGATGCACAGCATGAGATATTGCCATTTGCTTGTTTTCTTCCCCCATTTATTTCACAACTGTAAGACAGGGGAAAGAGAGAAGGGATGATGACTGACTTCCCTCCCCTCTGCACCTCCAGTGTTGAGTACACTCTCACTAAACATTTGTTGAATGCATGAGTGAATGAGTTAGCTGCACAGTTAACATACGACAAGCTGAGTGTCACAACATGTCAAGGACTGACAACTAGATGATAGGAAATTTCCAAACTCCCAGATGAATATTTCTAAGTTAAGATAATACTCTCATCTATTGTCACTACAGAAAACATTTGCTCTACCTCTGTCCTATAATATGAAATGTTTCAGTTTTGTGAGAAAAATGATACTGGAATAAAGTTTGAAGCCACAGGATTTTGAGCACTTACTTGGTTTTGGTTGTTTTTTTTTTCCCCAATTCCTTATGCAATTAAGAATCAGAAACCAAATTGGTATAGTATGTCAGAGCACAAGCCCACCAGGGAGGAATCTGTGCTAAGGAGGAGGTGGAGGAGAGGAGAGGCTGGTTATGCAAAGGGGATTGACCAAGTAATAAAGCTGGAACACAAGGAAAACAGGAGCCAAGTTTTTCAATAACAGAGAATGAGTGAGAATATGGAATGCGGATACATAAACATGAATACTGGTGTTGGATTGAAATTGAATGAGGACCTGAGAGAGGTGACATGCTAATGACAGTGAGCACACTCATAGCCCTGATCTTTGTTCTGTGCTTCATTCTCCATTGAACAGAACCAGAGTTCCTTGAAGATGCAGCTGATACCAAGGCTAGAGCAGTAAAATTATAAGGTGATACTGGAACATATCATTGGAAAAAGCAGGAGAATGCTGAAAGCATAATGGAGGCATCTTGAAAGGCCAAATTGTGAACAATTGGGCATGAAAATAATTAATGACCTCAATGGATTATAATTCATAAAATAAAACCATGTTGATATAAATAAATAAACATATACATTGAAAATTAATTAGGTATGAGATATATACATCTTTTCAAATTGCCTCCCTACAAAATACTTAAGATGTATAAATTGGCAAAATATCTTTCCAGTAGAGAAGCCTAGCAGATACGATGTGATCAATGTGAATATCATCGAGATGAATCATAAGCGTGCATCACCTGAGAAAATGCAATGAGAAAACTCTAACTATGTGATAGCCCCACCAAAGGAAAGTATCTTGAATCTAACCATTTTTTGATGCACGTGGACACAGGACTAAAATATAGAAATAAGATATGTCTGGCCTACAAAGAGAGGGAAATTAAGAAGGGAATTGAAAAAATAAAAATAATGCCATTATGGCAAGGATAGTTTGGGTTCTTGTCAAATATTTAAGGCAAACACAAGGCCAATGCCATTACTTCTCTTAAAGCTCCAAACTGACCACTGGTATAGGGGGTATGCCCAAAACCTGAGTTTTCAAACATAAGCACAAGTTTAAGCAAATCACTCGCATTGTCTCTGTGCTTTGCTTTGTTTGTGGTTATTTGCTATTTCAGCCTAATCAACTGTTGATCATTGTCTTCTCACTTCTACCCCTCAGGCAATAGGTACAATTCTACAATTTCCCCAATAATTTGACTTGCCTTGTGCGATGTTATGCTCATTTGGACCTTTTTTCTACCAGCATTAAGACTCTTCTGCAACATTTGACTCAATGTTTCCTCCAAAATTGCCAAACTGGGATTATCTGGCAATGTTCCTTTCCCAGTTTGTAGTCCCCCAAGAATAGAGGGATCATCCTATCCAAGGCAGGCTGGACAATACAATCATTTTTTTTTCAATTATTATTAAATACACATGCTCAAGACATTACAAATCGTGCTGAGAATGTCTTCAAAATAAATTATCTGAAAGACTTGAACAGAGAAAAAGAGAATCAGAAAGATAGAAAAGAAAAACAAACTGTCATAGGTTCACTTTCATAAATATCTTGAATTCTATTGCTTGCCTAGTTCCTAACACTGGAAAATATTCAGAGGTTAAACAGAATCAGTCACTCTTTTTCTTCATCTACTTTTTCTTGCTGGACTCAATATTTTGCCTTTTCTGGCTTCTGACATTCGTCTGACTGGCATTCTTTTTAGCTATTCTTTTCCCCTGCAAATGTTTTTATGGTTGGCATTTCAGGATTTCGAAACTCTTAAGTGATCTTAAGTTTACTCTAAGGATACATTTATTTCTCCAGACTCTTGTGAGATGAGATCACTACATCCATGAAACTGGGTTTGCTTGATCACTCAATCAATACTCCTTTCACAGAGTGGTGGCAAGAGGAATCTCCGGGAAAGCCGTGGCTACCAGGGAAAATGAGCTTGAACAGAAATGGGGCACATGGACTTGTAGGAGAATGATTTTTAAAGTAATATAGAGAAATACAGATTTACAGTATGAAAATCATTGCACCAATAAAAATTTCTTATAGTCCTTTTATTTTTTACTCTGTCTATTGTTCTTTAAGTCTCTTGCATCTTGTCCCAGGTCTTTCCCACCTATTTATTCTTTTACTTTATTTTACTGTTTTATTGAAGAGACTGTTGACCCCAAGCCCCCTGTCTGTCTTAGCTCCCCTTGCATTTCCAAGTCAATTCTTAAAAATCAACAGAGTCCAGGCAATTCAGTTAAATACAAAAGTTCTTAATATTTGATTAAACACATTTGCCTGAGGGTTCCAAATTGACAGATAATTTTATACAATTTTAACAACAGACCCGATTGCTTTGCAGGTAGTATTATTGTTGTTAACAAATGTGTTATTAGTTCTACTTTATAAATAAGAAAACACAAACAGTGAAAAACTAACTTACATAGGTTAAAAAAACAAGTTTGAATGTGATTTAGATGTAAATTGTGACTCAAATGCAGTTTTTGACATTCTTGTGCTTTATTCTAAAATGCAAGCAAAATAAAAGAAATAAGTAAATGCCCCTATTTATGGCAGAAGTAAATCTTTGTTAATCATCTGACTTATTTATTATGTTCCATATAATTTTAAACCAAAAGTAGAAAATTTCCTTTGGAAACCCAAAGTCACAATCTCATTATTTTATAGGCTTTACTTAAAGTATTTACAGCAGCTTTCCCCACACTTAACTCTAAATGAGAAATTTGGATAAATGTATAATTTATCTGTGAGGGCATTACACTAAGTGAAATAAACTAGACACGGAAATACAAGTACTGCATGATTCTACTTATATGAGGTGAGGTATCTAAAATAAACCAATTCATAAAATTAAAGATTGGAATGGTAATTGCCAGAGTCAGGGGTTATTACCTGTGGGGTTGGATGGAAGGAAATAGGAAGTTATTAACATAGGGATAAATCTTTCATTATGTAAAACAAATAAACTCCAGGGATCTGCTGTACAACACTTTGTCTATAGCAAATAATAGTGCATTGTACACTTAAAGTTTGTTGAGGATATATCTTATGTTAAATGTGTTTATCACAATAAAAGTTTAAACATATACACATATATTTCTATCTTTAAAGTCATTAATTATATAACTATGAAACAAAACTACAGCAAACGTAAAAATTAACAAAAATAACAAACAATAGTCATTTTCTGCTAAAAATGAGCTGTGCAACCTATAACAAAAGTTGGAATTTTGGGGTTTCTGAAACTAAGATCATTTAAAAATCAGGTTAAACCAAGCCCTAAGAGAAATGTCATCAAAACAGATAAATACTTTTACAATAATTATAAGAGGCATGCAGGTCAGGTCTGCTGTTAATTTAACAGGTTCTCATTATGTAGTGGTTAACACACAGTGTTAATTAATTCATCATTTATATTTAAAGAGCCTTTTAAAAATCCATTCAGAGGTATAAACATTTATAATAGATATTTTAAGGTTTATTATATGAAGAACATTTGTATACTTATGTTAAATTTAATATAAAAATATCCTACTTTTGAAAACAGCATCTCATCTTTCTTCATTTTTAAGTATTACATAAAAGTTCTCAAAAGAAACACTTATTCTAATTTTAAAAGGTATACACCTATATTTTTAACATAATTTTCAGTAAATCCTAAGCATATTTTAATTAGTTAGACAGAAGTTATCACATGTGTAAGTACTTGTTATCAGTGACAGTTAATATTTAACACCCAAGTAAATTTTGCTGGAAACAATTTCCATTTCATTTCAAAGAAAACATACTTTAGTTTTACCTGAAACAGTGATGACATTTCACCAAACAAGATTCCCCTGAACACAAAGCATGTCTTGCTTTCTCTATTTCTAATATTTATACATATTTTATTTTTAGCACTATTTCAGAAAAATACTCTGTCTTTTCATGACTTGATAACTCATTTCCTTTTTAGCGCTGGCTAATATTCTATTGTCTGCATGTACCATAGTTTATTATCCATTCATCCACCGGAGAACATCTTAGATACTTCCACTTCTTGGCAGTGATGAATTAAGATGCTATAAACATTCATGTGTAGACTTTTGTGTGAAAATAAGTTTTTAACTCTTTGGGTAAATACCAACAAATGCAAATCCTGGATCATATGATAAAGGCACGTTTCATTGTGTAAACACCAGGCAAACTGTCTTCCAAGTTGGCTGTGTTATTCTGCATTCCCACCAGCAATGGATGAAAGTTCCTGGTGTGCTACATCTTCACCAACAGCATTTGGTCTTGTCTGTGCCCTGGATTATGGCCAGTTTAGCAGGTGTGCAGTGGTGTCTCATTATTGCTTAAAATATAATATGAGGCACATTTTATATACTTATTTGTCACCCATATATCTTCTCTTTGGTGAAGAATTTATTATTAAGGTCTTGAGTCATTTTTTAGTCTGATTGTTTCCTAATTGTTGAGTTTTAAGAGTTTATATATATTTTATTGCATTTTTCCATTAGTATTTACTTTATAAGTCACCTTATACCCCATTCGTCCCCGCAATTACCCCACTGGTGTCCGTACCCATGAGTCCTTGTAGATTTTAGATAACAATTTTTTATCAGGTGTGTCTTTTTCTGATATTGTTCTGCAGTCTGTGTGCTGTCTCTCATTCTCTTAACACAGCTTTTTGCACAGTATACTTTTTTAAGTTTTACTAAAGTACAGGTTATTAAGTATTGGTGGCATGGGTGATTTCTTTGGTGCTGTGTCTAAAACATCATTGCCAAACCTAAGGTCTTCTAGGTTTTCCTTTATGTTGTGTTCCCAGAGTGTCAGAGTTTTACCTTTTGCATATAAGTCCATGATCCACTTTGAGTGACTTTTTTTTATTAATATATTTTTAAGTATTTTTTATTTTTATTGTCATTTTTGTGAAGGATGATAATGTCAGTTTTTTTGTAATTTTAATTTCAGATTCCAATTGGTCATCACTCATATAATGGAAAGCAATTAACTTTTGTATATTAACATTGTATCCCACACATTTACTTACATGCTCTTCTATTAGTTCCTTGATCATCAGTGTCATTCATTTCATTCATATATAAGTGTACATAAGCATAGATATACATATGTGTATAAATATGCATATATTTATAAATGTGTTATTTATATATGAGATATACACTTAAGCATAATTAAATATTACTATAATTTTATTTTATTTTTACTGAAACTCTTTAATTAATATTTTTATTGTTGTTCAATTACAGTTTTCCCCATTTTTCTTCTATTACTCTGCCCCACCCTACCCACCCCACAACTCCAATATTCAGTCCTCCCTCCCATTGTCTTTGTCCACGGGTCCTTTATACATGTTCCTTGACTTACCCTTTCCCCTTCTTTCCCCAGTTGTCCCTCTCCCCCTGCCCATCTGGTCACTCTCAGTTTATTCTTCATTTCCATGTCTCAGATTTTATTTTGATTGGTCGTTTTGTTGATTAAGTTCCACTTATAGGTGGGATCATACTGTATTTGTTTTTCGACAAACTATTGGATAAATTAAGAACAAGAAAAATAAAGGTTTTAACTTTATCTTCAATTATTCTTTGATGTTCTTTCTTTATTTAGATCTGAGTTTTGACCATTATTATTTTCCTCCTTTCTAAAGAACGGATTTTAACTCAACTGACAAGACAAGCCTGGCAACAAATCCCTTCAAACTGTATTTGTCAAAATGGCTAGGCACCAAAATCAGGCAAAATTGCCTCTAAGCTCCTTGGCAGAGGAGAGTACTGGCTCCCCTCCATGGATGGAAAGAGCTTTGGCTGGGCTCTCTGTTCAGGTGCCACTATGAGTGGGGCTCTAGGATGGGCTTTGCAACTTCTTGGGTACTCTGATTAGGCTTCCTGCTCAAGTGGGGCTGGAAGCTATATTGAGCCAAAGATAAAGATTAAAATTTGCTTTGGAGCCCTAGCAGGGTCACAGCATGGTTTTAATGGATGGTGTGGCTCATCTGCTGGCAAACCAAATCAGGCAGAACTCCCTCTCTAGCTTCCTGTCCATATAGGGCTACCAGCTCTTTTCCATAAATTCGATGGTTAGGCTTTCTGGTCAGGCAAAAATGAGGATTGCCTTCTGTAGTAAGCAGGATTTTGAGTTTGCTTCCTTGTCCTGGTGGGATGCTATAATGGACTGCAAAACTAACTGGGATTATTGGCCTGGTAGTTGAGTCAGGCAGAAATGCGTTTCTGGCCTGACAAGTCCACCAGTTCAGCTCTGCAAATGGACAGGACTGCTGACTGGGATCTCTGCCTGTGGCCGCGATGTAAGGAGGAATGACAGCTTGGCATTCCTTGGCCGGCAACTCTGCCAAGGGGTGAGCCCTGGCTACTGTAACCTCTGTCTTCCTTCTTCATCTCAATCTGATCTTTAGTGGTCAAATCCTACAGATTTTATCTGCAATCCCTGTCAGGCAAGAGAGTCCTGAACAGACCACCCAGCATGAATCCCACAATGCTGACGGAGCTAAACATACCCTTTGGGTTCTCTTTTTCTCATTGGATAAACCGTAGACCCAGGGTGTTCCTCTCAGTGTGGGACCTAACAGACCCTGGGGAAGGGCAATGTGGTCAGAAAATCACCTTTCCTACTACCGTGTAATGGAGGTCTTCTCTGTTTCTTGGTCCAGGAGCATGCTTCAGCCTCACCCCTTGTTCCTGGTTTGTCATAGTTATGTCTGTCTATGGGTAGTTGCTAGCTGGTATTCTTGTTAGGGGGACTCTGTTCAGAAATTACCTATGTTGCCATCTTGATGATGTCATTATATGATTGTTTTTTTGGTATTTTGGTATTTTTTCCTTTATCTTTTCTTTCTTTCTTTTAGTTTTGTTTTGTTTTAGTTCTTTGTGTCTCTATAAAAGGATTTCATTGTATCTACTTTTGAGGAGGCACTTTGTTATTTACCTATTTGTAATATTTGAATGAGTGACTGTTTATACATTTTAAATAATTCCATTGGAAATAATATTATATGTATAAGTAAGTAGAATATTAAATTAAGAACGTGTGTTAAATTATCATTGTAAACTATTTCTAAAACATTTATTATTTTTGTATTTATATTTAGCAAAATAGACTTTAGGGTTTTTTTTTGGGGGGGGCACCAATCACATAGAGTCTCTTTAATTTATTAGTTTATATAAATTGGAAGGGAACATGGAAAAGTTGTAAAAAGTATTTCTTTGTGACCCCAAGAAAAGGCAAAGATAAGACAGGCAATAACCCTCTGATCTATTTGACAGCATTATGTTTAAAAATAGGTCATTGCAATTTTAATCCTTCTTTTACCAGAGTAAAATTTTACTATTATGGCATTCTGTCAAGTTTTATCATTTTAATAACATAATTATTTTGAGAATTTCTACTCTCTGCAACTTCATTTGGTATGGAAAGTAAAGAAATCAAAAGATATAAGCCATAGTCTTATCCTGCAGAAAGGTTGTAACTGGATATAAATATGTATAAGTATATTTGATGGAATATATGTGAGGTCTATCCTGAAAAAGTCTACTTATTGGTAATATAACCAGAATGGCTTGTGCAACAGCGATGCAATCTGGCAGCTAAGGAGAATAGACTGGAATGCGCATGTGTGGACAATTATGGCCTCACTGTACTAGTCAGTGGGGGTGGGGAGGCAGTAGATGCCACTGAGTGAGCACGTGTACTCTGTGGCCATCACCTTCAAAATGAATGAGCAAGTAGAGAAACGAATTTTCATCATATTTCATGTTAAGCTTGGATATTCCTCCATGGAAACTGTTCTGACAATTCAGAAGGTCACAGCTATGGGCAGCTTCATCATGACAACATGGTAGCTCATGCATCATGTCTGGTGCAGAGATTTTTGGTGAAACATCAAATCATCCAGGTGACTCAGTTCACCTACACCCCAGAGTTGGTGTCCTGCAAATTCTGGCTTTTCCCAAAACTAAAACCACCTTTGAAAGGGAAGAGATTTCAAACCAACGATGAGATACAGGAAAAAAAATGACAGGGCATCTGATAGTAATTGGGAAAACTGTGTGAGGTCCCAAGGTTACTATTTTGAAGGGGACTGAGACATCACTGTCCTATGTACAGTCTTTCTTGTATCTTGTATCTTCTCCAATAAATGTCTTTATTTTTCATATTGCATGGCTGAATACTTTCTGTATAGACCTCCTTGTATACATATGTAAACAAGTTGAGTAGTAAATGTACAGAAGATGTAAATAGATCTATTTCAAAGAAAACATACAGATGGCCTACAGGCACATGAAAAGATGCTTAAAATCAGTAATGATCAGGAAAATGCAAATCAAAAACAGAATATGTTGTCACTTCACACCTGCTAAAATGGCTATCATCAAAAGATAAAAGATAAACATGAAGGATGTAGAGAAAAGGAAACCCTCATGAAATATTGTGGGAATGTAAATTGGTATAGTCACTATAAAAAACAGTATTGAGATTCTTCCAAATATTTAAAAAATAGGACATTCATATGATCCAGCTATCCCATTTATGGGTATTTATACAAAGACAGTGAAAACACTAACTCAAAAAGATATATGCTATTCACTCCCTCATTCATTACAGTATAATTTATAATAGCCAAGATACAGAGAAAACCTATGTGTCCATCAGTGTATAAATGGATAAAAATGGAATATTAGCCATAAAAAATGAAATATTGTCATTTGTGACATGGGTAGAATCATGGACTTGATGCTAAGTGCAATATGTCAGAAAGGCAGACACCATAAGATTTCACTCATATTTTGAATCTAAGAAAACAAAAATTAAAACAAAAAAAAGTTAGCCCTAGCTGGTGTGGCTCTGTGGATTGAGTTCTGGCCTTTGAACCAGGGGTCACTGGTTCAATTCCAAATCTAGGGCACATGGCTGGGTTGCAGGCCAGGTCCCCAGTAGATGCATGAGAGGCAGCCACACATTGCTGTTTCTCTTCCTCTCTCTCTTTTCCTTTCCCCCTCTCTCAAATAAATAAATAGAATCCTTAAAAAATAACATTAACATTAAACAACAACAACAACAACAAAGCAAACACATAGAGAAAACACATTGGCTATTAGCAGAAGAGATGGAGGGTTGTGGATGAGAAAAACTGATGATGGGCATCAACAGGTATAAACTTCCATTTATAAAATAAATGAGTTACAGGGATGTAATGCACATCCTGGTGACAATTAATAATATTGTATTGTACAACACAAGTTGCTAAGAAAGTAAATCTTTAAAGTTCTCATCATAAGAAAAAAATTGCAACTCTGTATGATGACAGATGCTAACTACATTTATTGCAGTGATAATTTCAGTGTACACCTATATTGAATCATTTATGTTGTAAACCTGAAACTGATATAAAGTTACATGTTAATTGCACCTCGATTAAATATATAATTTAAAAAATCACCTCCTTGCATACTATTAGACCCTCCTAGAAACTTTGCATTAATTTTTCATGCAACCAGGACTAACCACTAAGTCTGAAGTTCAAGTGAATTCAATAAGTATCCATTACAGACTAGAAGTGGTCCATCTGGAACTGAGCTCATTGGGGTCCAGAGGACACATATAAGCTGCACAAATACATGACCAAATTCTGATGTTATCCATGACCTTGTTGGGATTTCTTATACTTAGGTGATAGAGAATGGAAAAACCCAAGGTCAGTACAGAGATAAATCAGCTTGATATATAGGTATATGTTGTGGACTGCTTTTGCTGCATATTCCCAAACAAGCTTGGCCTTGAAAGACAGTGGTGAAGTGTATACTCTCAGTAAGCAGAGTTTGGTCAACATATCTGTTCATCCACTTTGTGGGAAAGAGAATTGACCAAAAAACTTATGGACCTTGTATCACAAGTCAGTTCTCAACATTGAGCATCTACTACAGAAGAGGCAATAAACAACCACATAAGGAGACAATATTTTAAATTAAATGCCAGCCAGTGTTTGTCACTGGGGATCTACGTGCTCATGGCATAGATCTTGAAAGGAATAGCCATGGCAATGTACATGGAGGTTATGTATAGGTCCGGTGGCATGTTCTCTCTCACACCATTGTGAGTTAGCTCTTGATGCTGCCCAGTATCAGATGTGACAGTAACAGACAATAATGCCAATTCCACAATACAGTGCAATCAACCAAGTAATAGAGCCAGTTATTTGGCGGCAATTTGATCACAATCAATTCCTTAGAATCTGGAAAGGGCAGTGATTCATCATGAATGGGAGAGGCATATATCCTAGAAATGGCTTTACTTTTTGTGCTTTGGCTCAGCCAACACCACTGCTTAAATATGTATCACGTGTCTGATTGACCCACATGACATCTATAATATTCTCAAACCAATGATCCTGTATAGCAAAACTGCTGCAGGAGTGTACATGCGACCATAGTCAGCCACCAAATTCACTGGCCTAAAACTGTTAATCCGATAAAGCAGGTGAGGTGTCAGCTTGAAGATACACCTAAGAGGATGAGATATTTTTTATTCAGAATGTGGTATAATCCTTATGCCAAGGGCCATGATATACTGTTGTTTCCGATAGAAAGAATAACTGTGTCTGAGAAGGCAGGAATGGAAGTAGCAGTGGTCCTCTCTCCATCACTCCCAGTGCCCATGTGAACACTTTGTTCTTCCCATCCCTAAACTCTTGAAGTATAGAGAGGGTCACTTTCACAAGGACATATACTAAGAGTATCACTAGGCTTACTGGCTGGCGTAGCTCAGTGGATTGAGCACGGGCTGCGAACCAAAGTGTCGCAGGTTCGATTCCAGTCACGGTACATTCCTGGGTCGCAGGCCATGACCCCCAGCAACCGCACATTGATGTTTCTCATTCTCTCTCCCTCCCTTCCCTCTCTAAAAATAGATAAATAAAAATCTTTAAGAGTATCACTGGCCTTAAAGCTATAGCTGCTGCTTGATGACTTTGGGCCCTTTGTGTCACTTGATCAACAGGTGCAGAGGAAGTTACCATCCTGGCAAAGATAATTAGCTGTGATGGTCACAATGGCTTCTGTGCCATAATTAAGGGAAGACAAATTGTACTTGGCAGTCAGGAGGTCCACTGGGTATTTCTTGGTGCTATTCTGCCTAGTTTTAACTGAAAATGAACCAGTAAAGGGACACACATTGTTAAAGGCAAGGTAGCTATTACACAAAACTCTCATGGATCGAAGTCTGCAACAGGTAACGACACAGTCTAGTAAAAGCACTAATTAAGAGTAAGGGGACCTTCTTGATTGGTAGCAAAAGAGGTAGATGATGAACATCAATTCCAATCTTAAACCAACTGCAGTATGTGCTGCTGTTGGTTACACTAACCCCTTCCGTTGTAAATTTTCTCAGAAATTGTTGCCAATCATTGGCTTAGAGGTAATGAGCTAAATGTGAAAAGGAGTAGAGCTGAACAGTACAATGTGTGGACCATGGTGGAGACTAATGGATGTAGCCCATTTAGACTCTTTTTACCGAGACAGTGTATTCCAACTGCTTTGAAAATTAGTGTTTAATGGTTTATAGCTCCCCCCCCCTCAAGGATTTACTGCTATCAAATAGAATATGTTATGCTCACCATAGGGAACAACCTACAGTCAATGATTAGCCAACAATGATACTTAAGATCCTCTTGCCTCAAGCGGAGACCAGTTTGTGGGACTCTATATTCCAGAGCTTATGGAACCAGACTGAAGCTATGCCCAGCTGTGATCTTATCCCTGATTAATTCCAAACCGTGCCATGATTGGCTTGATTTACTCCCTTTCTCCCAAGATGAATAGAGAATTCCTCTGACCAACCTTGAGCACCTAAATCCCTGTCTCAGGCTCTTTTGCCAGCGGACTTAACCTAAGATACTTTGTCACCATGAGCTAGTCAATTATAATCAGATATTCAGTTTTCTCAATTGTAATTTATCAAATATATATGTTCCTGCTATTGCACTACAGACACGAGGTTCTACAATATCCATCCCTTTATAATTCTTAGTATCCTGCCTTCAATCAGCTACATTGTTTAATGATGTCATAATCATGTCTTCTATCTATTTTATTGTATTACACTGTGCAATTTCAAATGCTGGGTAGAGAGATAAGTTGCTTGGCCCTCATAGAGAATATATATTCTGGACCTTTTCAGAATCTAGCTGGATCTCTTATCATTGATTAAGGTTTCAATAGAACCAAGAGTTCAAATACACCTGGTTTTAGTCACCTGTATAGGTGTGGTCCCAGGACACTGGACTTCTTTTCACAACACCCAACTCTTATCTAGGGCTGCTGTTTGCTTTGTCCTAAGCTTTTGTCCTGAGGGAGGGTCATAATACTGGCGTGTTTACCCCATGTCTAGAGGAAGTCACAGCTGCAGTTTGCAGTTTGCAGTCTGAGACCATGCTGGAATGTGTGGGTGGGATGGCCACAAAGGTAAGTGCAAGGATCCTTGTTTTGTATTATAGAGCTAGGGGCTCTGGAGCCCAGAGTGTTGGCTGTCTTCACACCATCAGGTCTCAGGACAGAATTCCTAAATCGAAAATTAAAAACTCATACCTGAACTTCAAGTGATTATAAAGATATATTTTCAAAGTAGCAGAATTGAGCATTGTGTGTTCAATGGGTTTTTTCTGTTTTATGTATTTTAATTATTTAATCAAATATGCATGCATCTTAATCTATATTCTTGAAAATGTTAGGTTGGATTTAGCATTGCATTCACTAGTTTAGATCTTAATTTCTATAGCTGGAGCCAGGTAACATCTTTGTATAAGGCACAGTGTTACAATATGACCGAATATTTTCCAAGTCCAGTATTTTTTCCTTTTGTTCATTTCATCTGAACATTTGTTTCTAGAAAAACTGACATGCCTGTGTTGCTGATTGCACATTAACTCATCTTCTCTACAAACATATTTCATTTTGTTCTATATTGTCTCTGGTACTAATCTCATTATGTCTATTTGCATTATTTCTGTTTTTGATATAGTTTTTCACACTTCCCTATTTTGGTATCATATAAGGACTTATTAATATTCCATTTACTTGCTCTTCTAAAATTCTTAATTAAAATGCTAAACAAGATATTAAATCAGATGGAGGCAAAGAGTGACCTCTGTGACAGACCATAAGACAACTTCCTCAATAAAATGTGTTGTTATTTTTCATATTTCTTGATATATTACTTCAGATAGTTTTTATGACTGTAAAATAATTTAAATATTTTAAATAACAGTTTTGTTTGAAAACTTATGGCTTTCAAGGTCACCATTACAAAAGGTAAGGAAAATATATTTTATTTTTTAAAAAATCACTAAAGTATTATGTAACAAGTACTTGTATTAATCTTGATTAAATTCAAGGAATGTTTTGTTTTTCAGAACACCATCACGAGCCATGAGTAAGTAGAAAACATAGACTTTTGATTTAGCATATCATGCAAGTGGGATTGTTGTTGGGAAACACGAATGCTTTGTAGGAGTTGACCCAACACATGTCTATGATATTCTTTCTTCCAAAATCACTTTATCAGAGCACTGAGGGGTCTCCTTGACAACCAGAAACTCACTTGCCATTTTTAAAATGGCTGAATAAAATGTATTAACTAACTTGGAAGATCCTGTCAAGCTTTCAAAATAATGAGAAACATTATTCCGAAACATTCCATTCCTTCATTCTAAAACAGTGGGAAACAGAATGATTTTATATCTTCATATAATGTATGATATAAAACACTCACACCACTGAATAAACATGTCTTGAAGACATATCATCTTCCTTGTTTAAAAACACCTCCATTAGGTATTCTCTTTTTTCTTTTAAAACCATAAGAGTGGTTAGTTGTTACAGTTTTGCTTAAATATATTTGAGGCCACAGGGTGCCTACCTACCATTTTTCTCCATTCTCGTGTATATCGCTAGTTTAATATCCATAAGATAGACCAGTTAAAAGTCTTAACATATACAAAATATATTTAAAGGTGCAGAGATCAGAATAAAAATATTGTAATTGCTCAATAAGAATCAGCATATGGAAAAAATTAGTCAATAATATTTAATTAAATATTTGCAAAATATAATCAAAATGAATGTAATTAAATCAAGTTTTAGGTAAACCATAAAGCCTATATAATTTGACCACTTGGAAAATGTATAACAGATATTGTAGATTATAAGTATTGGACATTTTAAATATACATCTTTCCAAATACTTATGTTTTCTTCTTTATTTATTCATTTTATTATCATTCAATTACAGTTGTCCCACATTTTTCCCTGTTGCTCTCCCCACCCTGTGCCCTTTACCCTCCCCCCCACAGTCAGTAACCACCCCATTGTCCATGCCCAGGGATCCTTTATACATGTTCCTTGACTTGCCCCTTCCCCCACTTCCCCTCATTATCTCTCCCCTTCCTCCCCTCTGGTCTCTGTCAGTTTGCTCTTTATTTCAATGTTTCTCACTCTATTTTGCTCGCTTGTTTGCTTTGTTGATTAGGTTCTGTTTAATATTATGGAATGGCATCAGTACCATTATGCTTCCAGTTTCATGATGTTATTTATTCAACATATGTTTATTGAAAATCTATTATACATGAGGCTTTCAAAAATGAGTAATTGTCATAATATTGAATAATAAGGACAATGTTCCTACCTTTGTAAGGACTGAGATGGGCAAAGTCTTACAACACTAATGAGTATTATGAGAATTTCAGAGAGTGAGATTCGTGGAAATATAATAGTGTAACTGGGCAGGACATGGTTGAGGGACTAAGGGAAGTTGCTTATTTAAGGTCATTAGGGAAACAGATAAGTCATGATTTTCACCAAACTTCTGCAACTTAATGAGTTCCACATGTATATCTTAAAATGAATGTATCCATTAGTTTATGAGGAATTTCAAATTGGGCCCCCAGAGGAATTTCAAGAGTTTCCAAAACTACTGTGATTCATGCTGTAAATAAGTCAACACTTGGTGGAGAGCAAGACAATTAACTTGAGTTATTTTACAAATTTAAGTTGTCAAAGGTTATTTTACACAATGAAAAGTAAGTGCTATACTGATAAGTATAATGATAATTAAACCTATGTTAAAGTGTAGGTTAGGATATTATCTCTCTTATGTCTATCATTATATGCAAGGTAATATCATCTATACCTATAATATCTCTTTCTCTTTATTTAACTATTATAGATATAAATAATTTTTTCATTCTCATTTTAACTCTAATAAGTTCTTTCACACAGTGAATAGTATATATAAACATATATATGCAAACATAAATAAATTTAAAGTAGATATCAAAACAAAAAAAGCAAGTGAGACCTTCAGTAACAATTTAAAATTATCTCTCAGCCTCCCTTCTTAAATTCTTTTTGATTTCGATATCATTTGCCACAAAATAAGAAATTACATAATAATCATTTTCAATTTTACTTGTCAGAATTGGGAACTTCAAAAAAGTTAGGTATCTATATTTTATACTTATTAAGTCCTAATACTTTGTTAATCCCATTGAATTTCTTAACTCACGTGCTAATGAAAGTCACGGACATTCTGTCCAGGGCTTCAGAGAATGCCAGTTACCCCTCCAAACAGATGAGTCAGTGGTTGAATTATAGTTACAGGCTGTGAAAAATTATTATAATAGTACTCATCATATGTTTATTAACTTATTTCTAAGTGAAAAAACTGAAGGCTTTATACATAATAAAATATTGTGGGAGAAACTATAGAGTTTGACCATTGTCTTCTATTCTTTAAATTTTTTATTGCTTATGCAATTATAGTTGTCACAATTTTTCTGCCTTTGAAACCTTCCACTCAGCCCTCCTCCAATTCCATAGTGAACCTCCACACCATTTCCATGTCCATGGGTCCTTCATATATGTTCTTTGATCATTCTCTTTTCATTATTGACTTCATTTCTTTGTCATGTGGATTTGGCCCCCATAGACTATCTGGCACTTAAGTATAATTATAACCTTCAGGCTTCAAAAGTTTCCTTCACATTAGACTACATCTGTTAAGTACAGAATGGCACAGGGTCTAAACGCATGCTCTAGATCTTTGTTTATAATCACCCTGCTGTTAGAGTAAAAACAATAATAATATCAGAGTGTTTATATTCTGGACACCTTGGGTATGAATGCATTTCATGTCTTTGATAAGTCACTTACAAATGAACTTGTTCAGGGAATACTGGTTTTAAGCCTATGAGAAAGAAAAAAAAATATGTGGAATGGAAAAAGGGTATGGAAAGATCAAAATCAAAGTTCACACTAAATGATGCCTCTTTTCATTCAAGTAAATGTCAGCTATCAGTTTCAGAACACTGTCCTGATTTTTAAGAATAGAGCCATGGATATAGTGGGTAATACAATGAATATAAAGTTTATAAAACTTTGAGAATTAATAAAATTCTTCATTGCAGAAGAGAGGGCAATTACTTTTGCACACAGAACATCGGGGTCATTTTCAGAGGCCTTCTTTGGAAATGTAGCCCTTTAAGTGGCATTTCACTCTGTAATATTAAAAAGCAATTTTATAGGCCAGTTTTCTTTAGCTGAAGTCAAGTGGAATATAGAAATAGTTATACAAAAATTTCTAGAAAGAAATACTTTTACCTACTCACTTTTATGACAGACACTCAGAGAATTTCATTGATCTAAATCCCAAGAGCAATCCGATGGCCTGTAATTGGAGACATACAATTAAAACAACAGAGCAATAACAAAGGTCCCTCAGCCACACTTTACTCCCAGCCCACATGCTGGGTATCTTGGAGGTATCTGTATTAAAAACATTAGTGTTGGACAGTAAATTTATAGGCAAAAGGTATATGGAAAACTACCCTGGCATGTTTGGATTTAATTCTTGATGCTTCTGGGAATAACATGATACATCACTTATAATCCTCATAGAATCACTGAAATTTTCACTGATTTAATCTATTTAAAAGTTAAGTTTTATGACACATTTTTTTGAAAAATCATTTTCGTTACTTTATTACTTTAAGCAAAAAATAGGAAGAGCAAACTGAAAGACTGAAATGAAGGATTATCACAGAAAACATATTAACTTTATTAAGCAAATTTCCCAGAGTAATTATTTTCATTAGAAAACATTATGCCTCTGGAGTAATACAGTTTTAAAAATCTCAAAATACCATTATTTTATGTTTCAAGCTAATGTAATATAAAGTTTAATATAATTTTAAAAGAGGAAGGGAGGATTTATATGTTTTACAGCTAAGGAACATGGTCCCACCTGGATCCTAATGTACATAACCATTCCTAGCCATAATACTGTCAACTGGGAAACTGCTGAATGTTATTATTAATATCCCCAGTCCAAATGGTTTGAACAGTAAGACACTTATTAACTCACTTCAAAATCTGAAGGTATTAATACTTAAAGGCAAGTTAATTCAGAGGCATAAAAAAGCCATCTACTACACAGGATGTTTTCATTTACTCTGTCTTCCCGAGTAGTTTGGCTTTTGTGTTAAGGTGAAAATTTTCCCCAGAGATCTGCCCGCAAATTCCACCTAGTATCCTTTGACCAGAATGGCATTATATACTATTTCCTAAAGGAGTCACTAGCACAGGGAGAAGAATAGCCATCGTTATTATAATCTAATGGAAATTAATTTTCCCCCTTGGGGAGGATGGAGAGAAAAGCATAGAATAAAGGAAACAAGTATTAAGCAGAAAACAGAGTACATTTTTCACAGCAACAATGCTGGAACCAGTTGGTTTATGAGGAGAAACTGTGTGAATCAATAAACTGATTTGACTCCTCCTACAAATCTAAGGGAAGGAGCAGGGAAAGGATTATTCAAAATGAAGAATTATATATATTTCCCCCTGAAGAGATAGCCTAGTATTGATTTTTAAAAGCTAGTTAGTCCTGGAAAGTAGGACAGGATTTGAGGATATTTTTAACAATATTCTGTCTGTCATAAATTTGAAATAAACAGTACTAAAATATGTTTGAGTGATTTGAGCTGTGCTGACATGCTTCCTACTTTTCAGTCTAAATCAAACTATTATTTTTTTAACCTTTGGTTTTAAGCCTTTAAGAGAACACTTTATATTTACATAGCATATTCAATTTAGGGAACAAGAAGCAGTCCATAAATTGATTTACTAACTATAGACCGTGTTCTGCACTTAATTATTCACCATTATATTCCTCTTTAGAGTCTTAGGACAAAAATGTAATTTCTCCCAATACTGAAATAAATTCAATCATGTCTGCAGGGTTATTTGGAAGCTATTCAATCATATAAATTAACACTCAGTTACAGCGTACAATCACTTCCAAACATTTTAACTGTAGAAGCGCATCAAACATTTCCTGCTGATATCTAACTGGGAGAAAGCAGAGAGAAGAGTAAAACAGAAGGGATAGAAAGAGAAGAGAGTGGAGGAGAGGAAAGCATAGAGCAGAAGAAAATAAAGCAAGCAGTGCCTTAGGAGTAGTGGATAAGAAATATTTTAATTTAAAAAATCAGTGAAGTTAAATTAACTGCTTTATTTAGAAAAAGTCAAGCATGTCAATTTTCTTATGAAATTAACTTAATTATAGAGTCCCCAATGTATATTTAAAAAGAATTGTCAACTTTTGGATTAGAAAAACATACTATCCATTATCATAATACCATAAAACATTAAACTAATTTTTTGTACATTTTATGTGAACAAGAAATTCTAATGCACTGAGATTAAATTAAATCCAACATTTGAAATGGAAACAAGACCAGATGTTCCCTCTTACATTTACTCACGTAGATACGATTTTAAGAAGAGGCAGGGTAACATAATAAAAAGACACAATCGGAAGAACTTGGTTTGAATCTACTACTTGCTATGTAAAAAATTTTTAAAACATTGCTTTGTTCAAAACATCTAAATTTTATTCATTTATCTGAACAAAAACAATAAGACATAATGTTGTCATCTAGAAATAAGTTAATATGAATATGTATGTAAATATATATATATAAAATGTGTCTCTGAGGCTGAATTTGGGTTACTTTATATATAGAATAGATAGGGGTTTGTACACATACAAATAAACATATTTTTATTTAAAATATGTTATTTTAAAATTTAAAGTGGTTGTGATTTATATTAATCAGTGTCTTAACATTTTAGCCTATTTACATCAATTACACCTAATAATTTTTATAAAGCTTTTATCTGAATATAAAAATCAATCCAAAATTTATTTTTTTCAAAACTTATCTTAAGCTTAACTAATATTACCTGAAATTTGCTACATACATACAGAAAATCAATACTCAAGAAGAACAAACTGGAAAACAAGCAGTTTAATATGTTAGACTATTTTACATAGATCTAGTTTATAAAGGCATAAAAACATCAATTGTCTTTCTGCATTCTTATTGTTATTCTATTACAGTGGTTTCAATTTTTCCCCCTTTGCCCTCCTCCACCTATCCCACCCGGGCTCCCACAGCCAATTCTCACGGTGTTGTCCACATCTGGGGGTCATTCACACATGCTCTTTGTCTAGTCCCTTCCCTTCTTTCCACCATTGTCCCCCTTCCCCTTCCCCTGTGGTCACTTTCAGCCTGTTCCATGTTTCCATGCCTATGATTCTAATTTGTTCCTTAGTTTATTTTGTTCATTAGATTCTACTTATAGGTGAGATCATATGGAATTTGTCTTGCACCGACTGGTTTATTTTACTTAGCATAATATTCTCCAGTTTCAACCATGCTGTTGCAAAAGGTAGGAGTCCTTTCTTTCTTCTGCATAGTATTCCATTGTGTTAATGTACCACAGTTTTTTGATCCACCTATTTATTGATGGGCATTTAGGTTGTTTACAGTACTTGACTATTGTAAATAGCACTGCTATTTAACTTATTTTCTAACATGTTTAAGAATACATTTAAGAAAATCTAAGAAGCTTGATGTATATAGATTTAATATACATTAACATTAAGTTATAGTATATATTTGAAAATAAAGTAAAAAGCATGCTAGACATTGGCCAATTTAAGTAATGGATTTAGATAACATTAAAATTGATTTAATACTAAATATAAATGTATCTGCATTTAAAAACTTTTTAAATATTTATTGAAATCCAGATAACTTTTTTCATGCTAACTACAGTTTATCCAGATGACATATACAATATGGGTATAAATTCTTTATTGATGATCTTAAATCTGATTTGTATTTCAGATAATTTAAGTGGAAAACAAACATCAATTTAATATTTTTTGTTAAGATGGCAAATATAATGAAGTATCAAATAGCTTTTGTATTCCTCATTAGTACCCTACTATATTCAAAGGCCCACCTTTGAATTCCATGTGTAGGTATCTGGTTTAAGCTGCCTATTTATAAGCATGATAGAAATAAGCAGAAACTCTGAATGTGTATTATGTGGCAATTTAAAGCATCTGAATCTTAAAGAGCATGACTTTCATATTGAATTTAATGAGTATTAAAGCCAGTACTGTCCTACAACATGTTTAAAGAATGTGATTAGATACTCATTTTAATTTCAGAAGACCTAAAATAATTCCTAATTTTATCTATAGCTAAGTTTTTCTCCTCCTGAACTAGTATGGATGTCACAGAAACAAACCTAAATAGCTTAGGTAAGGGATACATAGCAACTAGTTTTTTTTCTTCTGAGAGATATCTTTGAGTTCTACATAGCATAAACCCAAACAGGACCTTCCATTACTACCATTATGGAATGGCCTATATTTGCTACATACAGTACTGTTTTACCTGTTTTGCCCACCAACAGTGAACAAGGGTTCCCTTTTCTCCACACCCTCACACAACACTAGTTGTTTGTTTTTTCATTGTGATAGTTATTCTAATAGGTGTGAGGATTATGCTAAGTGAAGTAAGCCAATCAGTAAAAGACCAATACTATATGATCTTACTTATTTATGGAATCACATGAATAAGATAAACTAATAAGCAAAATTGAAACAGAGGCATAGGTACCTAGAACGAACTGACAGCTGTTAGAGGGGTGGAAGAAGGGGTACTGGATGAAAGAAGGTGAAGGGACAAACCAAAAAACTTATATGCATGACCCATAGACACAGACAATGCTGTGGGGATTGCCTGGGAGAGTGGGGGGCACTAGATGGATTTGGGCAATACAGGAAAATTAGGACAATTGTAAAAGCATAAATAATGAAATATAATAAATCCTGAAATCAATTAAATAATTTTCTATTTGAATAAAATATTATGGGGACAGTGCATTCAAAGATAAAAGTATCTGTCTTATTAGCAATAACTTCAGCAGTGTCTGAAAAATGGGACCCTTTTAAAAAAACTGAGATTTGGGGCAGAATACAGAGCAATAGTGTCAGTCTATGACAAATACAATGTAGACACCATTTCATTGGGAGCAGCAATGGGTAGCTAGACAAGTCTAAAAGACAGTAATGTGTTGGAGGACCACCAGAGTCAAATGAAAACAAAAAAAAAGTTGATTGTCCTTTACAATAGAGCATGTTCTTTATTTTCTAAAATATTTATTTATACATTTAATTTCTATTCAGTGTTTGGTAGAGACTTATTAGACAGACCTAGGTTTAAAAAATCTAAATGCATATTTTTCTTTAAATATTTCAGTATTTTAACTATGGATAATGGAAATGACAAAAAAATCATTACTTTTCACTTCGCTTTTTACCTTTTCTATTAAAAATACAGGCTATCCAAGTACAATGTCAAGTATAAAGTATTCTTACAGTAATTTTTAAGTTTGTGGATTTTAGACCAAACTATGCACATGAAGTATGAGTAGTACTTTCACTTACTGCATCAGTTTCAAGAGTTTATTAGATGTTTGTATGTGTGTGCATGTCAATGTGCATCTGTGTTTCCTATTACATTATCATTTTACAATCATTGTGTATTCATTATTAATTATGTCATAATAATATCACTTTTTACTATGTAAATCATTAATAAAGATATGCAGATTCTCATCCATACTGATTATGTCATTTTTATTGTTGTAATTTTTTAAAACAAAAAATTCTTCCAGTTAATAGTCTTTTAAAACTCCAGTTGTGAAACATTTGGTCTCAGGACTTTCTCATATTCTTTTTTTTTAAGATTTTATTTATTTTTATTTTTAGAGGGAAGGGAGGGAGAAAGAGAGAGAGAGAGAAACCTGCGCTCGCAGCCCGCATTCAATCCACTGAGCTATGCCAGCCAGGGCCACTTTCTCACATTCTTAAAGAGTAAAATAATCCCAAAGATTTCGTTTTAAAAATTTACATATCTATCATTTGTATTCTATTAATTAAAAAGTGACAGTTTTTCAAATTTATGATTTAAAATGCATTAATAAATTAGTCTTAAAATAAAAAAATGAAGCCATTACATACTAACATATTCAACACATTTATAAAACAATATTTTCTAAAATGACAATAAAATACACAAAAGAATGATATTATTTTATATTTCTGCATATATCTTTGAAGTTTGGCTTAACAGAAGATGCCTTGACTCTTGTATCTGTTTCTGAAATCAACCTCTTACAAAATTTTCTTTTAGATGAAGGATATAATGGAAATCCAAGAAAGGGTAACCCATTAAATGAGTTTTGATATCATTGAGGATATTCATGTTGATCCAAGCTAAAACTGAGTAAGTGGAATGATGTGGCCATACCATTTAACTTGTCATAGGCTATTATATTAAAATCAGTGTCTATATTGCACTGTAAATGGATCTCTTACTCACATATATTTTTATCATTGGTTATTTTGGAAAATACTTCTTCAGTAAATTCTGAATGTTTTTCAAAAGTTGGTATCACATTTATAGATGTTACCAATGATTTCATGGGAAAATGTTTTCAATCTTGAGAAGTTATTAGCTCACAACTTTTAAAATTCTCATTTTTGTCCCAAAACACTTATTTCGTCAATAATGATGATCAAAGACAGGTATTTTGTTTAAAGTGAGTGGTTCATTTCATCTTTTCTGTAATTTTTTAGGAAACACCAAAGCCTGAGTTGTCAATATTTCACTCTAATTCTTTTTTTTCCCAGTAAAAATTGGCTTATTTGAGTAAAAAAATGATGTTTAGTTCAAATCACAACTCAAATAATCATACCTTTTCTGCAGATAAACAGCAGACAGCCATCTGTGGACTCTCAATCATTGTAGCATTATTCATAATAGCCAAAGATAAAACTGCTCAAATCTTCATCGATAGTCAAATGGGTACAGAAAATGTGGTAACTACATGCAATGGAATTTGAGCCATCCTTAAAAAGAAGAAAATGCTACTACACATCACAACATGAATATATCTGGAAAACATCACAATAGATGAAATAAGACAGTTGTGGAAGGACAAATATTGCATTATTCCACTTATGTGAGTTTTCTGAAATAGTCACACCAATAGGAGCAGAAACAGAATAGGAAGGGAAATAAGGAGCTGTCATTTAATAGATAAAACATTATAGTTTTACAAGATACATACATTTTAGAAATCTGCTGTGTAATATACTGCCTATGATTAACAAACAGCAGACCAGCTTGATCAAAATCTTAAACATTTGTTAAGAGAGTAGATTTTATCTAAGTATTCTTAACACATGCACACACACAAATAGAAAACAAAAAGCAGATACACAAAACTTTGGAAGTTGACATATGTTTATTACTTTAACTGTGGTGCTGCACACATACAAGATGAACGCATATGTCCAAATTCATCAAGTTATATGTATTAAATATATGCAGGATTTTATACATTAATAACACCTCAGAAAGCTACTTAAATGAGATCCAAGATGATGGAGGAGTAAGTGGAAACTACACTAACCTCCTCCCAGAACCAGTTTGGAATTACAACTACGTTGTAGAGAAATCCTCCTGAATAACCAACTGAACACTAGCAGGACAGAAGCCCTATAACCAACAACAGAAAGAAGAAACCACTTCACCACAGTGAGACTGGAGGGCAGTGCAGAGGAGGCATGAGAGGGCTGACTGGGCTCCCATGGGTGGCAGATGAGATTCTGGAGGGATACTTCAGTGGCTGGGGGATTCTACCTGAGAAGTGTGGTGTGTAAACACCAAGTTGGACTCCCCAGCCTAAGCACCAGAACCAGAAAAGAACCCAGATAGCATCCAGCTGTGAAAAGCAACAAAGTTTCTGTCTGCGAGGGAGAGACACTTGGAGACTCAGAGAGCCACTTAAAGGGCCAATGCACAAAATTTCATTTTCAGCCAGTTATCTGGACTCCAGCACAGAGAGTGGACTGGAGACACTTAAGGAGAATCTGGGTTTGGTGGCTCTGGGGAGATCACTGAAGGATCCATCAGTGATCACTGAAGGATCTCCTCAGCTGGCAGGATCCCTGTGCGGAGTCATTCACAATACTGCAGAAGCCACCTTTCCCAGGTAGAACACTCCTCTCCAAAAGGCATCAGCCCCAGGGGAAGCAATAGCTCTGCTTGCAGGAATTACTCTGCTCCACCTTGTAGATCTTAAACTGGGCTGCTGATTATGGCTTGAAACTATATCACTGTTTAGTCTAACAACTAGGTAGATCTCTGGAATCTCCATGAGACTTTAGCTTACCGTCCCCAGGGCCCAGTGTGGATAAAAGCCTGTTGTGGTGCACAGCCTGGTCCTTTCTGCACATGAACTGGCCCAGCAGAGGGAACCACACACTGTGTATCACTGATGGCCCCAAACAGGACAACCAGAGCCAAACAGGAGCAGCATCTGACAAAGGCCTACACCAGAGTCTTTGCAGATCTACCTAATATATAGAAACAAATACAAAGAAGCAGCAAAAATGGGAAGACAATGAAAGAGATTCCAAATAAAACAATAAGAGAACTTTCCATAAGAAGCACTAGATGAAATGGAGGCAAGCAATTTATCATATAGTTTAGAGAATTGATAACAGTAGGATAAAAGACATAGGAACCATAAAAAAGGATCAGTCATAAATAAAGAATGCAACATCTGCAATAAATAATACACTGGAAGGAATAAAAGTTAGGTTAGATGAAACAGAGGATCAAATCAGTGATTTGGAAGACAAAGAAAAATACCAATTAAAAGAAGAACACTGTAAAACACACAAAGACATTGAAGTTAAATAACATGTTATTAAACAATGAAGGAGTCAACAATGAGATCAAGGAAGAAATCAAAAGATAGCTTGAAACAAATGAAAATGAGGACAACATCTATGGGTCATGGAGAAGCAATTCTAAGAAGGACATTCATAGAATTACAGGAGTATCTCAAAGAAAGAGGAAGGAAGGAAGGAAGGAAGGAAGGGAGGGAGGGAGGGAAGGAAAGAGGAAGGGAGGGAGGGAGGGAGGGAGGGATGGAGAAAAAAGACTAAAGAAAGAAGAAAGAAAGAAAGAGAGAGAGAGAGAAAGAAAGAAAGAAAGAAAGAAAGAAAGAAAGAAAGAAAGAAGGAAAGAAGGAAAGAAGGAAAGAAAGGAAGGAAGGAAGGAAGGAGGGAAGGAAGGAGGGAGGGAAGGAAGGAAGGAAGGAAGGAAGGAAGGAAGGAAGGAAGGAAGAAAAGGGCTCAAATAAATAAGTTTACACTTAAAGAAATTTGAAAAAGAATCACAAACAAAGCCCAAACTGAGTAGAAGTAAGGAAATAATGAAATAATAAAGATTAGAGAAGAAATAAATAAAACAAAATCTAAAAAATGATACAAAAGATAGATGGATCTAAGAGCTGGTTCTCTGACAAGATAAACAAGATTGACAAACCTTTAACCAGGCTCATCACGAAAGAAAAAACCCAAATAAATAAAATTAGAAATGAAAGAGGAGCAACAACAGCTGACACCAAAGAACTATAAATGGCTGTAAGAAGGTATTATTAAAAAAACACATAGCAACAAACTAACAACCCAGATAAAATGGATAAATTCCCAGAAACATACAATCTTCAAACACTAAGTCAGGAAGAATCAGAGAATCTGAATAGACAGATTACTCCTAGTGAAAATGAAACTTTTTGGGAGTTTAATAAATACACTCCCAAAAAACAAAAGCCCTGAACTGGATGGCTTCACAGGTGAAATTAACCAAACATTCTGAGAACAAACACCTCTCCTTCTCAAACTGTTTCATACAATTTAAGAGGAGGGAAGGCTCCCAAACTCATTTTATGAGGCCCACATTATCCTAATTCCAAAATCAGATAATCATACTACAAAAAAATAATTATAGGCCAATATCACTGATATACATAGATGCTAAAATCCTCAAAAAAATATTCACAAACCAAATACATTAATGCATCAAAAAGACCATATACCATGATAAAGTAAGATTTATGCTGGAAATGTAAAGTTGTTATGACATTTGCAAATCAATAAATGTGATTAACCACATAAACAAATGAAGTCTAAAAAACTACACGATTATTTCAATACATACACAAAAAACATTTGATAAAATCCAGCACCTATTTATATAAAAACTCTCAGCAAAGTGAGATTAGAGGGAACATACCTAAAAAGATAGGCCATATCTGTCAGCATCATACAATGGGCAAAAACAACAAATAGTCCTCTGATCTTAATCAGGAATGAAACAGTGAGGTCTACTCTCATCGCCCTTATTCAACATAGTACTCAAAGTCCAAGCCACAGAAATCAGATAAGAAGAAGAAACTAAAGGTATCCAAATTGGAAAGGAAGAAGCAAAACTGTCAGTATTTGCATATGACATGTTACTGTACATAGAGAACCCCAAAGATTCCACCAAGAAACTACTGGAACTGATAAATGAATTCAGAAAAGTAGCAGGATACAAAATTAATATCCAGAAATCATTTGCATTTTATATGCCAACAGAAACCTATAGAAAAGGAAATTAAGAACATGATCCCATTCACAATTGCTACAAAAAATAAAATGAAATAATAAGAATAAACCTAATCAAGGGTGTAAAGACCTATACTCAAAAAACCATAAAACACTGAAGAAAGAAATAGAAAATACAAATAAGTGGAAGCACATACTGTGTTCATGCATAGGAAGAATTAACATCATGAAAATGTCCATGCTGCATAAAGCAAACTATAGATTCGACACAATTCCTATCAAGATTCCAATGACATATTTCACAGAACTATAACAAATATTTCAAAAATTTATATGGGACCACAAATCTTCACATAGCAACAGCAACCCTGAGAAAGAAGAACAAAGTCAAAGGAATTACAGTGCCTAATATCAAACTATCCTATAAAGACATAGTAATCAAAACACATGGTATTTGCATAAAAACAGACATATAGATCAATGGAACACAATAGAGAGCTCAGAAATAAACCCACACCTTTATAGACAGTTAATGTTTGACAGAAGAAGCAAGCACATGCAATGGGCTAAAGATAGTTTACTCAGTAAATGCTATTGGGAAGATTGGACAGATACATGCAGAAAAGTAATACTAGACCACCTTCTTACACCACACAGAAGAATAAATTCAAAATGGATCAAAGACTTAAATGTTGGACCCAAAACCATAAAAATCATAGAAGAAAATATAGGCAGCAAATCTTGGACATTGTTCACAGCAATATTTTATTAGATATATCCCCCCAGGCAAGGAGAAAAAAGAAAAAAATAAATACACAGTACTACGTCAATCTAAAATGCTTTTACACAACACAAGAAATCATCAACAAAATAAAAAGACAATCCACAGAATGGGGGAACATAATTGCTGGTAAATCTGATAAAGGGTTAATAACTAAAATTTATAAAGAACTTATACAACTGAACATTTAAAAAATCAAACAACCCAATTAAAAAATGAGCAAAGGACCTGAATAGATACCTCTCCAAAGAGGAAATACAGATGTCCAACAGGCATATGAAAAGATGCTCAATGTAACTAACCATCAGAGAACTGAAAATTAAAACCACAGTGAGATATCATCTCACACAAGGCAGAATGGTTATCATCAGTAAATCAACAAACAAGTGCTGGTGAGGATGTGGGGAAAGGGGAACCCTTTTGCACTGTTGGTGGGAATGCAGACTGGTGCAGTCACTGGGGAAGCAATGTGGAGATATATCAAGAAGTTAAAAATGGAACTACCTTTCAACCCAGCTAGCCCACTTCTAGGAATATATCCAAAGGAACCCAAAACAGTAATTTGAAAGAACATAATCATCCCTATATTCATTGCACTGCTATTTACAATCACCAAGATGTCGAAACAACCCAAGTGTCTGTCTATCAGTAAGTAGATGAGTGGATAAAATAACTATGGGACATTTACACAATGGAATACTACTCATCTGTAAAAAATAAGAAAAATTTACCCTTTGCAACAGCATGGATGGACCTGGAGAACATTACACTAAGTGAAATAAGTCAATCAGAGAAAGACAAGTACCATATGATTTCACTCGTAGGTGGAATCTAATGAACAAACTGAATTAACACAGAAAATGGGGACAGAGTCATAGACAGACAGCAGGATGACAGCTTGTGGGGGAGATGTTATGGGGTGGAGGGATGTTCAAAACCGAAAAAGGACTCATGGACATGGACAGTAGTGTGGGGATTGCTGGGGGATAGGAGGTAAAAGGGGGCTAAATGATAATGGAAAAAAATACAGTAAAGGTCAAAGTTTAAAAAGCTACTTAAAAAGACACTTGGAATAATGTATGTCAGATTCAAGATATAAATTAATCATTCTAAGGTGCTCAGAGCACTTTCATTTGTATTTGTAAAAGTTATAAAATTATTTGTATTTTTAAAGAATAAATCATGTGTAGGATTAACATAGAGAGCTCTGATATATTTTATGTTTTTTTTCAGCAACTTTATATATATAGATGATTGAACTGTCAGTAGAAAAACAAGTCATCTGATCTCCCTTCTTAAGCCAAACATCTATTTTTGACTATAAGAAAATATATTCTAGCTAAAATTCTTTTAAAAGTAATAGCTTAAATAAAAAAATAAAAAAAAATGTAAAACAAACAAATTTAAATAAAAGACAGCTTCAGATCTAAATGTTCCCCCAAATATTTTTTTAAGATATTGCACAACTAGAAAACTATATATATATTTCTTTGGAATTTCCAAGTCATGACTTATTGGACTATAAGAAATAGAGATAATGGAAGTTATCATTGAACATAGCTAGTTAGTGTACAGTAGGAAACTGAAAGCCAATTTAGTTAATCTATGGATATTTTCTATCTGTTTTATCTATCTAACAGTTACCTCAGAATATTCTAGATAACTGAAGAATACACATAAGAATATATAATACACAATACCACATATTTCATAAGTCCTAAGAACAATTGCCCCATCACAAATCAAGTAGCTTTTAGGTAACTACACTCTACAAATATGGGAGGAAAGTGTGAAAGCAAAAAAATAATGTTTCAATGTTATTACAAAAATATATTTGATTTCAGCAGTCTCTGAAATGATTTTGTGTCAGACTTTGAGAACCACTCGTATGGAAAGATTTTTGTTTCCAGAATATTTATTTTTATTTCCTGAGAAATTTTTCACTTTTCCAAACTTCCCCTCTTCAATGATATGTATGTGTGTGAATTAAATATAAGTAGGAAAAAATGTAAGTACCTTAAACCTTATCAGACCAAGGAAGTCTGTAAGCATAACATATGTTCTAATGCAGGTAAAAAATCATTGGGTCTTTTTGTTTTATATTTTTTACAGATAATTAAAATGAGACTTTGAATACTTTAAGTGTGATTACTTTCTTCAATATTTGCAGTTCACTTTTTAAATTACTTTGAAATAAATTACTTTCATTTTTCTGAAATAAAAATGAATACTGTGCTTTATCCATTGCAGAAATTGAAAAACTACATTTATAAAGATGATTATTAAAATTATTTGAAGACTCAGCATACACAAAAATGAGTCATACTGCTGTATGAATTTCCTTAACATTAAATTAATAAATTATTTATTATTTGTATAACATCTGAAAATAAATCCACTTTAAAGTACAGCTATACTCTGGAGTGTGTGTGTGCACACATATGTATGCCTATGTCTGTGTGTATGAATATTTGAGTATTTATGAATTCTCTTACACTTGTATTTAACAATTGCCCTATAACTAAATTTTATATTATTTTCACCAATATAGAAAACTTTTTTGTTTTAAATTTTTTAAATAATATATTTAAGTATATCACAACTAGACTGATTTTTTTCAAATGTTTGTTTGCTACAGTCTATTTTTGCTTGTATTGAAATTTTAGAATTGTAACTATATAATTTAAAATTATATTAGCTTTATGGTGATAAAATATGTTTAAATGAGAATTTTATTTAGAATCATTTATGTATTTATTAGGCAAATATTCAATTATATTGTACCATTTTGTTAAGATCAACATTGCATATACACAATGACATTAACTTCTAGGGAAAAGCAACTATTTAGGGTTTTTTAGTGTGCTGGATTTTCATTCCATCTTAGTTTCTATATTATTCTGAAAACATATAATTTCTACCTCATTATTAGTGCTATATGTAAGAGCCATTGACTTCTATAATTCCTCATTGGCAACAGAGTAGTGCACCATCCTCTTATAATATTGAATATGTTGTAATGATATGTTAGCTTCTTATCTTATCTCCAAATAGACAGTTGTATCCTCTGATAATTAGAGCAGCTAACCCATATATATCAATCATTAATTGTTTTTCTGCTTCTTCTAGGACATCATTAAGTAATTGTTGTGAACATTCTCTTCCTATTTTCAATTTTCAGTAGACTGCCGCTAGTGATTTGTCATTAAGTCACTGTTTAGTAGATTGATTTAATTAACACTTTCAGGATTTTCTTTTACCTCCAGTTAGAGTATTTTCTTGTCTTCTAAAACAATCTATTCCTTTATGTTTGAATATCTTTTCTGAAACCCCTTGATGATATGTGTTATATGATTAATTTTCAGATAAAGTGAGATCAGATAAAGCATTATATTTCCCAGTGGAGAGCATGTGAAGCCTGAATCTGGCTTAGATTTAACTTCCTGTGTTACAGTGGGATCCTTTATTAAATTATAATTGTTGATCAGGTTTGCATGCAGTTAATTATGGTCACATTGTTTAGCATACATTCTTATGGTCCAGACATGTGCTACTAAATGGGAGAATCACAACTACTGTCTTATTTTTTAATTCTCTGAATTAATAATAAAATGAAATCCATTGATGAAAGTGCTTCTAAGATTCTGTCTTTTGTGTTACCTGTTCATTTCATTAAGAGTTCTATAAATGTTACTATCATCTAGCTCTGCTTTGCATTTATTTCTTGCAGATTACTATTTCTAAATAGGTTAATTTAAAATTACTTCAATCACTATTTATTGGCTATGATTATTCAATAGTTATCAAGGAAAAAAATCTGAATGATTGAAAATCAACTTGTCTTACATAAAGGTTGCCACTCAAATTTTGGTCAATATCATTTTGATCCTGAGGATTAGGAGATTAAATGAGGGGTGTAAATAATGGCTTTTTCCCTTCCTCTGGTTCAATTCCATATGCTAAGATTTGTATGCCTTAAAATGAAATGTGAATAGATTATTTTCCTAGTCAGCACTACATTAGATTGTTTACAAATATGATTTTCATTATTCCTTTTTCTGTAATCATGTTCCTCAAAATTTGATTTTACAATGCTTTCCATCAAGGAAAGAGTCTTCTCCACTCTTTGATGCCAAGTTGACTTCATGATTGATTTTAGTTAATATAATATAAAGTGGCAGGTTTCCAGTTCCAAGCTTTAGCCCCCAAATAGCAGAGTGATTCAATCTCCCTTGGGTTCTTTTCAGTATCGTTGGGAAAACTTGGTTTTCCAGGCATATCCATTCTAGCTGCACTGCCTAGACATAGCTACAGACTCAGGAGAGTGCAGACCTGAAACCAGAAGGAGCCACTCAACTTATCCTTGTGAAAATGAGTGTGACTTTGTTTTTTGGACAGTTGACTGCTGATAAGTTTTAAGCCTCAACATTCCCTCTTTTTTTTTTCTAATTCAAAACAGGGAAAACTGGTGAAAATAGCTGTGTACTCCAACCCGTGAGGCTGGTAGGATTTGAAACTATGTAAACCTGCTGGCCATACACAAGAACCATGCTCTGGCTTCTCTCCTTAATCACCATAAAGACCCCAGGCCAGTCTGCTTTCCAGGCACTTCCAAGTCATTTTTAGACCATCTTGGAATTCCAAGTCATTCTTAGACCATCTTGGAATTCCAAGTCATTTTTAGACCATCTTGGAACCCTTCCCATCTCTGCTCTTACCAGAATACCTCGTTATGTTAATAATAAACTTTTAACGGCCTCTTTTTATAAAGAGTGTGGCATTGTCCATCTTGATATCTAAAATAATTTGGGGGTTGGAGGGGCTGATTTCTGGCTGATTTCATCCTGTTTCGGGAGAGTGCCTAAAACAGCTGTGGACATAAGAGTCATATAAATTGTTTCACCCACTGAAGTTACAGGTGGCATTGTGATTTATATTTGTGAAAGATTGTATTTAAAAGACTATAAGATTTTTTGTTTGTTTGTTTCAGGGTTGTGCTTTTCTCTTGTTGCTTTTAAGATTCTCTCTTTGTCTTTAACCTTTGTCTTTAACCTTTGGCATTTAATTATCATGTGTCTTGGTTTGGGCCTCTTTGGGTTCATCTGGTTTGGGACTATCTCACTTCTTGGAGTTTTCTGTCTCTTTCTTCACCAGGTTAGGGAAGGTTTCCAGCATTATTTTTCAACTAAGTCTTCAATTTTTTGCTCTCTGTCTTCTCCTTCCAGCACTCCCATGTTGTGAATGTTGGTACACTTGAAGTTTTCCCACAGGTTCCTTATCTTATCCTCAAATTTTGGGTTCTTTGTCTCTTTTTCCTGCTCTAATTGGGTGTTTTCTGCTTTCTTATTTTCCTGGTCATTGACTTCATCCTCTGCTTTATCTGCTCTACTGCTGAGTCCCTATAATGTATACTTTTTTTCTTTTTATTGAATTTTTTGAAGTGACATGGTTAATAAAATTTCTCACAGATGCATTTTTTCCCCTGAAACAAAGTTAAGCATTGGTATATTGATTAGAAGACATTGATTAGAAGCAAGTCACACATCCTACTCACATTAAAGGAGAAGCAATCACATAAGGGTGTGAACATAGGATTATGAAGTCACCTTGAAAATCTCACTGCAAAAGAACTAATTTTCTGCAAACCCACTTGATCACTCAAACCATAATCTAATATATTATTTTGGGGAATTATTAAAGCTCCATAAGATAATAGTTTTCTCAAATTACGTACTGGCTATAATTGTTTGTTTTCTCATTTGATTATAGTACTATGGAAACAGATTATGATTGAAATTTTGGTTAAGGGCTTGTTTACATGGGTTCAAATTTAGCTTTGAAACATAACCTCTTATAACAATAGAAAAAAATTAAATAATTCTAAATGTTATTTTAAGCTGTAAATAGTACTAACAATGAAATATGCCTATTTTATAGCATATCATAAGAATACCTTAGCTTTGTTTTCAAGACAAAGTAAATAGACAAACTATGATAATTATTTTTTATCACTCTTTTCTTTTGGCAGTTTGCTGTGTTTTAACCACTATTGTAGGAAGCATTATAAAAGTGTACTTTGAGATAGAGATTGTAGAAAAAGTGACACTGGAAATAGAATTAGAAGCTCAAAGATAACATTATGACCTGTGCTTAGGCATATGTATCAATAAATAAAGTTAAAGTGACATTGAATAAGTAAACTTTATAAAACAGTGTGAAATATTATTAATAGATAGAAAAATAAACTAATATTTAGGAAATCCAAAATTTTGCACTAGTACTAGTTCTGGATTAAATGCCTAATTAGGCCCTATCTCAGTTTCCTCTGAAGAAAATTACATTTTTGTAACTTCTTTTAATAAATAAGAATGACTGGTCTGAAATTTAGTAGTTATTATTATATAATTTGTTTATTAAATATCCAATTTTATTATTCTTGACACAAGCTCTAACTTTAAAGTGTTTATGCTTTCTCAAGGCTTTTAATTTAAATCAAATGAAAACATATCTTGTATTATAATGTTGCATCACGTAACTAAATAATGTTCTTATAAAGGGTAGTATGGTTGTAACATGAATTTTAATCTTGTTAAGTAAATATTTAGAGTGATTCAAACTAGATGACTGAAATGTTTAGCTATAATATTTAAAAAAACAGTACATAGAATTTCTTTCTGTAAATATTGTGAAAAGTTTGATAGTTTTATAATAAGAGGAAGAATAAAGCCAGTCAGATATTAAGGAATAATCAGACAAAATTTAAACATTCCCTAAGACACCAAAGAGATTGCCTCAGGTGGATCATCAAGGGAAACTAGAGGTGTTCGCTCAGTTGAACAGTGGCAGGCAGCTGTGGCTTCGGCTTCATAGGACTCACTGAGGCTGGTTGGATCTCGAGCAGCAGCCTATCTTTATTTTCCTTTAAAAACAATGTTTTTTATTTAATTCAGGTGGCATTTTATTTTTTTATTTTCAAGAATCTATACGGGTAGTCAGATTATCAGTAGAGTCTTTTATCTTTATATTCTTAGTACAATAAGTTAGCCATAATACATCAAGAGACAATGTGGGTAGAAATAGATAGATGATAGATAGATAGATAGATAGAAATAGATATAGATATGCATGTATATATGCACATATATGCATACATGTGTACACATATATACATTCATTATACACATGTAGTTGTGCACATATGTGTTTTATATATACATATGCATCTGTGTGTGTTTATGTATGTGCATATGCACACATATGTATATATACTGAATTATTTGACCAATTATTTTATTTGCAATACCTTTAATATTTATAGTTGCAGTTAAATGGATTTCATTAATGAATGCATCAAAATGTACATTCTGAAATTATAAAGTACATGATTTCATAATTTATTAAAACCATTTGATATTTTATAGCAGAATTTATGAATAATGAAACACTTTAATGATTATAGAATTTACAATGGTTAAACTGCATAACATACTTAATGTTATTTTAAATAGACATAGAAAAACTTTGCAGAATTTACATTCATATGATTCACTTCTAAGTGTAATATGATACACAACACCAAGCTGATTAATTTTTCTGTGGTTTACTATCTAGAATGTGGTAAAAGTTTTACTAAATTAATCTGACTACCATTATGTGTAATGGGCTGAAGTTACATTAATCTACAAAGTGATATCCCCATTAAAGCTTATCAAGAACTAATTCAGCTGAGTGGCAACTAGCAGAATTGATTATAATTTCAACACAAGGAAAAGACATCATGCATGATTTTGTAACTTAAACTTTAGCCTGTATAAAAATATATACACTTTTTAAAAAACATATATATGTATATATGTGTATATATTTTTCAAAACACCAGTTAATATTTTATAGGGTGATGGGAGTTGAAGGAATGTGGTAGGTAGCATTTGTTATAGAGAGTACATAATTATATTAACTCAAGTGTAACAAATGTCTAAAATGTACTATTATTAATTTTAATGCATAATAAAATATAAATTACAATTCCATGGAGAGAATTAAAACTGAAGATTATAAAAGATCATTATAGATTCAATTTGGTAACCCTTTCATAATCATTAATAATCCACCTAGTGAGAAATTATGAGCACTGGGAGTGTGCCCTTAGGCAGAAAAATCATTTACATTTTCTACCTTAGTTTTAACCTTCTTTAAACAAGTGCACACATGCAATTTACTTAATATGAATAACATTTTTAAAAAGTTTAAATTAAATATAAAATTGTTTCTGATACTCAAAATAATTACCTCTAAGATTATGCAGTATTTAATTCATTGGTTATTTAAATAATATTTAAGAATTTTAAATCTATAGCATGTTGTGAACTGAATGTTGTGTCTTCTCAAAATGTACATTTTACTTTCTAGTGTGATGAAGTTAGGACATAGGACCTTTGGGGGGTGATGATGTTGTTAGGGTGGAACCTTTATGAATGATACAAATGCCCTCACAAAAGAGTCCCCAGACAACCCTCTCGCCCTTTCTGCCATGTAAGGTCACAGCAAGAAGACAGTAGGTTATGAACCAGATATCAAATCAGCAGGTAACCTTGATCTTGGACTTCTTAGCATCCAAAATTGTAGAAATAATTATTTGTTCCTTAAGTCACTCAGTATACAGTAGTTTGTTATAGAAACCTGAACAAAAGATCATATATTTAAACATATGATCAGTAAGAAATGTGTGGTTGAAGTTGAAAATTAATTTTATCATTATGAAAAGCTGTTCATAAGAATGTCATTGTAACACAGAGAACACACAGATTTGATATAGTTGGTATAGTTGGTTCATCCTGGTCAGAAATCTGGTTACAGTCAAATATTAGGCATGATCCTCAATTTATATCAAAACTCATTCATTTATAAAATAATAATATTGAAATAATTTGAAAACATATTAAAACATAAAATTGAAAGAAAGAGTGAAGCCTGACAGTTTCATTGCAGAAAACTTGAAATATTCTATATCACAAAGGCCATGAATAAAGCTAAAACAAAATAAGAAAATTGGGGAGATATGGATTTTTATACTTTTACATAATCTTCATTAAGTTATGAAAACAAAATATCATTAATTTGGAATTGAACTGTTTCCATGCACTCTAAATATGCTAATTTGCCAACTTTCTATTACTTTCTTACCAAAAAAAAAAAAATCCATGATCAGGCCCTGAAATTTATTGTCATTCATATTTTCTCTATTTTTCCTTTTTCTTCAACTTTTCACAAACACATTTTTATTTTTTAATAAAAATGTAATTATATGTTCAAATTATTACCCTCCCCACTTGCTTCTTTTTGCCACTGGGAAATCCATATAGTAGACGCTTCCTTGTATCAACAGAAATAGACTAAAAACTGCTATCTTTGGCCAAATAATTCTAATATACCCTGGTACATATGGGCCAAATTATTTTCTATGGCTTCACAGTGCTCCTTTCACTGTCATTTATTGAAATGTTGCCTTGTTGATGAACATCCATATTTTTTCTAAGTTAAAAACAATGTTATGACTTCTCAGAACATATGAGGGCCCCCTATTGTCTGTTTTTCTGAAAAGAGAGCTAACTTTTATACAGATCTGTGACTTATTTGCATACGTAAGCTTTGGCCCTGAATTCTTTGAATCCACTGGTTTTGTCCTACTTCTGCTATGTAATCCTCAGAAACACAGCCCACAGAGCATTTCTTTCGCCTAGGAAGGGGTGTCCAACCTGCAACCCATGGGCCACATGCCACCCAGGATGGCTATGAATGCAGCCCAACACAAAATCATAAATTGACATGAAACATTTTGATATTTTTTTGTGGTTATGTGTTGCAATGCATTTAATGTGTGGCCCAAGATACCTCTTCTTCTTCCAGCATGGCCCAGAGACACAAAAAGGTTGGACGCCCCTGTGAGGCACATGTATGTTCCTCAACTACAGCCTATAGTTTTCCCAGTTAATTGCTGTGTTTGTTCCACACAACGTCTGGGACATTTGCTCATTTCTTTGTACAGTAGAATCCCTGTACTGTGCTGACTATTAACATGCTCTATTTTCCCTCACTCTAAAATTCTGATCTCTGATTACTAGCAAAATAAACTACTTTAAGAACTGAACTCAAATGCTGAAGGATTATCTTTTCCATGATGATACTACCTGCTACTCTCGTCCTCCTTTTCTTTTCTATACATAAAAATTCAGAATGACCCAATATATTAATATTCAGAATATACCAAGACATACATACACAAGTATCTATAACAAGCTAAGAAGAAATTGCTTAGTAGGAATGAGAGCAGAGGGAGAATAGGGGACTTAAAACTATATGTGCAGAAAAAGTGTCCTGTGTTACTTAGAATGTATATTACAAAATAATCAACATTTTGTGAAGATGATTACATTCATAGATTCAAAATACTGAAAAAATAAATCTGCAGTCTATGTCAAAAATAATCATATGAAAAGATATGGATATGCAAGTCATCAGAGGAATGATGTTCACAATGGCTTAACTGATGTAGAGTTTATACAATAAGTAAAAAGTACTACATTCTTTTTATTCTCTGGTCAAAGGCTTAGTTTAGCTTAAGTTTAAAGGGCACGCATCTTCTCATATAGTTGGGTACAAAACAACAACTACACATTAATTCCTTTACTATGTATAGCTGTTAGAACAGCATCCTTTGTTCATCTTTTCACTATTGCTGCTCCTCAAATATTGTACATATCTGAGAAACAATGAAGATGCACGAAGAAAGTATGCAATGTAGAAAAAGCTATACTTCTGTGTTCCCAGGAATAGACTTACAAATTTAGTTGTCCTTGAGAAATTTCTACTTTTTTTCAGAGATTCATATACGCCACAGTGAATAGATCCTAAACCGGAGGCTATATAAGGTATTTGGCTGCCACAGATGCAGTTAAAGATGTCTGGGAAAAGGTAGCATTTTTTTTCTTCCTAGTTTTTTACCAATTCTCTTTCTGCTAAACATTGTCTCAGCTTTTCTTAATCGTTGTTCCTGAAAATCCATTAAAGAAATACAGAAGGTAGCTCTTATTTCACCTGTTTTGATTCTTGATCACAAGGTAGTTTCCCACCTGAATGGCTGGGCAGCGAGGGTCCTATGTGTGTATCACTAACCTCATTCAATTAATTTAAGGAGAGATAAATTCAACGTTAGAAATCTCAGGCCAGCTCAAGATGCTCCACTAGACAAGCAGAGGCTCCTCCATGTTTCCAGTTTCCCAACCAGAGTTCAGCTGACTATAGATCACCGTAGCAAGTAAACCCATGAGAGGTCACTGCCTGATTAGGTTAAAGATTTGAAGACAATCAGGACAAGCAAAGAAATGAAAATAAGAAAAAAATGCACAGGGAAAGCAAAAAAAATTTTTTTTAAAAAAGAAGAAATACAGAGAATCATGAACTAAGTGCTGAAGAAAGAAGGAAGTGTGTGTCTCTCCAGGGCACAGGGACACGGCTTCAATGGTCTGTGTAGGTTAGCGGATTGACATTTGTCCCTGTGAAACAGGGCAGGATGAGTGCTGGGTTGTGACTAGAAAGTATCAGAAATGGCACCACCTGTGACAACCTCAATGGAAGAGAATGCATAAATAAGAACCTAGAATTCTTTAGGAACTTCAAAAATTACCTTAATATATTATAAACTTAATTTCACTTTTTTCTAAGTTAAAACAAAAATACTACATCTAAATCCACAGACATTTGAGGGTGCATTTAGAAATATGAAAGAGAATTGAGTGCACAAATATCTTCTTCAAAAGGACTCCATAGAAGCCCAAGTCATCATGAATTCAGACACTGGCCTCGGAACACAGCCAGTAAATTCCACCAGTTTTGTTAGCTTCAACATGAACTAATTAAAATTTTACATCTGTCACACCAGCTAGTTGTGCAAAAAAGCCTTGAAACTATTTTACTCTAACTATGTTCAGAAGTAATATCAGAAATCCCAAGAAGGCAAAGGCAGTGGTTGCAAACTAAAAATTGAAGCTGAAACTTAAACTCAAGTTTCAGAGTGTGCATCCTTCACCGTGGTCCACTTGAATGCTGATTGCCAATATAGGACATGACAAGTATAAAACACTTAGAAACACCCCTCTCCCATAGACATTTGCACAATCCTTAGGAATCACATTTTAATAATCACATTTTAAAAATATTATTTAATCATTTCAATGCATTTCTATGTAGATCATTTAAAAATAAATATTTAAAATAAAAATAAAAGGAAAATAAAAATAAAAATAAAAGAAAAATAAAATATTTATTTTTAATTAAAGAAGAACAGCTTTCATTTGGAATCATTTGTATTTTTTTAACAAACTTGCCTTTCACTATTTCTTCTACATATGATTTGAGAAAGTGCTTTCATTACTTTAAAAGTATGACCAGAAATGACACTTTTGTTGTATAAACTGAAAGTGAATACACAGTTATTGTTTCAGAGCAGGAACAGAGGTCATGTTTAATCTGAATATAGATAATAGTGTTATGGTTCAGTAATATTAATATTTGTCAGATTATGCTCTAGAACTGAGAATGACATTTCATTTTTATTTCAAAACATCTCTTTTCTTGGGTAGGTGTTAAGAGACAAAAGAAAAAATAAAAGCAAAGAAAAGGAGACAAATGTCTTTTTGCCTAAGAACTTTTCTTGTTTAGCCAGACAATATTTCTTTTCTCTTTTGTGGGGTATTATTATTTTAGTATATTTATTGGTTTGCTTACACTATAGGAAAAACAGATGAAAAGTTGAACATTTGCTTTCTTGAATTTGGTAGGCAATGGAAATCAGCAATTCTGCTTTCACACCTAAGTGACAATTTGTTGCAGGGAGCTTGGATAGAGGAAGCCATTTACCAGCACTACATTCAGTACCACCTTCTCATCTGAGACTGGCAGGTTTAAGAGACTTCAGATGCTGTGCTCTTGTCATAGAACAGGGACCTCACAAGGAGCACTGATAACAGTAGCTTCCCAGGGGGTCTTTCCACCAGTCTCTGAAGGGAAGTCACCATCCACCGGAGGTATGAGCTGAGGACACTATCATGGCAGTCACCACAGAGTGACAGCAGCGGGCCAGCTGCATGGCATGCTCACATAGGCCTTCTTGGGTGGATATCCAGGAGCGCTAAGGAAGAGTGTTCAGGGCTGGTGGTTCCAAGGAGCAGAACACAGGCTGATGGGGCTAAAGTCTTCTTAACTGAACATGGAATGGGACTAATTCCGTATGTGTAGAACGGTGACCTCAGGATGTATGTATTGTGTATATTTGTGTGTGATTGTGTGATATGTCTTAAAAACCACATTTTTCTGTACCCTGTTTTATTACCTGATGTATTTCCTGAGATGTGTAATATAAACACTTCCCCAAACTTTAACAAATAAAAAATTCAAATAAAAATATGTTTCCTTTTCTCTCCATCTAAAAGTGTGAGCTTTTTTTTTCCTTCCAAAAGAAGATCAGCCACTGGATGTATCATACTAATATTTCTATTTTGAAACTTGCTGATTTTATCTAAAATAACAAGTAATTATCTCCCTCCCTCTTCTCCGGGCATCTATCAACGAGCTATGGGTATTTTTCTAAAGAAAGGGCAAAATTAGTGTCAGCTCTCAGAAACTTATTTTTAACACCTGGTATTTTTTCCCCTTAAGAGAGATTCATTTATTGGGTTGTTTCTTAAACAGTAAGTGAATAATACATGGATGCTCCAAGAAATAATAAAAGTCATAATTTAAAGTAAGTATGTTTTGGGGGTCATACGTTACAATCTTGGTTGATAATAAGAAGATAGAGTAAAGTAACACGTACTAACAAATTTTCTGAGTTGTGCTTGTGTGTTTTGATCACTTGGTGTTCTTGAATATGTTTGATCTGAACTCTAGGAGATGTCCGCAAGGCCTTGTTGGAAACACATAGGCTGTTTTATCTATATTGGGTAGGGGTGAGGGGAGGCTAGGAGCTAGGCAGGAAAGTAGCTCATTAAATGACGCTAAAGATCCCTAAACTTGTGTAGTAAGTAGTTGGGGTTTATGCTCTGCTTTTGTTTTCTTTTGAACCTTTAATCAATTTTCTGTAAAAATTGATTCTTACCCTTTAATGGATTATGGGGTACCAAGAGAAAAAAGGAGTTCTACACTTAGGATGTATTAATAAAAAGAAATTAAGAAAGCAAATGTAATAAGACACATTACTTAAAATTACTTCAGATTATCATTTTTAGTAGATCAGCCTAACAAATTGAATAATGTCAGCTTGTTACTTTAAATGTACTGGTATCATTCTCCCTTGCTGGCAAACAATAAATTCATCCAAAATTTTAAGAGAATAGTTTTAAAGAATAAAAGTATTTATTTAGTATGAGTTAAAGAATATTAAGAACTAGACTAGGCAATACTAATTTCTAAAAATTAGGAAATAATGAACTAAGAATAATTTGGGTACTACACAACAAACTAAAGTTTTAAGGATGTATCTTTTGAAGGCAAGCATTTGGAAATTCATAGAGCTAGAACTTTTTCAAATCCTGATAGGCATAGCGCGTCCATGCAAGCTGCAGTCAGACAATCCTGTGCATTAATTAGAAAAGGTCAAGCTGTGCAAAGGAAATGAGTGCAGTTCGTATGTGTGAGAGCTCAGAAAGTACAAGCTGTGACAATGAATTCCAAATCTTAACTAATTACAGGTGGTTTCTCCAAATAAAATTATACTGAATGTTCAAGGATGCTTAAGAGGAGACTTTCTACCTTGGTTAAAAGTTTAAAGAAAATGATGTTATTTTTTAAAAAGTAATTTATAGCTTGAAATATTCCTTTTTTTTCAAAAAATATGCCTTATGATTATAATCACATGCTGTGAGACAAGTAGGTCATTATTTCTATTTTACTGAAGCGAAAAATAAAACTCAAAGGAAATTGGCAACTTGTCAAGGTCACACAGGTTGTGACAGAATTCATAAAAATTTTTCCTCTTTTTAAAAATATTTTCTATGTATTATTTAGTTTTAAACCTGTGTGGTATTTTGTTGAGGTCACATCACATTCATGTGAACTCTTAGAGTTTCCCAAGTTTACATAATCTACAGAAGTTTTAGAATTATATTCAGGTTGTTGCTTTACAAGGCTGATATTTTCAAAATATAAAGTCAATATTAAACCAATAATTATTATTATCAGTTATTCCTAATAACCCTAACATTCTTGTTTCTAAAGTCATGTGTGATCAACTTGGATCCAGTGAGTTTCTTCAAAAATGATCAGAAAAAAGAGAATATGAGTCAGGTGAAGTTTCTGCAAAAAAGAAGGGGGGAAAAGAAAACAAAGAAAGATCACTGTGCTACTCTCTCCCACTTATTTACATTGAAAAGTAATGAATAAGTAGGGGACCAAATTAATTTCAAAGTCATCTCCACCTCCTCCTCAACTCTCAGGGTCAATAACTATATACTACGGATTACCTGATAGAAGATGCAAGCATGACCTAGAAACCTAGAATTTTTCCACCAGGGATCCACAGAGAATTAAGCCTTAGTATCTTAATGTATCCCTTATGTATAATAAAAATTTTCTATGCATCTAATATAGTATTAGATCACCCCTGGGACAATTGAGAAAACAGTCACTCAAACAACTTTTTCTTTTCTGTGGTTCAGATTGGGAAGCCTGGTTTCACGAATTTGACATTGGACTGAGAGCCTTATAGTAGAGATGGACCATGCTTATTTGGATGATAAAATGTAGGTTTTTTTTCCCCCCTTCAGCTTATTCCGAGTGGTTAGAATTGCACGGCTCTAATAAAGAGGCTTGGCGTGATGGTGTGAAGCACTAGACTTGTAGAAGCCTAAGGTCTGAAGGCACTGCCTACAAAGAGCAGGAATAACCCTTGAAGACTGAGATCCATTGCAGGAGAGAGGATCTGTGACACAACAAAACATAACTTGACAGTGTTCTCCCAGTGACTTTACAGACAAAGCAAAGCTCACTAGCAAATTCAGTGAGGACAGAGAGCAATGAGCAAACTTAGTTGTAGGTGGTGTGGGCACCTCAGCCAGCAGACAGTGTGGGTTTTATGTAACAAGTTCTCACTATTGTGTTTTTTCTGTTTATTGTTTCTTGGCTGCTGCTGTCACTCTTTTCAGTTAGAGCAAAATCTGTCATGAAATCAATACTAATTATAAACAGGTATACAAGTTCAAACTTACATGGAGGTTCAGTTTCTCTGTAAAGGATCTAAGTTATTCCATAATTATCAAGAGACTATTCATCTTCTGGTTGAATAATCTGAAAACCCTACATCTCAATATACATCTTTTGCACTTTAATTCTTTTAATTACTCTTCCTCTGTAATTTCCTAAGTGATGCTGAGTAATCTTCATTTGTAGGAAGTATAACAAAATAGACATGTGTATTATACCTATGAAAATTACTAAAATTCTGATATTGATTTTTCCTCTACATTTTCTATATTAGTATTTATCATTCTTTTTGCATTGAAATTAATAACTAATAATTAGTTAAGAACTCACATCAACATGATTGCTTCTGATACTGGTATTACTAGATTTTTGTATGTATCACTTCTTCATTGAAACTTTTTCTTCTAATTTTACTTTAAGAAATTCTGACTATGTTTGGAAACTGTTAAATTTATTTTGAATTTAAATGCTCCTCTGCAAATGACAAGAATGTCCTCTATTCTATAGTTAAGTACTCGAAAAGAATGTGTTTTATTGTAGATTTCCTATACTAAGTCAATGATGGCTTTCTATAGATGTCATGTGATATATCTTTCTGATCATTTTACTCAATAATAAATATATAGAACTCACAATCTTCTGCTCCCCAATATTTAATGATTATAGTGCATCTTAGATATATGCAGTGCTTGTCAGAAATCATAAAAGATAAAATCAAAATTCTGTCATTGTAATGCTTAGTCTGATTCATAAAACAGTATTTTAAAAAACACAGTGATATCAGCTGCTACCTATTTGCATTTCAGAATAATATATCTAAAGATTAACTTTTACTTTAAATCAATGTAAACAGCATATAATTTTTTAAGAGATCAGGAAATTTTATTACTAAAACAACAATACCACACTTATGTCTCATTAGCCAATTCTAAATGCTCTACATCATAGAATAAGATTATAGACTGATGCATAATATTTACTGAGCAATGTGCTCTTAGGATATTTTTATTTTTGCTAGTTATTTATATCAGTTCTTATCCATGAATGGTGCTCAAACCATGGGACAATGAAATATCAATTTGTTGCTTGGTAAGGTAAGAAGATAAATTAGTGATTTAATTTTGCCCATCTATATCTCACATATTTTAACAAAATTTTATTAATTCTCCTGGATATTTCAATGTGTTCTTCAAAATATACTTCAGAAGTGTATTTCCTGAAAAGGCAACATTGGTCAACTGATTTTAGTCAACTGAATAAAAAGAGTGTAAATCATCATGTAATTTCTTCTTATTATTAAATTTTATTTGTATTATAATAAGCTTCATTATGGTGGGTACTTTACATATGTTAAATATTCTTTTTATTCTCAGTGCTACTACTGCCAGTGGTATGTATTCATAGAAATCAAATAAGTTGCTAATAAACAGTTCATTTGAATTTAATATTTTAATAAAAAGTGTTAACATAAATATTACCCTCAGAATGCCATAAATATAAATAATGATTAGGTCTTGACTTATGAATAGATAATGTGAATACTTGCAAATATTATTGTAAATAATTGCATAAATTTGTTAAGCAAGCAAAAATAGGACTTTGAATATTAAAAGTAAAAAATTGACACCTCAAAATTCTATTTAATTGGTCCTTTGATATGTTTACTCCAGTCATGATGGCACTATGTTTTATAAAATATTGTCAAAAACCATCATAATCAGTAGGAATCCATCAAAATTCAAAAGTAATTTTTAGTGGAAGTACAGTGACCTCTCAGTTTGATATACTAAGGACACAAAAACAGTTTCCAACAAGAAAAACTCTGATAACAGACAATAATTAAAAATTAAATGAATCCTTCAAATCTGCTTTTTAAAAAAGTTATGTCACAAGTTTATACAGTCAGTTGCTAAAGTAATAACAAATTCATTCAGAGAGAGGGAGCAAAGCTGTGGAGAGAAAGAGAAGGAGAGAGAAGGAAAGGAGAAGAATGATCATAACTAGTTTTTCAAAAAAAAATCATAATGACAGAGTTGGACTTTCCATGATATTAATGACATAAAATCTGAAAAGGCAAATTATTTTATATGTTCATGGTGAAGAGTGTTCCAATTTGTAAGTAGTTGAAACATCGATTTTTAGAGCCTATTTGCAAAAAAAAAAGGTGGAGCAGCTTGAGCGAAATTGGAAATCACACACACACACACACTCTGAGCAAAATATAGTTTAAAAATACTCAAATGTCTTAAAGAGTAACAAAATTCAAGAGAAAGATGAAAAGTGTGTGGCATAGAACATTAAAAATAAAGCAAACTACTGAAAGTAACAAAGTCACTATTCGTGCTGTCTGTTGCTACCAGAACCAATAAATAGAGGCCAAGATTGAATCTTTATGGTGCTTTATTCAGATGTCGGTAATCTAAGAGGATGGCAGGTTATGTACCATAAAACCCATCTTAACATCTCATCTCAAACCAACCTTTTTATAAGGAGAGGAAAGTGTAGGTAAGGGATTTGGAGAAAAAGGTGTTACGAGTGTCTGCTCATGATACAGTCTTTCCTGTAAGTCAGCTGAGCAACTGTTCAGCTAGCTACCTATTGAGCAACCTGGCACCATGGAATAGAAAAGATTCTCACATAGCAACTGTGCTATTCACTCAGCTTCTGTTGAATGCAAGTTCACTCAAAACAGAACATCAATATGCATCAATATCTTACTCACCCTCTTACAATCTAAGAGAAATATAACGTACACATACACCACAATAAATGGGGGATATGAACCCAGTCCCAGAGTCTCAGTCTACAGGTCCAGGAGAGAGCACAGTGGGTGAAAGAGTTGTCAGTGTCTTGCAAGGAAGAATTTCCAGAAGCAGGTGGGCAGCAGGGCAGACAAAGTCCTCAGTGCCACCGGGCAGAGACTCTGGCGGCCAGTGCTAAGGAGATCAGTGTGGCATGGAGAAGCACTATGGTGTGTGGAGCTCAGTTGTCTCAGCAGTGGTAGTTGTCTCAGCAGTGGTCTGGAGCCTGCCTCAGTTATATCTTGAAACTGGTGTATGTACTCCAGCCTTCTGGGTCTTTTCAATAAATTTCTTGGCACCCCTGATGCTAGGTGGAGTATTTACCCAGGAGCCTATGGGTGGTACATGGCTGTTCTGCCTGACACCCCTGCTGACAAGTGTGAAAATTCCCCAGGAGTCTATCTGTGAATGGTTCCACTTTGCGGACACAACTACTTTGACCATGTGTGCAGATATCTTGCCAGATGTGTCTTTTCTGACCACATGGGTGGACGTTCCCTTGCCAGATGTGTTTGCTCTGGCTTAGGTAATTTTCCTCTTTAACCAAAATCATGGCCGATTGACAGCCATTTTATCTGACACAAGTGACTCCATTTTTTTAATATACTTTATGCTATCTTAACCAGAGCAATGCCATTGTATTGGTCCTGTTCTCCCTGAAAGGTTAATGAGATTAAGAGTTGCAATCTGGTGGTGATTTTCCTAGTATTTTTTATGGGCTGATCATCAATTCTTTATCTGTGCCATGGAGTTCCCTCCCAGGACATAATGGCTCAGATACCATCTAGATGACTTTCACACCTCCTGGGACACAAAGGTTGAATTCCTTGTTGACCACCTGGAGTCATGTAGGTCATGCACTCCATTTCCTAGTAAAACCGCTTTCCACATTCATTAATCAGTTAAGCCTGTCAACTATACCAAAGACTACAATCTTGGACTTTTGATTTCTCCTATGACTACCATCGGTAATTATGTTTCTTTAACTTGATACCTGCAAGAATCTTCATTCCTGATGATTTAGAAAGGCTGAAAATCAATCTGAAGACCCAGTGTTACAGTTTTAAAAGATCAAAAGACAGACTACAATACTACAGAGGCACCGAGAGAGTAGGAGGGATTTGTGAAAAAGAGAGAGTCTTGGTATGAACTATGTTCAAACTATTGACTAATCCTTGGTATTCCTTTGAATGTGATAAACATCATGTGTAATTGTCTTAGCCAAAGAACATATGTGCATATATACATACACCATGGACAACAATGTAATAAAGGCCAGGGTGGATGGGGAGAGAGAGGAAAAATGGGGGACATGTGTTACAGTGTCCACAATAAAATAAAGGGAGTAATTATCACAGCTTTTGCTGCTGTAACAGAGTACCATAGAGAGGGTGACTTAAAAACAACAGAATTCTACATCTCACAGTTCTAAAGACTAAAGGTAAAATAATGAGGTGCCAGTACTGTGTTTTTTGATGAAGGTCTAGTCCTGGTTTGTAAACAAACATTCTCACACTGCATCCTCACATGGAAGAAGAGGTGAGAGATCTCAGTCTGTTTTGCTGATTTTCTCAGGTAAACACTAGTCATATAGTGATTTAGCTTGTTCTTATAGAACTACTGTCCTCTTTTTAATTACTTACCAGCACTATTTCCATTGTTTTTAGAGAATGCCCTTAGGCTTGAACTTACCCACACTATTAGTGTCAGTTTGGGGGGGAAATCTCAACAGTTTCTGTTATTACACTTTGATTCTCTCAATAGGCAACATTTTTGAGCTGTTACTCAAGAGCTGGGAATGGAGACAAGAAGCCGCTTACGAAATTAAAACCTAGCTTTACAAGCAGGGAGACTGTTGTGAACGGTAGCCTCTGGTCTCTTCAGTTTGCCTCTTCGCTCCTGGAAATTCTGCCTTAATGCACATTTGAGGCAATTATGATTGCAGCTTGATTATTCTCAGCCTGCCCTATTTAGTACAGAGTTTATGCTGTTGGTGGAAGTAGAAAGTCCAGACCTCTTAGCTGCTCTTTCCGGAAATAACACCTCTGTAACCTGAAGCTAGGGACAAGAGGCTTAATGACAGCTTACTTTGCCTCAGGAGAAACAATAACCTTATATTTGGAGCTGGGGACAGAGGAAGCCTTGTATTTGTGAATGCACCTATCTAGGGTATGGCTTCCATCCGGCTGAGCTGGTAGAGGGTGGTTCTATTCCCGTAATTGACATCAATTCGTTAAAGTTGCCACTTTAATATTGGTCTACCTTATTAGATGCTAGTCAGATCATTATGGATTTTAAAGTTATAACTTAACTCTATGACTTTTTAGAGAGAGCAAATAAGGTTTTCATGTGATACATACAAAAACATTCATATTTTTGTTATATGAAGAAATCCCAATATACTATTTAAGATGATTTTCAACTTTTTGTATAAGAATGCAAAATTTTAAAGATGGAGCATTTGAGTGTGGAAAATATAAACATTCTATCGTATATGTTTGTTTTAAATTACAATAAAAGTTTATATCATTTTCATCTAAGTAGAAAAATATTTTCGTATTGCCAAACATAACACATATGTGGGGTGGAAATAGTTTTAGGGCTTTGTAAGTGTCCTCTTTAAGATTTATAAATGGAAGACCTATTTTTCTATTGGTGATTTATCACTAAAGAATTGTGTCAGCTATTTAAAAGTTATTCTTCAACATAATAAATGTTGTCACCTTATGTACCACAATTGCATACAAATCACAACTCTGACCAATAGAGTTAAATTACTTTAATGAAAACTGGGTAAAGCTGCTACTGAATATCAATTGGAAGTATGCTTTTCATATTTTCACTTAGGTAAAGTTTTGGGGTAAATTTATTGCAATATATGTGTTAAGACTATTCATAGTAAAGGCTATGATACAAAGCATATTTAAGCAAAACCAATAAAATAAATTATTTTAAATATTTGTTGTATGTTTAGAAAGCACAAAATACTGCTATTGTGGATATTATTCTGTAGATTTTCATAGCAATCCATATAATGTTCAATTACCAACAAAAACTGGTCATTGAAATCAAGCAAGAAAATGTAGGGGACATTCTGATGAACACGCAATTTGTGTGTTTTAAATGACTATAAGTACTCTCATTAAATGTCCTATTTTTTGTTGTTGCAGTTTAATTGTACATCTGTGACAAATTTAAACACATAAATCAACCAATCCCTCCAAAAATACAATATCACAATTTAGTAGTAGTTGACTATAGTGTACTTACAAATTTTGAGCAAACTAAAATATTCTGATGTTTCTAAATTTCTCACCAGGAAATTAAATTATAGCAACATTTCTGATGTTTAAAATTCAACTGAAAAAATATAAAAATACTATTTTATAAAATCTAAAATTTTAATGTGTGTTAGAAATATTCATGTCTCAACAACTATTCTTTGAAGGTGTATTTAAGACACATAAATCTTCATCTCAACCTTGCAAGAGGCAAGGAGAAATCAAGAAAATATTGACTTTCAAATAAAAAATATAAAGTGAATATCTATTTTATTTTATAAGTATTTATAAATCAAAATAATAGCTTTTTGAAATATATTCCTAATATTTTCCAACTTATTCAAATGACTCAAATCTTACTTTTCTCTAAAACAAGACAAAACTTGGTTCCATGTATGGTATAATTCATAATCACCATGTAATACATTTAGTAAAATAAAATCTCCAAGAAGATCACATGGTGGGTTATCAGTGGGGAGGGAGCAGGGGGAGAATGGGGGAAATGGTACAGGGACTAGAAAGCATAAATGGTAAGTACAAAATGGACAGAGAAAGGTTAAGAATAATATAGGAAATGGAGAAGCCAAAAAACTTATATGTACCACCCGTGGTCATGAACTAAGGGGTGGGGGGATGCTGGAGGGTGGGGGGAAGGGTGGAGGGTAATAAAGGGAGGAAAATAGGACAACTGTAATAGCATAATCAATAAAATATATTAAAAAAATCTCCAAGAAATTATGTAGTCAAGAAATTGCTAGTAATAAGACACAACTCAATCAGTTTTGAACACAATGCTTCAGAAGATTCACAGAAGATATACAAAAAATATTAATAGTGTGTCTCTTTCAAAAGAGCATATTTAACAAAAATCTCTTAATTTGATAATTAATAAATGCCAGAATTGTTTATCTTTACCAAATGGACTTTCACTATTTCTGAATAACAATAATTTCAGTTTCTGGCAACTACACAAAAATTATTTTAGAAAAGTCTTTATTTTTTGATCTACTTTCTAAAGTCTCTTCTGCAAAGTCACAATTATATTGCAAGCCTTTATATTTTGACTATGATAGTGTTTTAGAGGTAAAAACCTCCACTAAAATGACAGAAGGGGAAAAAAAACACAGTGGGCAAAGCCAGACTCTTGGATTTTTATGTCTTATGGCTGCTGGTACCTCATTAAATTTGGAAGCAAGATCATAAACTGAGACTTGTAGGAGTGTTTATAGTCTGATGTCTAAGGAGGAATGAAAAATTAGAGAGGTTATCAACAGAAGAGCATATTTTTTCCATGCAGTGTTGAAGACGAGATGCAGCTTATAAACTTGGGTTTATATTTAAAAATACATTTGACTTTGAGATTTCCTTGAGTGATGCTCAGTAGCCTGAACACTCTTCTGAGAAGGTAGACAGTAAAACTAATCTAGGTTTAAGTTTTTCCCAACCATAAGTAGAGCATTGATATTGGGAAGTAATTTAAATGACAGGCCTTAGAATTTAAGTTGATTTTGAAGGGGAGTATAGACAGTTGTAGGTGGTGGAGGTAAAGTAAAAGAAATAATGAACTCAAAACTCTAATGGGGAGAAAGCACATAAAGTGGGTTAGGTTGAAAGAGGAAAATCTTAGTGTTCAGTGAGTAGGTTAGCAGTATAGTTTAACTCAAGAGTAAGAAATAGCACAGAATCAAAGGAGTGAGTGACTGGAGTGGTGATGAAGTGTGTGAGAAAGGAAGAATCAAATGGGACTTTGGGAACCTCATGAGCACTGGGGTTATTGATATTACAGAGGTTACAAGAAGAGGGGTAAGGTACATTGCATAAAGAATGTTTCAAGAGAGTGGAATAGTCAAAGTCTGAAAGTGTTGTTGGATAGCAGAAAAGACTTTCAAGATCTCCACCCTGAGATAAGTAAGGTGAGGCATGTTTGGATCATGACCTGGAGTACCAGCAGCCACATCGAGGCAGTAAGAGTGCCATGGTTAGCACTGCAGACTATGGGTCTGGAATGCCTGCAATCCAATCCCGGCATCACCACACACTCCCTGGGTGACAACATGTACATTCCTTGTGACTAACTTAACACAGTATTTCACTGAGCACTAATCTGGATATATTAGCTATTAAAATCCTTAAGGGAGTAAATTATAAGGAAATAACCAAGAGAGATTTGATCCAGGGATACTGGTTGACATTATAAGTGATATACACATTTTTTTTTAAAAAGAGCATTATAGGTAATTCCAATAAGTTCTGCTTCACCAGTTTATGGAACAAATAGAATTTATTCTCACACTTTTTTCAATAGACTGCTTGATTTCCTAATTGCTCCAGATGTTTTTGAGAACTGTGGGGTTTGTTCAATGCAAAGGGGTCAGTTTTAATTCCAAACAACAAGAGGCTGGGGTGGAGCCTGAATGTTTAAAATTGATTTACCAAGGTTGTTTTGTTTTTCTTTTTTCTCTTTTTTTTTGCATGTTCCAAATTCTCATATTTGAAAATGAGAGCTGCTAGAATCCAAGAAAAAGATGAACACTGCTGGCATAAGAAGTGGGCTCATGCTTTAACTTCAGGTCAGAGTTGTTTTGTTTCACATGTGTGTGGTCAAACACTGTTCTGAAAGTTAGACGCGGTGACACGGTGCCTGGTTTACAAGACGCTCTGTCTCAAGCAAGCTACTGCGTGGGAACTCACATTACACTCATTTGGCTTTTGTATTGAGAGCAAATTATCACTTCAGACTCTCCTACCTAATAGAGAACCTTCTTGAGAATACTTGATATGTAGCAGAGAGGAGAAGATAGTCTTTTGTTTCAGTAAATCTGGAAGGATGTGATTTAGGAGCTGCCAGGTTTCACTGCCGTGTGTTCAAACAGTGCAATTAGTCTTCTGGTTTGAATTTTTGGGCCCTGGTTTTTGTTTAGAAACATTGGCAGTAGTCTAGCAATTTAGTTATTTGTGCTAACGAGTAGCCTTCTTAACTGAAACAGTTAGGGTTTTCATTAGCTCCTCCCAAAAGTATAACACTTTTAAAATAACAGTTAAGGCTTTTAATTTAAACATTAATTAGATCACTGTATCTGGAAATATATCTTTAAAATCTTCACAGGAACCTTTTATTTGCCATTATTTACCCAAACATGTTTTCCTACTCCTTCAACATCTTCTCATTCTCGAATTATCACTCTATCACACATATTTCCTTCAGCCATAATTTTTCACTGAGATATTTAGATGCATTGTTTCTTCTTCAGTTAGATTTGTTTTCAAGGATATTTAAAACTTCCTACCTCCACGGGTGGAGGAAGTTTCTCACCCCATCAATCTGGGCCTAGCTCTGTGACTTTCATGGGGATATTAGGGTGACACAGGTGAAGCAGGACCTTGTGATTTCCCCATGAAACTTTTTGCATTTTTAAATTATTGTATTATAGTATTTTTTTTCTTATTCACTGGGCATTTGGCAGTTCCTCATGCACTCTCTAAAAAAGTCAGTTCTAAGACTAAACATCTTTAATTGAAGAGGAAGCCTGCCCCCTTGGGGAAGGAAATTACCATAGAAAGAACCTACAATATTTTTTTCTCTATTTCCCAAAGTGACCTGTAGCCATTTACCAGGAACGTTATACACTAGAACCCTTACAAGAGTTCTATGGCTGAGTAATAAGTGGGATTATTGTAAGAGAAGCCAAGCTGAAGACCTAGAAACTGCTCCCCCTTTAGTTGAGGCAGTCAAATAGAAAATGAAAATCACATCAGATTGGATAGCAAAGATTAGTGTTACCCTCAAAGTCAAAAGTACAAAGCACTTCACAATCCCTGGAAAATGATGGGAAATAAACCCTACAAAATTTTGGTGGCATGTAGTATTCAGGATTTTGAAAATATCTAAAAAGAAACATGGGGACAGACTCATAGATGGAGAGTAGGATGACAGAGTGGGAGAGGAGGTCAGGGGGTGCATGATGGGAGGAGGAAGGTTAAGGGGACTAAATGGTAATGCACAAAAACATACAATAAAGATTTAAATAGAAGAAAATAAAAGTTTGGAGGTATCACCTCCAAAATATAGGATGCCATTGCATGTTGCAATCCTTAGCATGAAAAAAGAGGCAACAGTGCATGATGATAGGTTACTTTGTATTTTGCAGATAGTATATAGTGCAATAGAGACTATTGTTCTAATCAAGTGATTCAGGAGGTGGCCATATGTGAGGGCATCCAGAGAAAAGAAGTGCTCAGCAGCAGGATCAGGCTTTGGTATAAGCGGCAGTGTGTTCAGCAGTCTCACCCAGCAGACTCCACAGTGCTAGAGTTCTCTGTGATAGATTAAGACTGGCATATGGTGTCTCTGGCAAGCTCCAGCATGAGACACATTAGGTAGATCCCTAGGGTTCCGGGAAAAGATCATCTGCAGTATATAACATTTGTCCATTCAAAAATGAATGAGTGAATGTCCATTCAGAAATGAAAGCCTAATGATTATATCTAGAAACTACATGACTAGAGCCTTCCATCATAAACTGGATGGACCATCAGAGTATTGATTTCAGTGAGGCCAACTAAAGTTTGTTTATATTTAGGAGCAGGCCCAGTCAAGCGTGGAAAACATATGTTCATGTGCATACACACAAAATCCACAATGAGAGAGGGTGGACTTCATATATCTATGGCAGCTGTTACAGGCTGCTGTGTGAAGTAGAATTTCATGTTGCTGTCTAACCCCCAGGACCTCAGACTGTCACCTTGTTTTTGGAAATAAAGTTGTTGCCTATGTATTTAGGTAAGATGGAATCGTATCAAAATAGAGTGAATCTCTAATAGGATATGAGATGTGTTATTATGAAAAAAGGGAACATTTGCACACAGACATGCAAATAGGGAGAACGCCTGGTGTAGATGAAACCTGAGATCTGCCACCCACAGTATGTCATAGATTTCCAGATTCAGCAGAAGCTATGGCAGAAGCACAGAACAGAAGATCCCGCCCTGCCAACACCTTAATCTTGTATTTCTAGCCTCCAGAACTGTGAGGCAATACATATCTTTTGTTTAAGTCACCCAGTTTGTGGTACTTTGTTATGCCAGCCCTACCAAACAATTAAAGATGGTTTTATTAAACGTTTTTCCTCAACTTGCATGTATGGTCCTGTGCATGTATGAGTGGAAGGTCCCTATGACCCATTCACAGGGAAAGAAAAACACTGGATAGATTATTGTGATACATTGATTGAATCTATACCATAGCTGAAATTATTACAATCTGTGAATACTGACAAGATAGACTACCATTGGCCAAGTACTCTTGACCTAGAGAGAAAATTAGACCTAGGTAAGAACACCTGAAATTCCAAGCAGTGTTGGATGGCCTGGTAGGAAGTTCAGGTGCCTGGAACGGGCAAAATTGGTAGACCACAGGGAAGGTGGTCTAGAGAGGATTTATGTGGGTGTTCCTAATCTATTAGACAAAATAGGTTCAGGTCCTTGGGTCTCATATCAAAGCGCATTAGAAAGTATCCATTACATAAGTTCACAAATTCTGTGTTCCGTGCATGCCAGCCAACCTTTGTACTTGGCTTTCACCTCTGTTGTTTTTCCTCTCTATGTTCCCTTTCCTTGGGGATCAGTCAGTTACTGGCTTACCTTTTTGGTGTGTTATGTGCTTACTCCCCAGGTGATGGAATTCATTCCACTGCCTAAATACTAAATAGTCCCCCGTATCTTTATCTTGCATGAAATCTCACTGTAAGGTCAAGACTGTCAGCTAAAAATCTCTTGGCCTTTCAAATATGAACATTCAAATTGATCTTAGCATCAACACAATGTGTTGTCAGTTTGTAAGTTCTGTCAGCCAGAAACAACTACAGCCAGCTGTTTCACCTCTATCAAGTTTGTTAAGTTATATACCGGAATTCTTTCTTTGCAATTTCCTCTTTCCTACTCTTTCAGATCAGTCTTTAGCTTAGTTCTGTTGTTTCTGGTTTCTGTGTGTCTTTTGAACATTCTTTCCTGCTGCTTTATTTCATTGATGTGCAGCAATGTATCGCAGAATTCACTCTGTAACCCCTCTAATAACCTTTAGCATTTCTACCATGGTGATTTTATAAATTAGGTATTTAATTGCATATCTCTCTTTATAAAAAGGTTCTATTGAATTGCTAAAGTCTTCGGAAAAAGCTCAAAGCTTTGTAGTGGAGCAGGAGAGACAATCAGAGACACAGCAGGTATTTACCTCATTTGGCTTCATCACTAGCCAATGCCCCCTTCACTTTGAGTCAAATTTCATTGAATCATTTGCATTTTTGTTAATGCGCTAGTATATCCCTTCCTCAGAGGTCATTTTATCTCTTTTTATCTGCTGCTTGGAATGCCTTTATTCACTCCATTTTCCTGGCTTATTTGTACCATCCAGATCATCTTGAAATGACACAAGGTGGGTTCAGCTGCCTGTGCCAGTGAAAAACAAACACAAGAGACAGATACTGGTGCGAAGGAAAGAGGTTTGTTTAGGTGCCAACCTAGGAGAATGGTGGGCTTCCATCTCAGAGACCATCTCATTTAACTGTTCAAGCCCGTGGTTCTTATAGGGATAGGAAGTGGCGGGCTTTCTTTCTCTATCCAATCATCCTGCTATTTTTTTGGTGTGCTCCAGCCCCATCCATTCATTTTCCAGCCTTTGGTACACTCAGTGTAAGAACCTCCCCCTGTGCCATCCTGGCCAGTTGTGGAGATTCCCTGGTGCTGCTACCACAACAATCTTAGGCATCCAAGCATCTAGGAAGATGTTCCCATGAGAGCTACATACTGTTTCTCTGTGTGTAATAACTTCTGGTGTACATGTTTCTCACCGTCCTTGTTTTTCTGCCTTTAACTCATTGGCTTACTGATCTGCCTGTTCTTATAAACTGTAAGTCTATGGGGGATTGCACAGTTCGAGGCTCATATGGACTTTCATTGTAGACACTCAATAAAACTCTCTTCCCTAATGTTGCTTTCTATGGTTCCATCAAATAGCTATAACTTGTCTTTTAAATTATTGTTGTTCTTATCTGGATTACTAATTAATCACCCTTTTCATAAATATGTTATGTTTTAAAGTGATGTCTATTCTTCAAACCAGCATTGATATTTTTAGTTTCTATTTATTATTATGTGTTAAATAATAAGTCCTTAGTAAATGTGTTATCTGAGAATTCAGAAGAAAATAAAAAACATGATGTCTTTCTTCCATCTTATATGGATAATCCAAAATTAAGTAAATATTCATGTGAAAGTAATAATGAGATCATTGATAGGAAATTTTCAAATTAATGGTAATAAATTCATAAGGAACACAGAAAGGAATTTTTTCAGTGAGCCCATCAGAACTGAGTTCAAATCCTATCAAATGCTAGATATGAGACTTAGGAGATTTTATATAACCTCTTTCAATATGGATTTTCTTATTTGTGAAATAGATATAATTATTATGACCTCCTTAAGGGCTTTATTAATGTAAATAAGATATATGGCAGATACTGGCCAGCAATATCCATCTCTGCAGATGCTCGTTGAAACACAAGAAAAACATACACAGAGACAACCAGGTCCTGTGGGGAAATAAGGACAGAACAGCCACTCTCTCTAGTGAAGAGCACCTTGGCCACCCTCTCTAGTGGAGAGTGGCTCATCTCCATTCCCAAGCAGATTTTTATTGAGAATATAGACTTAGTTTGGGGATTCACAGTCTGGCAGAAAAGATCAAAAGAAGTAGGTAACTTACAAAGGGGCAGACAGAACCCCTGCTGTGATGCTGGGCAAAGATTGGAGTTTTAACATTTGAAAGGAGTAACAGAACTCAAAGGGCAGTTTTAGTTTCCTGTCTATGCCTTCAAATTCTAATCTAATAACATCCTCCAGCACACAGATCTCACAGGATCTTGCATATTCTATGTCCCAGGCCTGATTACCCCAGGAGTCCACCATTTCTGGTCTGGGTCGCACTGCCCCTGCTATTTCTGCAGGCCTGAGTTAACAGAGAAGACAAAGGCAGCCAGGAGACTTGGATTTCTCACATCTAAGAACAAGGACTCAGGCTTTGACATAGCTGAGGGGGCAGGGGTTGATGCCATTACCCCTTCATTTCCACAGCCCCGAGTCTCTTCCCAGAAGCCTCCACATGATCATGCCTATCTTAGGCAGTTCCCTCCATGGGAAATCTTACCTGTCATTGGCTAACTGATCAAGCTTAGGAGGTCAGGCACAGAACAGGCAGCGTTCATGCCAGGGAAATAAGTTTTGTCTCCTTAGTGGCTCCTGGTCTGGAGGTCTCTCACTCAGCTTAAGTCACGGGGGGTTACAGCTTCCTGAGACCAAGCAGGGCGGTCCCCAACAGAGATACTGCATTTAAACTTCTCAACCAATTTTGGTACATAATGAGAATTGAATAACGGGTAAGTGTTACTCTTATAAAAGCTGAAACTTGAGGCAGACTTAAAAATATAGAAATGAATTCTTATGGGTTAGGCATGGGAAAGAGACGAGGAACTCAAGGAAGGAGACTGACTCATACCAATAACAGCCTTCAAGGTCTCGTACTAAGCAAGGAGACAGCAATTCCAGAAGAGGGTATAACTGGAGCGGAAAGGAAAATAAACTTGGAGAAGTTCAGTATCTCGCATTCTGATATACAGGAGAGCTGAGCCAGAATGCTTAGATTTCATAAAATTGGCAATTAGTTGCCAACATAGTTTTTTGAGTAGGGAAGTAAAATCATAAGGTTTAAGGAGGGTTAGCCTGACATTATCAAGAATGTTTTTTTATTCCTCAGCATTAAACCATGAAATAATAGAAGACTTGAATAACGGGGCAGACTATTTGTCTAAGCAAGCAGCCACACCATGCCCCCTGACTCATGAGTCCCTCAGTTCTGGGTTGTGCCTTGGTGCTACAGGGCAGACTGGTATGTTTCCTCCTTAGCTGTGAAATTCTTCACTTATATTGCTTCTCACTTGCACTTAAGGCCCTGTAAATGTTACATTATTACACTATTATGTAACACAATAGCTGTTACCTCTCACTTCTCAATGCTGATATATGCAAGCCACCTTCTGTCAGATAAGCCAGGACCTCTTGCCAAAAGAGAGTGATTCATCAAAAGGACTGAGCTTTTCCATAATAATCATCAGCCTCACAATGTGTTAAATAAGACCATGAGAAGCCTTTAATTTTTCCGGCTTGGTACAGCATAACAACTTTGGTTTATGTTTCACTGCTTCTATTTGTAAAGAAATCAATGTTTTTAAAACTAAACTACTCATCACAGATTTGTTAAATTCATTATCATCTGCCCTGGTGTTCTGTATGGAGGTTATATTGCAAACTCGATTTGCATTTTTATCTGCAAAGAGCACAAGGTTTGAATTGCCTAAATGTTTACTTAATTATTCTTACCATTCTCTTCTATACCTATTTACCTCAAGCCATCCACAAGCAGAAAGCAAGGCTAATTAGTAACTAATTGATATTTTTCAATAGTGCAACCAAATTTCTCTCAATACAAATAAATTAATTTCATTACACACTGCAGAGAACACTTAATCAGTCATAATAGCAACTATGGGAGTATTTGTTGGGTTTTCAAAATTATATATTTTTAAATAAGAAACACCTGGTTGTCTCTACTAGCTATCACTTCTCAAAGAAGAAGTGACTAAAACTACCCTTTTCTTTTTACACATTTACTGGAAGATTACTGTATAATTACTGAGCTAGGCATTGCAGATACAAAATGAACAAGGTAAGATTTCTCTAAGAAACCTATCATCTATGGTAAAAAAAAAACTGAGAAAAAGACAACTTAAGAAGATATGGTGATAGACTTGTACAGAGGACCATGGACTCACAGGAAAGGGCAAACTAATTCAGTCTAAACTGGCCAGGGAGAGATTCCTCCAGGGGATGATGACACAGGAGCCCGGGAGAGTGCAGCAAATCAGCTAGCAGGTTGAAGGGAGGGTCGGGCAAAAGGTATTCCCGACAGGGAAGAAATCACCAGCAAAAGTGGCAATGTGAGAAACATATTCAAAGCTCTACTGCCGAGTGTATTTCATATTCATGGAATGCATTCTAGTCCTGTAGTAATTTTTCAAACACCTTTAGCAAAGGAGAAGTAATAGCTGCTCGTAACTTCATGTAAAAGACATTTATGTGTTAAGTAAAACAAGCAAAATGAATACATTTTATTTTGCCTTTAACAAATGACATACATAGACTTCATTCTGTTTTAAATAGCTTTCAGTGCTCCCTGAAGGTCAAATGACATCCACTGCCCAGCTTACTTTGTATGTGCTGCATGTCTGTGGGCTCAGAGGACTTTGACAAAACTCAGTGAACAGTGCAGAACTGTGCTGATTCTGAAGATAGTAATCTTAGAGAACAGAGGAAAATAAACTTGGGCATTCACAGGCATTACTGGTCTGGACAGGCATGAAAAAATGAACTAAAATTACTAGATTTGAGATACTCGACAACTGACAGCCCAAATAGTTTCCTAAAGTACATATGTATGCCAATGAACCTTAATGGTTTTGCCTTTTTAGTAATATATTATTTGTTTTCTGTTTTTAATAGTAAAGGAATGAACTATTATTTTTTTAAAAAGTCATTTAAAAGCCTCAAGAAATATAGAAGCTCTCCAGGCAAAGACCTCTAAGAACCCTCTCAGATTCATAATTAGGTCTCCAGATTTCAGCAGCAGAACCATATAACAGTTAGGTTTTGCTAAGAGGGAGTTGTAAGGGACTTTTTAAGGACTTTGGGTGGGGCTGGGAGACTTGAATCATCTATTAGGGAAAACAAGGATATTTCTGGATTGAGTGCTGGCAGAGAGTAGAAGCAATTTGGTTTTGGTGTATCTTGTTACTTGTAATCTGAAAGACAAAAGAAAATTTAGCTAGTATTGTCCGTGTAAAATAAGTACTCAGAAGAGGAAACCTAGGTAGTTATTGTTTTGAATTTGAAGTGTCTTTGTATCTTATTTCAGAAATGATCACAGTGTTCACAGAGAGTCCTTGTTTGATGATTGTGTATGTCCTGTGAGTATCGTTTGCAATGACCTAACTGCTCTCTGCTGGTGTCCAAGACCAAGTCCACTCACAGCTGGCTCTGCAGGGCCTCATTCCACATATTTTTCAAAATTCCATTGATGAGAAGCTGAACTAGAATGAGAACCTCATGTCTTTGACTATAGGGTGTGTTGTTTAATTGCTCGCTGTGATGATGCGTGCATCAGACCATGTAAGTCTCTGGACAGAATGTGTTGACCAATTGCAGTACAGGCAATTTCCAGTTGCAATAGAATTATGAGTCCTAAAAATAAAATAAACTCTGAAGGCAGAGACATAGCACAGACCAGGAAAGCATATCTCAAAGAAGAGCTAGACATGTTTTAGAGAGCCAAGGGGTACTTTTCATGACACTATTCATTTCTCATACATCCTACCTGATCATTGTTTATCACTTCTAGGGACACCAGAAGTGTTTGCTGTAGCACAAGTTCCCCTTGACTAGACAAGGGAAGATCCGGATCCAACTGATTGTCTTAGACAACACTGGTTCTTAGATATAATTCATTTATTGGACTTGGGAATTCAGAGAAGATCTATGATCATTTATGATTAAAAATGGGTCAGATGATGAAGGGTGGGAGGTGGGGATGGGCAGGACAAGGGGAGTGTTGGGGGAAAATGAAGACACATGTACTTGAAAACAATAATAAATAAATAAATAAATAAATAAATAAAATGGGTCAGCCACAGGATTCAGAAGTCTTTTATAGTTGTGTATTTGCACAATTGAATTGAAGATCATGCAACATACATGAAGGAGTAAATTTTTATTCCTCAAAGAAACACTCCATGTAGCACATTTGCCTTAATTTATGGTTTTCTGAGTATCCTTCCTCCTGTAGATTGCGTATGATATGGGTAATGGATATTTTGAATGAAATAGCAGCACTATGAAAAGTTCTTAAATGATAGTCCAGTGAATTTTGTATTCTTGACAATGAAGAGGCAGCTTAGAATTCCCCACTTGAGGAACAAAAAACATTAAGCATTTTTTGTTTGTTTTTTGCTATTGCTAAAACTGTAGCTCTCTGGAAAGGAAAACCCTCGGTCCATCCTGGAAGATGATAACAATGACCAGATCATATTTATAGTTTATTCTTAAGGACAATTGGTTTGTTTTTTTTAGAGTGATCATCAGTGAGGAGATTCTGTGATTCTAAACCAGTGCTTTGAATGACATTCCACTTTTACTTTTGCTACCTATGAAACAGCAGGTCATCTAAAATGCATCTTAATTAGTTTGTTCTAAGTTTATAGGAAGTCCTGTATTAGTCAGAAAACCTATTTTGAAGGCTTTACATTTTTTTTCAATTATAGCATATATTCAATATTATTTTGTATTAGCTTCAGGTATACAGCATAGTAGTTAGACAATCATATATTTACAGAGTGTTCCCCTGATATTTCAAGTACTCAGCCGGACCATGCATAGCTATCACACTATTATTGACTACATTTCCTATGCTGTATTTTACATCCCCATTAAGAAAGCCTCTTTTATAAAAACATTCGAAATGATTACCCCACAAAGCATACCTATATCATTCATATAATTATGTGTTTTTTATCTTTTGTTAGTTAAATAGCTTGCATAAAGAAAAGTAATTTAGTCATTTGAGTTGATTTAACATCTTGGAGGCATTCATATTTTAATCGTGAATCCATGTGTATGATCCTAAAGTTGGCTTGACATCCATTTGGTGTGAATCACCAAAACAGCCTTAAGTCAGTGTTGTTACAAGAGTTTTTGTAAGTTCTGTACAAAGCATGAGTATTTCCCTAACGGAGGCAGTGGGTTCAGGGTGATCAGTGATGGATAGGGAGATGAGAGGAAAGTGACAATGAGGACATTAGCAGATCTCCAGGGACTTTAATTTATGCTGCGAAGTGTATTGTGGATGTCAATGATTGACACTAGTATTTCTCAATTGTTCTTCACTGAAAAATCGATTTGTTGATAATATTACGGTATGTCAGTCCATGAATAAAACTTGGGTATGTTTATTTTAAACTGAGAAGTATACTGTCATTAAAGCATACACATATTACTACTTTTAATTATACATAATTAACCTAGAGTGACTTTATTTCTCTTTCTGCATATTCACTTTTTAATCCTTAATTGGGTAAGCAAACTGGCTTTCACAATAAATGAGTTAATTAAAACATAAAAGATGTCAAACAAATGGAACTACCCTCATAATATATATTTTTTATAAAGTGAAGCTGTAAATCATTACTTTATCTTGGCTATAGAAGCCTAATAGTTTTATGTTTCCAAACATCTTAACAGTTTTAGTAATCTGAATTTGAAGGCTGAATGTGGGAAAAGCAAAATTAAAGAGAATATTAAGAAGAGATAGATATAAACATAAATAATACACATTTATATGTAAGAAATAGTTATAGGCAATATTTTTAAACTCAGAAATGAACATAAATGCTTATTATAGAAACATTTACTATCCACTTAACAAAAATAATAAGACAATTTAAAAAACCCTCAAAGAAATAACATTAATTTTCCATCATTTTATGAAACATTTCCTTTTATTACATTTGTACATTTTTAAATCTAGTCTTATGATATTTTCATATATACATATATATCATATGTGTGTGCATAATGAATGATATGTTATATTTGTTATATAAATTACTGTCATGTAAAATAATTTAATGTACAACACTGTAATATAAATTATTATATGTATACAAATAGATAACTTTAAAGATACCTTAGCTTTACAATAAAACTAAAATTATCAGCATTTTAAAATAAAACAATATACATTTATAACATTAACTATGACATTTTAATAAACTGAAAAAAGTTCTCTTGAAAGCTATACAAATTTTACTTATGATAAACATTTTATATAGATATAGTTTTAATACTGTACCGCATATGCCTCAATCACTTACATGAATTAACAACTTGAAACAAAGTGACCAAATCCTTTTCCTCCCGACCCAGAGTAAATAAGGAAATAGAGAACCACCGAGATTCTGTCACCTAAAAGCTCACGTCCAAGTCCTGGTTCACAAGAGCAAACACATACAAAACAACAACCAAAGGACTCTGAACATCCTCTAATTCTAACAATTCAGTAACTTATAAATATACGTTGCAAGGTTTTAGAGTCACCTTAGGTGTTACGTTGTTATTCACAGAAGATGGGGAAAATATGAGCAATCATTGCACTAGGGAGATCGGAAAGTGATACCCATTGACTCTGCTAACACTGGGTTGGAGAAAAATTAGCCCTGTGTGGCCAAACCTAGTTATAAAGGAATATGAGAAAAACAGTCTAGTTTTTTCTTCAGTAAATGGAAGAACATTTATCTGTTGACAGCAAGCAGTCGTCCAATTCAGAAAGTTTCTGAAAAAATTTCAGCCATACAAATATAAGTATATGATATTATATATTGTGTTGCAAAAATAAATTATTGTGTCATTTATAGTTATCATTTAGAATATTTAAAAATGACTTGTTGCTGTTATTTATATAATCTCATTTTTAAAATATTCAGTATTTAGTATATTTTGTAAAGGTGGAAAAGAAATATGTGAACCGTTAGTAATCTCTGTATATTTTTATATTCCTTAAATGCTTCTGTGTTTCTAAATAGTTCTACAGTGATTATACATATTTTTAAAATCAAAAGAAAAGTGCAAAGTTGTTTATAATAGTTATATAAGCTTGTTATTTGAACTGCTTTTAATGAAGATAGGTAGCAAACTATTTTTACAATGAAAAAATATATTCTCTACATTCTCACTTGTTGGTAAAAGGGGACATATTTTCCTCCCACATGTGAGAAAAAAATCACCTTGGGAAAGAGGCAAAACATGCGACACTTTAGTGCAAACCGAGACTTTTTCAGAATCATGCTAGGTTCTGAAAACAGAAGTTTATAATAAAAACTGTTTGGTAACATGAATCATAGCACTTGGTACAGTATTGCCCACAATGTCTAAACATTTATTTAAAACTCTTGTAAGATTATAAAGATACTTAAAAACAGAAGGTTTATTGAATTCCATATGAAAACATTTTAAATCTTTTAATTGTCAATTTTTGAGATTTTAATGATGTTTATATGTTAATAGCTATATAAAACTAAACATCAAGTAAAATATATCCATTTTGACAATAAATAATGGCAAAATCTTAACGTTGTGAAATTTTAATTTTACTTTATTTTTTCCCTTTGCATGTGGCCTACATACCTCTCAAACCATTCTATGGCATTAGAATTTTGGAAACTGAGACAAAAGGCCAAAGTTCAGTTTTCTCGCTTTAGATTTTATACCAGAATTTCTTGAATAGCTGATATAAATGATTTCATTTCCTCTGCAAAGCTTGAAAAATATTTAAAGTCAAAAGAGAAAAAAAACTGATTAAATGGGCACGTCCATGTGTATGCATGTTACAAGATTGTTAGAAAGTACCCGGCAATATAATATGGAAAGTGGAGACATTTACTGAAGAAGATACAAGATGCAAGAACCATTGCACATAGGACAATGAGGCCTCAGTCCCCTTCAGTTTAGTCACCCTGGGACCTCACACAGTTCTCCCAATCACCATCAGCTGCCCTCTTGTATTTTTCTGAATCATTACCACTGTGTGAAATCTTTTACCTTTCAAAGGTGATTTTAGTTTTGGGAGAATCCAGAAGTCATAGGGCACCAAATCTGGGCTGGAGGGGAGCTGTGTTACCTGGATGATTTGATGTTTCGTCAAAAAGCTCTGCATGAGATGACCAGATGTATGAGTGGATGTTTGTTGTGATGAAATAGCCACTCACCAGTTGTCAATAGATAAGGTCTTATGAATCATCAGAATAGTTTCTGCAGAGGAGTGTTCAAGCTTAACCAAAATTCAATGCAGATTTGTGGCTCTACTCGCTCAGTCACTTTGAATGCGAGGGCCGCACAGTACATGTGCTCACTCGATGGTGCCGGCTGCTCCCACTGACTAGCACATTGTTTATGCAGATGCACTCCAGTCCACTCTCCTTGGCTGCCAGTTTACACGGATGCGGTGCACACCCTTCTTGTTATAGTAACAATGGCTGGGCTTTTTCCTGACAAAACTCGTACATATTTACATATATTATAAATGTGCATAAATTTTAGTGACAACTGTTGCTGTAACAGGACCTGCCAAACCCTTCTGATGGCCACAGTGGTGCTATCGCCTGATAGATTAAACATAACCTTATTTCTTTCACAGTTAACTCCTGACACATGGCTCTGTCACTCCCGAATACTATTATCATAAATGAAATTAGGAAACTCATTTAAATAGCAGTGTCTTCCAACTTTATTTTTAGCTCTAAGAGATTGTATAACACCATTTTCCCCATAAATGCATTACTGTATATCACAAATAGATAAGATTTTTTACAAATGTAGTACCATTAGCACACCTAAAAATTTAAAAATAATCTGTTTATACTATATAAAGACAATCCATGTTTAATTTCCCATAATATCAAACATATATTTTTGCAGTTGACTTTTTTGGTAGTTATTTGAATCAAGACCCAAATATGGTCCATTTTTAATATATTAAAATCTTCCTCAGTTTGTCTTTTCATGCTTATTTATTCATTCATTACTTAAATTTTCTCAGTTGTATTACAGAATTTCCAAATTCCTGGATTAATATTATTTCATCCTCATGGTGTCATTTAACATTTTCCTCTATTGCATAAGTTTTCTGTGAAGGGTAAGTTAGGTTTTGAGATTTGACAAATTCCTCTGAGATCATTTTATGTTACTCAGAAAGGGCAAAAAATGGTATATTCAGTTAACTATTTTTCAAGAGTAATCTTACACCTTACTCTTGAAAGATAGTTGGTAATTGGAACTTAATCAACAAAACAAACAAATAAGCAAAATATAACCAGAAACATTGAAATTAAGAACAATCTGACAGTAACCAGAGGGGAGATGGGAGGAGATAATAGCAGGGAAGGGTTTTCAGGAACAACTATAACGGACTCATTGACAAAACCAATGGAGGGATGAAAGCAATGGAGGGAAGTGGGGACGGCGGGGGTAGGGAGAGTGGAGGGCAGTAAATGCAGACAACTGTAATTGAACAACAATAAAATAATTTTTAAAACAAATTTTAAAAGAGTAAGCTGTAATAGAAATGGAAACTCAGTGAAGAATCTTTGAAAATTATCAAATAGAATATGGATTGATGGGAAGAGACACTAAAAGCATATTTATTTCTAATTTATTTACCAAAGACCCAGTAATTGACTGCGCAGAGCTCTAGTGAATTAATGTAAATTAGTGTGCCTTCCTCTGTCCTCTCTGTCTCAAGGGGACATCTACCTGCTGATTATGCCCTGTTAAAGTTGAGAACACAACCATATTATTGTCTTTCAACAATTTTTTGTATGCCAGTGAATAGCATCTTTCTAAAAAATTTATATTACTAATGTCTGCACTACTCTTAAAATACTTATAAATATTGTTGTCCGCTTGCTGGTAACTGAAGCAACACAGCCACTGCTGTGTCCTGAGAGCCAGAGCAGCAGGATCCTTTCCCAGGGGGCCCTGGACAATTTCCACCTATCCAGGATCCCAGACAGCCCACCTCTATAGGGAATGTCTTCAAGATGTGGGGACTTTGCTAATGCATGTCCTATCCAGACTAAGTGTAGTTGCACATGTTTTCAACTTATATCTGTCATACAATATTTTAAAGAACTAAATAAGACTATGGTGAATTAGCAAATCATTTAAACAAACACTAATATATTTTTTTTCTTATAAAGACAGCAGATCAATTACACTTAAACCTGAAGAATAAAAAACCAAGATAATAGGCCTGACAGAAATAAAACATTGGTATTAGCTTTGCATACCATACTTTTCAAACCTCTGGTTATTGTCTGTGTAACACTTTTATTAGGTGAGAATAGATTACTCTGTAATTCTTACTACAACTTTTCTATAAAATGCAATCTTCATTAAACTCTGATCATTTTATGAATATAATGTACTAGGCATAATTATGTTAATGTGTGGCTTAAATCTAAATGTCAAGTCAAGAAGACTGTGGTCACCAAATACTTAATATACACCCTGTGTGGAGTCATAAACAACACATTTACACAGAATATTTTTGTTGCTAGATGACTTTTATGCATTTTTCTCGTATAATGATTTTATGAATTAATTATTCCTAAAAATGATCTAAATGTGTTTTCAAAAATTTGGATATATATCAGTAACTCAGACTCTTTTTATGTCTTACTTAATGCCACAAATCACTTGTAGCACCTGGTAATCTGTAAACTACATAGTTCAATGAGTCTTTTCTGAAAACAAATATACCATTGGTTGGTCAAAACTCCTTCACTGTACCTAACAGGATATAGAATCATTAAGCATAAGGTTTTCCATGTTCCCATATTTTTGTCATTGATTTAGCTTATCAGCTTAATTATACATATATTCATTTGGGGAGAAATAAAGATCATAAAGAGACCAGTAACTCACATGTGACCAAGAGCATTATTATTTGGTAAAGTCGAAAAGGATATATTTATCTATTTTCACCTTGTAAGGAACAATTGTTCATATTTCTGAACAGCTTGTTCTTTGACCCTTTCTAGTATTTTTGGCTTCATTTTCTCATTTGGATATAAAAGCAACTCTGAATTATTTTAAGAAACCATCTCAGCTCCATTTTCACTGTTGGATGCTATTGATTTCCCTAATTCTCCCCAAATTCAAGAGTGGATGTTACCGTAGTCTGGTCCAGCTGAGTGTCAAAACCTCTGTGGGAAAAAAAAGAATGGGAAGGAAAAAATTTTAGCAGAACAAATTCTTTCTTATTGCCTTCTTTCTGGCAAACAGGAAAATATATTTTCTAGCCTTTCCTTCATTCAGATGAGTTCGTGTGATTGAAACTTTGGCAAGGCACTTCAGAGTACTTTCCCTGTGTTTCCTGTCTTTCCCTGCTGTGGAGGGCGTGGGTTAAAGATGGCATGCCTGCAGGATGGAAGAGAACCCCTTGACCTGTAGCAGTTGTGGCTTGAGCAACAAATAACACATTCTAGCATTAAACTGCTGTCAGCTGGCTATGTATTTGTAACTGCAGTAAGCCTGAACTTCTCCAGCAAAGATAGGAATGAAATCCTAGGTTGATGCTAGACTTGTCTAGAATTGTTACTGGACCTATTGTAATCAGTGTTCCTATTGATGTTGCCAAAATAATAGAATGTAAGCTCAGTGCTGCTGGTGGTCTCCTTGCATGTGGGGAGATACAGCTGAGTTTAGAACTGAGATATATAGTCAAGGGCACGATTTTTCAGACCATCTGAATATTCATCTGTAGTCATGTAGGAATATTTCAAATACTTTAGCCAATAAATTCTCCTCTTTTCTTAAGTCAATATGCACTTTCTTTCATTTGCATTTTGAAGAGCTGAGATTGATAATGGCCATAGATTTTTCGGTAGATATTCTGCAAACTTGCTATACCCATATTTCAGTCTTGGAACAGGAGGATTCCCATTTGATTGATTTACTCTGTGAATACAGAAATAACAATGACTACAAAAACTTTCTTTACATCTTTCTCATTTAAGGCTGCACCAGAGAGTCAGCAGGATTCTGATCCTGAAATGATTTTATGTACTGCTTCTTGGTAAAACACAATTGCAATTAACCTCTGGATAGCTTTTGTTCATCATATTTGTGTTAAAATACACAAATACACATGTGCACTTATATTTCCACTCTATAACCTGTAATTTGAAATTAAAGTTAAGTCCTGATTCCCTGGGCAATCATAACATTCATGCTCATTGTGAACCCATCTTTGCTTTGTGAATCATATTTGTAGCTATGAAAATACCTTCATCCCGTCACATACCTGCTGAGCTCTAGAAAATCTTGGCTCTTTAAAAATCAATTTTACAAACTTAATTTTTCTTGTTTTCCCAATTTTATTAGACTAAATCTTATAAGCTCTGGGTTGAAATTAAACTACAAAAACTTCCTGAATCTTATTTTTATTGATTTTTTTCCAGACACCGATTTAAAAATGGCTATATTATATAAACACTACAGAAGAATTTTGTCCTGTATATGAAGACTTGAAAGATTTCTTATATTTAAGATTACCTATGTGAGTTTGAATAATCTATGTTTCAATTTAATTTATTGGGCTGTATTTAAGATAATTATTTTATATGTTAGATCACAAATCAATTATGCCCAATATTATGGCATATTTGTTCTCCTCTTCTTTTTCTGGGTCCCCAACAGTGCTTAAATACAGAAATGTGAAGTCCTATCCTATGGAATGTTAAAATATAAAATAAAATAATATTATCTAAAAAGGACACAATTTATTTTAAGGGGAACATTAAAAAATATAGGTTGGTCTTATACAGATGTAACCTTATGACCAATTAACAGTTTTATCTTTTTTCTTTTAATCATAAGTTCTTCAGCCCTCTCATAATAACACCTCTTCATCAATTCATTTATTAATTGAATCCATAATTATATATAGCTACTGGATTTACCATAAACTGTCACTCACTCATGTACTATTGCCTGCAGGCTGAACTCAACAACACTGAAATGTTTCTCTAATGTAAGTGAAGAGGAGGATTGTTATTTCTTATCTTTATATATTAATACTATCGATTGAATAATGTAAATCAGCTTGATTAACTATTTCAGGAAGCAGAATCATAAAGTAAGCAAAGTAAAACTCTAAGACATTTTGTTTTTCATCCTTTTCAAAAATTGCTTTAAAAATATTTATCTTAAGTTTTGTCCTATGGAAGCTGGCAGAGATCTAGTTCAATACGACCAAATAAAGTCCATATTTGCTATCTCAAACAACTTGGAGATATCTACCAATATTATAAAATTGAACTTCCCATGCCTGCATGTAAATCATTGAATAAAATAGTGTAGAAGAATAAATAAGTGGGAAGTTCTTATCTATAATGATGACACTTAAAACTGGTCTTTAATCCAACAGTTTTTCAACTAGAACACCTTCCAAATGACAGCATGATCTGGTGTACATCACCGCCTCTGATATAGAAGGAGGCTCTTAAAATACACTGTGCAATCCAGTTATCTATAGTAAAGACACAGTATGCATTGATTATAAGTAAATCCACTTGAACATGATGAATTCACGTGGCTAATGCAAGTATGAGGATTAGACAAATGTTTTCATTGGAGCATCACAGTATTTGGGGCGTAGAGAAAGCCTAAAAACACGTAACAGTCAGTTCATAACCAACAGCTACACCACAGGTTAGAGAGGATCAGTGACAGAAATGGAAGTGGTGGCACGGTAGACCCCAGATCTTCCCACAGTTTGCTTATGGAATTTGTGACTTTTGTTTATAAAAATGGAGTTACAAAAACACATGCTCTATGAGGCCATATTTTCCAATGTTTTAAGGAGAGTAAAAATAATCTAGGTATTAAAATATATGGAATTTCCTTAATTGAAAATGTCCCTGTATTAGTTTTAAAACAGTTTGCAATCTAAACAAAATATATTGCATAAGACCTTTCTAGCACTCGAGTAACCAGTGTGGTTTAAGTGTCCAAGGTACTGGAATAATACAGGGGAGATAAGAAGGAATAAACAGAACATTGAAAATGTGCTCCTGACAATCCAACAAGTTTTGTGACTAAAGGGACCTGGTGTTTCCCTAAGTTTGATGAGATCCTAGACTGACTTCTTTCTTTCTTATTTACTCTAGAAAATGTGTAAACTCTCTCTCTCTCTTTCTCGGTCCCTTTGAGATGTGAATCTCTTCCAAAGGTTTTGCCAGTTTTACAACCCAGAAATATCTCCCTCTAGAACCAGGGAACCTTCCCCTGAAATGTAATTACCAGAAAATAGTGCCCCTCTCTGCCTGTCTCTGTAAGAAGGTAGGAGACCAACTGTGATGAGCACCCATTTAGCAAACTCAAATGACCTACCTGCTCAAAGAAACAAAGCTTGCAAACTCAGGAGTAATGGAATCTGCCTGACACATAGGTCATCTTCCCCCTGAAATCCCCCAGCATTTTTCTATTTGCTTACAGCAGTCCTTAAAAACCATGCCTACTTTTGTCTGAGTAGAGTTCGGAGTGAGTCCTATCCCCTCTTCCCAGTTACGTAGACTTGAATTAAGTCTTCCATGAATGCTCTGGTTAAATTTTTGCTTTGACAGATTTCAATATTTTGAACTTAACTTAGAGAAATAAGACAAATGTGTCTAACTACACTGCAGGCATGGCAGACTCATTTGTTGAGGATATATATTGCAATTACTGGTGTATTTACAGGTCTTATCAATGGGACAGGTTTCTAGTCAGGAGTGGTCCAGTATTCTGCCAAACCTCTCATTACTAGAAAGACATTAAACTGATAATAGGTACTTACCACGTGTGTTTTGCATGAAATGAATGTGACAAAAATAAAGTCCTGTCCAAACCACTAAATTAATTATTGTATGATAATAAGGTTGGATAAAATAAAATAAATAATTCAAAATTAGAGGATTCAGAAGAGAAGTAGTATATTCTTGAGGCATATGCCCCAGTTTTAGTAAGGTGGGATTCAGCTTGAATACAATATGATCATGCTCTTCTACTACATCCTCTTCCACTACAGTATGTTTATGTATAAATGAGGAAAATAATACCAGGAGTGTTATCAAATACTGTACAGAGGTTACCAATAATCAGGAATTAGATGTTAAAATAATTATTGCATATGGGTTAATTTAGTACCCTAAAATAATAAGTCTAATAACATTATACTGATTTGTATTAGAGTAATATATAATTAATTTATGAAAAAATAGATACATTAAAAGCTGTAATCATTTGAGAATCATTCTGTTTCTAATTTTGTCAGGACTTTTGTTTGTTTTTATTTAGAGGAATGATACATTTTCCCACTACCTTGGGAATTCTTATTCATACTTCAAGATTTATTTCAAGGGTGATACTAAGTGTCACATTTCTCCTAAACTAATAATTAAGTTCAATTACTTTCTCTGTTCTTTCAGTATCATTTTTTACATCTTATATAAAATACATTTCATTGCACTGTACTTGCCTATATTTGATTAAACCAAGACCTTCTTGTTATAGGAAACATGACTCTGTTTCACTGTTGTTTCTTGAAAGTTCACCACCTATGTCAGGCACATAATACATACTCAATATTCAGTTGTTGATTGGTTGGCTGGCTCATTGGTTGAGACCATTTTTCTCAATTTTTAAAAATATTTTATTTATTTTTAGACAGAGGGGAGGGGAGGGACAAAGAGAGGGAGAGAAACATCAATGTGTTGTTGCATCTCACAGCCCCCTACTGAGGACCTGGCCTGCAAACCAGGCATGTGCCCTGACTGGGAATCAAAGTGACTCTTCGGTTTGCAGACCTGTGCTCAGTCCACAGAGCCACACCAGTCAGGGCTCATTTTTTCTTATAAAGTGAATACAGCCATGGGGACTCAAAAAGAAAAATCTCAAAATGGAAAACAAAATTATTTTCTCCCTCCAAAAGTAACAATATTGGCAAAGATTAATGGGTTGCAATAATGAGCATTGTTTGATTGGAAATCACAAGAATATATCAAAGATACTTTGTTGCCATTACTTAAACTTATTTTTATGTATTGCCAATGGAGCTGACAGATGCAGAAAAGAGAATACATACAGATGCACACACATACACACAGACTCATTCTCTCTCTCGTGCCATTATTTGACAAAATAAATTTTTCAAACGCAAAATGTGTCAGAAATATTATAAAGATTCCCATTTGGTACTACAAATTATAGTTTACCAAGACAGAATGCTTCATGGTTTTGAACAGACACAAAAATGAATAGCTTTAAAAATGCTAACATTTAATGTGCTATTTCTCTGTACTGGGCACTAGTTACATATTTTTCATTCTATTTAATCCACACATTAATCTTGCATAGTAATTACAATTGAATTTCCATATTTCTTGAAAAGAAACTTATGATTAGATAATAACTTTGCCTAAAGTCAGCTAAAATGAGGTGAAATCCAAATTTGGGCTTAAGGACCTATGAATGCTACAAAAGATCACGCATAGAAAAATCTGTATAGACTATTCAAAGCCTTGTAATTTATAATAAAGGACCTCAATGAAAGGCTGACTACATTTGCATTGTGTAATAACCTCAGCATTAGCAGAGTGGAGGAAAAGAATGCGTGTACCTGAAATATAGATATTACACTAAAAGATTATTCTGGTGTAAAAATATGTCTTCAGTATTCTTTACCCTAGAGGAAGCAAAACCTAAGAACAAATTACATTGGACAAGAGAGAATAACAGTTTTCTAAGAAATGAAAAAAAGAGTTGAGTTTTTTTGTACTCAAAACCTTGTATATATCATGTTTGCTTAGATAACAATTTTTTGTGCAAACTGTTTCATTTTTATAGCTAATAGAGAATGTCGCGTGTATTCATTACTTTATAAAGAAGAGAAAGTGAGTCCGATAAATAGAGACTAAGAAATGGAATTTTATGATACCCATTATGTGCAACCAAGTTAATGATGAAACTTCATTTTCTTTAATACTCTAAAAGAGTTAGAAGCATAGAAATACAAATCACACCTTCTTAATTAGAACAAATTAATTACTAAAAATGATGAAAAAAATTTGCAATAATCTCATTTTCTCCAAAATTACATATTAGTTTCTATATGCATTTCTAGCTAGAAGTACAATTTCTGTTTATTAACATTTGTTGCTAAGTACGGTATATCATCCATAATTCTGGGTTATTAAATTTCTGAAGCATGCAATACAGCAAACTTAATAGATTTTATGCAAATTGTTATATAACAAAGTAAGAGCAGATGGTACTCATCACATCAGGATTTTTCCATAACTGTTTCATATTTTTGTTAAAGTTAAACAAAACATAAAGATACCTCTACAGCTTTTAACTTAATTTATTTCTTCTAACCATATTTTAGCCATTCCCCTAATCCTTTGCACCATTCTAGCATAATTTGTTAACATTCTTTCAATATTAAGTTACTAATTTTAACTTGTCACTAGGATCTATGAGATAATTTGTGCATAGCAAAATTTCCATTGTAAAACAATCTATAAACATGTGCAAGGCAAAAACTGGCTTGATATAGTACAACAATATAAGTTCAAACAGCATCAAAATGTTAAGGTATTAGTGTTACATTTATATTCATTAATATATAAAATAAACTTATAAACACACGCAAGCAAATAATATAAATGCATATATATTTGTAACCCATCTTTTCAGTTATGTTATGTTGCCATATTAAAACTATAATATAGAGGTAATTGTTCCAAGAACAATTATATGTAGGCAATAAATTTGAATCCAGTGCACATTTTCTTCAATTTTATGATTTTGCAAATTTACTTAAAAAATCAAAACATTGCATTTCATAATTACACTGAACTTTATAAAATAGCTTTTAGAATTATAATAGTACAAATAAAGTAACAATTTGGTGGGAAATTCACTCATGCTTTCATTTAAATTTAGAAAATTATAAGGCAAATGTTCATTTGGAGCATGGGAAAAGAAATCAGACGTAAGTCGTGACCCTGAAAATAAGTCTGAGGAAGGTTATTTTATCAGTCATTGGCTTGCTAAAAGAAAGTTTATAAAAGGGCTTGGAAGGTGTCTATGTCAAGCTTAACATACACAGTGACTCTGCTCTCTGTGTCATGAAGAGTTTAACTTGAGATGCAACAGAGCAAATCAAGGACAGAAGCATACTCATATGTACAGAACACAAAAGAGCAAAAATAGTCCTATTTGTTATTTTATTTTTTAGTGGAGCGATATACAGGGATTTACCATGGTGCTTATATTATGAGATGCACTTTTTCATGGGAAATGAAAAATTTAAAAAATAAGTGAAGAGCTGTCATGGGTTAACAGGTGAAATAAACAGGTCAAAGTGTTTTATAAACCATATTGAAAAAAGATGTCTTTTAAAGACATTTTTCTTTTAAAAAATGTATTTTGGTTAGTTAGTTAAATTAGCATTACCACAATAAAAATAATAATGTACTAGTAAGATATTTAAAAATATATAACCACTTGAATATTAGGCCAACTTCAAAATACATATTAGATCAAATGGAAAATTATTTTTAGAAAATATTTGGAAAATAATGTAAACATCTGTGGGTTACAACTTCTCACAGACTTATATCATAATTTTATATGATTTTTATTAACTAAGAATAACCAAAAATAAATGGACAGAATACAGTTATTTGGCCATTTATGAGTTAACTACTCAGAATTAAAAGTTTCATCAATATTAACAATAACTTTCCACAAGCAGAAAATTACAAATACTTTTAAAAATAGCATTCAAAATTGTATCATAGTCTAATACTAAATTAACAACAAATGAACAAAGATTGTGGATTAGAAATATCTAGAATCTATGAGGTCTGTCTATAAGGTATCCAGCCATGTACTATGAAGAGTAGAGACATTTACTGAAAAAGATACAAGATACAAGAAACATTGTACATAGGACAATGACACTTCAGTCCCTTTCAAAGTAGGCACCTCAGGACCTCACACAGTTTTCCCAATTGCCATCAGCTGCCCCATCGTATTTTCCTGAATCTCATTGATGGTCTGAAATCTCTTCTCTTTAGAAAGTGATTTTAGTTTCGGGAAAAGCCAGAAGTTGCAGGGCACCACATTTGGGCTGTAAAGGGGCTGAGTCACCTTGGTGATTTGATGCTTCACAAAAAAACTCTGCATAAGATCCTATGATGCACGAGCAGGCATATTGTCACGATGAGGCTGACAACCACTAGATGTGGTTGTGGCTTATCAGAATAGTTTTGGCAGAGGAATGTTCAAGCTTAATGCAAAATTTACTGCTCTACTTGTTCAATCATTTTGAATGCAATGGCCACAAAGTACACATGTTCACTCAATGGCATCTACCGCCCCCTGACTGGGTAGTACAGTGAAATCATCATTGTTCATGCATGTGCATTCCACTCCATTCTTCTTGGCTGCCAGGTTACATCGATGCCACGTAAATTTTTCTTGTTACATTAACAATGGTTGGACTTTTTCCAGACAGACCTCATCTACCAAAATTACATTTCAATAAATGTAGACTAATAATATTTAAATTGTGAAAAGAGTGGTAGAAAGATTAATTTCCTCAATTTATGTAGTCATATACCATAGTTTTATTTACAATACCACCTTCCCCAATAAATTTTAAAAATTTAGCCACAGAGATGTAGTGCATAACTCAGAGAATATAATCAGTAATATTATAACTTTGCACCATGACAAATAGTTACTAAACTTGGTATAGTGATCAAATTGTAAGATATATATATAAAAATGTTGAATTTCTACATTGTGCACCTAAAAACAATTTAATATTACATGCTAACTGTATTTTAATAAAAAAGGCTCTAAAATTCAAATGGAAAATAAAATGCATAAAAAATATAATAATATGTGTACAGTTAAAATAAAACATATAAAGGTGTTGTACAAATTCATTGATTAAATGATTTTGATGTTGGCCCAGCAGCAGATATGCAGGTCAATGAGCAGAAGACAAGTTATTAATTAAAGGAAAAATTATCAGATAAAACTTGCACTTGAAATTAGAGGTGAAAGTGTTGATTATTCAGTAAATGGCATGATTTACAATTGCTAATAATGCAATTGCCATTTCTGATCTGTCAGTTTTTTTTATTTTGAAATAGTGATATGCCACTATTCTTAATGCCTTGAATGACTTTTGTTATTTTGGGAGTTCTCTGAAAGCCATGCTATTCAAATAATAGTAAAAATACAGTTTTAATTATACTGTATTTTTTATTATTCTGAGTGTTTTGCACAATGGAATGCTGTAATATAGATACTTTGAACATCAACAGCCTCTATTTTCTTTTTAAATATATTTCAAATTTTTTACTTTTCATTTTTCTTTAATTTTAGTTTTACATTTAAGTACTAGACTGTGTTAAATTGTGTTGTGTATCTACATATCTCAATGTTATATAGAATATTTTTAATAACTGGCTATTTTCTATTTAATATCCCAAAGACTGGTTGTTTAATTATTATAAAATAAACAGTTGCCTAGGGTAGAGACATCTTGATCATACTAATTATTCTGAATTTTGAATATAAAGTCTGTGAAAATAGAGCCTATCTTAAGTCCTACTACTTTTTAAAATGTAGTAAATAAATATGTAGATGCATACACCAAGTATATAAACTGTGCTTAAAAAGTTTAATAACATAGCAGTCAACCCAAGACCATTATAAAAATGAAAAAATCCTGAGTCTTTAAGTCTCTTAAGTATATTAGTCAGGTTGCCTTCGGGAATAACTTGGCAGGCAGGGCTCAGCATGTAAGAAATTATGGGTTGAAAGCCTAACTATTAAAGGTACTGTTCAGAACTTTGAAAAATTTAAATCAAGAGCAATTAATTGACTTTTGAGAGGTTAGATAATAAATGATTTTATTATTTATTTTTATTAAAATTAGCACACTGTATGTGATACAATGGGGAATTAAGTGAACACAAATTTTGCACATGCAAAAATTAATCCATTCTTTATAACATGTACAAATGTTAACAAAAAATGGGTCTTATACAAAATATAAAACAGAAATAAACACAACTTTTAAATTTAAAACTACAAAGCGAAATATAAAGCATAAAACTATAAAACATCTAGAATGAAAATGTCAGAATATATTTGGCACCTTGCCTAAGACAAAGATTTCTTTAAAAACTAAAGAATGATATATAAAAAATAAATTGATAAATTACTTTGCATAAAAATAACAACTGATAGTCAAATATTTAAAAATGAAAACAAGTAGCCAGTTGAGAAAAATATTGGATAAAGAAATTTTTTTCTGAAATATGTGAACAAATTTCAAGATTTAATAATAAGGAAGCAAACAACCCAATAAAATGAAGTCAAAATATTTGAACTATAATCCAACTAAGTAGAATTAAAGATATAAAACAAACACATCAAAAATGTTCAACATCATTAGGCATTAGGAAAATGCCTGTTAATGCCACGTAACTGTAGTAGCAGTTAATGAAATGTTACTATAAGAATGTATAAAATTAAAGTAAACAAACTATCCAAAGCAAGAGCTGATGGATATGAGTAGAACAACTGGAAATCCCATGTATTTCTCAAAGGACTTAACACTTATTTAACCATTCTGGAAAACTATCTGGTAGATTTTTTTTATAAATTCAAATATACACTAATTCCAAAATTAAATACACATTATACTCATTTTGTCCAGGTAGTCAAGAAAAATAAAAACTTATGTCTATACACAAACTGCATATAAAGGATTTTTATAGTCCTACTCATAACCACTGAAAAGTATGAACAATAAGAAGTCCCTTAACCAGGAAATGGACAAACACTACTTATCTATACCAGATAAGTAATAAAAAGAAATGAGCTCTAAGTCTATGTGACAAGAATGAATCTCAAATACATTGTGCAAAGAGAAAATAGACAAATTAAAAGGCTATGAAAAGATTCTTTGTAAAATATTAGTAAATCACATCGAACAATGTTTAAATATAACTATAATTCTATGAGTAATGGGGATTTGTTTCAGATATACACGGCTGGTTCCTCATTTGAAAATCAGACATGGTAATACACCACATCAACAGGCCAAGGAAGACAATCAAATAGTCCTATCAATGGATGCAGAGAAAACATTTACAAAATCAACACCCATTCATGATAAGTACTCTCCACAAACTTGAAATAGAAAGGAGGAGTTACTCTACTTGTTAGCAGGGCCAATTGCATAGCTGCAGTAATTAAGAGAGTGTGGTATTGGCAAAGATACACACATAGTTCAGTGGAACAAAATAGAGAATGGAGAAATACATCCACCCAGATAAATATGTCCAACTGTGTTTTGACAAAGGTACAAGAGCAATTCATTTGAAGAGAGCCTTTTTATCAAATTGTGATTAAGCATTGGATATCCATAGGTTAAAAAAAAATAAAACAACAAAAACAAAAACAAACTAATGAAAGAAAACATAACCTCTCTTACAACCTAAACCTTACATACTTTATATAAAAACTAACTCAAAATGCATAATAGGCTTAAATATAGAGCTATAAAATTTCTAGGAAAAATAATAAGAAGAAAGATTTGGTATGTAGGACTGGCTAGATAAATAGTTCTTAGTTTTTAAATCAAAGGTGAAAGTAAAGACAAAATATTGATAAATTGGACCTCATCATATTAAAATCAGTTGTTATTCTAAATGTTTTTTTTTAATAAACAGACAAGTTGCATATCAGGGAGAAAGTATTTGTAAACAGCATATCTGAAGAAAGGCTTTTGTCTAAACTATAGAAAGAACTCTGAAAACTCAATTGTACAAAAATCACAGCACAATGATACAAATGTGCAGAATATCTGTACATGTATTTCAATAAGAAAGATATACAAATTGAAAATAAACCTATAAAATATTCAATATCATTAGTCATAAGGGAAATCAAATTATAACCATAACGAGACATTATTATATAGCTACTAGAATGACTGAAATAAAAAAATAATGAAAACATAAATGCTGACAAAGACACAGAAAAATAAAAACAAGAGTAAACAAATTCATAGCTAGAAGAAGAAAATGCTCCATATTAGATTGAAGATAAACCAAATGGACTAGAAAGAGACAACAAAAGTTGCTTTTAAAAAGATTAATAAAACTGAAAAACTTTAGCCAAATTAACAATGAAAAATATAAAGATTCAAATTGTTAAAGCAGGAAATGAGAGTGGAAACAATACTACAAACCTTAAAGAGATAAAAATAATTAAAACAAAATACTAGAACAACTGTACATCAAATCAGATAGCTAGACAAAAGAGACAAATTCTTAGGAGCACACAAATGACTGAAAAATGTGAAACATAATATACAAACAACAAGCAAAGAGATTGAATCAATAATCAAACACCTCCCACAAAAGCCCAGGACAAGATGGCTTCACGGGTAAATTCTGCCAAATATTTGAAAAATGAATACTCATTTTTATCAAACTATTCTAAAACAATAGAAAAAGAGGATCAACTTTCCAACTTTTTCTATGAGGCCATTATCACCCTAATAACAAAACTAGTCAGAATTCACAACAAAACAAATATCCCATAAGAATCTGCATGCAAAAATCCTCAACAACTTATGTATCCTACATCATATTAAAAGATCATACATCATGAATATTTAACATCAGTCCTTAAGAACTCATTCCAAGAACTAGAAGACTAGGGAATACTTTTTAACTCATTCTATGATACTAATATTTCCCTGCGATAAAAGCCAGAAAAGACATCTTTAAAAACAAGCGAACAAAAACCCTTTATCTCTTAAGAAGATAAACACAAAATGTCCTCAACAAAATCTAGCAAAGAAAAAGTCCACTGGCACTTAAAAAGATTTATGCACTATGACTGTGGAATTGATTCAATGTAACAACATCACATTAATAAAAAAAAGGAGGATCATCATTTTAATAGACACAAAGAAAGCATTTGACAAAATTCAATGTCTTTTCATTTGAAACACTCAAAAAATTAGGGACAGATTTGATTGACTTCAAATAAGCAAAGAATAGCTACCAAAAAGCCTAACTACTAAAATAATATTTAATGATGAAAAATTGAATGCTTTTCCACTAACATTTAAAACAAGTCAAGGATGTTCACTCTCATTACTTCTATTCACCATTGTATCACATGTGCTATAGAGAACAATTTGTCAAGGAAATGTCATAAAACACATCCAGATTAGAATGGTAGAAAGGGAACTGTCTCTAATTTGTACATGACATGATATTAGGTATAAAGAAGTCAATATGCAAAAATCAGTTGCATTTCTACCTGCTAGGAATGAATATGAAAAAGTAAAATTAGGAAAACAATTCCATTTTTAGTAGCATAAACAAAAAATAAATACTGGAGTGCAAGTTTAACAAAAGTATAATACTTGTACACTGAAAATTTAAAAAATATTATTTAAAGACAATAAAGGTGATCTACATAAGTGGACTGATATCTTGACTTCTTAGATAAGTAAAGTTTCATAAATGATCTACAGATTCAATCCAACCACCATAGAAATGCCAGTTGGCATTTTGTAGAATTTATAAGCTGATTCTGAAGTTCATATGCAAGTTCAAGGAAACCACAGTAGTCAAAACAGCCATGACAAAGAACAGAGTAGAACTATTTACTCAGAACTATTCTCTCCCATTACAAAAGTTACTAAGAGGCTAACATAGATTTCCCACCTGACATTCCAGCCTACTCTCCTGCCATACAAATTAAAGACTCATGACTGCTGCCCAGCTCTTGCCTGAGCTTCCATTCGGCTGGCCTGCCATGTAGACTTCAGACTTTCAGACTCTAAAACTGTATGAGCAGGATGGAAACTGAGCAGAACATTTATGTTATGGTTTTGAGGGAGAACTTGTTCTTTTCAGGGAAACCTGTTTCTTTTTGGTAAGCCTTCAAGTGATTAGATGAGGCTCATCCACAATATCAAGGGTAATTTCCTTTGATTAAAACCAACTGATTGTAGATATTAATCATAAAATGCTTTCACAGAAACACCTAAAATAGTGTTTTAATGAACTGACCAACATAGCTTAGCCAAGTTTAGACATAATGTTAACAATCACAACTTAAATGTATTTACCAAATTGATACATCCATTGAAAAATGTTTAGATTATTGTGCTTTTTCATTAACACAAACCAAATTATTTCCCCCCCTCTTCACCTTTGACTACTTCACAATGCCTGAATGTGACTGGCTTGTTCCAGGCACAGTGCTGTCCAACCTGTGGCCCACGAGCCACAGGCCACTGGCAGCTCAGGATGGCTATGAATGAGGCCCAACATAAAATCGTAAATGTGCTTAAAACATTATGAGATTGTTTATGATTAAATGTTGCAGTGCATTTGATGTGTGGCCCAAGACAACCCTTCTCCTTCCAGTGTGGCCCAGAGATGCCAAAAGGTTGGACACCCCTGGTTACAAGATAAATAGAAGATACAATTCAGGAAGAAGGAAAGATTATGAGAGATATTAACAGTTTTATCAAGTTTGATTACTTCTATTTTAAATCAGTTTGTAAGAAACAGTGTTTGTGGTAACAAGGTAGGGGGATGAGTGGAATTCAGGACTAGAAAAGAGCATGTTGCTGAAATAGGAAAAGAAAATGTATGATAAAAATTACTTATATTAGCCCTAAGAAATAATTGTAGGGAATGTTTTGGAGTCATAATAAAAGTAATCATAATAAAAACTACTTTTTATTTGTAATGTTTATTAAACTTATTAGGGTAACATGGGTTCATAAGGTCATGTAGGTTTCAGGTATACATTTGCATGATACATGATCAGTGTATTGAATGATGTGCCCACCACCCAAAGTCAAATCATCTATATAAATGTCCCCCTTTACCCTTTAATACCCCCAACCCATTCCCTCCGGTAACCAGCATGCTGTTATCATCTGTGTCCACAAGTGTTTTTACATCCCACATATGAGCGAAGTCATATGGTTCTTAGCTTTTTCTGACTCACTTAGTAAATAGTAAAACTACTTTCTACTGTTAAAAGTGTTTGTTTATACTTCTATACCTTTAAACAATGATTGATTATTGTTTTTCTCTCTAAAGTTTTATATATAAAGCTGCACTGCATATAAATAATCTAAAATCATGGTTTCTATTAAATATATTGACTTCATATTTTCTCATTTGCATGCAAATATATTTACTTTTTCTTTCTGAGAAATAATAATTTCTCATTGGTTAATTATGCCTCCAAGGAAGAAAAATTTCAGGGCTAAAACAGGACAATAATTTAAGGCTAAAATAAAATTATAAATTAGAAGAAGCATTATTTAAAATTTGGATTAATATGTTCACCTGCAAGGCCTTTTATTAGTACCCAAGGAAGCCAAGGAAAAAATCCCATGTGATTAACTTATGTCAAATTTTTTTCTTATGACTATTCTTACATGTGAGATCAATAATACATAAAATAGCCTACATTCTGTAACCTAAATTGAACAAGAAAAGAAACTGCTTGATTTTTTTTAAAGTCAGCCTTATGTATACTCAATTTCTAATGAAAGTCAACTAGTTATTAATTATTGCTTTTTTAACTGGACTAGTTGAATAAGTGTGTGGTAATTGACACCACAGAACCAGCTTTTGCTGTTCAAACCTGCAGGCAGTCCTTGTGACTAAAAGTGGTGAGTTGATCTGGAAATAAAGATGGCAGTGACTTTTTTTTATGTGTAATCCTGACATGCTAGTTTGATAAAAATGTAATTTTAAATTTTCTATTCTTAATCGCCTTCCCACCACTCATACAATCTTGTTTTGGATGCTGCCAGCAAATTTAGAGTAAAGGAATTACTATTCAGGTACCATTTTTATAAATAGCGTATACCTAGTAGAAGGAGGTTAAGATATAAGGAGCCCTGTAGTGTGAAGGTAGACGACACTGAGCAGGTCATATCCTCCAGCTTCAGTGTTCATAGTGGTTAAAGAAACTAGTGGGTTTGATTAGCAATTCCCAAAAGTAATTTCCTGGAGATGTTTAAAATGACTTTAAATGGCATATGCAGGAAGTTTAACATTTGTTACATCTATATTTTAAAGTGAATTAGAATACTTTTTCATATGTACATGTTTTACTATAGATACTAAGAGGAAAATTAGCTTTAATTAACTGTCTATATAAAATCAATGGTGATCTCTGAAAAAAAAATGCTGGTCTAACCTGAGTTCAGATGGCTAAGGAATTTTCTTGGTAGTGGTCTTACATTTCAAATGTTTCTTTAGGTATGCCACATGTGAATACTAAACTGAATATTACTCCTCATTTTCAAGAAAAAGAGACGGTGATCTTGCTAAGTATGTGTGGACATCTGTGACTAAATGAGATGTAGGTAAATCTATATGAAAGCATGGAAAGAAATTGCAATATGCTAGAACTTTTATAGTGATTTAAACCATCATTCTCTTTAGTAAGTAAAAATATATACTTACAAAGGTCAAGTCTTTAGGAAATATATAATATACAGTGTACACAGCAATAGTTTATCTATTTCGCTCAGTTTGATGATATGCTATACTATCAATTAAGGAGTTATTTAGTTTGATACTCATTTTATAAACTTCACCAAATCTAAAATTATTTTTTCACTATGAAATGAAAGCATAAGGCAAATGAGTATTTATTTTAAGCACTTTCTACCATCAATAAATCTACCTGAGGATAGGTATCAGGAAACTATTTTGCCTGGAAATTTCCTTAATTCATTACATAAGAGTTAGACACTTTATCTGTAAAAGGTCAGATAGTAAATATTTTAGTTTATGGGCCTTTCAGTGTGCTTGGCAAGTCCTCAACTCTTTCATTATGGCATAAAAGCAGCCATAAACATTACATGAACCATGGGTGTGGCTGTTTTCCAAGAAAACTTTATTTACAAAAAGAGGTCTAGAGCCACATTTGCACTTTTGCCTGGACTCAGCCTATCATTATAGCTTTCTGACCCACTTTAATGCAAAAGGGCATGAATATTGAAAACTATTTCTGTAGATACTGTGTTAGCCAGTCTCTATACAAAATCAATGTTAATCAATAAATATCAATCTATTATTTTCCTAATTTTATTCAATCCTTGTGTCACTATATCTTTACTGATCCCTAAAAAGTGCAACAAATTTTATTCTAATTATTTAAGTTGCATGACAAATCAAAATATTTTCAAATTTTTAGAAGTTTTATTTGGCTATTGAAACTTTCAGGGAGAATTGGAGAGAAAATTGCAACCAACAAAATATGTGGATGTATATATAAAGTTTAATACTAGTTTTAGCCCATTCTTTGACATTCAAATGATTGGAACCTAGGTTTATTACCTGCAAGGATAAAAGCAGTGCTTGAGAAATCGTCTCTATTAGAAACTTGATTTTGAAAAAAGTGAGCTGTAACCAATGTTGGGCTTAATTATCAGCCTGCCACATAGTACAATTATATAAGAATCTACATTAGCATATTTCCTTTCTAATTATGCATTTTCTTATTTAAAAATATCACAAGGCTCTCAGATCTAAGATTCTCAGACTTTAACACCATAAGGAATATGAATCAATACATCCCACCTGCAAATGGAAGAGAAAAAGTTGGTTAGCTGCATAATTGATGTGATCACTGGTTAAGAGAGTGAAAAATCGCACCAAAGTGAAAGACTTTTCACTTCAACACTTCAGGAGAATAAAAGCCAAAGAGATTGAAATCTGCTGTAGCCAAAAATGTGCCTCAGAAACGGGGGCACCTTCTGGAGGAATTTTGTGACAGGTTAGGCTCTGTATTTTTAAAAGCAGTCCTCTTGTTCATACAGCTTTAAAATGTTGTATATAGCAGTGTTGTAAGAGCGATAGTAATTCTTCTTCGATCTGTCTTTACAAGCGTACCCCTACAGCCTAAGGAAGACACTGCAAATGGATTTCCCTTAGAAAACTGAGTTTGTAACTGCTGGGAAGAAACGGTGAGCTCTGCAGCTGAATCTGTTTTCAGTGAAGTTGGCGGGATGTGGAAACATGGTCTGACCCAGATGAGAATGAGAGGGCCTGTGTCCTGACTTGGGGTGCACAAAAAGGGAAAATGTCAAGACCCGAAGTTGCAACACAGATTTCAAATTAAATGTGTTTACCAGCCATGTGCACTGCTAGGGATACAAAGGTGAGGAACCCATGGACCATCCCCTCAGAGAAGTGTCTCAGAGAACTGACTAAAGTATTTTGATCATCGCTGTCATAAATATAAAGCAGAGCATGGTGCATAGATCAGAAAAGGAAAGTTTTTGCTGTATGGATAGGAGAAAGATGTATTATACCTGTAATCTGGGCACTCACACAATAAGCACTTTTTGAAACAGGGTGATGTGGGATCCATCGTGTAGTTTTACACAGTGACATCTAGAGCACAGTGCTGTGTGTGCAGCAGGTTTACATAATGAGAGGGGAAGCGGGGCTGGGGGAGAGACCTGTAATCCTGGAACAAAGAAACACTCCTCCATGGGAGCAAGGGGCAGAAGGAAACAGCAAAACAAATGCCTTTTGAAAGTACTATTTTTGAAGACTATAGGCTGATCATTTTGTAGACTATACCTTACTTTGGTTTAATTTGATGTTTCCTTATCCTTAGATTCTGGTGATCCATTTTGCCTAGAATATCATGAGAGTGCTACTGTGTCCTTCTCTGTGTCCTTCATGGCATTAAAGAGACATTTGACATTCCCTTATTGGTGATGAGAACTTTTATTGCTTTATGGTTAAGCAGCATCTCAGAAGGTTTTGCATTACCAAGTTGCTCTTTTACCTGTTTTCACCAATAAGTGTGTGCGTGCAATAATTTGGGACTTTGCAAATATTTTATCATATATTTTTCATCATATATTTTTAGAATAAACTATTTTTAATTATTGTTCAAGTACAGTTGTCTCCATTTCCCCCCTCAGTTTCCCCCTGCCCCACCCATCCCCACCTCCCACCCTCAATCTTACCTCCCTCTAGCTTTCTCCATGGGTCCTTTATAGAGTTCCTTGATGACCCTTCCCTTTCTTTCCTCCATTATTCCCCTCCCCTCTGGTTACTGTCAGTTCGTTCTTTATTTCAGTGTCCCTGGTTATATTTTGCTTGCTTGTTTGCTTTGTTGATTAGGTTCCCCTTAAAGGTAAGATCGTATGTATTTGTCTTTCAGTGCCTGGCACATTTCACTTAGCATAAACAACTAGGTTTTGCATTCACTGATAAATTTGGTCCAAATCTTTTATAACTACTCCAGGTACCAAATTTTGATGTTCTATTTCCAGCAATAATTGTAGGTTTTTAGTTTATAATTATATTATGAGGAGACACATTCTTTCTATTATTTATTTATTTATTTAAATATGGACTAATGTATTTGCACTCTATTTATAGGTTACAATCTACTGCTGTCATTATTTGCATGACTATTTGTCTCCACTGTGATGATGATGAGAATAGGTCAGGCTGACTCCTGTTTTCACATGTGTTTGCCATTCTTGATCACTTCATTACAAGCCTATATACTCTTAGAAAATGTCAGAATCACAAAATGCAAAAGAGAGAAAAGTACCGAAGGGCTATTCCAGATTGAAAATACATGACAACTGAGTGCTGAGTGCAGCACATGTTTAGGGACCAAAGCTATGGACTAAATACTCTTTGACTGAAAAAGAAATTTATAAATGATTGGTAAAATTTTAATAGCTTAGAAAAATTAATAAGTTTGTATGTGTGTACATATCTTGGGTTTTAAAATCTCTCTCTGCATAGTAAAATCATGTTCTTGTCTTTAGGATATACATATTGACACATTTAGAGGTAATGGGACACCATGTCTGCAACTCACTCTCAAATATTTCAGCATTCTAGAAGCAGACACAGAGAGAGACAATAAACAATGCGGGAAACAACATTTAGTAATTCTTAATGAAGAATACATGGAGAGACTTTTTATTATTTTTCATTTTTAATTTGTGTGAAATTATGTTGAAATAAAACATTAGTTTTTTTTAATGCAAGATTAAAGATAGGGACCCTAGGCCATGCCCTTACATGCAACATTACATACACATTCATATGCACATCTGTTCACTCAGAGTAAGAAGTGACACTGCTTGAAGATCAAAGGCATTTGTGCTCAGTTATGAGTTTGTAGCATTTTATCTTACCCCAGATGCAAGAAATATCATTTTCAATGTTTAGAAAGTGAAAAGTCAAACATATAGGTAAATACAGAGCATGGGTACCATTTAATCTCAGTCAAAGAACCAAAATTAAATTGTCAATTGTTAGGCCATTTAGAAAAATGTTTAATTTTAAGCCTGGTTATACATTTTACATTTTATTCTAAAGACATCATAATATGGGATATAAGAATTTGCTCATGGGTAGTATGTAAGAAGTTTGCAAATCCTATGAATTCAGATGCAATATATTTTTGTGTACATATGCTTTATACATTTAATGTCACTCTTGGGTAGAACATCTATAGTTTTTTTTTATTAGATTCTCAAATGGGGCTATGGTAAAAATGTGTATTATAGGGCCATTCATATTTTTACCATGATTAATTTTTCAAAGTACTCTTTGAAGTATATCGATTTTAAAGTAGTTTGCATAGGATCATAAGAATAGAATAACTGAAATAACTTTTCTTATCAAAGATTTAATAATCAGCAAAATGTGAATACAACTATCAGATAGCATAAAGTTCAAAGTGCACCAAATTTAAAAATCTCTAAATTTTACAATTTAACCATTATGGTTCAACATAAGCATAATTAAAATACACACAAGCTTCTTTTTAACTACTCCAGGGTCCTAGAACAGCACATAAAATTGCCCTGAATCATGGATTAGTTCTGATAACACTGTTAGGTAACTCATTGCAGTGGAATAAACACTGATATAATACAAGGCCTAAGTTAAATATATAAATTGATTTTATGTTTTCAATGAGACAAAAAATGACCCAAGTCTTAAATCCTAAAAATAATGGACTAACAACCTGGGAAGGAAATGAAGACTTGAGTTTCAACATAAGCAGGAGATGCTATACCACTATACCTGGAAAAAGGACTACAGAATGGAATTGATGCCAAATAATGCCCTAGAATGATGATGAAAAAGGCTGATTTCAAGAACAGGCCAGCACTCAATCCACTGAGCCACACCAGCCAGGGGCCTACCTCAGTATCTTAATTTTAAAAATGTAGTTGTGTGCACTGTACACAATGCAAAAGATGGCTAAGGAGTATTGCTCATGGTCAAAACTGATTTTTAACTTTCAGGCCCAAGCACAGGTAATTACAAAGGCTTCACCTGGAGGGTCTTTGGGGTAGGGTCTTTAAATTGTAAAATTTAGAGACTTTTAAATTTGGAAGGTCTTTGGGATAGTGTCTGCCCCACCCAAGATTTCATGCATAGCCAACACACCTCAGTCTCTGAAGGGAGAGGCAGTCAAGTTGGGAACTTGTGCATACGTGGAGGGGTGGTGTCAAATTAGAGATCAAGAGGGGCTCTGACATGTCAGAGCAGCACTTTTTTGACTACTACCTACTTTTCTACAGTGATGAGACCAAAAGTCATCAGAGTTGCCAAACACAGAGTTGTACCCAATGACTGTTATCTTTAAGCATATCTCTGGTGTGATGGACAGTCTGCAGTAAGGTATTGAGACTTAGGCTTTTAATGATGAATAATACAGAGCCCTTCAGGATCACTTTGCTTGATGACCTGAAGAGACCTTAGAAACTTGACTAATTTATCTCCCCAATGAAGGACAGAATCTTTTAAACTTAATAAGGAAGAGTGGCACCTTGTGGAGCTTGTCACTACAGACCTTGAGTGTTGTAAGAGTGTCATGATGGTGTCCACTTTGTCTAAGGAGGAGAAGGAACAGGGGAAAGTTGAGAAGATACAAAGGAGAGACAGTGAATGGATTTACGATATTATAACTCAACTTTTAATATTTATGATATTATTACTCAATGTAAACCTGTTTTTTATTTACCCATAGTTATAGTTATTTTTAAAGTTTCAGGTTATTTTAAAGTCCCCTTCTTTTCTCCTTCATGTTTTGTTGAGTAACTCTATCAATCTGGATCTATATTTGTGCATAAACATTTGGGAGAATTATTTTTTCCCATCTGTACTCATGGGTTAACAGACAACTTCTTGGATCGTATCTTGGAGGATTAATTGTTTTTATAGAGAAAAGCAATCTTTCAGGGAAGTGGATTTTATAATTGAGTGTTTTGCTAGCTTGTAAAGAAATTCCCCAGTCTCACTGTCATTTTGTATTATTATGAAGAGTGGACCTCAATCATTGTCATTGAAAGTCTACAGCTGTCATGCAACTCTTCCAGGTTAAACCTCTTCTCACTACTCTCCTTCCACAGGATTTATTCTCTGTAGTTTTGCTAAAGAATATAGATACAGAATGTGTGCATAGTCACAAAGAAAATACAATCTTCCAATGACCTTTGTCTTCACCATTCTTTCTACCTCTTAGCTTTACCCCAGGACTGTTTAGTATAAAGTACTCTTGGGGCTTACTAGTTAACTGGTCACTATTCTACACATCTAAAGCTATAAAAAGTGAATTTTTAACTTGCATCATGAATTAATCAATGTAAAGTCCATGAAGAGCATTATCAAATTTGACATAATAATCTAAAATTGAAGTTTAATGTTTCAGATACATTCAATAGAGATTAATTTTTTCAAAGCATTTATGTACATAGTTTCTATACATATGCATGCAGATACATTTGCTCACACAGTCATTAGTTCTTTACAGCATTGTTGACACATCGACACTTAAATTGTCCTATTCTTAACTACATGCTCTCATCTGGAAACACAATGTTCAGTTTGCTTTGTGTTCATGCATTTTATTAAATGGCAATTAATATTTTAAAGTCTCTTATTTATATATGTATCTGTGATTTATGATCCCCAAATTTGGACACATGTTATTCACTAGGTTGGACTTGAATTTTTATTCACTCTTTAATACTTTTTAAAACCACAGTATCACTACCATATAATGAATATTATACAAATAATCAGTATGCTTACAATTTTAATGTCCAAACCAATATTGAAATGTTTGTAATATTAATAACTATAGAAAAATAATAGAATTGTTCTCTCTTATCTTCTGAGGATATGTTCCAAGACGCCCAGTGGATGCCTGAAACTAAGGATAGTACAGAACCCTGTATATACTATGTTTTTGCAATACATGCCATTTCATTTAAAGGAAGCACTAAATGGCTTTCCTTCTGCATATCTGAATTGCTGGTATCAGTATTGTCTCACTTTGGGGCTATAATTAAGTAAGATAAGGATTACTTGAATACAAGTATATACTAGGATACTACAAAGGTCTACCTAATAACCCAGATGTCTTCTGAGGGACTAACAGGTGGAAAGCATATAACTGGTATACTGAAGAAATAAATGATTCACATCTAGAAGGAGAGAGTGAGTCAGCATGAGATTTCATCACATCCCTCAGAATGATGTACAATTTAAAACTTATGAATTATTTCTGGAATTTTCTATTTAATTTTTTTGATCAAAGTTGGCCATGGATAACTGACACCATGGAAGGTGAAAAGCAGAAATCAAAACATTGGATAAAGGGGAACTACAGAACTGTAAAAGATCACACAAAATAGCATTTTAATTACATACATAATTACCATTACATAAAAACCATTACATATAGTTTTCCAAAAATTATGAGTAAATGAACATACATTTTCTTGTAAGAATCAATTGCAGCCCGCTTACTAAGTGAATAAAAATATACAATGAAACTGTTACTTGAATTACCAAGAAAAAATGAAATTGGAGTGAACCTGAAAAGAATGAAACCATCATTTTATTATGATGATTACAAAGCCAATTATCATACTTTCATGAAAACTGGGTTTCAAAAGTTTGTTGTCCTGAATTTAAATTAGTATCTTTGATTTTCTATCTTCCTATTGCTTTAGTTGTCCTGGACTAACACCACTGAATTTCTATAATTTATTCTGTTACTTTTTCAAAAGTTTCCTTTGTTTAGGATAATTTACCTAGTACAAAGGTGGAAAAATCCATCTCAGACCAGAGAAGTGTGCCAGAACTGTGTGAGTGACAGTGATTCCTGTCTAGTCCAAGGAAATCCAAACCCAGCCAGTGATCATTCACCTCTGCCTGCTTTCTATTTTCTCTTGATGTAGGATAAGGCTTTATTACCTTCTTGTTCATAGTGTTTAATCTGATTAAACCTTACTGGCTTCCTTAAAATTTTTTTTTAATTCATAAGGTAAACATTATTTAACAAATTAAACTGGGATTATGGTTCATTGACTTGTAAAATTGAAGTAATTGAAAGCCCTCAACAAATTCTTTCTTATATTTAAGTAGCATCTCAAACTTTTCATCTACCAAGAGATGAAGGGTTATTCTCCTTATTTTGTACGTAAGGGATATGTGGCAAATTTATTGTCTTAAGTCTTTCATTGAACACTGCATGCATGCATAAAATATGTTGAGAATTCAAATACCTTTCTATATCTTGTCCTTCCTCCCATAAAACTTCACCATAATAGTACATGCAAGAATGATAAACTGAACAACAATATGATTTATTTGACTTTTTTTAGTATTTACCTCCTTGTATCTAAATAACATACTGTGTTGCTGCTCCTTGTTTTTTTTTGTTTGTTTTGTTTTATTTTTTTTAGTTATGTAATCTTCAGTTTGCTCCCCACAATGGACACAAATAATATTTTCATCTTCATCACCAATATTTTCGTCACTCTCACCAGTACTACACACATTATTATGGCTAAGTAAATGCCAATTACCCTCCAGCTATGGAGCATACTATGAGTCATTTTTATGTCTGAAATTTTTTTTCTGAGTTAATAATTGCTTCACTTATTGGTTTGCTTAGTTTTCTGTGTGCTCATTATTATTCCAGTTCCAAACTGTTCACAAGTTGTGGCTACCTCTTCTCAGTATAAGAAGACACATCAAACAATTCATAGTTCTTTTCTTGGTAAAGTGCTTTGTCTGAAATAGAATAAAAGTAAAGTATCTTATATCCATATAATAGAATCTTTTCAATCACTAAAAACAATGAAGTATTGTATGCTACAACATGGATAAATCTTGACAACATTACACCAAGCAAAAGACGCGAGACATATAGATGATTTCATTTATGTAAGTTAGGCAGATGAGACAAATCCATAGAAACAGAGTAGAGTAGTGGCTTCCACAGGCTCGGAAAAGTGGGAGGAATAGGTAGTAACTTTGAATTGCTGATGAAGTTTCTCTTAGCTGTGATTAAAACAATGTTCTACAGTGCATGGTGGTGATGGTTGTGAAGCTCTGTGAATATACTAAGAAACACTAAATTCTGCACTGCAGGTGGATGAATTTGTGGTTATATTATATACATAATATATTATATATATAATTTACAAAAGGAAAAAGAAGGAAGAATAGTCACAAGGACCCCTGGTAAAGGCTCATATCAGAGGGAAGTATGGGAGGGACGGCAGCTGGCATTCTTTCTCCACCTAAACTCATAAAACAATTTCAGGAAACGCTTATGGCTTTTCAACAGGTAACCAAGTTATTTTGGAGCTAGGACACAGTAAAGAAAAATAATTCTCAATATATTTCTGCTGTGTTTCAATTCTACAGTTGTTCATTGACTACCTGTTTACAGGTTTAACACTGCAATACACTCTATGAGATTTCCAGCAGGGAATTTAGTTTTGGCTTCAATGAGTTTTAAGTCCAATTAAGGAAGATAGCACTGACACATACTGAAACACTAAAAGAGAATACAAAAATAAGTGGGAATGAGAATGTTATCTCAAAATAGTAGGTATGGACAAGCCTCTTCTGGAGCTTCGTTTGTTCCTTCATTCCTAGAATATTTTATCTGTATTAAATGTGAACACTATTTTTATAATAGTTCTTCTAACTGGGGATATTAGCTGTGTTTTCAAAACACTGCTGTATGTTTTCCTAATAACTTAGTGCTTTCCTTCTAACCATTTGATACGTTCCTGCATTCTTTTGTTTTCTTAGCGATCTTCACCACACCAGTAAACTTATCCCAAGGACGTCAATACTTTTCTCTTGATAGTGATACCTTCATTAATCTGTAAATGTGCTGTTTTACTACTCGGTATATTTCCTTAACTCTGGATTTTATCTTTTCATCTAATTGACTTTTTAGCATTTTATATATGACTTTTCAATTTATTTTCTCATCTACATAGTTTCTAAGTAAGCTGCATATTTGTGAAATTTCTTCCATGTATTTTGAGTGTATTCATTCCATAGGAATATACATGAATGCACACATATACATGCCTACACATACAGATGTTATATTCTTTTCTGTTTTCTGTTTTTTATCTTAAATATTACTTTTTGCAGTATTTATGTTTTAAGAAAAAGTTTCTCTGAATCTTCTCAGTTTTCAGGTCAAATACGAATAAATTTTCTTTTAAGATTTAATTTATTTATTTTTAGGCAGAGGGTAAGGGAGGGAGAAAGAAAGGGAAAGAAACATCAATAGTAGTTGCCTCTCATGTGCCCCCTACTGGAGACCTGGCTCATAACCCAGACATGTTCCCTGAATGGGAATTGACCTGGTAACCCTTTGTTTCTCAGGCCAGAGCTCAATCCACTGAACCACACTGACCAGGGAAGTTTTGTTTTAGTTTCTAGTCATTTCCTGTAAAATTTGTCTGTCTTTGTTCCAAAATTTATTTTGAAGATGATATTAAGTTGAAGCTATCAGCAGTAGCATTCAGTATATAAAGACACAGCTTATTTTACTGCATACACTAGCTTTTATTTGTGTTTACTTGCATTTTCTAAAAGTAAGTGTAGGTGGGGATGATTATTTTTCCCCAGGTGCCTTTTCTCAGAGATTGTAGTACTAGTCTGTGTTTTTCTCATTAACACTTACTGCTACATTAATACAACTTTAATACATAAATTATTTATTTCAATTTTAAGAAGAGAATTTGTGACTTGTCTTCCATTATCATTTTCCCAATTCCATATTTTCCTTGTTATTTTACTATATTTTTAAATTATATATTTCATCATACAAATGATTCCTGACTCACAATGGCTCAACTTATGTGTTTTTTTTCTTTTTTTACTTTACAATTGTACAAAAGTAGTAAGTGTTCAGTGGAAACAGAACTTCAAACTTTGAATTTTGATCTTTGATTTTTGTATAATTATAGGCTAATGTAAGTGTTTGGAGCATAACTAAGGTAGGCTAGGCTAAACTGTGATTTCGATAGGTCAGATGTGTTAAATACTTTGATGTATGATATTTTCAAATTATGATAGATTTATTGGGACTGTTTGTCAAGGAGTATCAGTAGCTGAAATTAACCCCAAATGAAACATATTAAGACAAAAGTGTTTTGACAGGATTTAAAAGAACAGAACATCAAAATTGAATTACACAAGAAAGGTCACCTATTCAATATTTTTGTCCTTCAACTGATTCCTCAACATCTTAAAAACATCCTTTACAAGTAGTCAGTAAGTCTATTTGTAGACTCTGGCCAAGGCAAAGTCAATGACAGTGCCTTCTGAGGTAGCAGGTTAATGCTTTTAGAAGCTCTACTAAGAATCATTTTTGTATGTTGAATTAACATTAGCTTTCCTCTCCTACACATATGCCTCAGATCTCTCTGTGAACACATGCTGATTCTTCTCATGCAAAACATAAAATAATATCTGAAAACATTTTAAAATTACTTGCCATGATCATGTAAGTTATGTTTAAAGATTCCAAATTATTCTTGCCATTGATACGGATTGGTTTTGCCCTGTAAGCATTTCATAATAACACAAAGACCACACAAATCATACCATATTACACTGTTTGACAAAACAGCATAGGACAAAGTGAATCTCCTTGTATACATTATCACACAATTAGAGAAAAAAATATCCATATTTCAGAGAGAGAGAGAGAGAGAGAGAGAGAAATCAAGCTGTGATAATTGTAAGGAAATCAAAATATAGTTCCAAAATTTCTCATAGTTATTCTTTCATTAATTGCATAGGTAATATATACAACAAATAAAATTTTATGCCAACAAAATTATAACATATTCTAATGTTAGATATGTTAAAGTGTTACAAAATGTGCAAATAAGAGATGGTAAAATGTGGTACCTCACATTTTAAAATGTAATACACATCAGCATTTTCACTTTTTTCCTGTGATGTGGTTGCTTAACTATTGTGCTAAACAGGTGCTGAATCTATTTTCTGAATAATTTCATACTGTCAATGAAATATAAGTATTCCTTGAGTACACAAGTTTCAAAAGGAGGATATGATTAATTCTGACTGAGGTGTGCAGGTAAGTACAAAAGGCTTTAAAAATAGAAAAATATTTAACTTGAGAGATGGTAATAGAGTGTTTTCAAAGGCTGAGGGAATTTGAGCAAAGTCAGGGAGATATGAACAGATTGATGCACTAGAAGAACACAGATTATTTAGTATTCCTGCAGCATAAACTCAAAATGGAATAGTGAGAGAAGATTGTCTAACAGTAGATTGAATGGTGAATTCCCCAAGTGACCAGAAAGACAAAATTTAAAGATTTAGAGATCTTATAGTATTTATCTCAAAAAGTCTTAGAGTAAAAAAGAAAGCATCTGTTTAATTAATACCATTTCTATCTATACTACTTTTCAAACATGCATACAGGTAATATTATAGAAATCACTTTTCCTAATAAATAGCTAGAATAAATTTCTATTTTGGATTAACAATTATGGTAAACACTGATGACTAACCCCTTAAATTTATGTAATCTCAGAGTGTCAGGTGAAATAACTTTCTGCTCTTTGGGTCTATAGAAAGACTAATTTATATAAATTTCTTTATTAGTACAAAAATTTATAGTAAATTAATAACAACTCTATTGATGGATGTAATGCTTTATTTGTGTTACTAGTCAAAAATGTTTTCTAAATGTATTTAATCAGTAGAGTTTTATCCTTATTGTTCAATAATAAAATCTTTCTAAAAACAAGAAAAAATTTAGTGTCTATAGAAAGATTATATCTAGATTTGAAAATCCCCACTTTTGATTCTGAAAGGATAACACAGTATAAATATTGTAATTGGAAGGAGAGAAATAAAGAAGTAAGCCCAAGTCTTAGTTAGCATCTAGCAGTTAAGTAATTTTGGCATCTTGAACAAGGTGTAATACCTAGAGCTAATTAAGACATTGTCTAACAGTTATGTTCACTTCAAGACTCTGGAAATTCAAACACAATAATTAGGGAGAATATAAAGTTATTTTTATAGAGGCTTAGACAGCATTTAGGAATATCAAAGGAATAATGCAATGTTGTGGGCCTAGTAACAAAAAGTAACCATATACTCTTTTAATCCTGAAGAGTCAAGGTGAGGGATCAATTGTCCAAATCCACAGAGAGTGGAGAACAGCCCAACACAGCCAACGAACAGCACTGTGTCTCTGAGGAATCTAACAAAACACATGTTCAAGTTCACACTCCTCCAGCACTCAAGTCTCCTGCTGAGGACATCCCCATGGCTGTATACAGCCAGATATTGATGTCTGGAGAAGTCACAGGGGTTGTCCCTATAATTCAGTTTCCTAAAGCACATGGAAATATACAGAAGGTTAGGGAATGTTTCTAGATAGGCAAACCAAGATTTCCAGGTGAGAGTGCTACTTCCTCCCTTCTCCCATGAGCATCTGCACTAGTCTTCTACCCAGCCATAAAAACTTGCATCCTCATTTCTGGTAATACATTACTTCTTTTGCACCATGTCCAAACAGAATAATGTCTAAAGTAAAATGAACCAGAAAGATGTTGGAGGGACATCACAATGATTTAAGCACACCCTAAACTAATTATGACAGGTAACAAGACAGCTGTGGTAGCTCATTGGTAAATCAGTGAAGGTAGAGGAAATACAAAACCATATTATTTTATTCTGTGGGAACAAATACAGAGATTTTCATTTGGTTCTTATGTAGAAGAAACTGTAGTGGTTTTGCCAGTTATTAAGTGTGCCTGCTCCTGGAAAAGAAAAAATAGCCATGGACTGAATGTCTGGTCCCACTAGAAGAAAGAATCAAATCAAGATTCCATCAATTATCAAAAAAAAAAGCAATCTTAATTCTGTGCAGACTGCAAAATTCCAGATATTAGTGACAATTCAAGAAAAAGTACCATAAACCTCAAAAATATTTGGATACTTTCCTTATTTTTCTTTTGTTGTGTGTCTGTGGTTCTGTTAAATGTCTGATATTTCTTCTGTGAAAATTTGAGAGGAAGATTCATGTTAGACACATGTTATTTTGCTGAGAATTTCTTCAAAATACACAGACTTTTCCCTCAATTGAGGGCCAGGGAGTCTGTGACCTGGCAAGTTCTGGCACCTAAGTTAGCTTTTCATCCTGTAGCCATGGAATGTGTCTGCGAATATATGTCAGGCAACCCCTAGGTGGTTGTCAGGCTATATTATCCCTGAGGACTCTATGTTTCATTAACCATCACTACAGGTCTTGCGCATTAAAACATTTTTATTGTTACTTCTGTCTTGAGATTTCTTGAGATATTTGTATTCACCTTATTGCTGAAGGTCAAGTACCACTAACTGCCTCTAGCAATCTTGGATACAATGTTTCCATTAAGATTTAAGGAACCCAAGGTTCCAGTGCCATAATTGTTAGCTAACAGGTGATGGTCACAAATAGGCTTTTAAAAATGTTAATGCCCTTCTTGCCAAGGCCTTTCTTAATACCTGATAAAGGACTACTCTTTAGACTCTTGGCGAGCACATGGTTAAAGACTGTCTGGTCAGGCTACTCACAATATTTTAATTTCAATGTTACCATCCAGATAAAACTTCTGACTCCTATATATACCCCCATATTTCAACCACCTCACTAATTGCCACAGCTCCCTGTTGTGTGCAGACTTCAGTGAGTCAAAGTAGCTGCTAATTATTAATATCCTTCCCAGGAGCTGGTTTTAAATTGTATCCTAAGTTCCAAGGAAGGACACATTGTAAATAGATTGGGTAGCATCTATCATTTTTTATTTTATCTTTCCAACACCGTCAGAATACCTAATACTCCATACATCCTTGCCAGCTTCCTGTCATTTAAAGCTGGTGAAATTCTGTAATTTTTCTATGTATAGACTGTCTCCTCTTGGAGCCAAGTTTGTTCTTCTCATTTGGTATATACTGGGACAGCTCCTAGGGCTCTGAAAGTAAGGAAGGGCATTTAGCACAGCTGCTGCATACTAAACAGTTCCTAAGTATATTTAAGGAGAATCTCTTATGAAGGGAAAGTCTGGTTCCCTCACAAAGAGTCAGAAGTTGTACTGCCACTAGAATGGGAGATTCAGACAGATGTAGGACAGGAAGAGTCCCAAATTCTCAGTTACTGAATGTCTTCATCTTCCCAATTTCCCCTCTCCCATGTCTCTTGAGACCTGTTCTTTTCCCAGTAGTGCTCTGAGTTCAGTGTTTCATTGACACACTATTCTTACAGCAGGCTTGGTTGATGGTCTCAGCCATATTTGTTCTGCAGCTGGAGAGAAAGTAGCTCTTTAAAGCTGTGACTGAGAATTTCTCATCTTCCATTTGTTATCTGAGTTGGATATTCACAGCCTTTATTTTGTTCATTTACTTGAGTATACTTTCCATAAAGAGCTCTTAGGAGTAGCCAAACAGAATAAAAACAAACTGTATTATCTGAAAAGAATTCCCACTGAGAAAAACATTGTCTTGTTCATAAGCCTCAAACTTTCTTGAGCCAAAATTAGTTGGTTTTATAAATACACTCCTGGGTGAAGGGGAAAAAATATTGGCTTCATTTTTATGGTCAATAATTGTTTTAAAATGTTCTTCCATCACCAGTGTTCAAATGTTATTCATTTGAAATATAGTTAGGTTGATTTGTTTTGTCTATATTCATTTTTGTTTTTTTTTCTTTCCCCCATTTATTATTTGCTTAATTTGTATGTTAAGCATTGACAACTTTCTAAAATCAAAATAATGCATAAGGTTATAATCAGGAAGGTCTTATTCCCTTATCAGTTCCACATCATTCTCATACTTCTATATTTATTATTTTCTATCAACCCCCATAAGTAACCATTCTTTGGTTATCAATTATGCTCCCTGTTTCTTTTTGAGAAAATTTTGCCTATACACACACACACACACACACACACACACATACACACACACAAATACATAATCATATATACACATGCACACAATACTATTATTATATATAGATTTTATATAATACATAATTCTTTGTTCTTATGTGAAAAGTAACATATTATGTTTACTTTTAGTACTTTGTTTTTTATCTTATAGTATATTCTAGAAATCCTGTCACTTCAGGAACATCCTCTTCATTCTTATTTCTACTCACATAAAATGTCAATGGATGAGTCAACCATAATTTATACCACCAGAGTTACCATAAGATAACTCCTTTATCTTATCTATGCATGTAGATAATTTTCAATATTTTGCAGTTAGGAGTGATTTTTGTAAATAAATGTGAAAATATATGCTTTTATAGTATTGAATGTGAATATGGCAAATATCCAGAAGTGGACTTACAGGGTCAACAATAAATTAATACATAACTTCAGTATGTATTAGCAACCCAATCAAGCATCCCCCAATCAGTTCTAATGATGTGAGTTCTGCCAACCAATTATTTGAGCACCTATTTTCCCATAGGCTTGCAAAAATATATTGATTCTCTCTTTAAACATTCTTATTCTTATAGGTAAGATGGTATCTCTTTATACTATACATTTCTCATTTGTAAGTATGTTTTGACATTGTGCTATTTTTTTAAATATTAAAGAGTATCTACATATGTTCTTATTTTTTGCCATTTTTCTCATAGGTGTTTCTTTGCCCTTAAATTTTAATAACAATTTATAAACTGTATTATTATATCTTGATATGTGATATTATTTGCAAGTACCTTCTCTGCTTTGTCTTTTTGCCAATTAATATTGTTTATATTGGGTTTTTTATTTAATTTTTTTTTGGCATAGTAATCTGATTTTATACAATCAGAATATCAAAGCAAAAGTTTCATATAGTCACCTAAAATGGATTCAATCAGTTTGCACTACTTTTATTACAGGTAATTTTATAGAGCCACAAAATTCAAGAATACATGAAATTATATTTAATATTCACTCTTCCACTTATTTAACTACATTTGCTGACTGCCTACTATGATGCAAGCAATATGTTAAGGATTAACTATACAGTAAAGAGTTATTTTTAAGCTTAAGGCTAAATGGGAGAAACAAACATTGCAAACAAAATGTAGAATCATTCAAATAAGTATCATGAAGGACATGAACAGATTAGGAGATAATAATACTGGGATCTAGCCTTGACTTAGGTGAATTTAAGAAGTCTTCCCTGAGGAGCTGAATTTAAGCCTTGTTCAGAGGATTAAGGGGGAACAGCCAAGTGAGTGCTGAAAGAGAAACATTCCACTGTGAATAATATACATATATGGCAAAAGTTTGTTAGCATGAAGGTAGGACAATTGTAATGTCTAGAAAAAGATATTAGAGTTATTTCATTGCAGAAAGGAAGCAAATGTAACTAGATAATGTTGAAAAGACCAGATTATCTAGGTCACAAACCATGATAAAGTTTTTGGAATTTTACTAAAGAAAATGGGAACCACTGAAGGTATTAAACTCTCAAATGACTGAGTTCATTATTTTCATTTTTTTAAATTTGTAAGCAGGAGAGTGGTGGCTGTGGATATGGGAAGATTGAAAATATTTGAAATGGATTTTGAAGTTAGAGATTTGTGGTTTCCATTGCTGTACAAAACTTTTTACTTTGATGTAGTCCCATTTGTTTATGTTTTTCTTTTGTTTCTCTTACCTGAGGAGATATATCTGATAAAAAAAATTGCTATGTACAATATCTGAGGTTTTGCTGCCTATATTTTCTTCTAGGATTTTTATGGTTTGGAGTCTAGCATTTAAGTCTTTGATCCAATTTTGAATGTTTGTGTGTGTGTGTGTGTGTGTGTGTGTGTGTGTGTGTGGTGTAAGAAAGTGGCCTAGTTTCATTTTTCTGCACTTATCTTTCCAGTTTTCCCAACACCATTTATTGAATAAACTATCTTTAGCCTATGGTATGTGTTTGCTTCCCCTGTCAAATATTAATTAACTATAAAGTGTGGGTGTATGTCTGGGCTATCTATTGTGTTCAGTTGATATGTGTGCCTGTTTTTATGCCAGTACCATGCCATTTTGATTACTATGGCCTTATGTTATAGTTTGATATAATTATATTTTAGTAGGGGAATTCCTCCAACTTTGTTCTTTATCAAACTAAAAAGCTTTTGTGCAGCAGAGGAAATTATAAACAAAATAAAAAACAATCTACAGAATGGGAGAACATATTTACCAATACATCCAAATAAGGGTTAATATCCAAAATTTATAAAGTACCTACAGAACTCCCCCCACCAAAAAAAAAGCTCAATCCAAAAATGAGCAAAGGACCTGAATAAACATTTACCCAAAGAGGACATTCAAAAGGCCAATAGACATATGAAAAGATGCTCAATGCCACTAATCATCAGAGAAATGCAAATTAAAACCACAATGAGATACCATGTCCCACCTGTCGCCAATAAATCAACAAACAAGTGCTGCCAAAGGTGTGGAGAAAGGGGAAGACTTGTACATTGTTGGTGGGAATGCAGGCTGGTTCAGCCACTATGGAAAGCAGTATGGACATACCTCAAAAAAATTAAAAATGGATCTGCCTTTTGACCCATTGACTTCACTTCTGGGAATATATTTGAAAAAACTCAAAACATTGATTCAAAAGAACATAAACACCCTGATACTCATCGCAGCATTATTTACAAATGCCAGTATATAGAAGCAGCCCAAGTGTCCATCAATTGATGAGTGGCTAAAACAACTATGGGACATTTGCATAATGGAATACTACTTGCCATATAAAAGGAAGACAATGTTCCTCTTTGTGATGGTATGGATGGACCTAGAGAATGTTATGCTAAGTGAAATAACCCAGTCAGAGAAAGACAAATACCATATGATTTCACTCATAGGTGGAATCTAATGAACAAACTGAATTAATAAGCAAAAGTGAGACAGACTTATAGATGAAGAATAGATAAGAGCTAGTTGGGGGCAAGGTTAGTGGGTAGAGGAACTGAATAAAAAGGAAAAAGGGTTCATGGACAGGGACAGCAGTCTGGTGATTGCTGGGGGGCCAGGGGGCGGGTTAAAGGAGACTAAATGATAATGGAAAAAAAATACAATAAAGATTAAAAACCAAAAACCAAAACAAAACCTGATATTTAACCTCAACCCAGTTCTATACTCTATCACTGATCTAAACCCAAATTAAAGTTTTACACTAAAAAAAAAAAGGAAGAAACTTGGGGGATAGAAACTTGCGGGATATGATGGTGTTACCAGAGGGAACAGGTCCTTGAGTGGTGTCACAAGAAAATAGCAGGAACACTCACAGAGGAGCAGTTTTACATGAGAGGGGCAAGACTTTCTTTCAGACTTTCTTTCTTTCCTCAGGCCTGTGCTGGTGCTCCCCACCCCATTGTTGAATCTCTTTCCTGGATTTTTTGAGGGCTTGTGCCTACCTCTATGCAATCTCATTTCCCAGACTTTTCCTTCCAGATTTTCCCAGGCTAGTTTCCTCCCCATTCTGGTCACAATTTTGGCTCCTACTGCATCTGCCTTAGAGTTCTGCTTTGTCTTTGGGCTTCTATCATGCATCACTCAGTGAAAGGAATTTTTCCTAACTATTTCTCCCTGCCCCTGGTAATCTGGCAGAATGATGCTGGTAACCATCCTGCTGGATGGCTATAAGAACTGTCTTTCCCGTGTAGTCAACTAGGCAGAATGTTGTCTGGAATGATGTCAGTTACTCCCCAGGGTGACACTGGAACTCTTATTTCCAGAATTATTCAGGCTTAGTTTGCTCCCTGCTCTTTTGCTAATAACTAACTAAATGCCCACTCTGACACAAGCAGATGGGTACTGGCAGTAGTACCAGTGACAAGCATGACAAACCTCAGCTGTAACAATGGGTGCATTGAAGTATCATTTGCTGATTTGGCCAACACTTAAGACCATCTAGTTTTCAGTTAAACATGATGTTTAATGCAGAAATACCAAGAGGCAGATAGTAAATGGATAAAGAAAAAAAGGTCTGGGTTAGCTAAGGATTAAAAAAAACTAATTATTGGTTAATAAATTCTGTCAACCCAAAGAAAAGGACACAGGAAAGAGTAAACTGAACACTTAGGATTGGTAGTAAAATGGAAGCCAACGAAGATAAATGGGGAAAGACTAAAGACATTCTAAGTATTTGCAGAAAATGATTAAAATGAAAGTCTTTGAAAGCTAAAAGAAAAAAAAGTAGTGGATTGAAGATAGGAAATAACAGAGAGAAAAGAGAATGAATGTTTTTGAAATATTGATGAGTTTGAATAACTATTTGAACAGTAATGCTTGAGCAAGTACACAATGTATGGGAGAGTGCGAGGGTGAAATTTGCAATATTTGAAATACTGATTTTACAGGTGGTATAATTTTTGGATTGTGTCAGGTATGGACAAAGCTAAAGTAGAGGAAAAAGTCATTGTGATAAAGAAAAATAGGATTAAAGGCCAGATCCTGGATGTGTCACCCATAGGAATGAGTAACCACCTGGAAAGATAGCAAGTGTTGAGCCAAAAGAAAGAAAAAGAAAAAAAATGAGAACCAGCTTCTGAAAATATCAATATGTTAGGGAGTATAACCTAGACAGAGAGAAAGAGAGGACGATAACAATGAAAAAAAGAAGAAGTTTAGTCACCTTAAAGATAACTGTCGAGCAAGAAAAATATCAACTCACATTCTCATATATGAAATTTTCCAGGGAATAAAAATAAAACAAAAACCATATCACTGAAGAAGAGCTCGGGAAGCTTTTAATTTAAAAAGGGGGCTCAGACAGCTTTCAATTTTAACAATAAGTGTTACTAGTACTTTGAATATAAGAGAGTTTTGCGAATCTTGATTTTCTCTATTCTTATTGCTTATAACTCAATCCCAAACTTCTCTAAAGTAATTCACAACTTGTTTTCTCAAAGCATGCATTCTTTTGTTCTCATAATTATTTTAGCTAAATAAATATTTTTGCTCCAGTACTGAAAATATTGGACCAGAAAAAAATTGTTCACAGAGGGACACAACCCAAGCAATAAAAATGGGATATGATGCAGTACACATGGAACAGAGAGTCCAGGAGACACACACATACACACACAGAGAAAGAGAAAGAGAGAGAGAGAGAGCAGAGAAGCCAGAAGAGAGCATTCTCTGAATCATTATCTTCCCCTGTCTTTGTTGTTATGTTTATGATAAAATGTTTGATATCACACTATGAATTAATCATATCTTTATTTTACAAATATGCCAGAATAAAATGCAATTAATTATTTTATAAGTAAGCCAGAATATATCAGTGTTCTTAAAAAGTAAATTGAGGTATATTCACAACTTTGAGTATATTTAGAAAAAATTAATTGTAATGGGGCAGGACAAAGCAAAGCACTTTAGAAGCTGTCCACATATAGGAGTTTGATGACAGACTTTTACAGAGAAAAGGCAAAAGCAAAGCAAGAAAATGACTGATCATCTATAGAAAAACCTAGTTGACCATGATTGGTTATTCTTAGGTTTCAATTTTATAACTTAAGTCATTTACAAACATAGATTTTAGTTTGCTTACAGAGGTCACCAGGGCATTAATGCATCCTCAGTTTAATGGCCTCCTTGTTTAATTAATTTAACAGTGCATAAATAAATGCCATAGATAAAAGATATACTAAAAAATCAGTTAATTTCTTGCAGTTGACATTAAGTTATTTATATATGTAATTAGGAGAACTTCTATCAGAGTGAATAGATAGGGTCAAATTGTGGTCATGTGGCATAAGAAATGCAATATATTTGTTCTTTGTCCTTGGTTTTTACTGCAAAGCTCTTAAAAATCTTAGAATTTCCTAGGTAATAGTGTTACAGAGCAACAAGGGGGGGTGTTGGGATGATATACTATTACTCGAAAGGAACTCCCCTGGTTTGTTATGTCCACCGCCAGAGGAAGATGTCTCTCAATGCCTGAGATTCATGAAAAGGAAAGGAAATGTTTATTTAATGCTTTAACAACTTAAAGCAGTGACCTAATGTCTTCATCAGAATCCTAAAGTCCCTTAAAACACCCACAAACACACACAGTCCTTCCTCCCCCCTCTGCCCAGTCTGGGGTACCGTATCTCAGGAAAAGAAATAGAAGTCAGTGGCTCAGGCAGCCCCCAGTTCTTCCCAGTAATCCGTCTCGGCTGGTAGGCCTCCCTCGGTTCCCAGCACCATCAGCTGTGTCACCAGGATCTCTGTAAAGCTGGGTGGTGGTTCCCCCTACTAAAGCTGAGGGAGTCCCCACTCTAGCAAAGCCGTGTGGTTCTCCCCGCAGTGGCTGCCATGTCTGAGTTTAAATCCCTGCACCAATCTTCCTTTGCTGCCCCATTTCTGACTCCTCCTACAAGAAGTTACACCTGCCACCACTCCCACATCCTTCCAGCTTTACTGGGCTGCCATCCTGAGTCTGGGCAGCTGTGGCCCCATGTCATGAGCCAATCTTCTTCAAGCTCCCACTCAGGCACCATAACTCCAGGGACCTAGCTCCCAGTTACATCTTGGTGGGCAAGTTACTTCCATTCCCCTCACTCAGAGCATGGCCACAGCTATTTAACATATGCATGTAACCAGTTAAAGGCTATAGATATGTTAAATGACCACACCAGAGGTTAGCTGCAAAAGCAGTTGCTATGCAAAATAGCTCTCTATGGCCCTGCTCCATGTGTCCCTTCCCCCAACCCACACCTGTGGGGAAAGGGGTGAGGACATCCTAATATTTCCTGAACACCTTGAGCTCTGGACCTGATTCCAAATCCCTATTTGGGGTCCCCCCTCTTGGCTGCACCCTGTTACAATAGGACAGTCTTTTGTTATTCATAACAAACCCCTTTCCAGAACACTGGAATTTATGGAATTTATGCCAGTCAGGTGGCAGTTTCTCGAGACAGCCTCAGGAGGGGACTGGGCTCCAGAAAACCCAAAGAGCTAAATGGGGAACTTTCAGCCTGAGCAGTAACCTCCAAGGAAGAGAGCAAAATATGAGCTCTATGAAAACTCTTGAACAATAGATTTAGAGAACGTATGAGTCCGTGAACACATATTTGTGCTGGCCCAACAAAGACAGGGAAGCTCATAGTGTCCCACTCTCACTTCTGGCCTTAAATATCTTCTCCATCTGGCTCTTTCTTAGTTGAATCCTTTATAATAAACCAGTAAATGTCAGTAAGGTGTCTTCCCTGAGTTCTGTGAGCCCTTCCAGTGAAATATTCAGCTTGAAGGACAGGGATGTCAGAACTCCTAAATTTGTAGTCAGCACAGAAGTGTGTGCAGTTTGGACACCCCTTTTGCAGCTGACATCTGAAGCGTGGGCCAGTCTTATAGAACTGAGCATCTAAACCTGTGTAGTCTGACGATAACTCAGCACGGTGAGCAGGAGAACTGAACTGAATTGTTAGACCCCTGTTTTGTGCTGAAGCATTTGTGAATCTTACAGGTTGTATTTTAATTGGAGTACAAGAATATAGAGTAAGTTAGAAATTAAGAAAAAATAGTTGTTATTGTAATACTAATTATCATGAATATTAGAAATTTAAAAGATGAATTTGTCTTGTTATGTGAAGAGATATAAATGCAAAAATATTTAACCTTCCAAAAGCAGTCAGTATCATCTCTATGTCTCTAAAACTGAAGCCATGATAAATAAATAAATAAATATCCAAAAATGCTTTTAAATCCTCTTATGAAACTCCAGAACCTATACTGTCGTCAGGCAAATCCATCCTGAATCACAGCCAACTCCTGTTATGTCAAAGGATCTTGCTGTAAATCTTATAATGCTGCCCAAATACAAAGACCCTGAGGACATAGTTAAAGCACAATGTGAGTATATCTTCTTACAACATGGTCCAGGAGGCAAATGTTAATGTTGAGAAACTGCAGAAAAACCTACAAATGGCAAACCTTTATTTAGAATGTGTCAATATTATCTCTCTGGCTGTGGGGGTGGGGTACTCTGGAAGAATCCCTATATTAGGAAGGCTTAGTGGAAAATGAAAATAAATGAAAAGGGTAGGTATTATCAATATTTAACTTACCTCGAATTTAACATATAATAAACTACTTTGCAAGGAGACTGACTGTTTATTTGTGGTATTGTTACCATCTGCAGTTAACTGGCTATTGGTAGGGAGAGAGCAAGTTTACACATTTAGTTTAATAAACTGGGGAACATAAGCCTATTTGCTTCATGAGGAAGCTACAGCTTCACGCTCCAGGTATTACAGCATTTGTCCTCCAAGGGAATTAACACTCCTCCCTTCCTGTTCCAGAACCTGATTGCTGGGGCGCTAAAGGGAAAGAGTCTGACCCTGGAGTCCAGTAAGTATAAGAAGAGGAATTCCATCCAAAGCTCACAAAAACTTGGGAGGTTGATTGGTTCTTTTGGAAAAGCAACTGGTCATTCCAAACCCAAGCTAATACAATCCCAGGGGAACAAAGAATCTCTCTCTCTCTCTCTCTCTCTCTCTCTCTCTCCCCCACACACACACTCATGATCCACACTCACCCATCCACACTCATGCATTCAAGTGTTCTTTCTTGCCATGTTGGTCTAGCAGCTACCAGAGCCTGTGGCAGACTGCATGGACTCCAAAAGGACAAACTTTAATATGAAGCAGACACTCTGAACACCAGGTTTTGCTTTGGCCTTGCTGAGGACAAAGTTAGACTTCTTCCATGGTGGGATAAAAGGAGATGGGACATTGGAAACCCAAGAGAGCAGCTTTAACTTCCACCTGAATAAATTTTGGCACACCACAGTCTCTCACGTGCGGATCATTGGAATGCTTTCCTCATAGTTCTGTGGAAAAGAAATTTTTTATTGACAACAGTGTATGTGTGTGTGTGTGTATGCACACACACATACACACACACACACATATATATATATAATTTGTTTTGCATTTCTTATGTTGTGCAGGTAAAGATATTAAACCGACAGCAGTCATACAGGTTAAATAGCAGATATAAAAGTGGGACTGAAATCTTGGTCTTCTGTACAACCCTCTTTCTATTCCACTGTTTTAAATTATCTGTTCCATTTTATAAACCATCTTGGAGTGTCATACCCCATCTGTCCCCTTCCCTCAATCAATCAGGCTGATCCCAATGTCAGTCTTCTCATGGAAAATGTCACACAGGCATTTTAAACAGGTTTGGAAATGATAGCAATTTCTGAAGTGTGCTCAGACCCATAAATTAACATGGAGTTCTCTTTGCCACAGACCTTGAAGTGCTAATGCAGAGATATGTTCATAAGAAAAGACACTGGTGTCAGAGTTGATACAGCATAAGGGCAGCAAAACTTAAGGAAGAAATAAATTTTTAAAAATTGTCAATGCTTAGGTTGCTTTTTATTTGGGTTTGTCAATGCCCTGCTCTCTGTTAGCGGATTCCTAAGAGATTTTAAGCGAATATACTGCAGCCAACAGTCCATTTATATCTCTTGACAAGGCAGTCATCCCATTTCTTTGTCTTTTTTCTTTTCTGTGAAAATAGGTTAGTTTTGAAGAAACTAAACTGGTCTACTTTTCCTCTTTCCCTTGAACCAAAAGTCTAAAGAAAACCAGGATCCCATGCTTTAACATCTTTTTTTCTAGCTTTAAGCCAAAGAATTTAAATTATATCTCAATAAAGCTATTTTTAAAAAAGTTTGAGTATCAAAACCAGCCATTCCTAAAGAATGAGCATCCATTCCTAAAAGAAACCGAAAGTATGAGGGTCTAGAGCTGCCTCATCACTTCTAGTTTAGAACCCACTGACTTTCCCCACAAAACATCAGGACTCCGATCCTGTAACCAGTGCTCACAAATTGGTACAGAAGTAGCACAGGAAACAAGAGGTTCCTGCTCTCTTCTCAAGTTCCTCATCATTTCTACTGCATCTCAGTCTTTGCTTGTTTTTTATGGATTCTACCTTGTCACCACTATTATTTCTCATGTCTTTTTTCATTTGTGCATGTGTAATAGTTCATACGACTTTTCTTTAAGAGATTATGATAAGGTAATATAACAAAGGTCCCATAGGTCACGTGTTTACATATCACAATAGAGACAGCTTTTATAACTACACTGGTTGTTTTGGTGCATTTTATCTGGAAATACAGAAGAGCACTTTGGTTTATATCATAGGATCCAGAAAAGAGCTGTAGGCATTTAAATCCTGGCAATTATTACTGGCTCTGTGTCCTTGGACAAATTACAGTATATGATTCAATGTTCTTATCTGTAAATCTTTTGCAATAATATCTATTCATAGGTCTGTTTCAGAGTGAAATGAAATAGCACAGATTCTTTACAGAGGTGTCCAATATGTTTTAATTATTATTATAAACCCAGGTTTCAACTTTATGTTTGACAATGATATATAGGTTATGTAGACAAATGCTGCAATAACATATTGTAATGGAAATTTTTAATTTTTTCACAAATGTGTGTACCAAGACATCCTTTGGAATGTTATATTAACTGAAAGAATTTGTATCAAAAGAACATTATTTGATAACCAGTTTGATAAAGAAAAGGTTTATCTATGGCAAAATATAGCCCATGGTATTCTGCTCTTATTTTTGCAGCCTTTCTCATAAACTTCTATATACACAGAGTGACCATTTCTTGATTCCTCTCAAGAGCAACGTCTGATGTTTGGAGCAGCATGCTCCGTCTAAACCTCACCACAAACTTGAAAGTCAGCAGTGATTGTTTCACTCTACATATGAAGGCATGGAGTCTTAGAAATGTCCACTGACTTTCCCAAGGCAATGTAACCAATCATTGTCCAACTGGCAGTTAGAACCAAGGTTGTAAACCCAGAGTCGGTCCTTTCCTCAGCTGTTCATAATTTTACAGAGAAATATTTTTAAGCTTCTAAACATATTCATTTGATTTAAAATGCATGGAAAGAAGGAATAAAGTCTTGAACTCTTTAAAAGTTTGGATGGTATAATTTTCCAGCTGAAGGACATGACAGCAGCCTTAGGCAGGCATACTTCAGGCACCTGGCTCTCCTTAAAAAGCAGTGTAATCCAACTTGAGAGAAGAGGGTAGGAAGGATAAGATGAAACGTCTTAAAGACTGGGAACTGAATAGATAACTAGGTTTGAAGAATCTATAAAATTTAAAGACTACATTGATATACTGAGGATAAAAATACAGAAACTGGGTGTGGGAAGATGTTTATAATAATCAGCAACTGAAGGTAAATTAAAACAGAAGGCAATGCCAGAAGCACTGGAAATGGCGTAGGCTACATGTAGAAAAGAGGATGAAAATGATCTGTAGTTCCAGGAGCACTTAATAACCCTGTACATTATAACATAGTAAAGTATTTGCAGATGGAAATGTTAAATAACTTTCTAAGTCTGGTGTATACAGAAAATTATTTATGATCACCTAAATAATCATCTTGGTTATTACACAGATATATCACATGCATTCATCAAATAGGCCAGTGGTTTCAATTAGGTGTGCATCAGAATTACCTATAGAACTGGTTAAAAGAGACCCCTGGTTCTCTCCCCCAAATTTTTTAGTTTATTAGATTTGGGGGACAGGAACCTAAGAACTTACACTTTTAACATGGCGCCAAGTGATGATGATGATGCTGGTCTCAGGAAGACACTTAGGAAACACTTAAGTATTGTTACTTATAAATTTATTTTTAAAATCTATCACCTGTGGATCACTGACCCATCATAAGCACAAGATCAGTAGTATTAGGACCCAGTCACTAAGAAACATGGGAGATTCTCAGATATAAACTTCAAACTCATGGACCGTTGGTTTGGAATATGTAGTTCCTGTGTATCCATGTTGTAATTGAAAACCTTATAACTACTTCATTAAAATTTTATTCTAGGAAATTGAAGCATATTTTTGAGGGACGCAGAGAGAATCCTCATATACTTAAGTTCTCTTTAATTTTTTTTTAGTTACATTCATAGCAAGAGAAATGTATAAGTTACACACATATGTGCACGTTTGGTGTGAGTGCACACATTCTTTTCACATCATAATGATGCAGACACCAGCCCACAGTGTCTCTGTCATTATGGATGAAATGAGACATTCACACGGAGTACCAAGTCCAGTGGAGGAAAAGGGTCAGCATGGCTTTTCTCTCAAGGGGAGAAAAAGCCTCAGCCTCCACAATGACAGGCCTCTGTTGGGTTTCTCTGCCCATTACACAATGGTCCTCATTTACTATGCACAGACTCACTTTAGGTGGTTACCTTTTACAGAAAAGAAAGGAGCCAGTGCTGCTAATCACATCAGAGAAGAGGGATATTTGCAAATGAAAAGGGAAAAGTGGTTGAACCGGTTACACTCATCCTTGGAAGGTTTAGCATGGATTTTAGGAAGTTACATTGCAGTAAATGTCCTCAATTCAGGGTGAGGGAATTTTTAGCAAAAAGCAAGACTCAAAGCCACCTAGGTTCATTGCAGGCCTGATTCCCCATGGGAGAACTTATCTGTGGGTGTGGGCTCTGTGCATCTCCGAGTGGGAGCTGGGCCCATGCCATGCAGAACGGTCTCCTACATCATAAGACCACAGATTACTCTTGCTTCAAACAATTGGCCACAGGGTTCAAAGGACCTATCTATACATTGCACAATTTAAAGTATAGGAAAAATAGAAACAGACTAATGACTAAATCTTCTCTTTTAATACAATAAACTGTTAAGTAGAAAATGCAATTTAGATTTTTTTAATTAAAAAGCTATACATGAACCTCATCATTAATTGCAATGTGCAGTTTGTACTTTTTGCTTTGAATTTCTGAAAGAAACAAGGAAAATTTATTGGCAGCTCAAATATTTCTCGAATAATGGTGTAGCTTTTTTTCCCTTTTGATGGAGAAAGTTTCCAGTTGTAGAAAATATAATTAAAAATGAAGGATTTGCACCTAATCTAGAGCAGAAAAATCCTGTTTGAGTCATTTAATTCTTCCAAATGAGAGCCACTTATCTCTAAAAAATTGAAGAATAGACTCTTCTAGATATCTAGAACAATAACAAATGATGATAAAAATTTCACTATCTCCAATCATTTTTTTCTTTAATCATGTATCAATGTATATTATAGAAGAAATTTATCGAAAAACTCATTATTGCAAATGAGGTTTTAGAACACTCAAATTCTCGTATTTGTAACAGGGTGCAGCCAAGACGGGGGACCCCAAATTGGGATTTGGAATGGGGTCAGAACTCAAGGTGTTCAGGTCATATTAGGATGTCCTCACCCCCCCTCCACAGGTGTGGGTTGGGGGAAGGGACACATGGAGCAGGGCCATAGAGAGCTGTTTTGCATAGCAACAGCTTTGTAGCTAACCTCTGGTGTGGTCATTTAACATATCTATAACCTTTACCTGGTTGCATAGATATGTTAAAAAGCTGTGGCCATGCTCTGAGCCAGGAGAATGGAAGTAAGATCTCCACCAAGATGTAACTGGGGGGCAGGTCCCCCAAGTTACAGTGCCTGAGTGGGAGCTTGGGAGAGATTGGCTCCATGACATGGGGCCATACCTGCCCAGACTCAGGATGGCAGTCCAGTAAAGCTAGAAGGATATGGGAGTGCTGGCAGGTGTAACTGATTGTAGGAGGAGTTGGAAATGGGGCTGCAGGGGAAGATTGGCGTGGGGATTTAAACCCAGACGTGGCAGCCATTGAAGGAAGAACCATGCGATTTGGGCAGAGTGGGCACTCCTGAGGCCCTGTGAGAGAGAGAGAAACATGCAGCTTTGCCAGAGTGGGGACCCCCGCAGCTTTAGAAGGGGGAACCACCACCTGGCTTTAGCAGAGATCCCAGCAACACAGCTGATGGTGCTGGGAACCGAGGGAAGCCTACCAACTGAGACGGATTACTGGGAAGAACTGGGGGCTGCCTGAGCCATGGACTTCTATTTCTTTTCCTGAGATACGGTACCCCAGACTGGGCAGAGGGGGAAGGAAGGACTGTGTGTTTGTGGGTGTTTTAAGGGACTTTAGGATTTTGATGAAGACATTGGGTCACTGCTTTAAGTTTTTATAGCATTAAATAAAGATTTCCTTTCCTTTTCACAAACCTCAGGCACTGAGAGACGTCTTTCCTCTGGCGGTGGACATAACGAACCTGGGGGGATCCTTTCACTAATAGTATATCGTCTCAGCCCCTCTTGGCCCCACTGTTGTTCTGTAACATTTTGTTAAATATTTAGTTTATTTAAAATTTACTGAAATATTTTTAAAACAATTTTAAATACATTTTGCGCCAAGCAACATTAAATGACCCCTCTGAATACAATGTGGTATGGTACACACTGGTCTGAGACAGGAGTCCTCCCTGTGTTGTGCCCAGATTCTGACTTTCTTGCAGACTTTTGTCTAGTCATATTTATATTTATGTTGTCATTTTGTCCTATTTTAATTAAAATTGCCATAATGACTAAAGTTTTTAAAGGCACTTGCAGAGTTGATAAAAACATACAGATTATGTAAATATCAACTATATTATTATTTAAGAACATAGTAGTTAATTGTATATCTGCTTAAACAAGGAAATTAACTGATGAGGACACCGGCAAGCAGTGTCCACAGCATTGTGGATGAGACACGAGACAAATTTATATGGACTACCAAGTCCTGTGGAGGGAAAGGAATGGCATGGCCACTTCCTTAAGGGGAGAGAGCACTTCCACCACTCTATCAAGAGGAGAGCATACTGACCCTTGCCTTGACAAGCTTTTATTGCTTTTCTGAGCACATTACATTGAGGATGGTCCCGATTTACTATGCACAGGTTCTCGTTAGGTGGTTACCTTTTACAGAAAACAAAGCAGAGATTGCCACTAATCACATCACAGAAGGATATTTGCAAATACAAAGGGAAAAGTGGTTGAACTGGTTACACTCATCCTTGGAAGGTTTAGCATAGATTTTAGGAAGTCTCTTTAAAGATACGCAGTAAACATTTGCTGCCTCAATTCAGGGTGAGGGAGTTTTAGCAAAAATCAAGTGTCATAGCAGCATAGGTATGATGCAGGCCTGATTCCCCACTGGAAAACCTATCCATGGGTGTGGATGCTGTGTACCAGTCCTTGCTTTTCACTGGCCTTTCCAAGTGGGAGCTGGGCCCAGGCCACACAGAATGGTCTCCTATAATTAACTTGCTTTTAAAATATTTTTGGGCCAACAGCTCCTTTAGATTAAATAAACTTCCTCATATCATGCACAGTAAATAAGTTGAAACATTATATAAATAAATAAATTATATTATCAATAAATATAAACACAGAAACTAAATGTTCTGGGAGAAAATGACTAAATCTTTGTGACTTGAGTTTAAAATGATTTCTTAGGACATAAAAATAAAACATTGAATTTTTCATAATTTTGATATCATCAAAATAACATACTGTTTTTCAGAGAAATTGCTAATAAAATGTAAAAGCAAATGTATAGCTTGGGAGAAAGTAATCACAATGTAGTATATATAGCTAAAAAAGAAAAGAGATTTGTTTCTGTAATGTATGCAGTATAGGATTATAAATAAATAGTAAATAACAAAAATTCCTATAAAATGAACAAGAGATTTGGACATTTCCAAAACCAAAATATACAAATGTTCAATAACTACAAAGAAAACATTTAGCATTCTTATTCAAAAAGAAAACTCTAATTAAAACCACAATACAACTATAGACACACTCAAATGTCTTAAATTAAAACATGGCAACACCATGTGTTGATATGAGAAGGGCAAACTTGAACTTATATTTATACTGTTGGTGAAAATGTACCTGCTTTGGTGGTGGGTACAGCCATTTTGGCAAATAGTTTGGCAGTTTCTTATTAAGATAAATATACAACTCCTTTATGATTCAACATTCCAATCTTCGGTGTTTACTCAAGAGAAATAAACACCCCCCCAAAGACTTGTATTCGAATGTACATAACAGTGTTTATTCTTAATAGCCAACAAATAGGAACACATTATATGTCCATCAAAAGGTGAATGGATAAACAATATGTAAAATATTCATTAAATAATATATCTTTCAGCAATAGAAAAAATAAACTAAAAATACACCCGACAACCTGAGTAAAACTTTCAACATTATTTTAAGAGAAAGAAATGATATTCAAATTACTAAATAATACTGTCCTTCAATAGAGGATAAGATAAAGATGATGTGATACATATAAACAATGGAATACTACTCAGACATAAGAAAAGACAAAATATTGCCACTTGTGACAACATGGATGGGCCTTGAGATATTATGCTAAGTAAAATGTCTCTCAAAAGAATCTATGAACATATGATTTTATTAATAAGTGGGATATAAAACTGAACATCATGAACACAGACAACAATGTGGTGGTTGCCAGAGGAAAGGAGGTAGAGGGGACAAGGATAAAAACGTAAAAAGCAGGTAAGTGTAAGGGGATGCTAAATGCAATGAGGCACAACCACGTTTTATGAAATAATGGAAATGTTTTAATTCTTGTTGCTGTATTAGTTACACAGGCTTATCATTTTCAAAACTCACTGAGCTGTACAATAAATATTGGCATCTGTTTCTATTCAAAATTAGAAAAAATAAAAAGAAATGTAATTTGTCACATGTACAGAATAATAGAAAAAGAAACATGATGATCCTAGTAGAAGCAGAAAAAGAATGAATAAAATTCACCACCCATTCATTAAAAAAATGACAGGAATATGGAAATATAAGGAAATGTCCTTAGTGTGATAATGGACATTTACAAAAAACACACAAAAAAAGTAAACAAACAACCCACATCTACTTTGCAGATAGAAGAAAAGACAGCCTTGCACATTCTTAATTTGTATGTGCACCATTTGTAAAAAAGCAACATGAGTATATATTTACTAAAAATGATGCAACAAAAAGTATTCACATGAGATCCAGGAACTGATAAATGTAAAGATAAATAGCAAACACCAAATTTCTGAAATTTTATGAGATTATTAAATGAAAAAAGTGGCGAGCAGAAATCACCAGGAAAAAATTGAACAAAGCCTTCAATAAAATGATATCAAAATAGTGTTCATATTAATATGTAGAGTATGGGAGCAATTATTGATAAATGCACAGAAAAATTAGCAAATCAAAAATGTGGATATTGGTAATTGAAATAAAATTTGTATTATACTAGATAAAATCACCAATGAATAACATTAATAGTAACATACATACGTAGTGATATCAAAAAATTGTGCTATACCTGAAATATAAAAAAAATGAACAGTGGAATTGGGAGTGCATACTTAAGAACATTGAAGAATGCTAAATATTCATTTATAATAAAATGAAAGCAATAGACACTAATTAATTTGAACAGGGAATTGATTGTATGATTATATTTAGAAACAATGAAAAATCAGAAGGAACACTAGTTTAATTCAAAATAACGACTTTGAAAATATGACTGGAAGTTTAAAAAGGCTGGGACAGAAACTTTGTTTTATGGTTGGAATCCTTTAAAAATTATCCATATCTGAATGTACTGAAACAGAAATAAAAATTTAAAGATAATCATTTGGAGAATACTAGGATTTTGGAAACATGTACTTGAATTTATATAACAAAAAAAATGTCCAGAAAGAAATGAGATAAAAGCTAACAGGAACATATTTTATTATGTATAAGATATAATATATGTCATATATTTTGTATTTCGTATATAATATATATTAGTTATTAACATATATGTGGTATATATTGCATTTTTACATACAGACATAAATACCCACATATCACACCATCTGAGTATAGGAAAGACTTTTTGAGCATGTCATGAAAAGGAGAAATGTTATGAAAGGCAAGAAACTGGACACTAGCAGAGGATACAAGCATACACAGGAGAACTAACCAAGAGATGATTTGCTCCATTCCCATCAACAAAATGAAGTTGTTCTCACAGTTTTCCATTGCTTATAATTAACTTCTGATATGAGGGGCCCCAGAATTAATCAAAAGCAGATGTCAGAATATATATATATGTATATGTATATGTATATGTATATATATGACTGATTGAATGATAAATTGGAATTGAGAAAAGTCAATCTACATAAGCTTATTCCAGAAATTTTAACCAATAGAAATTGGAATAAAGATAATTACAATTTTAAGTTTTTTAATTTGTTACTATAAAAAAGATAGCAGTGACATACTAGAAAAAGTAAATTACTACTTAGTTTCTTGGTAAATTTTTTGATATTCATTTTTATGCTTTTTTTCAGCTTATTTTTTAAATATTTTATTGTTGTTCAAGTGTAGACATCTGCCCCCCCACCCCTCCTCCCCCACCCCAGCCATCCCCACCTCCCTCCCCTGCTTTCACCTCCCCTTGGTTTTGCCCATGAGTCCTTTGTGGTTGTTCCTGAAAACATTTCCCCCTGCCCTCCCATTATTCCCTTCTACCATTTTTATTCTTTTATATATTTTTTTGCAGCTAGCAAAACACTTGCACATAAAGATCATTGTCATTTTCCATTCTTTCAATTGTTTTTCATGGATTCCTACATAGACTATGACTTTTGCCAAATGATTGATTAATGAGTAATGTAGAAATCCACTACATGTATTAATTCTATCTTAATAATATTACTCTTTTTGATAGTCATTATAATTGCCACCTATTGCTCAATATTTGGTATTTAACTGTTCATAGGTTTACATCAAGTTTCATGAGAAACCAAATTTACTTTTATATTCTCTAATTGCATGAGGAACTTCTCCATATGTACCTTGCTTTTACTTTGTTGTTCTTTTCCCTCCTTTAGGAACATTGTAACATATAGTGTACACTGAAGGGGAATTCGTTTTTCTTTCTGCTAAATTTTGAATATTACTGTTGCTTTACTTTTAATTTTGTTTAAAATTTTTTAAATGTTTATGCAACACATGTATAGGATTGGGCAATATAACAAGTTCCCACACATTTTTGTTTTAATGTTGCATCTTTCGTCTTTAATCTTGAAAATATTCCCCCAACCAACGATCTGAAAGGAGGAGATGGAAAAGGAGGAAGAGAAAGAGGAGGAAACGTGGCCTCAGTGGCTAAGTCTTATGTGGAGAGGCAGCATTTGCGTGCTGTGCTTTTAACAGACCTTGCTACATCCCATCAGTGGTCGATTGGATTACTATCCTTTACGATAGTTCTCGTGTTTACAAATGCATTTTGCAATATCCTATGCAAGGACATGTGACACAAACCTGGCAATGCATAAATAGGGTAAAATTTGCTTTGTTAACATAAGTATCCTTCTAGCTTGCATTTTCTTCCTTCTTAGAATGTAAACCTGGTGGCTGATGCTCCAGCAACCCAAGCAGTAGGGCGCTGAGAGGAGGGCCAAGAAAATTGCCAACATCTCAGCTCTGACTCTCATGAGCTATGGAAATGATTTTAGTCTTCTAATTGTTTGAAGAAAAATAAGCCCATAATTGTTTGAGACGGTGATAAACACGTTCTCTGTTTCTCGCAGCTGAATGCAATCACCAACAGCGGCAGCCCTCCATGAAGTTTCAACTTGCCGGCTGGAAAAACATTACTAGTGCAATGATTCTCCCAGTCAGGGAGGTAAACAGTCCAGGTGCCAAGAACAATTTACTTATCCTGTGATGAGCTGTCTCCCACTGCTGTTTGGAAGTTCAGTCATTACCACCTTCCCATGGATAACCCTAGGGCATTCTGTGAAAAATCACTCCTGTGATGGAACCCCTCAGGCCCACCCACTCTAGGATTCTGCACTGCTGTTAACCTGGTTTCCTCCAAAACAAGAGGTAGACACCAAGACATTTGAAAGGGATGCTTCCTCATGGAAGAATTAATGTAGCATTAGTGTTAACATATATCTCTATTGTAGAAAATCTAACATGCATTTGTCAAATTGGAGTCCGTGGTCTGGAAAGACTCACTGAAGTTCCTAATTTGAGGCTCGTGGGCACTCACACGATTTAGGAGAGTGGTTAGAACCCACAGCCTGCAGGCCAAATTCAGTGCAACAGCTGTTTTTGCAAATAAAGTTTTATTGAAAGACTGTTACAGTAATTTGTTTCTGTATTGTCTATGGCTACATTCGCACTAAACTGGCAGAGTTAAGTAGGGGCAGCAGAAGCCATATGGTCCATAAAGCTGAAAATAGTTACTATCTGCCTCTTTACAGAAAATGTTGCCAAATTTTGGATTTTGTTTGACTTTTTTATAATGGGTATTATAAAACAACACATACACAGATGAGAAAAATGTAAGTGAAAACTACATCAAATACCTGTATCTTTAAAAGGGTAATGGAATCATGTGTTTAAGTAATGTTTCTGAGAAGCTTTTAGCTAGACTTAAACAATATACTATTAAAATAGAAAAAATAAACTGAAATTTTCAAAAACTCAACTTCAAACTCATTTAAAACATATGCACTAGAAGATGGTTAAATGCGGTGTAGACCATTTAAAATGGATTTATTCACAGACAATTAGATTTGCTGGACCACTGAAGTGTGTAGCAAGTTATTTATGTGAAATTTCTACATATTTATGTCTCTACCAGTGCTATTCATTTAAAATTTTCTATTCTGTAACTGGCCATGTGGTCATAGTTGGTATTTATAACTACTTTCTCCTACTACCCATTCTGTATTCCCTTTGTTTTCAGCAAGCAGCTCAGCCAGTCATGTTTCTTTACCCGGTGAGATGACCTAACCCATAAATACTGAAGGATCTGGGTCATTGACAGTCCTGTATAGATTGGGTTGTTGCAGTTTTTATTGACCTTTATCAGAGAACATGTTGATACTAACAGGTACCTGAGGGATTTTCTGTATTCCAGACACACTTTTCCTTACCTCCATCTGGGACTAGGCCAGTTTCCTCTTGGTAGTCAGAATCAATCATTCTAACAAGCATAGTAAGCCCTGTCCTTACTTGTTGATCCAGAGGCATGAGAAAACTTAATGACCAGATAGCAGTCTTAACTTCCAGTTCAAAGAAATTATTGTTGTGTCTACTGTTAGAAGCATTTCTCTCTCTGGAACCAATAACTCTAGGACAGTGGAGCATAAGCTTGCAAAAAAAAATACAGGGAGCAAAAATTTTGCTAACAGGTCATTAGACATAATAATGAGTGGTGACATACCCATTTCTATCCCTTGATACCTGGACCAGTGAGTCCTAGCTATCAGACAAATAGTACCATATAGAGGAAAAAAATTCAGAGCAGATACAGCCTTCTGGAGAACCTTTCCTCAGTCCTGCAAAGTATTGCCAACTAGCTGGCATTGTAATTGCATCTTCAAAGACCATTTCACTGTCACATCAAGCTGGCTGCTTCAGGACTGTGGTGAACATGGAAAAACCAGTGAATTCCACGAGGATGGGACCATTGTCACAATTCTTTTGCTGCAAAGTGAGTTCCTTGATCTGAAGCAATGATCTTTGGAATATCCTGACAGTAGGTCAGGCAGGCATTCTTTAAGTCCATGGACAGCAGTTTGGCAGAATCACGAGTGCAGGAAAGCCAAATCCATACTCAGAGTACACGTCTACTCTAGTAAGGTTAAAACACTGCCTCTTCATGATGGAACCAGTCCAATGTAATACATCTGCCACCAGGTATCTGGCTATCACCCTGAGGCACTTAACCTCCGATTATTTCCCAGTCACTGTTCTCACTTTAATAGTAGACACCTTGCCAAGCTGCAGTTTAACTTGTAAGTCATCTAGTTTCAGGATGACATTCTATGTTTGATTTTCAGCAATTTCAGCCCTGTGGCTACAGCAGATGGGTTTTCTTCTGGACACACATAGATACCTTTAGGCCATTTATGTAATGCTTCATCTGGGAATTCAAATTCCTGAGCTTATACTGTCCTTTCATCACTTTGTCCGGTGACCTTAGGAACAACCAGCCAAACTTATTATATGTCTTAGTTTTATAAACACCGTTAGAAAGTATCATACATCTGTCACCTTGGTCTTGCTTGGTCCTTGACTAGGAGTACCTAATAAAAATCTGTTTTGTGTCTCTATTGCAGGGTTATGCCATGGACAATCATTGCTTTTCTACTACTAGAAATCAAGTGAAGAACAACCTTAAATCTAATCAGATTGGAGTGACAATTTCAGAAACCCCAGAACCAATTCGGAAAACTCATCCTTAACATTCTGTTCCTCTGGAACTACTCCTGGTACCAAAGTCTCTATTTGTCTTGGTTCTCTAGAGAAACAGAACCAACATGCACATATATCTGTATATTTACATCTATCTGTCTGTCTATCCAAGACATTATCTCATGTGATTATGAAGGTTTAAAATTACCCAGATCTACGTTTACCAATGCGGAGACCCAGGAGATCTGGAGATGTGTGAGAAGGCAGAAGACTGATGTCTTTTATCTCACTGTCATTTTGGTCTATTTAGGCATCAATGGGTTCACTGAGGCCTGTCCAAACGGAAAAGAGAAATCTGCTCTACTTATTTTATAGAGTCAATTGTTAATCTCATCCAGAAATACCCTAGTGCAAATACACAAAATTATATTCAACCAAATATCTGTCGACTCCTCCCTCATGGGACCTTTAAATTAACATACACACTTAATCATTTTATTCCAGTTCTTTCCATTTTCACTTATTTATTTTTATGGAATTTATTGGGGTGACAATGGTTAATAAAATTATATAGGTTTTAGGTATATAATTCTATAATGTATCATCTGTATGATGTATCATTTTACTTTAAAATCATATATAAAGGCACTGAAGAAAATTTCAGAACAAGTGTTTTGTAGTTTTATGTTCATTAACATTTTACTGTGATTTCAGATTTATTTATTTTCATTTATTTTTAAAGTGCAACTTTATTTATTTTTTAAAGTTTAACTTCAAGTTTTCTTTTTCTTTTTCATTTTATTTTCACCTGAGGGCATGCTTATTGACTTTAGAAAGAGGGGGAGGGAGGGAGATAGGGAAAAAGAAACACATCCCTGTGAGAGAGCAGCATTGACAGAGAGACTCTCTGATGCTCCACTACCGGGTCGGTCGCAGCCTAGGCATTTGTCCTGACCGGGAGTTGAACCTGTTGACATTTGGGCTTACAGGACCATACTCCAAATGAGCCACACTGGCCAGGGAATGATTTCATTTTTACTGTAAGACCCCTTTGTCCTTGCAACATAAAGCAAACACTTAACAGCTCTTGAAGATTTCAATGTTTTCCTGTGTTTCCTAACATTCACTATTAATGATGAAATCAGAAATAAATCTTTCATTTATCTAAAAATGTAAATCTGTTGTATTTGAAATTTTGTTTGGGTGACCATATACTCACACAGGGAAAGTTTATCCTCCCCACACTTTAAAGAATGACAATGTAAATGTTTCTTGCAGATTACAGTATTTCAAAGCTGGGTCACAATTGTTTCATCCATTTTGCTCTATTAATGTGAATTGTGCAGCTTCATGGTAGAATGTCTTGGGGTTTTGATTGAATATGCTAAATAGAAAAGCTCTGCTATCCACATGGGTATATAGCTTGAACAAAAAATATTTGTTCCTTTACATGGCTAATATTTAGGAGGGTTTTTAGTATTTTATTTATTTATTTTTAGGGAATGGGGAAGGGAGGGAGAAAGAGAGGGAGAGAAATATCAATGTGTGGTTGCCTCTCATGCGCCCCATACCAGGGGACCCAGCCTGCAACCCAGACATGTGCCCTGATTGGGAATTGAACTGGCGACCCTTTGGTTCACAGGCCAGCACTCAATCTACTGAGCCATACCAGCCAGGGCTAGGAGTTTTTTTAATGTACTATAAATTAGTGTATCTCAGTATTAAACACCATTCAAGTATTTAACTCTGTTCTATTTACAGAAAAGAATTCAAGTGCTCTTCTTTTAAGGGCAAAAGAGTATATAGCATTACATAACAAAATAATTACTAGAGAGTTACTACCCAAAGCAAATGTGTGTGAAGTTGAATGTCAGAAAAAGGTTAATTTGAAATAACAGCAGATTGCAGCCTTTTAATTCTTGAGGTGTGTGTCCAGTGGGTACAATCTCAGCTCTGTTTCAATCATCCCACTGTTTCCGTTTGGTTTTCCGACACCTTAGGTGTCTAGAGAGCTAGAGTACAGGGTCATTAGAACTGCGATGCCTCCAAGTCACTTTCAAATTTTTATTCAGAATGAGTCATCTATTTTCCTATTTTAAGGGAGTGGCAAATAGTTAACTGCTGAATCAATATGTTTTCTCTCTATTTTTATTCTAGTCCAGCACTGATCCATCATAATTTTACCTTTGAGGATCACCTGCATCAACAGGCATATGACTATGTATTACTAAATTTCTTTAGAAAATGAGATCTTTTCAAGAGCACAAATGAGGAATTAGCCCAATTTGTCTACTCTAAAGATGATTAAATATATGTGCATATATATGTGTGTGTGTATATGTATGTGTATATAGTCTACTATTTGTTAAGAATGAATTAGCAAATGAACATCTCAGCCCTTAAATATTGTTTTATTTTATTACACTTTGAAATAAAATTTAGTTTCAGTTCAGTTTTAGTTCCATAGCAAAACTGAGTAGGAGTGATAGAGATTTGCCATGTACCCCCGCCATTACTCATGTGTAGTCTCCCTCAGCAACAAAAACTCTCCAACATAGTGGTACATTTTGTTACAAATGATGAACCTACCCAGGTTCATACCTCCTCAGCATCCCAACTTCACAGTTAACATTAGGGTTTACTACTGGTAGCACACATTTTATACATTTGTACAAATGTATTCTGATAGATATTCACCGTGATGCTATCATAAAGAGTACTTTCAGTGACCTAAAAATCCTCTGTGCTTTACATATTCATTCCTCCTTCACTCTTTCTCCTGTAACCACGAATATTTTTACTGCTTCCGTAGTTTTACTTTTACATACTGATTTTATATGTTTATATAACATTTAATTGTTTAAATTGAAATTCATTATTATATCTGGTAAATTATTTTTGTTGAAATATAATTGACATATGTTAGTTTTAGCTATATAACATAACAATTTATTATTTGTATATATTGGTGATGATCAGTACAATAAGTCAAATTAACATTCATCACTGCACATAATTATAAAATTTATCTATGATAAGAACTTTAAGATGGCCTTTGTTAGCAACTTTCAGATATTCAGCACAGTATCATTAACTTTAATACAGTATTCATCATGACATATTCATTTAATAATTAATAATTTGCACCTTTTGATGTCTATATAGAGTTTGCTCTTCACCCAAGTCTCCAGCAAATACCGATCTGTTCTTTGCATCTATGAGCTTGCTTTTTTGTTGGTTAGTTTTTTTGTGTTTAAATTCCACATACAAGTGAGGTCATATTGTATTTGTTTTACTTTGTATTATTTCATACATAATAATGCACAAATGGCAAGATTTACTTTTTGTTGGATGAGTAATATGTTACATATAATACATATAACATTATATATATGTATAAATATATATAAACACAGTTTCTTTCTCCATTTATTGGTCAAAGGACAATTGTTTTTATCTTGGTTATTACCAATAAACACAATGAACATGGGGGTGCATATATCATTTCAGTTAATATTTTTATTTTCTTCAGATAAATATCCAGAAGTGGAACTGATACACAATATGGTAGCTATTTTCCCAGTTTTTTTATGAACTTCCATGACCTTTTCCATAATGGCTGCCTCAATTTATATTCCCACTGACAGTACAAAATCCTCACCAACATTTATTTTTGTGTCATTTTGATAATAGTCATTCTACCAGATGTGAGGTGATATCTCAATAAAGTTTTGATTTGCATTTTCCTGATGATCAGTGATGCTGAGCTCCTTTTTATGTATTTGTTGGCCATCTGTATGTCTTCTTTTGAAAAATGTCTATTGAAATTCTCTGCCAATTTTTCATTAGCTTTTTTGCCATTGAGTGATATGAGTTCATTATCAATTTTATACATTAACCTTTTATTAGATATATTATTAATAATTATTTTATCCCATTTGATAGGTTGTCTGTTCATTTGTTGATGGTTTCCCTTGCTGTTCAGAAGCTTTTTAGACTTATGTAGTCCTACTCACTAGGCTTTTTGTTTGTTTCATTTTTGTTTTTTTAGATAAAAAGTGAATATGAGAAAAAAGAGCAACAGTAAGTCATAACATGTAAAAACCTGACAAATACTACAAACATTACCAAAAAAATCCATAAAAATGATCATTTGATTCACTATCCAACACCTATATACTTCTTTTTCTCCACTTCTTGGCTATATACCTTTCTCTTTTTGAGTTAATAAAATATTTTTTGTTATTGTTCAATTATAGCTGTCCTTATTTTTCCCCCATTACTCTCCCTTGCCCTATCCACCCCCTTTCCACATTCAACCCCCCACCATTGTATTTGTCCATGTTCCTGAACTTGACCCTTTCCCTTCTTTCTACTTTAGTTGCCATTGCTTTTAGTGCCAAACAGAAAATATCATAAAAATTGATGTAATGGAGCTTACTACCTATGTTTTCTCATAAAAGATTTATGGTTTTAGGTGTTACATGCAAGTATTTAATCCATTTTGTGTTATTTTTTTCTGTGTAGCTTAATATAATGCGTGGTCCAATTTCACTCTTTTGCATGTGTCTATCCACTTTCCCAGCACAGTTTATTAAAGGCATTGTCCTTTCCCCATTGTTTTTCCTAGTCCTTTTGTCATAAATCAATTGACTATACATGTGTGTGCTTATTTCTTTACCCCCTGTTCTTTTCATTGACCTATGCATCTGTTTTTATGCCAGTAAAATACTGTTTTGACTACAGTAGCCTTGCATTATAGATTAATATCAGGTAGCATGATGTCTTCAGGTTTCTGTTTTGTTTTTTTTTTCTCAAAATTACTTTGGCTAATTGGGGTCTTTCATGGCTTCATAAAAATTTTAGGACTGCTTGTTTTATATATGTGAAAAATGTCCACATGTGTCTTTAAATTCTCAAACATACAGGTTAAGTTTTTTTCTAGGTGATTTTTTTTTGTTCTAATAATATGAACCACAGTCCATGTAATCCAAATCTGCTCTTCCTTTTACTGACGTAGGGGATATGTTATATTCATACATCTTCCCCCCTCCCCATTGACATTGAAATGAAAGAATGAATAAAAATACCAATAATCTGCAAGGGTTTCAGTTTTATATCTTATTTATTAAGCTTATTTATTTCTCCCTATATACATCTCATATAGGATCCACTGAACAATTTAGTAAGACATAACCAAGTTATCAAGAAACTCTCATTGGCCAAAAACCTATAATAAAGGGTAAAGATTCGAAAATATATACATATATGCCATTTTCTATAACTTAATGCTTTACAATATAAATACACAGCTCTTAAAATATTAATTAATTCAAAAATAAGTTATGCAGCCTTTGAGTAACAAGAAATTTAAATGAGAAAATAATCTATGAAGGTTGGTTAATTGACTATAGTCTACTAAATGGGATGTGATTTAAATTAAACCTTAAGGGAAGAAATAGACCTGATAGAAGGAACAGTAGAAGGATCAAAAACAGAAGAAGGAAAACATATCAAAAAAACAAGACATGCTGAGGAAAACAAAGATGGTGAAGAAACACACATATTCAAGGAGGCATAAATGGAACCCTGATAAGGAGCAGTAATGTGATACAAGAACGGGGAGGGAGATCAGAGACCAAATTGTGCCGAACCTGGGTTGTTCATCTAGGCAAATGGCTGAAAGTCATACCATAAAACACCACAAATGTTCTCTTAATAGTTTATTTCTCATAATTATTCATAATAAACTTTGACTCAGTAATAAAAGGCATGTTTTGTGAAAGGTGATGAAAACTTATGTATTATAAGATAATCAGACTAAATATAGATATAGAAAAATCTAAATGTAGCATGTATATCATATTGAATACAGTGGGTAATTCATTGAATTGAGGATAATCAAACTGCAAAATTTCTAAGATAATGAAGACTGTGCTGGCCATAATAGAAGAGCTAGAATAATAAAAGAGAAAAATAGTAGAAAAAATAGACATCCTTACTTCTTTGGGGTAAGAAGAATGTTTTGAATATTACTAATATAAAGATTGCATTTTGTAGATATACTCAGTGTTTTACTAACATATGTTTATTTCAGTTAGAATCCAAATATGTCTTTAGAAATATATCAATCTTTCTTTTAATTGAAAAATTCATCAAATCATTACAAGAATTTTGTCCTTTTCTTTCTTTTAACACTGAGCAGTATGAAATATTTTGAATTATCCAAAATAAGGCATTCAAAGAAAATATATGTAGCACAAAACTGCTCAATGCCCATGAGTCACATAAGTTAAAACAAATTCTTATCATCCTATAATTTTTGACAAGAGTCTTTTAATTGTTTTGCTCCTGGTTTATAATAACATGCAATAACAGTATTTGCCATCCAGGGTCTTGGTAATGCTGCTTTTAAATCTTTTTAATAAAGAAGAGTTATAAAAACCATAAAGGACAGATAGAAAACAATGTAAAAGTTATTTTAAAATGAAATAGAGAAACAGCAAAAAAACAAAACAAAACAAAAACAAAACCAAGATGGCTGAGTAAAACAGCATAAGGGAAATTTAAAGTTGTCTAGTTTGCTGTCAAACTACAAAGAGTCCTTTTTAAGTTTTGTTCCTGCTGGTTGCATCAATTAGCCATGTGTTCACATTAAATGAGGAAATATTCAAATAATATTTTTCTGGCATTTAGCAGGCAATCAAATCAAGTTTGTGGAGCAAACAAATTTGGACACACTTCTCTGGATCTCCATTCTTGATCTTGCCTAAGAACAGAGGGACTGAGACAGTGGCTAATCTATATAATGAGTAATGTACCTCTGGATGTTTACCTTTCTCTATCCACAAGCATGTGGGAAAGCTCCATTTTTATTTCTTATCACCATAATATTTTTTTTCTTTTTGAAATACAGAAAGTAGTGGCAGATAGATCTTTCTCATGGAGGTTGACAGTTGAAATTGTGTTGGGCCTTTCTTCAGGGAATCATTGCCAAAGCACACAAGCAGTATCTGCAGTAATTTTCTGGACTTATCATCCAAACTTTATAATGAACTATATCCACTCAGCACATAAATCAAAGAGAACGACTCTACTCTAGGACTCTCCTTTGAGAGGAAATCTACTGCCTCCATCGGTTAGGGTCATTAAGAATGTAATGGCCTCTTAAGCCTGAAATCTAGAGAAGTGAATCAGAAAGTCCTAATGTACTGGTTAATGAGGCCTTTGTGTTACCAATTATCAGCAAAGCCCTTTACATTAAAATGAACAGTCTTGGATTAAATGTTACTATGGGTATGACAGTCTGTTTACAGCTCTAGGTATAGCACCATATTCTTTATAAAAACAGCATTTTATAAAATGAATGAGTGAGTGACTAAATAAATGACTTCAATGTAACACTTGTCTATCAATGACTATCAGAAATGCTTATATTCTGTATATATACTGTATATTATATTATCAAACATGATAGGGTTGGATAATTTTATAAAGTACTAATAAAAATTATAATATCACCTCCCAGATATGCATAACTCCAGTCCAACCATGAACAAAACAGATAATCCCAACTGAGGAGCATTTTGCTAAATGTCTGAACAGCCCTCCTCAAAACTGAGTCAAGATCATCAAAAAACGGTGGGGAAAAGAAGGTAAAGATGAGAAATTGTCATCATCTAAAGGAACATACACATATGCATATAAATAAATATGCATATACATGTATACATATACATGTATATATGAAGATATTAATAATAGGAGAACATCAGTGAGAGATGTAGATATTTTCAGTACTATCTTGCAAATACTTTTTGTAAATCTAAAACTATTCTAAAATAAAGGTGTTATTAAAAATAAGTTTTAATATTAAAACGTATGTTTCAAATATAAATTTTCCCAGTAAGAACCTGAAAATATATAATAAAATGAATAACTGTTAACTAAATAATTCAGAATTAACTCCCTCTTGAGCTTAAACTAAACTATTATGAGCTTAGTACAAATTCACTAAATCAGCTTCTCTTGACTTGAGATTTATATTTATTGAGCAGAAGCTATAGCAAAATTTAATATATATAGCAGAATTTCCACTGATAAAGCAAAAACATCCATTTAGAAAGTCTTAAGTAAAATACAATGTAAATGTCATTATTTAAAAAACAAATAACCATAATAACTCCTCAGTTTTATGCATTAATATTCAATGTGAGATAAATGTGGTAAAATACCAGTTATTCAGATTCTGATAATAGTCCAGATTAGGTAAATAAATGTTATTTCTTCAAGAAAAGTTATATTATTTTAAGTATATACAGTAACTTAAACTACTCTGACAAATGGGTTCAAAATTGGATTCTAGAATAAGCTCTTAGAATTGACATTTTAATGATCGGAGAACAATAAATTTGAAATCATCAAGTCATTTAATCATATGTTACAGGTTTCTCTGCAATGTTTAAAGTACCTTACCTCTAGAGAAAACTTTTCCCTTTAATCTATCATTTTATAAAAAGTGAAAAAGCTGAACAAAATGAGTGAGAACTCCAGCCATCGTTCTCATTGGATCTGAGGTCAAGAAGAAACAAAAATGAAATTAGTTAACAAATTCTAAGTTAAAATAATGCAATCTAATTTTCTTAAATTTTAACAAGAACAATTTCTGACATTGCCATAAACATAGATGTCAATATTTTCTTTTTTTAAGATTTTATTTATTTATTTTTAGAGAGAGAAGGAGTGGCAGAGAGAGGTAGAGAAACAACTTGTGTGACTCCTACTGGGGACCTGGCCTGCAATCCAGGCATGTGCCCTGACTGGGAATCAAACCTGCAACCTTTTGGTTCACAGGTTGGAACTCAATCCACTGAGCCACAGCAACCAGGGCAGATGTCAATATTTTCTACAGAAATAATAATGGTGTAACTTAATATTTTATATATTAATTATAGCACTCAATAAGATAATCAGAAATAAAATCATGGTGAAAGAATGAAACTAATCTTAAGTTATAAGGAAAAACAATTATAGAATATTTATTTTGTTTTTTTATATTAGTGTGTTTTCCCCCATGTACATCATCAAAACTTGTAAGTCAAGTAGGTTAACTTTGTTTCCACGTGTTAGATGAGTATGTGAGTGAATAATTTTAACTTGAAATAACCCTAAAAACTCTCAGATCATAGCATGGAATGGATAATAGGATTAACATAATGCTCATATAAGCCTTTCTACTTAAACCTCAATAACTTCATAAACAGTCATGAAAAGAAGTGTCAAGAGAGCAGCCAAATATTTTGGCAATGGCCTATGTTGTACCATCAGAGGATATGATGTCAATGCACACTGGTGGTTATTGGACTAATAGGAGAACATTTTAAAATCTAATATTACTTAAGTGTTACTAATGTCATTTATGTTAATATTTTCACATTATTATCAAATATGTTTCTAAAAATATAATATACCAGAAATATCCTCAAGTGTAAAACTTGTGGGGTTAGGTACAACACTGTAATGATAGCAGTGCCTGAGTTTCTGAATACAGGGCATCAAGGAAAAGGCATAAATGTTAATTTGATTCATAAATATTAAAAATGTATACTGAATTGCAAGCATATGCCACATAATGACATTTCTATTAACTTTGGACTACGCATCTGAGGATGGCCCAATATGGTTATAAAGGAGCTAAAAATCCCTATTACATACTGATGTTGCCACTGTGGTAAGTTAAACACCATATTGCAAGGCATTACTACTGTGTTTGTGGTGATGCTGGAGTAAAGAAGTCTGCTGTAAAAGTACAGCACAGACAATTGAGTACAGAACATACCTAACACTAGATAATGATAATGAATGACAAAGCTACTGGTACCTGCTTTTACTATGCTCTACATTTTATTGTTATTATAGTGTGTAGTCTTTTAAAATTATTTGTACTGTTATTTTAAATGAAATTACCAAAAAAATGGTTTTCTGGATTTTCTTTCTATAAGATTATAAAAAGAATGCATTAGAGGAGGCATTGCTCTTATCCTGGTCACTGCAATAGCTGGAAATTAATGTGTCACATCATTCAAACTGTTGATGCCCATCCAAATGGCTCTGAATCATAAAGACAAAATAAAACTCTTCATTGAAAAATATATTTAAATCAACATGGTCTGAAAAAGAGAAAATATGTTTAAATGCATAAGCTCAGGTTATACAGAAAATACATGAAATGAATTTTGAGGTAAAATTAAGTATAGCCCAGTATAATTGTTATTGCTTACATTGAAACCTACATAATTGCAAAAGATCAGTTCTGTGTTCAAACATTAACTTTTTGAAAAAATCTAATCAACACTCAAGATTTATCTATTGTAGAAACAAATGAGACTTTTTTTGTACAAATGAGATAATTGAGGATATTATTCAATATATGCAACAATTTAAATATTTCAATAATATGTCATCCCTATATACAGAATCAATATTATGCTCAACAATTTACAACTTATGTTCAGATTTTACTTTAATAATTATGTTTAAGAAAGTTTGCCATAAATGTTCTGGAGAAAATATGTATTGAATAAAGGAGAAATATAATGGCAACTGAGGGAAAATAAATATAAAAATTATGCACATCATAGAGTATGTTTTTGGTTAATTCAATTATCTTTAACATATAGAGGCCAATAAATATCACAAAATACCTGAGTTATGTACCTTGAGACCCAATCACTCAAATGTATGAAATACTGAAAGTAGTGTGTAGTCTTTTAATTTATTTTTTTAAATGTTTCCTGTAAAACAGTATGCTATGTTACTCTGGCAGCAGCCTCGTACCTTTGCTATAACCCATCTCTTCTTTGCATCATTTTCTTTTATGCTTGACTTAATCTTATGCTATTTTGTTCATCACTGCCCCTAAGCATACAAAATCCACTGTTAATGTTGTCAGTAAGAGGCCATATTGAGTGGTTGACCTGAAAACAAAATTAAAAGTGATTGAGGATTACAAAGGCAGAAAATCAGTGATGGTAATTGCTCACCAGTCAAAACATGCCCCATTCTAGCACAGCTGTGACCTTGAAGAACAAGAACAAAGTGGTGATAAGATGTTAAAGGATCTACTTCATTGAAGGGAACAAAGGCTAACAAAAATCTGAGAAGGGCTTCAAATGTATAAAGGGAGACACTTCTAATGACCTGAATTGAAAACCAGACAAAGGCATTTTCCTCCCAGCACCATAACAAGCAAAGCCAAGGCAAAAAGTTTGTTTTCATTGTTGAAAGGCAAACCTGGACCTTACTAAGGCATTAAATTTACTGCTAGCTCTGGATGATTTAAACAATCCAAAAATCATTCATTACTTAATGCGAAAGTGAGTGTGAATCTGTGAGTGCTGTTGTGAAGGCAGCTGAAGAATCTTTGAATATCTAAACAACCTGATTATGGGGAAAATTATTAGCCAGAGCAAATACTCAATATGAATGAAATTGCCCTACTCTGAAAATAATTCCTGGAAGGAGTCTCATCCATAAGGAAGCCAAGTCAATGACAGCTTAAATGCTTTTAAAGGGCAGGAGAACAGTCATGTTCAGGGCCAATTTTACAGCCTACCTATTGAAACCTATTATGACCTAGCACAGTGAAAACCCCAGGGTCCTCAAGAATATCATTATATACTGCCAGTGTATTACAGGAATGATGAGAAGTCATGGATGATCCAGCTCCTCTTCCAAGATGCCCTCCAGATTAGCTATGCCAGCAAAACGAACTAATGTCTAGAGAACAAACTTTTCACAATTTTGCTTATTGTTGATAATGCTCCAATACATCACCTTGTATTGTTGATCTTGTTCCAAGTCATCACCTTTTAATGTTAATCTTCACCGAAAAATCAAAGTGGTGCTTCTGTCTCTAAACAATACCTCTTTTATACAATTAATGGACCAAAGAGTTTAAAGTAGTTCTTAAGGCTTACTACCTGAGGAGGACCTTTGCCCTGACTATCACCAGATGTGAGAAAGATACCGATGAATTCTAGAAGGATTGCGGCACTCCTGACAATGTCAGGAACCTTGCTTGGGTTTAAGGTGGTGTCACCAAGGAGTGTATGAATGGCTTCTGAAAGATGATACTCAAGAAGTTTTTCCATGACTTCAAAGGATTTTCCAAGAATGTGGAGCATGCCACAATCAACAAGGCCATGGTTGAGATGGCAATCAGATTTAATCTGGGTAAGGATCACATTAAGGATCTTCTATAGGTTGTTCTTGAGCAACTAACTAATGAGGAAAAGTTGGAACGGGAAGAGGAATGCATAGCCAAAGAAGAAGCAAGAGAAAGGGAAACTGCAGAAAAAAAGAAGAGCCCTCAAGAAAATCGAAGGGTTTAGCAGAAGTTTTTGCAGACCTCAACAATCTCCTTAAAAAGTTTAAAACATTGGCCCAACACCAAAACATTTTCATTAATAAAGAAGAATGTCCATGCTGCATTATCTGCTTACAATAAATCAATGATTAACAAAAACAAACCACCATCAGCATACTTCTGAAAAGAATGACACCTCTTGAAGAAGAGGTTCAGGCAGGCCCTTCAGGAGGTTTGCAAGAAGGAAATTTGTTGTAATAGGAGATGGCAGCTGTGTGCATGTTATTGACCCTGCAGACGGGGACAAAGCACAGAGGGGGAAGAGAGTGATGTTGATGACCCTGACTCTGCGTAGGCTTAGGCTATTGTGTGCATTTGTGTCTTCCATTTTAACAGAAAAAGTTCAAAAGTTTAAAAACTAAAATGTTTAAAAATAAAAAATGCATGCAATAGAGATATAAAACAAGCAATTATGTTTGTGCAGCTTTTCAAGTGTTTTTTGTCTTAAGTGATGTGTTATTACAAAAGACTCAAAAAGTTAAAAAAACAAATATTTAAAAGTAAAAAAAAACCTTCAGTAAACTAAGGTTACTTTATTGTTGAAGAAAGAAAAACATTTTGTATAAATTTAGAATAGCCTAAGTTTCTAGTGTTTTTTAACATCTACAGCAGTGAACAGACATGTCCCAGGCCTTCACATTCACCCACACACTGACTTGCCCAGAGCAACTGCCAGTACTGCAAGGTCTAGTCATGGTAAGTGCCCTAAACAGCTTACCACTTGTCCATATTTTATGCTGCACTTTTACTGTACTTTTTCTACAGTTGAATATGGTTAGATGCACAAATGCTTGCCATTGTGTTATGGTTGCATATAGTATTCAGTACAGTAGCAAGCTACATAGATTTGTAGCCTAGGAGCAACAGCGTCTATCACATAGCCAAGATGCATGAAATACCATCAGTTTATGTGAGTGTGTTCCGTGATGTGCCTACAATGAGGAAATTGCCTAACTCTGCGTTTTTCAGAATGACCCTTGTCTTTAAGTGACACATGATGGTGCTTAAATTCTATTGGCCTTTTTCTTACAATATTGGTATGTATTGCCATATAACAAACTGTCTCACAATTTAGTAGCTTAAAGCAATGGACATTTTTTATCTCACACATTATCTGAGGATCAAAAATTTGAGCGTGGCTTAGCTAGGTTATCTGGTTCAGGGCGTCTCACTAGACTGAAAGTAAGCTGCTAACTGTGGCCACACTCATCTGAACACTCAACTGTAGCTGGAGAATCCACTTCTAAGCTCAGTCGTGTGACTGTTGGTGGGACTTCCATTTATTCCCATACTGATCTCTCCATAGAGCTTCTCACAACAGGGTTTTGTCCCAGGGAGTGATCCAAATGACAACAGAACGGCCAGAATGAGCCCAAGATAGAATCCATAGTTTTTAAATCAAAAGTGGCATGCTATCATTTTTTATCATATCCTCTTGTTCACGCAGACCAACCCTGGTACATAGGGGAAGAAAACTGCTTAGTTATACAATATCAGGATGTGGGTGTTATTGGGAGTCATCTTGAAAGCTTGGTACTGCAGCAATCCATGCTCTCTGTAAAGTGTTTACTGTCCTTTTGGATGTGTACAACACCCACTCTATATTTCTGATAATTAGTCTAACCTCAGGGTGTGAAATAATAGGCAACAACAATAGTAATCACTATATTATTCTAGAGCTTGTATTATGACACCATCTTCTAAAGTCATTGATAGTCAATTTTATCTATTCAATGGAATTTTATGTGAATAGTCTCCATTTTTAAAGGTATGGTAGTAGTACATGATTAGGTAAACAGAGATATAAGCATGTTTAAATTAGTTTTTTGTGGGTTTTTTTTTGTTGTTTTTCCATTACACTGAACAAGCTAAAAGTTGGAATTACATATGTAATTGAATAGGTCTAGTTTATTTTTTTTAATTTTTAAAATATTTTATTTATTTATATTTTTAGACAGAGGGGAAGAGAAAGAGAAAGAGAGGGAGAGAAATGTCAATGTGTGGTTGCCTCTTATGCACCCCCTAACTGGGACCTGGCCTGCAACCCAGGCATGTGCCCTGGACTGGGAGTCAAACCAGTGACCCTTTGGTTTCTAGGCCAGTGCTCAATCCACTGAGCTGCACCAGCCAGGGCTTTAAATTTTTTTTTAAATATATTTTATTGGCTATACTATTACAGTTGTCCCATTTCCCCCCTTTTATTCTCTCTGCCTTGCACCTTCATTCCCACCCACATTCTTCCTCCTTAGTTCATGTCCATGGTTCACACATGTAAGTTCTTCAGCTTCTCTATTTCATATACTATTCTTAACCTCCCCCCTGTCTATTTTGTACCAACCATTTATGCTTTTTATTCCCTGTACCTTTCCCTCATTCTCCCTCATCCCCCTCCCTACTCATAACCTTTCATGTGATCTCAATTTTTGTGATTCTGTTCCTATTCTAGTTGTTTGCTTAGTCTGTTTTTATTTTTACGTTCAGTTGTTGATATTTGTGAGTTTGTTGTCATTTTACTGTTCATATTTTTCATCTTATTTTTTCTTAGATAAGTCCCTTTAAACATTTCATACAATAAGGGCTTGGAGATGGTGAACTCCTTTAAGTTTACCTTATCTGGGAAGCACTTTATCTGCCCTTCTATTCTAAGTTGTAGTTTTGCTGGATAGAGTAATCTTGGATGTAGGTCCTTGCCTTTCATCACTTTGAATGCTTTTTTCCAGTCCTTTCTTGCCTGCAAAGTTTCTTTTGAGAAATCAGCTGGTGGTCTTAAGGAAACTCCTTTGTAGGTAACTCTTTTTTTTCTTGTTGCTTTTAAGATTCTCTCCTTATCTTTAATCTTGGGTAATGTGATTATGATGTGCTTTGGTGTGTGCTTCCTTGGTTCTAACTTCTTTGGGACTCTCTGAGATTCCTGGACTTCCTTTGCCAGATTGGGGAAGTGCTCCTTCATTATTTTTCACATAAGTTTTCAATTCCTTGCTCCCCCTCTTCTTCTGGCACTCTTATGATGCAGATGTTGGAACATTTAAAGGTTGTCCTGGACGTTTCTAAGTCTCTCCTCATTTTTTTGAATTCTTATTTCTTCTTTCTGTTCTGGTTGAATGTTTATTTCTTCCTTCTGTTCCAAACTGTTGATTTGGATCCTGGTTTCTCTCCCTTCATTGTTGGTTCTCTGTATATTTTCCTTTATTTCACTTTGCATAGCCTTCACTCTTTCCTCCATTTTGTGACTATGCTCAAGAATCTCTGTAAGCATCCAGATTACCATTTTAATCCATTACCATTGTTTTGAACTCTGCAGCTGATAAGTTTGCTATCTCTTCATGGCTTAGTTCTATTTTTGGAACTTTGATCTGTCCTTTCATTAGGGCCATATATTTTTTTTCTAGGCATGCCTGTTTCATTGTAAGGAGTGGAGCCTTAGGTATGTGCCAGGGCAGGCAACATAGGTTACCTGTGTTGCCTGGAGGTGCTGTATGTGGGGGAGGGGCTTTAGAGGGAGCAATGCCCCTTGCTCAGCTCTCTGCCAGCTTTCAATCACTTCCCCTGATACCCACAAACAAATTGGGCCCTTCTGATGCTGATTCTGGTGAGTGTGGTTGTGTATGGTCTAGGACCCTGTGGGTCTGTCCAATGAACTGTCCCTTGAGGTTGGGAGTTTCTCCCACTGCAGCAACCCCCACAAATTTTTACTGCCAGAGATTTCTAGGCTTTGTTTCCCTGGGCTGGAATGGTGGGTCGAGTGGTCTGTCTCACTCCCCAGCTGTTCTTGCTGGTTTATCCACACGCATATGTGGGACCTCCTGCTCCACCAGCCACTGCCTTGCATTTTGTCCCCCAGCTGCCACCTTGCTGCTAGTCCTCTCCACCCAGGCTGCCTGACTCTACCCCCAACTACCATTCTGGATAAATGTTTCTTCTTTAACTCCTTGGTTGTCAGACTTTGATACAGTTTGATTTTCTGACACTTCTGGTTATTTTTTGTTTTTAAATTTGCTGTTGTCTTTCTTTTGGTAGTGCGAGGAGGCAAAGTGTATCTATCTAAGCCTCCATCTTGGCTGGAATTCTGAATAGGTCTTGTGTCTTGATACTGTCAACCATATAATTATTTTACTATTGAAATGGATATCACTTAGTTAATATTTTGCAATATAATTTAATCAGGAGAATCACATTGCTTTGGGCAGAAGAAAAGATGTTTGTTTAAATGCAGCTCCTTATAAGCACTGTTCTACAAAGTGATTGAAAGCAGTTAAATCTGAACTAATATTTCTGTTATATGGTGAAACCTTTATGAGCTGATAAGGTCAATTCTGAAGCAAATCCAAATAAATAAATCTCAGAAATATGTGCCATTAAAATAGCAGTTTTGAATGAGAGGAAGAAAGGCAATAATCTTTTCCATTCTAATGTTTCCAAACTATGTGCTTTCTTATATTGCTATGTTGCACTGTGCAATGGCAGCCACAAGGGTAAATTTTAAAAAATAGTTATGAGCTGTTTTGAGATTCAATAACCTGGCAACCTGCAGTTCATGACAGTTAGAGCCATGCTAATCATTTTGGAAATCATTCGGATATAATTTTACAACACCAGTGAGAGTAGAAGTGGCAAATTATTTAGCTTTATATTGTTTTAATTTTATAATTAAGTAATTGGACTTGGAACAAACAGTATACTACTTCCGTTTTAATTAACATTTCACCATATAACTATAGTACTCGCCAAAAACACTATCTTCTACATACAGAGACAATTATGATATGCATTATTGAAAGTAATAAAATGTTTTACTAATCAAACATTTATGTGGATCAGGCATTTTTATGCAATGGCAATTATAGGAAAAGGAATCAGGTTACCAGTGACAAATTTTCTTAATTAGAGTTGGGCATGTCTAGATTAGTCATACTTTGTGTTCCTACATAAAATATTCTTTCCTTAAAGAAACTTAAATTACTTTTGAAATTCATTTAAATTTTTCAAGATTCTAGCTGAGAAGTGTTATTTTTGTTTGGTACTCTATTATGATGATATGGTTTTATTACTAACATATCCATTTAAAGTACAGAACTTGTTCAGTTGGTGGGCAGATTTATCTAGTTAACAACAAAGTCTTTTACCAGCAAAAAGAATTGTGAAGCATTATAGATTCTGATGTGTTTTTAATTTAGAATATCCCTTAGCTGAAATTACTTATACAATAAGTATATCACCAAAGTTCCCCTAAATAATATAGAACATTCAAAGTACTCTTTTACTAATTGAATAAATCCACATTTTATTCAACCTACGTAAATCAAAACCCCAGGTTAATAGAAGAATATTTCAGTCAAGTATATGGATATGTCTCTTAAAAGCAAATATTTAGATTATTAACATATTTTATAATTAAATTTTCAGTAAGATTTTTGGCATTTGAAAGTAATTTGTAATAGTTATAAAAATAATATAGTAATATACATAATATATTTTTAAGAGTGATATATAAAAATGATATATATGTGTATATATATATTTAGAGAGAGAGAAAACAAACGTTTTCCTCCTATAGTCATGACAGAGTTACTGTTATTAGACTTTTCCATCTTCTTCTAAAAGCTACTAAAACATTAAACAAATTAGAATGAATTGGTTAAAAAAATAAGTTTAAAAGTTAGTGACCTAAGTTTTTATCTTTGGAAGATAAGATGAAGTATGCAAATTAAACCAAGGATAAGTAGAAGTAAAGAATAAATAAGAGTGAATATTTATAAAATAGAATTAAGAAAAAGAATATTAACAAAGAAAAATTTTATTTTTTGAAAAGTTTAATAAAACCAATGACCCCCTAGCAAGACTGGTCTTAGTTACAGAAATGATGATAAACAATTTCAATATCAAGAATAAAAGAGTGTATATCCTGAGTGTTAGAGTCATTACAAGTATAACAACAGAATAGTATAATAAAGTTTATGATAAAAATTTGACATTTTGACAAAGAAAGAAGTTTTACAAGACATAACCCAACACTATTGACATAAGAGAAATGATTGAAAAGCTGAAGACCCCAAAGGCATTTAATTATTTAAATTTATAATGACAAAAGTTCAACAACTTCACTCCCTGATTGCTTCACTGGTGAATTTTATTATATTTAAGGAATAAAATTAATATCAATCTCATATAAATTCCTCCAGAAAATAATAGAGAAGAATAGAATACCCTCAATAATTTTATAAGGTCACCATGGCCCCAGACCATTTATATGTTTATAGTTACATTATTATTATTTATATTTATGTTTGTTTATTTAGAAAACTGTTATATTTAGATAAAATTGTTGTCTTTAGAAAAATTAGATTAAAGGTAAGTATCCTTTATGAAAATGGAAAAATTGACAAAATATTAGCAAGTCAAACCCAACAATGTATCAAATTGATAATACATTATGACCAACTTCATTCTAGCCAGCAGGCAGAAGGTCAGTGTACTTTAAAAGCCATGTAAATACCCATGTTAACATGGGTAAAAATTCCAGGTGGGGACTGGATAAAAAAGGTGAAGAGATTAAGTTAAAAAAAAGAAACCTCAGAGAGACAAGAGCATATAAATTACCAGAGGGGATGGGGGTTGGGGAGGTAGGGGAGGGTAAGAAGGGAACAATACTGATGGAAAGAAACTTAATTAGAGTGGTGAGCACACAATACAACATATAGGTGATACACTATGTAATTCTACCCCTGAAACCAATATAATTTTATTAATCAGTGTCACCCCAACAAATTCAATTAAAAATAAATGAAACCTGACTACATGTACATATAATATTAAGTAATCACAGATTACAGATTACCACAATACTTACAAAAGCAGCATTTGACAAAAATGAAAAATATTCTTGATATAGAGGCTAAAAACCTAGAAAAAATTCTTCAATTTTGAATAGGTTCTCTACATAAAACCAATAATTAACATTGTGTTTGGTCAAATAATAAACTTTTTGGTCCTAGAATAAGAAAGAAAGCAAAGCTATCCACTAAAACTGGTTTTATACAGTACCACACCAGAGGTTTAAGCCATTACCATAAAGCCAAAAAAAAAAATCAGTCAGAAGAGTTAGAAAGATGTGTAACTTCCCTTTAGAAAGATGATATGATTGCTTACAAAGAAAGTTATTTGTAATCTGCAAAATCTACCAGAACCAATAAATTAATTTAACAAACTTGCATGGCATGAAGTCAATTTACAAAAACAATTACATTTTAGATACTGGAAGTAAAACTTAGAAATGATTTCCAGATAGAAATTCTTTTAAAAATAAATTTTAAATCCCAAAATTTAAATATTTAACACTACATGAAGGAAAAGGCATGTACATATATTACCAGGACACTTTAAATTATTGAGAATAGATATGTAAGAAGACAGAAATAAATAGACAGATGGAATGTGCTAAAGAATTGGAAAATTCAATGTTGTTTAGATGTTAACTCTCAACAAATTTATCAATAGATTAGATTTCATGAATTCACAATAAAAATCCAAAATTATTTTTTGCATAAATAGACAAGTTGTTTATAATATTTATATAAAAGATTAAAGAAACTAGAATAGTTAACTCATCTTGAAATGATGAGTAAATGTGATACTAAGAATTGCTATAAAGCTACACTAGCCACTAGAGTGTGGTATGTGTAAAGAAAATCAAATAGATCAATGAAACAGAAAAGAAAAACTAGAGATAACCCTACATTTATTGTAGACAAAAATGATGAAACAGGTCAGTAGTGTTTTGTTAAAGAGAAAATAAATAAACCTCAAATCCTACCACATGCCATATGCTAAAATTAAAGATGGATCATATCTCTAAACCTAAACACTGAAACTATGAAACTTATAGAAGAACACGTTAAAGAATATTTTATGGTAACAAAGAATTTCAATGAGAATACTTGAATCATTAACTACAAAGCAACTTACAAAAATGACTTCATTAATAATAAAATGTCTGATCATCAAAAAAACCCCTTTAATAAAATGAAGTATCAGTCATAGAGTTAGAGAAAATATAACATATCTGAGTAAGAACTACTGTATAAAAAATATAATAAACTCTCAGAAATCTGTAATGCAAAATAAAATTTCTGGGTTCAATTCCTGGTCAAGGCATATGGCTAGGTTGCGGGCAGGTTCCCCACCTGGAGCACATATGAAAGGCAACCAATCAATATTTCTCTCTCAGATTGATGTTTTTTGCCACAATGATGTTCCCCTCCCCTTGTCTCTCCTTCCCTTTCTCTCTTTCTAAAATCAGTAAGCGTGTCCTTGGGTGAGGATAAAATTATAAAAGTAAAATAAAATTTAAAAATAGTAAAACGTAAGTATGCCAACTGGGCCAAATTATTGTCATTTCATAAAAGAAATAAAAGATCTGCCTTTTGACTCAGCAATTCCACTGCTGGGATTATATTCTAAGAGCCCTGAAACACCAATCCAAAAGAACCTATGCACCCCAATGTTCATAGCAGCACAATATACAATAGCCAAGTGTTGGAAGCAACCTAGATGCCCATCAGTAAATGAATGGATCAAAAAACTATGGTACATTTATACAATGGAATTCTATGCAGCAGAAAGAAGGAAGGAGCTCCTACCCTTTGCAACAGCATGGGTGTAACTGGAAAGCATTATGCTGAGTGAAATAAGCCAGGCAGTGAAAAATAAATACCATATGATCTCACCTTTAACAGGAACCTAAAGAACAAAACAAACAAACAAGCAAAATATAACCAAAGACACTGAAATAAAGAACAGACTGACAGAGTTCAGAGAGGAGAGGAGAGGGAATTTCAGGGGAATTTCAGGGGAAAAGGGGAAGGAAGATTTACAGGAATGAGTATAAAGGACACATGGATAAAAACTAGGGGCTGGTGGAAATGGGAGGGGAGAGGGCTGGGTGGGTGGGTTGGGATGGGAGTACAAGGTAGAAAATTATACTGCAACAACAATTTAAATAAAATTTAAAAAAATGATCATAAAAAGTATGGTTCACATTGTTGTGCAGCCATAAAAAAAGAAAATAAAAGAATATCAACAAGAATATTAAAAAGAATGCAACATCAGTAATCACAAAGGAAATGCAACTACAGTGAGATATCATTACACACTAAGAAGCTAAAATAAAAAATACTGACAAGGTAACTCTGAAATTCCAGAGAATGAATAAAACTTCATATCTTTCTAGTAGTGATACAGGTACACAAGCTCTCCAGACCACTGGGAGGGGGCTGGGGCCTGGGAAAAGAGGGACAGCCAGGGTAACTGAGTGCACACTTCCCCAACCCCAGGCACCATGGCAGCAGGAGGAAGCACACTGAGCACATGCAAAGCTAGCAAGATAACTGGGTAAGGGGAGAAAAGCCCTCCTACCCCCTTCCAGTACCAGATTGGGGTTGGGACAAGGGGAAGGCAGGCACATGTGCAACAGAAGTTAAAATAGCACAGGAGAAGGTCTGGATCTAAAAGCCTGTCACTCTAGCCAGGGGAAAGAAGGGCTAGGTTGGGAGGCAGACCCACCAAAAACTCACAAAAGTTTATTAAGTTTTTTGGTCATTCTGAGTAAGAACCTGGTCCATCCCACATACAAAACTAATATAAACACAAGGGTGGTGCTTGCTTCGGCAGCATATATACTAAAATTGGAATGATACAGAGAAGATTAGCATGGCCCCTGTGCAAGGATGACAGCAAATTTGTGAAGCATTCCATATTTTCAAACAAACAAACAAACAAACAAACACAAGGGTGAAAAAAATCTGACTCTTGCTCATGGCTGGCTGCTTGGAACTGGCACTTGACAGTATAATGGCCTGTCCTCTTCATGAGCCTTGCAACCTTAGAAGTCACATGGCCCATGGCCTGCAGAAAGGAATCTCTCTCCTGTTGACCCAGTGGAGCATTCCCTGGTTCACTGGCAAACTCTCCAGCCTGGGAGCTCAGGACTTTGTGGTCCTAGAAGCCACATGTCCAATGGCAGCACCAGCTCCACACACAGACTCCGGGGCTGATCCAGAAGCTAGACAGCAGCTGGGCACAAACTAGGCTACCTGGATAGCTGCTTAGAAGCCAGTTTGGGCTCCAAAAGACAGTACTTTTAAATGGAGCAGGAATTTTGAGCCCTGCTTTTTGTTTTAGTCTTGTTGAGGACACTTAGGTTTTGTCTAGGTTTTGTGGAGGAGATGAGCTTTGAGATGAATATTTCTTCATTCTCTTTCCAGATTGTTCAGCATTTTACTAAAACATTTTTCATTTCTCACCAGCCTCTGCCTCTAGAATGTGCCTTTTGATAGTCATGGGCAGTTGAACCCTAATTCAGTAGGTGCATACAATGGTTAGAACACTGTAAAACAGACTTGCAATGTCTTTTTTCTAAATGAAACTAAGGATAAACTTATTTTATGATCCAGTATGCCAATACTTGGTATTTAGCTCAGAACAAAACTGTAAGTCAACTGTAAAACTTCCATAAAAGTGATTGTGGTAGAGATATTCCTACAACCAAGAATGGGAAACAACCTGACCACCCAGCAAAAGAAAAGTAGAAAAAGAAAGTATACTGGTGAAAATGCTCAAACACAACTGTGTATAAGAGTTTTATTTAAAATAGGAAAAACTGTAAAATAGGTCATATGTCTACTAGTAGTTTCTTACATAAAATTATTATTTTCTATGCTATGTAATAATATCCAGCATTAAATAGAATGCACTATGATATATACAATTATGTTAAGTGAAAAGAGTCAAACAGAAGAGTACGTACTGTATGACATTTCTTTTGAAATGAGGAGATAAAAATCATACCATGTTATAAAAAAACTTAATAAAAAAGACCTGAGCCCCAGCTATGTTACTCAGTTGTTTGCAGCATCACCCCACACACCAAAAGTTTGAGTGTTAGATTCCCAGTCAGGGCACATATATAGGTTGCAGGTCCAATCCTTGATTGGGGCACCTACAAAAGGCACTGATCAATGTCTCTCTCTCGCTCGCTCGCTCGCTCACTCTCTCTCAATCTCCCTCTCTTCTTAAAATCAGTAAAAACATATCCTCAGCTGAGGATTAAAAAAAAACCCTTATCTTTATAAAAACAATAGACCTGAGATTACTTATGATGGTGGGAATTGACTGGAAATATATGTAAAGGACAGTTCTTTCTGGGTTAACATGGATGGACAGGAGAATATTATGCTAAGTAAAGTAAGCTAGGCAGTGAAAGACAAATACCATATGGTCTCACCTACAAGTGGAACTTAATCAACAAAACAAACAAGAGAGCAAAATATAACCAGAGACATGGAGATTAAGAGCAAACGGACAGTGACCAGAGGGGTGAAAGGAAGGGGATAACAGGAAAAAGGGGGAAGTGTGTCAAGGAACACGTACAAAGGACCCATGGACAAAGCAAAAGGGGTGAAGAATTGAATGTGAGAGGTGGAGGTAGGTGGGGGAAGGGAGAGTCATGGGGAGTAAATGGGGACAACTGTAATTGAACAATAATACAAATATGTAAATCTTAATTGTATCTTGATTACATTTATCTTAACTCATGAATTATACACTAAACATATTAACTTTAATACAGGTGAATATTAACTAAAACTTAAGATTCTCAAGGTTATTTGTTCCCATGTAGAATAATACTGGAAAAGAAAATTAGTAACTATATATTTGTCACACATATATCACCTGTGTCAAATAAAAGTCAATTTAAATTGAATACTATTTACTATATATTTGTATAATCAAAGTCTTATAATTCAAAAGCCTGTATTAAAATTTGTAAGGATTTAAGTAATGAGGACATTTTATGTCATTTATGCTTTATAATTTTCCTAATGAATTTTAACTCAATTCTTACTTAAAACATATGATTTTGTTACAATCATACATCATACAATTTTTGTTGATATTTTCCAATTTTTTTAATTGTATTTTTCATTAATAGTTTACATTCAGTATTATTTTGTATTGGTTTCAGGTGCACAGCACAGTGGTTAGACAATCATATGCTTTACACAGCGATCCCCCTGACACATCAGGTACCCACCCGACACCACACATAGTTCTTACAACATCATGGACTATATTCCCTGTGTTTACTTTACACCCTGTGACTATTTTGTAACTACCAGTTAGTACTTTGGATCTAATGTCACCAGAATATAATAATCAGCATGGTATTATTTCATTGTAATTTATTGAACTTGATTTGTGATCTCTTTCACATATAATTTATAAAAAAAAGGACATTCAATCTGAAAGAATTGTTTTCTTCTGTGTAAAAATTTCCTTGTGAAATTCAAGCTCAATCACTTATGCATAAAAATCATCAATATTATTGGAATTTGAAAGAGATGTAGTAAGCTTCTAACACAAATGCTGCTCTTACCTTTGGGATTCTTTTGTTACACAGTGGATGTTTGTCATTTTTCATCCTTTTATTTTTAACATTTCTATATCATAGTTTTTAGTTAAGTTTCTTATATACAATGTATTACTTAATATTTAAGTCCAGTCTGAGAACCTGGCCTTCATTAGTGAATGTGTACTTGACATATAAACGTATATTTACTACAGTTACTATAATATTGGAACACATTTCTTCCAAATGTTGTCCTCTCCTGAACATTCTTTTTTCCCTCCTGTCTTGTCTTTAATGGAAAAGATCAAAGATTTTTTCTGCCTATTTCATGAATGTGTACATATAATATAAAATTCTCTGAGATGATCTGATTATCCACTAAGAAAAATTATTTTTCCCTTGATTAATTCTCCAAAGGTAGTTTACACAGTAAAATTTCTTACAAACTATCTTACAATAAAATTATATTATCAGTGGCTTTAACATATTTATTGGAAACTTAAGTTACTGAATATTTTTATATTAACCTTTATATTATTTTATAATTTGCTTAATATTCTGGCATATAATTCATATAAAACTGTTCTTAAATAAAATTTTATTAAAGGTAGATGCACTTAGATTGGTTCCCTAGAAAGATATGTAATTTTAAATATAATTTTTTAGAATCAAATGATAATAGGAAATAAGCACATTAAGCCAGAGATTATTACCCAACATTAATGAAATAAATAATTATATCTGTGGGAATTAAGGATTACTTTTTAATTTATTTTTTATTTTTCAATTGCAGTTTGCATTCAACATTATTTTGTATTAGTTTCAGGTGTACACCATAGTGGTTAGACAACCCTATACTTTACAAGGTGTAAAGTCACCATACATAGTTATTACAATATTATTGACTGTGTTCCCTGGGCTGTGTTTTACATCCTGGTGACTGTTTTGTAACTATCAATTGTTACTTCTTCACCCTTCATCTTCATCCCTTCATCCCAGTCCCTGAACACTTTCCCCTCTGGCAACCATCAGTCTGTTCTCTGTACCCGTAACTATTATGTTTGGGATTTTAGTAATTTTCTTCTGGAAATAGTTGCCCAAACTACTGAAACATGTAATGTGTTGCCTAAGTCTGAGAGAGGTTTTTGAATCCTATAGATATAATTGCATAGTTAGTATTGGAAATCATCTTACTAGGGCAGCTAAAGATTACGTAAATGTTATGTTTAACCCTGGGAATTTGTGACTCTAAGTCTATGCCCTGGCCTTATACTAAAACTAAACGTTTCTATGCAGGTCATTCCATAAGAATAAAAGTATTTGACAATACCTATGGAAATCAAGTCACATAAGAGTCAGTGCTTAAATATGAATTATACTAATAATTGGCAATGATTAATTTGATACACCAAATTAATCCTCTTCCTGAATATAAAAAAAAATTAAATTCATTCTTTTTTTTAAGATTTTATTTATTTATTTTTAGCGAGGGAAGGGAGGGAGAAAGAGAGAGAGAGAGAAACATCAATGTGCGTTTGCTGGGGACCATGGCCTGCAACCCAGGCCTGTGCCCTGACTGGGAATAGAACCTGCGACACTTTGGTTCGCAGCCTCTGAATATGAAAATTTTTACATCTTATGTATTTCAGCCTTAGAATTCCTCAACTGTTCATAGAGGAAATATGCTTGGCAGATCATAAATATGCTTGTCTTTGTGGGTTGTGTGTAGATAGGTAGGACTAGAACCCTTAGATTTAACTAACAAATAGAAAAATTTTCTTTTCTTTCTTTAAAATGTGCAAAGTAGAGATCTTTGGTTTGGGTAAGTGAGAAGCAATGATTCCATCATAGCTTTCATGTGCTATTTTCTCAGAAATCCCATACTAGGTTAGTAACCTTGCATCTACATAATAACTATTTGATCTAAAAGGTTGGGGGCTGGGGGGGTGGTCTGGGATGGGAGTAAAAGACAGAAAACTGTACTTGAACAACAATGAAATGAAATGAAATGAAATGAAATGAATAAAATAAATTTAAAAAACAGGTGGGGGCAGGGGAGAGTAATGGGGAAAATGGGGACAACCGTAATTGAACGACAATATTTTTAAATGATAATAAGTGGAAAAAATTTTAAAGTTTCTGCTTACAGTCTTTTTTACAATTGCTTTATAAGGATGAGCAAAATGTTAACTGTATCTGCTATTTCACTCATTCACACCTGAATTTTAAAATTCATAAATTTACCTTCTAAATTGGTGGTTGATGTTAAGTTTTGCTCTTCTTTTTATTTTTCAGTAGAGTGGTGGGAATTCTGCTTATACATTTCTGTCATCTTCAAATTATATCTTTATCATGAATAGATAAGAAAAATCATGTAAATTTAGAGTTAAACTTGTCAATGCTTTTAAGTAAAGAAAAAATTAAACAACACAATTGTTATATTGTGTTTTAATCCTAACTCACAGTTCTTAAAAGGGAGTTAATTTTGGCATTAAGAAACAATACAAACCTTATAAATTTGAAATCTGTTCTAAAATGATTGGTAATTACCTAAATTTAAATTTCTGCTTCTTATATTCTGCTTCTTGTATTTTTGTTCTGTATTTTATTTTATTTTTTGCACTGAAGGGATGTAAAGCATGAAATTAATTATTTTTTATTAAATTTATTTATTTTATTTTAATTGTTGTTTCAGTCCAGTTTTCTGTCTTTTACTCCCATCCCTGCCTACCCCCCCCCACTCCTCCCCACCTCCCTCCCATTTCCACTCCCCTAGTTTTTGTCCATGTGTCCTTTATATTTGTTCCCGTGAACCCTTCCCCTTTCCCCCTGAAATTCCCTCCCCTCTCCACTCTGGTCACTGTCAGCCTGTTCTCTATTTCAGTGTCTTTGGATATATTTTGCTTGTTTGTTTGTTTTGTTGTTTAGGTTCCTGTTAAAGGTGAGATCATATGGTATTTGTCTTTCACTGCCTGGCTTATTTCACTCAGCATAATGCTTTCCAGTTCCACCCATGCTGTGGTAAAGCATAGGATCTCCTTCTTTCTTTCTGCTGCATAGCATTCCATTATGTAGATGTACCACAGTTTTTTGAATTTTCCATTCATTTACTGATGGTCAACTAGGTTGCTTCCAACACTTGGCTATTGTAAATTGTGCTGCTATGAACATTGGGGTGTGCAGGTTCTTTTGGATTGGTGTTTCAGGGCTCTTAGAATATAATCCTAGCAGTGGAATTGCTGGGTCAAAAGGCATTTCCATTTTTAGTTTTTTGAGGAAATTCCATACTGTTTTCCATAGTGGTTGTACCAGTCTATGATCCCACCAACAGTGCACTAGGGTCCCCTTTTCTCCACAACCTCTCCAACACCTGCTGTTTGTTGATTTGTTTATGATGGCCACTTTGACTGGCATAAAGTGGTATCTTACTGTGGTATTAATTTGCATCTCTCTGATAGCTAGTCATACTGAGCATCTTTTCATGTGTCTCTGGATCCTTTGTATGTCTTCCTTGGAGAAGTGTCTGTTCAAACCTTTTGCCCATGAAATTAATTATTTTAAGATTTGATTTACTTGTTATATATTTTTCTCCTATCTTAACCCTGTTGAATTGATATCTTTCTTTGAAGTCTTTAGTGCTCTGACAATTGTTTGCTCAGGTGCCTTCTTTTTAGACTTTGAGTTAGGCATATGCAGACTGAATGTTAGAACCCCATAGAATGTTTTTATGTTGTGCCTAGAGTTTATTAACATTGACTAGTTTAGAATTCAATCAATACTTTTAATGTGTTTATTTACTTGTCCCTAAAGCTGTTTTGTTTCTTATTTCTTTAGTTCTCTCTGCCTTTATCTTTTCATCATGCCTCTTTATTAGTTCATCATTGGCCTTTTCATGATTTAGCAACTCACATTTATAAAAAAGTATAGTTGTACGCAGAACATCTAATGTTGGAGAGATTCATTATATTGACATATTATAGTCTTTCCAATTATACTTCACTTGTTGTCCTCAAGTATCTTGTTTATCTTTGCAAGTACTTTCTTTAACATTACAAGAGCTTTTTAAAATCAGGAATCCATTTTTAGACTTTATTAAAATCAGGCATGTCCCTGGCTGGCATGGCTCAGTGGATTGAATGTCAGACTGAGAACCAAAGGGCTGCCAGTTGGATTCCCAGTCACAGGGCACATGCCTGGGTTGTAGTCCATGTCCCAGTGGGGAGTGTGCAAGAGGCAACCATACAATGATCTCTCCTTTCTTTCTCCTTCTCTTACACTATCTCTAAAAATAAATAAAATCTTTAGAAAATAAATAAATAGAATCAGGCATGCACAATACTTCCCATTTCAATGTATGTAATATTTTTTTCTCTCATTGCTTATATCATTTAGCAAAACTGGGGAAAGGAAAAGGCTTTGTTTAATATCTTATTACAAAGAAGTTTGAATACATTAGTTTAAAAATATCTATCTTAAGTAGATATTTTAATGAGTTAATATTTTAAAATACCTCATATTTATTCTTTTACTTTATTTACCTTTTTCCTCACTCATGTGATTACTTCTATAAAGAAGGAAGTAATATTTATGTTACATGTCAAAGCAGACTGATGCTGCCCTGGCTGGCATAGCTCAGTGGATTGAGCACGGGCTGCGAACCAGTGTCGCAGGTTTGATTCCCAGTCAGGGTACATGCCTGGATTGCAGGTCATGGCCCCCAGCAACCGCACATTGATGTTTCTCTCTCTCTCTCTCTCTCTCTCTCTCTCTCTCTCTCTCTCTCTCTCTCTCTCTCTCTTTCTCCCTCCCGTCCCTCTCTGAAAATAAATAAATAAAATTCTTAAAAAAAAAAGCAGACTGATGCTTATTAGGATCACTAAAGGCCTTTAATAAAGCATACTCTCTTCCATATTGAGAAAATAGAACAAAAGAGTCCTAGATCAACTACATACTTTACATTAGTAACTAATAATTGCCAAATATGTATTCATTACACATATCTGGGCAAGTTTGTTTCATAATATGCACTTCCAGAATCAGTAACATGTATGCACCCAGTGACAATTTTTGGTGAAAGGGCATTAGGAAAATTCTTTCAATCAAATCAAAATCATTCAGAATGGTCTATCCCCATATTCAAAGGAATGGAGGGGTAACTTGAGTTTACTAAGATATACTTGAATGTGTAAGTCACTAATTCATTATTTCTCTACTTTAAGAGTGACTAAATTGAAAAAGTAGGTATTTAAAAAATAACGTTCCCCTTCATGGAAACTGGGGGTAGGAGGGAGAAAAAATATTTTTTGATTATTTTTGCCAACTTTCTATTTTCTTAACCCACCAGCATTTGGGGCTGAGTAGACACATGGCTAACCTGCCCAGAGGTAGAGATGGCTAGTAGGCAGGCAGACCTGAGTCACTATTTGTGAGGACAGCTCTTCTGTACTAAGATTCTGCACTTTTGATCACATTCCTGGAACAATGTGAGATACCCCCGGATATTTACTCCTAAAAGTTTGTGAAATATAAGAATAGTACAGTGATCACATTAACTTCAAAGGCAGTTTTGCCAAGGCTGAAAATTCGCTTAATAATCTACTGCCCAAATTGCATCTAGTTACATTTGCCATGAAAGCTCAAAATTCTTCACTAATGGAAATATTATGGTAGTCTAAAGCCCAGATGTGTAAAGCTAACCAAGTGATAAAAATGCCAATAAATAGATACATTTGTTTGAGAATATATATCTTGCCCTAATACTACATACCATGGTGAAATTTAATTCTAAATGTAAATTCTCTTTGAAGTTAAATCACAAAACAGAAAAAAAAAGCTCACAATCTATTTCTCTGGTATAATGGTGAAACTACCATTCTAAAGAAATGAAAATCCACAGTCCATCTTCCCTACTTTTGCTTTTGTTGCATCTAAAGTCTGGGGGTTCTCGGTGCCAAGGCAGAACCTGGCTTCTCTGGCATCCATACATGGGGCTAATGCTCACAGAAATAGGTGTATTTCCTTCAGGGCCTCAGAAACTGTTTCTTTTCATGTCTGTCTCTGATACACTTCTCTTTCAAAGTATCCAAAAGATTAGTATGTATATTTCCTTTAGGGCCTCCGAAAGTATTTTATTTCCGTGTCCTTCTCTGATAAACGTCTCTTTCAAAGTACCCGAAGAATAACTAGAGAGAGCATTACAACCCTGGCCTTCTACCCTCTACATCTAGTAATCCCCGGGCACACGGGACCCAATCCAGCTCTCACAGATGCAGCTGTGTTGCCAGGAGCTAGTACTGAATATTGCCTATGGCTTTGAATAAAATCACCTGAACATAAGGGGACGAGGGAAAAATGAGACAATCTTGGCTTTTGACTCACCAAATTAACAACTGGTGTATACGCAGTCCTGAATTCACATGGTGTGGATTTAAAATTCAGTTGGGAGAAACACTAGCTCAAAATTAATATTCACATGATACACATACATTACCTCTAGGGATTTTTCCGTCAAGCTTAATCTTACAGTCTCCATTTCCCTCTGAGCCCCGTTTCTAACATGACAGTACTGGATTGATTGTGTATGAATTCTAGGAAGTAACATAGCATTGCTCCTATTTTTTTAACTGTTGTTTTTTTCAGTCCTGTGTGGCAGTGGAATTCCTTAGCATTAAGAAACCTGCCTCTTAGGAAAGGTTTGTCATTTATACCTAAGCATTGAGGAGTAACCTTTAGCTCATACACTAGAAGATGGTATTTTAGCAGATGCAGAAGTTACCATCAATATCAAGGTCAGTTGGTGCCCGCACTTTTCTGCATGAAGGGTCCTGAATGGAAGACACAGCTCATAAGTGGTGATCTAAATATTTGTGCTAGCCTAGCACTAACAATGTAGAGCTGAAACCTCAACAGGACACATGATCACATCGAAACTCTGCTGACAGGAAGCCGAGAAGCAGTTCACTTGTTCAGCCCCCAGACCTCACTCCTGAAGTACATAAAGCCCCTGCCTTCTAGAATCAAGTGTTTGCCTCTGACATGCATGCTTGAGAGAAGTTGTGTTTTCTTGCTAAGCTGCAGGAGCCTATATTCAGAGGCTAGTCTCACCTGCTAAAATCTGTCCAGACCATGACTTTGCTTGCCCATATACATTATGCATCAGAAATGGGTACAGCCACTAATATGGACCTTGGGATCAAATTCCTGAAGTTAGCTTGATGACTGTAGTCTTGGTGACTTGCTACCAACTGGTGAGGTCACTTATATTCTTTGTGACTCAGCTTATTCATTACCCTGTGGTCCTTGCTGAAATGCAAGTTCCACGTGTCTCAGCTTTTGTGCTAAACCTGTGCAGACAGGGCCTTTGGGCTGTAGACGGAGCCACCATGCGCTACGGTTCTCTAGAGTGAGCCAGATTGTGACTGGCCTAAAGCTTCGTGCACAGTCCACAGACACTAAAAACTAAACCAAAATTAATCAAATAGTACTCTTAAATAGGTGGCTTTTATTGTATGTAAATAGAACTTTTTTTTTCTTATTTTAAAAAGTGTAACAAAGCAAACAAGAAACAATCTACAAGGACGGAAGGTTCTGGTGGTATCTAAGGATTGTACACACATTTTAAAGAATTCATGGAACTGAACTTGAAAAATGATAAACTTTACTGAATGTAAGTTATACATCAATAAAACTGATTTAAAAATAATAGTGAAACTTGAGTTCTATTAACTACAAGGTTAAAAAGAATATATATATTCTTCGTGTGTGTGTGTGTGTGTGTGTGTATAATTTAGGCTCTGTAAAACCAGGTTGGAACAACAAAAATCTTCCCATGGGTAATTTTTGGTCTCCAAAATTCCACTCTTGTGTTTAATCAATTTTCTCAGCAATTGTACAAGAAGGCTGGAGCAACAGAGAAGGTACGATTTAATAGGGATTCTTTTACTGTACAAGGTTTGAATAATTCAGAGATTAGTAATGGAATGGCTGGAAATTAACTTTATTAGTATGAAAAACAAACACAATGGTCCACTCCTAACACTAAATTCAGAATAGGGTAGAATTTTTCCTGATATATTAGAGTTGAAATTCTGAGGACAACGTGTACTTCAATTTCATGTTTTGAGTCTGTTCTCCTCTAGTCACACATGTGGGAAACAGTTACCCTTTTGTTCATTTCCTTTGTTAAACATCAGGGCAGTTGGCTTTTAAGTACAACAGTGTCCTTTGCCAACCTCTTTACATACTCTAAGCTTCTTCCAAGATGTCCACACTCTGTGATTTTGTTTTTCTACGATATTAGGTTCAGTAGCTGTTTCTATTCCTGCTCACTTAGACAATCGCTGCCTGTCTGCTGCCCATGCAGCATCCCGGCACTCTATCCTGGGAACTGCTCCTACTGTACACATGCCCAGGAGTGGTACCCTGCTTGCAGGAATGTGATGAACCAAGTTGAAGTCTGCTTTCTCAAACATAAAGTCAAGCCTTAAGTATTCTTCTGCCTACCTTCAAAGACTGTATTTCTGCTTTAGAGATGCACAGCAGGCAAGTGCCCAGCTCAAATGCTTCTTAACACATTCTTACACCTTGCCACGTATTTATCTTCATATGCCACTATACTCAATTTACATCTATGTAAATTTTATTTCTACCGTTTGTTCCCTCTCTCTGAGTACTCTCTCTCAGTTACAGTTCAATCAGGGACACACAACTGCTAGGGGTTAGGCACGTATAGATTTGAATTTATAACTGGAGTTAACCTCCACAAATCTAGGGCTATTTAAGCTGGCTAAGCATTCTCCTTGAAGGTGTTGTCTTTGCCTCTAAACCTGCAGGTGATATTGACCAAGATGGCCTTACATTTCCCTTAGATTAACTACACTTCAGATAAACTTCTTCAGACTCTAGGCCCCTGATCTTCCTTCCTTTCTTTTCTGAATATTTACATTAGAGAATTTGTAATCCCAAATCCCTTATCTGTCATTTGAGATGTAAATCTTTTCATAAACCACTTGCCAGGTTTATAACCCAGTAATCTCTTTCTCAAACATCTTGAAAGCACGATATTTCTTTTCTCCACATCCATTCCCAGCTCTGAAATTTTTCCTTTCATCTTAACATAAATGAAACCTTTAGCATCACACTCCAGCCAATTATTATCTGGGCTCTCTCCTTAATTTTACCATCACACGCTGCAATTGCGGATAATAATGTGGCAGCTTTTTGCTTGTTTGTGTGTTTGTTTTTTGTCTCTGTGATCATTTACTTTAGTTACAGTTAGGCTTCTCTTCCGCAGTTTGACTATAATGACTATGATGAATTTGATCTTATAAGAAGGGTAACTAGTAATGGAAAAATACAATAATAAATAAACTTAAAACAAAAACAAATCTGGGTTTAAGCAACAAAAAAAACCTGGGTAATAGGAACAAAAACAGACTATTTTCCCCATAAAAGTTCTAGTCTGTATGTAACAGGGCAGCAACCCAAACATGTCAGGGGGACCAGGCTCTTCCTCTACTGCAGTATCTCTGTGTTTATCATGTGGTTTTGTCCTTAAATTTATAGTATTGCTGGTACACCATCAAATTCCTGTTTATATTTAAGGAATGTGAGGCAAACCAAGAACCAAAGAAATGGCATGCCAGTCTGTCTAAACAGCTTTTGTGGAAATTTAATTTTGTCAGTTCTTTGCTTTCACTTTATATATGATTTGATATTATAACATTAGGTAACTCATTTCTTGTTGGGTTGCTGTTTTTGTAATTATACTATTTGGAAGCCATCTTTCAATTAACAAATGCTACTTTTTTACTGGAGTTCTATTTTATATTCAAATTATCTTTGCATTTGAATATCTGGAAATACATTTATTTTATGATTTACACTTGATAGTTTGATTGAAATGAGATCCCAAGAAAATAATTTTTTCACCTCCATTAAGATATTATTCCATTACCTACTGACATCATTTGTTTATGATGATGTCTCCGCTGTCAAGCTAGTATTCATACATTTTAAAATTGTCTGTCATGTGTCTCTGGCAAATCTTGAGATTTCTTATGCCTGACAGTCTGCAATTTGACTTTAAATTTTCCAAGTGTGCAGTGTAGTGAGATTGCACTGTCAACCTGTTGAAGCTAAAATTAAATTTCCTAGAGCTCTCTTCCCTTTGTCGTTCCAAGTCGAGATTGGTCACATGATAAATTTCAGTTCAATCTGGAAGGCAGTAAAAAACAGCTGTTTTTGTTGTATCAAAGTTAGGGTAAGCACCAGAACCTGTGTAGTTGAGGACCCACCAGCTCACCAGTCTGGCATGGGTAGTACCCACACAGCAGTGGTTCCTCCTTCTACAGGTTCACTCTGTTGGCTTGAATTAAATACACAGAACTGTGCAATTTCATGCAAAAGAGTGCTAGCTTCCTCCTAAAGTCACCCACAAGATTTTGATTGGAGGTGGTATGAGTCAGATACGGAATCCAATTTATCCTCATAAGTAATAGTTTGTCTAGTGTTTTCTGCTACCTTATCTATGAAGCCTAGTTTCTTTTCTTTACTAACCCAAAGCATTAGGCCTGCATCATATATACAAAAGCTAAGATTGCATACGTTTTTAACCAGCTCTCACATGGTATACATTCTAATACTTACAATAAATCTCTTAATCCATAGCACTTACCAGGGTTCTCCTTATCTAAATGAGTTATGACAGATTTCTTATTCAGTCATTCATTTATTTATTCATGCTACCTAAAACTTGATGTCCTTTTCAGTTGTGATGTGTCAAGTATTTATTCCGTTCTGGAATAATACTTTTATTGTTTTATTAAGTATTTCTTTGTAAGTATTCCATCTATTCATAGATTTTTCCCAAATTCCTATAGTGTAATTTTGCCATTTTCTCAATGCCTGTTAGAGTTTTTATGTATTTATTTCTGGTGCCTTGGACAAAATTATGATATGATTTGCCAATAACCTCTTTCAATAGCTAATTTACCTATCTACTATTTTCAAGTTAAATTTTATACCAAATATTGAGTTTATTTCTCAATAGCTTTACTAATTTTATATTAGTTAATTAAGATTTTTTGTCTTTATTATTTAAAAAAATTCTGTTCTCACTTTTCTCTTTCTCATTCATAATTCTAACTTTTTCAATATTTATTCCTGCAGACATTTAAAACCCATTTACACTGCTATAATGTTTTTCTTTTTACCAATAATTAATCTTTTAATTTTGCTGTTATTTTTTTTAGAACTCCCTTTTAGCATGCATTGTTTTCAAGTTGTGGTAAGATATTGCAGTCTCTTTTGTCTTTGCTGGCAATCTGATTTGATTACTTTATATTTTTCTCTTGGATGTTTTAGTAAGTGAGACTATCTTGATGACCAACTCAGAAGATGGTCTTCTTTGGTGGTACTGTCATCTTGTACCAGCAAATTATCAAGATATTTCATTTTAATTCTTAGGCATTGAACAAGATGGCAGTCCAGCACTTTGCAATGAGTCGCTCTGTATTTCCTCTAACCTACCTAGTTATGAACCTTTATCAAAGTACTGCAGGTACTTGTAAGAATGTTTTTTAAATTTGTTTTGTTTTTTGAGTTTCATTCTATGTTTCAGGGTGCACATGTCTGTTGGGGACCACCCTGCCTGGTCTCAGGAAGTGGTAACCCCCCGTGACATAGGCTGAGTGAGAGACCTCCAGACCAGGAGCCACTAAGGAGACAAAACTTATTTCCCTGGCTGCCTGTTCTGTGCCTGACCTCCTAAGCTTGATCAGTTAGCCAATGACAGGTAAGATTTCCCATGGAGGGAATTATCTAAGACAGGCATGATCACAAGGAGGCCTCTGGGAAGAGACTCGGGGCTGTGGAAATGAAGGGGTGATGGACATCAACCCCTGCTCCTTTGGCTTTTTCAAAGCCTGAGTCCTTGTTCTTAGAAGTGAGTAATCCAAGTTTCCTGGCTGCCTTTGTCTCCTCTGCTGATTCAGGCCTGCAGAAATAGCAGGGGTGGTACAGCCCAAACCATAGTTGGCGGACCCCTGGGGTAATCAGACCTGGGACATAGGATATGCAAGATCCTGTGAGATCTGTTTGCTGGAGGATGTTATTAACTTGGAATTTAAAGGCACAGACAGGAAACCTAAACTAGCCTTTTGAGCCATGTAGTCTTTTCATATGTTAAAACTCCAAGCTCTGCCCAGAATCACAGCAGGGGTTCTGTCTGCACCTTTGTAAGTCACCTACTTCTTCTGATCTTTTCTGCCAGACTGAACCCACAAACTAAGTCTGTATTCTCAATAAAAATCTGCTTGGGAATGGAGACTGCATTGCTCTCCACTAGAGCAAGTGGACATTCTGTCCCTATTTCCCCACAGGATCTGGTTGTCTCTGTGTATGTTTTTCTCATGTTTTGACGAGCATCCGCAGTAGAGATGGGTACTGCTGGCCGGTATCTGCCACACATGTCATTTTTCGATTCCAGCCATAAACCTTGCTCCATTAATTGATGCTTCAGTCTGTCTGTGAACCTGCAGGGGCTAAGTATTTGACTGGCTTTGCACACACAGCTGCTCCTCAGATTGTTGTGTCATTCTTCCACAGGTAAATCTGTTTTGGAATTTAATTTAGATTACTTAAGTCTACTTAAGTGTTTCTGTTAATATTTCACTTTTGGTGCAGACATTGAGAGATTAAATAATAAAGTTACAATACTCTCATGAGTAGGTTAAAAGCCTCATATATGTTCTCCACCAGCATTGGAAAACTTTTCCTGTAAAAGGCCAGGTATTAAATATTATAGGAGTTTCATGTCACATACAGTATCTGTCATGTATTCTTTCCCCCTTAAAAGTGGTTTACAATGATCAAACTATTCTTTACTTACAGAATATAGAATATGCACAAAGTAAGGTGACAATTTTATGCTATTGGGTTGGTCAAAGAGTTTGTTTAGTTTGATGGCTCTAGTAGTGCTTAGTTATATTTAACTTTGTTCAAAAATTTTTCTCAGAGCATATTGTGACAGCTGTCATATCAACATATATTTAAAAAAGCATCAAAATTGGTGAATATTTGTGCAGCCATTTTAATATTGAAGATGGAAGAAGATATGCAACATTTTTGGTGTATTATTTCAAGAAAGGTAAAAATATAACTGAAATGCAAAAAGAAATAGATTTGTGCAGTATATGGAGAAGGCACTGTGATTGACTGAATGCATCAAAGTGGTTTGTGAAGTTTCTTGGTGCTGTTGACATTTTAGCCAAATACTTCTTTCCTGTGGGATTGTCTTATGCATCGGAAGAGTTAAGCAGCACCTCTGACCTCTACCCACTAGGAGCCAATAGCGGGAGATAGCCAACATACTCAAAATATCAAAATCAATAGTTATTAGAGAAAATGAAAAATGTGTCTATTTTTTTATGGAAAAAACTGATGCGTGGGTCACTGGCCAGCAGTGATCATGGAATGCTGCAGATGGCTCGACGAAAACACGCGAGAAAAAACATGCACAGAGACAGACTAGTTTCTGTGGAGAAGTAGGGACAGAATGGCCACCCCCTCTAGTGGGGAATGCGCCAATTTACCTTCCAAACCTGCTTTTATTGGGCTCATTTTGCATAATAATTCAGGTAAAGTACAGTCCTCATTAGGGGAAGTAAGGAACAATAGATAACAAGGAACTCTGCCGGTCTGTTTTGAGTCAGGGTCAAAGAGCTGTAAGACTTTGAGGAACAAACTAACTTCCTCCTTGTTCCCTTCTCATTCAACAGAGAGCATTCTAAACAAAGAAGGTTTCACAGTTATTTACATGTTCTTTCTTAGGCCTGATCACCCTGGGAATCCTCCCTTTTCAGCACAGAGCTGCACCACCCTGTCATTGTTTCAGGCTTAGGTGGAGCAAGGGAACTAAGGCAACCAAGAGATAAGGAGATTTTCTCCCAGACGATGAGAACTCAGGCTATGTCAAAGCTGAGGAGCGAGGGTCCATCATCCCCCTTTGCCGCAGCCTCCCAAAGTCCTTCTTTTGGGGGGCTTCCCACGTGATCATGCCTGTCTTAGTTCGTTCCCCCCTTGGGGAATCTTACCCGTCTTTGGCTAACCGACCAAGCTTTTTGGGGTTCAGTCATGAATAAAGCAGCAGAAGCAGCATTCCTGCCAGGGAGAGAAGCTTTTGTCTCCTTCCTGGCTTACGGTTCCAAGGGCGTTCCCTTAGCCTTATCCTATGTGGGGGTTACAGCTTCTGATACCAGGCAGGGTGGTTCCCAACAAAAAACTAAATGAATCTTTTGGCCAACCAGGTATTACATGGATAAATTTGAAAATGTTAGGATTGAGATCATGTGTTAACACAGTAAACAAGTGTATATAGTATAATTTTTAACATGAAAGACCAAGTTACATTATGCTTAATCCCAATTTTCCTAATTAACATAACTTCATTTGCTTTTTTGCTTAATGGTAATTTGTATATGTCAATATTTTTATTTTTCAGGAAACATTACAGACAATGGGGTGTCAGTCAAAATAATGTACAGTCCCTAATATATATGGAGAGATGAGAATTAAATAAGGCAACTATTTTAAATGAACAAGGTTTGAACAAATTCCTGCTGATAAGATGTTTGAGGAGAATTTTCTAAAGATAGTAAGTATTCTTCAGTTCGTCAACAACACTTTTAAAGAAAAAAGTGCCTTGATCAGAGTCTATTCATGAATATAGAACTTTAGTATAAGTATTTAAGGTCAAGACTTCTTTTGATGTTTTTCTCAAGTAGCAGCAAAATCAATATTATCCACCACTCTCTGAATAGAAGACTATTACATGAAAAAGACATTAAGCTATATGATACGTAATTTCCAAACTACAATACGCAGATAAAAGCCTGTTTTCTGAGTTATGTCACCTCTCAAGGCATGCAGTGTTCAACAGACTGGAACGGGAAGATGATAGGTATTTATTTTAGTCAAAATAACTGTTTTCCATTGAAGGAAAAAAAATATTTTAATTGTTTTAATGAACCTATGTTTTGCACCTCCTGAAGACTTGTTAAATAAGAAAATTAAGAATCTCTATTTAAAAAGATTCATGAGAGGCAAGCACACATTGATGTTTCCCTCCCTCTCTTTCTCCCTTCCTTCCCTTCTCTAAAAATAAATAAATAAATCTTTTTTAAAAAAAGAAACTTTAAAAGATACCACATTTTTAAAAACATATGTTCACTCCTAGGAATCTGGTTTTTGGATGTGATCACCAATAAAAAAGTTACACAATAACTTATATGAAGAAGAGCCAGTTAAAGCTAACAACAAATAAAAGCACATAAATCTTGTTAATTTAAATATTATTAGTGCAATTTAATAATCTTACATATTAAATAGACCTTAATTTCCAAAAATAAAATGTTCACACATTTTTTTAAAGGCATTGGTGTAAAATCTCTATTATGTGACTATTTCACATATGACCTGATGTCTGAAGAAACATTAATGCGTAGGGAAAGTTATGAGTTATCTATCTGTGTTTGTCTATAAAATATTGTGTTTTAGGTATGTGTCACAAAATTTTATAGAATTGTTTTTGAAATGCTTTTTTAATATTAGTTAATGCATACTGCTGAAGGTTAGCTATAAGTTTTTACTTAAAAATGAAAAATAGAAGTATGAAAACTATAGTACCCAAATACAGTCCAAGAAACACAATGAATTAGTGTTGATGTTACAGGGTGCAGCCAAGAGGGGGGACCCCAAATGGGCATTTGAAATGGGGTCCAGAGCTTAAGGTGTCCAGGAGATTTTAAGATGTCTCCATCACCCCTTCCCTCCAGGTGTGGGTTGGGGGAAGGGTCAAATGGAGCAGGGCCATTGAGAGCTGTTTCGCATAGCAACAGCCTTGCAGCTACCCTCTGGCGTGGTCATTTAACATATCTATAACCTTTGGCTGGTCGCTTAGATATGTTAAATAGCTGTGGCCATGCCCTGAGCCAGGGGAATGGAAGTAACTCCCCCACCAAGACATAACTGGGGGGGGCAGGTCCCCCGAGTTACAGCGCCTGCGTGGGAGCTTGGAGATGATTGACTCCAGGACATGGGGCCACACCTGCCCAGACTCATGATGGCAGCCCAGTAAAGCTGGAAGGATACGAGTTCTGTCATGTGAAGCCTAGTGTGGGAGGCATTGGAAATGAGGCTGCAGAGGAAGATTGGCCACGGGGATTTAAAACCCAGACTTGGCGGCCATTGAGAGGAGAGAACCATGCGGCTTTAGCAGAATGGGGAGGACCTCAGCCATTGGGGGAGAACCGTGCTGCTTTGAGAGAGAGAACCACGCAGCCTTGACAGAGTGGAGACTCCCACAGCCCTGAGAGGGAGAACCAGTAGGGCTGGACAGAGCGGGGACCCCCACAGCTTTAGAAGGGGAACCACCACCTGGTTTTAGCAGAGATCCCGGCGACTCAGCCGAGGGTGCCGGGAACCCAGGGAGGTCTCCCAGTCAAGATGGAGTATTAACTGGGAAGAACCAGAGGACTGCCTGAGCCATGGACTTCTAGTTCCTTTCCTGAGATACGGTACTCTGGACTGGGCAAAGGGGGAAGGAAAGAAGGACTGTGTCTGTTTGTGGGTGTTTTAAGGGACGTTAGGATTTTTGATGAAGACATTAGGTCACTACTTGAAGTCTGTATAGCATTAAATAAACATTTCCTTTCCTTTTCACGAATCTCTGGCATTGAGAGACGTCTTTCCTAGGGCGGCAGACATAACGGACCCGGGGCCTTCTTTCAATAATAGTATATCGTCCCAGGCCCCTCTTGTGTGCTCTGTAACATTGATAATACTAAATCTGCCCTTATGATGTATCTATTTATCATTTTGATTAATAGTAATTATTTGTAAGTGAAGACAGTATATTTTTATTAGACAAGATTATGTTCTCTCCCAAAAGTTGTAGCCCTAGTTTTCATTTCACAAGTATACTTTCTGTAAATACAGCATCAGTATGTATTTTTAGTTTGCATATGTTAAAAGTAATTAATTTACAGATAGTATTATTAATGCTCTGCATAACTTTGGATAGATGAATACAGGGGTTGGGAAAAGTAGGTTTGCAATAATTAATAAATAATAATACAAGAATAAACTCTGTCTTTCAACTACTAACAACTATAAACATACTTTTGCCCACCTTTTTATAGTGAATATCCTTAAATATAGATTATTATTAAGTTAAAGCATCACATCACATATACTACATTTTGACCTTTTGCTATTTACGGAACACTTATTATGGTCCACATTGTGAAAAATACAAATAAAATAAAGTATTATTCATTCTTGATGAAAATATAATAAAAGTGGACAGGAAACAATGACAAATAAATATATACATATGTAGCAAACAGAAGTTTAAAAAGTGATAGACAACAGCTCATAAAAATTGGTAAAAAGGTAAATTATAGGTTTATTCAAAGATTGTTTCATGTATTCATTTAATAAATTGTTTTACTTATATTATAACCAAGGAATATTTGATAATAGAGTAATAGAGATGGCAGATTTTGATATTAATAAATATCAGATCTAGTAAGGGAAAACATAATACCTTTTGAAAAGCAGATTTTATATATACGCATATATTAGATCTGAAAAAATACTTTAATAAAAATGGAATGCAAGCAAATGGGGTGTGTGCGTGTATGCGCATGTGTGTGTGCGTGAGAGAGAGAGAGCACACACTCAAAGTAGCCTGGCTGGAAAAATTGTCATTTGAATGGTTTTTGGAATGATACACAGAATTTGAGCACATAGAAAATGGGGTGAATGTTTTTCAGGACAGAAAATAGTGAGTATGATAGAAAATGCTTGGAGAATGCAAGTGTGAATCAAATGAATGTACTCAACGGGAAGTAGAGAATCGAGTGGCTTACTGTGCAGAAAAATGGCAACGTCAGTGCTGGGCATTAGGGGAAAGCCTCTGCTGAAAATACCTCAGTTTGGCCAACAGTTACAGATCAGGTTATAGTTAAGGAAATACACCTACAAATCATGAAAAGGTTTTATTTTTTCTTTCAGAGACTGTAGAAAATACAAGAGATTGTTGCTCTGACTCTAATCACCAATACTAGTCCAATAAAATAGAAAATATGTTGTTTTTAACATATCAAAGAAACAAAGATGCAATGAAACCAAAATAAACTAAATTCTAGATAGTGGAAAATTCTTCAAAGAAAAGGGAGACTGTAGACATAGTAGAATTAATTTTTTCTTGGTTAAGCTGCAGCAAAAGGAAGAATCTGCAACATTCTCTGGTACAGAAAAGCTGGGCATACCTTTCATAAATTGGAATGGTGACATGTGGAATGGCTACTTATACGCTGGTGGAATAGGATAAGTTTTTGAGAAGCTCCACCTGCAGAGTGAATACCTCTTTATCTACCTACTCTTTCCCATGGTCCTTCACTGAGGACCTGTATAGTAGACCAAGGAGTGAGGGCACATTAGGAAATTTGAAAGAAATCAACCTTAGGCATTTCATGTTTTCAGCTACCCAAAACTAAGAAATATGGTGAACTGAGAGGTATCGTCCTGAAGCATTCCAGGTTTTTCAGTTCTCTAAAGCAAGAGAAGCATAGAGACATTTTCTGAAGCATTCTGGGTACTCACAGAGTGAGAAAACATCTGAGAAATTTAGGATCTGTGCACATGGTTCAGATATTGTCTGAAGCTCAGAAAGCTCGTGACTAGAAGGTAGGGGAAAGAACTCCCCTGTGTCCCTAAATATAGCCATGGGTGGCAATGAGAAGAGCACATTGTTATACTTTTACATTTTTAGTGTAAATGGATAACTTGTCTTTTTTAGTCTCTTTTCTTTTCTTTATTTCCTTCCCTTCTGAAACAATTTAATTCTTAAACCTGTAGTAGGATTAAGTCAGGTGTAGAGAAAGGTCACAGCAGCCTGGAACTATGTGTTTGAAGCCCAAGTTTAACCAGTAGAATGCCCATATGTAAATACTTTCTTGGAATAAGATCCAGAAGTTCAAGCAGAGTGTAGAAAGCAGCTCAGTGAAGTATACCATATAATGACATAGGAGAGAGAGGCATCCTTGTAGTAATCTGCAAAATATTTTGGAATGAGGAACTTTGTTGCCTAATCCAGGCCAAGACAAATACATTAAGCAGCCTTTCAGTATAAAATTTAGGAGAGAAACATAGCTTTTTTCTTAAGGCCATATATCGTCTATTTTGCCATGCCTATTTCATTGACGTAAATAAAGCAAGAATTATTAACAACTGCTCAAATAATATGACTCACTAATAAATATCTAGAGGGGCACAGTGTCCATCACTATGTGTGCTCATGGCTTGAGGCTGATTTGTATTCCATTATCCATTAAAATAGATAATATTGAATATGTTAAATTTTCAGAATATTACCACCATTCTGCAGGTATGTAAGAGAAAAGGCAGAAAATGCTGATGAAAGGAAACTCAGCGTGGAGGTTGTAAACACGCAATACACAATACAGATGATGTATTATGGGACTGAATACCTGAAATCTGTATAATTTTATTAACCAATGTCATGCCAATAAATTCAATAAATAAATACATAACTAAAAGTAAATTACAAAAAGCATATGCAAGAATTTAAGAAGATGGTGCATGATTTCTGCAACTTACCAGTTTTTCATGAAATATAAAGTAAACTTCCAAGTATAAGTAAAATGTGTAATTGTAGGTAAAGGAAGCATAGAAGATAATTGAAATATTTTTTTTTACAAATATTATGAAGGCCTATGGATTTTAAATTTAAAATACAATTTAAAAAATGATAGTCACTGGAAAATAAACATGGAATGCAATTATCTACTCACAAGAGCAATGTAGGAACAAATTTAATAAGAAATTTTCAGAGCCCAGACGAAGATAGCTAAAAACACTTAACTAGGAGAGAAAATAGTTAGAAAAAAATAAATTATTAAAACAGAATAGTAATCACCAAATATTATGAAAATAAAAATGAGATTACCTTTTGTCTACCAATTTGGAAACTAAATCACAAAATAATATTTACAAGTAATGTAAGTACATGGAGAAATAAGCTCTCATACACTACTTAAGGGATTTTATGAATTGGTTTAATCATGCTTTTGAGTAAACCTGTGATAAGATTAAATGGGACAGATAAATTCCAATGGCCCCACCCCCACTTTACTCAAGGAAGGTTGAACCAGGGAGAAACAGTGATGGGAGGTTTCAGGTAGGTGAAGAAAATAGCAAGGGTGTTTCTACCTCTCTCAGGAGTGTCCAGCCTTTTGGCATCTCTGGGGCACACAAAAAGAAGAGTTGTCTTAGGTGATACATTAAATAAATTATGACACATAATCACAAAAATCTCATAATGTTTTAAGTAAATTGATGATTTCGTGTTGGGCCACATTCACAGCCATCCTGGGCTGCATGCAGCCCGCAGGCTGTGGGTTGGACACCCCTGATTCCTAATTGAAGATGTGTGGCTTCAAATCCCATTGCACTGTCCGGGCTGTGATTCCAGCTCCTGCCCGCAGCCATTCTCAATTATTGGGTGACAGTAGCACTATCTCTTCTGTTGTCTTTCAAAGCCCAAGTAGAACTAGCAGCTTTAAGCTGTTGCTCATTTCTGAGTTTTACCTCACTGATCCATTTGTCTTTCAAACAGATTATTGAAAGTAGATTTATAACTACTTTTTCATTTCAGATACCCATTATTGAATCAGGTGGCATGGGGTTTGTTTTACTGAAGGGATCTTAATCCCTTTGTTTTACTGGAGGGAAATAAGTATAAATTCTACCTTTAGGGCTGTACCTTAAAGACATAATATACTAACATGTGGTCTCAAAATGATAAATCATGATACTTTGAGACAGTAAAATATAAGAAGTATTTAAATATTTAAAGGCAGTTGATTGGTTAAATACATAGTTCATTTATAATAGGTAACACATGTAGCTACCAAAGATTCTGTTTTGAAGTTCTAAAGTTTGGGAAAGTTATTCGGTCCATGGAGTACAGTGAAGATATAAATTTATCTAAGTTGTACATAGAATCTTAAACTACAAAAAAAAATATATCATTGATGTTCTTCTAATTTCTGTTATTTACATTCTAATCAGTTATTTTTTGTATTTCCCACATTTTACAAAGAACAGTTAATTCTACATCATTAATTAGTAACTTGTTGAAAAGAAGAGCTTCAAGGTGATGCTAATGAGAGAACATGCATGAAGCTATTTCTACTTGCTTTACAAATAGCTCTGTTCACAATGTCGCAAGGAGCAGGATGATATTCAACAAGGTGGGGTCAACTTAGAAGATACATCCACAACAAATATGTTGTTTTTCATTCCTGATATATGAAATTGTTGTAGTCTACTGTTATTATTCAATGATTTCATATTTACAAACTTGCCTACTCCATAAAATGAACTTAGAACCCCCAAACAGTGAAAACAATGATCATGGTGCTCTCCACATCATTTGAAGACAGGCACACACGAGCAAAAAGAAACTGACTCACCGGGTGCACCTGTTTCTTGCTGAAAGTGAACAAGGCAAATCTCCGCCTTCTTGAGTCAGCTCTCATAGTAAACAAGTATCCTTTTCATGGTCTACTTACTGCCACATTTCTATTTTTTTTCACATTTTGTAGGTAATTCCATTGTTTAAAATGGCCCCTGAGCAGAGTGCAAAAGTACTAGCTAGTGTCCCTAAGTGTCAGAAGGCTCTGATGAGCACACAAAGAACAGACGTGCCTTAGGTAAGATTTGTTCGGCCATTACATTCAGTGTTCTTACCTGTGAGTTCAGTGTCAATGAGCCCACAATATACAGTAAATAAGTTGTTTTTAAGCATGAACACACATAAAATAAGGTCATGTATTGACTAGTTGATGAAAATATTGTGGCTAGATGCTCACATAAACCTAGTTCTGTATTTCCCCTAGAAGAATGGTTCAGTGTTGGATCATTCAGTGTTCAAGGGTAATTTATAGAACGTAACTACTACAGATAACAATAATCCATTGTTTTGGTGCTAGTTTTCTCAGTAATTTCTATGTAACTTCTAAATAGTTTTATAGCTTGCCTCCAACTCTTTTGGCAAAATGTCAGTTATTTACAATAGCAGTTTGTGAAACAAACTCCTCAGAGCCCTAATATTTTATAGTGGCCCCTCAGTGGACACCTTCATGTGGAAAAAGGAAAAGAAATCACAGCAGTGTAACGTCTATATCCTCTGCCCCAATTTGTCAAGCCTTTATGTGTTTTCCATATTGAGGTTCCTACAAGGCCTTCTTCATACAGTTTCTGCCGATAAAATGGAAAAGGAAAACTGCAAGCATCTTACAGTCAGTAATGATGATAACAATTAGGATACTTGAATTATTGTTAGCTATGTATTTCAAAGATAGAGAACTTAAAAATAGAGGATTATTTATTCCAACAATGAAATATGCTAGGTAACACAGCCATATAATAGAAAAGAGAAGCCTGTTACTGCATTGATTTTTTCAGTACAATGACTAATTTCTTTGGAATTAATATATATTTACTATTTTAAGTAAATAATTCAGCCTTAAATAAGAACACTGGCAGTGGTAATGAGGAAAAATATGATTATAATAATTTTCATCTGGAAAGGAGGTGCCTAGCAGCTGCTTAGATAGGAAAGGGGAGATTAAGATGGAGATACAAAAGGCGCTGAGAGATGGGTTACAACCAAGAAGAAGAATTGATATCCGGGTTGTGAGAGGGATTTATGGGGTGAAGGGGTTGCCACAAAGGGACACAGATACAAGAGAAGGAGCATACTTGACCTGGGTGAGAGAGCAATGGTCTTTTTTGTTTGTTCAGTTTGGGGTTTTTGTTGTTGTTGTTTTTGCTTGCATTTGCAATCAGGTGCTCAAATGTAAAACCACAGAGAAGTTCAGAAGGCAACTGTAAACAGAAGAACTAAAGGTAGACAGGGAAAGCAGTGATGAACATATTTTTGGGAGAGTTTCAGTTTAAGGATATTAATAGTCCATGTTGAGCCACGTCAGTTCAGTTTTATAATTGTGATAACAGTTCTTTAAAGGAATAGGTTTAATTCTTAAAATGTAAATACGTGTGAGTAATGAATAAATATCCATAACAGTAGCTTATCATATTGGAACTCCCCTGTGAGTGAGATGGAAACACCATACAATCTCAGGGTGAGGCCCTTTATGTGTGGCTCCTCAGAGCTGTACCAAACACTCAAGATGAACCCACATCCCAGTTTCCTTGTAGTAAAGGCAAAAATCTGATGATGTTGCAAGCAAAGAACAAATATTGGGAAGAACTTAATGATAAATCAAAATTGTATTGCCTAATAGAGCTCTATAGGAGCGTCTTCCCCTTTCCCGCTCTCCTTCCTTCTCCTCCTCCTCTTCTTTTTTCTATGTCTTTCTCGTTTTACTTTACACATGGCATGATTAGAAATTAATGTTTAAGCACATGTATAAAAAAACATTACTTGTAGTAAACTTGGTATAAACATAAATTAAAAATCATATGTATGATTGCATTCTAGTTGCAAGGAAAGAGAAATAAATGCTGTAGACTCTGTAGTAGGAAGTCAGGCCAGAAAGTGAATATTGCAGGCCAGTGTCAAACACCAGGGAAAACTTTGCTTAGAGTGTGCAGTAAGACAGAGGAGGCCCATGTCACTGTCAGACATGAGAAATTTGGGGTATTGAATAACTAATACCACATATCTGAAAACCATTTGTAGTGATTTGGAATTTATTTAAACTTGACACATAGGATTTTTGTGTTCCTTAAATCCCATAAGATTACATTTTCTTTATAGTGATATAAAATTATATGTATATGTACATACATAACATTTGTATATATGAATTATATATATAGTATGTATAGAAAAATTAATTATACACACAAACACATTCATTAATTAAAGCGTTGACTTGCATATCACTTTGGCATAAAGAATTCAGTGACTGACCGATGTATCATAGTAGTTTGGAAATACCACTGACATATCTTTCTCCAATGGGAACAATGATTCTCCAGTGCAAAACTATGTGAGCAGGCACATAATTCCCCAAATCCTCTAAAAACAACCTGGAACCACAGGAAGCATGAGCTGCAGGGTGCAGTATTTGTGTTAGACTCAAAGAGTGAGATTGGAGAAGACCCACGGGCGATAGCTATTGAGTTAAATGTGATGTCATGAATGAAAACATGTTGGAAAATATTTAATACTAAGCGTTGGGTCAGACGTTTTATCTTAGATTAGATTTTGTGAAGACCTTCCCACAATCCTGCTAATCCATCCAGGTAGAGAGAGGCCTGGGCTTCAAATCATTCCTCCACTTAATCAGGATTCTCTGAAGTGGCTATGTGAGAATTGCCACAAATAAATGCTCCTGGAATTCCTGTGATGAAGAAGGAGTTTTTCTGCTGGGCTGATGATGATGGCTTTATAGAAGAACAGATGTGAATTAGAATATATAAATTGATAGATGTCTAAAAGCAGTATTAGAAAGAAAACACAAGAAAGGTGATTTATGCCTGATATTGTCATTTTAAAAATACCCTACTTCATATGTTCGAGTCCAATTTCCAAATTTATTACTTTCAGCTTTAGCAGCTACAAACTAGGATAAAGAAACACTAGGAAACAAAGGCTTGCTGATCTTTTGCCCTCAAATACCATCTTTGAGAAACTGCTTTTGAGAGCCTTTGGCATTTCAAGTGAAGGTCTTATTTGGCAGTACTGCTCTCTTCTGCACATTGTTTCAGGGAAGTGTGGAGTTTAAGGAAATGGAATTTTCATACCCTTCTTATCCTCTTGCCTACGGATGCACTGATATTTTGGCACTCCCAGTAAGATCTCAGAGTTTTTCTGCAGTGCGTTTTATTTTTAGAAAACTCCAGTAGCTGTATCTGCTTCTGTCATCTTCCACTCAGGTGACAGACATACACATGCAAAGGGAGAAAGTAGAGAAAAACTCCCTTTTTAAATGTACTTTTAAAGAGTTACTGAGTTTTCTCTCCTATACTAAGCAAAATAGGGTGGTAGTCCTGTCCAAAGTTTCAGGAAGGCACATTCTATGGCAAAATGTTATTTCCAATGTATTTAGAATGTATCACTATATCTTTTGCTAATATATTTAAATAATCCCACAAAGGAATTCACTAAAAGCAGCAATAATTAATACTCATGCAATTTCAGCTCTCAAGATCTTATTCAATCATTTTTTAAAAAATTCATACAGTTTCTTATTGTTTCATTTTATAGACCTAGTGACTATCTTTATAGAGTGAGGGAGTAGCAGTGAATTGCCTGTGAGATTTAAACCCATTCTCTTTAATTCTTTTATTAGCCCCCCAAAATCCATGTGATTAGAACAAAATTTCTCTTAACAAAACTTGAAAGGACTTCAAAATTATACTTCAAAATGCACTCCAATTTCCCCAAAGAAGGGAAAATGGAAAGACACAAGGGAGAGGATTTAGCAATTCAGTAAGTGGTGTTGGGAGCCCCTTTCCCCACAGCCTCCAGGATAACAAGGACTGATTCCAGGCACTTAAAAAGTAGTCTAAAACTATTTGTTAGATCAATAAAATTAATTAATGATTTTATGTACAAGGGAAATTTAAAAAGAACAAGGTTCTACTACATCAAAACTGTGGGCTCATACTTTTGAACAGTAATCTCTGTGTATTGAGGCAGCTCTTTAATAAAACAGCTGTCAGTCTCAGTCTAACAAATACCTTGTTAGTCCAGCAAGGCAATGCCTGACACAAACTACGGAGCTATTTATCAAGTATTCATATATTTTCATCATCTGAAAACTCTTAAAACATCAAACAAATAAACAGTAGGAGTTCTTGTAGCTTTCATGGAGTTCCTAACAACCTTTTACTTTTAGACAGATTCTCCTTGTGAGGTTAGCCAAACCTAAACTATTAAATACTTTTTACTGAATGTACATTAAAATACTATCCTGAGACTTAGGGGATTGTCTTGACAGACAAGATTGAAGTTTCAAATTAAGCAAGTGTGCTTAATGATGCTTTTAAAAATACATGACTGGAAAGCAATTTTGTTTTTTATATGACCTGGACCCGTGAAACCTGTCCACAGAAAATAGTAAGATATGCATATTTCTTTAAATTGATTATAAGGTTTTATTATTTCTAATGAGACATATCGTCAAATGTTCCATATAGTATACCTTATATAAGAATGACCCAACACAAAGCATTACCTGTTTTAGACGGTATTCTTGGTTGAAAGAGGAATTTGATTTTAGATATTTAAAACTTAAACATAGTTTTAAAGAATGTTGGAAATGACTGCCAGAATATGTTCAAGTATAAACATTCAGAAAGAACACCCAAAACCAGAGACAGATTTGCATGAAGACAAAATCATAACCAGTGCCATGGCTGCCACAAGTGTGCATTGCAACCAGGATTTTAGCTTGTTGGTCATCTATGATGTTACCAGCCTCCACATCACTGCTGTTACATCAGGGAACCAGTGGTACAACCAATGCTTCATTCATAATTCACAAGCATCTGCAGTTATCTTTACTGACCAAGTTCATGCACACAGAGGCACCTTCCCAAGGTGCTTAAGTTTGAAATGAATCTTCACTTGAGTGAATCTGATCGGTGAAGCCTAGACCACATATCTGTAACCAGAATACAAAAGAGGCATTGAAAGAACAATTCTGGGCTCCATTTTTGAGGAGCAAGTAATCATATATTTTAATAATTCTCAAACATGATAGGGCTATTCCGAATGTATGTAAAAATGTAAAGTAAAATGGAATTTTGGCCCATTTACCAAAACAAATTAGTTTTAAGGTTTCATTGTAGTTATAATACACACAAATTTCATGTGTCAAGTGAATACAATCCTCCATAATAAGTAAATAATATACACTACTACTAAAAACTTGCATTTATATAATCCTTTGCCATTAACATAACTCTTGTTATTAACTTCAACATTTAGTTTTGTTTCCCACATGTTGAGAAAAGCATGGAACCAAGGCTAAGCCTTGGCTCTCATTTTCGGCAGCCCAGCAGCCCTGGAGAGTTGCCCAATGAACCTTTGGTGTGCAGAGATGCTAGCAGTGTGGTCTTTCAGGTGAAAGCTATGTCCACAATGATCTGAAGTTGCCATTTGCCTTTTTTAGTGTGTTGATATTTGGACTATCCTGCAAAATCAGTAGTGGGTAAAACTGCGGTGCCCTCACACAAACCAAGGAAGTGAAGACCAAATTATACACTGCTAGTCTTTGTATTATCCACATTCACAAAATCAGAAGAAGAAAAAAATAGGTTATTGTTGAAGCAGTAAAAAAATGATTAATATTATTACCCGTGACCTTTGAATATGTCTTTTTAATACTATTTGTGATAAAGTGAGTTTTTAAGAACTTCTGCTGCCTATTGAAAAGTGGTGGTTATTATTGTTTTGAAGAAAAGCACTGTGTGCCTGAGTTGCAAGGACTAGCAGATTCAAACAGCAGTTCAAAGAATTGTTTACAGTCTTGCTATTGTAATTTAGATTCAGGTATTTTGCAGTTATTTTCTAGAAAATGAGTATGTCACTCCAAGGAAAATAACTTAAACTATTTGTTACCAGTAATAAAATTTGAAGTTTTGTGAAAATTAAAATTTTGGAAAACATGTATCTATGCCTATAAGCTTGACAGACCTCAGTATTTTTGAGGCTTTTCTGATGAGGTCGGTGATTATATAAATGGATACATTTAATTATATACATTTTATAATTAAATGTACCTTAGTTTAGAAGATTTGTATAAATCAGTGAACGCTTATTTCCATCTGACAAATATACAGCATTACAGAATCATGTGCCGCTGAAAGACCCAATCAAATGCAAGACAGACTAATGAATTTTAACGTACCAGAGGAAGAAAAGTTCACTGATGTGATTTCAGATTACAGATTGCAATTAGCCTTTAAGAAACTACCTCCTGTGGAATTTAGGTGCAGTATCAAAGAAAAATATCTGCCATCACCTAAATGTATTATTGAGAAAGGCCTGCCATAGAACATCAGGTACTTGATTCAAAACAGATGTCTCTTCACTGCAACTTGTTCCAGAAAATGCTTGGTCACAAAGAGCTCTTCACTCTGAGATCTCTTCAATTTGTCCACCTTTCCACTCCACCTTTCCTAACACCAACTAGAAAGCCTTCACCACTTCCCAAAACTTCTACTGTAATATACTCATAAATCATGTCAGTCAGACTCAGGATTCCTTGCATTTCCTGCATGTGCCTGACTCTGCCTTGAAACACCTTTGAACCATGTCGAAAAGAACACAACCATAGATTGGTTCCCTTAGGGCTGCAAGCTCATGAGTGAGCAGCCTTTATAATTTTGTCTCAGACTTAATATTATCTTCGGCATTATTAAAACACTCCTCCCTTTTCCAACTACAGTGTTGTGTGAAACTGAATTTTCTCTATGTGTTTCAACCAAATCAGCATCCTATAACATATTATATGTAGATGAATATATTTTTGAATACAACTGTTTTCTCAAAAAACAAATATGTAAGAGATTTGAAAGTATGTAAAAAAATACTACTCACCAATTATTTTTGGTTTAATATTTTTAGAAAGGTGTATTATTTATGTTAGCATGTTACAGGTTAATCTTGCTTTTTAAAAATCAATCAGTCAGTGTTAATTCCTGTGTTAATTCCTTGTATGGCAATTATTAAAAATTATAAGCCATGAAACATTGCTGTGGGGCCTTCAGTAGATTTTGAACACGGGTATGTCCTAAAACAAAAAACGGTTGAGAACTTCTCTCTTAGCCTTTCATTAAGAGTTCTACTTCTCATAAATGGATGTACTCTTTTATAAAAAGTAATTATAATAAAATCTTAAGCCTGGTTTTAAAATCTTGGAAGTCAGGCTCTTGTCTCTGTCATAATTCTCAAATGCAGTGCTTAACCATCACAGTGTGGTCAAATGGGAAAAACACAGCATAGCTACATGTCAAAAAATAAAATGTGCAAGAGGTTAAACTCAATAATATAGTGTAGTCTATTCATGAATATTATGTATATATTTAAATTATGTCCATAGTGATTAGAATTTCAAAAAATCTACAGACAAGAAGAATGAAAACAAAAAGCAATGATTTGAAAAAGGCAGTGATGAAGCACCATGCCTTTCCCATAGCATATGAGCAACTACTGAAACTTTTATTCACATTTTGTGATCTATATTCACATTTTGAAGATACATATTCACAATGTATCTTCAGCCGTCTGTCATGCCAATGTATTTCCTATCTATTTCACAAGAGCCCTATTATAATGGAACAATTAAGAACCCAGAAATTATTCATTTTTTGTTAGTATGAAACCGTCTTGTGTCAATCTATACACTAGGATGGGATTTGAAACAGACATGCTCCCCACAACAGGTTCCGTGTTATCACCAGTGAAACCCGATGAAAATAATCTTCTTTTAGAATGCAGCTATTGTTTTAGGCAGGGTTTTTTTTTTCTAATGCAATGTTTATTTCATTTGAATCTATACTGGAATTTTATTAAGTTGTTTGAGTCAGTGGCAATAATAAAATCTGTTTCAGAAGATATGCCAGGTACACTACATTAGATGTTTTATTTTTACATAGAAGCATATGCAACATAATTTTATCTGCAGAACATTAGTGTTCTACATACAGTTTTAGAATATTTTTTTATGTTTAAAACATCTAAAATATATTAACTTACATGCTTAGCATGACTAAAAGTAATATGTTAAGAAGCATGAAAATATCAAAATATTCAGTTTTTTATTATGTAATTATATGTATAAGAGACCATCTGACTCTTGATCAACCTTCAGGACATCATAAAGAAAATATGTGACATTCGCATCATTTCTTCTCTCTTCAATTTTATTTTCCTACCTAAATTTCTGGTAACCCTGGTTATTATGTTGACCCAGTTACATATTATTTAATAATTTCCAACTATCAATTAGTTCAGATATTTCTACCTTTCTCCATGTTAGTGATGAGAGATTCAGATAAATCGAGAAGTCCTGACTCCAGTATAGAGGGTGTTGCTTTTTCAATTTGAAAGACAATTTGACAAACTTCCTTGAATTTCCGCAATAGACGGTGGTTTTAAATGTCACTCTTAAAAGTGCTTTTACCTGAGACTCACTTAAAAACAAAAACTGAAAATAAAGAAACATTATTTACAAGGAAATACAGAGATTGATTACATTATCAACATTAAACAGCATCTGTTATTTGCACTACAATGGAAGAAAATGAAATAAAAAGGATTTTAGGTCCAATGTATAATTTTTAAAGTGGATGTCATAGGATGTGGTCCAGAATCTGGAGTACATGCTAGGTCTATCCTGTGGTTTGATGGAGTAAGGGTTGGAGGCAGGGCTAAACTTCAGGACTATGGCCGTAATGCTCTATTGCTATCAGTAGTATGAACGAGCCAGAAAAAAAAAAAAAAACTATCCTGCCAATATACACATTAAAAAACGTGTCTCACATTTAGCCTCTTACCTGGGAAGAATGAGGCTTGGAGATGAGCTATCTTTGCAACTGTGTAACAAATCTTATGGAAGAAAAAAGCAGGTGCCGAGACACATTGCCAAATATTGGTAACAATGTCACTGTATGGATGTGTCTCTTCCCATATAAGGCCCTTATATGTGGCAGCCCTAAGAAAAGTTGCATGACTAAATATGTGGTCCTGCTCAGCTAGATTTTCCCTCTCCCAGGAATCACCTCCATGAAGGCTGGGCCTACCATTTCTAACTTCCCAACAAGTGTGGGTATGAACTTTCTTACCCCAAAGCCTCCTGAAGAAAGTAGCTCTAGGCAGGGCAGGAGCCAGAAAAGGCAGAGATGTGGAATACCTACAAGGCAACATTTTACTTGTTTTAATCTCTGTGTTGGAGCAGAACTACTGCATCTGATTCTTCATTTGGAAGTTCTACCAGATGTATTAGTTTTCTATAGCTGCTATAAAAATTACAGCACACACTAACTTTGAAAGGCACAGATTTATTATGATATGGTTCTCTAGCCCAAAAGTTGGTCCCAGGCCTCACTGGGGTCAAATCAAGGTGTTGGCATGATTGTGTTCCTTTCAGGAAGCTCTCGGGAAGAATCACTTTCCTTGCCTTTTCTAGCTACTACAGATGCTCCGCATTCCCTGATTCATAGCATCTGTAAAGACAGCAGTGTCAAATCTCCATCTTTCCATAGCCACGTTTTCTAACTACATCGAGGAAGAAGTCTTCAATTTAAAGACCTATGTGATTAAACAGGGTCCACCTGGATAATCCAGGATAATCCCAAAGTCTTTAATTTAATCAAACCTGTGAATCCTCTTGCCATGTAAGGTAACATATTTACAGATTCTGGGTATCAGGACTTGCACATATTTGGAGAAGGGCATTACTATGTTCACCATGCCAGAGGAAGAAAGTCCTCTTGCTTTTGTCCCAGAAAATGAACTTTTAAACTTTATTTCCACAAACTATCTCTGTATTTTCATTCATTTGTAATTACATCAACAAAACCAAATAATAAAATTGTGATTTATCTATTTTAAATGTCTTTTTTATAGTTCAGTCAAGTTATGTTTTATTTTCCTTTTTAAGGGCTAAAATAGTAAATCTTTGTCTGTAGATGCCAATAGGTATTTGGCAATTTCTTAGAGCAGCTATGAAAACTAATATCCCTGATAAAATTTCCAAATGAAGAACCAGATACAATATTTTGGCTCAAATACAAATGGCCATGAAACTTAAAACAATTATGTTTGATGTATACATTTTTAATTTTTCTCAACTATAATGATCCACTGTCCTGCAAAGTCTGTAAAGACTGCATTTCATAGCTATTCATGAACCAAAACTGTGAATCCAAATATCTACTATTAAAAGGTCAGATAAAATGTGATCTCCTCAGAGGTTTTCTTTCTGAAACTCCACAATCTCTTCAGTCTCTAATTCATTACTCTTTACAGCATGCTTCTCTGTCAAAAATTAGGTTAAATTATGAGGGTGGACCCCTCAACTAAAAATTGGAATTTATTTATTTAAAAAAGTGTGTATTTATTCTTGCATGTTTAAATTTCAGTCACCTTCAAAGTACTCTGCATTTGATGAAAACAGCTTTTGAACTTGATGATTTTGATGCTTGTTAGTGCTTCTGCTGTTTTTTGTTTCACCTCTTCCATATTGGGAAAATATTTCACTCTGGGGACTTATTTCATCCAGGGAAATAACAACAATATAAGTCCCTCAGGGAAGATCAGGTAATTAGGTAGGGTGGGACATGGGGGTCATGTCATGTTTGGTCAGAATCTGTAGAACACACCACAGTGTCGGCTGTGTGCTCAAAGCCAGATGCAGCCTCTCACAACAACACCAGCTAGTACTGACACACATGTGTCCCTAGAACACTCACCTAATGAGGGAAGCCTGTACTACATGGGGCCTGCTCTGCAGAAGATAATCCGGTTTTGGGGGGTCACCCCTTATATTAATAGGACATCACAACTGGACAAGAGTGCACTTTGATCTTATTGCAATAAGTGTCATGCAATTACATGAAACTTAGGTAAACATAGAGATGATCATTCTAAAATGTGTTTTCCAGCATGTTACTTTTTAACCCCAATTTTTACCTCAAATGCAAGGAATTCCAAGTTTAAATATAATATATAAAATGCCTAGCCCCAGACCACCCACTAGCAATTTCTCTGAGAATTATTAAAAAAAGCCCATATAAACAAGAAGAAGAAGAAAAAATGCAACTCCAATCATAGTGTCTTTGATAGAAGATTAGTCACAGATAGAGCTCATCTCTTCAAAGATGAATAAACTACAGGATAAAAGCAACCAAATTAATCTTACATAGTTCCTCTTTAAGTGCAGCAACAAAAATAATAGCAAAAGGGAAATGTCAGAAAATATAGAGATGAAGAAAACGTGCTGGATGCATTGGCACAGAAATAAAATTCAGCTGAAGATGAACATGACTCACTCTCTTAGGAATTCTTCCCTAGAAAACACTTAAGAAAAAAAGAAGTGATAAGGTAATACAATGGGATAAAAAGAGAGTTTATAAAAGGAATGAAGATAAAGAGACATTGGACAGCCCTCAAGCAAGGTCAAGAACATTAAAGAGCAGAACTGAAACACTCATGCAGCCCTGGCTGGCGTAGCTCAGTGGATTGAGCATGGGCTGCAAACCAAAGTGTTGCAGGTTCAATTCCCAGTCAGGGCACATGCCTGGGTTGCGGGCCATGGTCCCCAGCAATCGCACATTGATGTTTCTCTCTCTCTCTCTTTCTCCCTCCCTTCCCTCTCTAAAAATAAATAAATAAAATCTTTTAAAAAAAGCATATTAAAAAAAAAACACTGATGCAAAACACAGATGTTGAGACCCTGTTTGAGAAAAACCTTACAAATCTCTGAGGAGAATACAATGGCTTAAACATGTAAAAAACAAAATTCTAATTTGAGAGTGCAACTAATGGAAAAGAGATTTTTTTGTGTTCCTGATTTAGAAAAGCAACAATTACAGCAAAAATTCCAAATTTTAAATAACTTTTCCTGTTCCTGACTGATTTAAATAAAACCATAAGTACAACACATTCTGGGAAATGCAAAGAGAAAAAAAGGATAGGTAGATGATGGATAGATGATAGATAGATAGATAGATAGACAGATCATATATATTTTTTAAATAGCAAAGTTATAATAAATAAAGTCATGAAAATGAAAGTTTGGAATCTAAAAAAAAACACAAATAATTTCACAAGAATCCGGCAACCTATAAATTAAAACATAAAGTTTTCACCCTTCGACCTCTTCCTTGGAGGTCTCAGCGGCAGAAGTCAAAGGAGCAGCGTCTGCAGATTTCTGGAGAAGGAAAGACTGAGATTCATTAGTTCCATTCTAAGGTAAGTTATTCAAAACAAAAGAAAACAGATACATGAATTTCAAGTGATTTAAGGAACACTTTCAATTCCTAAAAATGTCTGTTAGAAAGTTAAGCTAGTCAATAGCTATGTACACCTCAATAATAAAATTATAAATGGTGAAGCAATTTAGAGAAGTCAATAAATTTAGGCATAGGACTATTTTCTTTCTTAAATCTACACTTTGGTCCTGGCTGGTGTGGCTCAGTGGATGGAGCCTCAGTCTGTGAACCAAGAGGTCGCTGGTGCAATTCCTTGTCAGGGCACTATGCATGGGTTGTGGGCCAGGTTCCTCTGTGGGGCGTGCGAGAGGCAACCAGTTGATGTTTCTCTCACACATCAATGTTTCCCTCTCTTTCTCTGTCCCTTCTCATTTCTCTGAAAATAAATATACACAACCTTAAAAAAATTACATTATGACTTCAAAGCAGAATGATTTTTTAAATAAAGAAATAAACATTAATTAACATTCATGGGCTTTACTCTCAAGTAAAAGCCAACACTTTGCCCTGAAAAGAGAATGACTTTGGATGGGCTTGAAGAAGGAAGAAGGGTAGAAAAATATGAAATGTGTTTTCCTGTTTTATTGAAGGCCAGTTTCATTCTGGACATAGAAAGTTAATAAATATAATTGGTATCAATTTATGTCAGCCATTTTATTAGAAAACAAACATTATAACTTAAGTTGTAAAAGGCAAAAGTAAGATTTATCAACAAAGGAAATACATAGCAATATAGAAATATTCAAGCACATAAAATATAATAATTAAATCTCAAAAATCACGTTTTATATACTAGCCCTGGTTGGCATAGCTCAGTGGATTGAGCGCGGGCTGTGAACCAAAGCATCGCAGGTTCAATTCCCAGTCAGGGCACATGCCTAGGTTGCAGGCCACGTCCCCAGTGGGACCCATGTGAGAGGCAACCACACATTGATTCTCTTTCTCCCTCCCTTCCCCTCTCTAAAAATAAATAAATAAAATCTTTAAAAAAATCACATTTCATATTCTATACAGTGAACATCTATTAAGAAAAAAAAAAAGACTCACTTATTTTAGGGACCCAAAAATAACTTTGGCTACATGGCTAAGATCAAAAACTAAAAGATACTAAAAAAAAATAAGAAAATCATTAACAGGATTGAGACAAATCAGTATCTTAAGAATCAAGCATCACAATATTCTTGTCAGATATTTTAAAATATTTTATGTGTTTACATTTAAAGAGGAAAAGGGAGATAGGAAGAAAGGGAGAGAAAAATGGATGCGAGAGGAAAACATCAATCGGTTGCCTCTCATATGTGCCGTTTGGGGACCGAACGGAGGCATATGCCCGGGCAGGGAATCAGACTGGTGACCTTTCGTTTTGCAGGATGACATCCAATGAACTGAGCCACACGGGTCATGGCTGTCAGATACATATTAAAATTAAAAAACATGGGTGAGCTTTCTTTAAAATGATGATAGAAGTAAACTATAATGAAGTTATTGTTCTGTGTATTGATGGAACAATATATAGCCATATGGATGCATGTAAAAATGTTTGAACTTCATGGAGCTACTGATAGGAATATAATATGATGTTAGATATCTAAAATTAACTACAGTTCTTTACATTTCTTTACATTCCTTTACATTTCAAAATGATTAAAAAACAAGAGTTTAAAACATCTGAAAAAATAGATAATGTAATATTTAAGAGTGTATTAGCTTTATTTGCCCTACAAATATAAAAATAAATATTTTTTGCCTGCTATGAGATATTTTCAGAAACCATCTCCAATAACTATCTACTCATAGTTCTATAAATATAAATGAAATTTTTGTCTTCTTTTCTTTAGAATGTTTAAGTTTAATTATTTTAAGTATATCTTTTTCCTTGAGTTATATTTTATCTTCATAATTTTCTTTGTAATTACAACCAGGAAATGTAGCCACAGAACTGAAAACCCTGAAGACAGCTGAGTCCTCAATATAAAAGCTGTCGAAAGACGGTCTCACCTGTACCAATAGTGCCTCTCTAATTGCAACAGTACCCAGTAGATGTGCTTTCAATTTAAAATTACTATGTCACCTTGTATATAGCCTTACTCAAAATGCATTTGTTGAGTGAAGGAGCAAACCAAAACATGTGTATGCATACACACATGTGTGTTTGTCTTCCTGTCAAGCACCGTATATTTCAGTTATGAAGTTTTGTTCTATAAATGGCCCAGTCTCCAGATCTATAAATACTGAGTGTGGTGGTTGGGAGAATGGCCTGGGATCGGTGGGCTCTGTTGCTGGAAGTAATGCTAGCTGTGCAGTTACTCCCTGTGAGGCATCCTGTACTGGGCGCTACCTACGGATTGTTGAGGAAAAACTTAGTTTTGAAACATCCCGCAGACGTTCATCAGAGGAAGCGGGTTACAGACTATTTATTCAAGCTTCTTGCAACAACTTTCAAGCAGCCATCCTCCAATATGTTTATTTCTATTTTGATGTACATCTATTTTGTGCAGGATCATCAAAATCTCCTGGTGGATTGTCTTCTTGGTTTCCTTTTATGTGTATGAAGAAAGGGATGCTGAGGTTAGAGGTAAAGATGACTATTTTTTTAAAGGTCTGCTATGAATGGTTATGATAATCTGAAAGGTTTCTTATCAGGGCCTACTCAGAATAATTGTCTATAAGAAAACTAGTATACAGTTTTAAACAAGAAAAAATAAATAAATGAACTTCAGTCATGAGCCTTGCTCACCCCGGAGGAACACTTTGTTGCAATGTTGCTTTAGTTTGGATTATCTGACTGCTCTGCATCTTTCAAATGAGTGGAGAGCAGTCACTAAAAAATCCAGGGTCTCTAAAACTCACATTTTTGTTGCCATTCCATGAGATTCTTTCCCTGTTACATTCCTGTTTGCTTATTTTGAGTTGCCAACTGAATAGTTACTTTTCCCATTTGGTAGAAAATAACATAAACTAATTCCACTATGACAAATTGCACTGGAGATGCACACAAACCATGCGGTAGGTTTTTGACTTTGCTTATCAAATTGCTCCTCCCCGTGTCCTAAAGAACTTCTCTGTGGCACACAAGAGCATCCTAAATCTGCTAGTGCATATATAACCACAGTTTTGGGAGAGCTGAGTTGGCCTAGAAAGAATGAAGTCTTAACTATCCCCCAAATTTGGTTTAAAGTAGACTTTGTCTGTACATATTGATTCAATTTATCAGATGGCAGTAAGAGCTTAAGCTAAGATTGAAGGCTGGTTGCAATCAATTTCCATAACTGGGTCAGCAATTTCACTGTTAATCAAAATTGCTCAGATTTCTCTCATGAATTATGTATGAAGAGATCAAAAGTTATATTATTGTATGGGGTACATTTTCTTACAGTGCAAGGGTGGGTAAGTCGGTAAAGGGTCAAATAGTTCATATTTTAGGCTTTTCAGGTCTTACAAGGTTTTTTTTTAAAGATTTTGTGTATTTATTTTTAGACAGCGGGGAAGGAAGGGAGAGAAAGACGGAGAGAAACATCAATGTATGGTTGCCTCTCCTGCTCCCCCCTACTGGAGACCTCGTCTGCAACCCAGGCATGTGCCCTAACTGGGAATCTAACAAGCAACCCCTTGGTTCGCAGGCTGGTGCTCAATCTATTGAGCCACACCAGCCAGGGCAAGAATTTTCATTTGTTTGTTTGTTTCTTTTTGTTTTTTGTTTGCTTTTGTTTGGTAACTGCTCAAGTGTGCTTGCTATGGGAGTACAAAAGCTGCCAGAAAAACAACATAAATCATTGGACGTATCTGTGTACCAATGAAACTTTAATTATGGACCTTGGATTTGAATTTCAAATACTTTTCATTTATTATAAAACATTTCTCTCCTGAAGTTTTTTTACCATTTGAAAATGTAAATGGCCATATACAAATAGCCCACAGGAAAGATTCCGCCAACTATAGTTTGCTGACCTCTGCTATAGTATATAAACTTCAAAATATAGTTTAGAAAATATTCATAACAAAGTGTTGAATCTTTTTCTCCTCCAGACATAGTAAAAAACAATGTTGGAAATAAGGGAAATAAGTGGAAACTGGCCACTCTGATCTGTCACCCCCAGGCTAAAAATCCAAAGTTCCTTGGCTGATACTTTAAAAATCTGTTCCAGTTCTAATTCAGGATTCTGACAACTTGGAAGTGATTTGCCTTCGTTCTTTATCCCTCCTGTCAAGAGAATGGCTGTCTGCTCAGTTTCTTAGCCACGTTTGGAGAATCTGCTAGTGTTCACTTATTCCATATCCCATCGAGGGGATAATTAACTAAGACCCAGAATAGAAAGCAAGTTTGACAGTGCCCTGCTTGAAATTATTGTAGAATGGAATGCCTGCTTTTTAAAACAGCCAATTATGAAGGAAAAATCATGATTTTAAATAATTTTATTTTTTAATGAAGACATCCACCAAGTTTTAAAATTTAAAAAAACAATCTAATAAGATGTTAGTGAAATATCCTTCTATCCTCAAATCCTGATTATTTTATTATTTTTATATTGTAGTTTATCTTTCATCTGGTTTACTTCCATTTCTTTAAAGAATCTTTTTTGTAATTTTTCAATTACAGTTGACATATACTGTTAAGTAGTTTCAGATGGGCAAGGTAGTAATTACATATTTATGTATCTTATGATGTGTTTACCCAATAAATCCAGTACCCATCTGAGACCATACATGTAGTTGCAATATTATGGACTATATTCTTTATGCTGTTCTTTATATCCCCATGAATATTTTGTAACTACCAGTTTGTTCTTCTTCATCCCTCCCCATTTTTCACCCATCTTCCCAATTCCCTCTCATTCAGAAATCATCAAAATGTTCTCTGTATCTCTCAGTTTGTTTCTGTTTTGTTTATTGGTTTATAGTTTTTTTTTTATTTAGAGTCCACATAAAAGTGAATTTACATGGCATTTGTCTTTCTCTGTCTTATTTGTTTCATTTAACACAATATCCTCTAGGTCTATCCACATTGTTGCAGATGGCAAGATTTTATTTTTAATAGTGGAGTCATATTCCACTGTATATATGCACCACTTCTTCTTTATCCATTCACCTATAGGTAGACACTTAGATTGCTTCCATATCTCATCTATTGTAAATAATGCTGCAATAAACATATGGGTGCATACATGCCTTATTGAACTATTTATTTGGGTTTCTTTGGATAAATCCAAAAGTAGAATTGTTGGGTTGTTTTTGGGATTTTCTTACAGTCTTAATTTTAAATTCTATTTTGTCTGATAAAAGTATTGTTATCCCAGCTTTTTTTTTGTTTGCTTTTGTTTACATTTTCATGAAATAACTTTGCCTATCCCTTTACTTTCAGTCTGTGTATGTCTTTTGAGCTGAAGTAAATCTCTTTTAGACAGCATATGTAAAAGTCTTGGTAGTAGGTCCTTGCATTTTATCACTGAATAATTCATGCCACTCCCTTCTAACCCACAGAGCTTCTGTTGAAAACACAGCTGACAGTCTTATAATTACCTACTTGCTCCTTTGTAGGTGACTAACTGCTTTTCTGTTGCTGCTTTTAAGATTCTCTCTTTGTCTTTAACATTTACCATTTTAATTATGATGTGTCTTGGTGTGGACCTCTCTGGGTTCATCTTGTTTGTGATTTTCTGTACTTTCTGAGCTTATATGTTGATTTCCTTCACTAAGTTAAGGAAGTTTGTCATCATTATTTCTTCAAATAGGTCTTCAATTTATTATTCTGTCTGTTCTGCTTCTTGTACCCCTATGATGTGAATATTGGTACACTTGATGTTATTTCGGAGATCCCTTAAATTATCCTTATTTTTTTATTTTTATTTTTTGCTGTTATGATTAGGTGTTTTCTGCTACATTATCTTCCAAATCACTGATTCCATCCTCTATTTCATCTAATCTACTGTTGAGTCCCCCTAATGTATTTTTCATTTCAATTATTGTATTCTTCATTTCTAACTGCTTCTTTTTTATTTTATTTTTCAAGATAAATTCAAAAGATTTATGTGAAGAATACATTAGGGGAACTCAACAGTAGATTATTTTTTCTATTTTCTTTTTATGTTCCTACCTCTTAATTAAAGTTTTCACTGAGATCATTGAGCATCCTTATAACCAGTGTTTTAAACTCTGCATTTGGGAGATTGCTTGTCTCCATTTTGTTCAGTTCTTTTTCTGGAGTTTCCTTCTGTTCTTTTATTTGGGAAGTGTTTGCTTTTCTTCTCAGTCTTCCTGTGTTTGTTTCAATGGGTTAAGTAGAGCTGTTATGTCTTCTAGTTTTTGTGAAGTAACCTTATACAGTAGGTTTTCTGTGGGTCACAGTGTCACAGTCCCCCTGGTCACCTGAGCTGGATTCTCCAGCTGTGTGCCTTGTGTGGATTCTGTGTGCTTTCACGTTGTAGTTGAGCTTTTATTGCTGTTGGCTTGTCAATGGGAGGGATTGACCCTCAGTCTGATTGGTTGTAAAGATTGGTAATGACCAAAGTGGAGGAGCTGTTGTGCAGTGGCTGACCCTAAAAGCAGGATTCACTTTATAAGGACTCTGGTGCCTGCCAAGTCTGCCCTTTTAGGGTGTAAGTTGTGGAGGTGGTTTGGTGGTACTCTGGTATGGTCTGAAGCTGGCCACTGAATGTGTTAGTTCTGAGTCCTCCTGGGAGGTGCACACCAAGGTCAGCCACTGCCTTTGCTCTGCCTGAGGCCATCTGGTATAAATTACAAAGTGATCTGCAGATGGCTACCTCTTGTAATGGGCTCAGATGTGCCTGAGAGAGGCTAACAAAACTGAGAACTGAGGCTGGTTGCTACCAACGCCAGGTTTAAGGCTGCTTAGCAAGAGGTAGGGAGCATGCTGAGTCCAAATGCTACTTATTAAGGTTTGTGAACATTTGAGAGATTTTCGGAAAGTCTTCAACATGAGCTAAGACAGGCCATTTGTATGGAATAGCCACTGGAAATAGCATGGGTAGGCTTGCAGTTTGGGTGGGGAAAACAGTGTTACGTAGGTTGATAGATATGACATCTTCCTGCCAGGTCTGTGGCAGGGAGGGTTTGACAAAGGAGCAATGGCCTCTACCAGCACTTCTTTTTAAGAGAAAGCTGCCTTTCCAGCCCTCACCCTGAAGGAAAACAATTTAGTTCCTCCCATTATGTTCCCAGCACCTTTCAAACTGCTGCCCCAGTGCCGGAGCTCAAAGTGGGTCTTTCATCAGGTAAGTTCATGCATGGGTCCTTTAAGACGAATGCCTAGAATTCTTCACTCAGCCATAATCTCCACGGACTTTCACAGCCAGGAGTTATGGGGACTACCTTTCTGGCACTGGAGCCCTGAGTTTGGGGGCCTCATGTGGGGCTGGTGTCCCTCACTCCTTAGGGGGGACCTCCACAGAGATATTTCTCCCATTTTTTTACTGCTACATATAGCAGTAAAACCAGGAAAATTTGCTTCTCCAACCCTCTTACTAGTTTTCATGTGGTGTTTTCTGTATATCCTTAGTTATGAGATTTTTGTTCCGCTAGATATCAGGCAGTTCTCATTGATCATTGTCCTGTAGTTTATTTGTAATTTTGATGTATTTGTGGGAGGAGGCAAGTGCACTGTTTCTCTACTCTGCCATGTTGGCTGAAATCTTTTACCTCTGCTTTGTAATGATTTTGCTTATCTTGTTATCTATGTAATGTTACTAAGCATAATTTCTTAATTTGCAACTATTTTATTCACCTCCTTTACTCCCAGATCTGTCTCTTTCCTCTTCCCTGTTTCTACCCAATGCAGTTGTATCATAATTTTTTTATTTAAAGATTTTTATTTATTCATTTTTAGAAAGAAAGGGAGGAAGAAAGAGAGAAACACCTATCTGTTGTTGGTGTGCCTCCTACTGGGGACCTGGCCCACAACCCAGGCATGTGTTCTGCCTGGGACTCAAACCGAGGACACCTTGCTTCACAGGCTGGCACTCAATCCACTGAGCCACACCAGCCAGGGCCATAATTTTTGTTTAAATCTGTATTTGATGCCTACAATATTATGGATATACAAATATCATTTACTTTGAGTCAAGTAATTCACTGTTTACATTTATGTTTACCTAGTTCTACAAATTCTTCATTTTTCTTAGAACTAATAGCCTCTTCTTTCTATGTTTCTTTCTCTATATACTTATGGCTAATTATTCTCACTGACCAATAGCCTCAAATGACCTCTCAATATAGTACTCCACACTAAAAATCCTTTCCCTTAGTCCGTCCACTACAAGCACTTTTTCCCCCTTCTAGTAAAGCTTACATTTTCTTGCTCAAATCTAGACCAACCATACACGCAAGACTGCCCCAGTATTCATTTTCCCCTAACTGCCAATGTTGCCTTCAGGATTTTTATATGTGAAGTCTTTTTAATCACCCCTCTCTATTTTTTTTCCTCAGTATTAAAGCTTTTTATTTTTTTTCTCTTTCACTACCTACCTATCTATCTATCTATCTATCTATATCCATCTTTATCTTTATCTCTTTTAATTTAACCATTATATGTTATAGTGATATTTTTTGTATCCATTATGCTGAGCACTAATACATATAGAAATTTATGCAGTTAACACTGGGGATAATTGTTACAGTATTTCTGCAATGTCTCCTGTCTTTACTTTGTTTTTCTCTATAGAATTTCAATAAGGTATGTGTTTGAATTTCCATATTGATTCTGTTTTCTTATATTTTCTTTTTGTTTGCTTTTACTTGGAAGGAAATTTATCTTTATCCTTCCCATCTTATACTGAAGTTCCAGTTTCTTAATTTCTTACTTTTTAATTACTAAGTTTCTTTAATTCTATAATTTTCTTTTGTATAGCATCTTATGTTTTATTCCTTTCTCAGAATATTAGTTTTTAAAATTAATTCTTAAATTATTGCCCTACTTCACCTGAGTTTGTTTGCTTCTATTTATTTCATCTGCTGTCTCTTACAATGGCTTCTGTTCTCCAAGGTCTGGTGACCCTGGGGCACTCATCACACTGAGCAGTGAAACAAAAGAAAAGCTGATGAACATGTCTAACTGGGAAGAAAACATGTTTAAATGTAAATTTCTTTCTTAAAAACTTCTTTATTACTCAAACCAGGTAGTGCTTACTGTCAAATATGGATGAAATAAGCACATTTTAGTTGTATGAGAAATTGTAGAACCTGGGTAATTGGTTACATTGTAATTATGCTTATTTGCTTGTTACTATTAAAATGGGAATTTTAGATTTATTTAAAGATATAGTTTTCGCCCTGGCTGGAGTAGCTCAGTGGATTGAGTGCGGGCTGCGAACCAGGCATCCCAGGTTCAATTCCCAGTCAGGGCACATGCCTAGGTTGCAGGCCATGACCCCCAGCAACCACACATTGATGAACTGATCTCTCTCTCTCTCTCTCTCTCTCCACCCCCGCTCTCTCCCCCCTTCCCTCTCTAAAAATAAATAAATAAAATCTTTTAAAAAAAGATACAGTTTTCCCTATAAGTTACAGTCATTTCAATTGCTCCAAATTCCACATATTTTTATAATTATATTACCTTTGCCTATTGATAAGATAAAAAGGGAAAGACTTGTATATTTTTATTAGCATTGTTTTATTTTCAAAGGATGCCTTGAAGTTAAGTTGATCTCTGATAATTTAAGGGGAACTTTTCATTACTACATATTGTGAACATATACTTTTATAAATGTTCACTAGCTTTATATTTTTACTGTTTAAACAATTCTGGCACTGCCCTATTTAGCTTTTGACTTTAATAAAACTGTTTGCCAAAAAACAAATAATAATGAAGTATAAAATTTATATTCTTGGCATATTTCTGTTTTTTTTATATGTATGATTATATTTAATCTTCACTTAATTCAATATCCATTCATTGTTGTTATTATTACCTGCATTTTACAGATAGGGAAACTGAGAGAAAAAAAAAAAGAAAAGTAATTTGTCCAAGACCCTGAAATAAGTAAGCAGCAGAACTGGGATTTGAACTTGGTCTACAGCAATGACTACTAAGCTCTAACAAACTTTAAAAATAACAATAGCTTACTTTGCTTATTAGAAGGATAAAATATCATAAATAAAATTTTGAATATATATCTAAATTTATGTTTCTTAAGTTGCCATGTAAATGATAATTAATGCACATAAAGTACTCCATGATTGAACCATTTCTTATTTATTCTTAAAAATAAAATTTATCCTTCAATTATTCTAGAAGAAACTTGCTAACTATAATACCCTAAGTTCAATTTTGCAGGAAAATAAAATGTCTTAGTGAACTTTTAGCTTTACTTTGGCTGTGTACAAGAATGTATACATATGACTTTAAAAACAGCTTCAATTTTAATCAAATGTGTTTTTTTTTTCCATTTAGAACTGAGCAATGGACAGCTCCCAAGTACCACAACAGGGAGACATGAGAAAGTCCCACTATAAGAAACTGAGGTATGCCCTTACTTGTGTGGCTCAAGGGATTGAGTACTGGTCTGTGAACCAAAGGGTCACTGGTTCAATTCCCAGTTTGGGCACATTTCTAGGTTGCAGGCCAGGTCCCCAGTAGGGGGCATACCAGAGGCAACCACATATTGATGTTTCTCTTCCTCTCTTTCTCCTTCCCTTCACCTCTCTCTAAAACTAAATAAGTAAAATCTTTAAAAAAAAAAGAAAAAGAAACAGGTAATTGCTAGGGTGCCTTACAGAAAACCTAAGTTCCTTTCTACATATACATGGTCTATGGCATGGACATATGAAAGTACTGTGTTTGGTCCTGAAGCAGGTATTCTGGGGTTCCAAAAGCAATATTCACAAAGCTAGAACTAGGGACATAATCTACAAGGCATTTAATGAAGACCTGCACCATGCTCATCAACAGCACCCTGCACCTGCAGATGTGTGAGTCCCTCTGAACATTACCTCTAGGCCTTCTGAAAGGGACTGAGACAAAATTTGAGGAAAAGTTTTAAAATAAAATCTACAAAAAATTATGGTGCAATAAAAATAACTGAGATCATCAATCTTCTGAAAGACTGAGACCCACAGGGAAATCTATTGGTATTGAGGTCTAACCTTTGTGCCTGAACAGTGGCTTTGTGTGCGTTGCTTAGTTCTATCTGAGGGAAGTTCAAGTCCAGAGATGCAAATAAACCTTCCTTCATCTCTTCTTAGATCATGAAATAATCTATTGTTCAAAAATAATCTTCTATGAACTTGCTGCTGTGAGAGTGTTTCTGTTAACAAACAAAAGAAAAGGTAGAAAGAATAAGGCAGGCAGCCACTGGCAAACATTGCTAATTTAAAAACCATTTTAGTTAGTCTGAATGTGTTGCAACCATTTTAAACTGAATTTTGCATTTACTTTCTGAAGATGATTCACATTATGTATGATTGCTTGGGGCATATTTCTGTTCCTGGAATTTCCCAGAATATTCAAAATACAAAACAGTATTTATAGTATACAAAGAAGGCCGACTTTAGTAGGCCTTTATAAAAATATAGTAAATTTATAAAAAGTGGTTTATTAAAATGGGATCTCATCAAAATAAAAAGCTTCTGCACAGCTAAAGAAAACAGCATTAAAATGAGAAGAGAACCAACCGCATGGGAAAATATAGTTGTCAATGATACCTCAGACAAGGGTTTGATCTCCAAAATATGTAAAGATCTCACATGATTCCACTAGCAACCCAATTAAAAAATGGACAAAGGACTTGAAAGACACTTCTCCAAGGAGGACATACAGAGAGTCCAGAGACATATGAAAGGATGCTCAGTATCGCTAGCCACCAGAGAGATGCAAATTAAAACCACAATGAGATACCACTTCACACCAGTCAGAATGGCCATCATAAACAAAGCAACAAACAAACAAATGTTGGAGAGGTTGTGGAGAAAAGGGATCCCTAGTGCACTGTTGGTGGGATTGCAGACTTGGGCAACCACTGTGGAAAATAGTATGGAATTTCCTCAGAAAAATTAAAAATGGAAATGCCTTTTGACCCAGCAATTCCATGACTAGGATTATATCTTAAGAACCTTGAAACACCAATCCAAAAGAGCTTATGCACCCCAATGTTTGTAGCAGCACAACTTACAATAGCCAAGTGTTGGAAGCAACCTAGGTGCCCATCAGTAAATGAATGGATCAAAAAACTGTGGTACATCTACACAATGGAATTCTATGCAGCAGAAAAAAAGAAGGAACTCCTACCCTTTGTGACAGCATGGATGGAACTGGAGAGCATTATGCTAAGTGAAATAAACTGGATGATGAACTACAAATACCATATGATGTCACCATTAACAGGAACCTAATCAACAAAACAAACAAGCAAACAAAGTATAGCCAAAGACATTGAAATTGAGAACAGGCTGATGGTGATCAGAAGGGAGAGGGGAGAGGATAAAGGGGGAAAAATATGAAGGGTTTACAGGAACAGTTATAAGGGACATATGGACAACAACAAGGAGGGGTGAAAATGGGGGTGGGAGGCAGGGAGGGCTGGTGTGGTGGGAAGGGGTGGGAGGAAAAGGCCCAAAACTGTGCTTGAAAAACAATTAAAATGTTTTATTATATCATGATTGAAAATGACACATTAATCTCAAACTCTAAGGTCCATTCACCTCATTCACAAAAATTCATGGTTATTTGTTGTCAGTTGATGTGAAAATTTACAATTGCTTCTCTTCTTTTTAGTGATCTGGGCTGGCTTTTCTTTCTTGTTGACTTACTAATTATAGTTGCTATAGGTGAATTAGTCTTGGTGAGCTTCTCATATACCTAGCTGGCTGGAAAAACAAACAAGAAAGTAAAATAACAAAACACCTTCTTATGTTCAAAGCAATTGAATAGAAACACTTTTCTGTAGCAATGACAAGAATCTTTCTACCAAAATCTTCCTCTTTCTAATACTGAGTTGTAGCTTGAAATTTAATATTGAGGCAAAAACTACACTTCCCAGTTTCCTCTCAGTGAAATCATATGGGCGAGCACATGATTAATTCTCCTCAATAGAAAGTGAATAGAATGCACATGTGCTCTTTGCGGACCAAGGCTTTTAAGTCTTTCATCATCTCTTTTAAGTCATCCAGTGAAAGTTATATCCTAATGGATGGGTGAGCTATAAGACAAAGAGAACTAGAATTCTTGAAAAATCACACAGAAGAGACTGGTCCCATCAGCCTGACTATTCACTAAGAGTTGTTTCAGGACAAAGACTGTTTTATTCTGCTGAACCATTACATTTGGATTGAATTATCACTGCATCCTTCCCTATCCTCACTAATATATCCCTTCTGCTTCTGAGAATGAAGGCTGCTTAACTTTTCCAAAGATCTTAAAGTCTACACAACTATCCAGAGGCTTTTGTATATTGACTTACTTTCCAAATGAGTGCACACACTTTGTGGGCATTTGAAAATGTAGCAGGTTCAGGGGATAGGGTAGGGGAGTCTTATAACTATTGGCACACAGAGGAAATCTTCTTACTGGATTGGTGAATAATGACATTAATAAGGCACTTGAATGTTTAATGATAGTAACACATCTTAAGTAGAGATATATTCCCTTGAATTTAGCAAATATTATTTTCTGTGCCCATAAACATTCACTGAAGTGTTTGATGAGACCACACATCCTGCTTTCCTCTTTCAGACACTAAAAGCTGTTTCATGGAACAAGTATTTGAGATGGAAATGAATAGGTAGAAAATAAAACTATAATGTAAATCCAAACTCATAGTTGAATAGTTGACAGCTGCATGTCTGAGGGAAAAATAGTCAATATTTCCTGTGATGTTAGATTGAGATGGGATTAAAATACAGCTGGATTTCATCTGATGCTTCTCAACAGGACACACTTCCCTCAGACTGAAAGAAGAATCTAGATGAGTTTGAAGTATTAAACAATTTATCAATCATAAATTTTATTCAATTTTTCTGAATATAAAGATTGGTAATATTCATGCACCTAAGCTAACATTTCAGAAATAAGTAATGCATTTTTAAATACATTTTACAATAGGTCAATTTTGATTGTATATGACTATAAGATTATATCTCTGAGATTCCACCAAAACAATGTATATAATTCATATTCTTACAAGATGAGTTGGCTGCCTTAAGAGTATTAAAAAAGATAAGACCATGCCCCAGTGAGTTCATAAACTGTGATTTTGAAAAATATTACAGCCACTCATGGTTTATTCTAGATACATTATAATTGCATTCAGCTTTGTACTTAACAATATGATTTAAAATATTACCCAAAAGAAATAAGAATTCATATATGTTGCATACCCCATCAAATTGTTAACTACCTTCTCATTAGCATCAAATAAATCTACATGATTCAAATAAGAGAAAGAGATTCTTAATTAACCAAAAACTCGAGGAACTCAGACTCTCAGCCTGTGAATGTTGTGAAAGCTAACAACAGTGATCACTTTGATATCCCTCGCTCTAAGGACAAAGACTGGAATTTTGCCTGGCCCTGCTCATCTGGGGCACATAAATTTTGTCTGTTTGAATCTTACTTTCTGCCAGACCTTAGTTCAATAATCACTTTCTCAGGAAAGCCTACACTGGCTTCCATACCTAAGGAAGAGGAGGTTAAAAAAAGGAGAAGGAGAAGAGGAACAAAAGTCTTTTTTTTTTAGATTTTATTTATTTACTTTTAGAGAGGGAAGGGAGAGAGAGAGAGAGAGAGAGAGAGAGAGAGAGAGAGAGAGAGAGAGAGAAGAGAAACATCAATGTGCAGTTGCTGGGGGCCGTGGTGTGCAACCCAGGCATGTGCCCTGACAGGGAATCGAACCTGTGACACTTTGGTTCACAGCCCGTGCTCAATCCACTGAGCTATGCCAGCCAGGGCTGGAACAAAGTCTTAAGGATGATGTAAATAAATTATGGAATCTGAAGGATGTTTAGCAATGCTGCTGAATATGAAATCAATATATACTAATTTTATTCTTCAGCACTATGCAATTAAAATGTAACAATTTAAAATTACCATCATATTAAAATATTGATGATTAAATTTAGCAAAAAATATTCAAACATGTGCTGTGTTTTAACTTCTAAGAAATGTTGAAGAACATATACATAAATGATCTTTTATTACCCATAAATTATCCATAAATTGACTCAATATTGTTAAGATGACCATCCTTTCCAAAGGGATCTATAAATTCAGTGGAATCTCAATAAAAATTTCCCATTTTTTAAAATTGAAAAACTGCTACTAAAATGGATTTAGACACTCTAGAACCTAGACTACCCCAGCCAATAACTAATAAGAACAATATTTGCTGACTTTCACTACAGTACTTATACTTTCAGACACAATAATCAATGACACATGGCTCTAGCCTTAAAATTTACAGACATACCAACTAAATGTAATAGAAAGCTCAAAAAATAGACACAGTTTATATGGTCATTTACTTTTCAACAAAGATGTGAAAGCAATCTCAATCAAGAAAGAAAAGTTTTTCTAATGTATAACACTGTAACAAGTGGATCCATAAAGGAAAAAAATCAAACCATATGCAAAAAAGTAAGTTGAGATAGATAATAGACCTAAACACTAAAACAAAAACAAAACAATGAAATCACATAAGTTTTAGAAGAATACAGGTGAGATTATGATATAAATGTAGGTACTTTGGAAAGTGTAAATGAAGTAATGACTGTAAAAGACAATGTACAAGTGATAAATTAGATGTTATTGAAATAAACAATTTTGGCTATCAAAAGATGTTATCAAGGGATTAATTTGTGTAAATCATGTTGAACAAAAATAGTATAAAAGGTGCATAACTTCTTTTTTTAAGATTTTATTTATTTATTTTTAGAGAGGGAAGGGAGGGAGAAAGACAGAGAGAAACATCAATGTGCGCTTGCTGGGGGCCGTGATCTGCAACCCAGGCATGTGCCCTGACTGGGAATCAAAACTACGATGCTTTGGTTCGCAGCCCGTACTCAATTCACTGAGCTACTCCAGCCAGGGCTGGTGTATAACTTCTTAAAGTGAATAACAAAAAGATAATTCAATTAAAATGAGCAAACATTGTCAACAAAGACAACAAAAGAATCTATACATATGGTGATAAAATTCATAAAAATATGATCAACCACATTAGTAATCAAGAAAATGCAAATTAAATCTCCAATGGGCTTTCACTACAAAGAAACTAAAACCATGGGAGAACTCTGTCCCGAGGAGCTCTCCCGCTGCTGCAGATGAGAATGAGTTGTCCTGGACACAATCTTGTTGTTCCGGTGGGAAAGCGGGTGATGAATCCCCTAGTGAGGAACGCCCACAAGGCCTGCCCTCACAGGGCTGCAGTCTCTGAAACCACACGGAGTGGTCCCCTATGTGTCCCCCTTGTCTGTTTGTTATGGTGGACATGGTGGTAAGTCCAATGATGCCTGCTACTTGCTTTTCATATATACGATCCCTGGAAAACAATTTGCAATACATTTCAAATCACAAAAGACCACAATGATTAGGAAGCATCCTATAGTCCCCATGACCCAGACATGTAAATTAAACCCTTGAAACCAAGTCCTTGAACTGAGCCATTGTAAGTTGTCATGCAGGGTCTGAAAGACCTCCTGCTAAGTGAGGTGCTTAATGTCCTGTAGTTGTTGATGTAGCCCAAGCTGTAGTTGATCAATTTATCCCTTGAGATTGGAGGAAAAGGCCCTTTGCAAGTGATGTCGGACCTCCTTCCACAAGTGCTGACTGGAGTTCCACTTTAGGCGGCTAACACACAACTTAGAGAAGCTGGGATCACAAGTGAGTTGTTGGCAAGTGACAAAAGCATTCCGTTATCTGTACTATTTCCTTCTGGATCGAGGGAGTCCTGTGGAACAGAGGTGTGTTGCAGAGTGGAGTAACATTTTCTATGATATAGTTTCACCCTCTTTGCCAGCAGCTCCAGGAGTCCTTCTGAAGAGAAAACACAAGCATATCCTCTTCCCCAAGCCAGTAAATCAACATGTCCTTTGTGGTTGGTAGGGAGGAAAAGCTATTCAGTGATTTCAAATTTGGGGGTTAACTATCTACTTTGAATTGCTTGATTGACAAGACTTAGCTCAGCTCAAGTGAACAGGGAGAGACACCTCAGTGAGGTTAATTTGGCATCTCTTTTAAAGTAGCAAATAAATTAGTAAACTGGTGTTGCCAAAGTTTTAATTAGAAATTTCAAACCCTGTGGAGTTATGCAGTAGCCATTAGCTATGGCCCTTAGCTTCCCCATTACTTTCTCCCACTCTTTCTCCTATCTAGCCCCAGAGGTCCAACTGAGATCCCATCTGAAGATCAAGGGTTTAAGTCCCTGTTTGGGCACCAGATGTGGGAGAACTCCTTCCCAAGGAACTCTCCCGGCCTCTGCGCATGAGAATAAGTTGTCCTGAACACAATCTTGTTGTTCTGGTGGGAAAGGGGTTGGCGATTCCTTCTAGTGGGGAATGCCCCAAGCCCTTCTCTGAAACAGCTTTTATTAGGATCAGAATGTGCAGAATAGGATACATATATTGCTTATCAATCAACATCCAAAAGGCTACAGTTGTAGAAAACAAATATTATCTTATAGATAACAATGGAAGAAACACAGAGATTTGTCATAGGTCAGAGTCTGTGAGACATGCTGATGCCAGATGGTTGTGAAGGTGTATTTCGTGATGCAAGGAGTTCTCTCCTTATGCTTTGAACTTAATCATCTGGTTTATTTTTTAAGATGTGACTCTTTTTTAATTTAATTTATTTATTTTTAGAGATAGAAGGGAGGGAGAAAGAAAGAGAGAGGGAGACATCAATGTGTGGTTGCTGGGGACCACGGCCTGCAACCCAGGCATGTGCCCTGACTGGGAATCGAACCTACGATGCTTTGGTTCGCAGCCCATACTCAATCCACTGAGCTATGTCAGCCAGGGCTAATCATCTGGTTTATATCAACATACAAATCAAAGCAAGCTTCAAAGGATACAATGTATACGTCAAGCCTCATTTCCCAGGGGAGTCCTTGGTGTTAGTGTTGGGTCATGGCTGCAGCCTGTGTTTCCTGGTTTTCCAGGGAGACTTACTGACCTCTCTCAAAGCCTGCTCTCCTGGGGCTACAGTCTCCAATCCCACGCAGAGTGGTCCCGCACAAAACTCCATTCACAATAACATCATAAACAATACAATACTTAGGGATAGCTTTAACAAAAATGTGAAAGATCTATACAATAAAAACTACAATAGTAAACTGATAAGAACAGATACTACACTTGATTAAAGCCAAAAGGCCAAGAAATTTTTTATTGTATGTATCTCCACAAGCAAAGGAAACAAACAAAAAAGAAACAAAGGGGACTTTATCAAACTAAAAAGATTTTACACAGTAAAGGAAATCACCAACAAAATAAAAAGACAACCCACAGAATGGGAGAACATATTCACCAATACATCTGATAAAAGGTTAATATCCAAAATGTATAAAGTCCTTACAAAACTCAACAGCAGAAAAAGCAACAACTCAGTTAAAAAATGGGCAAAGGGTCTGAATAAACACTTCTCCAAACACAGGCATACAGCTGGCCAATAGACATATGAAAAGGTGATCTATATCACTAAATACACAGAGAAATGTAAACAAAGACAACAATGAGACACCATCTCACACCTGTCAGATTGGCCATCATCAATAAATCAACAAACAAGTGCTGGCAAGGATGTGGAGAAAGGGAACCTTAGTGCACTGTTGGTGGGAATGCAAACTGCTGGAACCACTGTGGAAAGCAGTATGAAGATGCCTCAAAAAATTTAAAATGAATCTGCCTTTTGACCCAGCAATCCCATTTCTGGGAATATATCTGAAGGAATCCAAAACACTAATTCGAAAGAACATAAGCACCCCCATGTTCATTGCAGCATTATTTACAATTCCCAAGATAAGGAAACAGTCCAAGTGTCCATTAATGGATGAGTGGATAAAGCAACTATGGAACATTTACATAATGGATTTCTCATTGGCCATAAAAAAGAAGAAAATTTTGCCCTTTGTGACAGCATGGACGGACCTGGAGAACATCATGCTAAGTGAAATAAGCCAGTTAAAAAAGACAATACCATATGATTTCACTCATATGTGAATCTAACAAACAAACTGAACTAACAAGCAAAACAGAGACAGGCTCATAGGTGGAGAACAGATGACAGCTAGTGGGACAGGAAGTTAGGGGGTGGAGGGATTAAGCAAAAAGGAAAAAAAGGCTCATGGACGTGGACAACAGTGTGGTGATTGCTGGGGGAAGGGGATATAAGGGACTAAATGGTAATGAAAAAATATAATAAAGGTAAATGAAGAAAAAACTACAATATTTTGATGGAAAAAAATTAGAGTATGAGTAAGTGGAATGATAGACCATTTTCTTGGATAGGAAAAATCAATATTGTTAAAATGACTGTACTACTCACAGCAATCTGTAGATCAATATAATCTCTATCAAAATTCCAATCACATTAAATGCAGAAATAGACATAAACCATGTCCCAGGTAATGTATATATATGTTACAGTTTGGGGAGTACTGCTGAATATGTCATATCAAAGCACAAGAAGGAAGCATAAAATTGACAAAAGTGGAAAATTCTTTAACTTTTTTCCTAGTAAATAGTGGAAGCAATATTGCTTCTCTTGAGCATGTTTCTTTTGAATCATAAGCTATCTCAGTATTTTCACCTCCTATTATTTTCATGAGTAACTGTTGATATCTAACATCTGCCTCAGTGATGTCAAGAAAACTTCTGCTTAGGTTCCCATATCATAAATATATTGATTTCATTCAACATATACTTGATGAGTACCCAATTTATGCCAGGCATTGTTGAATTACTTAGATTAAATCAGTGGTGGATAGAATAAATAAAATAAAGGCAAAAACACCTCCCCTTGAGCACTTTATATTCTACTGGACTAAACAGATTTTTAATAATCAATGAACATTCTGAATAAATAGATCATGTAGAATGTGAGGAATTTGAAGAAAATGTGATAAAAAACTATAGAAAGGGGAATCAGGACTGGCTGGAAGAAACAATTTTTAATTCAGTGGTCATAATTAGCCTTATTGAGAAAGTTATATCTAAAAAAGATTTATGGTAAAAGAAAAATTAGCTGTGTGAATAGCAAAAGGATTATGTCCATCATGTCAAGAAAAACCAAAGAGGTCCATGTGGCTAGAGTAGGGGATGACATAGCAGAAGATAAGTTCATAAAGGTAATGGAAAATAAGATTATATGTTGATATGAACTTAGAAGGCATTGTAAGGTAAATTACCTTTATTTTGACTGAAATGGGTGCAGTGATACTTTTTAGCAAAAGAGTGACATGATATGACTTAGATTTCAGAGGTTTCACCCAGTATTCTATATTGAGAACAGACTGTGGAGGTCAAGGGTATGCTCATGGAGTTCGTTAAGAAACTATTATAATAATTCAAGAAGAAACTGAAAGGACTTGGATCAACATGGTAGCACATGGTGCTGTAAGAATTACTGCTAGCAGGTAGAAATGGTCATATTCTGAATGTTCAATGTGGTTCCAACAAGACCAAAGAGAAGGGGCAATTTCAGGTATTTTGACCCAAACAACTGGATCAGATGGATCATGATTATGAGTTTTGGAAAACATGAACAGCAGCTGCCACTAAGAAGGCAACAAAGCCATCAAGAGCAAAGCAAACGCCGAATCTTGAGAAGTCTTTCAGAATCTCACTACGTGCAATTTGGCCCTTAAATAACAGCAGAAGCATCACCTAAGAGCTTGTTAGAAATGCAAAATCTCAGCCCTGGCTGGCATAGCTCAGTGGATTGAGTGCGGGCTGTGAACCAAAGTGTTGCAGGTTTGATTCCCAGCCAGCGTACATGCCTGGGTTGCAGGCCATAACCCCCAGAAACCCCACATTGATGTTTCTTTCTCTCTCTCTATCTCCCTCCCTTCCCTCTCTAAAAATAAATGAACAAAATATTTAAAAAAAAGGAATGCAAAATCTCAGTGTTATATTCAACCTACCAATTCAGAATCTCCTTTTCCAAAAGATCCCAGATCATTTGTATGTATGTTATAGTTTGGGGAGTACTGCTTTAATATGTTATATCAAAGTATAAGAAGGAAGCATAAAAATGACAAAAGTGGAAAATTCTTTAACTTTTTCCTAGTAAATAATGAAAGTATTTATGGGCTATAGAATATTTTTAATATGAAAGTTATGAAATATTTCCAACTTCTTTTAAAAGGGAAAATTGATGCTATCGTCTTTTCAAAGTGAAAGTATCTATTTTTAAATAAATTAATTTTATACCCCAGTTTAATGCCCCCTCAATTTCTCTGATTTGTATAATCTAATTTCTAACTTTCTTATCCTTGTCAGAAGTGTCTTTAATGTAACTGCAATCATATAATAATTTGGCCACAAATGACCAGGGACATCAGTGCAGTTTGTTTGGAGATATTGGAACAAAGACTTCCAGAACTTTCATCACAGGCAAGCTCATGGAGCTGGTTGGAGAGACAGTAGGACTAGATAGAATACAGGACCACTAAGTCCTTGGAGATAATCAAGTTTTGATTTAAAAAATGTGTTCCACAGTTTAAATTTTCTTGGAAACATATACTTTTACTAAAATACAAATAAATTAGCAAAAATTTTCCTTTACAAAATGCTTATCAAAGCACCCATAAACTCATAAAATTAATTTGTGTGACATATGTCTGGGAAAATATTGTTAAATTAAGTAGTGCTATTTTAACATCTTAATATTAGCTACTATCACATATTTGTCAACAAATAAGCATTAAAATCAGAAAACACAAATCTCAAGCAATGAACTCTAGATGTGATTCTTAATGCCAAACTGCATTTCCTCTATGATGTAATGCTGAATGTAATGCTAAACAGTCTGCCACAGCACAAACTGGCATCAAGGTTCCTCTCATACTCTCCCAATTAATATTTCCAAACTTGATTTCCACTGATTATTTTATAGATACTGGTGGAATTTTTATATGACACATTTTCTCAAAACCTTTTTAAAAGCTAGTTCTATATTCAGGTTTTTTTCCTAGACCTGGAGTTTTCCTCCATCCCACCTTCATTACCTGATGAACTTTTCTTTTATTTAATTTTGGAATGCTCCTCTCAAGTCAATTTCTTTTTCAAAGAGTTTCTGACCCATTATCAGGCTAGAATTTATCTTTGTCTTTTTTAGTCTCCACAGAAGGCTTTATTCTTCTGTCTTTGTTATTCACTTTTGTTTTATTGCTGCGTAAGTTGCCATTGTGTATTGTGATAATTAAATTTGTTCTAATCCTAAATTACAAGATCCTTAAGAACAAGAATGGGTCTTCTTGGAAATTACACTACCTCTATGGATAAGAATGTTAAGTTTTATTGTACATTTATCCTCCAAGATGTCTCATGCATTCTTACACTGTTTAAAAAGCACATGAAGCAGCTTCTGTCAGCTCAAAGTAACTTAACACTTTGTCCAAGCTCACTCAAGCTATGAGTTATATCAATAGGATTCTAACCCCTGATTCCAGAGACTGTGATTGTCTTATTTTATAACATTGTTTTGACTAAGGTTTTGGATTTCTACAGACCCTAGTTTTATATTCCTAACTTTACTTTCATTCCACATAGCAACTTTTGGAAGCAGATGTAAATTCTCTGAGATTTACTTCTAATAGTAATAACATGATAACACCTACATGGCAGTGATGCTAATTGTTCAATATGATAATATGCCTCAAGTTCATGGGCTAAAGGATCAATCCACTAAATCTTAGCTGCATCCTTATTTCTAATTTCTATATTTTCCATAGAGCTTATCAAAATATTTTTTTCACAGTGTTCAGTAAATTTTAGAAATAACTTTTATATAATGGAAACCGAAATACATTTTTTTCCCTTTTCAGAGTGATCTGTGTTAGATCTGTAGAGGTAGGTCACGATGTCTCCTTGACTCGTGAGTCACTTTCCTTGACATTACCAAACTCTATGACATTTTACGGGTCTTAGTAGGGAGTTCCCCAAAAAGGCACATAATAAGTTCTGCATGCTTTAGGTGGTAGACTTGCCACTGAGAATTGCTCTTTTTAATTTTCATCAATAGAAGGAACCATCTCTGCCTCACTCAAAAATTAAACTTAAAAAAGAAAGAATTCTTAAAACAGCTTCCCATCACTTTGAGTCTATGAAAACAGTTTGGATAACAGAGATGAGTGACTTTTCTCTGAGAAGCTACAGGCAATTGTGTCATCAGTATGAGAGCTAAAAGCATTTGGTTTATACATGTGGTATGGCCGTCTTAATCTTTCAGTTCATCAAATTTCAAGGAGTGAGCAAAGGCAAAGCTTGTAGCTTTAGCTGCCAAAGAGAGTGTGAATCATTTCTCTCAAGATTTTAAATATCTTTTTTTTAGCTTAGAGGCATAAAGCAAACAACCTGAATGAAAACAGATTTAGGCTGTAACAAGAAGACAGAATTTAACCAGCATATGCTAAAGTGCCTTACTGAAACAGAACAAAAGTTTTATGCATAAATGTTACTTCAGAAAAAAAGTATGTAGGAAATTATTCATACTGTGTTTGCTGGACCTTATTATAGCTTTAAAGGTCATGAGAACTCTAGTAAAAAAAACAACTAGAAATTACAAAAAGAATAGTCTGGCCTTGGCTGAGGAGCTTAGTTGGTTAGAGTGCTGTCCCCACATGCCAAGGTTATGGGTTCGATCCATGTTCAGAGCACATACAAAAATCAACCAATGAATGCATGGAGAAGAGGAACAACAAATGGATGTCTCTCTCTCTCTTTCTCTCATCAATTAAAAAAAAACAATGATCTGTCATGAGGAAGGTTTCTTGAGACTGATTGTTCAATACAACGTTTTAGTAAAATCACCTGCCTAGCTCTATTCTAAGGCTTGTACAGCCAAGTTAGTTATATATTATAGTATTTTATATTTGTATAGGATTGAAATTCACTTACTAAATAATGTATTATATTTAAATATCATTTCACTTTACATTTAATAATAGTAATTCTACCACTCAATGGAACATATTAGGGAACCCATTATTTTTGTCTATGATTGAAAAAATAATAAAATATCTCTGATTAAAGTGAACTAAAACAAAGTAAATTTTTATTTTATTTAGTGAACAGTTTTAACATAGATATATTTATTATATAATTTTAGCTTTTAGATATTTGTTTTGTGTAAAAACGATCATTTCACCTTCAAGAATAAGTAGAATGTAATACACTTGTAATACAGATTGCATTGGTTATTGTGTTGTGTGCTACAAATATTTTAAACCAGTGTTCAAGGAAAACAATAATCTACTATGCTAGAATTATATAGGCTTTTAAGTTATTTTAAGCTTAGGTTGTGAATTTTTCAGTTCCACTTGTATTCCATTTTGCATATTTAATTTGTGTTTTAAAAAGGCCTGGTGATAAAAGTTGCATATTACGTGTTGTGGCTAAATAATTTAAGGGCCCCAAAGATGTTCTTATTCCAATCAGTGGAGCCTATAAATGTGTCACCTTATATGGCATAAGCAACTTTCCAGTTGTGCTTGTGTTAAGGACTTTGAGAGGGGAAATTATCCTGGATTATTTGAATGAATCTAACAAAACCATAGGATCTTTTAAGAGAGGCATAGTAGAGTCAGGTTCAAATACAAGAAAGAGGTAATAGTAGAAGCAGAAGTTCGAGTGGTACACTTTAAAAATCAAGAAAGGAATGACAAATGAAGAAATGTGTGTGGTCTCCAGCAGATGTAAAATGAAAGGAAATGGATCCTTTCCTGAAATTTTCAGAAAGAATAAAACCTTGTCAACACCTTGATTGTCAAATTCTGACTTCCATAACTATGAGAGGAAAATGTGTGTTGTACTAAGTCACTAGATTTGTGATAAGTTATTACAGAAACAAAATCAAACTAATACACATGATCACCAACTACAGAGATTAACTTCAGTTTGACAATGTTATGGTATGATAGGTTTCTATGACAGGAACATTTGACTTGGATGGGAATGCAATCTCAGACCAACCAAATGCCCGGGAATTAAAGGGAGCAAAAAGATTAACACTTTTGCTGAGAAATTAGTAGAAGTGAACCAACTTAAATTTTTTCTTGAGCATATGGTTTTATTTCCATAATAGCAACATTGAACACTTCAACATATTTATTGATGTCACTGTATTAATCCCAAATCTTCTGGGTGTCAGAGAAATATAGTCATATTATTTAGTAACATATATCTTATAATTAGGTATAATGTGTGGCTTGTAGCATGAAAAAAGTGCTCAATAAAATACATATTTAATACACTGGCATTTAGACTGACCCTCTACTTCTTCAACAATCTATGAAGTAAGTTATTTCAAAAAAAAAAGCCCAATTCACAAAAGATAGGAATGTTCTCCCATCCACAGGATTATTGAAGAGAAAGTTGAGTAACTATGAAAGCAGGTAAATACAAAGAACCCTGAAGTGTAGAAGACTTTTATTAGAAAGGCATACAATACACAGAAAATAAACCAAAATAAAGGGGTATAAAATTGACCCCTTTAAAGAGGATATTTCTTCTCTACTTTTATTTTCTGGAAATAATTCTTGTTTGAAAATAAGGAAGCCCTGTTATGTTTTTCTGAATTAAGTGTTCTGAATTGAGTATGTACTACTTTGAGGATTAATACATAAAATCCTTAAAATCAAGGAGTTCAGATATTTGAGATAGTCTTGGTAGAAAAAACAATCACCTCAAACAATTGGAGTGCATCTAGAATCAATCATTACAAGTGGAATGACTTAAAACAAGGTCATATTTTTATCTCTTGCACTGTTTTCTAAGTGGCAAATAAAACACCATAATTTTCCACTCCCACTCCTGTTCACTACCTTAGCGCCATTCTGAAAACACAGGTTCCTGAGCTATGCTCCACCTGCCCCTCACCTGTGACAGGGTTTTGGGACCTTTCCCATACCCACTCTGCAACACTTGCTGTACACCTGGGAGGCCATAGGCCTGGATATCCTAGGAGCTGACCCAAACTTTTTGTTGTCAAGCTCTGCCCAGTTTTTGGACATACTTTTATTCTGAGAACTATAATTGCAATTTTGGTCAACATGCATGGAGATTGTCTACTTAGGTCCCTGTGTTCTTCTCTTGCCTATTAAACATCTCATGCCAGTATGAATGGTACTCTAACAAATGGATCTAGTGTGAGCTCCCATACCTTCTCTTACATTTTTTGTTTTGTTTTAGACTTTATTTTTAGAGCAGTCTTAGGTTCACAAGAAAATTTAAAAGAAATTACAAATATTTTCTATATACTCCCTACCCCCATGCGTGTGTAACCTCTTGTATTACCAATATCACTCAACAGAGTGATACATTTTTTACAATTGTTGAACTTGCATGGGTACACCATCATCACCCAGAGTTCATAGTTTACCTTACAATTCTTTCTTCTTGTACATTCTATAGGTTTGGACAAAAATATAATGCCATTTATCCAACATGATAATATCAGAAAATATTTTCATTGACCTAAATACCTTCTATGTTTGGCCTATTCATCTCTCCTACCTCCGCACTCCCCCAGCCCCTGACAACCACTGATATGTTACTGTTTCCTACTTTTGCCTTTTCCAGAACGTCATATATTGGAATCATACAGTATGCAGCCTTTTGGATGGGCTTCTTTCACTTACTAATACTCATTTAAACTGCATGCGTAATTGTTCATAGCTGATAGCTCATTTACTTCATTTCTACTTATTGCTGAATACATTTCTTTTTTCTGGATAGCGAGTTTCAACATTTTTCATCTCATGGCACTCATAAACTAATTACTAAAATTCTATAGCACTCCAAAAATATATTTGTGTTGATCTGACAAAAAGTAGGTATAATTTTGATTCATTCACAATGACAGCTATTGTTATGTTGGCAGTTGTCACTTTTTTTTAATTTGACAATCTAAGGGAAAAAGAGGTCAGTGCCCCTGACTGAATAGTCAGGTATTGCATGTTTTAAAAATTTTTGCGCTACACCACTGAAAATCATTGGTCTAGATGTGCCACAGTTTATTTATCTGTTCACCTATTGAAAAATATCTTGGTTGCTTCCAAGTTCTGACAGTTATGAATAAACTGATGAAACGTCTCTTATTTATTCCATGAGCGACAATTTCTTCACCATTCAAGATATGATCATTTCAATATAAATCAAGTATGTTTCCATACTGTCTTCATGCCATTTAAAAATTTCTTTTGAATTATTCGCCATATATTTGAGAAACATTTATTGAGAGTTAATAAGGGTAGTGAAAATATATTTCTTCTGAAGTAACTTATTTTAAATATATTACTGAAAGGTCATTAAGAGTAATTTAGTGGCAATTCCTATTAAAGTGCTAATAACACCTCTGAGTATCCAATGCCTTACTTATATTCTCATAAATGTATATTTTATCATATTTGAGTTACCTGTTTTTCCACTCTAGTGTGACTGCTTAAGAAAAACTCAGCTCTAAGAGATTAGATGCAACTCAAAAATAATTCAGTTTATTCACAAATGTTAGAAATTTAATTACAACCTGTTATATTTGGGGATAACTTCCTCTAAGTGAATTTCATGGAACAATATAAGCCATTTTCAAACAAATATTATTTTAAAATAATGCTGTATACCTAGACAGTAATAGTTCTAACAAAAGAATGAATTAGCCCTGGCTAGTGTAGCTCAGTGGATTGAGCGCGGGCTGCGAACCAACGCATCGTAGGTTCGATTCCCAGTCAGGGCACATGCCTGGGTTGCAGGCCATGGCCCTCAGCAACCGCACATTGATGTTTCTCTCTCTCTCTCTTTGTCCCTCCCTTTTCTCTCTAAAAATAAATAAATAAAATCTAAAAAATACATTCTCTCTTAAAAAAAAGAATGAATTAGACTTTTGCTGAATATGACTTGCTAGAAGTTGAGTACATATTCCCAAGAAAGCATGGAATAGGCTATATATTGTCACCCACTCAGCAAGTATTTAATATCATACAAATAAAAAATTGATCTCATAAAGTATTAAAGAAAGATGTGACATGGTGAAGCACAAAGGTAGTGATAGAGAGTGATTTTGATTTAAGAAAGCAAATAAAGTGGTATATTCCGGTAGAAGAAGCCCTAATATTTTTTAATGAACTGACTGTAAACAATGTAACTAACTGATGCTAGGTCAACACGAAGCCCATTTTCCATTTTCATGAGGAACAGATGGTGTAGAGGGCCAGGAAAACTGGTTTTATGGAGGTAAAAATGGTTTAGTTTGGCAAGCTCATTTCATAAAAATCTACTTCAGAGCTAGATTTTGTAGCCATTTGGAGAATGTTCACCTACAGATAGAGTTGATTAAGGGGAAGTCATGACTATGTATGCGATCTGTGGAAAAACTTTTAACTGCCTCTCTTTGGGAAGATGCTCTTCCTGACCAGCTGAGTTTGTGGAATGAGTTTCTGAGAAGTTTCATTTCATTTAACTTAATGGAACCTTGAAAAAAAGGAACAATTATGTGATAAATTAAATTATAGCTACTTTGAATTGCTTAATTCCTGTAGCATATTTCTAGGAAAAATAATTATAAAAAAATAAAGTAACAGTCATAGCCATTGTTTTTTGAACGAAGATCTTTTCTGAGAAAAATTAAGAAGTATTTGTTTAAGAATAACTAAATAAATTTTTATGTCAGAGGTTGTATTTTTGACTTGGAATGAAAATTATTTTATTTCGTGTAGAAATGAGACTGAAGGACCAGAAGGCACAAGTTGAGTTTTCATCTTTCCTTCCAGTTAAGGGTCTAATTTAGAAAAAGTACGGAAAGTAAGGGATATGAACAGCTGGCTACATATAGCATGCCAAATCACAGTTTTCACACACTGGGCAGGGCTACAACAGGAAGTTCCATGGCATAAAGATACTCGCTTTCCTTGGCATGGTACTCTTCATTCTAGTCATGAGACCTTTAACGTCAACATGAGGGGGAGAAAGAACATATCCCAGAAGAAAACTGGGTGTAAATGAAGACAACAGATGTAGCACTAAAAAATGATGGGTAAAAATAAAATAAAATACTCTCTGGTAACTCCCAAGGAAAATAGTTATAGGTATGCAAAAGAAATGCATCTTTAGATATAAATAATGACAGATTATGAGTAATAAATAATATCAGCATGAAATTTTAACACAGGAAATAAATCACATGATAATACCAAAGTTGTATGGTATGGAAATTAGGACTTCATAGATTATTCAAATGAATCTTATTCTAAGAACTATGTCTAATGATAATAAGAAAAATATGGCTGTATATACATCAAGAAAACACCTACTTATGTAAGCATGGACTTAAGAATACATATATGGATGATGAAAAGAATTTTGAGGGAAAATGAAAAAAACTTGTTAGAGCTGTACTGACTAAACAGTAAGTATGAAAGGAGCTACAGTTTAATAATTTCTTGGTTTGAATTCATATGGAGTGGAAGTACTGATAAGAACTGCTGTTCTGAACTAATATCTCATGAAAAAGTAAGAAGTATTTATTGATTTAGACATACATAAAACCTGGGAACAACAAGAAAATGTACTCCTGGAGTTGAACTTAATAAATGAAGAAAATATTTTATATAGTAAATAAAACCATGACATTAGCAGATAGTATTTCAAAAAATGGAGAAATTAAATTATACCACCTTTTAAGTGGAAAATAGTCAATTTACTTATTTAAAATATTTGACAGTGACGTTATTAAATTTCATGAAATTTTTATTTTCATATCTTAACATTAGCCAAATATAAACCATTTCAAATGCTTCAACAAAATATGGGATATAACTTAATGTGACATAAATATATCTGCATTAGAAATGGCTTAAATATAAACACAAGTGCTCAAAAAGAAGTTCTCAAAACAAATGTGAACTTGTCTGCCCCTGCTCTCCAGGTGGCTGTTCTCCTTGTGGTGACACAGGCCCTGGGGGCACAGCTGCTTCTGCTCCACAGCTCTGCCCTGCCCCACTGCGTCACTGAGAGCTGCATCCTGGGCTCTAAAGGGGAGAGAAAGCGTGAAAGATTGTACCTGCTCCTCTTAAACTTTGGCCCAACATGGCACATGCCACTTCACATACTTCATGGGAGAGAAGAGCCTCTTTGAATACTCAAGAAAAGTAAATGTATTTTGGGCAATAACTAGCCGTCGCAGACACCACACGCTCACACACACACTCGTTGGTAAAATTATTCTTGGAATGAGTACAACAGTTCAGGTAATGAGACTCAAGAACCAGACAGCCAGCGTCCAAATTCTGACACTTCCTACTTGTTGCAGAGAGAGTAGCGCTCACTCAACATTTCAGCGCTTTCTCCATGTTTCACAGAATTTGTGAAGTTACAAGTGGTCTTTTTCCGGTCCACGAATGCTGGCAGAAGAATCATCAGGTAAATCCCCATCATGCTTCTCTGACACTGTGGAGCCTAAAGGGGTTATATGTTTCAAAAGCTGTAGCTCCAAGATGGGGGAACTTTGATCAGTCAGGTTCCCTGAGTGGCCAGATGGAGTAGAGAGCACATCTCACACCCAGGCCATGAAAGGCAGGTGGATTGAAAGATAAATGACATTTTTGAGTATTAGGTTACATATAATCAAGGGGTTATCTGTTATCACAGTAAAACCTAGGCTCATACATGTGATATAGTCATGTAGTCATCTATAAACTAGAATAATGATATCAAATCACAAAGTTATTGTGAGGATAAAATGACAACACATGTAAAGCACAGAGAGCACTGCCTGCTTGAAATAATTGCATTTAATAATTGTTAATTAGTGATGCTAGAGTTTCAGAATTTAAAAATATAAGCAGGTATGTAATTCATATTTTCATTATTATACATATTCTGAAAATTATCACAATTTTTAAACAACTTCCTTGGAGTATGATTGACAAAGCCTGCACATATGTAATATATGCACCTTGATGAGTTCAGATGCAAGTATACACCCATAAAACCACCACCAAAATCTATGTCATGACATAGCCATCACCTCTTAAAGTTTACTCCTACCTTTTTTATTATTGTTTCTCTTTTCTTACAAGAACAACTAACATGAAATTTACCCTTTCTGCAAATTTTTAAGTAAGCAATACAGTAGCATTAACTGTAGGCTCTATGCCATATCATAGATATCTAAAACTTAGTGTACTTATATAACTGAAACTTTGTACAGTTTGACTAATACCCTCCTGGTTTTTCCTCATCCCAGACTATTTTAGATTCCCTGTATAAGTGGTATCATGTAGTATTTCTGTTTCTATGACTAGCTTATTTCACTTAGGATAATCTCTTCCAGATCCATCTATGTTGTTACAAATGATAGGATTTTCTGCCTTCTTAAGGTGAATAATATTCTATTGTATGTATACACCACAAAGAAAATTTTGATCAGAGACTCTAGGTAGTCCGATGTGGGTAGTTGTGGGTAGGCCTGCTGATTGGTTCTGCAAGAAGGTGGTTTGTTGCCGGGGTGGGGGGGGGAGTGGGGGGGGGTGGGCCAGAAGGGTGGGTAGGCCTGATGCCAGGGTCTACAAGTGTGTATCTCTTGTGTCAGGTCCATCAGCACATGGGTCTTCTATGGAAGACCCCAGGAAAGGGTTATCACAATTTTAAAAGATTTAAATAATTCAAAATTTTACTATAACTTTATAAGAAAGCTATTTCAATTTACCCACAAAAGTACAGGTGCACAAAATATTTAGTTAAGCAGAAAAACCATAAACTTAGTAGTTTAGAAGCAGGAGTTAACCTCAAACAGTAACATACTGACTCATTGAATATCTGTCCAGCCTTTAAAACATCTTGAAAATTAAACTTTTGACCTCTATATGTAATATACAAAATTATTATTTCTTTTATTATAACTATGTCATTCACATTTTTATTAGTTATTGCAAAGAAATATTCATAATGCATTTATTTCTTAACATAAACTATACAAAAAATCACTGCATTAAGAAACAAGGCAGAAGTTAATATGTGAAAGAAAATTAAGAGAATGGTAAAAGGAACAAGTCAAAATTGAAAACACCATGGTAAAATCTTATAGGGAATACCAGAAATTAGATTTTGTTTTGTTTTAGAATTGCTTATTTCTTGTAATCTATAATAAAAGAAAAAGTAATATAAAGAAAAATACCAATATTGGGACAGAACACACTGATGAAAAATGAGTTTGAAAAGTGACTTTTCTGTTTTGCTCTCTTCTGAACTTCAGGTGAATTCCAAATTGAAAAATGGAGAATAAAAATGTGATAAAATATCTAATGACATAAGTGACTTTTGAAGTCCTTACATAATTTCAGAAGGCTCTAACATAAATCTTAACAATTATTTAAATGCACATTTTCAAAATTGGACTTTAAGAAGATAAGAGAAAAAAACAATTGCTTTCTTGTTCTAATTGAGGATAGAACTGGGAGACAGATTTTAAAGTTCAGAATACTAAACTTGATGTTGACTATTTTTCTTTCTTTTTTTTAATATTTTATTTATTTATTTTTAGAGAGGAAGGGAGAGAGAGAGAGAGAGAGAGAGAGAGAGAGAGAGAGAGAGAGAGAACCATCAATGTGAGGTCGCTGGCAGCTGTGGCCTGCATCCTAGGCATGTGCCCTGACTGGGAATCGAACCTGCGATGCCCGGTTCGCAACCCGAGCTCAATCCACTAAGCTACGCCAGCCAGGGCTGATGTTGACTATTTTTCAAAATTCTGTAACGGACTATTAAATTTCATCACCACTTAAATAAGAGTACATAACTCACTAAAGCAGCAGCAATCAACATCTAAATTTTCAACCTTTGCTAATTAATTATATCTGGAGAATGGCAAAAATATAATGGAACTTGCTGTTAGCATGGAATATGGCAGCATATCTTATATTAGTTTTGTAAGTGGCTTTTAACAGAGTCCACAATTGACAATGGTTTGAATCAGTCACTTGTAGATTGTGTCACGAATGGGAAAGACTTGAACTAGAAGCAGAAGATATGGATTTGACAAATTTTCTTGTTTCTCTGATTTTATAAATCAATTTCACAAATAAATACATAAATAAAATTATTTAATACCTTATCTGCAAAACACAAGTAAATGAGCTTTTTCATAAAATTGAAATTTTATAGGAATTAAGTGAGAAAAAGTATGGAATTGTCTGTATACTGTGGTACACTCAGAAAAAAAATAGTTATTCATTATTTACCAATAATTCCATACTTCTATTACCTTCCACTTGCCTGCAACATCATACTGGACAGATTGTTCTACCACTGTATTTTCTTTTTATTTTATTTCCTCTATCATTTTTTATTATTTGTTTCTAAAACCTGGTATTTGATGGCTAAAGGTCTATATCTTTTCTTATATTAGATGTTCCCATGTTTTAAGTATTTATGCCTAACTTAAGCAATCAATCATAAATAGCTCCAGTAAACTTCCAAACAGTACAAACACCTTGAAATAATTTTTTCAGATCATTTTCTCCCGTTCCACATGTAACTATTGTATTGTATTTTAGAACCATTTTCTTTTATTTTACCTCCTCCTGAGTGATTCATCATGATTATTGTTTTATATAACAATAATTTTTATTTCCCAGCAGGTTTACTTACTTGCTTTTTACCTTTATTTTTTTTCAGAATGAATAACTTCCCTCAGGGTTTAATTTTATTCTTCCTAATACTCAAGGTCAGAAATGTATTTTTTGTAGAGGTCTGGATTTGAAATATTCTTGTTCTTAAAAATCTAAGCTTTAAAGAAATCCATTATAAATGATCCCTTTGTTCTAGTTTGACAGCATTTCTCTCAGTAATTTGAAGAAATGATTCACCTCTCTGCTGGCTTCTGTTATTGCACCACACCACTTACCACAAGCTTCCTTTTCTTAGATTTCTCACTTTAGTCCCTGTGTTTTTTTCCCGGATTTCTGTGTTCAACATTCTCTGATTTTTTTTTTCCACTGGAACTACACTGAGATATAAGTTTAGATCATCTCATGATATGCTTCCTGTCCACTGATTTTTCTCATAGTTTCCATCTTTTTATCTATTTGTTCTTCTTTCAGTATAATTTATTTAATGCCAAAAGCTAGGTTACATTTCCTCTTTTTAAATTGTATATGCTCTTAGTGTCCCATCCCTTCAGAGTTTTACTCTAATGAATATATATTTTTAATTTCTAGAATTTCTATTTACTAAGCACCCTCATTTTAATATAGTAGTTTACAATTTACCATGTTCTTCAAATAGAGTTGTTTCATACTCATTTTCTACTATTTGACATTTTTGACAGTCTAATAATGCTGTTTGTTATTTCTAATAATGCATTTTTTTCTTATAATGTATTTTGTTATTGGAAGTATAAGATTCTATTCAGTAGAATGTTTTTAGGACAATATGAACTTTTTTTGACTATTTTTATTTTTCCCAAGACAGCATCATTTTTATTTCATCAGACACACCAATTTTATTAGTGGTCTATGACTGTGTAATGGTTATTTATATGTCTCAGTTTAGTAGACCATGCAAATAATGTTAATTCAAACCCAAGCAGAAATCACAGAAGATCTATGCTTATCAGTTGTCAGGTAGGCAGATTTTGGTTCTTCTCCAGGACACCAAAAGGAGAAACTCAGTCCTGCTTGTCATCTTTTGCCTCTGCATAAATTTCTTAATGCACAATTTCATAAAGTATCAGTCAGTCCCTTAAAGTGGCCTGTCTTTTAGGGCCAAGACTACTTGAGTACTGAAATAACTGAAGGCTCTTCCACCCCACCAAGTAGCAGGACAGTTCTTAGCTTTTGCTTTCTACTCTCTTTTTCACCACTATCTCCATAGTGGTCCTTGGCTATTTTCCTTTTCTTTTTCTTTTCCTTAAAAGCTCATGTCTTGCCCTGGCTGGCATAGCTCAGTGGATTGAGCGTGGGCTGTGAACCAAAGTGTCGCAGGTTCAATTCCCAGTCAGGGTACATGCCTGGGTTGCAGGCCACAACCCCAGCAACTGCACACTGATGTTTCTCTCTCTCTCTTTCCCCCTCCCTTCCCTCTCTAAAAATAAATAAATTAAAATCTAAAAAAAAATTTAAAAGAATACACAATTTTAAAAAAAGCTCATGTCTGACTGTAAAAGTGTATTTGGTAAGTTTTATCAAGTATATTTAAGTTTTTTATGGAATAGTTTCAGATTATATAATCAGACAAATTTCTGAAACTAGAAGAGAGCTGTCTATCAGTATTTAATAGTACTGTTTTGTTTTAGTTGGTTTATTTTTTCTCAATATTGTGTTATAAATGGAGGAAGTTTACTTAGAATATTTGTAGAACAACTCCTTTGGGACTCTCTGAGCTTCCTGGACTTCCTGCAAGTCTGTTTCCTTTGCCAGATTGGGAAAGTTCTCCTTCATCACTTGTTCAAATAAGTTTTCAATTTCTTGCTCTTCCTCTTCTCCTTCTGACACCCTTATGATTCAGATGTTGGAAAATTCAAAGTTTTCCCAGAGGTTGCTAAGCCTATCTTTATTATTTTTTTTTGTTTCTTCATTCTGTTCTAGTTGGATGTTATTTCTTCCTTGTTCCTTCATTCTGTTTCTTCAACCTGTTCTGGTTAGATGTTTATTTCCTTCTTCTGCTCCAAACTGTTGATTTGAGTCTGTTTCCTTCTTTTCATGGTTGGTTCCCTGTACATTTTCCTTTATTTCACTTTGCATAGCCCTCACTTCTTCTATTTTGCAGCCATACTCAACCATTTCTGTGAGCACTCTAATTACCAGTGTTTTGAACTCTACATCTGATAGGATGACTATCTCTTTGCCACTTAGATGTTTGTTTGTTTGTTTGTTTGTTTGTTTTTGAAATTTTGACCTGTTCTTTCACTTGGGTCATATTTCTTTGTCTCAGTATACTTGTTTCATTGTAAGGGACAGAGCCTTAGGTATTCATTAGGGTGGGCCAGAAAGTTGGACCCAAGGAAGTACACACCAAGGCACATCATAATTACATTACCCAGGATTAATGATAAGGAAGAATCTTAAAATGAGCAGAAGGAGACAGTTACCTACAATGGAGTTCCCATAAAACTATAAACTTTACCAGCAGGAAGGTGCTGGAAAGAAGGATTCAAAGTTGTGAAAGGCAAGGACCTACATCCAAGATTACTGTGTCTAGCAAAGCTATCAATCATTTAGAAAGGAAAGGAAGATAAAGTGCTTCCCAGATAAAGTTAAATAGTTCATCATCACCAAGACATTATATGAAATGTTAAAGGAACTTCCTTTAGAAATATAAGAAGACCAAAAACCATGAACAGGAAAATGACAACAAACTCACAGCTATCAACAACTGAACATAAAAAACAAAAACAAACTAAGCAAATAACTAGAACAGGAACAGAATCACAGAAATGGAGATCACATGGACAGTTATCAGAGGGCAAGGGGAGGGGGAGAATGGGGGGAAGGTACAGGGAATAAGAAGCATAATTGGTAGGTACAAAATAGATGGGGGAGCGGTTAAGAATAGTATAGGAAATGGAGAAGCCAAAGAACTTATATATACGAGCCATGGACATGAATTAAGGAGAGGGAATGCTGGTGGGAAAGAGGTGCATGGTGGAGGGGAATAAAAGAGAGAGAAAAATGGATGGGACAACTATAATAGCATAATCCAGAAAATACACTTTAAAAAATATTTGTAGGACAAACAAAGTTATAAAAGATAGCTAATGTGCTAAAAGAACAGTGAAATGATAAGATGGAAAGTAACATAATTGAATTTCTCATGTACATTTTAAAACAGGTGTGGCATGACTGCTTTTGTTATAAACACCTTGATAACCATGGTCTGTGTGGGACCCAGTAACTTATATTCAAAGAAACAATTCAGAGCCCTTCAAATATTTGAGGAATGGAGAATGGTTAGACATTCCTTAAGCTACCCTGGAAGGTGAGCTGGTATAAAAAATTTGGGATTGTCAAGGGAAAAATGCTGGATCAATACAAAGAGGACCATTTTGGCAATTGTAAATTTTCTCAACTTACTTCTGTCTAAATTCTTTAGAATTATTGCAGAAGAGAATACATGAATATATACCTCAGGTGCTGTAGATGAGATTCTTACTTTCAGGGGTAAATTGCACTGGTGGCATAAGTATTCCTGAAAATCTATTAGTCTGTGATTCAATGACTATATATCTGTTTTCTGTTTCCAAGAAAATGTTAAAATATGCCATTCACTAGCTGGTTTTGAAACATACATATAGTCATTATTTGGAGTAAAATATTTTTGCTCTAATTCTCAATACTGCAACTTATATTAGATGATTTAAACCACTTGAAACAATGTATTAGGTATTGTAGGTTATAATGTCATATTACATCTGGGACATTTTCATTCAACCTTCCTCCAAAAAAAACTCCAATAGCTCTAAAATGTGTTAGTAAAGCTCATATGAAAATAGAACTTTTATAAGTTGTTATTCCCCAAATAAATATCAAATATAAATCTGATATTGTATTTGACATAATAATAAATAAAATATAATAAAACATCATGTACCATTTAAAAATAACCTTCATCTTTTAAATGTAGTATCAGTCATTACTATATGTGAAGACTGATAGGTTATGTTAGCTAGCTAATTCATACACATTTCCAATTTTCAGCTAAATGTAAGCTTGGTATATTCAATCATTCTAAACATACTTATTGAGCATCTCCTTTTTTGTGAGGAGCTTGTCAGTGCTGTAGATAAAATAAAAGGAAAATATAACTGACTATATTTTAATAAAGATGATGACCTTGTGGGTTGCATATATATTAATTAAAGAACCACCTAATAAATCTAAAAATAAAACTCAGGAAATTTCCAAGGGAAGAATCATTCAGTGAGATAAATGTATTTATTAGAGGAAGTTGTTTTAGTAAGGGAGGTCAGGAAAATCATCTTTAAATAAATGATAATTGATCTGAGACCTGTAGGCATTAATTGGATAAGAGAGGATAAAGGTGGTAGAGTTCTGGGAACTATTTCAGAAAGAGGGAACATCTTGGGCAAATTACCTGATGGAGCTTGCTGAGGTATAAAAACTGAATAAATGTCCTGTGGTTAGATTACAGAAAACCATCAATGACATGACACAGGATGAAATTAGCAGGATTTTTTTAACATTTTTTCTATTTAAGGAATAAAGTCTGTACTTTCTGGGTTTGAAACCTAGCAATGAAAAATCCATCACTTGAAATTGTGTGGAAAATTTATGCAGACTAACTTTTTGGAAATGTTTATGTGTTCATTTATTTCAATTCTAAAACCTTTATTTTTAAAGCATGTAACTGATAATTGATTATATTCAGAAAATTTCAGGTGCAATTACAGTAGACAGATACTAACAGAATAAGAATGATGGGCTAACTACAGAAGACAACCAGGTTGGAAAGCCCCAGGTGCCCAGCAAAGGACAATTGCAGGATGAGACTTCATGCTTAGGTAACCTTTCATCCCCTAACCTATCACTGGTCAGCAATTTAGACCCCCTGACTTTTCATATAGCTGATCAGACCCTCCCCTGATCTTTCCAGCCCTAGCATTTTTCTAGTCCTGTGGTAGACACCCTTAGAAGAGGAACAAAAGGGTGGAAAAAGAGCCTCATATGACTGTCATGCAAACCTTTGCATGACCACATCATTAAGCATTAAGTTGTTAAGACAATGAGGTTTTGACCTGAATTAAATAATATTAGGAAGAGCCTGGGGCTGTGAGCACCGAGAAAGAGTTTTGGTCAAACTAAAGATAACATTTAGGCCTCAGTTTTTTCAGTTCCAGACCCAGTAAAGCAGCAAAACCAGATGAAGCAACACCATGGCTGACATCAGAATCAGCTGCAAGACTAAAGACACCTGTCCAGACACCAACTTATCAGTAAAAACCATGACCCTGAAAGGACATAATTGGAAAGTTGATGAATATTTCATTAAGATTCTCCCCTGGGAACCTCCTTTAAGATCCCTGGGTTTGGGAAGGGGGGCCGTATAAAAATCCTCAGTATGTGCTTTCTCCCTCTTCAGCATGTCTATGACTTTCCCCACACCTCATTTTTTTTTCCAAGCGCGCTCTCTCACACACACACTCTCTCTCATACAACCATGTCCTTTCCTCTCTTCTTTCCCCAGGAGTGTTCTCTCTGCCTTTCTTTTTCCTAATGTCCAAGAGCCTATTTTTTTTTGCCTCTGTAACTTATTTCCTGTGCCCACACAGTCCAGCTGGCTCGCTTCTTCCATGGCTAACTTCTTCTAACTCTATGACTTTCTAAATAAACTTCTGCTTGTATTTGAGCCTTGACTCTGAATTCTTTCTTATATAGAACTCAAGTACCAAAGTTGTTGACCTGAGGTCCAAACATAAGCAACATTCTGGTGCTTCTTCTCTTCTAACACAGTCAAAAATAGCATTTCTTTTCCTGAAAGTTGCACCTTATTTAACTGCCCCCTTAGTCCTGTGGCCCTGTCCTCTCAAACTAAAGTCTGTGGTCTCATCTTTACACCTCTACTATATTGGAAAAACACCATGATCTCACTCTCTTCATTTTTATTTTTATTTTTAGTTTTAGTTTTATTCTTATTTTTATTTTTATCAAATTCCATTCACACCTTAACATATTTCATCTGGATTTTTTTCCTCCATCACTTTACTAACACTCTTCTTGATGAGGTCCACAGTGACTCCCTTAGAGCTAAATTTGAAGAATATATATTAGTCTTTATTTTGCTAAACCCACACAAGCATTTGAACCCTTAACCATTTTATACAGAAAAGAATCTTACTTGAATGGCCTCTACAATTAATGTTCTCCTTGTTCAGCTCTTACCCATTTGACTTCCTCCATACTGATCTTCATTGTGACTTCTCCTCTTCTTTCTTACACTGTTGTATCGAAAGCCTTCAGATTTCTGTCATGGGCCCATTTTTCTCTATATATTCTCTGTAAGAGCTTCCATAAAGGTGGATACCTTTATGACTCCAATATCAGTTTTCCACATTCATCAATTATACTCCAATGACAACAACCTACTTCAAACCACTGCTATTGCTTGCTTAGTATGATGTTTTGTTTTATGAACTTGACTAGACCACAGAGTGCCTAGATATTCGGTCGAACATTGCTCTAGGTGTGTCTGTGACAGTGTTTTGGTGAAATTTACCATTTGAATCAGTAGACTAAGAAAAAATAGATTGTCATTCCTAATGTGGATGGGTCTTATTGAAGAGCGAGTGGCTGGGTAAGAGGGAGCTCTTTCTGCTGATTGCATGAGATTAAATGGTGGTCTTTTCATGCCTTTGCATTCAGTCTGAAATGTGTTCTTGGGTCTTGAGCCTGATGGCTGTCAGACTGAAACCTATACCATAAGCTTCCCTGATGTCCCGGCCCTCAGACTTGGATTGAAACTAAAGAAGAAGGGATGCACCCCGCCCACCCCCCCCACCCTAAAAAACCCTGGAATTTATTTATAAAAAAATAATTTATTTATTTATTCTTGCATGTTTAAACTTCAGTCATCCAAGTACTCTCTATTTGATGCAATATGCCTATCAAGATGTTTTTTTTCTACTGCTCAAAACAATTTTTAAATTCAGTTTTGATGCCTTTTAGTGCTTCTGCCATTTTTTGTTTCACCACTTCTACATTGGCAAAACGTTTCCCTTTGAGGACTTTTTTTTATCTGGGGAAACAAACAAAAAAGTCACTTGAGGTGAAATCATGAATAGGGAGGGTGGAGCACTGGTGTAATGACATTTTTGCTCAAAAACTACTGAACACTCTGAAAGGTATGGGCAGATGTGCTCATAAATCACTCATAATGAAATGGACAAATGCGTTGAAAGAGCCTTCAGAAAAAAATGCTGAAACTGAATGTAACCTCTCATAACAATGCCAGCTCGTCCATTGATACAAATGGGTTCCTAGAACACTCACCTGGTGGGAAAAGCCTATACTACAAGATGCCTGCCCTCCAGATGATAATTCTGGTTTTGGGGAGGCCCTTCTCATATTTTGATTCTCCAGGGCTTCTAGCTTGCCAACTACAAAGCTTGGATCATCTCAGTCTTCCTAATTGTATGAACTAATTCCTTACCTTAAATATTTCCTCTCTCTCTCTCTTCCTCTCTCTCTCTTACTTTCATACACACACACCCTTAAGGAATTAATTTTTTAATGATAATTTAATTTTATGTATATAATTTTAAAACTATACCCTCTTCATGATAAATAGCCAATATATATTTTATTCATTGGTATATATTATATTTAAAGAATTATTTAGCTGTATGTATTGGTTGCTTAATTGGTATGCCCATTTAAAATTTTTGAAATGTTTTTATGAAAGTAGATAAATGAGACTTTATAGGTGGTTTACTATTTCTACACTGCAAAATTACTTGCTTGATATTATCAGTAAGTGTATCCTACCTACCACAGTAGAATAGCAGTTGTATTTTTTTAATATTTGTCCATCAAACACCAACATAATAAAAATAAAAGGCTAGATGTGTTTTTGTTAAGAAACTAGGAAATTTGAGTTCCAGTCTAACTACTTAAATTATCTTAGGAAAATCTCTTCTTATTCTTGTTTTTTTCCCCTCACCTATGAAATGTTATTATTAGGATTAAATTATTCACAAGATTCCTACTGACTCAGTTTGTGATTGCAGAATGTACATATATAATATATAATATAGCATATAATATAACATATATATATCATATATTATGCTTGACTTGTGCAAACAAAATTAGTACTGTGGGGCAAAGGAAATTTCAGAGAAACAAAACACAGCCTGAGGAATCTATGTACGATGGAATCACAATAAGAACTTATTTGATTTTTTTTACATGGAGTGAAAAACATTGTCAGTATATTTTTAAAACTAATTGTTTTCTCTATAATTATCTAGTACATAATCCTCTAAATGTTGGGTCTCTAAAAGGTTAGAATTAAGATATTCATACCACTTGCTCTATTCAGGATAGGCACAATCAAAAATTTTTATTTCTCATATGTATTTTCCTCAAAGTAAATGCAAATAGAATGAATGTTTCAAATAACATAATCCATTTCATTTTACTCAAGCACACTCTTTTACCACAAATATAGCAGAAGTTACAGAAATCACAGATAAATATACAGTAGCTGACAACATTTTCAAGTGTTACCAAGTTCATAAAACTCTATTAATAAACCATGCTTTTGGCTGCAGATTGAACCTCTAAGATGCAAACACTGTTCTTCATTTGCCTTCTTTTTCTTTCTCTTAATAAAAAAGAAAAAATATGGGAAACAAAATTCCATTTCTAATTTAAAAAATATTTTAATTAGAATATCCAGTGACTTTCCTTCATAGATAATTGCAGAATTTGAAATCTCTGCTGGCAAGCCAAAGAACCGTCTGCTTCATTTTCACACTACTATTTGTTGATCTTCAATTGTGAAGGAAATACTGACCACAATACCTTTGAAGCTTGATGGCTTCTCTTTGAGAAATGATTTGCACATTAAAAATAAGTATCTCATATGTCATTAGTCACAGCACTATTCACATTTTTTAAATAATAATAGAAGAGAAGCACATGAATAACAAGAGATTTCTATGTAAAATTCAAATATATTTTATGCACACCAAAAAAGCTACACCGAGTCTGAGTTTAGATATATAAACAGGAGGTGTTTTGAGAATCTAAGAGATTATATAGCCAATCATTTGACTTTTTTCCTCTTTCTGTAATTTTGCTTTTATTAAGGGACAAAAAGGTCAAACCAGAGACAATATAAATGAAAAGCATGTTCATTCATTCAGTCAATGAACAAATTTATTGAGTACATACTCTCATCATCTATTTAATGTCAGATTGAAAGTAGAAATGATGATTTCAAAATTTTCTGTGAAATAAAAATATAATTTTTTAAATTAAATTTATCAATATGGACACACTGAATAAACAACAAAACCTGGGTCAATTCCATCTGTAAGAAATTCAGAAACTAGTTCAAAGACTCTTGTATACCATGCTAACTGATATAATATGCACATCAAAACAGGTAGGGAAAGTTGATACATAATATTTCCATAAACCCCTCTCCCAGAGAGTGGCAATCAGGAAGGAACACCCGACTTCCAACTTTGCCCTGAGAAGAGGCTTTGGTCCACACACCTAGTGCCTTACCTTTTTTGACTGCTACTCAAGGTGCTGACTCCTAGCTTCCTGGTCTCTGAAAGCTAGCAACCCAGCATTCACTAGTCCCCTGGGACCACAGAGATCAAAGAAGTGGTTTTAAATTGGTGCACTAGCATTTTCTTTGGCTTCTTACTCTAGTCAGTGCAGAGGGCCAAGGCTAAAAAACAACAACAAAAAAAAAAACAAAAAACAGTTCCCAGGTGCTTCTTGAAAGAAATTTTAGCCTGCATATCTAATGTTCTGACTCTAGTTGCTGTGCAAGGATCTGGCTTAAGAGTAACCTGCCTTTGGAAGTTGATGAGGCAGGCAATCACCAGTTCCTTGAAAGTTTAAATGGACATGTGAACACTCTCTGCAGTTTCTTTCCCCATCTCACTTTGGCCTCTTTTCGGAAGGAGTTGGAATGTCACATCTAGCATCCTGGCATTTCCAGCTGTTGACTGAGGGCCTAGTTTCTAGCTCTTCTGTCTCTGGAAGATGAAGGGCCTTGTAGTCAATAGTCTCCGAAGAGAACAAAACAATGGTTCTAAATAGTATCGTGGGCTCTTCCTGTGACTCCTCCCCATACCCCACTTAATGCAGCAATAACACGCAGTTCCCAGCTTTTTCCTGACATCTACTGTTTCAACTTCTCTGGCCAAAAATCTGGGTTTCAAATCACCTATCACTGGAAGCTGATAGGCAGTCAATTGCTAGTCCTCTGTGGATTTTTGTATAGGCAGGTGGACATATCTCAAGGATCTCCCCCTGGTTCATTCCAGGAAAAGAAGATTCCAATTCATTCTTAGATGCAGTTGTTCTACACTTCTAGCTCCCAAACTTTTCTGGATGCTACCCAAAGAACTGGATTCTTCCATGCCTGCCTCTGAGAGCTGATGCAGTCCAGCATCTATTAGGCTACTGGGGGCGACGGAGAGCAAGGCAATGGTTTGAAAGATCATGCGGTCTGAGCAAAGGTGTAGGCATTTGCCACAGATGCCCTCCCCACATCAGTGCAGAGTGAGCAGGTGATAAAGTCCACCTCCCAGCTTCTCTCTGAGGAGACAATGAATTGGACCATATGTTGAACAACTGAAAGTTTCTAGGTGCTATTGAGGCATGGCTTACTATGTCACCGCCCTCAGGGGCAGATGGAATTTAGCATACTCTAGTCTCCTGGGATGGCCATTAACAGCAAAGACACTGTTTTGAATGAACACAAATGTTTGAGATGCACCCAGAATCTCTGGCCAATCTGATTGGTGAGGGTCACCTCCTATACTAGAGTAATCTGTGTAGATAGAATGAACACATTAGCAGAAACAGAAAAAAATAAATTCTAAAATGTGTATGTAACCACAAAATACCCCAAAGAAGCAAACAGTCTTGAGAAATAAGAACAAATCTGGAGGAATAATACTTCATGATTTCAAAATTCATTATGAAGGTACAGGAATAAAAACTACATGCCACTGACAAAAAGAATAGGCCACTGGAACATAACTGAGAGCCTTAAATGTGCTTGGGGAGGATGTGGAGAAAAGGGCACCATTGTCCACTATTGTGGGAATGTAAAGTGATGCCATCATTATGAAAAATAGTATTGAGTTTCCTCAAAAAATTAAAAACAGATCTATCATATGATCTAGCAATCCCACTTGTGGGTATATATCTAAGGGAAAACAATACAGTATACTGAAGATATACCTGTACTCCCATACTTCTGCAGATCCGATGTATAGCGTTGGGACTGCAGTTAACAATACTGTATTGAGTATCTGAAATTGACTAAGAGGAGAGAGTTTGTAAGTTTTCTTACCACAAAAAAGAAAAAATAAGGTAATTATATGAGGTGATAGATGTGTTCATTCACTTGGTTTTAGTGCTTATTTCAAATCTATATACAAACCAAAACATCAAATTGTACATCTTAAATATATGCAATTCCTGTGTATCAGTGATATTTCAATAAAGCCCAATACATTACTGATATGAACATTTTAAGTAAGATTGCACTATAATGTCCTCCAGTATATTGCTAGTTATTAACAAATCCAATCACAAGTGAAATAGGTTATTATTTCCATTGTTCATTAAATACTTATTGCTCAACATAGAATTTCCTTTATGTAATGGACATGTCTTACCATTATTGCCTGGTTAATATCTTTAGGTTGGTGGATTGCTAAAAAGAAAGTTAAATAACCATCTTTGAGTCACAGCAGTGATATTTCCTCCTATATATAATCTATGTTTTTGCTATAATCTTTACCAAATAATATTCTAAAATGCAATACGATTATATATTTTTTTACAGAAACTAGCTTAGCTAAAAATATCCGTGATAAACTAAGCCTCGTAGAGAAAATGGGTCAATTTACTTTCAGTAAACTGGAGACTGCCATAGCTTTCTGCAGAGCTGCATGCTCAAAAGCACTTAGTTAACAGTTACAAGGGTATTTCTCTGTTGATAAGTTAACGGTGATAAAACTTATTTTAAATTCTATCCATTACAATGCCCAATATTTCTTATTCTATACAAATTATTTAACTATGACTAATAAAAAATACTGCTTCCCATGTGTGCCAAAAATAGTAGCATAATCTGGTATTTTCAAGAGCGTACATGGCAGTTTATTCATCTGTACTGATTTGTCTTTCGAGCAATTTTTATTCACCATGACGTCAAAGTGCTTTAAAATTCAGCAAATGTTTAGACAAACATATTTAAAGTTGCCTCATACTTCAGCAAAATTCACTCAGCTTTAGGCTAAATATAGAAACTTAACAGTCTACCGCACTCACCTCAAAGCTGGTTAAGGGAAGTAAAAAAGGTAATCCATTCAGTCAAAATCTCTAGGGAAATATAACATGCATGGAACACTATGTCCCTTCTGGCACATTTCTGTTATTATTTTATTTACTTTTTACTGAAACTTTTCTATAAGCCATCCTAGCAAAGAATAACATATTTTTAATGACCTGTGCCCTATCTGTTCATTTATTACATTTAGGACAGAGCTCCAGAGAGATTTGAGCTTTATGGACTAACCTTGTAGTATAAGACTTTTATATCTTTTCTATTTAAAATTCTTAATATCATATAAATATACTTTTATACTATGGCTTAGTAGAAATGGTAGTTCAAGATATATACAGGGGTTGGCAAAGGAGGTATACAGTCGTTCATACAGAAAAAGACACGCAGGTTATGATTATTATAGTAATTTTATTAACTCAGTGTTTCACATACTCATAACTGCAAACCTACTGTTGCCCACCCCTGTATAATCGAGTGGTTGTAAAATGGATGCTAGAGTCAGTTGAGGGTCATTTCAAGTAAAATAATCTCTAGTTCAAAAGGACCAACACCTAAGGCTAGACAGGGAAGATTTTGCTGGAAAGTGTTCTCTTTGAAGGGTATTACTTTACATCTTGTGAACACTATGATTCTGATCCTCGGAGTATCTAAGTTAACTGCCATGAATCTCATCTAAGTACTTTATTTAACTACCATCACTTAAGTGAAGATGACTCCAAAATATGGAGTATGACAACCTGGGTTCCAATCTTGGCTCCTCATTTACTACTAGCATGTGATTGGGACATTATTTTTACTTCCTAATCTTTATTTTTCCTCATCTATTGAATGTATATAATAATGGTTGCAGTCTACCAAAGTATTTAAGGATTGATAAGGCACCACCTGAAAGTTCTTATTGCCTTGTGCAGAAGGCACAGTCAGTCAAAGGGTATTAGTTGCTATTACTTCTATTTCTTTTCAAAATTGGGTTATGCATTTCCAGATTATTTGCACCTAAGTTGCATGACTAGTAATACACACTTAATAAGATCAACATTAAACACAAAAATAAAACAAAATGTATTTGTCACATACTGTCTCTGTAATATCATAACTTGATTTTCATTCACTCAGGTTTAAAACCTGAAATTATCTTTGTCTTCTCTATTTCTGCATATGCAATCATTACAAGTAAATCCTTGGAATTTTCTTTTCCCAGAGTATCTTTGGAAGGCTCTTCTTAAATACTAATTGTCTTCTTATCTTACCTGCACTACTGCCTCTGAGAATTAGAGTCTCCTAATGATCATCCTGCCTCCAGTTATTTCTACTCCACAGGATCTAAGTCTTTGTAGTTAGATGGATCTTCCTGAAGCACTCTTCTTGTCCCATTCTGCATCTGGTCACAGACTTTCAATGGCACTCCAAAACAAAACAAAGTCCAAGTTTTCTATTCCATCATTCAATATCAACCTACTTCAGATGCCAGTACTATGTATGTCTTCTTTACCCACACCCTAATGAACTGCTACTATTTCCTACCAATACTCTATCTTTTCCAAGCTTACATCATTTCTTACAATTTCCCGAGTTGCCTTTGTATAGAGTACAGAGTCCATTATTTTCATTGAATTAATGCAGGTCTTGTGATATAATTCAAAATAAGGACTGAAAGTCAAGTAAAAGAAAATACTGGGAAAGAAATTGTCTGTAGAGTGTGCTAGCTAGCTCTCTTAGGGCTGCTGTGGTAAATGCCACAAACTGGGTGGCTTAAAAAACAGACATTTGTTCTCTCATAGTTCTAGAGACTAGACGTATAAAACCAAGATATGAAGAGGGTTGATTTCTTCTACAATATTTCATGGGAGAGGTCACTCCATGCTGCCATCTGAACCTCTAGTGGTTGTTAAACTTTGTCGGTTTTCTTGGATACAGAGTAATCACTTCAGTTTAGGCATGCAATATTGTCACATGGGCATTTTCTCTCTGTGGATCTTGTCTTTGCATGGCATTCTCCCTTGTTTCTCTGTCCCCTTCTAATAAAGGACACCAGTCACATTAGATTAAAGGCCCACTGTACTCAGTATAACACCATCTTAACTTTACTACTTCTACTTGTAATGATCTTATTTCCAAACAAGGTGGCATTCTGAGGTATTTGGAGTTGGGATTTCAACATGGATTTTTAGTGGACACAATTCAACCCACAACAAAAACAGGAGTATAAAAACGATAGATGCTAGATTCAGGAATTAGACTGAGTTGGTTCCTCTCCTCCTGAATTGGCCCCTTGCCACCTGTGCTGATCCTTCATTCCCACTACTTTCACCAAACTGTGGGGTTGGGCAGCTACTCAACTTCCTTGCACAGCAATTTCCTCATTTGCAATGTGAAAATAATAATAGTTTCCACCCTAGGGATTTCCTGTGAGGATTAAATGGTATTAACATTAATAAACAATTTGAAACAGTACATGGTGCATATGTGTGTGTTATGTTTAATTATTGCAGGCAGCTAAGAGGTAGCAATGTGCCCAGTGAGGAAATGGAAGGCTGGACTTTTTTTTATTAATCCCTATAACCACATCCTCTACCTGTATTCCTCCTTCTCTAACTTCTTTCCTTGATATTTCCTGGTTTTCTCCTTTCTATGTTAAGTGAGATAACTGTGAGAACTTTAATGGGGCATCTTCATCAAAGGTATGTATAAGGTATCAAGTTTTATCTGCCTGAGACAAATAAAGCCATAAAGGAGGAACAGATAGACTGCTTTACCTCTTAAGGAAGCAGTGCCCTGAGAATGAACACGGGTTCCCCAGCTGTTCTCGGTTTGTAGTCCTGACCTTCAGAACAACTTTCAGGCCCATGTCTTTATACCTCATCTGTATTGCAATGAGCTCCATTAAAGAAAACCCTCCAAACTGGCACATACAATTAATTAACTACATCATATTTATAAAAAATTTTAAATAATTTATTAAAACTATTAAAGCATAAGAGAGTCAAACTCACATTAATTGAATAAAATATTTTTAAAACTAATTTTACAGCAAAATACAGGGTGGGACAAAAGTAGGTTTACCATTATTCATGTGAAAAAGAATACAATAACTACTAATAATATAAGAATAAATTCTGTGAACCCCCAATTGTAAAGCTAATTTTGCCCTATCTTGTAATTACAGAAGAGAAATTCTTTTAATATTTCGCAGTTTCTTGTTGTCTACCTCCTACCAGTGATTGCTAATACTTGATTTTGAGATATTTATTTGAAATTTACAATTTTATAATTTTTCTTTTATAATTTATATTATTGCTAATTCTGTGTATACATTAAAGCATTAAATAAATGAAAGAGTATTCTTAAAATTAATAAGATGATAATTCACATTGATGATCCTCCATAAATAAAACAAGTTAAAAATAAAAATCTATTTGAAAATTAAATTCCATAACTGTTCAATAAATTGCAAAACTTGCCTTAACATATGTATTCCTATCATTTCCATAACATATTTATTCTTACAAAAGAAAATTTGTAAGGGCAAAAGCCTTGTGAAATGTTAATTTAAAATTAATTAGCAGCATATAGACTATCATACAATTCTTCATGACCAGGTACAAAAAACTGATGTGTGTACATAAACAGTTTAAGTAAATTCTGCTAGTTCATAAACTGAAAACATCTCTAAAAATTACCTACAGTACACCAAATTTTATTGTAAAGTAAATGTTCACTTTTGAAGTGGATTTAAATTTAAATTTCCATGTCTTATTTTACAATTAATATTATAAAATATTTTCAATTTACATATAAAGCTGTTTTTCTATGACTGTCTTTACTATATTGCATTAACATAATCAACATTGTTTTAAATAAAATATATTTTGATATATTTAGTCATCTCATACATAAGATAACATTGAGAATTTCCCAGGGGATATATGTATAATAGATTTAATAATTCAAAGATTGGCAAAAGTTAAATCTATATAAGTGTTTATTAAATATTAAATGCAATGAATGCATTTCTATACATTACCTTAATATAAAATAATATATACTAGCTTGTAGACATTGGTTCAAAAGAAGAAAAATCTGAAATGCAAAGCAGATATTATTTTTTGAAAAAATTTAATTGTTATTTTGTAGAGACCTTTAAATAGGTTCTGAGGGAGTATGAAGTTGAAATAGACTTCGTGCTTAGAATATATACTCTAGAAAAGAAAATTTGACCTATATATAGGTCATTATTTATCATAATTATTAAATATAAGGTTAATTGGGACTAGAAGAGAAGTTATTATGATTTTAGAGGAAGACTTGCTTCCAGCTGGGTAAATCAGAAAATGTTTTGATAGGGAGCTTTTATAAACATGAAATGAATCAGCAGAGTAGTAATTCAAGTAGTATAGAGTGAACAGTTTAATTGGTTTGTAGTTTGAGGTAAAATAAAACAGATTGAGTGGCAAGAAATATGATTAGTTAAGATTGGAAAAGTCAGTTTGGGGACAGGTAATTCTGGGTTTCACATAAAAATCCTTGTAGACTTTATTTGGTATGAAATAAAGGCTCTTTCAAAGGCTTTATGCAAATGTAACATGATTAGGGTGGCTTTAGGAAAATAATCTGACTCCATTGTGGCATGTGAATTAGAACAGAAGGTTGAAAGGTCTGTTGGAGTTTAATGTAAACTTCAGGGAAATGGCAATGAGTTTAAGGACAGTTGAAAAGGAACATTGGCTATAGGATTAATGTAAAAGAAAAGAGTACAGTGAGTATAAAGGCGTTAATAAAAAAATACGAGATAGAGACAGAAAGAATGTTTGAGGTAGTGATGACTCCATTCCAGACATATTATAACAAGTACTACAAAAACACCCAGATTAAAGCTGTTCAGCAGTTATTTAGAAATGCTGAATGATAATCAAGTGGTTTAAAATTTATACTTTTTGTCTTAATTTTCTTTTCATGAGTTACTTGGTCAGAATTTTGAAAAATGAAGATTTTGACCATCTACATAAGATTTCCCTGAGATGTTTACTAAAATGCAGATTCCAAGTCCATCCTTAAATTCATAAAATATAACTCACTAACCATATAATCTCATCGCATTTCTTCATACTATGCCCTGTCATTGAATTATAAATATTAATTTTAGGCTTAAATGCAATTCAGATAAACTTAAATTTTAAAAATCAGTAAATCATGAGAATAAGGACATATTTTTTAACATTATTGTTTAACCTTGATGCTTCAAGAGACTTCACTTTAAGTTAATGAGTTACAGTAATCTACAGAGACTAATAATACTTAGAGTAATTGTAAATTGCAATGCAATATTGTTGATTAATGGATACAGGAATAGCATTTTTATCATAGATTGTTAATTACAGTCAGTGTTATAAATGGCCATGTTTTATTTCAAAGCAAAAATAATACAGATAATTGGATTTTATTGTTTTACTACTCATACTTTGCATACACTTCACTTATATTTTTATGAATTTATCTTGTGCTTTGATTAAGTTAGAATCCCATTGAATTATAGTTAATTAACTTTTTTTCATATCACCTACTACATGGCATTAAACTTTATAGATCTATCACATAATTGTGAAAACTTTTAGCATATGAAACGAAATATTTGTAAAAAAGTTTATTGGGAAACATTTTTTCATAAAAATACTGTAAAAATCTAACAAATATATTTATGTTTTAGTTAGTTCTTTATCTGTTTACATGCAGTTTTAGGTAAAGCGTGTGAAGAATATAAGGATATTTGGAAAATAATGGTTACTTGTGTTTGAGATGTAACGTTTCTGTCTTTATGGGCCTTAAAGGGCAAATGTTTTATAAAATGCAATCTGAAATTGCCTTATCAAAAAGTAATATTAATTTTGTTATGTACTGTAAGAATAAAAAGACTGGGTTCATGTATGCAGATACAGAAGACAAGACCAAACTTATTGCCATAATAAATCCTTTCTGGGTAGTCAGGATTTTGATAACATCGAGTATTTGACTCTAAACAAAGTCACCAGACATACAATAAGGTATAGTTGAAGTTCAATATGCAGACCCCAAGAACTAAAGAGCTATTTTAATAAGAAAAGCAAAGAATCCAGATGTGTTCATTTTAGAAGTGATAGAATAGAGAGTAAAAAAATTGAAAAGCAAATTGTAGGGGAAAAAAATTAAGAGTAAGTGAGTTATACCAGAATGAATGTTACAAGGATCAGAAAAACAATGAAGCTAGAGAGATGCTTACCATTAGGAGATACAAACAATGATATTTTTCTAAAAATGGGATTTGTATACCAATCTAGATCTAGACTGAACTGAATCATATAAATTTCAATATTTTAAGAAGAATAACTAAATAGAATAAATAACTAAATAGAGTCTAATATTTACAGTTTGCAGAAAACTTTTATTAGTCATTGAAAGCATTCCATAGTTCTGGGTCTAACATTTAAGTCTTGCATCTATTTTGAATTTATTCTTGTGTGTGGTGTAATAAGGTGGTCTAGTTTCATTTTTTTTTTGCACATATTAGTCCAACTTTCCCAATACCATTTGTTGAATAAACTATCTTTAACCCATTGTATGTGATTGCTTCCACTGTCGGGTATTAATTGACTATAATAGGTGTGGATTTATTTTTGAGCTCTCTATTCTCTTCCATTAATTTATGTGTCTATGTTCATGCCAATACCAGGCAGTTATGATTACCATGGCCTTGTAGTATAGTAAGAAATTAGGTGATGTGATTCCTTCAACTTTATCCTTCTTTTTCAGGATCCCTGTTGTTATGTGGGGCCTTTTGAAAATCAGAACCTCTATGTTCATTTCAGTGTTTTTTACAATAGCCAAGATATGGAAGCAGCCCAGATATCCATCAATAGATGAGTGGGAAACAACTATGGGTCATTTACACAATGAAATCCTATTCAGCCATTAAAAAAAAAGAAGAAGAAAATGGTACACTTTGCAATAGTATGGATGGAACTAGAAAACATTATTCTAGGTGAAATAAACTAGTCAGAGAAAATCTAATACCATTGATTTCACTCATGTATGGAATCTAATGAACAAACTTAACTATCAAGCAAAAGAGAGACAGGCTCATAGATGGAGAACAGATAACAGGTAATGGGGGGCGGGGAGTTTGGAGTGGAGTGATTGAGCCAAAAGCAAAAAGGACTCATGGACTTGGGCAACAGGGTGGTGATTGCTGGGGGTGGGGGAGTATAAGGAGACTAAATGGTAATGGAAAAAATATAATAAAGATTATATATTTAAAAAAGAATAATAAAAAGAGAGCATTCTAATGAAATATGTTTTAAACAACTACCATGCTTACTGGACATTTTTAAAAAAGATCTTATTTATTTTTAGAGACAGGGGAAGAGAGGGAGAAAGAAAGGGAGAGAAACATCAATGTGTCATTGCCTGTCACATGCCCCCCCCCACCTTGTGATCTGGCCTGCAACCCAGGCATGTGCCCTGAGTGGAATCGATCTGGTGACCCCCTGTTTCGCAGTCAATGCCCAGAAAACTGAGCTACACCAGCCAGGGCTACTGGAAATTTTTAAATGCCCCCCAGGTTAAGCTCTATCTTTTCTTGATTTAACACCTAGAGGGCTACAAAATTAGGTGTCAACTCATACAAATATAGAACATTAATAATATCAGACAGTTAAAAGAATATGTTAAGGCTGATGAAAAATAATTAAGAAAATATACTTGGCAGTACCATGAAGTTTGCCAAACATTAGACCAAGGCATAGCCCATGTAGTAAAGAGAAATTCCCCGCTCACTCAGGTCATCTCTGTACTAGCATGAGAGTATTTTCTCTTCTTCCAGAATATGACTCTCCATTTCAGGCACATGGCCAACTCAATGGTAAATTTATCGTGGGAGTTAAAGGCCATAGAAAGCAGTGAATATCATAAAGACTCTAAAAATAAATGCTTGCATATCAGGTCAAACAGTTTTCAACAAGGGAACCAAAATAGTTCAATGCAGAAAAACAGTCTCTTCAATAATTGGTGTGAGAAAAACTGAATATCCATATGCAAAATAATAAATTTGGGCTATTGTCTTACATCATATATAAAAATTAACTTAAAATGGAATAAAGAACTAAATGTCAGACACAAAAGTATACAATTCCTAGAAGAAACAGGATAAAATCTTCCTGAGGTTGATCTTGGAAATGACTTTATGAATATTATACCAAATGCACAGGTAACAAAGCAAAAACAGGTAAATATGGTTGCCCTAAAGTTAAAAAATTTGAGTGCATCATAGCACACAATCAGCAGTTCAAAAGTAACAGGTGGAATGAGAAAAGTACTTGCTAATCATGTGTCTAATAAAGAGTTAATATCCAGAATAAAGAACTACAAGTAGCTATCAAAAAATTTAAATAACCTCTGTAATATAAAAGATCAAGGACTTGAACAGACATTTCTTTCAAAATGATATGCAAAGGCCAAGAAGTGTATTGAAAGATGTACTTTACTAATCAACAGAAAATTCAAACCAAATATACTAGATACCATTACCATGACTACTCCAACAAAAAAGAAAGAAAGACGAAATGTCAGTGAAGATGTAGAGACACTGGAATTCCTGTGTGTTGTTGGTGGAATTAAAAAAAAATGGTGCACCCACCATAGAAAATTGTGTAAAAATTCTCCAAAACATTAAAAGTCAAAAAAGATTATATAGCATGACCATGTGGAATTTATCCTGGGGATACAAGGTTGGTAAGATATTGGTAAATCAATAATGTGGTACATTTCATAAACAAAATGAAAAACAAAAATCACATGCTCATATAAGTAGATGCAGGAAAAGTGTCTGATAAAATCCAACACCCATTTATGATAAAAACTCTCAGCAAAGTTGGAATAGAGGGAGCATACCTCAACATAATAAATGCCATATCTGAAAAACATATAGCTCACATTGTTCTCAATAGGCAAAAACTAAACTAGTTCCCCTTAAGATCAGAAACAAGACAGGGAGGTCCACTTTCACAACTGTTATTCAACATAGTCCTGGAAGTCCTAGCCACATTGATCAGACAACAAGAAGAAATAAAAGGCATCCAAATTATAAAGAATTAAAACTGTCATTATTCACAGAAGACATATTATACCTAGAAAACACTAAAGGTTCCCACAAAAAATTACTTGAAATAATAAGTGAATTTGTCCAAGTGGAAGAACACAGAATCAATGCCAAGGTAGCAATGACATTTTTATACATCAATAATGAGCTATCAAAAGGGAAACTAAGAAAAAAAATCCCATCTACTATTGCAACAACAAAAATATAAGGTACTTGGGAATATATTTAACCAAAGAAGTAAAAGCCCTCTACTTAGAAAACTATAGGACACTGAAGAAAGAAATTGAAGAAGACACAAGTAAATGAAAACATACCATGTTCATGGGTTGGAAGAATTAACATCATTAAAATGTCCACTCTACCTAAAGCAATCTATACATTTAACACAATTCTTATTAAAATCCCAATGGCATATTTCACATAACTAGAACAAATGTTCCAAAAATTTATATGGAACCCAAAAGACCTGAATAGCCTGAGCAATCTTGCAAAAGAAGAACAAAGCTGGAGGTATCACAACTCTTAACATCAAACTATAAAGCCAGTGTAATAAAAATAGTCTGGTACTGACATGAGAACAGACATAGAGATCAATGTAACAGAACAGAGAGCCCAGGAATAAACCCACACTTAGGATCAATTGATATTTGACGAAAGTGGCAAGAATACGTAATAGAACAAAGACAGTCTCTTTGATAAATGGTGTTAGAAAAACTGGACTGGTACAGGAAAAAAAGAAACCAGACCGCTGTATACAGCATACACAAGAATAAACTCAAAATGGATAAAATACTTGAATGTAAGTCATGAAATGATAAAAATCCTAGAAGAAAATATAGGCGGTAAAATTTGAGATATCTCATGTAGCAATATTTTTCTGGATATAAGTCCTAGGGCATTAGAAAGAAAGGAGAAAATAAAATGTGACTACATCAAGCCAAAAAAATTCTGCATGGCTAAAGCAACGATCATCAGAATGAAAAGGGAACTGACTATGGAAAACATATTTGCCAATGATACATCAGACAAGGTTTTTTTAAGTATTTTATTGATTATGCTATTATAGATGTTCCATTTTTTTCTGCCCTTTATTACCCTCTGCCCTGCAACCCTCTCCCACCAATATTACCCCTGTTAGTTCATGTCCATGGGATGTACAAGGGTTTAATCTCAAAAATATATGAAGAACTCATGTGACTCAACAGCAGGACAACAAACAATCCAATTAAAAAATGGGCAAATGACCTAAACAGACACTTCTCCAAGGAGGACATACAGAGGCCAAGAGGCATATGAAAAAAAAATGCTCAAAATCACTAGCCATCAGAGAGATGCAAATTAAAACACGATAAGTTGTCATCTCATACCTATCAGAATGGCTATCATGAACAAATCAACAAACAACAAATGCTGGCAAAGATGTGGAGAAAGAGAGCCCTAGTCCACTGTTGGTGGGAATGCAGATTGGTGCAGCCACTGTGGAAAACAATATGGGGTTTCCTCAAAAGATTAAAGATAGATTTGCCTTTTGATCCAGAGATTCCATTGCTGGGACTATACCCTAAGAATCATAAAACACCAATTCAAATGAACTTATACACCCCTATGTTCATAACAGTACTTTTTACAGTAGCCAAGAGCAGGAAACAGCCTAAGTGCCCATCAGTAGATGAGTGGATCAAAAAAGCTGTGGTACATTTACACAGTGGAATACCATGCAGTTAAAAAGAAGAAACTCTTACCTTTTGTGACAGAATGGGTGGACCTGGAGAATATGAAGTGAATTAAGCCAGTCACTGAAAGACAAATACCATGTGATCTCACTTATATGTAATATCTAATGAACACAATAAACTAAAGAACACAATAGATATAGAAGCATAGATACGCGGAACAGACAGACAGCTGCCTGAAGGAAGTGGGGGATGGGATGAAAGATGGTGAAAGGATACACCAAAGAATATTTACTCATAACCAACAGACATGGACAACAACATGGGGAGTGACTGAGGGAACAGAGAGGGTGGGGCTAAGTGGAGGTGGGAAAGGGAGAAAAAAAATGAGAACAATTGTTAACAGCATAAACATTTTTTAAAAACTTAAAAAATAAACTACCATGTAATCTAGCAATTCCATTTCTAGGTATGTATTCAAAATAATTAAAATCAGAATCTCCAAGATATATCTCCACTCCCATGTCCATAGTAGCACTACTACAGTAGACAAAATGTGCAAGTTACCCAGTTGTCCACTGGTGGATGAATGGATAAAGAAAATGTCATATAAATGCATATTTCAATCTTCTTAAGACAGTAACTGAACAGGGTAATGTTTACGGGTTACAGAAACCATTTATGTATATACAAGGTAGGGCAAAAGTAGGTTTACAGTTGTTCATATGAAAAATAATACAATAATTAATAAATAATGATACAAGAAAAAAATCTGCTTTTGTGAACCCACAAATGTATACCCGCTTTTGACCCAGCCTGTATTATGAAACTTATTTCCCCAAGGAGTAAGTTTCCGAGACCTTCAGTGTGGGAGCCAGCAGGCAGGAAGGTTGTTCCGACTTTTTCTGTTTTCCTTCAAGGTTAGTCAATGATAACATTCTATCTCGATTCTCTCACACACAAAAGGTACACCCTTCCTATTCTTTTATGGAAATATTTAAAAATAGGCCCGTTTTATTTTAACATAAAGAAGGATTATAAAAGAAGATTTGCAGGCCTTGCATAGTCTCACTTTCATTACAGAACACAGACTTATGTTTTGATAAAAGCCCAGAACCCTTTTGTATTTTGCTTAAAACAAACACACAATGATTTAATCTATTTTTCTAGTCGGCTTTCCACAGCAAGAGAAAAAAAAATAAGAATTCTTACTAATGTTAAGGAATCTGAGGTCCAGTTTGGAATTTTTTTCTTGAGAGTCTCTATTAACTTTTATGCATCACACACAATGAAGGAATAGCTAATGAAAAAAGAGTATTATAAAGAAAAGACAGTGAAGAGTGGAGCCTGTTAACCAACAAGTCTAAATACTACAGACTTTGTTAAAGCAGATTTATTGAGGTCCATCTACATACTATTGTATAAAAATCTATGTAATTGTACAATTAAATGATTTCTTACATTTTTTCTTTAATAATAATTTTTACTGTTGTTCAAATAGAGTTGTCTCGATTTTCCCCTGAGCACGCGCCCCTGCCCTAACCATCCCTGCCTCCCACCCTCACACCTACCTCCTTTGGCTTTGTTCATTTGTTCTTTATACATGTTCCTTGATGGTCCTTCCTCTATATTTCCTTCCATTATCCCTCCCCCCTTTCCCTTCTAGTTCCTGTCAGTTGTTCTTTATTTCAGTGTCTCAAGTTATATTTTGCTTGCTTGTTTGTTTTGTGGATTAGGTTCCATTTCTAGGTGAGATCATATGGTATTCGTCTTTCACCACCTGGCTTATTTCACTCAGCATAATGCTCTCCAGTTCCATCCATGCTGCCATGAAGTGTAGGAGCTCCTTCTTTCTTTTCTGCTGTGTAGTATTCCATTGTGTAAATATTAAACATTCTAGAATTGTGAAACCATCACCACAGTACAGATGTAGAAAAATCTCATCATTCAAAAAAAATCCTTTGTGCCCATTTGTAGTTATTACCTATTTCTACACCTAACCCCAGGAAAGCACTAATTTATTCCCTTACTCTGTAGCAGAGGTGTCAAACTCATTCTCACCAGGAGCCACATCAGCCTTGCAGTTGCCTTCAAAGGGCCAAACATAATTTCAGCTCCTTAACAGTTAAGGAGTAGTTACATTTATACAGTCCCAAATTACATTTTGCCCTTTGAAGGCAACCACGAGGCTGATGTGGCCCCTGGTGAAAATGAGTTTGACAACCCTGCTCTATAGATTGGCCTTTTCTGGAAAAACTCTATCCCAAAAATTAATAGAGTTATGTTTTAGTAAACATTTGAGGCAAGTGTCAACTGAACCTCCTATACCTTATTCTTTTGTCCAGAATTCTAGATCTGACTTGCATGAAAAACAGTCATTCTTATGTGTTCAGGGAAAAAAAAAGTTAACAAATATGCTAACTTTACCATTGCAAGAGGCAAACCTCATTTGTTGTTGCCTAGAATAGTCTTACTTTCAGCACCCTACTAAAAAGTTAGCATCTTTATTTCTCCAGTGCTCCTGTGCCACTTAACAGACACTATTCCTGTGCCACAAAACCTCTTCTAGGCAGGTCTTTTCTTGAAATTGATTTCCTGAAAAGCAACTCTGGAATCGCTTTATTCTTTTTCATTATTTCTGATCTTAACCACAACCCCAAGGCTTCACTATACAAGACATTTTAGTGAAATTACTGTAAGTGACTGTCTCTGTTTCTCATGGATACATCTCTTAAATGTTAAATGTTCACCCTCATGAATGTATAGCCATTTATGCATTCTCAGGGTTGTAAGTGCACACACTGATTATGATTCTGACACCTTATTGTAGCAGCCTGGGTATTAGGCATCATAATACATTTTTTTAGAACTTCTCATCCCTAGATACCATCTTGCCTGGTTAGCATCTACTTGTTCTTCCATTCCTTCAGAATTTGCTGGAAACTAGTAGGCAGCTCTCATGCCAGGTTCTACATTTATCTTCTCTTTATCATCCCTTATTGACCTAGTCAAATGTGTGTGTGTTTTAACCTTTATCCATGATATGCCAAAGAAGCTTATTTACCCTTGAAAAAAATTAAAGCAGGCAAATATTCAATTTCAAGAAATTGGTTGGTAAAGGAGAAATCAGAGTGAATCAAAAGCCACCTGCAAGAGACCTGGTGAGTCAAACAAGAAACCTGACATTTTACAAAAAAGGGAAAGAGCATCTTTTAAAAAGTCAGTATCTTTCTGTTTTGTCATAAGGCAGAGAAATATACAAGCTGTTATGAGAGAAAACTCAGCATTACCAGCGTGCAGTGAAGGAATGGCAGGCCATGAAGGGACCTGTGTAGGCCCTTCTTTCTCTCAGCCATTCTCTTTCTGTGCGTTTGGTATTCTTAGTTAAATTTCAAGTTCTCGGACCCTAAGCTCTCATGAAAGTACCAACTGAAAAATCAAAGTAATTGTGAGAACATTTGGTACTGGCATGACTGGTCGTTTGAGGCCACTGAGTGTTCAAATGAATTAATGCTTGAAATATGTCTCTTCTTCATCCTAGATGTTGCTGTTAAAAAATGTTTAAGCTAAAAGCAATTCATAATAGTTGATTTTTTTAAATTGCTGTAACATGTCATACTTCCTTAAGTGAAAAATCATAGTAGGAGACAGGCAATATGATCTAAGAAAAAACTGTGGAATTGAGAATCAGATGTATCCAGTAGATTTGATTTCCAACTCTGTGCCTACCATGCATTTCAATTTTTATGTACAAAAATAAAACCTTGTGTACAAAAATACTTATTATCTAATTATTTATTTTATACCATGAATAGTTTATTCATTGATTTTATTTTTAAAACAATTCATAAAGTAGATGGTCTAGCCTCATTTCCCCACCTGAAACTTAAAGGCAATTTAAACTAAAAGTGGAGATCCATTTAGAGTTAAATCTCTGATTCCAAAACACATTTTACTTTCATTTTATCTGTTTTTTGGTTAACTGAAATTTTAGTGTAACTTTGCATAACAATGCATAATTATACATTTCAATGAAATTTTACAATTGGTCATGTTTATGTAACCAAAACTCAAATCAAGAAAGAGAAAATTATCAGCACCCAAAACCTTACGTGCTGTCATGAACTCTCCCAAAGTTATCAGTATTGTACCTTCAAAACCATACATTAGTTTTCTCTCTTTTAGAAATTTATGTAAATAGAATCATATGGCATAAAATTGTATACACCTTGTTTAGTGCGACATTGTGCTTGTAAGACCATTATCTTTTGCTGCATGTAATTGTAGTTAGCTCATTAGCATTATTGTATAATATTCTATTGTATGAGCCTACCCAATTTAACATGTATACATGTATTTTACTTATGTACTTTACACATATATATGTAAAAACATATGTATAGATGTGTAAAAATCAAAAATATATAAATATATAAGTTTACATATATTGCATTTATGTTCAGGTTTGAATATTTTAAGTGAGGCTCTGGGCATTTTTGAGCTTGAACTTTGATGAATAGTACTGTACATTTCAGTTAAGTATATACTTGGGAATAAAATTGTGGGTCAGAGTATACATTAACCTTTAATAGAAGCATTTTAGTTTTTTATGCTACCATGTGCTGGATTCCCCACTTTCCCTGCTTTCTCCTATGCCAAGATATGGCAGATTTTACCTATCTGAATATTAAGTTTCACATCTGAAAAAAAGAATCATCTTTTGAATATAAGAGTTAAGTGGCATATTAAGAGTCATCCATATCTCACCCACTGGAAGTATTTGACCTATATTAGTAGTTTACCCATCTGGATTTTCTTTTTTTTTTTATACAACATCATCAATTATTTCATTTATTCCATCTGTTGTTCATTTTAATGCCTCAAAGATTCATATTAGTATGTCCAGTATTTGCATTCTAAGAAAAATGTGTAATATATATATAGGAAATATTTAGATTTGTCATACTATAGATAGGTCAAATTGATGTTAGAATAGCAAACACACCATTTAAGTCCTATTTCAAATATCATTATGATATAGCTACTTCTAGAGTGGCAAACAAAACAGTCTTTGTTTTGACTAAGCCTAGAGTCCATTTGCATATAATAGGTTTATCAGTAATACCAAGACCCATCTTTCTTCCCTTTTAATTTGTTACTGAATAATTCTCAGTACTAGAATTATCACTAAGCTAATTTTAAGTTGTGTGTGCCACTTGGATTTAGATTGAAGAACCATATTTTCAAATAAATAGAATAGAGATAAACAATAAGTGTGGGAACTTAAGAATTCTAACTCAATAAATGTTTACTAAGCAACTAATTCAGGACTCTGATTGATTATATGAAATACATTAAAACATAATTACTCTCATCAAAATTCTCAAATTAATTTAGAATTAAAGAACTGTAATGTGAATATAACTGTGATTGACATTCATGTTCAATTAAAGTTTGTGTGGTTCATTTTTTGTTTTGATATTTTTTATGATGGACTGCCTGATTTCTTAAAAATTTCAATGACAAAGGTGCTGGCCTAATGATTTAACAATATTTTAAATCTACTAAACTATAAAACAAATTATAAATATTTCAAAGTTTTTAGAAGGTACATCTTAGAAACAGAAAACAATATTGCTTGGTTTCTTTCTATGACAAAAAAAACTATTGATAGAAAAGCTTTTAAATTGTTTTAGTAAAACTCAAATAAAAACATGTAAAAAAATGCATGAACTTAAAAGAGTTTTACCAGAATATTTTGCTCTCTTTGATATTCACAGAAATCAACACAATATCCATTAGTGCAGAATAAAAGACATAAAACAATTCAGTGTAAAGAAACACCCTGCATTAATGGAACATTAAAGTTATGATTTAAACGCACAAAATTCAGGAAATTCAGAATTAGAACTCCCAAAGTAACCTTAGCTGTGACCTCTTGTGCAAGTACTCAGTTTAAAAAAATTGAGATTTTTTTTCCCTTCCTAATCATTTATCACTATGAAGAACAATTTTGAAGGGGAAAAAAGGTACTACATTTTCTTAGAACCACTTTATGTGTTTAAAGTTTTATACCCACTTAGAAAATCATACCATCAATTTTACACTACCATATGAACCAAATATGGAATAAGAAAGACTTTTAAAAATATACTATTGAAAGCTGTAGACTCTGCAACATAGTGCACATACATTTGTAAATTGGGCCTTCTTTTAAAATAGCCATAAGTGCCTACCGTGTAAAAAGCATGTTCTTATTGCAGAGTTGACAGTAGAGAACATTATTAAAACTGAATAGCATATAAGCAAGAGGGGCCAGGGAAATAATTGAGCTGAAGGTCAAAAGTATCATGCTAAATGTTTTTAAATCTACACTCCTGGGAAGCTATTTGGTCTCTACAACTATAGCTTCTTCGTTTATAAAATGAGACAATTGAGCTAAATGACATCATAGTTTCTTCTAAATTCAAAAATATATGATTTCATGACTCCATATGAATTTATGTTCTAGTAGGGAATCATCAAATTTCTTTAATCGTTAAGTAACTTGTATCAGATCTTAATGAGACATGTCAAGAAGAAAAGCGATGGTGGAAAACCACTGGGCTTCCATTTGCTATGACTAGACTCTGTCATGGATACTGCCCTTATTTGGACTCTTTTAGTAAGTTAACTAACTAATTAATTAACATAAAGTCATCCATCCATTCAAACTTTAGTCCAGTCTCTGTTTCTGGAGTTTGGGTAGATGCCTTTTAGTAAATCGAAAAACACTCATCAGTCCTACTGAGATGCACTTCTCAATATGATCGATCAAGAAATGTAGAAGTGCACGAAAGCCATATCAGCGCCTCCATTGCACATAGATCTTCCAAGAAAGGTCACTAAAGACTTTTTTGGTTTAAGTAAAATAGGGAGGAACAGGGCAAACTGGAGTAAGAAAAGAGCTGGAGGAAGGTAGTGGAATAGGACAGAGGAACAGTAAAATATGAGATTTAAAATAAAAGAAATAGTAAACAACTAGGGGTAAAATTGAGGAAATGCAACAACAACAACCATGATATCAATGACAATTGAGCAAATATTAATAAAGGTGGAAGGAAAATAAGTGTATTATATGAAAAGGGAAAAGAATGAAGGTGACTAATCGGAAGAAAGGTTGTTCTGAGAGGATGGAGGGAAGGGAAATAGTAATCGTGGGGAATAGAAACAAGGCATAGAAAGGGAAAAATTAAATTTAAAACAAAAATAAGAAATAAAAGGATGAAAGCAAAATGGAGTAAGAGCAGGGAAGAGTAAAATATGGGACTGGAATTAAAACTAAAATAAAAATAATAAAAATAAATAAACATGTCATCATAAAATAAAATAAAAAACAGTGAAATAATAGGAAAAATTAAAGACAAAGAAACAATGGTTTAAAGCTATACAGGAGACAAAAATCCACAAATAATGAAAAAGACCAGGGTGGAATTCATCTCAGCAGAGTCCACTGTTTGTGGGTCTACCGTCTTCTCCTTCAGGATCCCTCCCTGATGTCAGCTGGTGTCTTAGTCTGGCTTTACACAGCCTGTTTGAGGCTACAAGTGATGCACAGTCTGTGGCTGTCTCTTTCAGGCCTGGCTTGTCCCCGCTGTTCTGCACCACTGGCTTTTTATCAGCACAAGGCCTGAGGTGATTGCCCAACGCCACTACTATACCACTTTCCCCTGCCCGAGAGGGGCCCCTGGTGCAATCGGAAGGGTGGGATCCCTGGATCACCCCTTGGGAGGTGCTGTTCAGCCTTCAGGGAAGATGATATGTGAGTACACCCACTCCTGTGCCACATGTCTTTGTCCCATATTATTTCCAATAATCCATAGTTTCTGATGAATTAACCGCTTCATGTGAGAGGCCAATCTGTAAAAGGGTTGGCTCTCTTTCCTGCTTGACTCTGACAGCAGCTCTGTGTGGGATCAGAGGCTGATCAGGGCCCTGAATACCTCTATACTGCCCCCACTTCCGGTTTCTCTGCTTTGCTGTTTTCAGTGGAATAGTGCCCCAGGAGGAGCCAGCATAGCATCTAATAAAAGTTCATAAAGGGTATCTCTGGAGATTCTCTTTCTTTCCTGTGCAGATATGCAGCTGACAGAGTGTTCTTGAGCATGACCTTACTGTTTTGTGGAATTTGCAATCCTGCAGGTGGGGGGTGGGTATGCCCTTCTCTTCCCAGAGTTTTGTACTCCATGGCTTGAGTGGCCCTGTCTGGCCGCAAAGAGTGTCAGGTGCTCAGCTCTAGCCCATTTATTCCCTAGCTCACTGTTCTTGCAGGAGGCGCAGACCCGAACCCTCCATTCTGCGAGCAGACCCCTGGCATTCATTCACCAACTGCATGGGTGGAGCCTTGCAGTCCATTCACTGTGCAGCTCTCCACTCTTCCTAGCCAGCTGGGTTCAGTGGACATGAACTGCACTTTGAATTTGACTTCTGTGCTGGCAGGGCAGATGTACACATGTGCATGAGTTCCCTGCTTACTCATGCCCCCATTCCCCTTTTTAAAGAAGTCCGTATGCGGCACTCACACTGCAGCTCTGAGCCACTGTCCTGCTCTCCATGCGCTCCACTTCCCCCAAAGACAAAAAAGATTTTCTTGGTCAGAAACCCTGGCTATGGCCTGCCGCTGCCTCCAACAGTTCCAGGAGCTCGAATTTCTCTGACTCTCCTGGTTGGCGCTGCAGCTACGGACATATTGTTCACTCTGTGTGTGCAGCTTGAGTCTCCCAGACTCTACACACATCCTCTCAAGTCTCTCCCGATTAGGGTAGACGTTTCCCTGTGCTGATTTGGGGGCCCCCACTCCGGCAGGAAAAGGAGCCTCCAGGCTGTTATCTCAGTTCTGTCATTTCCCTTGTTGCGGCACTTCATGCAGGGTATTTCCCCTTCAACTTGCAACATCTCTTTTCAGACAGTGCAAAAGTTCCTCTATGCTCTCGGCTTCAAAAATTCGTATCAGCTAAGATTCCATTGGTTGTTCAGGTCACTTGTCAGAAGATCAGCTAAAACCCGTGCTGGGGCCACCAACAAGTGGGCTCAGCTTCCACCTACCCAGCCGCCACCTTCACTCTTCAACTATTTTTATGTTTGCATGTTTTCCTCCAAGTACTATCAATAGGGATATGCATAATTTATGGTTGAAATAGCAATGACCAAACCATTCTATAGACTATGTTTTAATAAAACATTGTATAAACATGTTTGTGTTACAATTTTTCATAATTATTTTAAAGACAACATAATATGCTAGCAAGTTAATGTAGTATAATTTACATAATTTCTTTATTATAGAACAATTTAGCTATTAGAAAATATACCTCAGGGAATAACTATGTGCCTGTTGCTTTTTTTTCTTCTCTTGATAAATCTCCAGCATAAAATATTTATGACAATACCTACAGTGACATTGTAACTTGTTGAAGGTGAGGAAAGCAGTGTTTAAAAATTAGACTGCATGCTTACCAGAAGTGACTGCCAATGATAAATTGTCTACTAAGTTACCAGAACAAAATTCCTATTTCTTAATGGTATGTAGACACTTAAACGTAAGCTCCCATAGACATGGGTTACTTATTCAGCACTCCAAACTAGTTGTTGATGAACAAATAATAGGGATGCTTTAGATTTAAACATTGTTTCAGTGTTATAAAATACTTTTAAGTACTTCTCCAACCAATTTTATCACCTTGACCTTCAGATTAAATGTTAGAGTACAAATTCCAGTAGTCTCACACTGAAACAAAAAGATGGATACTACAAAGTGTTTACAGGTTAAGCATGGATATTTTTCTATTTATTTATTTAAGCATGAATATTTTTAGAGTAAGTACTTTGAATAGTTAATCAAATTTGAGGGATAAGGTTTCATTCCACAAAACATGTTCTTACTCTGAAATATCACTGCCATTGAGACTAGTAGAATTTTAAGAAATACCCTTCCACCAGCCTGAATGCCTTGTGATGTTTTCCTTCTCTTTCTTAACATAGGTGCATTTCTCGGTGGAGGAGACAATCCCCTTATTAACTTCTTTTCCTTGCAATTACTCCTCTGCCTTTGTGGTCTGGTTGCTGGCCCTGCTACCTGACTGAAGTGTCTCTGACAATAGGCAGCAATCACCTGTGTGTGATGAAATCTAATGAACACTCCCCAGGCTCTGTTTTATTTGACCTCCCTGCCACATCTAATATTTTTGATCACTTGCTCCAGGAAATTTTATTTTCCATTAACTTCCATGTAAAATGCCTCTCCTCTTTGTCCTATAACTTTGCTATCTTAGCACTTTTTGTGGGTTAAGGGGGATCCTTTCAGATTGAGTCTTTCCAAACTAATGTCCTACCCTTCTCATTTTAAATTTTTGCCCTTTGAAAATGTATTCACTTTATTTAAAAATTATCTCCTATATACTGATTCTATAATTTACATTTCCTGTCCAAACCCATGTAGAGATTACTAGATATATTTTGAAGCCAGTTTTCTCTCTACATAACTAGTTTAAGCCTAATAAAAACAGGATGTATTGCCTCAACCCCAGATCTGCTATTTTAATATTAATACTTGTTTTGATGAAAGACATCATCATCTATTTAATCAGCCAGAATCATGTCGTTTTCATCATCACCACCACCACAACCCTTCTTGTATCCTGCGTATCTCATTAGTTATTATATACCATCTAAATGTCTCTGTAACTGAATTATTTTACTTTGTTATCTCTATTCCTCCATATGGTTCTCTTTCTTAAAACATTAAAACATTCTCTTAACTCACATATTGATAGCTGTTCGCTAACCTTACCTCTTTCCAAGTGTCTTCACCAGGCTCACGAAAAAGAAATTTTTGAACAAATTTAATCAAGTCACTTCACTGTTTGATCCACTGAATATCAGGCACATGAAGAGCCCATACTCCCACTATATTGAAGTGTATTTCCACGCAAACTCCCATCCTTTCATACACCCACTCACTCTCCTGAGTCCCAGCAGTAAAGAAAGTGTGGAGCTCCTGGATCTGAAGGAGCTTGTAGTCAAAGGTGGAAGACTTAAGGTTAGCTATACCAAAGCCATGGGAAGAAATGTGTATATACCACAAGAAAATGCAAGTCCATAAACAGAGGACCTACCAAGGTATCAGAGTCAGCCAAAGGCTTTGCGATATAATAAGTTGTATAATACGTTGCATAGACAGCTCCCATTTGAAAATGAGGAGAATTGAGATAGAAGTTCATGGTGGGCACTGGGAGAGATGATTCTCTCAAATAGAGGGGAAGCTTTAACCAGGCTGTGAAGGAAAAAAGAACATACAGCTTTAAACGGACCTGATCGGGTCGGGGGGGTGCTCAAGCATTTTGCCTTTACTAGAGGATGTAAGAGAGAGAGAGAGAGAGAGAGAGAGAGAGAGAGAGAGAGAGAGAGAGTGTGTGTGTGTGTGTGTGTGTGTGTATGGAATATAGGAGGGTTACTGACACAAAACCTTGGTGGACCCTAATGTGACACTAAAAAGGTGACATAAACACATTTGCATTTTAAGAGAAATAAGCAAGTAACCAACAAATGAACAAAATACAAACTTGGGTTTCAGAATATAAATTCCAGGATCTTCTTGGCCAAGCTCTTGCCTCATCTCTTTCCACTTGTCCCTGGCAGCTCCACTCCTCTAGCCTCAAACTGCCCCACCAAGGTTAGCATTGCCTTTTCCCAGTGTCCACGGTTCTGTGCATTTACATCCATGCAAATGCCGTTTCTAGTTTCTTAAATGTGCTTTCCTTTTTCTCAGACCATCAGAATTGTCACTCTATAGAGAAAGTTCTAGCATTCTCTCCTCTGTGAAGCTATTTTTTACTATATTTTCACGGACCACATATACAAGTTGATGTGAAGATGCATGTACCCACCTTTTTATTTCCTATCCCTAAAATTATAGTACCTAAATTACTGAACTAGAATTACAGCACCTAAATTTAAATCTTTATCCACAGGATCTAACACAGAGCCTGGCAATTATTAAAAAGAAGGACGGAGGTGGGGAGGGAGGGAAGGAGGGAGGGAAGGATGGGGCAAAGTTATCTGATCAATATGTGATATTATCTTACTATTTCCATACAAGGGTAATATGCTAGAGTGCTAAAAAGACTTCCCATGAAAATAAGTAATCATCTCCACAGAATCCTTGACAGATGGTCATACAGACTTGCTTGAACATTCAGTGACTGCAGCTCATTATTTCTAAACTACACCATTGTTTAAAATGTTGAATTTTTAGAGCTGACATTTGCCTTATAACTTCTATCCATTGTAACTAGTTCTTTTCCCTGAGGACTGGGAAAGAAGTAAAATAAACTGTCTCTGGGTGTTTTATGTTACTCATTAAACATCTCTGGACAGTTGCTGTTTGATAACTCATGGCATAAAACATAGCATTGATTAAGCATAATATGAAAACCATATTTGAAGCTAATGTTAACAGATTAATTTCACTCACTAGTTGATCTTGTTGGAGTCATCTACATTTGCCCTTATTTCTTGAAGATTTTGGTTCTTAGTTTGTTGACATTCTTCCCAATATTTTTGTATGTCCTGATCTGTGGTGATTTTAATATCCCCACGAATGATCTTTCCAATATCCTGGACTTGATATTCTCTCCTTCAACGAGATGTCATTCTCTGTCCTCCACACTGTGCATGGTTATACCTAAGACTTTGCTGGTATCAATAACTGACAATACTTTACAACCTCACATTTAAGAATTCTGTTTTCACCACTTACTACCTATTCTTCCTATTTGCCTAGGACCCTGATTTCAGATTCTGTTTTTTACTCCAAAGGGACAAATACTCCATTGATTGTTAGTGTCCTTATAAGAAGGGGCACCAGAAAGCTTGCTTCATTTTTTTCTTTTGCCATATGAGCACACAGTAAAAAGTCTACTACCTACAAGCCAAGAAAAAGGGTCTCACCAGAACCCGATTATGTCGGCACCTTGATCTTTGACTTTCAGCCTTCAGAACTCTGAAAATAAAAAATTATTTTGTTGAAGCCACCCAGTCTATGCTATTTTATTATGGTAGCCTGAGCTAAGAAAGTACTGTTCTCTGTGTATTATGACAAAAGGATGACAAATTTAAAATGTTGTGTAATAGTGTATATTGATTTTTTTTTATTATGCCACCATTATAATTTTATCAAACTTTTTCAAAGTTTGCTTTCAAATACTTACACATCTTTATTTCTTTCTGTCTTGGCCTCCTTCCTTAAAGATTTTCTTTATTTCATCTGGAAACTATACTTCCTTCCTGAGGGGAAAAAATGGAGCATATGGTTGTTTATTTTAAGGACTTACTATTTCTTATCTATCCATGTGATCATTCTGTCTTTATTGCTTAAAACATTTGTGACAATATCAGACTAGAAAACAAAGACAATGTTAATTGAAGTTCATCTATTGTTTTCATCATAATCTATACTCTCTGGACCTAAAATTGAACAATATTTTTTCTGAGCACCTTGTGAAAACAACACTTATGAATTGCCACTCCAAATTATGTGTTTCACATTCAATTTGTCAAGAAATTCATGTTGAAAATTTGTTTTAAGCACATTTGTGCTCTGATTTATTATCTTACGTATTCAGCAAAATATTATAATATCTATAGTTATCTATATATCAATAAGTCTTACTGTAACTATTTTCTTTTATAAAAATGTGATTATCTACAAGGAAGGATCAGTAATCCACCAATCTTTCTCTTAGTTCTGTGTAAGTTAGCAGCAATGTTTATAGATTCTCTGCCTCTTCTATACTCATATTCTCTCTAGGTAAAAAGAAAACGTTCACTCAGAAATATAAGGCATTTAGCCCTGGCTGATGTGGCTCAGTGGATTGAACTCCAGCCTGTAAACCAAAGGGTTGCAGGTTTGATTCCCAATCAGAGCACATGCCTGGGTTGCGGGCCACATCCCCAGCAGGGAGCACACGATACACAACCACACATTGATGCTTCTCTCTTTCTCTTTCTACCTCCCTTCCCCTCTGTCTAAAATAAATCAATATTTTTAAAAGAATTCCCAACTTAAAAAAAAAGAAATATAAGACATTTAACTGTTGAAGCAAACTTTTATCTTTCAATACAATTCACCAGGATGTTAGTATTAGTTTTCTTTTTAATTATCTTTTTAAACTATTTTATTCAGTGTTTAAATGTTAATAACTTCATGTTCTAGCACCTGTATTTTAAAGGTTTTGTGTACCATTTATTAATGAGTTAAAATATAAATATTTTAAAACATGTACCTTTTACTTACTCCATTAACTTTCAAATGAATTCGACAAGCTTCAAAAACATTGTTTGATGATCCAATAGATATAAATTGTTCAAAACTTACTAACAATACCAAGTATTGATCTGTCCTTGTTCTAAAGTATTTTAGACTACAATGTAAATATATATGAGTAAACATGTGTTGAAAGCAGTAAAACACATCTAAGTTAAAATAATAAGGAAAAATAACAGTTTAATGTAGAAGAAGGGAGCTGTAAGAAGCACTGTGAATATCTGAGTATGCCTAGTCCACATACTGTGAGTTGATGGGGAGTAGAGCGATGATGAGAGGTGGAGATGGAGAGACTATTTTACAAAATAGAATTCAAGAAACATTGTTCTATAATACTTTCTTAAGCTATACTGGTCCTTAGAGTGTTCTCTTGGAAAAATGGATAATTGTTGAATATTTTCTAATGGGGAAATGGCATAATTATACACACATTTTAAAGAGTCACTGCAACTCAATGTAAAGAATACATTAGAGAAAAACAAGCCTGAATGAAATTTCAACTTTAGTGAAAATGTAATTGTAAAAAGAAAAAGTCACACTTAAAGGTGGTGTGAAATATGGTGGTTTTAGTGCAGATGGAGAAAAGTAGACAGATATAAGACATTCAAAGGCAATATATAACATTACAATATGTTTAATTTTTACTCTAAAAATATAGCATGCCAATTATTTATCATTTAAATTAGAAGAAATATAATAGTAAAACCAAAGGCCAAGAAATGTCTTTGGATATCTTATAGTATTGTCAATTTGAAGAAAAGTGAAAATTAAAAAAAACATTTAATCTGAAGGAGCAATTCCAGTTATGTGTATAGTGTCCTTTATTAGAATGACATCAAATACACAAATGTTAATATTAACCAAAGTATGTAATGAAAGCTCAAATTCCTCTCCTAGCAGTGATGGAGTAACTGGTGCCATCCTAGCTCCAAATAAGTGAGGAAAGTTTTAGATATTGAACAAGAAGTGTGATCCTTGAGAGAAGAGAAAATTCAAGTTGAAGTTCCTCTGCCGTTCATATTTCTACATGGACATGCTTCCCAGAATAGGGCTTGGTGAAGAAGAAGCAAAGCAAAGCATGGTGTTCTTGCTGACATAAAAAGGCAGAGCTCAGAAATTGTCAGGGCGGAACACGACAGATAAAAGAGAAGACAAAGCTGCACAAAAGTGAATACGAAATGTCTGCTTGGAGGTTTTGTGATTCTTTGCCTAAGTGTGATCTGAGGTTTTATGGAGTAAAACCTTTTGAAGCTAGCAGAGTGGGACTGCTGTGGGGGCTGCTGGCTACATACAAACACCAGAGGTCATACAGTGCTGGGAGAATTGGGAATCCTGGCCAAGGACAAATTAATTTGCACCAGAGTAAATCCATGCCTTAGGAATAAAGATGATCTGCTATGTAAAGGCCAGATTCTATGAATAAGGTCAAAACAGAAATAGTACTTTCAAACAATAAAATCAAGCCTGGCAGAATAAAATAATTTGCAAGTTATTTAACTTTTTTCCAAACAAAACTTAACATTCTTTAAAGGGATACCACATGATCCAGATAACTTTCAACATGTCATCAAAAATGTCTGCCATAAAGTTGAAAAATAATTTTTCTTATGAAGAACCAGAAAAAAAGATAATTATAAACAAGTAAAATAGAACACATGATGACCCAGATGCTGGAATTAGCAGACAAGGACTTTAAAAAGCTATTGTAAATATGTTCAATCATCCAAACAAGATGATTGACATAATGATTGAAGAGAATAGCAATCTCAGCAGGAGAATTAAGTGAAACTGAATAAACCAACTGAAGATTTCAGAATTGAAGATTATAATAAAGAATATGAGAAATTTACTGGATTAGCATAACATCAAATTAGAGATTACAGAAGAAAAGTTAACTAAACATATAAAGGTTTATAGAAATTATAAAACTGGCATATTGGAAAAATAAAATTTTGAAAACAATAAACAGTGTTTCATTTTGGACAATATCAACAGTTAAAATATAATTACAATTGGTATTCTAGAAATAAAACTTCAGAAATATGTTTGAAAAACTACTGACACTTTTTGGGTAGAAAAACATAAATCTATATATCAAAATGTTAAGGATAAATACAAAGAAAGTACTAGGAATATAATAATTAACATATTGAAATTCAACTTTACTTTTTCAAGATTTTACTTATTTGTTTTTAAAGAGAGGGAAAGGGAGGGAGAAAGAGAAGGCGAGAAACATCATTGTGTGGTTGCCTCTCATGTGGCCCCCCACTGGGGACCTGGCCCAAAACCCAGACATGTGCCCTGACTAGTAATCAAACTGGTGACCCTTTGGTTCACAGCCCCCACTCATTCCACTGAGCTACACCAGCCAGGACTGAATGTCAATTTTAAACACAAAGAAGAAAAAAAATCAACCTAATGAATAAGCTATGTTAAATATAAGGCAACAATTTTAATGATATATCAGAAACAAGTCGTAAGAAAATTTTTAAAAATCTTTAAAGTGGAAAAATGAGGGGGAAGTCTATCTAAAACTCTATGTCAGACAAAATTTAACTTTAAAGTGGATTATATTTCAGATAAGTGAGAGCTCAGAGAATTTCTTAACTGCTAATATACTCAAGAAGAAATGAAAAACAAAACATCAAATTAGCCCTGGCTTCTCTGGCTCAGTGGATTGAGTACCAGCCTGTGAACCAGATGGCCACTAGTTCAATTCCCAGTCAGGGCACACACCTGGGTTGCAGGCCAGGTCCCCAGTTGGGGGCATGTGAGAGGCAACCAAACATTGATATTTCTCTCTTTCTCTTTCTATCACTCTCTCACTCTTTCTAAAAATAAAATAAATAAAACCTTTAAAAAATCAAACTAAGCCCAAATAAATAGGAAAAAGGGAATAAAGACAAGAAGAAAAAATGAAATAAGAAACAAGAAAATTAATGAAATTATAATCTCATTTGTTTCAATTATTAAGAAAATTAATAAATCTCTGAGTACACTGATCAAAGGAAAAAAGAGAAAAACACAAATTAAAAATATCAGAGGAGATATCTTTACAAATCCCATCCATATACAGGGGTAAGCAAAAGTTGGTTTGCAGGTGTGAGTACAGGAAATACTGAGTTTATTCTTGTATTATTATTATTAATTATTATAGTATATTTAGTATTACATTTGTAAACATTTTGTCCTTCACTATATTGAAAAAAATAATGGTGGAATACTATGAAATCTTAATATTATGAAATCTACTATGAAATTCTAATGGCAATAAATTAGAAACAGAAGAAATGAGTAAAATTCTTTACTACAACAATTATCAAAATTGACTCTAGAAGGGTAAATCAGAACAGTTCTGCATTTTTAAAAAATTAAATTCATAATAAAACACTTTCCTACTTCTACTGGAAAACAATGTAGTTTTCTACAGATGGATGGTTATGCCTGGTGAATTCTTTCAAACATTTAGAGAAGAAATACTAAAAGTCTTATGCAAATATTTTGAGAAACTGGAGTAGAAGAGAATACTTCCAAATTAATTTTAGGGGGACAACATTATTGTGATATTAAAACCAAATAAACATTAAAGGAGAAAAATTCACATGAATTTTAGAAAAAAATGCCTTGTATGGAGAAATGTGGGTGGCTATGACATGGAAATAATTGGACTGAAAATATAAAATTATGGAGATAAAAACAATTAAATAAAAGTTGAGTGCCCACCTGCCACCAACCCCTCCCCCTCACACACACAGATTTTGAAGACACTATTCTTTGGGAGGGAGAATGTGTAAACTCTGTTCAAACAAGTTTGGAAAATGATTAATCACAGATGTAATCAATACAAGTTTCTTCATCAAAGGGGGAATAGGAGAGGTGAGGTCTAAAGTTGAAACTATCACAATATGATAATTAAAGAAAGATACAACCTTATATTGTGAGATGAACTTCTTTCATCCAATATAAAAATCTATCTAATTATGTACTTGATAAAAGAACATTTCAAATACTAATAATGACTAAAATTAATAATTCTGGAGTAGTACTCTATATAACATCTATAAGAGCTTATAATATACTGTTTAATGTGTTTCCCTCTGGAGAGTGTTGTTGTTTGTGGACAAAGAACCTTGAACTATTTTTAAGTCATCCTAAAATAGTTACCTCTTTTGATTTAAAAAGTGCATATATTATTTTTAAATTAAGAAAAATATAGTGAAACTGGATACTGGTAAAACTGAAAAAAATGCTAGATGATACTAATACTAGGAGATATGCCAATTGGCCAACCAATCAATCTTAAAGTAACAGCCATCCTTCACTTAGAAGAGAGTACAAAACTTATGTAGTGTTGAAGAGTTATTTATTGGAGACTTCAACCTAACCCAGGAGGACGTATACCTGTAGATATACAGATACATATCAGCATATCCTCAGAAATTACATACAAGTTAAATGTACTTTCTCACCCATCTAAGCTTATTTCCTTGAACAGGATCAGATGTCTTATCACAGTTTATGACTGTGATCTTCTCAATGCTGAAAAGGGAACCCGAAAAGTGTTCTCTTTAACAACTGTGTATTTTAAATTTTATATCCTAATATTAATTTACATTTAAAATATTTAAATATAAACATTTAAGTGACTATAAATGATAATTTTTAAGTATACTTGAAAATATTAGCTTCTCAAGTGTCAAAAAAATCTTCAAATAAAAGGCATTTTGATTATGCCGTTCAACCTAGCCAACTGTGCTAAATGGTATTAATAAAAAGAGAGTTTTGCTCAGATCAGTGTTCTCCTGGTTTATATTATTTTTAGAGAAATCTCAGTGAGGACATGAGCAGATGCCCCGCAAATCTCAGGCAGCCTCCCACACCACACGACTGCTTTTACAGAGATGCTCACGAAAGTGAAAAAGCAACTGAACCTTAAACAAAAACTAGTAAGTGTTATGCCAGCCAACACAGGAATCAAAGAGGAAAATACAAGAGAGAATTTATCTTTGTTCCCAAAACATTAGTGGCTCCATTAGAGCCATTAGAGTCTTTTTAGACAGTTTTCCCTTTTCCTATTGTTTTGGATTTAATACAAAGCATTTCATAAAAATGAGGACTTTACGTTTTCCACGACTGTTTATCTTGGAACTACAGGATTAGCCCAGCACCACTCCTGTCTGTTGAGCCTCCTTGAGTAATCTTCTAGGTCAGTTCACATCATCACGCCATTTCCATTCAGTGCCTCCTGGTTGCATTCAAGTTCATACGTGTAATATGGCCCCAAGTACCTCATGATCTCATCTCTTTCTTGCTCCTGGCCTTTCATATGCACTCTTTCTTCTGTCTAGGAGTTATCTCTGACTCCTTTTCACTCCTAAAACTGACAACTTTCTAGCTCTTCATAGGAGCCAGATTAAATCTTTGAAGCTGTTCTAGATTGGAGATTGGCATGAATGCAGGCTCAGTTGCAGTGAAATTGTGCTCTGTATGTTTTAGCAATCACCAAATAACAAGGTGCACAATGATGAAGGAAACGAGGGTTCAAAGTAGGAGAAAATCAAAGATCTTCAGACATTTATCTGGTGGTCATGAAAATTCCACTAAACAAAGGAAAAAAGTTTGTTTAAAAAGCCCAACCAACTTTTTTAGGATCCATTAAAAATATTTTATCTACTTCCACAAGGAGAACTTTATTGAATTCTTAAACAATTGAAACTTAGTATTTCTTATATTCTTTATTATAATTGAATGTTTAACTGCCCACTTTATCATATTCTAAACTTAATGAGCAAGGGTGTAAGGATGCCTGTATTTTATCTAGCAGAGTATGTAGCATTAGCAGCAATCTATATTCATTCATAGTTCCTGAATATTTCTCATGTGCCCACTATAATCAAAATGTGTTATTGGGAATGAACAGAGAGTTAAAGAGACAATATCTTTGTAAGACCATATCATCACAAATTTTTTTTTTAAATAGTCTTCTAGGCACTAACAACTGATTACAAATAAGAAAGAATTTTCTAAACTGGACTTCTTATATTCAATAATAGGAGGTGGAAGACAAACATGAAATATAGACTGCTGAGGGGTGCAAGCTATGTTTCAACTAGCATACCCCACACCAAAGTACTAGACATGTCAAGCAAAAGGCATATTCGAATGACAACAAACATTAAAAGAATGTACCTGTAGGTTTCTTTCTTCAGATAATCCTCAAAGAAATACTATCAATGGAAGTACAGTTCAGCTGAGAATGTGTACTTAACCAGGAAAGATAAGAGGACCAGGACGCAGTGGTGGTGGCCACTGAGTCTTGAAATGCATCTAGGTAATGGGAAATGTATGTATGTATGTGCAATATGAGTTGAGGTAGAATTCTTGTAATGTAAAGACAAAACATAAAGAAAAGAAAAGCTAGTAAATACCCTGAAACTAAAATAATCTATCCCAGCATAAAATAGGGTTTAGAGGAAGGTGGATATCATTGTCAAAGGTAAATTTCTTTAAAGGCATTATCCTATTTTACAGCATTGCCCCAATAATGTTTGCTCCTTATCTGTTATGTATGTTCTTCATTGCTTAATATGTGAGCAGAGTAGGTTTTTTTGTCCAGAGACAATAAAACTAAATAATACCCACAACTTCTGCTGCCACAAGTTGTCAGATGATGGTGGGAAAAGCACATTTTTAAATAGAGAATAGAAAAAATGTTCAGGAAACTGTGACCTTTAGAAGTGACTTTATGCATGCAAATGGGAAGACCAAGAAGACAGATGTTTTTTGGAAAGGGATGATTATAAAGGGGGGAGGGGTAGTAATTTGTTAATAGGATTGAGTTTATTGTTTTAGGTTAAGTCTTAGTTCTCTGCAGTTTCCTGGAAGCCTGGCCATCATAGAAGCACTACCAGCTGCCACCGCAGACTCCTGAAGCAACTGTGGAATAGCAAATAGCTAGACTGTCCGTGAAAAAGTGCCAGTTTGCTTCTCTCTCCCCAATCTCCTACACACACACACACACACTGCAGATTTACTTTCACTGCATTTTTGGATTAGAAGGATGCAAATGTGTTTTTTCCTACTGTATCAAAGTGTAATATGGATCTGTATGAAAAGAAAAGAATCCTTTATTTAGAGAAGTAAACTGAACCCATCTCAGCATCACAGAGAAGATTTAGATCTCAATGCCCTGCTGCAAACACAGTCATTACAATACAAGGATAATTAAGTAGTTTTCAAACCCAATGAGAAAGAATGGGATCAAATGTACCCCCAGCTGGCATGGGGAACTGGGAACTGGCATCTGTGACTTATAATTCCAACCCTTATGTTGTAAGAAAAAATGGTCATACTCTATTAGGGTCTATTTTCAATTGATCATTGTCTCTTTTCAGTTGTTTCATTTACAAGCCTTGTAATTAACCTTCACCTAGAGGTTTCATTTGCAGAAATGGATGGCATATTTTTGGCAGTGTTGTTTGAGGAGTAGAATGAGATCAATATAATCAATAAGATTAAAATAGAATGTGTTCAAATTGTTCAAGGCAATTGGACACATTTGACATATCTTGGCACATTAAAGATGAGATTGAGGAAATCAGTTAATTCCAATTTATAATAATAATGAAAGAGCAAACTCAATGAAAAACAAGCTTCCCAAGGGGGGGAAATAAAGCACATCTTGCAGAGCTGTCCTTTGCCTCACTGAGTTGAGGTGACAACTGTGCAGGGATTTCCAGTCCTCTTGTTATCACTGCCATCACTATCACCGGGTCACCTTGTCATACAGCACGTTAGTCACACTCATTTCTGCAGAAACTGCAATCATCAGGTTTCACTGTCATGTTCTCCAAAATGTTTATTGACAAAATGGAAGTAATTCAATGTATCAGCAAAGATTAGAACTTTCAGAGTTCAATCAATAACTTTAAAAAAGACACATGATGCTTCTGAACAAATACAAGTTTAAGAAATAGCAATAAAAGTGACTAATAATAATTAATATAATAGAAGTAATAAACATAAACACATTATCTGTTCAATTCATCCTCTTAGGTAATAGACATGAAGTTGGAAGGAGCACGTCAATTATTTCACCCATGAACCAAAAAGGAAGCTCACTGACTATTCACGTCTATGATACGTCCTACTTCAGATGCATTTCGGTAAGGTCAAAATCACTTATCTATTGCTCTTGCTTGTTCTTTTCTCTATCAGTCAGCAACTTCCATGAAACAAATCGTTAATTTTGCAAAGTATTCTTTCATTTGTAATTTGTATGGTAGCATTAAGGATGATGCATGAGAGAGACAAAATGGAGGTGATATAAATGGGGTAAAACAATGTGTGGAGAAAGTAGTTTGAGATGTAATTTGCAATTAACCAGATCCAGATAAAGGAAGAATTTTCATACAAACCATCATTTGTTAACTCATATATCATTTCCCCTCATTTATAGAATAATTCTACAGATGCATAAAAACACACAGTGAAAAAGAAAAGAAAGAAAAAAACCTGGAATATGCTGATATTTGCCTGATATTAGAATGAACTGGTTTTGTGTTATTCATAGACCTAAACAGGTTTTACTAGTATCACTCCCATGTCACGATGTGTTGACACATTATGTATTTTCTAACACATTTGGAATGCAAGGTTTCCCTGGTGAATCTCAGTATCTCAGAGGATGAAAACAAAATCTAAACACTGTCAGAAACATCCAAATCTGCTCTAATTTAGAGGCTCAATGGATTATCCATCACCTTGAGATATTTGTTATTTGAGAAGTAAACCATTTTTAAAGTTTTTACTTATTTAATTATTTAACTTTCATTTTGGGCATACTGGTATTAGGTTACTTAGACCACATTACCAACATAAATATCAGGAAATGAGAAACTTTAGCAAATAGAAAAATTACAAAGAAAAAGTTAAATTAGGTTATGAAATAATATATTAACCACTGTAATACTTTTTGTGAAATTCCCTCTATCATTGTCTCTCTGTGCATACACATATAGAGAAAATGAATACACCTATATGGTATTAAACATTTCTTAAGTACCCAATTTTCAATTACTATATTCTAGCTAGTATGTAGATTTCATAAATCCTTACAGTTAAATATTTGCATCATTTCTACCATTTTATAGCCAAGTTTTTGAATCAAAAATACTGTCTCCATTTATTATTATTTCTTAGTAGAGGTTTATGTATCTAAGTTTGCTTTAGATGGAGAGATGGAAAGTGTAAAGGACATGAAACTCCAAGAGTCTGGGATTTCACAACAGGTTACATTGTTTAGTAGCCCTGTCAACTTTGGAAATTTACTTAAACCATTTGAACTTTGGCTTCTTTTCCCAGCCTTGCACATAATGTATTCTCAATAAATATTTGCTACTTCATTATGTTAATACTGCCATGTTCACATTTCACCCACATAAGACTACATTTTATTTTTTAAATATAAAATAAGTTCTTTGGAATGACCTCATCATGAAAAAATGTATTTCTTTTTATTTGTCTTTGGCTACTGTTGTGTTGAGTAGCTTTGATTCTTTATTCTTAGGATTGCCTAACACTATATATTTTTACCTACATGATACTAATTGAAAATGTTTGTCTACCCATGATTTTAATTCTTTGCTTGTTATATTTTCTTGCAATTATATTCTTGTTCCATATATTGACTTTGTGGATTTTGTTGTTGTTATATATCCTTTTTATAATTAAATCCAATAATTATCCTTTTTATTACAGGTAAATGGAAATTTGTTGATGTTCAATAGAGAAAAATATACTTATTTTTAATAGAGGTTGGAACATTATAATTTGTAATTTCATTGGCTGCACTTAATTTTATATACTAGTGATAATTTATGCACTTTATTAATTTGATACTGGGTACCTTGTACTGAATGTTTATCTCCCAAATATTCTTATGTTGAATCTGTAATCCCCATTTGGAAGTGGGACCTTAGGGAAGTAATTCATTCATGAGGGAGGAGCCATTATGATATAATTAGAGTTTTTATAAGAAAAGACCAAAGAAAAATGATCTCTCTCTCCAGCATGTGAGGAGACAGCAATAAGGTGTCCAATTGCAAACTAGGAAGGAGGTTTTACTAGAAATTAAATTGGCAGGAACCTTGATCATGGACTTACCAGCCTCCAGAATTGTTAAAAATAATATTTATTGTTTAAGCCATTCAGTCTATTGTGTTTGTTATAGCCACTTGAGCTGACTAAGACACTTGGGAAAGCTTAATGTAAAATTTATATCACAAAGAGTCAATTTAAGAAGAGCCATTTTAAATAGTTATCTTTTCCTCATTTACTTAATGTTTCTAAATTACATCAGCCTATGTATTTCATTCCCTTGACTCCTCACAACTATTTTTAACAATGCAACACTTTTGATCCCATGGCTTCTGTATTTTTATATTACAGAGAACAAATCTCAGAATTTATTCTTCTGTTCTGAAACATTTTAGCTATTACACTTATTTTTATAAGGCTTTAGAAATATATGGGTATATGTATATTAAAACACAGTAACTTTTCACTGCATTGTTAATATCTACTCATGCCTTTTGATGCAATGGCTTTGGTATTATTTTTAGTCAATTTGAAGAAGAGGGCACTGAAGTATTTTTATTGGGAAAATTAAAATACCTATTAAATTTCCACAGAATGAATATATATATTCATATGAGGGGAACCCAAAAATTAAATTTATTTATAAAAATATGCATTTATTTTACATGTTTAAACTTTAGTCACACCTACTGAGACATTTTTACAGCTGCTCAAAACAGTTTTTGAACTCAATGATTTTGATGCCTTTTAGTACTTTTGCCATTTTTTGTATCATTTCTTCCACAGCATCAAAATGTTTCCCTTTGAGGATTTATTTTTCATCCAGGGAAATAAAACATATTTGCTTGGGACAAGATTGGGTGAATAGGAAAGGTGGGGCATGGGGGTCATGCTGTTTTTGATCACTTGGCTCAGTGTGGGCAGATGTGCTTGTAAATCAAGCATCATGTAATGGGCACATGAATCAAGTTTTTAAAAAAATTTCACTGAAGCCAAATGCAACCTCTCACAACAACGCCAGCTGGTATACTGATACAGATGAGTTCTTAGAACACCCCCCCCGATGGGGAAAGTGTGTACTGCAAGGGGACTGCCCTCCAAACAATAAATCCTGATTTTTATTTTTTGTCCTCTTGTGTATGTGTATAATGTATAAAATTACTGGATTACTGGTTATTTGATTTTTATGTAACTCTAAATTTTAAGATGTATTTATTATTCATTATAAAATGTGTATACTCAGGGAACAAAGCATAGTAATTTGTACATTGTGAACAGTACTGTGAAAGATCCTATTTCCAGGGTCCCCAACCTCTGGGCCAAGGACTGGTATGGGTCTGGGCCTGTTAGGAATCAGGCTACACAGCAAGAGGTGGGCTTGAATGTAATGTGCTTGAATCATCCCCAAATCATCACCCCCACCCTGGTCCATGGAAAAATTATCTTCCACAAAATTAGTCTCTGGTGCCCAAAAGGTTGGGGACTGCTGCCCTATTGAATTCAATCTGATGTGAAACAAAAGTTTCAAAGTCCTATCTACCATCTATCCAACTAGGAAGATTAGTAACTTAATTAGCCTAAGCAGAAATGACCAAAATATAAAGAAAACATCAAATTTAGTTATTCTTGGAATAAGAGGAGTACACAAGTTTTGGCAAAAGCACATTGTATCTGAATTCTCCTCATATCATCGATGGCAATTATTTTAATGATCTCAAAATCTCAGTAATTGTTACTTATCCAAACACTTTAGCTAGGAAGAAACATATGTGAGAGCAATGTATCAGATATACTATTTTAAGGCTTTTCTTGGATCATCTATAATGTTTAAAAAAACATAATCAACAGATAAGACCTTTACTGCAATTAGTACTAACTCCTCACTGAGGATATAAATAAAGCAATTATCTCTGTAATGTCACTACTTTAATACATGATAATATTTAATGAGAAGAGTATATTATTCACTTAACACTTATGAAACAGCCATATTCTTTTAATAATAATGAATGCATCTTCAAATACATTAACAGTGGAGATATTCAACTTTCTTATTTGTGTTATTTCAAAATATGTATATGATATCTATATGTATCTCTCTCTTTGTATGTGTATATATAAAGTATATATAAAGCATATATATGCATATATGTTATATATATACAAAGGATATATATACACATATGTATGTAATAATAAATTTAATACAAATAATAATACACACACATACATATATATCTAGTACTAACTTAAAAACAAACATCATGCCATTATCTATAAATAAAGTAGGTTAATCTAGAGGTGAGGTAAGGTTCCTTTTAGAAGTAAAAAATACACATTCTTTTACTCACAAAATAAATTTTTTTAATTTTAATTATATCAAGGTTTAAGAAAAAATGAAGCCTATTTAAATCTGTTACATAAAAATTTATTTCAGCTAACTGATGATGACTCAGCTGGAAAAATTAAATTTTAAATGAACATACTCCAGAGCTTTCTTTTTCTTTTTTTTTCTTATCAAGGTTATAAGTTTGTTATTTTAGAAATAATTTTTAATTCTATGTTTAATGATCTTTTTTAAAGATTGTATCTATTTATTTTTAAAGAGAGAGGACAGGAAGGACAAAGAGAAGGAGAGGAACATGGATGAGAGAGAGAAACATTGATTGTTTGCCTCTCATTCACGCCCCGTCTGGGGACAGTGCCCACAACCCAGGCATGTGCCTTGACCGGGAATCAAACAGATGACCTTTTGCTTTGCAGACTATTGCCAAACAACTGAGCCATACCAGTCAGTGATGTTTAATGTTCTTATACATGAAGCTTACTTATTGATTTCAAAAATAGCTGTATTTACATATCCATGGCTCTAAGATCACATGTTGAAGAAAACTCCAAAACCTATACTCACACTCTGTTAATTTTAATCAATAGTCTAAGTTTTAGGGGGGGAGGACTTAATGAGTTCAACCATAACAAAAATATTTCCATAATTTATCATCAGAATTTAACCATAAATCAGAACATGGGACTGAAGTTTCAAGTCTCCTGACCTAAAACAAGCAGACAATAGAGAGGAAAAGGAAAGTTTACTCTGTAATAAAAACAAAAAAATTGCACTTTTTAAAGCACAGTAGCAAAACACGGCTCTTCACACAGGTATCATGCATGAGAAACACTTCCTAAGAAGTGAATAGAAAAAACTGCTGCTTATTACTCCCTAGGCTGTGAATTAGCTGAGGGTCTTAAAAGAGGTGAGGATTGAGACAAAGCACCGTGACTGCTTGGAGATTGACTCTACAATGTCCATTTTCACCACTGACGGGGCTCCCAAGCTGCTTTTGCATTGGTGGGAACAGCAGTTCGTTGAAGTCACTGCCAAAACTTCTGGACAGAGGAAGTAAAGCACAGGGAGAAAGAGATGCAAAAGGGGAAATTAATTTATATCTAAAATGAGTCACTACCACAAAAACATATGAACAAGTACAATGCCATGAAAAAAAACTAGTTGATATAATGTACTCCACTAAATTAAGTACCCACACAGATTTTGTTTTTATTAAGTATAAGTTCAATCTTCCAAAGGAAATGGATGAATAATGTTGGGGAGTGAGATTAGGGGGTGGAGGGATCGAGCAAAAAGGAAAGAGAACACATTGGTGTGGGCAACAATTGCAGAGGAGTAGGAGGTATAAGGGGACTAAATGGTGATAAAAAAAAACTGTCAGAAACAAGCAAACAAAAGGATGACAAGAACGGCTATGAAACACTTCAGCAATGGCAAACTGTTGTTTAGTATCAAAGACCTAAACATTTATCACAAGGGCGGTGTCAAATATTTACAAGTATTTAAAGTTATTAATATCAGGTTCAAGTTCATCAGTTATAATGACTTTGTTTTCTTAAAAATGAGTGACTGAATTTTATATAAAGTGAATACGTATATGTAAAGTTACTACTTTTTTATAAAGTTAGTGCTTGGAACTCAGAACTATTTTCTTACGACAAGTAGAAACAATGCCTTCAGTAGCATGTTGCACATTTCACAACTGTTTTCCAGGAGGAGCAAAGTATGTAAAGCAGCACACATGTAAAAAATTGTAAAGCATAGTCCCAACAAAAACTGGATTATAAAACACAAACAGAAAGAAATTAAAGATATAGATAGATACATGACTAGATAGATGATAGTGAGTACAGAAAATTGAGGACTCCAAGATAAATGTAACAAGAATTTAAAAGACAGAGACAATGGGAGTAGCAATATTTTAGCAGAAGAGATTGCAACATTTTAGAATAAAAAAAATGAGGCCTCAAATTTCAGGCACACTTCAGCTCACTCTAATACACTCATACACTGTGAGTCCTAGAGTGAGTCGATGGGAAAAGTTTAGAAATAGCAAAATAGTGAGACCCAGACAAATGTTCCAACTTTTATATTCTCATCTGTAGCATAGAAGTGTCACTAGTAGACAGCTTGTCCAGACCATTGGCCAGTATGGTGGGAGGGGGAGCCTCCTAACACTAAGCATGCAGAAAGCTAAAAAAATCAACAGATAGGGCCCAGAATGAAAAGCTATCGAGATAATTGGATAGAACAAAGGCTTTTCTCCCCTTTCCTGGTACTAGGCTGGGGTTGCAACCAGGCACGGCAGCAGGCCCATGCATAGTAGAAGCCAAAATGGTGCAGGGGGTGGTGCTGAACCAAAGAGGCCTGTCAGGCTAACCTGGGGAAAGAAGGGATTGGTTGGGAGATGGATCCTCCTAAAGCATTGGATCAAACTACGTTGATCCTTCCAACGTAGTATGGAAACTTGATTGGTTATTTTAAGAAAGCATCTGACCCATCCCACACCCAAACTTTGTCCCCAGGGGAACCAAGAGCTTCTGTCTCATGACCTGAACTCACATGGTGCACAGGCTTGTTCTCCCAATGGGCCATGTAGCCTCAGCAGCCATGTGGCCCCTGACCTCCGAGAGGAAATCTCCCACTCTCTTGCCCACCTGGTGGTTCTCTAGCCCGTGCATTCACACACTTTCTCACCTGGGAGCATGCAACCATGCGGCTCTGGCAGAGGCATGGCCCATGGCCATGCAGGCTTCACACACAGGCTCCGGGAGGGAGCCTGAAATGAACAGCAGCCAGGAACAAGGTAAGGTACCTGGATTAAGACTAGGACTGCTGCCCTGGCTGGTGTGGCTCAGTGGGTTGGCACCAGCCTGTGAACCAAAAGGTCACTGGTTTGATTCCCGGTTAGGGCACATGCCCACATTGTGGGCCAGGTCCCTGGTTGGAGGCATGTGAAGAACAACCAATCAGTGTTTCTCTCCCTCTCTCTCCCTCCCTTCTCCTATTTATTTAAAAAAAAATAAATAAAATCTTAAAAATAAAATAATTAATAAAAAGACTAGGACTGCTTAGCAGTCACTTGTGGGCTCCAAAGGACTATGCTTTAAATTGGGTCAGGGACCCTGGACACTGGCTCTTGTCTTGGTCTTGCTGAGGAGATGGGCTTTGAGACAGGAGTACCCATTTTCTGAGAGCGCACAGCACCTGAATAAAATCTCTTTCCTTTTACACCTGCATCTGCTTCACAATTTTGGCTTTTGAGGCGACAGGCAGCCAAACCTCCACGGTTTTTTGTTGCTGTTGTTTAGTTACATAAATACACCAAATATCATAAAATATCAATAGCTCGCTGTCTGCTTGGTTTCCATCTTCCCCCATTCAGAGCAGAGGTTCTGAATATACTAAACATTAGAATTCTATTTGTCAAAGACCATTGCATTTGACTATAGTCATCATTAAATAGTGAAAGTGAGACTATTAGTGGTCCTCCCAGTTGAAATTTATCCTGTTCAAGGAAGAGAAAAATGTAGTTGGAAAAAAAGGGGAAAGGAAAAGAAAAGTTCAATCAGCAAGAAGTGTTCATCATGATTTTCCAGCCACACGCTTCACATTGCTAAATTACTCATTTTTATAATTTAACAATTTAAGCACATTTCATGTTGCAAATATTTGATCACTGTTTAGGATCACTGGAGAGATATTTATAAAGAGAGCAGTAATAAATTCAAAGTAAATATTGCCCATGTGCCTCAAGGAATTAACATAACCTCTAAAGGAAATTAACTTCACAGAAGGCAGTACTTAAGTTTAAGGGCTTATGACTTTCCGGTCTATCTTGATGAGGGCCAAAAGACCCCATTAGCATTACCATTTACCTCATAATACAGTTAGTTTAGATCATTTTGTTTTGTATGCAGAATATAGAAATTACCCAGTGACTGTCTTAAAGGAATTTGTCTCAAAGATTTAATAGGTATCTTATCTCTTTCTCTTCTTTGGATCTATCCCCTTTGAAGATATATGACCTCGATACTAAAATTAAATTGAAAAAAAAATAATGTAAAGAATTGTAAGATCATACCTTAGACTTCTAGCCAATTATGTTCAAGTGTGGGATGGTTCACTCACTGAGTAAGGAAAGGGGAATTTTTCAAGAAATCCACCGCTATGTTCTTTCTGATATTTAAAGTGCTGACAGGACCAAAAATATACCTGGGAACATTACAGTACAGCTGGCAAAAGTCAAGGGAACAGATATTTAAGTGGTAAATAGTAGAAGGTCACACACTAGTGATCGCACACACATATGCTGTAAACCAACGGGATCTCAGGGGGAAACATAAAGTTCAGCCAAGCTAATACAACAAAGAATCTATACACAAGCATATCATTGAGTCTAGGTTATAAGGCAAAATATGTCCTGGTCCTAGTCTTTAATAAGTTTGTCCTCATAAGCAGTGAAACAAAATGTTAAAAAAAAAATGGAATGGTTCCTGCTATATTATCTGAGTGCTCAAAAGTCACCTTATGCTTAAGGTGTACACTTTTAATTTATTCTATGTCACAAAGGGATGTTTTTCATTTATGTAAGCATTTACATAATCATTTGCACTGTTTTGTATTGATAAGCTTGCATCCTTTTTGGTTAACATGTACAAGACACTGATTTTACGGGCTTTCCTATTATCTGATCAAATCTACAAATGGAAGGAGATGGAGAATAAGGAGAGGAGGCAGAATCAGAGCTGAGGAAACTGAGTTAAAAATGTTTCTAGGATGATTCCCAGAGTGAGGACAGAGTATAAATCCAAAGAAAAGGCACTCAGCAATCAGTGTTGTGTCAGTAGGCGGTGTTTTCATGCACATGTCAAGAACATGAGTTCTTTGTTTTTTACACAAAGTTTTGCTTTATATTTTGTATATAATATTCAGTATCTGCTGAGTATATTACTTATTCTGCTTTGTAAAGCTGTGCAACAAATAATAATTATTTTAAACTAGTGGAATACATACCCAAGTATATCCTAAAGCAGGACCATTATCATTTCCTAGATCTGTACTTTACATTTATACTCCATCCCTGAGCAAAACCCTACCCTAGCTCGTGTGAAGTAAATGGAATGCTCATTAAGCCATTGGCAATAGCTCCTAATAGTTGCCTGGCTCCCCTTGAGCAAACCACACTGGCCTCCATGACAAAACCGCCACTCCCAGTTAATGTGCTCCTCCAGAACATTGTTCCTCCTTGTTGCTAAGGAGTATTTACTGCATCAGCAGAGGAAGATCTAGGGCAGGTCTCTACTCGACTGGCACTATTGTTACTGCTCTGCATAGAAGCATATGAGATCCATTGACAATCAAGGATTACCCCAGCTGACACAATCAAAGTATGCTTTATCAGGGCAAATGCATTATTAACTTCAGCACTTTTGAGTACCAGTTGAGTGACAAATGTTTAGTGAATACATTTGAGCTCCTTAAGATTCAGAAGTAGGCTTTTTGCTGTGCCTTGTGTTTTCTCACCCTTCTTGAATTTGGATTATGTTTGCTTTCTTTTGGTTTTGTTGTTGTTCTGTGTGTTTCCATATTTTCCTTTCCAAACATCACTTATTTTAAGCTGTAAATGATCTTTTTCCAATAAATGAATCTGTAGTAATGTATCAGAGATCATTGATGTGTCAGCAGAAATCACTGGGTTTTCTTACTCTTCTTTTCTACATATACATAATAGACGTGTACTTCAGGGTAAACTTCTAAGGCTTCACCCTTTGCTGTTCAGTACACTGATGTATTTTAATGACAGTGATATTAATTTAAGTATTCATAGTGGCAGGTGTTTCTGGATGTGAGTTGTTGTGATACTCTTATCACCTCCTCTGATTCCAGGCCAGACTATACTATATTCATGGATGCATATTCTTCTCTGACAAAAGACTGTTGGTTTTCATTGTCTGCCAAATGCAAGTATGCACAAAATATGTCTAGAACTAAGACTCCAAAAAAGTAGAATGTTTATTATAGACAAACTTACTGACTCCTTCAAATCTGTATCAGTTGGTAGCCTTGTACCTTCCTTCCTTCATTCATTCAAGCCATAAATGTATCTATTATTTACAAGGCATTAATGTGATGCTCAGCATTAGGTATCATTTAGTGAACAAATAACTTATCATCTACTGAGGGTGGTAGGGGTACAGAAAAAGCAGGATCAAGCAAATCCAAAGGAAATTTTAATTGTGTGCAATTTCAGTGTTCTTAACTCAGTTAATATCTAATAAACCATATTACACAGAATTTACAATTACTTCTTCATGTGACCACACGCAGAGATTCTGCTTTAACATTTGTCTACCCTATAACATGGGTTAGAAAGTTTAGAATGACCTTTTCTCCCTTGCTTTGTACATATGATTAAGTCATAAACTATAATCAGATCAACTCTCTTCAAATTAAATTTATTTCTTTCTAGAACCTTCACAATACCCCAAGTGCACTCAGCCAGGTACACCAGCTGAGACTGTGGGTTCTACCTACCTCTGACTCTTCACTGTGAACAATCCTATGACTAAGGAAAGAAATGATACCCATCATCCGCTCCTGCATTACCCAACCTAGGAAGGACTTGTTCTTAATGAACAAGGTCATTTACAGTACAGTGGATATTGACCCCTCTGAAACTATGGCCTCAACCCTATACATCCCCATTTATTTTTGCCTAAAGAGAATAAGAGTGATTCATTTAGGTCTTGCAATATTATATAAATTATAGGAGCTCAAATTTGTAAAAATCAGAGCAGAACAAACATTATTTTGTCTTGAAAAAGTGATTATATCAGAAGCCAGAGTCCACGTGTGTTGGTTCATTTTCTTCTAAGTCCCAATTATTGAAATTGAATTGAATTATATTGGTGAAATTAGCAAATTATACTGTTTTATATGTGATATATATATATATAAACATACTGTGTTATCCTTGATTTATTTTACATATTAAACTAAGGTATTCTCAATATTTTAATGTAAGCTCACTAAAACAGGGACTCCAAGATGGCAGCAGATTTAAAAAAAAAACTGCTTGCTTCTACATTCTTAATTGTCAGGCACATAATAGGTACTTAATAAATATGTGTTGGGTGAACAAATGCATCTAAGTATTTTCTTCTTCTGCCATGACAAACAGCATTCTGAAGCACAGATTTCCACTTTCTTTCATTTCTCCCATTTGCCTCAAAATGAGAAAATTAAGAGCACTTTATAAAACATGGGGTAAAATTACTACCACTGTGGGTTTATAAAATCCAGAATGCTTAAGGACTCTTACAGCTGTCAGTAACAAAAACCCAACTCAAAAGACTTAAGCAACTAAATTATTGTTTCACAAAGCTAACAAAAACCCAATGAAATATTCTTCAGACACGACTGAATAGATGCTCGTATTATGTCCCTAGCGATCTGACTCATTTTTCTTCTCTCTCAGTAATGTTTTTCCTTTCACTGACTTTATTCTCAGGCAGACAGACCTCTGAGATACATTCAAGATGCCAGTGGCATCTGCAGACTCACATGGCAGTGCTGCTGGAGTTTCCAGAGAAAGAGAAAGCATGTTTACTGATACATCACTTGGGTAAATGTCCAAGGAGAAATAAACACGATTTCAACATAGTTTGTATATACAAGCCTGAGCCAAAAACCGGACTGTTAAGTTCAGGACTCCTGTTGATCTCAGGTCTGAAGGCCCAAGAACTAGGCATACACACAAAACCATTGTCAACCACTCATAGCCCACAGGACACTGAGGGAAATCTCATCCTTGTTTTCTTCTCTGGTCACATCTCATCTTACTCTTTCTTCCTCTGTGTTCCAAACTGATTGACTTCATTTTTTTTCCCTTTAAATTCATCAAAAAATATTCACCTCTGAATCCTTTTACATGTGCTGCTTTATCTGGAATATTCTCCTTCCTTCTCTCCTTTTTATTCTGACTAGCTCATATGTATCTCACCGCCCTCAATATAATGATTACTTTCTCATGGAAGCAATTGATGCTTTTCTACTTTAAGCAGAGTCTCTTCACATATACTTGCTGTTAGAAAATGCATATGCTTATTTTCAGAACTTGTCATTATTGTCATTACTTATTTACAAAAAAAATACTTGTTAATTTTGATCCCTTTACCTGCAGGAGGATGGCGTTCTACGCTGTCACCTTCCTCAGTTGCTCCAGCATGTGACACGCTGTCTGTCCAGCACATGGCATGCGCTAAAAATACTTGTTGAGTCAAAGGAATGATGGGATTAATTAAATGTTGAATAACAGACTAGTCCGGTGGGAGAACGATTTTTTTCAGTAAGGGTATGGAGAGTAAATATTTTAGGCTTTGCAGCCTCATGCAGTTTCTGTTGCAAATTCTTCTTTGGATTTTGCTTGTTTGTTTGATTTTTGGTCTCTCTACTTGCTTTTTTACAATGTTTTAAAAAATCCAAAAAACATTCCATACTAAACAACTCATAGGCCAGGTTTGGCCTGTGGGTCATAGTTTGCCCACCTTTGCATTAGTACACTGGTAGTTATGGTTCTGCCTGTTAATGCATAATAATAATGAGAGTCTAACTCCAACTCTTTCATCTTTTGCTTTGCTTTTGTTTCAGAGAGGTGCACTCCTATAAATACCACTTCTCTTCTCAGCACCTAGTCCGGGATCCTATTGCTGCACTCTCTTTTCAAACCTATTTTTTACCACCTTTTTCTCCCTTTACCACGCCTGTGCATTTCTTCTAATCTCCTGCTGTCTGTGCCACACTGTGTATTTTTCATTCCTTAGCCAAGTGCACCTGCTGCCCTGGCTTCTTATTGCTGCTTCAAATTTTTATGCTGCATCATCATCCCTTCTGCTTTCTGCAGTAATGTTTCAGGAGAAGGAGAAATATTTATTTAAAATAAATGGATAAAACAGACCTTCCTTGATTCTGACACCAGAGAAATGGCATGCCATCTGCCCTCCATAAGGAGCACTTTGCCTAAGGGACATAACTGTATCACCCAGGTAAGCTCTTACTAATGTGTAAATTGCACTGCATCCTACAAATTGTGGTTGTCATTCTAGACCTTCTGCCCTTTCATTGCTCTCAGTTCTGCAGTACTTTTTAAACCTTTTTTTTCCTGTTGTATATACTTTGACATCTTTTCCCCTGGAATATAACCACCACTATTCTTATAAGTGGAAAAATTTCCACCCATAAATTTCTTATGACTTCAGGTTCTCAATAGCAATGGTAGAATTTTTAAAGGAAAAACACCCCCAGCAAATTTTAAGTACCACTGTTACATAATTAGAAGGTAATGAGGCAACACGTAAAATGTGAATATATAGGTATCTTAAATGCCAACCTGGTAAAAATAAGTGAGCATGCTATGTCATACAGACTTCAAAAAAAGAAATCTGTTATCAACTTACTCAAAAAGAAAAAATAAAACATGGCAAAAATAAATTGTTTCTCAATATTTACCACAGATGTCTATAAACAACATATAGTTTAACAGCTCTTCGTCCAATATGATGAGTTATAAGATACATTTTACATATAATAATCTGCAAATAACTTCATTTGATGAGTTTCTATAAATGCAAACACCTACATGAGGATGAATCAATTAAGATAAAACATGTTTTCATCCTTCCAGAAAGTTGTCATATGCCTACTTCTAATCAAGCCCATCCACTCATAAGGAAACCCCAATATTATTTCTATCTCCACAGCATTAGTTCTGCTTTTCTCCGAACTTCATATACATTGAATCATAGAGTATGTAATATTTTTTCTAGCTTTTTTATTCACCATAAAATTTTGAGATTTTATTCACATACATTGTGTTCTAAAGTTTCATTTCTTTCATTGCAGAAGATCAATACATCGTGTTAATAATGGGTCATGAATATACCCCAACTATTTCATTCATTACTCAGTTGATGGAACTTTGACAATCAGAGTTCATTCATTATAAATAAAGTTCCTGCGAGCACTCATGAATAAGGCTTTTTGGTGGACCCAGGTGTTTACTTCACCTGGTGGAATACTTTGAAGTCTGTTTGCTGCATTACAGGATAGGTGCACCTTCAACTTTATAAGACACTGCCAAACACATTTTCAAGTCGTTGCAGCATTCTCATTGTCAATGTTTGTGAGATTCAGTAGCACCACCTCTTGTATAAATTTAATGTTTACAGTATTTTTAGTTTTACTCTTTTTTTTTAGGTGTTAGTTTTGCATGCATTTCTCTGATGACTATGGATGTTGAATGCTTTTTCAATTGCTTATTGAAACCTTCATAGCATCTTCTTTTCTCCTTATTTATTCTTAGGCTTCTTGGTCAATTTTAAATTTTTAATGTTATTATTTATTTACAAGAAGTCTTGATGTATCAAGAATATAAATATCCAGCATATATATCCTTGGCTTGCATATTCATTTACTTGAATTTTCAAAAGAAATAAAAATATTTTAAATAAGTATTTTAAATTTTAGAATAATTCTAGACATACAGAAATATTGAAAAGATAATACAATATGTCCTATAGACTGCATCTATTTTACCCTACTATTAGAACACCTTATATTATTATGAAATATTAGTCACAATTAATGAAACAATATCAATGCACAATTAGTAACTAAACTTTACACTTTTTTCATTTTTCCTTTTTATTTTTTCTAAGATCCTTTCCTTCTGTCTCAAGATCCCATCCAGGATAGCATATCACATGTAATCTCTATGTCCCTTAGGTTCTTCTTGGTTGTGGCAGTTTTTTGAGTGGTTTTCTTGAGAAGTCCCAGTCAAGGACATTGTACAGTGTCTCTCATGTGGAATTGTCTAATATTTTTCTCACTGTTAGACTGACCTCATGTATATTTGAGAGAAAGACCATGAAGATAATGTGTCATTTTCATGACACCCTAACATACGTGCTGTCAACCTGACATATTGTCGGTGTTGATTTTGTTGTTTTGGCTGAGGTAATATTTGTAAGGTTTCTCAGTACAGTTACTCACATACCTTCCCCTGCTTGTTCCTTTCAGTACATTTTGGAAGAGACTCGCTAAATCAGCCTAAACCTAAGGGGTTAAAAGTTACATGCCACCCTGAGTCTGTAGCATTTTGCATTCTGACCAGCAATGACTGGGAATTTCTGTTGTTCTATTACCTCGGCAGCATTTGATGTTGTGAGTGTTTTCAAATTTAGTCATTCTAATAGTCGTGTAGTGATGTTCCATTGTTCCTTTAATATGCAATTGCTGAATGACATATGATATTGAACATTTTTTCATATGTGTATATATGTATATTTTTGAGTGCTCCCTTACTTACTGGTACTATAAGATGTTTCAGGCTTATCTTATGTATTTTCTGCCTCTGTCCTAGAATAAGTCATTTCTTTTAGGGAACCTAAATATGGGTTTTTAGATGCTTGATACTACTGAGGTGTCATTGTTTTTAGTTCATCTCAGCTGACATAATAAGGACACTTATATGTGTATAGACATAACCTGTAGAGATACAGATAACTATATTTATTGTTATATGCAACCTTCTTTAGCTACATTAAGCTAAGAATGAGTTCATAGTGATGTCTCTGCCTCTAGTACCTGCTACATGGATCACTCTATCCTCTTGCCCTTGCTTAACTCTAAATTCTCGCTTCATCAGTATTACGCTTGGCTCCTATAACCTTGACTCAGCAATATACTTTCTTGTTCAATTACAGTACTCTGTATGGGGGTATCAGAAATAACTATCACCCCAGGTGAAACAACTTTATCAGCCAGAGTACAGCGTTATACACAGTTGTCTTTGCCTTTATTCTTACACACTCTTTCCAGAATTAGTTAAGTCAGTACTTTTTCTCCTGAATCCCTTCAGTGAGGTTGTTTCATGTTTGTAATACAAATAAATTATTGGTCACATTCTAAATGTCACATTCCTAGGAGCCCAGCTCTTCTAAATAATATTTTTTTAATTTGTATACATGAACATTTTATACTCTGTGCTATGAAGTGCTGTGGGTTTTGACAAATGCAGCATGTCATGTACCCACCATTATAGTATCTTACAGAAGAGTTTCATTACTTTAAAAAATTCTCTGTGCTTCATTTACTCAACCTTCCACTTTAAACTCCTAGAAACCTCTACTTTCTCCTTCTATTTCTTTAATTTTGCTTTTTTCAAAATGTCAAATATTTGGAATCATATAGACTCAAAATATTCTTTGCAGACTGAATTCTTTCACTTATCAAAAGGCATTTAAGATTCATCCAAGTCTTTTTGTGCCTTGATAGCTATTTTTTATTGTTATTTAATAGTCCATTGTATGTATACACTATAGCTTATTAAAAGAATGTGTATTCTGCTGATGTTAGATGGAATATTCTACAAATGTCCATTAAATTCAGTTGATTGGCTCTGGTTGGTGTGGCTCAATGGACTGAGTGCCTACTCATGAACCAAAGGGTCGTTGGCTTGATTCTCAGTCAGGGCATATGCTTGGGTTGCAGGCCAAGTCCCCAGTAGGAGGCGTGTGAAAGGCAACCACACATTGATGTTACTCTCCCTCTCTTTCTCTGTCCCCTCCCTTCTGTCTAAAAATAAATAAAATCTTTAAAAAACTCAGTTGACTGGTGGTGCTATTTAGGTCAAATATATCTCTATTGATATTCTCTCTACTTTATCAACTACTGTCTAAAGGCAGTGGAAGTCACTGATTATTTTGGTAGGTTTCTTAATTTCTCCCTTAGTTCTATCAGTTTTAGCTTTGTGCATTTTGATGTTCCATTGTTAGTTGCATAGATGTTTAGGATTATAATGCCATTGTGGAGAATGATCCTTTTATCATTGTATTATATTTCACGTTTTTTTCTTTTTCTTTCTTTTTATTGATTCTAGGAAGAGGTGAAGGGAAGAAAAAAGAGAGGGAGAGAAGCATCATTGTGAGAAAGAAGCATTGATCAGTTGCCTCTTGCACATGCCCTGACTAGGGACTGGACCTGCAACCCAGGTATGTGCCTTTAATGGGAATTGAACCAGTGATCCCAAGGTTTGCAGGATGATGTCCAACCAAGTGATCCAACTGGCCTGGGCTCATGTTTTCTTGATAATTTTCTTCTGAAGTCTGCTTTGTCTGAAATTAATATAACCAATCCATCTTTTTATTTATTAAAGTTAACATAGCATATTTTTCTCTGTCCCATTACTTTAACTTGTTTATGATTTTATATTTAAAATGAATTACATACAGATGAAAAATGATTTACTTTTTATTTTTATGTACTTTGACAGTAGGCAATTCACATTTAAAATGCTCATTGTTATAGTTGGACTAGTAGCTGTCATGTTATAGCTATTTTTTTTCTATTAGTTTTGTCCTATATATGTTGAACACCAGGCATGTTTAATGGGTTCTAAAATCTGAGGTAAATAGGTCTTTAATATTGAGATTCTTTTAAATCCTTACTCGAGGGTGTGCTTATTGACTTTAGAGAGATGAAAGTGGAGAGAGAGAGATAAACAATGTTGTGAAAGATATCAATGGGTTGCCTCCTGTATGTGCCCTGACCAGGAATCAAAACCACAAACTAGGTTTTTGCCTTGACCTGGGATCCAGCCTGTAACCTTTTATGTACAGGGTGATGTTCCAACCAACTGAGCCACCTGAGGAGGGCGATTTAACATTAGAAATTGTGGGAGACTCTGTCTAGGAGTTAAATGTTTTAATGTTTGCCAAAAGCTTCAAATTCTAGTATTTCTGTGGTTGTTGCTGCTGTTGTTGTTGCCATCTTAACACGGCACATTCCTCCATGCTCTTCCTCAGATGAAATCTACTTCTTGGCCCTCTTTCAGCTTCCAGGCACTGTTATTATGGTAGAACAGCAATTTTCAACCAGCGTGCCACAAGACTTTTTAAAACAAGCAATACCAGACTATTTAGGCTGGAGCAATTTAGACTGTCAAATTAAAACATAACAACAGCCAATACGACAATAGCCATCCAGTGTGAATGAATCAAAATTATACGTATTATTTTGTCAGATCAGCAAAATGCATATTTTTTGGCGTGCCACAGAATTTTAGTAATTAGCTATTTTGTGCCATGAGATAAGAAAGGTTGAAAATCATTGAACTGGAGCACTGTTGGTAGGATGGTCAGGTGTGGGGGAAGGGAAACATTCTAAAGCAAGACACCCCCTTATCTGAGATACAATGTCTGTAGCAGGTGGAATTGGGGGAAAGCTCTTCTCTCACAGGGATGAAACTCGGGCAAAATATTTTTGCTCTGGAAAGTAAGGCTCTATAATGAAGATGCTATAGGCATATTTCACAGCAATCAATCTTTCCCACTGCCAGAGCCAAGAGGGAATCTTTGAGACCTGGTGAGTTTTCTGAAGGTGAAGTTCACAAACATGAAGAGACCGCCAAGACTGTAGCTCCAGGAGTTTCTCACTCTCTAGCTAGCTACTCCACTTTCAAACTCCAAAAACTCATCAAAATTACCTTTCAATGTCTTTGAAGTTCATGGCTCCTGAAACGGTATTCCAGGTAAGCAGGTCTCAGCTGTAACTGTCTGAATTTGCCTGTCTTTCCAGATATCACAGTGAATGGCTTACTCTGCCACCTGGGTTCTCTGATGGGGCCAAGGAAAGTGGGTTTCAGGTTGAGAATTTACTTTTGTTGTAAATACAGATATCATGGGCTCTAAGCTCTTTACATATTGAGACTGAAACCCAATGTCTAAATCTTCTAATTTAAAAAGAAATTACAATTTTTGTTGTTTTTTTGTTTGTTTTGTTGTTTTGTCTTTAATTCTAAGAAATCTTTGTGTATGATAAAGTAAAAAGGATTCTTTTCTACATTGTTTTTTGCAGGGATTTCATATTTGTAACATTTACATTTAGGTTTGCCATCTTCGTCAAATTAGTTGTGGTGTGTGGGATTAGGCAAGGACTCAGGATCATCTTTTTTCAACATTTATCTAATTGATGCAGTACCATTTGTTGGAAAAGCATTCTTCCATTCTGAACTTCTTGCACCTCTGGGGGAAAATCAATTGTCTATATAAATGTGGGCTATTTCTAGTTTCTGTCTTCAGCTTCATTGATCAAGTTTTCAAACTGAAGTCAATACTATAGTGTCTTATTACTGACTCTTCCAAATGTTCTAAAGTTTGTATTAAATAACCATATTTTTAAAAAATAATTTAAAAGAAAGAAAAAGAGTGTCTTTTATATTTCCCCATATCTTTACTTTCGGGGTGTCCTTAATTTCATCCAATAGATCCAAGTTTCTATCTTTGGAAATTTCCCCTTTAATCTGAAGAATATTCTTTTTTTTTAAGATTTTATTTATTTATTCCTAGAGAGGAAAGGGAGGGAGAAAGAGATAGAGAGAGAAACATCAGTGTGCGGTTGCTGGGGACTGTGGCCTGCAAGCCAGGCATGTGCCCTGACTGGGAATCGAACCTGCAACACTTTGGTTCGCAGCCCGCACTCAATCCACTGAGCTACGCCAGCCAGGGCTGAAGAATATTCTTTAGCATTGTTTATAGTTCAGGAATTCCCTCAAACTTTGTTTTTTTTTTCTTAAGTTGTATTTATTTTGTACTCATTTTAACAGATGTCTTCATTGGATATTGAATTATGAAATGACAGTTACATTTTTGTTTTGTTCTATTGTGTACTAGTTTCTTTCTGATTTTTAAAAACCTATTGTCTTTCCTATAATTGGTTCCTCAACATAATGTGATTAAAAAAAAAACAAACAATTTCAAGAATCATCCCAGCTTTAGTGTTCAGTGGTTTGCTCATAAGGACCTTTCTCCATCCTATGTTAGTTTTACTGAGCTTCTTAGATTTCTTATATAGGGTTTTCACCAAGTTCACAAGACTTTTAGTTAATTATTTTTACAAACGGGTTTGCTGTTGTTTCTCATTCTTTTTCTCTTCTTATTCAGTTACTCCAATTAGATATATATTAATCCACTTTGTAGTTCTCACAACTTATGAAGGTTCTCGCCCTTCTTATTTTTCAGCTTGATTTTCTCTTTCTATTTCAAGTTTAGATTGTCATTTTTGCCATTCCAAGCTCCTGATGAATTCATATGGTATGGGTGTTTTTTATTTAAATCCAGATATTATATATTTATTTATATAATTTTAATTTGATTATTTGGTATTGTGTCTATCTCTTTTCAGAGATGATCTGTGTGTTTTCTATGACCACATTTTTTCATTCAAGTGCATGGACTGTAATATTCACAATACCGTCTCTGTATGACTTTCCTATTCCTCCACAACAAATTACCACAAAATTACCTGCTTAAAATAATTCCACTGTGTTTCCTTGCAGGTTTTCATGCCATCAATCTGTATGCATCCCATTAGTGTCTACTAAATGCATAGGGTCTCTCAAGGCTGAAATGCAGGCATCAGCTGTGCTGAGTTCTTATCTTAAGGATCTGGAAAGAATCCACTTCCAAATTTATTCTTGCTTTTGAAAGAATAAATTTATTTGTGGATGTAGGACTGTGGTGCTCATTGTCTTTCTAGCTCCTAGCCTAGGGCTCCTTCAGCTTAAAGACCCTTCTCATATCTTAAAAGCCACTCTGTTCTTGGCATGTGACCTCTCCATCTTCAAAGCCAGCCAGCACTTATGTGTCAAATTCTTCCTGTGCTCCAAATCGAGTAAGTAGAAGATGTTTTACTTTTTTAAAAATATATTTTATTGATTATGCTATTACAGTTGTCCCATTTTCCCCCCTCATTCCTCTGCACCCTGCACACCCTCTCCCACCCACATCCCCCCCTTAGTTCATGTCCATGTGTTATAAGTTCTTTAGCTTCTCCATTTCCCATACTATTCTTGCCCTGCCCCTGTCTATTTTCTACCTACCATCTATGCTACTTATTCTCTGTACTTTTTCCCCCTCTCTCCACCTCCCACTCCCCTGTGACTACCCCTCCATGAGATCCCCATTTCTGTGTTTCTGTTCCTGTTCTAGTTGTTTGCTTAGTTTGTTTTTGTTTTAGGTGTGGTTGTTAATAATTGTAAGTTTGTTGTCATTTTACTGTACATGTTTTTTATCTTCTTTTTCTTAGATAAGTTCCTTTAACATTTCATAAAATAAGGGCTTGGTGATGACAAACTCCTTTAACTTGACCTTATCTGAGAAGCATTTTATCTGCCCTTCCATTATAAATGAAAGCTTTGCTGGATAAAGCAATCTTGGATGTAGGTCCTTGCCTTTCAAAGGGTGACTTTGCTTAGAATAAGTTCAATCACTAGGAAATCTATATATGTAGAGGAAGTGGCACCCATAATTATAGCTCAGTGGTATAGTGTGGGCTGGTTACAGAATGATGCTGTTTCTTTCAGAAAGCTGGTACCCTGGGGGACTCAGGAGAGCCACTGGTACAGGTGAATTCTCAAGGCAGCCTGCCTTATCATTTTATTCAGGCCTTCAGCTGATTGTGGTAGTGATCCACCTACATTATGGAGACAATCTGCTTCACTCAGAGTTCACAGATTTAAATCTTATTTAAATACACCCTCCAAGTTGACACATAAAATTACTCAGCACAGGTAGGAATCTTAATTTTTACCCATTGTATTTTTTTTGCTACGTTATGGTACATGACCATTGCTGTGACATCTCAACATAATACAGGTCCAGGAACTGAGTCAGAAAATCTTGGTGGGCCATGTTAGGATTCTCCTAGCACATGTTTTAAGGTCTCAACTGTTTATGTTAATACCCATGCCATCTCAAATTCTACTTATGGCTGCTTTTTCTCTTGATGTTTAATTACATTTATTTCCTGTCTAGTTACTTTTCACAATAAACTAGATAGTGTGTATGATGTTACATAGTAACTCTGAATTCTGTTATTTTCTTTAAAAAGTGTTTATTTTTGTTGCAGCACAAAATAAAAATACTGTGTCACTTTAAATTTTTGGAAGTTTAGTGTCATTAGTGTCATGGGTTTTTTTGTTTGTTTGTTTTTTGAAGGAAATGCCTTAAATTTTGCAGTCTAGTTTTAATGTTCTGGTGTGACAACTGTAATTCTTAAATGATAAATCTATAATGTTTGTCTTATACCTTATAATATTTGGGGGCTCACACTCCATATTTTGTCTCTGCTACAGCTTACCCATTTTAGCTTTCCAATAATTAGTTTCTGATGGGCTTTTGTATGTCTAAGTGAGGATTTATTCAAGAATCTATAGGGACTTATGTACAAATTGTGGAATTGTCCCACCTTGGGTGATGTCCTTCTTTATAGAATTTCCTTTCTCAAATTCCAACCAAACTGGCCGCACAGAATTCTATTTTCTAACACCCTAATCAATAAGATTGCATCCTTCTGCTTGTTTTATTCTCCTTATACTCATGGACTGAGGATTTTACTTAGATTTAAGTATTCTGAAAATTTCATAGTATATCTTCCTTTTTTTTAAGAGTTTCATTTATTAAGATTACTATTTGAATTTCTTTTCCCTACTAGTGGTTTCCTTTTAGTCACTTTTTTCTACTTTCTTTCTTAAATTTAAATTTTAATTGATATTCAGTAACAAAATGTACCTCTTTTCCTTAAAAAGAAAATAAAGCCAATGTTTCTATATTTAGCAACTTCAAATTAAACCATGTTCTAACTCACCAATTATTCTTTACATGGTTTTTAGAAATGAAAAATTAATCAACCAAAATCTAAACATCTCCTTGAAATTTTCACTTAGTTATATTCTAAATCTTTGCAAATTTATGTGTTTGATTAGTTTCTCAGAATTAAAAACATGCTAATTTAAAAATATATAATTTAATATCCCACTACAATAAACACAAGTGTGAATATGTAAAATTCATTTTATTGCTTCATAATTTTCAAGATTTGGTCATCAATTTTTTTCCATATTTGGTTGCAGTGAGCAGAGAGCTATGGTAAAATATAGGAGGATATTATGACAACATGACTAAAGCAACTGATGTGTTAAACTTGTCATCTATATCATAGGCCAAATGTAATATGGGGATTAGACAAAGTAATTCACAATTTTCAGATGCTGGATCAGTCAGTGTCTAAGAATAAAACATATCATATATATATATATATATATATATATATATATATATATATATATATATACTTGTATGGTAAGCTAAATAAAGTGTATATATATTTATTTATTTAGCTCTGTGTGTGTGTGTGTGTGTGTGTGTACACACACAGAAACACACACATATATATTACCTGATTTTATTCCTTCCTCCTGACCCCCAGGAAAATTTCAAAATTTTCCAATGCTAAATTGTTTTGCTAAAAGATATGCATTTCATCTAGAGAGCTGAGACAAAGTAAAAAAATCAATAAAGCTTGGGATCATTTCAAATCAAATTTAAAGTTTTAGAAATTCTGTTTCTCACCATCATTTTCATTTCATATTGAAATATTTCAGCCATGGCACCGTATCCCATTTGGTGATTCATGCATATCTTAAATTAACTATGGAACCCTTATTGTTGATATCAGAGATATACATTTAGGAATATTATTCAAAATGTGTTAAATTTACTTGTTGGAAGTATTGCAGTAAATACAAACACACAGATCTGATGAGCTTTGGTACTCCCAGCACAGAAATAAGATAATAAAATGATTACTCAATCAGCAAAGATTATAGAAAACAACGTATGTTTCAAACATTAATACATGGTTCTAGAAAGGTAATAATGAAGACTGACATCTCATATACAAAACTGTCAGGTATATTTTTCAGAGGGAAAACTGAGGCCGGGAAGTTTGGAAAATGTGTGAAAGTCACTCAGCCAACTGTGAGGTCAGAACTGCAACTTACATCTATCTGAGTATAGATCATAAGCTCTTTCAATTCCACTATGAAACATTTAAAAATGAGCCTTTAACTTTGTGCTTATCTTGAAGAATTTTTCTCTCAAGTTGAGGTGGCATGAGTAATGTATATAACTAAAGGAGTGAGAAAACCAAGTCAGTATGAAAAGTAGTGCTAAGTCATGTTTTAAATATCAGTGAGTGTTAACAGTCTTTGAAAAATTCCCTTTTTGGCAGATAGAAATTGAATTAGGTCTTAAAGGAATAAACAATTTGAATAGTTTAGGATGCAAGATTAAGCAAAGACCAGCTGTAGTTATTTTGAATAGTGCAAATTAAATGGCATGTAATGATTTCAACACTTCCTCCAAGTTGTCTGAAATTATAGTTCTACTCAAGATGAGTGTGTTTTTGTATATATTAATACACATGAAAGTATGTGTGTATAGTTTGCATACAAAATTTAATAAATTTACTGTATATTTCACTAATATGTGGAATCTAATGAACAAACTGAACTGACAAGCAAAACAGAGACAGATTCATAGATGGAGAGCAGATGGCAGCTAGTGTGGGGGGAGGTTAAGGGGTGGAGGGACTGAGCAAAGCCTGAAAGAGGACTGACTCATGGACGTGGATGATAGTGTGGTGATTGCAGGGTGCAGGTATGGGGGACTAAAACGGTAATGCGAAAAATACAGTGAAGATTAAATCAAAACTAAAAAAAAATTAGAACATGTGAAAAACTGAATTTCCAAATATAGGGACACACTACAATTAAGGAGTTATTATTACTATTATCATCATAATCTAAATACTTGTAGGTGCTTTAAATGTGATGTCAATAAAATGTTTTAATTCAGGAATAGCATCAAAACTCAGTATCAGCTGATGTCAGACAAAACCTCTCACAGTGGGAATTACAACCTGCAGACACAACAGAAACTTAAACAAATGAGTAAATACTTAGCATGAGATCCACCCTCTTAACACATTTTAAGTATATAACAGATTATTGCCAACAGTATATGCAATGTTGTACAGCATATCTATAGAGCTTATCCATCTTGCATTGCTGAAACTTTGTATCTGTTAATTTGAAACTCCCCATTTCTCCTTCCCATAGCTCCAGGCAACCACCACTCCACACACGAGACTATGCATGTGACTATTCTAGGCACCTCAGAGAAGTACTTGTCTTTCTTTGTCTGGCTTATGTCACTTATCATAGTGTCCTTCAGGTTTACCTATGTTGTCACATATTGCAGACTTTCCTGCTCTTTAGGGCAAAAATAATGTTCTGCTCTATGTATTGTACATACATTTTTATATGCCACTCATCTGCAATGGACATTTAGGTTGTTTCCAAATTTTGGCTACTTAGAATAGTAATATAATAAATAAGGGAATGTCGATATCTCTTTAATATCCTGATTTTAATTCTTTTGGATGTATACCTCAAAATGGAACTGTCGAATGACACAGTGGTTCTACTTTTAAGTTTTTTAAGGAACTTCCATACTGTTTTTTTGTATTACATAGCAACATTGTTGTATTGTATGTTTTGTAATACATAGCAACTATTGTATTCTTAATGTATAGCAATGGTATAAATAATACAAAAGGAGATAGAACATTTTTTTCCATTTTATAGACGAGGAAACAGAGGTAGAGAGAGTTTAAGTCAGTTGCATAGTGTCACACAGCCACTGAGTGCCAGAACCATAATACTAAACACACGTGTCTAATGTAAAGTGATAGAATATTTTACCTGTTTTTTCATTGACAAGATAAATTCTAATCAGTACCATTATATTACTACCCTTCACCCCAAGATGAGAGAAAAAAGAAACATAAAATAATCATACATAAGGCACTGCATAATATACTTAGCTCTTCAAATACACTACGATTAATATCTTACCTCCCAAACAAATATATCACAGTGTAGACATTATTGATTAAGCACCAAAGAAATATATAAATGCTTCATTTGTAATAGACTTTCCTAAATGAAACCATGGTTATTCATCTGGATAGACCTACTTAATGCATTAAATCAAAATTTGGTTAACTCAGAACTAAAAACCAGTGGAGTTTTTCCAAAAGCTGTCAAGAATATTATTTAACATGTTGAAAACAATTTGACTGCATTTTTAAAAATTTTCAAGTAGTTGTGTTGTTTTGTTGGTACAGCTACAAAGATGAAAGCTGATATATTAAAGCATCAAAGCATGGCTGTATAGTATATAACATTTTATGCACACTGTGCTATTGTATCTGTTCTCATTTTCCTCCTGGAAGAGTCATTGACTGAATGAGTGAGTGAGTATTCTTTGGCAGGTTTACATTTATAATTGACCGGTAATGAAAATGTAAATGAGAGAAAAAATATAAGCTGTCAGATGGTAATAAATGTATACTACAAGTTTTTCATGTGATGTTATATAATGGAAACAATATTTGGAAGAAATTATCTTAGAAGAAATTTGTCCTGAAGGCATGCATATGGAGCATTTTCCAAATAGCCTTTATTAAAATTTTATTGGAAACAAATTATTTCAGTTTTATTAATATTAACCCTTCAGTATAATGGGTAGTACTTTTATTATGATAATATGGAGTGCACAAGCATCTAGAAGTACCTCTATGCTTTGAAAACGGTTCTGCTCTCAGAGTATGATGCTGAATAATAGTTTCATGTTAAATCTTTTGAATTCTTAACTCTGCGTGGGTTTTAAGAGCTGACACACAGGGACAACAAACAAACAAACAAACACACCCAAACCTCTAAAGCTTGAGCTCTTCATTTCCCACAGGTCTTCATTAGAGTTCGACCTCCTTCAGTATCACACATTAGAAATTTTCGGAACCTAGATTTGGGTGAGGTTTTTTAGGAAGGCTGTTAAAACAAAGGGACTGGAATCAAAAAATCTCCTGCTGCTTTTCAGTTTCCACATGAAAAATATAGGCTATAGCCTCATAATCTCTTCATTTGCTATTGTTGTTTGTGTGTTCATATTTTTTTCTTAATTACCGTAAGCTAGACTTAATAATTATTTTTGTTTCTTCATGGACCTGTTTTTCTGTACTATACTGCACTTCTTTTGTGGACAAGGAGGTAAACATTTCTTTGGGGAATTAAAGCATAACCTGAACGAAAAATGATATTTTGAAACTCTATTTCAGGGGGGAATTATCATGATAAAATCTTCTTTTCAGTCTATATTGACTCATGGGCCTTAACCTTGTCAAATAAGCTATAGCCTACAAAACAGCAATAATTCTGCATAGTACATAAAAACTGGTTTTCCAGTTGGTGAGGAAACAGTAAATAATGAACAAAGGAGGTGATTGGTTTGTTTTCCACCATCTCATTAGTTCCATCGTTTAGTCATAGGTTGGTACCCTGCCCTTGGATAGTAACCTTACAAATGTGACTATTTATTTACCTAAATTTTGGGGATGAGTTTAGACAGTGTAAATGGACGTATGCAAATAAATCATAATTTTTCATTAAAGGAAAAAAGGTAAAACTGAAAAGTCTGCAAATGGGATGATGAAGAGTATCACTGAAAGGACTCTACTTAAATGAGAATTATTTGTACATAAGATGTTCTTGAAGATTTAATACTGTACTTCAAATTCACAACCACAAGTTAGTAAGTACCTTAGACCCCAAAGGACATGTGATTCAATGTCTTCTAATACTGTGACACCATGCACAAGAATAAATTAGTGCTTAAGTATCTTGTTGTTTGCAGGTCCCAAATTTTCTAAACATCAGCATTTTAATATCAAATAGGGGTTAATATTGTCCTGACTCAGTTTACTCAACTCTTAAACATTGATTTTTAGAGGCTTACTTACAAGCTTTCCACCAGACCTAAAGCTTCATGATTTAGTGAGTTAACTCTCAATATGTTACAAAGGAGATACCTATATATTCACCAAACAAAAGAAGAAAATGTAATCATGCAGGCATCATAAAACACTATTAAATATCACAATTAGACTTTTCTCAAATGTTTTCTCTAAGACATCAGAAAAAATTTGTTGAATTAAACTGACAGACAAATACCAAGATATGAAAAGTGGTGATTTAATTTATAACTAAAGGTTTTGTAACAAAGGTACATATAAATTTAAATTAGTAAGTTTGCAATTTAATTCGGTGAGAAAAAATAAGGCCTATACTGGACTTCATTAATTAAATATTTGGAAATCAAAACTAAACATTTTTATCTTGACATCACTGAATTTTATGTGCAGGGGAAAAACTGATGATTAATGATGATCTTAATATGGATAAAACTGTGGTCTCCATTGCACAGAATTGATCACATTTCACATTAATTTTTTAAAATAATGAGGTTAAGAGAAGCTATTCTGCATCAATAAATTTTAGATGACTTTAATAAATTACCAGAATAGTAATTTAGTACTATTATTTTCAAAATTCTGAATTTAGTACAATATCCATTTATTGTGAAACATAATGAGGTATTATTTTTAGCATAAATGACATTTTACATTTAGACATAAATTAGCATATTTTGTTATATTATTAATTTAGTAACTAGGTCATAGCTTAGCTGCTACTAGTATTTATTATTAACTATTTGCTATTTCTTAGAACATCTTTGTTTGGTTTTGGGTTGTTTCCCATCTACACTGTGCTCTTCACACTGTGTGTCTGTGAGATGTCACCAAGCTGTGTGTGGCTGCATGGCAGTATCAGAGGTCAGTGTTAACACAATGAATCTTGCAGGAACACAAAGTAGCCACAGAAAGCTCTCACGTTCAGGCAGGAAAGAATGTTATTTTTTTTAATGATTTCTAAATTCTTAGTATTTCTATAGATGTTTGATGATAATTCACAAAATATATAATAAAATTATATTGTCATTATTAAAAATGATTAAATATTAATATCTAATTGACTTCACTAAGCAATTCACGAATTGGGCAGCACTCCATCTAGCAACTAGAAGGTTAAAGCTTTTATAGGAAGAAGGGTGAGGCAAAGGAGCTATTAACAAAGGAATAGAAAGGATTGTTCTTGGGCCCGGACACCTTTTTCAGAGGGGAAGCACCCAAGTAGGGTTTTTACCATGCATAGCGCCTCTTTTTTCTCTGGGGCATGGAGAAGGCCCATTTTCTTACTTGTACTTGATCAGAAAGTTCCCATACAGATTCTGCTTCTGTGAGGTATTGAAATGACAATTAGATTAGGTATTCCACTAGGTCTGGTATTCTTGCTGGTGGAAGTAGGTTATTTCATGGGATCGCAAGGAAAGCATTCTGAGAGACGCATGCATGGAAGGATGTAGTGTGATAAGATTTATTTGGATGGAAATAGAAGGCTGTCCCCAGGTTTCCAATGTTTCATTTCCATTTGTCCTGCTGAGGAAAAAGTTCAATCTCGTCTTCATCAGGCCCAGAAATAAGGGCAATATCCAGACATTTTATGCTATAGGTTCAATCCATTTCTCTGCCCCAATCCGGCTAGTTTAGTCTGTTCCCGACTGTGCTCTGGCTGATTGGCACTGCTGTATCCAGTACTCAGGCTTGTCCTGGAGCCTGCTTGAAGTTTGTGTGGCTACTGGCTGAACAGCTGCTAGAGGCCACATGGCTGCTACAGGGAGAATGCGCAAATAAATGTGGCAAGCACATGTTACCAAGGGAGGGAGGGAGAGAGGGAGAGAGAGAGAGAGAAAGAGAGAAAGAAGGGGAGAGAGAGAGAAAGGGAGAGAGAGGGAGAGGGAGAGAGAGAGAGAAATAAGATTTTTTGTTAAACTGGGATTATATTACCTTGGCCTTGGAAAGGACCAGGCATTTTTTCAAACCAATCAGTCTCCAAAGTTTTCATTGGCTGGTTCTGGATCCTTCCCCTAACTAAGCCGTTTTCTGGTCCTCCATTGTTTCACGTCCCCTATCCAATCTAATTCTTTTCCCAGGTTAGACAGGCCTCTGTGATCATCGTCTTGGCTCTCATGTCATATATCTCATAGAAACACCTTCTCCTTTGCATTTTGGCATCTACTGCACATGTGCTTACCTTCCTATGTTCCCTGTCCCCTCCAAAATCTGGTAATGGAGAGTGGGCTGCTCCATACATGGGGAAAAGAGAGCTGTTAATCCCCTTGGTGGGGCAATGAAGCTATCCCCTTGAGTGTGTGAACTTCTCATGGGGATAGCTTCTTAATTAAGCAGGCTAGTGCTCTCCAGTGGATTATGCTTAATAATGTTTGATTTCTTTTGCTCCCTTACTATATTAATACCTAGCAACCTACACTAACACCATCATGAGCTAAGTGACATTATTCTGGGCTTTTTAAAAAAAACACTATTAAAATTATTTTCTCAATAGATGATTTAATGGGAGTTTATGGTTGATTAGCAATTGTTTAAAAATACTACTTTGCTATAGGAAGATATATACACATTTAATTTACATTAAGCTAAATGTTTTATATACCATTTACAGACATATCTATATGTTTAAATACTTCATATGGGTTTAGAGAGAATTGATTATTCCAGGTGACAATTCTTTCACATAAAAGTTCTTGCTTTATTAATCCTTTTATGAAAAAAAAATCACAACTAATAGAATCACTGAAGACTTTTCACTCTTTCCTTTTGCCAGCACCAACATTGGCTGTTGCAGTCCTCCTAAATTTATTTATTCTGTTACTATGATCCTTTCTTTATTTTCTTGAGATCTTCTACTTCTTATACCGGTTATGTCTTGCCAGACTATGCCTGGGTTCATTTTTCTTTTTGTAATCCATGGAAGCATAAATCATGTCAAAGCCAGTTGTCTGGCCACCGCCAAAATGGATTCTAAATCCACACACAAGGGTGATGTCTGGTGTGGCTTATTACATTTTGGCTAGTTGTTCCTGATTTCTGTCTTGGGTACTGTTGCCTTCCTAGGGTGAAGGGCATCAGTGACCATTTGTTTCTGCTGAAGTCATCTTTTGTTCACGGACTGCCTCGTCCTGAGAGTTACTGTGTCTTTCATGATGGCAGCCAGTTACCAGGTAGCCAAGGAAGAAAGTGGGATAGCAATTTAAAAATCATTTTAGTTAAATCCAAATTATCTTTTACTTTGCTCTGATTAAGTCACTTTTTATTTTAATAAGTATGTAAACTTAGGTCTCCTTATTCCTAGTACACTGTTTTTCATTTATATAATTCTGAAATTTCATAGTTAATGTGAACCATAGCCATGATGTTTAGTGCTTGAAACCTATCACCTAATAACTCCAAAAGTGCTCATTCCCACATCGCCTCGCCTGGGAAGCCATGTCCAGTGCTAACAAAAGTTCAAGTGGAGAACTTTTACAATAATGAAATCTCATCTCAAAGAATTTGCATGTGCCTTCTAAATATCATTCTTACTTAGATTTTCAAATTAGTTTTATCTCAAAAAGCATTAACCAGAACCTACTCGAATGAAAAATTTATAGTTTATAGGTGTTTAAGAAAATAGGGAAACAGGAAATGCTGAAGAGTTGAACTTCCAGCGAACAGCACAGAAATGGTGCATCAAGTGTGGAAATACTGATGGTCTCTTCTAAAATACTACTCTGAAAATTTTAAGTTAATGAAAACAATAATAGTCACGTGTGATGTTGAAGGTAGTGTAAAAGAAAGATAAATTCAACTCATGTGAGGTGGGAAGAAGTAAGAAATTGTTTAAAATTTTTTGAAAGAGGACATTTGCTGATATTTTGGTTGGCTCCAAACCTATTTTCTTTCCATCTTAGTATAGCAATTCTGCTTTGCATTTGGAGTTACCCACCTTTCCTTTTTTCCAAACTCTAATATCTAATCTGTCAGCAAATACTACTATATTTATATTTAGAATATATCCAAAATACATCTGTTTCTCACCAACCCCTCCATGATGTCATTATCTTATATTTGAACAAGTTTCTTGATTTGTCTGCCAGCTCGACCACTCCTACTCTTTCCCTTCCTACGGACTGTTCTTCATAAGGTGATCAAAATGAATGGACCCATTTAAAATCTAAACCAGATATTATTTTCCTGTGCCCCTAACCTGTAAGAGCCCCATATCTCAGTCAGAATAAAATGCCGTGATGTAACCAGCTCCAGAAGGGCTGGCTCACTGATGCCAGCACTCAACACATTACACCATCCTGTGTCCTTGATCTTTCAGCCCTGATGGCTTCCTTGCTTTTCCGCAACTGAGCATGCCACTTCCTCAGGGCATTTGCACTTGCAGTTTCCTCTGCCTGGAAAGTCCTTCCTGCTTGTAGCAGATGGCTAGCTTTGTCACCTCATTCAACCCTGCCCAAGCATCACAACTTCCACAAGCCTTCCTTTAAGTGTTATGCAAAATGGTACATACTGACCAGTGTCTCTCAATCTGTTGTGTTAGTTTGCTTTCACTGCTCTAAAAAATTACCTCAAATTTTGTGGCTTAAGCCAACACAATTTCACTATCTTACCATTCTGCAACTGAGCATTCTGACACCTCTTGGGTCTTGCTAAAATAAAAATCAAGATATCAGCAAGGGCACCAAAAAAACAAAGAATCAAGGATAATTGGTTCTTTGGTGAACCTGTTGCCTTGCATTTTTTTTTCTCCTGCTTTTGGAGACTGACCACATCAATCATCTCATCCATCCTCAAAGTCAATGACAATGAATTGAATCCTTATCATGCTGCCATCTCCCTGGTTCCGTTCCCCTGTTTTTACATCTGTTTTTGAGCCGAAACTTTCTCTGCTTTTAAAGACTCACATAATTATATTGAGTCTGCCAGAATTGTGCAGGATAAACTCTTCATCTCAATCACATCTGCATAATCCCTGCAAAGTCCCTCTTGCTATCTAAGGTTAAAATATCCACAGGCTTTAACGATTGGGTGTGGAAATCTTTGGTTGCTTTTCTTCTGCCTACCACACCTTATTACCCTGCCTTTTCCCCCAATAACACCTATCACCATCTGTGGTATCATATGCTTGTTTATTTGCTTTTATATTTTCCTTTTTAGCTGCATGCAAATTTCTTGAGAACAAAGGCTTTTTATTCGTTCTGTACCGCTATATCCCTTTGAAGCCTAGCATAGTCCCCAGAATATAGTAAGCATTAAAGAAATATTTGTTCAATGAAAAAATGTCAGGTGTATTGAATAGCTAACAACTAAAATAGACATTTATGACTAGGAATAGTAAATTTAATACTGAAATTAAGGACTTTTACTAAAAAATATATTCATTTGAATATAACAATAGAATTTGCAGGTCTCATGATATAATATATGCCATGTTCTAATTATAGCAATCTGTCTGTAAACCACAACATTTATAAGGCCCAGCCAAGGAATGATAGATTAAGTAAAGAAAATTAAGCAAATTCTGTATTACAAGCTTGTAACTAGGTGAAACTTTTATCCTCTAAGAAAAACAAAACACGCAATAGCATAGTGGCTATTGAACTAGAACAGCCTCCAAAGATTCTTAATTGTATATGTGCAGGTGGTAGGAGTCACTCCCCGCCCCCCCAAAAAAAAGCAAAATCCAAATATTTCATACCATGAGTATGGTACATCAGTGTGTCTTCCACCTGGAAAGTTGAACATTCATTTAAAACTGTATCATCTGAATTGATTCCATTTGTCATTGGTTAGAAATCTGTTCTGATTGTATTCAAGTTTTGATTATATTTTACTTTTGTGGGATTGTGTATAGACATGTTTTTGAATAACTGTCTATAAGTAAAAATGTAATTTTATTTCTATTGGCTTGATAATGGGCATACTCTGCTTGCACTATAGACTGAAAGCTAAGAAGAACACAAAGAATAAAAGTTAATAATATTACAATAATGACTTCCGAAGCTTAGTAAGTAATATCTTCAATGCACTTCCCTTTATGATATCCATAGCCATTCATCTGTAACTGTCTACTGTACTAAATTTAAATACTATCACACATTGCATATGGCTTACATAGTTTTATCAATACTGCTAATATATATTTTTTAATCTTCTGGTCTGTATGTTGTTACCAATTTCATAAATTTTCCAATGGCTTCTATTCATGCATGCATAATTTTATTCACTGAGAAAAAATATGAAAATCAATTTTTATTATACTGATCAGAGAGACAAAAAAAACAAAAATGAATGTATGACTTCATGAAAAAGGCTGGGATAGTGCATCATAAACTCATATGTAAGCATAACCCACTTTATCCTTCATCTTGTCTTATGGAGGGGAAACTGTCCATTGTTATGGTGACAACCACCTGCCCCAAGCCCAGACCAGAAGCCTCCAGGGATGAGACCAAACTTGGAGTCCTCACTATTGTGTCTTAAATCTTTCCCACTGTTTGGAATTTTATGTTTAGCATACTAATTTTGTTAAATGATGTTGTTTCTCCTTTGTCTTAAACATTGTTCATTTTTTTTTGTTAGAGAAAGACTATTTTACTATACTAGAATGATGACAAATGACAAAAGTGAAGTTGATAATGAACACACTTAAAAAATTTCCACTCCTCGAGCAGTATTTATAGAAATCAAATCAGGGATTTCACAAATGATAATTTTCTTGATTTGATTTATGTTGTTTCTTAAATTTAAAACTATTATTTTAAACTAGGCAGTAATTGAACTGCTAATTATTTTTAAAAATTACCTAAAATTTGCTTTTGATTGTGCATTTTTTGCAAATACTTTTAATCCATTTGCATTAGTTGAATTAGGATAAGGAATGCAAAAAATGTTAAGCAACTATATTTAGCTTGAGATCATGGATGTGGTTGAATAGTTATTGTATCAATTAAATGATAAACTTTATGCAATATAAATCTTTATCTAAAAATAAAACTCTTCTAAATCTGAGTGCATTTATTTTGACTTTTGGTTTAACTTAGGGCTGATTTATATTGAGTTAAAAAACTCTAAGTACTTAATAAATCTTGGTGATTTTAAGCAAAATATTTTGAAATAGTGACTGTGATAAAAAGAAAAAAACTTTACATAAAAATTAAACAATAGCATAGTGAACTATAGTTCACTATTGTATAGTTAATACAATAATTATTGCAAGTTATTTTTTGCCATGATTTTTTAAAAAAAATATGGTCTGATACCAAATAATTAGCAAATGATTCAATAATTGCTGTTTTGCTTTATTTTTGTTTCATTTATTTGCTAGTGCTGAACAGTTTTTGAAAAGCTGGCAAAGATTGAAATACTTTCACAGGGACTAGACAGATGTAACCTTTGATATATTGTAGTAGTCAAAGTATGCTTTGCTTTATTCTAATGACCATTGCATGAGCAAGATATTCTCAGTGCAACAAAATGCTCACATGCATATGTCTCTACCATGTCTGATACACTAGGAATCAATTGTAGTTTTGGTTACAGGTACCTGCAATGATGGAACTACTGGAACTACCTTACCAATTAGCTGCTAGGGATACATGATTTAAATGTTACCATCACACTTAATCATTCTGTGGCAGCACACAAAATGTGTGACTTTCTTGTGAAAGTCACTGAGTAAAAGAGCATTTCATCATGTTTCTAATTTCACCTCAAGCATCGCCTCATCCAGGAAATTTCACTAACCCCCTTTCTAAACGTTCTCCTTACTTTCCCTTTTCCAGTCAGGTCAAGGCCCCTATAAACTGCAGTAGAATTGAGGTCCTTCTTTCAGACCACTTATCATGGTGAATGATAATATAACCATTTGTGACATTCAATAATTATTCTTTTCTCCTACTAGAGAGTGAACTCTGTGCGGTTAAGTACTGAATGAGCTATTGATTACCATCACATCCCCAGTGCTAAGCAAAATGTATGGCACATTAGCAACTCAATAAGTAGCTGGAGAATAAATAACTGAATACCTGAATGAATAAAATTATAGCTACTGATTTCATTGAGGCCTTATGCCAGTGTCTTCACACTAAAGATCAAATGTTTCAGAGTCAAGCCCAGCTTAACATAAGTCAAGTACACTTTATTGTCCTTGTTTACTAATGACAAATCAGGTTATTGATGTCTTTGTCTGCTAAATGTCAACATTGATTATTGTCTACACATTCACCTATGATGGGACCTTTCTAGTCCACAGATGACATCATACTTCATCAGCATTATCAGCCAGTTATTAAGCAGATCAGCTTACGAAATCATATGTCCCAATGCAAAACGAAACATGGAGCTCCCCTTTCAGAACTCATTTAAAAATTCAAAAGTGCATTAAACCAAGAATGCACCCTTTCTAAGCATGGCGTCCTGGGTGACTCCTCAGGATTCACACCCACAAAGCAAGCCCCATCAATACTGAAAAAGACATTTTTTGTTTCCTTTAGTTCTGGAATCTGACTTTATAAAACTTCTCCTTTTCCTGTTTCTTCTCATTGTTTCATTTCTACTTCCTGATTCTTTCCCATAATGTCGTATAAAGGGTTGCAAAAGGTGGGGGTATGCAATCATAAAGAGGAACTGAGGTAAAGACAGATATTTGTAGGCAAAGTAAAGTACCATCATCAATGGAGATTGTGAGGAGTTCAGAACTCTTCCTCCTTCTGGTCTGTTCTCTTGGCAACTCAGATGGGATTTTGTGTAATCAACACGCTGCTAGGATGGAGCATCATGGCCAGGAATTTTCATTGCCCTCCTCCCCCCAGCACTTTGACTGCTGAAATGAAAAACCAAAGCTGACATTCATCAGAGTTGTAATTCTCTATTTTGAAACCTTGGGAGAAACTACTTCTACATTCATCACACACTTGGCAAAATTCCCTTTTTTCTTCCCCTTCATTTACTTTTGTGTATCACTTGTCTTCATTACTGTCTTTCTCATTAGATGGTTAAATCCTTATTTAGCCAGGACTGTAGTTATAGTTCTCTCCCACGATCGTATAAATAGCGTAATGTTTTGCAGTGATTCTGCATATAATCTATATGAGCTAAAAATAATAAGTGATTGCATAAACAAATCTCTCATTTGTAAATCATGAGTTTTAAGTCAGGGTTTCTTCCCTTTTCAGATTGCTTTAAATCGACTGTAGGCCAGTGATTCTCAAATCGTAGCTCTTGAAATCACTTTGAGACATTTGAAAACACAGAATGCTAACCACTTCCATAGTTCCTGATGCAGTCGGTCTGAGACTGGACCTGAGGATCTGCATTTATAACAAGGTCCCAGGTGATGCTAATGTTGTTCATCCATAGACTGCATTTTGAGAACTATTTCTTCCAGACAATAAATAAAAAATACTAAACAACACCTGCTAAAAGACTGGGTAAAGAAAACTTTATTCAAAGGGTCCATTGTGCTGGGTGTAGGACCCACTGCAATAGGGCTTTTCAGTGGGGAAGAGAGATTGGACAAGTCGCAATTTATAGCCAAAGAGCAGGGCAGAGATCAGGGGGTGCAGGTGAGGTGAGAAAGGTAAAGGGATTAAGGGGAAAAATCATGGACACAGGCAATAATCTGGTGATTATCAGAGGGAGAGGGGGTTTGGGAAGGTAGAAGACGGTAAAGAGAGGATAAGTAAGTGGTGAAGAAAAGAGATTTAACTTGGGACGGTGAACACATTAAATACACAAATGGTGTTTAATACACAGAATTGTACAGCTGAAACCTACATTATTTTATTAACCAAGTCACCTCGATAAAGTCAATTTTTAAAAAAGAAAAATTACTAAGAAGAAACAGCAGGAGGAAGAGGGGATTCTAGCTAACCTTACCCAACAGGATTCTGGCAGAAGGCAAGATAAGGTGATCAGACATCACCCAGCGGATGATGGAGCAGAGAAACCTGGTCAGAAATTGAGGGTGATCAATTATTGAGGGTTGGGAATAATTTATCAGGATTCTTGACAAATTGGACAATGCTGGGACAAATACAGAAGTGCAAAAGCCGGGGCACATTAGAAAAGAGTTCAGGGGAGTTTGAATAAAGTTTCATTGATGAAGAATCTTTATCACAGGCCATATAATTGGTTCTGTAGATGGAACAACCAGTCATTTGCAGACTTCTCCTAAGGGTGACTGTGTGTTGGGTATAGGTGAGTTTTCCAGCTGACATTTTTTTCATTGGACCAATAAATAATAATCTTGGGAGACAGTTATCCATATGTCTCTCACATTTCTTTACTAACCACCCTTTTCTTTAAACTATCTTCTCAAGGGCATTCATAGGAGCATCCTTGGATGGTGAATTATGGTCCCCACCAGAGTAGGAGGATTTGCATATTGTACAATAAAATAAAGATAATGTCTCCCTTTGGAGTGGAGTTCAGGCAGTTTTGTTCACAGTTCATTTCCTGACAAGCAGGGTCCCCCTAAGCGTGGTGTCCCTCAGCTCTGATACAAACCCACTGCAGGTGCAGCATTCACCTGAGCCCACCTCAGGCATCTCCCCAATGAGATGGGGTGGGGGCTGTCAAAGAAAATTTACACAAAGGATGGTCATGCTGTTTCAGGGCCTTTGTCTCTGGCTTAGAGTCCCATGTTTTCTGCCAATATCTGCAAAGCTAAGAAGCTAATTTGATAACTTACGCGTAGTACTGTAAAATTAACAGTTATCGACAAATGATAAAGGAGGAAGAGGACTGAAATGATAAAGTAGGAGGAGAAATGAAATGGTATTTTAAGGAAGAAGAAATAAAATACTAGCTATGATTTATCTAGTTTTTTAAAGATATTTAATCCATTTAAAATATTGCCTTTTCTTAAAAAGATTTTAAGAATTCTCAGAATGACCTTTGGTGATAATATTTATTAAAATGCTGCTTTTATCACTCAGGCCTAATCTCTGCATTCACAATAAAACTTAAAATATAAAAATAAAAGATTACATTTTTGTTCATTTAATGCAGTTGCAAGCACATTAGACTTATGATTTATTGTTTTTCTACTATTTTTTTATTTGAAAGATTTTTCTTTCAGTTTTTCAGGCCTAAAGTTACATCACCACCAGACAATGGAAAATTCATTTCTGATTATTTTCACTTCAGCAATGTTTCAATATTTAAAATAGGCCACTAACCTTATTCAGGTATGGATGGAAGCAGTCAGATTGAGTAAGAATTTACTTTTCAATCAACATGAGAATTATTCAATCTATTTTTTTTTCTGCCTCACTAAGAAGACAGAATCCAATTTACTTGTAAATCTTTGCATAGGTAATCAAAATTTTTTACATTAAAAATTGTAGGGAAAAAACCAAGCGGTTGGATTCAGGTCCGATCTAAGAAAGTTAAGAAAACCTGCTCTGACTATTTTTTTCCTCACTAACCCTTGATTGTTTTTCAAAATAATTACATTTTTTAAAGCGTAACAGGCTATTTGATACTTTAATCTTTCCCTGGCTTGGTCCTCCCTGGCCCCACTACCAAATTACATGATCTAAGAAATATTGAGATATAGTTAAAAAGCAACGATAACATGGTTGTTGTCACAGAGGTTTCAGTAACATTTAGTGGCAGGTCACAGGAGGCACTCTAGCTACTTTAGGCAATGATAATAATATTAAATGATAGATGGCTGCTTACAACATGAATAGAAGGAGAGAGACAATATGAATGTCAAGAGCACATCAGCCTCTAGAATAACACGTGCATTGCCGTGGTCCAAACGGCTATCAACACTGTCCCTGGTGAGGGTGACTGCAAATCCAGGCTTCTTAAGCTCTGTGGCCAAATCAGCGCCTTCTACCTTACCTTTCTCCACGTTTAATTCAATTTCTAATTCAAGGATGATGAGGACATCTTAAAAATTGGAATATGAATCGCTTCTTACTCCCACCCTGAACATTTACTGCCAAGAGAGTGCAATTTTTAATTTTCCGGTCTCTACCATCCAGTAAGGCAGACTGGGAAAAGGTTAGGGAAAAAAAAAATGTTGCATTAAACAAACTACGTCAAATTAGTTTTCTGTCGATGTATTTGAGGAGAGTGAAGCAGTGTATACTTCCTCTCCTTTCCTCTTATAACCATAGAGAGAAAACTATGTTTAACTTCTTATTATAGTAGAAATTGATATTATCTCTGTTATCATTTAAAAAAAATTCAGGAAAGTTTGGGCCGGGAAGCTATTGTTTCAAAACAAGTATGCAGCCCTGGCTGGTGTGACTCAGTGGATTGAGCACCAGAGGGTCGCCGGTTCGATTCCTAGTCAGGACACATGCCTGGGTTAAGGGCCAGGTCTCCAGCTGGGGGCACATGAGGAACAAACACACATTGATGTTTCCCAGTCTTTCTCCCTCCCTTCCACTCTTCTCTAAAAATAAATAAGTAAAATCTTAAAAAATAAAAATTAAACAAGTATGCAAGTATTTATCAAGTGACACCATAAGGACTGATGCTTACTGTTAACCAACAGCATGGCGTTTTTAGGCATATAATTCCACATGGAATCGGAGGTTGTTTTATTCATTAACTTTAACCAAATTGAGTCTTTTATATCTGCAATGAAGGAGGACATCAGCCTTCAGAGGGCCCCATTACTAGAATGATAGAATGCTCTTTAGTTTCTTGAGTGTTTTTATGATCATAGTAAGGCATTTTCTATACAATTTCATATTCAGTTTCAAGAGTATAAAAATGCATTTTCTAAAGTTTTCATTAGCTTTACTTGTGGATAGCATGCACGCAGCCTCTCTGCACACCGAGGGACACTGGTGAGGCGCTGACTCACTCATCTAGAGCTAACAGTCTGGTTGGCTGACTTTCCGTGGGCTACTATTTTCTAACACCGTTGACTACAGGGGAGCTGTATTTAATTCTCAGGACTACTTTATGAAAACCTTCCAGAGAAAACCCGAAAGAAACAGAGAAATTTGCAGACTCCCACGTTTATCTGTTTATAGAGTGAAATAAAGAAGGAAATGAAAAAAGATATTTTTAACTGGACAAAACTCATCATGAGGTTTTACTTTTTAGCCAATGTTTCATTTGTTCTTTATTTTGATTTTTATTAGTAAAGCTTGTAATTAATAAAATAGCATACGAGTTTCTTTTACAAGGAGGGGATTAGGGAGAATGGGATGTTTTAGTACACTCATCCCACCTTCTCTCTCTCTTTCTGCCTCCTCATATCTGTAGCTATATCTCCCGAACTTTGGAATATGTAAATACCTGAGTTTTTGTTTATAACTTAATAAATATATCCTGCGATCATAAAACAGAAAGTGAAAAACTTGGAAATACCATACCATTGCTCCATACTTCAACAATTAAAAATATTTGCATGTATACCATTCTCTAAAATAATGACAAACTTTTAGAAAAGAACAAAATTTCATTTTTTTTCCTCTGAAAAACCATACAATCTACTATTTTGTGATATAGGTAGGACAGCACTGTGGCTCTTTGTATCCATTTCTGTCACATCCTCTTCTAACAGTACCAAGGATTTTGGCTGGGCAAATAGCTCTCCAGAGTGAATCATAAATTCCCAAGCCTCCTTTGCAACAATTTGTAGCCGTCTCGTTTTCAGCCAATGAAATCTTAGCAGACTTCAATGGAAGGGATCACTCTTTCCATCTTCATTTTACTCCTCTTTCTAGAAAGCAGATGAAAAGGTGATCTCTCTTGGGTCATCTAAATGAGTTCAGTTCCATAAGAATGGAGATTCTTTTCCCCTTCCCATTATGCTGACTGTGTAAGGGGTCTACTGATGTTAAACATAATCAAATATGCACCCAGGAGATAGTACACATCACAGAAGCAGTACTAAATTGTAATTATAAATATCTATTATGTCCTTTTAGTTTTAACTCTGTCACTAGTGTCCTTGCTTAAGCAAGTCATTTAACATTTCTGAGCAGTGCTATCTATTTTTTAAAGTTGTACTTGATCAAGATTATCTTCATAATTCATCACCCAGGTTTAAAATTATTTTCTAGTATTTTATTATTTTATAGCATGTTTGTATGATTTATGTACTTTAAAATGTTATCTGCATGTAGCCAGAAAAATACAAAGATGTTAGTTATTTCATGGAGCTATACTGACATCCTTTGGTAAGGTTTCCGTCGATTCCAACTTGATGTAGAGTTAGAGAGAGAGAGAGGGTGGACAGTTAGATGGTTGATAAGTAAATAGAACCACGCACCTATTTGGGCATGAAAGTCAAATTTCTGAGGACAGAAAGGGAAAAGGGAAAAGAGAAGGCTATTGTAGCAAGTCTAAAGTCTAAATACTTTGATAGCATTAACTACATAATCCAATTATGAATAAGATTTTTATCTGTAAAATCTAAAAACGCAAAGCAGATAAAATTAAGCAGACAAGACTGGCTACAGGACTGTCCAAAAGGACGAGCGAGGCAGGCTCTCGTATGACAATACGCAACAAAAATAAGGTATTTAGAGAATCAGTGAAGGAAAATCCTATGAAAACAAAAATAAAAATGTTAAACCGAAACAAACATCACTTTGGTAACGTGTCAGGTCTGCTTGCAATTTCACCTGACGCCCGCTGATACTTGTATTTCGGCAGTCCGGCGTAGGGATGGTGTAGGAATATATATGTCAGAAGAGGAAGTCTGTTTAAAAAGAATTGCAAGAAGCAGTCCGGTTCCGAGGATTGTGTTACGGACACAGCCGGATTAGATTGGGTTGATTACCTTAGCCTTGAAACAGAGAGTCTTTCTGCCCTGCGGGGGAGGGGACGCCTTTCATCCAAAGCCCTCCTCTCGGATGCGCCCTCCCCTCGCATTCACTTGCAAATCGCTGTGTGCTAGCAAAAGCCAGCACTTCCCCAGTCTCCAACCTTCCCATGGCGAGTGCTGCAGCTCTATCAGCAGAACCTTTCTCTCCGTGCGAGGAAGGGCTTCCCCCCACCCCTTACCATTTCTTTTTCCTCCCTTAATCAGGAGCACTGAATGAAAGCCAATCAGAGAGAGCTCGCCGCACCCCCCAGCCCCGTTTTCTTCTGTTCCCTGCCGTCCAGAGTTAAAAGTGATGCTGAGAGAAAGCTCGAGTTAGATTGAAGTAGAATCAGTGATAGGAAATAACAGCCGTAAACAAACAAAAAGGGGACATAGTGACAATTTCTCCAGGGTTATTTTGGCTGGAACCAACTTCCGTTATCCAGAAGCTGATAAAAAAAGGTAGGAAGACTTCATCTCTCTCTGTTTTTTTTTTTTTTTGAAACTCCCTTAAGGTCTTTTATTTCCTTTCCCTGGGGGGAAAATGTTTGTTTTTAAGTTGTATTTAGCAATTATTTCCAAATGATCATCTTGAGGGCATTACTAAATTAATAAGCATAAAACTATATATATTGGATTCTAGAAAAAAAACTGCTTTGATTTCTGTAGAGGTAATTTAAAACTGGATAAATTATATACCATGCTCAACAGTGGGTCATGATATTAGAGTTTGTGAATTTATTCACTCTGAACAATTGCTGAGAATCTGTCATGGAGCGAAATTTGGCATGTTCATACTTGTTCTTTATTTTGGAAATCAGTTGGAGAGACAACGTTGTGGTGTGAACTCGAGCATCACCTAACATTACTTTGCATTCCATGTGAATGGATTCACTCTTCACTTATTCATAATCACAGTTCATTGTACGTTTAAAATAAAGAGAAATGACAGGCAGAAGACAGATTCCTGGAAACAGTCAATGGTCACTAAGCAGGCACATAAATAAAGTAGATTGACATTTATCAGAAATGGAATAGGCACCATTCCCATATTCTCATTTTTATGTCTGAGTCAGAAGTATGGGGGGGGGAGATGAAAGAGGGGAGATTAAATGCATGTAGTCAGCAGTTGCAGCATTTATTGTCTCTGCTGCAATAAAATCCATATTTTATGTGGTGTTAAATTAATGCAGCACATTGCAAGTCTAAATGCATGTTCCCAACAAGTAACTATTGATAGCACTGGATGGAACTGTAAGCATGGGCAAAAGCAGTAGTCTGAAAGTGTTTTTATGCTCCTGCAATAAAAAACCTACCATGTCCTTATCATTAAAAAGGCGCGGGGAGGGGAGGTGTCTACAGGTGCAATCAAAGAAAAACATCATTAAACACTGACATCTCATCTTTTGCTTCCAAAAAACCAGAGCTATTTCCTATAATTGTGGTTCTTCATTCCAGTAAAAGCTTCTGTTATCCAAAAACTACACATCCATTACTCTTAGCTCTTAGGAGACGCATTATTTTTTGTTCCCTTCCTCTTTTCTTAAAGGACCTATATTAAAAATAATCTGTCCCTCTGACGCCGAGAACTGTTATACTTCAGTGCATATGTTAGTAGACTTTCTCCCTCCACACCATACCCCTCTCTCTAGTCTTCCTCAAAATGTAGCTACAAGAGCGTCTCTGTGGTGAATAACACTTGGCAAGAGTGTGTTCATTTTTTAGGTCTGGTATGGTGAGGATTTTTAATTAGTAGAACTTTCTTGAAAGCATTATGTCATTGACAAGAGCTCCTGGTTCATTTTTAGTTAGAGTGGTGAAGAAAAAAAGGAGATGGTTGTGTCATAGAAAAATAGGTGAAGGATAAGTTGCATAGATAATCTGCCCTGCTCCCCTTCCCTGCAGTGTAGTAATGAAACACATCATGTATTCAATGTGTAATGTAGAAGGAAATAGTGGTTTATTGGGATGGGGAGGGTGAAGGGGTTGGAGAGTGCACGAATATAGCAGAGTGTGTCTGTGGCTTAGGAACACATCAAATACAAACCCATTCTGATGTTAAAAACATAAAGAAATGCTTCTTTCATTTGCTTTTACTTTTTTTTTTCTGATTAAAGTATGAGTCAATGTCTGCTTTCATTAAGTCAGATACTTCTTTGGTTTCCATTACTTTCTGCTAACAAATTGACTTCCCTGGTGAATGCATATGCCTTCCCTGACTCCAATGAAAGAATAGAATTCCACATTCTTAAATGTTTTGGAAAAGAAAAAAAAAAGCAGAAAAATAGGGAGGCAGCATGTAATCTGTATGATATTCACATGCATATGTATATGTGTGAGGTCTCTAGTTAAATTTCCTGGTACCTGATCAATGCTTCAAGTGATATTCCTAGATATTTATAAAAATTAGCTGTTTATTGATAAGGACAGTAATGTATAGGTATTCAATTTAACACTGTATTGTGAAGTCTTTACCTATAGTCATATTTTATTTTTTAAAAAGGAAGAAGGGATAGAAAATTGATTTTCCATCTACAGGGATATATATTTCTGCCACGTTATTTAAAAAGTTAATGCCATCTGAAAGGAGTATGATTTTTTTGTTGTTGTTGGAAAAGATAGTATCTGAAACTGAAAAGGTTCATTTCAGATTATGTGAACCCTGTTTAGACTCTAGGGGCATTTCTTCATCTTCACTTAGTTTTCCATATAAACATGTAACTGGGACAGAGTGTATATTGTCTGTGGGATTTCTGAACATATGACTTATGTCCTCCGTTTCTTAACCTACTTTGCAGCAAGTGATAACACCGCATCCTGGAATGTGTCATTTTTATACCGCATCACTCCGCTAGGCTGCAGCATAGGGACAGCCGTAGCTCTGATGATGCTGATTCAGCAGCAAAGTGAACCGTATTTTTGTTGTGTTATCATCAGTAATAGTGTTGAACAGTGAGCCTTTTTAGTGCGAGTCACGACGTATACCCACCTATTTCTGGTCTAGCCCTTGGGTTTCCAAAGCATTAGCCATAATGGAATCTTATTTTTACTATGCAAATGACATTATAATGCTGTTGCCACATTAGAAGTGTTTGTAAAACATCGAAACAAAGTATAAGCAGGGAAATGAAAAATAATTTATACCAATCATAAGTAATTTTGTGTATTTGACCTCAAAATTTCGGGTCTATGTTTGAAAACTCTACTTTTGATTAAACTGAAATACTATCTAGATCAGGTTTCAAAAAAGTCACTCTACTAACCATGTTATATTTAACAGTCTTGTCTGAAATAGACTGGAGGTAAAAACCAAGTAGCAAGAAAGGTGGTCTCTTTCTTGTTAGGCACATATGGAGCCATGGTGACACTGATGAAGTGTTGCACCATGTGTATGGTCCCTATTATGGGTATTTTGACAGAAGTAATCAGAATCCAAGGACTAGCATTGTGAACACATATTTGAGAAATGAAAGTTAACATAGGAAAACCTACTTTCCTTTTCTTGACACTTTATTCAGACCAATGAGTTCAACTTCATTCTTTATCCATAAGTATAATAACCTGAAATATGCAGATAAAAAAGTCTTGAATTGAAACATTTTAAAATCTGTCTTCTTTTTCCCAAAGCATTTAGATTAGGTCCAGAGAACGATAATATAATATATCCCGCTTTTACTCCCAATAACTTCAACCTTCAAAATTACAGATTTCTTTTTCATGCATAAGGACGAGGAAATTCCAGTCAACACAGAGTGCCTGTTTTCTGAGATAACAGTATCAACTCAGAGTCACCTCTGACCTTTTCTTCTTTCTTGCCCTACACACAGCATCCTCACCTTTCTTGACATTTTGTATGAGACCTTGAGTCCTTTTAAAATCCATTTTTGTTGTCTTTTGTAAGAAGATCTAAAGCATATGAGGCCATTTTTGCCTTTGCCATACTTTCTTTGAGTATTTCATACTCAATCCAACTTACTCAGGAGGCAAACAATGTAAAAAGTCACATCTATCACATTAGAGTTGTAGGTTTCTGGGAATGCATTATCCTTAATGTAATGTTAGCATTGATCCCATTAAAATACTCACTCAGATAATTAAAAAAAAAAATCTTTTGATATAACTTTTGCTTAACTCTGTAATTTCAATGGAATGTCTCACAAAAAAGTAACCTGATTTTTTTAAAAAGAATAAATGTGCTTTGTTTTCACCAATGCCTTTATATTTTTATTTCTCTCCTGAAATGTGCATGATGCTCTCTAGAGAAACAGTACCGTTTTGGTGGTGGATTGAAGAAAAGGAAAGCTGAAAATTGAGTAAGAATGAATGAAATAAAATTACATTATACTTCATTTTAGAAAATAAATGTAGCATTCCTTGAAAATAATGACCGCCTGTGGGAGGTTGAAATGCCTTCATATAAACAATCCTCTGTGCTAGCCAGACACATGTCCTTAGAGAGTTTGCCAGTAACATCATAAAGCACTTTACTAAATCATGCGAGTTCCATTGTAAATCTCCTCCTCCCCCTCCTTTTTTTTTTTAGAAAATGGCCTTCATTATAAATACTCTGCATGAGGCAGAAATATAAAGTTAAATCACATTTCGAGTTTCAGAACAGAATTAAGCTACCCTGGCTGGTGTGCCCCAGTGGACTGAGTGCCACCCTGGGGACCAAAGGGTCACTGGTTGGATTCCCAGTCCCGGCACATGCCTGGGTTGCATTCCAGGTCCCCAGTAGGGGGTGTTGGAGAGGAAACCACACATTGATGTTACTCTCCCTCTCTTTCTCCCTCCCTTCCCCATTTTTAAAAATAAATACATAATTTTTTTAAAGAAGCTATAGTCTCCACCCTGGCTGGCGTAGCTCAGTGGATTGAGCGTGGGCTGCGAACCAAAGTGTTGCAGGTTCGATTCCCAGTCAGGGCACATGCCTGAGTTGCAGGCCATGACCCCCAGCAACCGCACATTGATGTTTCTCTCTCTCTCTCTCTCTGTCTCCCTCCCTTCCCTGTCTAGGAATAAATAAATAAAATCTTAAAAAAAAAGAAGCTGTAGTCTATAAAATATATTACAACATTGCTTCACAATAGGAAATTCATCATTAAATAACATGTCTAAAAACTTCAGAGTCCTACTGATCTTGCTTTCTCTCTGCTTCCCTCCCTGCCTTTTTCCTCCTCTCTCCTTCACTCCCTTTCTTCACTCTCTATGACAATTACAAAAGTCCTTGAATGAGTTTTCCATGCACTTTTTATATTATTCTGTATGAAATGATATTTCTGTAAATCTTGTGATTTTTATGGCCAGCATTCTATCCCCTGCTACATTATACATTGGATTCATTACATTATTTTTTGCATTATAGCATAAAGTATATGATCATTCAGTTGGCTAGAGCATGTCTTTTTAAAACGAAAGCAATTCTTATAGATATTATAACACCTAGGCTTTTAAGGACTTGAAATTGGCACCAATGCAGTTTATTGCACTCGCAAGCAATAATGGGAAATTCAGCATTTGTAATGAAATGACTTCTCCAATGTATCAGGATGTAGAATGCATAGACATGAGTTATTATACTCAGTACATCAGTTATTGATTGGGAATCTTTGTTGATTTACTGTAACAGAAAATATTGGAAGAGTTTGACAGAGCCCCAATTTTAAAAATAAACATAAATTGTATGTTTCCAAAAGCAGCCTCTGATTGGGCACATTGATTTTTCTTTGTTACAAGATATGAATATTACCATTTTGCAATCTAAACTTTAAACTGACATATAATGAGCAAATGTCTTTTCTAGATCTTGTAGAGTAAAAAAAAAAAAAATACTATTTCTCTCCTTCATAGCAAGTTGAAAAATTGGGAAACAAACTGTAACTAATCAAGTTAAGCAGAATATATGGGAAACTAAAATAATCAATAAACGGAATAAAGTTAATGTTTTAACTTTATTAAACATTAAAACATTAATGTTTAACTTGGGGGTATTCTGGTCATTCTCTGCAATGTTCACATAGTACTTATACATACAAAACTTGAAGTTGAAATTTAACAGTTACCTAAATAGATCAAAGGCAAACAGCATATTTGCCTAGGTTAAGTACATTTTTTGTATAATATCATGAATTTTTAAAATGTGAAGGTACTCCTTTTTCATGTAACTCTACTCCCAATAAAATCAAGTTAAACCAACTCAATTTGAAAACCATGATAACTTCTGGGGTTTTAAAAAGTTGTGAATGTTTCTATAATTCTTAAATCAGACTTTTGATTTAGGTGAAGTGCCATGAAGTTTCTGGGTTGTTTCACCTCTAAGTATCAGCTTTAAATTAATAGCCTCATGTTTGGGTAGATGTGAACTGAAGGACTTGAGTAGTTCTGTGTTTACCATGTAAGTCTTCCATGTACAAAAGTGTGTGTGTGTTTGTGTGTGTGTATTCAAAAATTTCATTTATTTATTTTTAGAGAGGGAGAAAGTAAGGAAGAGAAACACCAATGCATGTTGCCCTCTGCCCCCCACTGGGGACCTGGCCTGCAGCCCAGGCATGTGGCCTGACTGGGAATCCAGGAAGTGACCCTTTGGTTTGCAGGCCTGCGCTCAGTCCACTGAACCACACCAGCCAAGGAGTATATTAATGAATTATTTTACTTAAAATGTTTGCTTTAAATAAACTGAAAAAAATAAAATTTCACTGCCAGTAATTCATTGGTTTAAATCTATTGATAATAAAATAAGGCGTATGAATTTTGTCTTTAGCAACAGTGTGGTATTTATTTGTTTTTTTTCAATAACATAGAGGAAAGCTACCATTGGAATCAAATAACCTATGTCAACATTTTAAATCAAATAAGCAGAAACTGAGTACATAATAACTAACCATTAGCCAAGTATGAAATTTTCTTCTTTCTCTTTGTTTTGAGTTTTTCCTAAAGAATTGTAAGTTGGGGGTTACCCTTGCTCCGTTGTCCTGAACTGCATTTTGTCACCAGAGTGACTTTTATATATGTAGTCTCTGGAGAGTGAAAACCACCAGCATGAGCACTTATTTTGTCTGCATCTAGCTTTATAAACTTGAATCCAAGCCTTTACTCATGAAGAACCTGTGGAAAGTATGTCTATCTTTCTCCACCCCCTTCACCAAGGATTCAGTTACTCTTTTGGGGATCTGTTCCACATTGAATGCTAAGTACAGAATATGTCCTTGGAAGGCCTTGTCCCTCTTTCTCTTCTTTTTCCTCCTTTCTTTTTCCTGCCAGAATAAAGAATGGTGGTTTTCTGCAGAATTTCTGTACTAAATAAATGTTTTTTTTCCCCCTACTGACATAAAGCTTTTTGGATCCATACAATTAAAAAAAAGAGAGAGAGAGAACCCTACATTTTTCTAAGAATCTTCACTACTGAGGCCTTTTTAAAACATATGCCCCAGTTTTTTCAACATTTAATAACTAGGTTGTTCTACATAATTTTAAAAAATCAATTTGTAAAACTTCACTGTCTTGGGAATAGATACAAGTATTTATTTTCAACAGTAAAAAAAATACTCAAGAAATTAAATATCCCTAAAATCTGTGTTAAGAAAAATCATTTCTTTACTCAGCTTTCTTCTTGGAGTTGGATCTTCCATCACACCGTATGAAATTTGAACAAAATGAGGGAAAACATGCTTTCTTTTTGGCACAAAGACATGTCAGTGTTAGGTGTACAACTTCTGCTGAGCATCCAGCCCCGTGGAGATGTGAAGTTAAGAAGTGGCAACCATAATCTTGACTTCAGAGTGAAGACATTGGTTCAGCTCACTTTATTGGTAGGAGCTGGGTCAAACCCATTTCTACGTAGGTCCAAGATGAAAATAGTGTGGATGAGAAGAGCCTTTTTTTTTCTTTTTCTTGATATTTATTTATTTTTAGAGAGAGAGGAAGGGAGGAAGAAAGAGAGGGAGAGAAACATCCAATGGTTGCCTCTCACACACCCCTAAACAGGGACCTGGCCAACATCCCAGGCATGTGCCGTAATGGGGAATCGAACCAGCATCCTCTCTGTTTGCAGGCCGTTCCTTAATCCACTGAACCACACCAGCCATGGTGAACCTTGTTTTTGATAAAAGAAAACTAAGATGTTGCATATAACTGTCCTCAAAAGAGCTTTATGGAAAATTACTAATAGTGCTAACAAGTTATCTACAATGACAAGGCAAAATTTACAATCTTTAACAATATTTTGATTTTTGGCTATGCTATGTAGTTCTTTATTCTTTTGCATGTGTCATGTATTTCTTTTGCAAATTTTTTCTTTATACATTTAAATAATCTCCTGAAATCTAAATAAGAACTTGCTCAATTTTTCTCAGCCTCTAATTTCATTAATTTATTTGGGGGGAAGATTGTATGGACTATTCCTACTGCCACACCCAGGCATGTAAGGATGTATTTTGTACATCTAAAAGATGTATCCAGCCCTGGCTGGCGTAGCTCAGTGGATTGAGCGTGGGCTGTGAACCAAAGTGTCGCAGGTTCGATTCCCAGTCAGGGTACATGCCTGGGTTGCAGGCCATGACTCCCAGCAACCATACACTGATGTTTATTTATCTCTCTTTTTCTCACCTCCATCCCTCTCTAAAGATAAATAAATAAAATCTTCTTTTAAAAAGGATGAATCCAGTATAGATTTTGTGTTTGAAGAGAGATGATTATAATGTGAGATAATCACAACTATTATATGATTTATAATAAAACATTAGTAGTTTTAAATGTTTTCATTTTCATGGAATAGTATTAAATTAGATAACAGAGTATCAGTCAGCAGTCACCTAATTTCTCCAAATAACACAGACTTCATTTTTTATGTTCTATTATATAAACTACTGAAAAAGCCTCTCAGTATATTGCTTTATTCATTCATTCTTTCATTCCTTCATTCGTCATGTATTCTTTAAGGCCTACCGTAAGTCAGACATTATGCAAACATCCTGAGATGCACACATGGAGAGAAAGGAAAACAAGACCAAACCTCTGTCACAGTGAGGCATTAAATGAATAAACAAATGACTTACTATATTTCTCCTTTGATTAATGCAAGAAGGATGAGTAGTAGGTACTTTTAGAATGAATAATATGCACTAATTTCACCTATTTTTTAAAATGTATTATTTATTAAAAACACATAACCTCTTTCAAAAATATCAGAATAAGTTAGTAGATTAGTTCCAGATACATTTTTGTGTACCCTCAGATCCATTCACTGGATTCCTGAGAGTGAATTCTGCTTCAGGTCTGAGTAGCCATAGTAGAAGGTGATTCTCATTGCACTCCATATTTGCAATGGCCAGTTGTCATCTTGTGACAAGGACTCAAATATGAGACTAGTATTTCCATTCCAGAAAAGATGCCTAAATAAAAAGTATACACCTGTGGACCAAGAAGACCCTACAATTCTATTGCTGAAAATTATTGTGAATAGAAGCTTCCACATCCCCACAAGCAATCAAAATATTTAGTCCATAGAAGCCTTTGAGTTTTAAACTTGGTCACTCTGAAAAAGTTTCTTCCATGCAATATTCTGTTGTTGTGAGGACAACTGATGAAGGTCACATTAATACAGATACTACAAAGTGAGATTGCCTTTCTTATAATGGCAAGATTGCCTCTCTTAGAATTTTGTTGATGGACAAAAGTATGGACCATGGTACTAAGCTGTTTGGGTTTAAATCCTATGTCACTCATCATATATTTAGTATTAAATATGTTTAAGATTTAATATTCCTGGCAGTTTTTCATCTGTAAAATGGGTTAATAACTACTCACACAATAGTGTAATTGTCATGATAAGAAGAAACCCTACAATGTAAAGGGCTAATAATACCTGTTGCAAAGTCAGTATTCTAGTGCTACATGTTATTGTTACCGATCATTTTATTATTATTATTATTACATTATAAATTCACGTGGCCTGTGCTTTTTCATTAATATTGAGTGTTTTCTGTTTTTTTGTTTGTATTGCTCAATTATAGTTGTGCCCATTTTTCCACCATTACTCTCCCCCACCCCACCCACCCTCCACCTCCCACATTCAGTCCTCCCCCCACCATTGTCCAGTGAACTTTTTAACCATAGTGTATGTGATATGACTTTGCTACTATCCTTTAAAATTTTTGGAAAATTTAACTTGTATTATGTAAAACAATTTTGTGCTTGAGTTGAAATGAGAAATCCTTTCTTTGTTTGAAATCTGATTTTGTCACTTATTCTGCTGATAATACATTTTTCATATATATATATATATTTGGTTAGTAAAAATTGGAATTAGAACCAGGTAATTTCTAAGGATGCAATTTATTTATTTGTTATTATTAGAATAGGCTTATACGACCTATTATAACTGGAAAGGGCTAAATATAACTGTTGTATATATATTTATTCCCTAATGATGGTGGAAATGTCCCTTGCACAAAGACAGAATGTCACTTGAAAACTTAAATTGTATTCTCAGACTCATGCATGAGCTAGGGAATTAACAGATAAGAATTTTGAAAGTGATGTGAGGGCCCAAAAAAGAGACAGGGAGGGAGAAAGCGTTAGAAAGATGGAGACTAACTGTTGTGAGCTCCATAAGCCGCACGAACTCACTCAGGTGAAACAGGAGCCGTTCTGAATACACTACCGTAATGCTTCCGTTCACAGGCTCTCCTTCTTGAGGTCAGAGTAATGAGAATTAGAACAAGAATGATGAACAGAGGCAATGCATTACAGAAATAATCTCATTAAACTTTGGGTACCAATAAATCTCCGGGATAATTCTGCAGTCCGTGTTACGAGCTGAAAGGTCGGTGGGATCTTGCTTTTCTAGACGAGGTCCCAGGAACCGGATGATGAAGACATATCATCTGCTGCACAATGTGAAAATGTTAAAAGGTTTTATTTAGGTAGTTCATTCTTCTTCTTCTTCACATTCAAGGTGATATGAAGATTAATTTAAAGTCACTGTTTCTGGTTTTTTTTTTACTTCTTTTTTTTGTTTTATATCATAATTTAAAAAAAAGCATCAGGAATGAATTCTGTGGATTACATAAACGTACAAACCAAACCTTGAGGTAATAAAATAGACATTTCTGTAAGTCTTTAAATACCTTTTTTTTTAACTTTACTTTTAAAATTCAGAATTATGTCACGGCATTCATTTTTTTCAGTCTTATTTATAATTCAGGACTAATTAATATATTTATTTTAGAAGTTCACATGTTAAAGAATATACTTGGCACTTTTTCTTTTCCGCCCACCTTTAAAGGTGAGATGAGTCATAATAGAGACAAAACCTAGACAACAAGTGTAATTTAGTAACATGGTAACAATAATTCTGATTTTTCCATCATTGTATATGACATTTTATCTATGTGTTTATTATTTATCTAGTCAAAGTCACAATCTTCATACCATCTTTATTAAATGTTTTAATCATTTAAAAATATTCAGTTTAGCTCTGGCTGGCGTAGCTCAGTGGATTGAGCTTGGGCTGCGAACCAGGTATCCCAGGTTCGATTTCCAGTCAGGGCACATGCTTGGGTTGCAAGCCATAACCCCCAGCAACGGCACATTGATGTTTCTCTCTCTCTCTATCTCACTCCCTTCCCTCTCTAAAAATAAATAAATAAAATCTTAAAAAAATAAAAATATTCAATTTGTTTTGATGGCTTCACTATAATATTTGGTTAAATGATTTAACAATCTATGGCTGATTGATGAGGATACTAATTTAAAATATTTTATTAATGTTGTATACTTCAGTTTACTTGGCTTTCTAAAAGTAGGCAATTTTAGAATTAGTTCTTCCAAGGGCTAAAATACATGCTTTCTCTTTAGTCTTAAAATTCTTCAATTTTGTGAGAAAAAAGTTCATTACTTTGCAGATATTTTCCTTTTGTGTAGCTGGAAATCAAGTGAGAATAAAATTGTGCAAAGTTAAAAGAGAAATTAATTTTAAAACTAACAAAGAAATGTTAAATAAGGAATTACGCAGACTAAGTAAAATCCATCAGATTTCCTCAAGGTTGTCAAACATTTGATATTGTTGTGAATGTTTGCATTTTAAAATGATATAAATTATACTCAAAGCTTAATCAGAAGGTTGCAATAAGCTTATATTTTTTGCAGTATTGACCCATTTATACGAGACATTGCTGTTAATATTTCTGGTAAAATTCTTTTCACGCCTCGAGAGGTAAAATAACATTTAGGTGTTTGGAGCCACCTTGTGGCCACATCATAGTATATTAGGGAATGCTCTCTGGCTTCAGGAAGCATCGAGAAAATGTAAACTTGTTAAAGGCTATAAAATGACATTGAAGTGATTATGTTGATATTCAGTTTTTACATGTTTATATTAATTGTAAAAATACTGTTTTACAAAAATACAAGCAAAATATTTAAGCACCTTTGAGGCAAGTTATAATTGTTAAGCTAAAATACAATTTTACAGTGCGGCTGCAAGTCCACTCTAATGAGCCTTAAATGTTTAAATTTCTCCACACAAAATTCCTTCAGAGCCTCTGGTGTGCAAAACGAGGAAACCAGGAGATTTGTTACTGTTATTTTTGCACTTTGGAAACTTAAATGTAAATATGCAGCCTACAAGAAAAGCAAAGAACTAATGCTAGCCACCTCGATTATTGAATGTGTTTTTCAGTGGAAGTTCAGCGAAACAAAATTTATTGTTTCTATCTTATTTTTGCTTTTACTTTTCCACAAATACTCGAAAAATTATAATTTGCATGGTGTGATGCACATGTTTACCCAACATCTTACTTGTGTGTGTTCTACTAACAAACTTGAACGACGGTAGGGCCTGTGGTTCCTGCTTCTGTAAATGTTACAAGGAAGTAAACTTCAAAACAAAACAATACAGTTATTTCTTAGCAACCAGAAAAAAACACTTCTTCATTTTTAAAATCTGAAATAGCCATTGACTGCTCATATGGTCTTACATTTCCTTGTTAATAAAAAAAATTTGAGAAGAATGCTTTTACTTTGTAAATTGTCCATAGCAAAAGATGAGCAAAAACTATTTTATCTAATTCATTGCTGTGTCTATAATTATATCTATAACTATCTCTTGTCTATCTGTCTGTTCTATCTATTTGGACACATTTATGTTACCATCCGAAAGTATTACTGTTCACCATCATTATCATCCTCATCATCCTCATCCTCATTACCATCATCAGTGTCATGAAAACCTGAGTCATACTTCAATTCCAAGACTGGACATGGGATCCCTTAGTGCCACTTATGGGCATGGTGTGACCACATCCTGCACTGCCACTCTTTAGGGACTGGGGTGATTAACTTTAATGGAAACCATAGAGCTCACTGGGGTCTAAGGACAAATTTATAAAATTACAGAAATCATCTTCTGATGATCATCTCTGTGCTTGTTACATGTTAAAGCCATAAGTTATCCATCTTTATAAAGCAAATTATTTTCTCTTTCTTTTTTGAACACACTAGGCTGTCCTTTAATATAAAAGACAGTGGTCAGAGCGGGTCATTTCTCATGCACAGCCCCAGTCTGACTGAAAACAAAGAATACTTTGCTTCCCATTAGACTGTGTTCCCTCTGTCAACAAAAGTGCTTCTATTCTAAGAGATATTACTATTGATTTGTTTTTATTCTCAAAAGACTGCCAGGGTTGTTGTTTTTTCCTATGCAGTGCTGTACACTGTTTATTATTTCAAATAAATTTGTAAAATATTTATTTCAACTCTAAAAGGGAGATGAATTGAAATGGTGTATTTAGAAATTTGTAAAATATAGATGAAATCTGCTGATGATGTCATATTCACAGTTAGTGCTATTGCTTAGGGGAAAGTTATTTTGCAGAATGAATAGTGAGTGGATAATCATAGAAAGAAACATATGAAACCACAACCTTTGGTGAGGAAAAAACAAAGCCAAAAACAATTCAAGACACTTTTAGCTAGAAATGTCTAGTTACTTCTTGATTTTAATCTAAAACATAGCATACCTGTTTACCCAAGATAATTTAGCCTCAAGTAATAGGGGACATTTCCATCATTAACCAGTATCCTGGAACAATTTTTAAACTTCTTACTATTTTTTAAAGGACCTACAACTAAAAATGCATTGCTTATGAATCTTCAGGGTTTCCCCCCTCAAATATGATTTGATAAATCCTTTAAATCCTAACTCTATGAAATCTATAAAATTGGTTCATTCCTTGATTCTAACTCAGTACTAGAGAAGAGGGTGGGCTACTCTGGGGTTAGCGACGAGGGCACGTGCCAATGTGCACGTCTGAGACAGGCTTTTTTGAGGGATGAGGTGGAAACTAAAACCTTCAAGCTGTGACCCTTTGTTTCACTCACTAGCTCGAGAAATTCCCTGCACAATTCCATTCCGAGAGATGCTCCTGCACAGTGGTAAGCGGCTGTCACTCCAGGGGTGGGCAGGGGCACATAGACTATTAACTCTGCCCCCAAGGAGCTTCCTGTCTAGGAGACAGGGTAATGTGGCTCCTGCTTAAGCCTGCTGAAAAGATTAAATGAAGCTGCAATTATAAAATGCACACACACATACACACATAAAATTCGTACAGTCCTAGTAAATATTACCAGCATTATTACTGTTTACTGGGTAAAATCCAAAACTCTAAATTGTATGTGATCTAAACCTTCCTTGTTCTTCTAAATCATTGCAGACTCTTCTGCCCCCTCCTCTCAATTTGCTTCACAGTTGCACTGCTCACAGTTGTAGCAGAATTTATTATTATTATTATTATTATTATTTTAAATATCTCTAGCTTTGTTTCTACTGGTCACCCTACCCCCAGGCCCACAGCTGAAACTCATTGCAGCCTGGTTGGCTTCATGTGTTACTTTTTCCTTAAGAACTTTTTTAAGTTCTGCAATAAGGGCTCCTGACCTTTGGGAAACTCTTAACTTTTTATTTATAGTTCTTTTTTTACTGTGGGTTATAATCACCGTTGTATTATTTTTTATATGTGCCTTTTATGTATATAATTGCTTTTCTTAAAACCAGAATCATTTAGATTTTTGTCTACAACCACAACATAAGTCAGTAACTCCCACGTATAACACATGTGTAATAAAGAAATGCATGCATCAGATAAGCAGGACATATGTTATGGTTTACATTTTATAGATAAATGTGCTGCGTAGATAAATACACTCCACTGAAAGATCAAATAACTCATTAAAAGGTGGTTTTTCTCGCCAATGGAAAATATTTTCTCTCTCCTTAGTCAAAAGTGTTGTTACATTTTTAGATATCTAAAGCAGGTTATTTTAATCAATGGAAGTGTCTAATTGAAAATCAGAACCAGATTCCATACCTTCTTCAGCAAAAATGTTACATTATGTTGAATTAATAAGTAAAATTAGATTTGTGTCCATTTTTTGTAGTTGGTCACAAAACATTGTTTTCGTAACTGTAGTTTATTTTTTCATTTTTTTAACTTTTTTTAAAAATCTTATTTATTTATTTTAATTGTTCAAGTACAGTTTTCTGCCTTTTCCCCCCACCCCTTCCCAACCCCCACCCCGTCCCTCCCCACCTCCCTCCCATCCCCCCTTATTGTCCATGTGTCCTTTATAGGACACGTGGGTTTGTTGTTCCTGCAAACCCTTTCTGAATTTGAATTTAAAAACTTTAAATTTGAATAACTTTTTAAAATTGAATGTATTGGGGTGACATTAGTTAATAAAACTATAGGTTTCTGGTGTGTAAGTCTGTAATGTTTTTTTCTACCTGATTTATTGCCTTACTCACTTAATATGCATAACTGGCCCTCCTCAGACCTTCGGTGTCAGAAGTTTCAGAGTTATGGTGTGGCTATGTAGTTTAAAATTCTTGCCAGGTGACTTGAATGTAAAAATCAGATAAATAATTGTAACTAGAAAATATGGTGCTGTTTTTATGTCTGAACCCATAAACTGATTCTAAGTCAATTTTGAAAAGGAAAGAAATACATTAAAAAATAACAAGTATCCTTGAAAAATAAGAGCATGGAAGAGGAAATAGTTCATTTTGATATACAAAAATTCTTACTTGATTTTTCAAATCATCCCTTACTTTATAGCCATTAATTGTTTTAAGCACAAATTGTCCACAGAGCTCGGTGTTCCACTCTGAGAGAAATACAACTGAAAAAGTAAGAGACATTATGATACCAAGAAACAAAATATCACACAGAGTACTTGGCAGTATAAAATTAAGTGCTAAAATTATTCTAAAGCAGTAAATACTAGCAGTCATCAGTGTAAGGCCAAAAGCTGAAGTAATGGGGCAGATGAGATTGTTACTTGACCTTGGCCTGGAGGATGTATAGAATGTATGTAAGGGCAGCGATTCCAGAATTTGTATCTCTGAGCAAAGCCAGGAATGAACACTGAATTTTGGTTGCTCAGTAAGAAAATATGCTGAGAAAACTACATTTATGAAAAAACTTAAAATACTAGTTTAAGGGGTTCAGACATGATAAAAAAACCTTTTTTAAAGAGGTACTATTTTGAAAGCTTATTTAAAAATATATTTCTTGCCCTAAACACTCGGGGCAAATAAAGTTAAAGAAATAATTATTATTCTTGGCATTTTATATGCCTCCAAGGGTGGTGTTAATATAAATCCAAATGCTCAGTCAACCAAAAACTTTTCTGTTGTTTCCCCAAGGTAACTCAACCCTGAGAGTGTCAGTGGAATTATGCTAATACATAAATAATCCTGCCCATTTTCTTTTCCTTACGATTTTATTTATTTATTTTTAGAGAGGGGAAGGGAGGGAGAAAGACAGGGAGAGAAACATCAATGCGTGGTTGCCTTTCACTCTCCCTTTTCTGGGGACCTGGCCCACACCCAGGCATGTGCCTTATACTAGGAGTCAAACCAGCGACCCTTTGATTCACAGGTGCCCTGGTGCTCAATGCAATGAGCCACAGCAGGCAGGGCTAATTGTGCCCATTTTCTATCCCTAGCAGTTTCCTCATGTGTGCTCTGCTGTACTCTGATATGCAGTTTCCTCAGATGTGCTCTGAGTTTTCATTTGATGTCTGTGATTTTCCTCCACCCCGTGAAAGTTCATTATGGGTTGATTGGCGTTTAGCATCTTCTTTCAGTGATGGAAGTGCACTTTGATCTAGTCCCTGTTTGTGGGTGGGTTCTAGTGTTTCAAAGCTCTTACAGCTGCTGATGGTCACACTAATGAGTGGTATCTTTGATGTGTCAGAAAGTTTTGTTTAAATTTTACTTCAGTTCAGGCTCATTTGCATAACCAGGGGTTATTTATTTCAAACTCTCGAATTATTTTTTTCTAGTGAAAACAACCTGCCCTTAGTCTCGCACCCAGTTTTTGGCAAAATACAAAGTAAAGCTTATGTCATAAAACTCCCATCCTTGTGTTATTATTACCATGCTGTACTAGTGGTCAAAGTCTTTCTCAATATAAAATGAAAACTCAGTATCAACTTAATGCGTTTATTTATTTTTATAATTAACTGAGGTAATACATGTAATATACTAGTATTATATAGTATATAGTACATACTCTAAACATTATAGTTGAAGCTATCATTGTGCTTTTGCTAATAGGGGTTATTTATATATGTTTTTCTATTAAAAAGCTTTAAAGGGAATTATTAGTCAATACCCATAATAAAGATAAATATCTTTTATTGAGAACTTCTTAAGTGCTAGACACTGTAGAGAGTGATGTATATCTAGTATTTCTTTTCATCATTATATGGAAGGAAATGTGTAATAATACTGTATTTTACAAGTGAAAGAACAGGGGCAAAGAGAGATTAGATAGTGATCACAAATCATACAGCCAGAAAGTGAGAGAGCCAGAATGCAAGCTCTGGCAATAGGGTACTGGCCCTCCATTCATAACCTCTACCCCATAACAAGTACTCAGTAACTGTTGAATTGATGAATTGTCTGTTGTCAAGGTAAAATGATGTTATATATATTCCTGAATTCCTGGTAGAAGAAAACTTACGATTGACTTTTCTACTCCTATTTTTAATACAATTTGTGTTTACTATTGACTTATTTTTATTGTTTCTTTTTCAATGAGTGAAAATTGGCCTAAAATAAGTAAGGTTTATCATATAAAAGTAAAACAGTGCCATATTTTAGGCACTGTTTTAATAGTATGTACAACTGAGTTGTCAAAATTCATGAATGATGAGAAAATTTGCATTGTAGGTTGGAAAAGTTACTAAAACAGCTAACTTGCAAAATTGCCATAAATTCCTCAGTGAACATTAAGTCATTTTTTGGATCTTATTATCATTATATTTTAATGTGCCAAGTTAGGCAAATAAGCCATATAGTGATATTTTTGGAAGTACATGGAATATTTTTAAAGTTTGCCTAGGACAGCGGTCACAATAGTTGCTCTGGTTACAGGGCTAGGGAGTTCCTGTGCCTGCAGTCAGAGAACCGTTTTCATCATATATACGTACTTTTGTTAGAAAGTGCTACGAATATGGATTTTTCAAAAAAGCTTAATACAAATGGCTCAATAGTTATTATGTAGTCTATTGAACATAGGCAAAATGAAAGATTCCAGACACTGAAATTCCTCTGTATAAGGTGCGTTGACTCACTCGAGTACGTGCACACACAAATACACTACTCACCGAGTTTCCATAAACTAAACAGTTAGTGCCAGGAAAACATTCAACAACGCTTCTTACCCATGTGGCTCAAACCATAAGAGGATTTTATATATTTTTAAAAATTCACTGTTAGAAAACCTTTTTGATGTTATGACATAAACCTGGCTTTCAGAAACCTGATTCAGGTTATATGAATTTTGAAACATGTGGGCTTTCATATGATAACATGAATACATTTAATGCATTCATATATTTAAGATTAGTATCTTTGTTGTAAAAATTAACCTTATGTCATTTTAGGACCCACTTTTTCATTGTGATCATTGTAGCTTTCACACTTCCACTAGATTTTGGAAGAAGAACAGAGTTGAAATTATTATATCTCTTATGGTTGTTTGCTAAGTGAGCTTCAAATGACCTTTCACTGAAGTATGAGAATTATTTGAAAGTATTGACACATAAGGAAAAGTGTTTACTTTATATACTTTTATCTCTAAAGCATTTCCATTTTAACTCTGGGTACCATGCTTGCATTCATCAACCACTTAGTTTCTATGAAATGAAAAAATCTGTATATAAAATTAGTATTAACTTGAATGCTATCAGTTTTGTGTTATGTTTTCAATTAGTACTTTTGTGTTGTATTTTAAGCACAACTGTTGATAATTTCACAAAACTGTGTACAAGCTTTTATGCTTAGTTTATACATTTGCCAGTAACATTATTCTATGAGTCATTTAGATCTATGTAGCACTAGTATCATGATATGAGAGCACAATTCTACCTAAAAGCCCATGGCCACTCTGACATAATTGCTGAGTAATTTTAATAGATAATGATGATAATTGTCAGTTAAGAATAACATTTTACAATGTGATGGACTTTATAGGTCCATAACACCAAGAGACTAATATTTTCATGTATCAAAATCTAGAATGAGTATCTGGTAGAGAAATAACATTAGCCTTTGGTATGTTTTCCATGTTTGTGAATGTGTGATATATACACACATACACGTATATGTATGTGTATAATATATATCTTAAAAATATATCAGATACATATTGGTATATATCTGAAAGGTACTGCAGTTAAATGTAAACATTTACTGAACCCTCAGAGAGAGCTCACTAAATTGAATCACATTTTCATAATGGTCATTTGGAGAATTTGGCTTGGCTGCAGGAAATTCATTCCCTCAGCAGGCACTGAGTACTTGCTGCGTTAGAGCACTGCACTGCGTCAGCTCTTGCCATAGAGCCCACATTTCTGAGACACCTGGTTCTTTCCTTTCAGTGTGAAGTGTTCAGCCTTGATCACTTTGAATTTAACTAAAGAGCAAGGAGAGCCCTGTACTTTGACAAAGATAAAAGCCGCATTAATGGTATATTGGGCCACTTCCTTTTAATAGTCTAGAATTGATTTATTGTATGTTTTTTATCTAAACCATTTATGAACCTATTATATTTTCTGCTCATGTTACTTCCATGAGCTCTCTACCTAATAAATCAAGTAGTATGGCACTTCCCATTATTTATCCTAAATTTATCTCTTTTAAACTTCAAAGGGTGCCCTTAGACCTTGTGTAATTGAAGTTTGTGGAAAGCTTGGCTTTCACACTATCCACCTTCTTCATGATTTAATAGATGTCAGAGTTTCCAGATTGAAGATTCTAATCTTTAAGGTCTTCCCATACAAAGCTCTTCTATTTCGTTAATGATAGTTTTGTTGTCTTTCTGTGAGCCGTTTCTAGCTTTATTATATTTCTTTGAGGTAATGCAGTCTGCGTTGTGTGAGAACACTGAGGCTCCTGGTGCATAGGCATTTACAATAGAAACACTGAACATTTCAGAATATGAGTCCAGTCTGGCCCATTCACCAACCAAGGGATCTTTAACTCAAGCCTAATACCTCTTGAGTTTATATTGCTTTCATCAAAGATTGGACATTTACAAGAGCTGACTTTTAAGTTCCTTTCTAGATCAAGATCTCAGAAATGAAATTACAACACTACATTCTTAAAAAGAAGAATACTTTTTGATGTGGTTAATGAGAGAAGAAATATAATGACATGATTTAGAAAAAGTCTTTGGTCATTAATATGGAAATAGCCATAGTTTTACAGACTGACATAAAATCTTTCTGCAGCCTTCTTGACCACCATACCCAATCTGTGTTACCTCATTATAGCTTTCTTAATGTCTCAGAGAGAACTCAGTTTTTCTATTTCTTTATTTATGTTGTTTACCACAATCTGATGCAACAGTTTTCTGCAATATTTGGTAATCTTTTTACTGATGCATTTAAATATTGATTGAGGTATTGGGGAAAAATCCACCTATAAAAGAGACTAAAATCTAATGACCTCGTGGAATTCATATTCCAGAGTAGGGATCTGAAAATAAAAATCTAAAAATCTAAATAACAAAAATATTTAATATGGCTGATTGTAATGATGCTATAAATAAAACAATGTAGAGGAAGGTATGTTAATGGTTTAAAAGTTGTATCTTTCTCACAATAAGAGGCTGCTTGTTGATGGCTGGGGTTTTGTCCCTTACTAGACCTTGGAACATCTAGAGAGTTCTCAAAAAATTGGTTGCTGTGTGAGTATTTTCCTTCAGCCTGCTGTTACACTTTGATAGTGAAGAGATGTTACAGAAATGTATTTCTTAGGGGAAAAAAAAAGAGGGAGAGGACTTACATTTCTCATTAGATAAGGTGCAGTTCAGAAAATGAAAAAAAAACTAGTTTTGAGTGATACATTTTTCATTTTCATCACTGATATAGTTGACAGTTATGTGAAAAAAAAAGACATATGCCGTGAGACAAATCCCTAAAAACACATATGTGGCTATTTTAAAGTACAGCTCAGCCTGCAATTGCATTTGGATTTCAGCATTGCTTTCTGCTTGCTTTGTTTCTGATAGCTTTCCTTTTCTGCAAGGTAAGAGACCCTCGGACCAGAGGACTGTTTCATTTCATAAGTATTTTGTTCAGATGATGCCCAGATGCTATTGGGAAACTCCCTCCCTCTCTGAAAATCTTTGTCTGAAGTTTTCCTCTTCTCTGCCTCGAACTTCATATCATTTTTCATTCATGGAGCTTTGGAGTGATTGAATAGAGATAATTGTTCTTACTGCTTAAATTACTTTTTATTTGAAAGAAATACTCTATAAGAATGCACATGACAATGGCAATTCCCTTTTCAAATTTGTTACGGAGCTTACACGCACATGTGTTGTTGTATACTGTTATTACCTTTTTCCTCATTGGATGTCATATTTTATGTGCAATCATCAGACACTTTCATGCTCAAGTGGTTGTTAGCGGTGTGCTCTCCAGCTGTTCAGGACTGTTAAATAAAACCAGCACCCCCCCGTGGGAGTGTGCCTGACTGGCTTCCTGCATCTTCAAGAACCGCTGCCTTAGAATTGCCAGAAAATGAGCACCGTGAGCCTGCCTGATCTAGTAGCTCTGTTTCCGAGTCCTGTATCTTCCTTCTGTGTGACAGAAAGGACAGGTAAAATAATACGCATTTCAGGCAGAAGCATACTATTTTTTTCCAGCTTCCTTCCATACACTTAGCATGATAAGCACAGCGCTCTTTGAAGCCACCTTGCAGTTTTATGTGTACTAGAAAATGCCAGAACTAAGGTCATATTTGCAAGTCACATAACTTTATTTGGTCTCAGAATCCTATTGAAAATGAAGAATTGAGCTAGAGGACTCCTATCATTTATTTAAGTTTTACAAAATGGAATGATTCTAAGTAAATATTTAAAAATACGTGGGTACAATATAAATCTGACATTAGAGGGTTCCCCCCCTGACAAACTATATCTTATGTCTTTGTGATTAACATATATGAGGCAATGTTTGGTGTCTCATAAATACTGAGGGCTGCCATACTACAACCACCAGTGAATGCCTCTTTTGTCCTAGAAATTTTACATGCTGGAGACCTGAAGAAGAGCAAGCCAGAGTTTGTGTCCAGAAGTTTGTATTAGCAGATTTAAAGTGCATCATGATTATCAATGTCAAAAATTACAAGGTTTTAGAATGGTGACCTATTCTCTGATCAGAACCTAGAGTGCTTTGGCTAAAGCACATCTCTGATTCTGCATATTCTCACCATCCTGATGCATTTCAAATTCTGCAGCCTAGTACAACATATTCTTTAGTACCAACAGACCTGCAGAATTTGATATGGCTGCCTATTAGAATGCCCCTTCTTCCTTCATGCTCCTATCTTCTTCCTTGCAAATTATTGGGTGTATTCTTGATCAGCCATGTTCAGTCTTACCCACAGTATTCAGAAGCTAAGAAATTTCAGTTACCAATCATTCACCACATCAAGTGAACACATTCTGTCAAAGGTCAGCTGTGCTTCATGAGATTGGGTTTGTGCTGATATTTTCTAGAGTCTTCATCCTGACTGAAGCTTCATATGGGTCCCCTTGTTTCCCTGTCTGCCCTACTTCAACCTCTTGTTAACCAGGTGATACTATGGCACTATTTTGCGCAAGCATCTCACATGGTGTAAAAGCCAGAGACTTTGCAAGAGCAGGCAAAACCTCTCTGTTGTCTGTTCCCCGTTCCCTCTCTAAACTCGTCTCTGTCCCAGGACTCACTGTTTCAGCCGCACTGACTGGTTCTAGCTGACCATAAAACATTCTGTCATGTCCCTGCTCTGGGTGAGGTCTTTGCACTTTAATATCCCCTCTGAATGGGAAGATTTTCATATACAGACATATGTACATTTACATATATATTACATACACATAACTGCAAGGGCAAGCTCACTCTCCTTCCTTCAGGTCTTTAATCAAACATGACCCCTACAGGAGGACTTTTCTTGACAAAACCCTCTTTAAAATAGAAACTCTTTGACACTTCATTTGCCATTTTCCAGTTTTGGTGTTCCCTAAACACCTCACACACCCAACATGCTATATATTTTATGTATTCCATTTGTTTATTAGTAGTAGCCTCCTATGGAAATCAAGCTCTAGACGATAGTGAATTTGCTTGTTTTTGTTTCTGCTGTGTTACTTTTTTATTGTGTTTATTGTTTAAAGCTTCCAGCGTAAGCTGTGCTGGCAAGAACACTGACTCGTTTACCTTCCTGTCCTCCCAGCTCACATGTATTGGTTACATAAATCAATGAATGAATGTGGGGATTCTGTTAGATTTCTAGATGTTGACCTGTCCTCAAGATTTCAAGGAGAGTAGGTCACTTCTTTGGTTTCCCTTCTCCCCAGTGCTACTCGGACGCCCCTCAGTGTTGTAGGCCAGGGGTGAGGGGCAACAGCGCTCAGATACTCTAAGGAGCAACCCCCCTGAACTGGCAGCTCTGACTGCCCTTCAGTAGACAGGTGATGAAGGAGACGCCTTCCTGAATTAAACTGCATTGGAGCCCTGATATTTGCTGCATGCTGGCAGATATATCCCAGTCTCAGCCTCAGAACATAAAGTCAACTGCTGAAAGTTCCAAATGTCTCATATACTTGCTGGCAGCTAGACCTTGATGATAAGATGAAACTAAAAAGAGTTTTCCATAAACCTTCAAAAGTTGAAACAAACTGTCCAGAGCTAGTCAGTTAGCTAAATTGATGGCTGCTTTATAGGATTTGTATATTTTGCCTGGGCCTTTTCTGTCAACATTCTTTATGTCCAATATGAATACTGACGAGTACAGGCCCTACTTACAAAACTGGCAATGGAAGGAAGAAAACAATCTGCTTTTCCACGAGTGTGGTAATTTATAACTGGCACACTCAGAATTGATTGCCTAGAGTAATTCTAAACAATATATAAAGGTCAGAAAAGTACAACTTTGACAAGTATATGTCCTGTCCTTACCATGCACCTAGAATAATAGTTGCATTTGTATGAGGTTAAGTCAAGTTCAGTGTTTAATGTGCTTGTTCCATTTTAGAAAAACTTCATTTATTCAAAGGTCAGATATTTGAGACAACAAAGCTCACAATAACATTTTATATATCTTATGCAAGGTTTTTTCTTATCTTAATTGATTCATAAATAAGGCGTGTTCATTTTAGATGAACCAAAAGCTTTTCTTTTTAATACTATATCAAAATTGCTGTCAGGATATGTGAAAACCATCCCAAGTTACAGTATGCTAAAATGTCTGTCTGTTTTTTTCTTTTTTTAAGGTGGTTGTTTCTAATGTTCCGTGAGAAAAGTCAGTCAATCCCAAATTATTTATTGAGTTTACATTCCATCTTAGATGTAGGGTGGGATGTGGAGGTGGATAAAAAGGAAGATAAAAAACTACAATGAATTTGTAATCTAGATAGAAATTTTGAAAAGCCTGTGCTTATAAGGTAATCTCTAAAATTTTACATAATTGAGTAACAAATAGATGACTCAGAGCACAGGAGGATTTAGACATTTCTGAGAATATTTAGGGCATTGCATTACTCCATCGTCATCAGTGCACTTCTAGACCCAATTAACCACCTTGTCCAGGATTTCTCAGTCATAAAGCCCTACCCTGTTATAATAATAAAGGATCTACTATAGACTGGATGTTTGTATCTCTCCAAAACCCATATTAGAACCTAATCCCCAACGAGAAGTAATTTGTAGGTGGGACATTGGAAAGGGATTGGGTCAGGAGGGTAGAGCCCTTATAAATGGGATACATGCCTTAATCAGATGGACCCCAGAGAGCTCCCTGGCCTCTTACCCATGTGAAGACACAGTGAGAAAATGGGCCTCTGTGAACTAGAAAGTGGGCTCTCACCAACCACTGACTCTGCTGGAACCTCAATCTTGCACTTACCAGCATCCACAACTGTGAAAAATAAATGTTTGTTGTTTAAGCTACCCAGTCTATAGTATTTTTGTTATAGTAGCCCAGAAGTGAGAAGATGGGATCTTGGCAATTAATCTGTCTCCACCTACCCCCCACAACACATTTTATAAACCGTTGTTAAAATGTTTTGTGATTTCACCTGTATTTTCTACAACTGCAAATGTTACAGAAAAGATGACTCAAAGGGCTCTGGGGTTTGCGAAGGGGAGCTTTATTCACGCATGTGGACCCAGAGGAGAGATTCCAAATTCTGGGCCCTGAGCTCAGGCTGGGGCTGGCTTATATTCTTGTTACAAAGGCAGAAGGAGGAGGGGGAAGGAGTGCAGCTGCTGAAAGCGGGCATATAGAAGCAGAAAGCGGGGGTTAGCGTGCAACCTTGAGCTGACTGCTTATCTGGGAATGGCTGCTGTCTGAGAATGGCCGCTGTTCAGCTACGTCCTATCACACTAAAAGGTAGACTACATCCCCAGTTGCTCATTATCCAACTTCAATGTTTGTTTAATAGGAGTTTGGTATTTCCTCCCATTGTATATAGATCATGAAGGTGATTCATCATCTGTTTGTTCAAGAGTACATCTCAGAGCAAATGAACTATTACTTGAGCACAGTTTTGGATAAGATTGGGTTTAAAAAATTAACATATTTACTTAGTAATTTAAATATCACTATTGAAATACTTGATTATACAATAATATATATGTTTATGCACAAATGACAAGTGAACAGGCATTAAACACTTTTCTTTATTGAAATTAATATTTTCATTTAAGTTCTAAGTTTGTATTAACTATATCTTTTAAACTATGACCTCACCCTGATTAGGTAGCTCAGCTGGTTGGAACATTGTTCAGATGGTCCAAGGTTGTGAGGTCAGGGAATATACAAGAAGCAGCCAGTGGGTGCATGGATAACCGGAACAACAAATTGATGTCTCTCTTTCTCTCTCTGCCCTGTCATAAATCAATAAATTAAAAATAAATTTAAACTCTGGCCTTGTTTTATTCTGATAGTGATTTCAAGGACATACAAGTTCCATCTAATTGATAACCATCTAACTTATTAAATAAGTGGTTCATTAACTAGTACTTGCCATTTTATAGAATCATGAAGGAGAAAAAATGTTACAATGTATAGTTATCTAAGTAATGCTTGAGCATTACAACAGTTTAATCAAATGTTTATTCATAATCACAAGATGACATATCTACAGAAACACTTCCTTTTCTTTAAATGGTTTCCTTTATAGAGGTTATTTTATACTGAAGTTAAATGACATTTTAAGAAGTATATAGAGGCCTTGCTTATTGTCAGTAATTAATTTCCTATCTTCTTAATTATCCTCAATATGTGTCTGACAAAATAATTATTCGATTATTTCAAACTTGATTTTGAATTATTTGCAAACTTCATTGTCCCTTGTCAAATTTTATTTTTATAATTGTTATTCTTTATTGTTTTAGTCTGTTCTGTAATATTGTTCAATAATATACTAAAAGAGTCAAACAAAAATAACTCAATATACATTTATTTTTTAATTGGTAAGACTATATACAATAATGATATGAATGTTTTAGTCCTTAAACATGGATATGTGTTAACTTATCAGCATTAAATTGAAAAGGCAGGAACACAGTAAGAGAAACTCTAAGCACCCTTTACACATTTTAGAAAGATGTGAATCTTTCTATGAAAGAATATAAATGGTGAGAGCACCTTAGTTTTAGGAAGAAAATGTAGGCCTAAGTTATTTAACTTAAAATACCTGACTTCATATGCTAGAAATATGAAATGGGTTAATTTTGCTTGTTAATAACATTCAGGCTGACAGCTGCCTTGGCGTTGGCTGGGGGAGCACAAAAGAAAATGAGAGAAAAATCTCACCGACATGCACCACAGTATGCGGGGGAGGGGCAGTGGAGAGAGGCGGAGGAGGATGTGGGGATAAATGGTGATGGGCCGAGACTGGACTCGGAGTGGTGAGCACACACTACAGCGTGCATGCGATGTGTGGTAGAACTGTGCACCTGACACCTGTGTAATTTTGTTAGCCAGTGTCACCCCAATACATTCAATAAAAAGGAAATATGAATTGTATTAATGAAATTCTAGGTTTTAAACTGTTCACTGGATTAAACTGTGGTTTAGACATACGAGTCAAATAGTGAAAGGTCCAAATCCTTATTTATGCCTACTTAGAAATTATTTTTAAAAATTTCAAATAACAGATAAAAACTATGACACAATAGTTAAATAATTAAATAAATTTATCAATGAATTTTAAAACCCTCACGGAATGTCTTAGGGGTTCCAACGGGCAAGTTATGACTTGTATGAAAGAAAACACACCCGTAGGGGTTCAAATGGCAAATTTCTGGAAAACATAAATCTCATTGAAGTAACAGGAAATTTATTTAGAAAGATCTCACAATTGCCAGGTGAGTAACGGTGTTTTTCACACTTAATCTATTATGTTAAGATGTTATGTAAGCATGCTCCTTGCTTAATAAAAAATACTTCATCATCAACAAAAGAATTAAACACTTATGCTAAGAAATTTTTCATAAGTAAAAAACACCTTGTCTTATGTGTTATCTTATATGGAGCCAAACTAACAAGTACTATTTTATTTCAAGTTGTGCATACACAGCTTATAGCAGGAAGTTAGGATAATTTTGTTTGCGGATTTTAGTGAACCTGCTATTAGTGAATCTCATCAAATTTTTAAGAAAACCTATTGATTTAGTTGAGTAGAAGGCCAGAAATGGTTCAACCTTACAGTTTCCTGATACAGGGATTCTGTGCTGTTCAAGAACCCACATTTCTTTTGGCTCTTTCTTATAATTCAATTTTTAATTCCTCCAGTGATGAGGTCTTGTGTGATTGTAAAGGTAGCCAGTAGTAATCTAGGTCACATGCCTTGTTATTACTAGCAGGTGTGAAAGAGATAGAACGTGAGACAGAGATATCATTGAGAACAACTGAAGAGATTCTCTCAGAATCCTATCCTTGAATCAACCAGAAATTTGCAAATGTGAGTGCTGTTATTAAGTCTTCTCTTTAGCAACATAAACTGACAAGGCAGGACTAGAGTATAAAAATCTAAATTTGTATTTAGTATTTAGTACATAGTATTTACAAAAAAGAAAAAGAAATAAATAATGGCTAGCTGATGCAGACCCTGACTTGTGGGTCCTGCAGCCTTATGGATGAGGTGAGACAAATTCACACAGACTACCAAGTCCTGTGAACAGCTCGGCCACTGTCTCAAAAGGAGAGTGCCTGGGACCGTCTAGGGCATTCTCTCAAGAGGAGAGGGCACCAACCCTTGCTTTGACAAGCTTTTATTGCTTTTCTGGGCACATTACATTGAGGACAGTCTTCATTTACTATGCACTTTTTCGCTTTAGGTGGTTACCTTTTACAGAAAACAGGAGAAGATGCTGGTAATCACATCATGGAAGAAGGATATTTGCAAATGAAAAGGGAAAAGTGGTTGAACTAGTTACACTCATCCTTGGAAGGCTTAGCATAGATTTTAGGAAGTCACTTTAAAGATATGCAGTAAACATTTGCTTCCTCAATTCAGGATGAGGGAGTTTTAGCGAAAAGAATGTCTCAAAGTGGCCTAGGTATAATGCAGGCCTGATTCCCCACAAGAGAACCTATCCGTGGGTGTGGGTCCTGTGCACCGGACCTCACCCGCCTTTCTACTGGCCTTTCTGCTGGCCTTTCTGAGTGGGAGCTGGGCCCACACCATACAGAACAGTGTCCTATAGCTAGCTATTGGGTGTTTTCTTCCAGTTTCTTAGCGTGTTTGTCCAGTAATATGCCTAGAAACTGAATATATTGGTATTGGGTATGTTTGAAGCTTCACTGAGTTGATCTCGAGGTGAAATTGGATCAGGCATTCATTTCAACACTCATTTGTCTTCACTAGTCAGTGAACCAGAAAATTTTGGGGAGTCCTCTTAGGTATTTTCATTAGCTTGGAATTTATCAAAGTTCTTAAAATATCTAGTTATTTCTGTCCTCCTGGTTCATGGTTAGCCCAGAAAAATATCTACAGTCTTGTTTGGAAATGTCAGAGAGAAGATATTTGTGTTGTTATCATGTTTATTGCTCAGATGTACCCAAATATTTGATTACTAACTGGACTCTGAGTCTTTGAAGTAACTCAGGTCTAATGTAACTCAAATACTTTGGCTGAATAGCCAGATCTTATTGTAGCTGGAGCACCATTTTCCTGCCTGGCCAACCAAAAGGTTTACCATGTACAGAGGGAGTGTAGACCTTAGGGCACTGTATATCTTTTTAAGTCCTACAGACTCTATGGTCAGTTAGGGACTGAAAAGTGCTCTCTTGCACCACCACTATTAATTACAGAAATTATATCCTGCATCTGATGTTTCATTAACATTATTTGGTCTTAACACCCAAGGATCTCATCATGACCGTGGAAATAAGGGAGCCTATTTTAAATGCAAAATCTCGTATCAGCTAAATTCCTAGCTTACATAAAACAATCTCTACAATACTTTTGAAATATGTTGATATGCTATCATGTATGTATTTCTCAATGCCCAGGTTGGAAAGCATTTTTACCCTCTCTCAAGAGATGTAAGGAATAGGGTGAGTGAATTACACATGATAAAGTCATTCTAATTTCCCTAATTAAGTAAAACTTTTTTATACAGAAAATTTCAAAGAGTGTTAGGCATCTTAGAGTCTTTATTAAGTTCATATTTTAATTAGCTAAGCAAGCAACAAAGCAAGCTCCATTATCGTGTACAGAGGTTAGTACAGTCATTCTAAACTTTATGAGGACGATTATGTTAATATATGTTGCATTATAAAATTATGTTATGCAATTCTTCATTTAGTATTTTCAAAATTAATTTCTATGCATATTTTCTAGATTTTGCTAACACAAATCCATAAATTCTTATGTTGTTTTCATGCTTAATCATCTCTTCTAGAATTTGAGTTTGTAATTGTCTCCCTGGGGCATGTTGAGTTCTGCTTCTAATTTAGATCAGGAGATAATTAGAAGTGGTGGAGGATGGGCATAATAAGAATAGTTTTCCCTTATAAGGTAACTCTCAGATGAGTTTGTAATTGGATTTTAAACAAAAGCAAAAAGGCCCTTCTTGGACTGAAAAGGAAGGAAGGGCTGCTCCTGCAAACAGCAAAGACTCAGAGATGTTTGGGAGTCCAGGGACACTGAGCCATCTCCGTTCTGTCACCTTTCCCTGCTTCCAAGTAAGACACATATTCAAATCTCCCTTGTTCTCAGTCAGTTCACTAGCTTTCACACTGTGGTAGTAATGAGACTACGTATACAGCCAACTTTTAAGTTTTATAATTGGAAGGATCAAACTTTCGAGTTTAGTGCTCTGCCTTAGGTAGGTCTACAGTTGTAGGTGACACAAGATTATTTCATCAGTCATAAAATTCCCGTGGTTTCCTCTCTGGGCCTTGAGCCAAAATTTAGGGCGATGATCTTGTTATTCGCTTTCTGCAAGCTGTCAGTATGGTTTGATACAACCAATTTACCTTCACAGTTCACACATTCCTCATGCCATTTATATGTTCTCTCAGAACAGCCAGCTGATCCCTCAAAGCTTCGTGTGAAGTGAGCGTTTTACTCCAGGTTACCATCAGTCATAATTTAATTAGCTGTTTTGCTACTGCGAACTGTGAGATGATGCAATTTCATTTTTAATTTCGGCTGGATTTTGGGGGGGAATCCATTTACTCTACTAAGACTAATAATGAAGAAAACATTTCTTCTGTCACCCTGAGGTTTCCAGTGGTTTCTGAGAACCAGTTCTACCAATTTATGTCATTTCAGATTTTGATGCCTCAAATTTGTGAGGCCAAATTCACATGTGGTTTTCCTAACTGCAAAGGAAGCTAAGAGATCTGTGCTTTGAAATTATTCCTTGGGTTTCAGGAATTATAAAGCAGGTCATTCAGTACATTGGAAATATATTTAAAACAAACTTGTCAGAAAAAAGAATGACACATATGTAGTATGGTGATGCTTATTTTTTCTTTTGGGCATTACCTACTATTTTTTGGACTATAAAACTCACCCCCCTCATTTGGGAGGAATAATGCTATTGAGTTCTGTTTACATTTATATTGGTGAAATATTATGTTATTTATGTTATTAAATATTTTACTACATTTTTTGCTTCAAAATTTTTTCCCTATTTTCCTCCTCTAAAACGTAGGTGTGTCTTATGGTCCGAACAATATGGTAATCATTTTTTTTCACGTATTTTTAACATGGTTCTCATTTTTTTCTTATCAATTTGTCAAAGCCCTTTGTCTCTTTGAGATATTTATTATTAACCATATATGTTACATCTTTTTTTTCCAAATATGCACATTGTCCTTTAAAAGACTTCAAAGACTTAAAAACATCATCATCTATCATTGTGGCATGAGCTTTGTAAAATCACCTTTTGATTAATTTTGTTTTATATTTCATTAGAATACTAAGTTGCTATGTTTTTTTCCTCCAAGTGTCATTGTAAAAGTGCCAAAATCATCTTTTTCTTACTGCTGTGAAATTAATGTATACTTGGAAATATAAGTAAAATCTATATTTGTCAGTTATTGGTTTTATGTTTTCATGTAAACAAAACAAAAATCATAGTAGTCCTTTTGCCACTGAGCCTCCCCGTCAGTTGGCCTAAACAAGTGGTGGGGCCAAGATGAATGACAGCAGAGTGACCGTGTGGGTGCCATTAACTCCACACGGAGACTTTTCTCCTTAGAGGTTCATGGTAAAGAGAATCGACCTGCAGTGCTAACAGAAAGAGTGAGTGAAGACTTGCAAATGGTTATTTACTTATTTGTTTGAAATCTCTTCCATTAATTTATGGTTAACTAGTTTTGTTCTTTTGTTCAGTTTTTATTTTATGATCTGAAAATGTTAATAAATAATAATCTCACTTTTATATTTACCCTTGTAGTGATTTGTAATTTATGTTGACATACTAGACTATGAGGATCCAGTTCTCCAATAATCAACTAATTTCATAAGCAAATTTGGCTGAATATTTGTATTTTTCCATGTTTTAAGTTAGTATCAATTTTTTTTAATTTGGGGAAATACTATGAGTATTGAAAAATTCAAATAAGCCAAGATCACTAAGTCATCAAAAATACCACAAATGATATTTTATTGTCATTATTGCCTTCAAACCAAAAATGAAGACACCCTTTCAAAAAGGTATATCGAGTTAGTGCATTCCAGTGGGAAAGCCAAACTCATGAGGCAGGTGCCGGTGAAGAAGGAAAGAAGTTTATTCAGGTGCCACACAACCTGGGAGAATGGTGGATTCCTGCCTCAAAGACCATCTCATCTCTCTGCTCAAGCCCACAGTTCTTATAGGGATAAGGAAAGGAGAATTTTTTTTCCTATATGATTATCTTGCCAACTTTGAGCAAGTTCAGGCCCTCTCCATTCATCTTTCCAGCTTTTGCTGCATTCAGTGTTAGAACCTCGCCCTGCTGCCACTTTGGCCAATGGGAGAGATTTCCCAGTGCTCGGAATGACTGTTGACAGCAACATTTCTTACAAAAGGCAAATTTTGAGCTCCTCTGAACCCAAATATTCTTGCCTCTACCTTCTCCAACATGCCTTGAGTGCCAGTTTTTCCAGCAAATCTCTGGGGCAATTCTTGCAGAATATACCTTATTAAGCTTCATCAATTACACACTGTAGTGTAAAGGAGATTTTTGATGTTTCCAAGTTTCAGTTCAGTGTGTTACAGGATAGAGACTAAATGTATGCTTGAGAGTGCAGCATATTTTAGAGATTAAATGGGATGTTTTGGAGAGTATACGAACTGTTTTCAGGAATTTGGTGTGAGACTGACTCTGGAGTGTTTGGCTTTTGGTTCAGCTAATGCCAGTATTAACCCTTGGGGAAATAATTTACCCTATGATGACCTATTTTTTGCATTTATACAATTACTGATTTGGATTAGATTAACTCTGAGGTCATTTTGAACTTGAAGCTTTTATGAAAATAGCTTAGAAATGAGAAACAAAATGGTATTCATGAAAGTTGGCTGTCATTGTAAGTCTGCATATGAGTTAATTAGCAAACATATGCTTAAAACCTACTTTTTTTTCAGGACTTTAGCCAGATCCTAATTTCAGCCTTCATTTTTCTTTAAACTGACATGTGTTTGTTTAGAGTTTGCTTTCCATGCTCATTTTTTAAGAATTAAATATAAATAATTTGAGGTTATGTTAGAATTGTGTGGGTCTTGATTGAAAGCAGATTTCCTCCTACTCCTCCAGGTAACCTTTGGTAACAGGTGGAGACAATTTTTGTCTGTACTGGTTGAGTACGGGGTTGGTACCAGTGTTGGCTGGACAGAGGCCAGGGATGCTGCCCATTTTACTTTGGACAGCCTGCACCCCCCAACAAAGAATTAGCCAGTCTACAATGTCAATAGTGCTATCTAAAAAAAAAAAAAAAACTCTGTTAAAAATGTACTGTGAATATGACTTGATGCATTTGCCAGAGGCCAGATTTGCCATTTCTTTTTAGTAATAATGGTGCAAAGATTTTTGACTAAATGGATATAAGGATGAGGCCTTAGATTTAATCAAATCATAATAAGGAGGGATTTGTGTTATTTTTAGAATCACCATTTTGCTTTGACGTTCTTGGAAAAAACCAAAATATATTCACAAGGTATTTGCTATGGGAATGGTAGTGCATGCACTTAGAGGGCCAGGGCTATCAGTAGTAATCCATCGGGCATACTTAGCTGACATACAGATTGAGAAACATAAGACGTTGGCCTTAGTCCCAGGTTCTAATAGAAATATGAATTTGATACTCCTGTATATCTGGAGTCAATGAAAACATCTGAATGCCCAGCAAAACATTCTGAAGAGTAAATATCATTTTGTTTCACATTTAAATTCTCATAGAACAGGAACGGTTGCTTGTAAAATACTTTAAAAAATGGAAAATTAGTTATGTCCACATTTTCCTAAATAATTGCAACTTAGTGATAGCTTCTATTTCATACATTTATCGGTGTTACCATTTTAAAATACTTATTTATTTTATACTTTGTTTTTCTTGTCTTTTGACTTTGAGAAACTCCCTAAGTATAGGACCCATATTCAGAGTTCTTCTTTAGAAATGCAAACAAACAAACAAACAAAATCTTGCAAACTGTTTACTAACCATAATCCAAATTTATTGCTTAAAAAAACAGTTTCCTGGTTCTTATTAGCCTTAGGAAACAGCATTAAAAAATCACCTTTTAATGACTTACCTACTGAACATTTAAATGTTACTTGGTCTTTGCATTATAAAAATGCAATGACCGAAGTCTAGATTTTACTAAACCCTGGATACCTATTAAAAATTATTGCACATAGATACCCTCTTCTTTTTCACTTTTTTAAAAGAACTAAATTCATTCAGTATGATGTAACACATCCCCTTTTTTGAAAGAGCATAACAGATAAAAAAATCATAGGTAATGATGCACAAAAATAGTATGATTCTCACTGATGTAATTTGGAGTAATTAAAATGGAAGACACACTAGCACCTTGTCAATGTGAAAGGGTGAATAAAAATGCTGTAGTCAAAATTAAACTTCCTCTAACTTCCAAGATATTTGGGGAGTGAACTGCTGCTATGGGTGATCACAGTGGGGACCACTTCATGCTGCAAGGCAGAATGTGCAAATGGTATGGCGTGCTCACCCTGATCCCCTTGCTGAGTTACGTACGTGAATTAAATTGCATCAGTATAAAGAGTATCATTGTAATGGGCAGGCTTGAAAGTGGGAATCCAAACTGTTCCTGGAAATAAAGTAAAAGTAAGAGAAGTGGGAAGTCTTTTACATTGTTTTGAGCATTATATTTACCAGAAGAAGCACCACCCGTAATAAATACAAAAGGTTTTAAAGCAGCTCCCCAGTCTTAGAAAGGAGTGGAGTTACTCTTTGTCTCATTTGATTCATTGCTGACAATATTGATCCACAATGGGCTAAACATTGCTCCTTTATTGTGGCTGCAACAAAGAACGATGCATTTTAGCTTCTTCTATTGGCATAGAATGTATTTCAGGGATGGATGATGAACAGTTAAATAGTAGATAAAGATAAAGATAAGATAATTGCGTGATAAAAATCTGTGTTAAGGAAATGGATGGGGTGAAGTGAGTGAGAATGTCTTTGAGGGCTAGCTTTAAGTGGGACAGTCAGACATTTCTGAGGAGGTGATATTTGAGTTCAGACTGGAGAATGTGAAATGTGAAACGTGTAAAATGTGATCAAAACTCTCCACACAGGAAGTATGTTCTTACCCTCCTTCCCCCAGTACCACCACCGACTCACACACAAAAGCAAGAAATGTTTTGGGTATGATGCATATGTTACCACCTTTTTTTGTGGTGATCATATCATGAGTATATGCATATGTCCCCACTTACCAACATGTATGCATTAAATATGTGCAGTTTACATATATATATATATATATATGGTGTGTGTGTGTGTATAAAATTCATGTCAATAGTTAATTTAAAATGAAAGAAAGCATAGTTTGGGAAGGTGGCCACACTCATCAGAACCCGAGAATGTGTCCAGGTGCTTGACTTCCATGGTTGAAAATGGCATGACGGTTGAAGCCAGTGCCTGCACATCTTCCTCAGCCACTGTTCTGAACAATAGGAAAGCACAGTGATGCTATGTTAAAAAAAAATAATCCCTATTCTTGTGGATTTTCTTAGAACAAGCACGTGGTAAAACAAAGAATGAAAGCCAAGGTAAACATGGGGTTCCCTAGATTAAACATGTGTGCAGAGTGTAGACCCAAATATCACATTTTAGTCTAGTTGGCAGAGAGAATTATTGCAGACACCACTCACCTAATAGTTGTGCCAGGTTCTCTATTTACCTTATCTGGAGAACAAAGCTAAATGCTTCATCAGATGGTGGCACCAACAGGGAGAAGGTTATGGACGGCAATGGCAAAGAAAACATGAAGAGATTGATCGTGATCCATTGTATAGGCTTCTGACATGTCACGTTGGCTGCTTTGTCAAATACTTATCAACCTCCCATTATTTAGAATTTAAAACTTTGAAATGTGTATCCTTAACTATAGTCATACCAGCAAGTACAGCTTCACGATTCTTACTTTTTTGTCTCAAATTAATATCATCTAAATTCTGTACTGTATGACCACAGGGAATGTGGCTACCATTTAAAGGGTTCAAGTTCTAGATTTAATTTCATGACACTAAGAGGTAATTTTCTATTTCTCTGTTGTTTTAGAAAGGGACTATATTGCATATTGTGTTAGCAAAGTTCAGTTATTCAAACATGCCTTTCATGTGTACTTGTTAGCATTTTCCTATTATGTTTTGCATTTTCTTTGCAGCAATGTGGTCTATGTTTAGATCTCACAGATTTTGTCTTACTAATAGCAGGTAATCATTTTTTAACACTTTCAGATCCACCATGTTTGTATTATAGCTATAAAGTAACATTGACTACACAATAGAACCAGAAACCACTCTTTTCTAAAGTATTATAAGACTAAGTTTCTGCCCTGAATGGTTTGGCTCAGTGGATTGAGTGCTGGGTTGCAAACCTAAGAGTCACTGGTTCAATTTCCAGTCAGGGCATATGCCTGGGTTGTCAGCTAGGTCTCCAGCAGGAGGCTCACAAGAGGCAACCATACGTTGATGTTTCTCTCCCTCTCTTTCTCCCTCCCTTCTACTTCTTAGCTTTCTGATCTGATTCTAGTCATACTCTTTTAGACTCCATATTTTTACCCACAAAACAATTTTATTTTTGCTATTTAGATATCTCTCCAAATAGGTAATTTCTTAGATTCGAAGTTGTTACTTGCCATTTTTCTATTAAACAAATGTCTTAATCAACAGACCTCTATTGATTGAATAATGAAGTCAAGGTGTTTTCAGTAGAGATGGAGGAAGAAGAGAGAGAACCCCAATCCAAAAAGTCTTTCTGCTAAAGTCTTTCTACTCAACACACAGTGAAAGTATACAACTGTGCTATGTACTGTATCTTCATAAGAGACTAATTCTTTAACCATCAATAAATTGTTTGCCCCCAAAATAGTTTGTTTACAACCTGAGACAATACCCAGGATGTTCTACACAGCAACACTATTCCAGTCATACAGAAAATGCCTTCACCAGTCGCCCAAACACTTCCAAGGACATTCTTTCATTTTTATTGTAAATGAAATCTGTCATTTTCTTTTTTTTTCCCTTTTCAATAAATGGGATGCTTGCAAGCCAAACAATGGAGCAAATAATACAATGAAAACAATGAAGAAATTTGGGAAGCTACTCTACGGGAAAGAAAGAGAGCACATAGAAAAGAAAGATGATTTAATCTCTTTGCCAGGAAGGCTGTAAAAGTGAATCATACTGCTGTGAAAATGAGTTTTATCTAACCACCCAGTTATTTATACTTTCTTATAGACACACTAACAGCAGAAAGTACAAATGCATTGATTTTTCCTTGAGTTTGTATTGTGAGGTAATTTACTAACTCCATCTATCGTCAAACTAAACTTGAAATAATAATAGTTCAATACTGATACTACTCTCCACTCTCCACATATTCTCTACTACCGATTTGCACTTTAATTATCATTCAGTTTTAAGAACCAGATACCTCCAATAAGGATAGAATAAAATACATTACATTGCACCCTGTTTGGTGTGAGGCAGTTGAGTGAGCACTGGCCTGCAGACCAAGAGGCTCCCAGTTCCCATCGCAGTCAGGGGACATACCTGGATTGTGGGCCAGGTCCCCAGCTGGGGGTGTGCAAGAGGAAACCCACTGATGTGCACATTGTCTGTCTCCCTTTCTTTCTCCCCCGTTCTAAAAATAAAATAAAATAAAAACCTTTTAGTAAACCTATTGCATTGCACTGTTTAACATTATTTTTCTCTATGGAAGTGCTTTAGGATAATCCTAGATGATTATGGTGCTACCGATAATCAGTTACTTGCAGTTTGTCTCTGAAACATAAGACGTGAGTTAGATCTCTTGGAGGGGTGGGTCCTCATACTTTGCAAATAGGCTACTGCACACTCCTGGTAAAGGAATACAACCATCCTTTAAAAAAGTCTAAAAAGCTTAATAATAATATTTCATCAGAGGCTGTTATTACCACATACATTTCTTGATGGATTAAAACAAATCTGTTCTACATTTCCAAAGTTTAATATGTGTCACATCAATTTCACTATATTGATGAAATGGGGCCACATCAATAAACTTGGGCAAGTGAAAAAAAACACTTTAAATTGCTGTAAGAAATATGTGTATAGTTTTGTGGGTTCTATATTTTCTTAGTTGACTTCAGAATTCCTCAGGACCACTGTGTTCAGAAACCTTGTTTTTATTCAAATGTCACAGAAAAAAATGTATATCATTAACACAATTATAAATTATCAGTTGTATGAGCACAATATTGTTATCAGCAAGAGAATGAACTTTAATTCATTCAACTATGCCATTGATTGAAAGATGTTTTCTACATTCAGAGATGGTAAAATGTGGGAAATTGCATTTCTGAATTGATGAGATAAGGTTCTAAGAAAAGGGGTTTACACCAAAAAATTTTTTTGCCCTTATCCAAAGACATGATTATTATTTTTCAGAGAGAGGGGAAGGGAGGGAGAGAAAGGGGGGAAAGAAACATCAATGTGAGAGAAACTTGCTTGTGCCCTGACTGTGAACCACACCCTCAACCCAGGTGTGTGCCTGACTGAAAATCGAACCCATAACCTCTTGGTTTATGGGACAATGCTCCAGCCGACTGAGTTAAGGCCAAGGCACCGACTGGCCAAGGCACACCCCCCAAAATTTTAAAGCTTTTTAAATATGTCCTTTTTGAAAAAAGTTTATTGCATTGAAACCACATTAATTATGGCATTTATTGTCACTAAGAAACTAATCCCTTCAGTGGGCCTTTTAGACACTCTGTTCCTTTTGTACATGTGTTTCTATGAGGCTAAGAAATGGATAGTTTTATCCTAGAATAATTTATTATAAAATTAATGTTTGCATATTACTTTCATTGTATATTAATGTGTAACAAATTATTGCAAAGTTTATCTTCTTAAATCAACCTTTGTTTATGATCAGAGAGTGGCTGTGGGTTATGAATCCAGACACGCCTGAGCTGGGTCCGCTGCTTTAGAATCTTTCACAGGTCACAGCTGAGGTGTCATAAGAGGGACTCAGCAGATGATTGTTGGCAGAATTTGGTTTCTTGTGGGCTGTTGGACTGAGAACCTCGATTTCTTGATGGTTCTGGGCCATGGGCTGTGGTCAGTCCCGTTCCAAATGATCCTCTTCAACACGGCAGCATGCTGATGTAAGCCCGCAGGCAGAATAGGCAACAGTGGGAGTCTGCTAGTAAGATGTAATTCACAATCCTTGAAGTTAATTAACTTCCCTGAACCTTTTCTGTATTCTGTTGGTTAGAAACAAATCCATGGGCCAGACCAAATTCAAGAGGTGTGGGTCACACGTGGGTGTAAACACAGGGGAAAAAGTGATTATTGGGGATCACTTGTATGTATACCTATCACAACCATTAATAACAATCTACTCTGAAAAACAGGAGATAGGAATTTTTGAAAAAGATTTCTAGTGATCCTGTTTTATTTTCTGCCCTATAACTATGTTTTTTTTTTTTGCTGTTTTAAAAGTTACAAAGAGTCTATTGTTAGAAGAGAATATAAATAAAGAGGACAGAGAAAGACTTAAAATCCTATGTTAGTCACTTACTAGCTATATTGCATTAGACATATTACTTAACTCCTCAGCCTTGAATGATTTATCAGTTAAATGGGATTAATGTGTAATGTGCTCTAGTTGTGGGTATCCCGTGAGGGAAAAAGTGTTACTTTCACAGAATTTATTGAATCACTACATATATAAGGATCCATGCTAGATCTTAGGGATAAGAAAACGAAGTAATAAATAATCCTTTCGCAGAGCAGTAAATAATCTAAGATGAGAAACAGCATTTAAACTATATAGAAATATATCTGGCCTATATAATAGGTACTCAGCTACTTTTGGCTTTGAAGAGGTCTTTTGTTTCTATTTTCTTTTACTATACATTGGTTGCTCATCCTTTAGTGACAACAAAAGAACAATTATTGTACTCTTAGGGCATCAATTAAATGGGCATCATCCCTTTTTTTCTTCAGGACTCTCAGCTGGTGGTTTGCATTTCTTTACCTCCTTATCATTTCCCATTCTTTTCCCCTGCCCTCTAAGAGCACCTGAACACAAAACACTTAAAATCTTGAGTATTTCAACTGGAAACTAAAAGACTAAGCATGAGAATATCACCAGGAAATATTTACTAATGTTAGTATGAAGATTTCATCATAAATAAATTAAACAATATATAATATTTTTGTTCAAGGATCATAGTTCCATTTGGTAGAACTACTTAACATTGCCATTCAGAGAAAATGTAATGTTTTATTCATAGGTATTTTTTAAATAGAAGCCATACATTCATATTTATAATATGAAAAACATTAATATTTAAATATCTGTCTCTAAATTTAATCAAATACAACTAGCATAATCGAAGTAAAAATACAGATGACCCAAGTCAATACAAATTGTAAATGGGTTATAAAACTACTGTTTATTGAAATTAAGATTAAAGAATCCAATTTACATTTAGGAAGCTATTTAATATGAAGCTATATTCTCTAGCTTAACACATACATCAGGAGCTTTCTCTGCCTTTAGTTTCCTAATTTATTATATATAAATAATGTAATTTATATTATTTTAAGAATTAATTTAACACTTGTGAAAGTACCTTGATCAGTGTTTGGCATATAATAATTGATTACCTATGAAAGTTAATTTCCCAGAACTGTCTTAAGATAAAATTAGACTCCACAATCCAGGGTCAACTAGCAAAAACTGTTGAGCATGTGTGTATTAATCTGGAATAGTTCTGGGTCCAGGACCTCCATAAAATATGCTGATAACTTTACTGCCTTCCCCTCCATGCTCCTCCGCTCTGCACTCCTGACTTGCATTATAATGTTTCCTAGATATTATTGCTTGAATTCTGAGACTGGTATGGAGAGTGAACAGGTATCTGAGAGACAGGGAGCAGTATGATCAGTAATTCTGATGGGTTCCTAACCATGGAGGCATAGCAGGCTGACCTGAGAAATTAGTAGACAGTCTTCAGTAGCGAGGATGACTCAAGCCAGTTTGGGGATTGTGTTTGCAGGGACAGATCTAGCAGGGAGTGACAGAGACCAAAACATTGCAGGCAAGCTCACATGGCCTAGTGGTAGTGGCCCCTGGTCTCTTGGATTCTTGCTGGTCTCTTTTGCAAAGTCGCTAATACTTAAAATCCTACACCACATGCTTTTGAGAGATGATTGTTTTGGTGGTTACCCTCAGGATGCTGCTGGCCTCTGATGGAGTGTAGGTGGCTTAATGCTTTTGCTACTGGACTAAAGAGGTCCTTTTGCCTGCAGACATTAAAGACTAATCTAATGGAAATAGGAGTTTGCAGCCAAGATGGTTTATTATTTGGGGAAATGGCACCAAGCCCAGAGTAACAGGTGAGCTAGTGTCAAAGATACAGCTTTCCGATGGCTTCCAGTGGATGGGTTACATTGGGGAAACTTATTAAACACCGTGAGTAAAGGAGGTAGGGTGGAGGGCTCTACTGATTGGTTGGGGTCTTGGTAGGAAGTAGTTACCATGTTTTTGCCGTGTATAAGGTGCACTTTTTTTGCCCAAAATTTGGAAGGAATAATAAGAACATGTGTTATATATGGGTCATACCTGAAATACCTTGTATCTGTTCTTGTGTTTTGTAATTATTCATTACATAAAATTTCTTTACCATAGTATGTTAAAAATAAATACTAAAATTCCTTTTAATACAAAAAGAGAAATAACTAAATCTAAATAAATAAATAAAAATTAAAAAGAAGTATTTTTTTCCTGAAAGTTTGGGCCCAAAATGTGGTTGTACATTATACACGGCAAAATATAATTAACGATTGTATCGAGCCTGGATGTCAGCCAAAGCTTTGTTGTTACTGGTTTCATGATGGTGTGGTCTGTAGTGTCTTTGGGATTTCATGGGCCTGGGGCTGAAACACAACTAAAGCCAAGATGCTATCTTTAGTATGACCAAAGCTCTGTTTCTGTGTTGCACAGACCTGAGGCTTTGTTCTTCAGACAGTTTGATGCTGAGCAGAATGTGATATCCCAGGGGCTTAATGATAAAGGCAGTGGAAAGAGAGGAAATAGAAAAGGTCGTGTTAAAGACATGGGGTTTCTGTGTGGTTGGTTGCACTTTGTAGCAGTGCCCGGCGCTAATCTGCTGCTGAAGTCTGTGGTCCCTTTTTCTGTTTGTTTGTTTTTTTTTTCCCCTCCCTTCCTTATAATGTTGTTCTGGGTCACGGGCGGCTTCCTCAGGCATGCTGAATTTTATGGGGCCCTGTGAGGCTATCCTCGGGCTCACTCGCCCAGGTTCATTCATCAACCATGTCTGTCCATCACTCAGTCTGTGCTTCTAACTGTTCCTCCCTGCCCCTCAGCCAAGCCTCGTGTATGTAGACTAGAGACACAGAGGAGAAAGAAAGTGCCAGAAGCCTGGAGATAAGGGCTCTTTGACCACTTGTCATTCTGTCTCTTCCTGAGAGCCCTTCTTCAGAAGTCACAGTGGTTTCCCCCATTCCAGGGGGTTGGGAATTCCACATTTTGTCCTTCGTTCTCTCCATACTGAGGTGCTTACTAAAGCTTTACAGATTCAACAATTACTGACTTATTTAGGCATTTAATGTACAAATATACTAAAGAAAATTTGAAACTCAGTACTATATAATCACAACTTTATTGTATTTATACCTTTGCAGCCTAGCACCCCAGACCTCCAGCCCAAACAATAATATTAAATCAACTGGGGCGTAACAATGAGCAACATGGGCCAATGGGAACTTTTTAAATATACAAATTGTAATATCTTTAAGAATGCTAGTTATTCAGTTTATAATGTTAGTATTTCTCTCTGTTGAATTTTAAGCTTATGTAAAAGAGTGTTGTTATACCTTTAAATCTTATTCTATATTACTGTATCTGCTTTATACTAAGTATTAAATAGCTGTTCATTGAGTGGGTTAAGTGATGGGATAATATCAATTATAATGGTTCATTATCACTGAAATATTGGCACAATACAGTTTGCATCATTATGTTCTATTATGAAATCTTTTGCTATAATATTCAAAACTTAAGTACGGTCTTGCTCCCCTTAATCACTGGGATGCATTCTGACAAAATGCATCCTTAGGTGAGTCCCTCATTGTGTGGACATCAGAGAGTGCACTTTCACAAACCTAAATGGTATAGCCTGCTACACACCTAGGCTATGTGGGATAATCTATTTATTGCTCCTAAACTTCAAGCCTCTACAGTGTGTTAGCACAGGACAACATGAGATTAATTCAAACATAAGAGAAAATGATACATTCAAGAGATGCAGTATAGTGCCCTGACTGGTGTGGCTCAGTAGATTGAGTGCCAGCCTGGGAACCAAAGGGTCCCCATTTTGACACCCAGACTAAGGCACATGCCTGAGTGTGAGCCAGGGACCAAAAGAAGGAGAGTGAAAGGCAACCACATTGATGTTTCTCTCCTTCTCTTGTTCCCTTCCCTTCCCCTTTCTAAAAATAAATAAATAAAATCTTTAAAAAGAGAGATGTGATATACAAGAGATGCATGAACTTGCTGCCAGTGTAACAAGGCATACTGTTGTACAGTAAACAGTGTTTAATAGTGAGAAAAAGTACATTCTAAAATATCAGTGAAGAGCATAGTATAGTACATGCATATGCCAGTAACATAATTGCTTATTAACATTACCAAGTATAGACTTTAATATGACTAGCAGTATAGTGATTTGTTTGCACCGGCATCACCACAAACCTAATTTGTTGCCCTATGACATTATAAAGGCTATGACATCGCCAAGAAATAGGAATACTTCAGCTTCGCTCTAATGTTCTGGGACACTGTTGTACATAGGGGTTTGTCATTGATCAAAATGTTGCTCCAGAGCACCCGATTGTAAATCAAGCAACTGAGACTCACATACATTGTGTTGACACAATGAGTAAGAAAAGTCAACAGAGATGGCTCAGTTTCTACCAGAATCCTTTACTGCTGCCTGACCTTCCTCATTGCCACTGGTTGAAAATATGATAATTCTGTTTGCAGTCTGTTAAATTTTGTAAGAGTATATCTATGCTATTTTTTAAAAAATACAAAATATTGTCTCACATACACTGTTTAATGTCCTTTCTCTTAATACCAACAGTTTTTGTCGAGGTTATTTCAGGGACAAATTGAGGATTCAAAACCTTGTCAGACAGCTAAAATGTCCAGGTTGATTTTTCTCAAGTGATAGTAAAAGCAGAGGGCTTGCTTTAAAATATAAGATCCTTTAGGACAATTCTGAGTTAACACTTTTTATCACCATGTAATATTTAATATTTAGGTCAGGCTGGAAGATAAAACATTTAAAGTTTAATAAAAGTACTATGAAAATCACAGAATATTTGCTTCTGCTTAAATATGAGCAAAACTTTCATTTGTATGATCTCATGAAAAATTCTTCATTGTTCTGTGAATGGTACATAATTCAACTCCTTTTTGGAGAAATTATTAATTCAACTTTTTGTACATATAATATTAAAAGGTATAGGGAATGCCTTACTAGCATGGCTCAGTGGGTTGGGCATCGTCCCATAAAGTGAAAGGTTGCTGGTTTGATTCCCCATCAGGGTACATGGCTGGGTTGCAGATTCGGTTCCTGGTCAGGGTGGATGCAAGAGGCAACCAAACCATGTTTCTCTCTCACATCGATGTTTCTCTTCCTCTCTTTTTCCCTCCCTTCCCTTCTCTCTGAATAAATAAATAAATAAATAAATAAATAAAATATTTTTTTAAAGGTATAACTAGTGGATATCACCAGACACTAAAGTGTAAAAGACAATATTTGGAATTCTTACTCATAGCTTTTTGATTTCTCTGTGATTTTTAAAAGGGATAATTAGCTTAGTGTACATGAGTATGTCATAAAACATTATTACCTTTTTGTCATTTTTGTTTGAAATCTTTGTGTGAATGAAGTGGTGACAAGAGAAGCCCGTTGGTGTCTTTCATAGCATCTTCTTGTAAACACTACAATTCTGTTGAGTTTGTTTCCCTACTTGGCTTTCCCTGAAGTATACTCTTCCCTATTTTGTGCTGTTCCATCAAATACTTGTATGTCTAAATCCTTCTGAGAATAACTTTCCCACCTCTGTGTCTGTCTCCAAGGGATAATGTAATCTTACTTCAGTCATCTAATTAGCAGGAGTCTGTGTGCTGCAGGCTTCCACCTCAGCACAAGCGTGATGAGCCAGCGCACTGACATCAATGAGCACCATTAAATCACACACTCCCCTAAGCAGGCCCGGGCTTTCTGAGCCCTCATATTTTATGCACCATTGCACGGATGCCCTGTTTTCTAAACTGCAAGTGTCCAGGCCACCCTGAGGGTATAAAGTCCTTATGAGATTATGTAGATTTTTTCAAAAAGATATTTGGCACACCATTAGGTGTTAGGTTTGGTCTGTTGTTTTGACAACTTAGAAGTAGCTAGAATTACAGAATAACAGGAGATGATACTGGGCATATAACATAAGACATGCTTTTCTTTAAAACACCGATGTCTCAGAGCAGAATAAAGAATCCATTGGTTTGAAAAGATTTTCCAAATGATAAACCTTTTCTGCATTCTGCATATTTAGGTTTATAAATAGTATGTGGTAGTTTTTGTTTCCTTAATAATTTCCAGAGATACACATTTTTATGTTTTATTTACTCAATAATTTATAAAAGCACACTTTTTTTTTTTTTTGCTGTTTGGTAACACACCTATTTATTGCAATTTGACTTACAATAGCCAAGATTTACAGTCAGATTTAGGGCCCATCAGTACATGAGTGGAGAAAAATGCCTGAGGGATTCTTTTTAAGTTGTGCTCCTTCACTTACTTTGTTTACAATTTTGGGGTTCCCCAAAACACATTTTTTAAATGCTTTTAATAGTTCAAGTATTTAATAATTGACTAAGGAAAGTACAAGGATGGTAAATATTCCTTTCTTTAATGACATTTATCCTTCTATGTAATTCAATCCTGACAGGTGTGAGGTGAGATCTCATTGTGATTTTGGTTTACATTTTCATGATGATTAGTGACATTGAGAATCTTTTTACGTACCTATTGGCCATTGGTTTGAAGGTATAATCTGCATAGAATAAATGCATTTTTTCTAGTGTAAAATTCTATGATTTTTGACACATGTATTGACTTATAACAACAATAACATATAAAATAAAAAAAATATATCCATATCCCCCAAAACTTTGCTCATGTCACTTTGCAGTGATTGGGCCTTGGCAACCTCTAATCTGTTGTGTTTTGTAGCTCTAGACTTTTACTTTTTTAAAGAATCTCATATAAATGGATACATACACGATATATGACTTTTTGTGCATGGTCTCTTGTACTTAGTATAAAAAAGTAAGGCTCGCTTTCCTGTTCTGTGAAATGGGGACATAGTAAGTGCCAGGCAGGCTTGTAGTGAGAATGCAATGACATGTTAAGGGAGGCGCAGGCTGAGAGATGTGTTATGGACTTTGGAGTCAAGACAGGTGGGATTTCAGTCCTGCCTGCCTCCCTTACTAACTGGGCCATCTTAGGCAAGTCACTTGGGATGACTAAGTGTCAGGGTCATTTTAAAAAATTTAAATCAATTAATTTTTTTTCAATTGCAGTAGACATGCATTATATTAGTTTCAGCTGTATGCCCCATTGATTAGATATTACATAATTTATTGATCATCCTGAAAAATCTCATACCTGACACCAAACATAGCTATTAATTAATGACTATATTTCTTATGCTGTGCTGTACTGTACATCCCCATGACTATTCTGTAACTGCCAGTTTGTACTTTTTAATCCCTTCACCTTTTTCACCTGTGTCTCCAACCCCCCCTCCCATCTGGTAATGTCTTTTTAAAATTTTATTTTAGCTGTTTTAATGGTGTAGTGGTATATAATGCAGGGTTTTTAAAATATATTATTTATTTATTTTTAGAGAGAAGGGAAAGGAGGGAGAAAGGAAGGGAGAGAAACATCAATGTGTGGTTGCGTTTCACATGCCCCCAAATGGAGACCTGACCCACAACCCAGGCATGCGCCCTAGACTTGGAATCGAACCTGCGAACCTTCTCAGGTTGGCGCTCAATCCACTGAACCAGGGCTTATATTGCAGTTTTAATTTTCAAATTTTCATTTCATAATTGTGGATGATGTTGAGCTTCTTTTAATGTGCTTATTTGACATCTGTATATTTTGGTAGTTGTTAAAATGTCTGGTAAAGTATTTTTTCCATGTTTAATCACATTGTTTATTTTTAATTATTGAGTTCTGTGTTTCTTAATGTAATGTGAATATTTTCTTAATCACATATGTATTTACAATTACTTCCTCCAAGTTTTGACTTGTTTCTTATTCCATTAATTATGTCTCTTATAAAAGACATGATATAATATAACTATATCTTATGAATACATACTGTTTATTTTAGGTCCTTGATTTGGGGTTAACTTCTTCTTCTTTTAATAGTGTATTAAAAGAAAAGCTTAGACAATTGATTTGATATGTTTCTCTTTACTGAAATATGTATTTATGATATAAACTATTCTCTAGACCCTTCTTTAGCTGCATCTCACTAATTTTAAAATACAGTTTTTTTTTCTATTCTTATTCAATTCAGACTTTATTTTTTGTGGCTTTTTTGACTCATGGACTACATAAAAGTTTTTTAAAATTTTCAAATATTTATGGATTTTCAGATCTCTCTCATTATTAATTTAAATCTGTTATAGTCAGAAATGTATGATTTTAATGTTAAATATACTATGACTTGCATCATAATCCAGAATATGTTCTCATATGTGTGCTTGAAAAGAATATGCATTCTGGTATTTTGGGGAAGAATGTTGAAGATTCATACTGCAATTGTGTAATTTTTCAAAATTTCTCCTTTCAGTTTCATTAATTTTGCTTAAGGCATTTTAAAAATCTTATACACATCTATGATGGATACATTTTATATGTGATTTGTCTCTTGTTCATTACATAGGATGAGACAAAAGAAGTTTTACAGTTGTGTACACAAATCAGTTTATTCTTGTATTATTATTTCTTAATTATTGTAGTATTTTCCATATGTACAACCTTAAACCTACTTTTCCTCCCACTCTGTACTAGGCATTCTTTTACTTTCAACCTATCTCTCTTCCTGCTAAGAATTAATTTCTTTTAAAAAGCATGTAGTCAGTTTGTACTTTGTTACCAATTCTTGTAGCCTGCAAACTAGGATACAGAGCTTCCTAGTATTTGTAAGAATTTAGCTATCCTAGTAATTAACTCTAAAAATATGATTTATTATAAGCCTATTATTGTTTGTCCCATTTTTATTATCTATTTTTTTCTGATGATAAATCTACCTAATCCAAATTGAATTCCTATTTTTATTTTTATAGACCTTCTGCATGGACTTTGCCAAGTGTAGTACCATGAAAAGTGTAATTATACTGCTATTTTTTTCTTAGTTGATTTTTTTCAATTGAACAATTTTTTTCACTTGCAATTTTTACTCATGCTTTACAATTACAAACTTAATATGTACACTTGCACTGAGCACTAGACATACCCAATATTTGGGGGGGGGGACTGGGAGGACCACTGTAAGCATTTTGATCTTAAATGATATTTAGTTTTGTGTCTTATCATATACTTTTATCATTCTTTTCCTACTGCTGTGTATTCTTGTTCTTCAAAGCTTTAAGATAAATTCAGTGTTAAAAGTATGAGCACACTGCATTTGTTTGTCTGGATATATAGATATATATATTTCCTGCTTGATTTGCATTAGAATTCACAGACACAAAGTACAAGCTGAACTGAGTAGTTTGTACAACTAAAGCTGAAGAGGGCAAAGTCCCATCCTTCCTTATGATGTTGTGTTCTCTGTTCCTATACCACAGATGTCTTATTCCTTCCCCAGTAGTCTTACTGCATTTGTTTAAAAAAAAACAAAACAGTTATGTTTTAGTGTTTCATTATCAACTGAAACTGGCTGCAATACAAGATAAGTTCTGGAAATGATCAATGGACTGTGCTTAAAAGAGTGAATATATGTGTTTATAAAAGAAATCAAGATAAATCTTGACAGCATACAGGAGGCTTTCATTCCAGAAAATCAGCACTTGAGACACACTCATTCATTGTGACTGTTTATTCTTATTCTGTGGCTGACCTAAAGAAAAAATAAAGTGAAAAAACTCAGTCTAAATATATTATTCACTTTTTTTTATGCACCCCACCCCCACATGTATCAAAGATTCCATCTTTCTAGATGGTAGTAGGAGGCAAGAAAAAGGTTAAAATGCTCTCAAATGGAAACTCAAGTTATATAATACTTTTTTTGATACACACACGTGCGCAGAATAATAAAAGGATGCCTTTCCCCAAGATGCAGAATGCATGTCTGAAAGAATGGTTAAGAGGTCAGGATATAACATCATGTGGTAAGTACCCCCATGCAGGAATTTGGAGTCATGTTTCCATGGCCAGACGGTGTACCAATAATCCAAGGGAGCTACCAAATATCGAGCAGCACTCTGATTGAAGTAGTAGTTTGCAGTTAACAGAGTGAATGGCACTTTATTGATTGTGTCTCAATCCAGATTTGTACCTTGCACTGATCCTAAACCACAACATTGTTATAAAATGATGCATTTTTCCACTTCTGATAGTGTTCATGACTGAATACAGGCCAAGAATGTAATTGTTTCGACTCCAGTGCATACTCTCCTTTAATGTCTGAACACTTACAAATCCCACTACCTCCAGAAATGTAGATTTTTGTTGTGTGTCTGTGTGTGGTGTTACACTACACTGTATTTGAGCACTAAGTGATTTAGTAAATCAGGTTTATAAACCTGAATACCTTATTAAGTTTCAAAGTAATTACAGGTCATGGTTTTCCCATTATTGTTTGAACTACAAAAGTTGTCACATACACATACATGAAAACCAAAATTTTTTTTAACTAGGTGGTCATAAAAACTGCCACATGAAAGTGAAGTTGCATTTCAGTGGGGTCCAGCAAGCGTGGCAGGAGATTGGCAGTGTTAGGGAGGGGACAGGGCATGGAGTTAGTGTGAGGGTATGGGGAAGAAACCACTTATTGTCAACATACCTGTGAAGAATATTTTAAAAATCAATTTATATTAACTAATTTACAACCTTAACCCCATCCAACTTTCCCTCCAAAGACACAATTCTTAAAAAAAAAAAAAGAAAAATTAGCTATGGAATCTTTGTTCTCAAGGGGACTTGCATAACAAATTTATACTTAAAATTCAGCATGTCAATGATATGTTTCAAGTCGGAAGCTGTCTATGGCATTTACATGTCTAAACACATTTTCATTAATCTTTTTAATAATTTCTTTTTTTGCTCAGAACATTATTATAGGTGTCCACATATTTCCACAGTCTGAATTCAACACTTCTTGTTTATCAGAAATCTCCCACTTCCAATAGGTCCATCTTACCTGCACTCAGCAAACTGGAAGCTAGCTAGAATCTTCTAGGTGAGAGCATGAAAGTGTAAGTTGGAACAATAATAACTTTGATTCAGTATGAAATTATGCAGGGCATTTCAGAACAGTGCATGGAGAATCTGGTGACCTGGGTTGTATTTCTGGTTATAACACTGAGACTGAGCACATCTACTAACATTACTTTTGAAACTCTTTTCTTCACTCTTAAGTTAAGTTATAGGATAAAAAATTTATTTCAGAAACTCATTTTAAAAATACGTGATCACCTGGCTGGTGTAGCTCAGTGGATTGAGTGCGGGTTGTGAACCAAAGTGTCGCAGGTTCGATTCCCAATCAGGTTACATACCTGGGTTGCAGGCCATGACCCCCAGCAACCGCACATTGATGCTTCTCTCTCTCTCTCTCTCTCTCTCTCTCTTTCTGCTTCCCTTCCCTCTCTAAAAATAAATAAATAAAATCTTTAAAAAATAAATAAAAAATAAAAAATAAAAATATGTGATCATATGTTTGCTGCTAAGGCCAGGACCAATTTTTCCGTTACACAGCATAGGCTCTGAGTTTAGGACCCTCTATACTTTAAGGCAAGGGCTCATGAAAATGTTTTAACATCTTTAAAGATTAGAGGCAAGAAATGAGCTTCAAGGTCAAAGGCAATGCTTTAGTATATAATATGATCATATTTGTATTTGTGTGAATGCAGTTACAAAATACATTTTCTATTGTTTTATCAAGGAAAAAGCCCAGCAAGGCAAACTGCCTAGGGCCGGTGAAAATCCTGGCACAGCTCTGGCTTAGACAGGAAACTGTGGCTGAACAATTGGATGATTTGGACTCCACATGGTAATAAGACTGGCTCTAGTGTCGCAGGTTCGATTCCCAGTCAGGGTACATGCCTGGGTTGCAGGCCATGACCCCCAGCAACCGCACATTGATGTTTCTCTCTCTCTCTCTCTATCTCCCTCCTTTCCCTCTCTAAAAATAAATGAATGGAATCTTTTTTAAAAATGCTATATTTAAGACTGGCTCTGAATTTAGGTTTGAGCTTAGTCTTCTTAGACTGTGCCATACAATCAAAGTACAATTATTTTCCATTTGCGAATGCATATACTCTTTGAATCTCCCCTGAGCTTTGCACATTCTTTTCCCTGTTGATGACACATTACATACTCATGATCCGTTATTCCAATTCATGGACCATAATCCCATCCTATCTTGTTGTTAGACCTCAGTTTAACTCCTTTACTTCTTCACTTATTTGCATACAACATGCGCACACAGAGATAAAATAGTAGTCTACCTCCTCTTACCTGAAAGTTAACTAGGAAATGATTTCCCCACAAAAGATCTCTCAGACCACCTGTGTTTGCATTAGGTAATCTGTTTACTATTCACACTGTTAATGCTGCGAGGTTGAGAATTATTTGTTTTGTTCACATTTGAAAGCTTCCTTAGTTAAATGTACAGCACACTGACAGTGCTCTGTTCACATTGCTGAGAGAACAGGGCTGAGCCTCTGTGACTCCATCTGTAGAATGAAAAGTCTGAAGGCACTGCACTGAAAAAATCACACACACTCAGTCAACAATGTACAAGTGGTTCATATTATAATACAGCGTACTTCTTGTAGTATTTATAAAAGTAATGCTATGTTTTAGAGTCGGGAATCTGTACTTAGGTATTGATACCTTTAAAAATTAAAAAAAATATTAGATAATACTAAAAGAAAACCCTCATCATCTTTTTATTTTAGGTGAAAACTGATGAAAAAATCATTTAACATTGAACCAAGCATTATGCAAAATAGAAAATAAGTTATAATCTTGTCCCTTTCTGCCCTCAAGGACATGGAATTTAACTAACACAATACTATTCCAATTTTATTTTCAGCTGCAGACATACTTTAGGAATTAATCCTTTTTTAGGTAATGGGCCTCACAGAGATAAGATGGGCTATCTACAAATGGGCTTTTTAGTATTGTGTGAATATTGGAGCATAATTAGAATTAAAAATTAGTGCTGATAAAACTTTCTGCTTCTCTTACTTAAGCCTGACCATCCTGTCAATGCATACCACAAATATGGCTTATGATTACTGTGCTTATCCTTGTATAATAACTATATTTATACTTCTAAATAGATTTTTAATGACCAGTAATATATCCACATCTATGTCTTTTCCATTTTTCACACTGGGGTGCCATGCATATTTTTACCTTTTCAGGTACAACAGCAATAGCAAATTTTGCAATCCAGTTAATCCCAATTTAGTGCGTATTCTCCACACTCACACAGTAGAGCACTCAAGAATGTATAGTGATTATTTACACACTACTTAATAGTATATGCACAGAAGTTCTCCCTGCAAATAATTTGAATGGAAATGATCTCTAACAAGTTCTTTTGGCTATGGACATTTTTTCTTGACATTCTACTAATGATACATTAAGTGAGAAATGACACCCTGTTCTGAGTAGGAGAACCTAACAGAACTTCCAAGCTCTGTTTTCCCATTTCTTCGTTCAGTGGTTTGCAGAAGCAGTTCAAGCCCTGGATCCTAGGAAATAGGGTACCAGATGGCTTTCATTCTAACATCTTTAAGTTAGGAGACCATTCTTGCTGAGAGTATCCCTGCTACCAATTTCCACATAATGAAATAAATCCTGGCTACAGTAGCAGGAGACTTCCAGGAGCAGCAGGTGTAATGTCACAGCTGTATTAGCACTGCTAACTTGATTGTGGATCAGGTTACATCTGGGACTGTGACACTCACTGCTGACATTTAAAAAGGCTGCTGAGAGAGTAGCAAGAACACTGGGGTGCCATTCTTTAGCTTATTAGCAGAATCTTAGAGAAAATGGCCACACCAAGCTATGTGTCTCACTCACTAATGCTTTTCTTTACCACTGCCATATGCTTTATCCACCCACTGACGCAAATGTATATGGGCTATATTTGGTTTTGTAAATTATCTTGTTAAGATGTTAGCCCAGAGTAACTGCAGAAATATATTACTGCTTTGTGTGCAGGTCACATTCGTGGAGAATAAAATTAATTTCAAATGGTTTTGCTTGAAGGGGAATTTTAATCTGAAAAGAATAGCAAGGATCAGAGCTTTTTAGAATTCTCTCCATTGGAAATGACATTAGCAATATGTGATAACATCTGAAACTAGCAAACCTTAGTTTTGTGTATTTTATTCATCAATGATGTATTGATCCCAATTTGACTAATGCTTTGTGTGAGCTCTGTCATGTTACATATGAATAGGATTTAAGCATATAATAGGGTAAATAGCCCTTGACACATTGTTGTGCTTTCTTAGGGAAATGAACCAAATTTCCTCTAGTTGAAATATTTGAGAAAGAATAACAATATTTAATCCAATTCAAAAAAATATTGGTTGAACACTAGGAGCAAATCCCAATATTAGCAACTTTGGATGCAAGACACAAGACCCAGCTTTAAACTCACAGTCTAAACAGAGGTTCATATGCAAATGCGTACTTAAAACAGAGTGATAAATATTAAATGTAGAATTATATATTTGCTATGAGATTAGGGCACAGTAGGTAATATGTAATGAACTCTTGGAAAATATAATCAAGCATATGGACTCACATTATTTGAGTCCTTAGTGGAATGCTTTGATTCAATTTTGTCACATGGTGCTTTATACTAGATGCATAAAATGGCATCAGTGCATAAAGGGAAGTATTTAGTATGCACAGGCTCATTTTAATTGTATAAACACACCTGAAAAATGTACCTTTATTTCTCACGGTTGAAATTCATTAGGCTGTATTGGTGTTGTGAAACTCTAAAAGGATTAAAATTGTTCATCCATAGAAGCTTGGGTTTGGGCTCAGGAATCATTAGCATTTTCTGTTATGATTATAAATGGTAAAATTAAAGAAAAAAGCTGGCACATTAAGATCTTAATCAACATAATCAACTGACTGAAGAATGACTAATTCCTTTTATTAGCCAAGGGTGTATTGTAGCTTAATTGATCACCTGTGATGTGTGGAGACTTTATTAGTAAGTGAAATGTGTCAAAATGCCTATTATATTATATCTGTGATCTACTGTCCTTGACTTTTTATGTAATAAAATTAGTACATTATAGGGAAGAAAAACAATGGTTATGATAAGTATTTTAGAATATGAAATAAGTATTTCAGATAATGAAATCTCTGAGACTATAAAAATAAAATAAAATTCAGTGAGACAAATGATTTAAAATGTACACAGAAAGGGAAATTTGCAGTCTGTAGTATGAGCAGGAGAATAACTGAGGTAGTGTGAGCTGACTTGAATCAGAAAGATTCTTCTGGTTGAGAAAATTCTGGAAAAAAAGGACTATTGACAAATAACATTCTCATCTCCCACATCAATCACCTAATATTTTATTTTCCCGTCGGTGCAATAAGCTACATACCTGAACTGTGAGGCACAAAACAGGAAAATGCTGTAAACATCCTCCCATGATGTCTTAGGTTTGGAGGGGTCTACACACTGCAATTCAAAGTATGTCGTCCAGACTCTTTGGCATTACAGGGAGGCTTGTGGAAATGCACCATTTTGGACCCCACCCCAGGCTTGCTGAATGACGACACGAATGTTTAGCCCGAGTCCCAGAAATGTGAATATATATTAATGTTTGAAAAGCACTGGTCTTAAAGGCACTAAGGGAATGTAGTGTGCTAAGGGAGGGTCTGATAATTGTTTGACTTTGTGTAATATTCGTATTGAATTATTTTTCAGACTAAAATAAGAAAAGGTGGTTTTGAAGGGATTTCTTGAAAAAGAAATGTATTTACTGGAAGTGACATTTTAGGATTGTATTAATTTTCTGCATTTTTATTCCAGGAAATATTTTAACTATAGTCTCAATCCACTTGATTCTTTCTAATTATTATTCTGTTTTGCAATTTCAAACAAGTAATCTCCGTTACATAATATTTTCATATTACTCTAACATTTAGCTTTTATTTCTTACCACAAGTAGTCAGACATATTTAGAACAATTCTTTTCTAAACATAATAATTATCTAATTAAAAAAAAGGTTTACTGACACCTGTATATGCACAATAATGTGCTGTTGTCTAGTGAGGGAAATCCCATGAACTATAATCACCTAGACATAATTTGGAATAATATATGAATGTGAAGCAAGTTTATACATATAAGAAGTTACATAACTGGCTTGAAATTAAAAACAGGAAGTATGTAGAATTTTTTTAAATAATCTTGTTTCAGATGCAATGAACTAAAAGTTCAGATTTAACTTCCCAGTAATAGACATGTTTAAAATTTTTAATTGATTTGGTTTTGATGAAGTGGGTTTTGAAAATTAATTTCACTAACACCCTGTAGGATGTATTTTAAATAAGAAAGATTGAGGTTAAGAAAACCTGTTGGTAGATACTGCATACTCTTTTGCATGAAATAGTGATGATTTAAAGTAGTGTTGTGCGACATATAATAAGAAGAAGACAACCAAGAAGGAGAAAAAAAATAAATGCAAGGGAATGGATTGACTAATAATATAAGAGGTCTACTTGGTTAAATGGAAGTATCAAAGATGTTTTGTATTTTGAGTCAGGTAACTGGAAGAATTATTACTTGTGGTATTCATAATAAAGGCACATTGTTTTGAAAAGGCTGACTAATATAGACTTCTAGCTACAGATGACACCAAGGAAGTATTAACGTAGGGCAAATTGATTGTTGGTTTGTTCCACTATTATCTTATTTTTCTTCCTTTCTTTGTGTGTCTGTGTGTGTGTGTGTTGATTAGTTGTTCATTTTCTTATAGCAATTTTAGATTTTCAAGAAAATTGAGAAGGTGCAAGATTTTCCGTGTATCCCTGCCCCGGCACGTGTGTAGTCTCTCTCTGTATCAACATTACGCATCAGAATGGTGTTTTTTTTTAAACCGATGAACATGCATTGCTACATTATAATCACTCAAAGTCCATAGTTAACCGTAGAGTTCAGTCTTGGTGTTGTACATTCTATGGGTTTGGACTAATGTGTGAGGATTCTACTGATACATCATCTCACTCAGAGAGTCTTCAGCCATGTCCAGTCCACTAATGAGTCTATTGTAGGCATTCTTCGTGTCTGTTACGTGGTTTTTTAACTCTAGCATTTGTTTTCAAGTCTTTCTTAGGATTTTTGTCTCTCTGCTTACATTGTCCATCTGTTCGTGCATGCTGTCTCTTCATTAGAATCCTTAGAGTGTTTCTCATAGTTGCTTTAAATTCCCAGTCTGATATTTCCAGCATCCCTACTATGTCTGGTCTGATGCTTCTTCTTCCTTCCCAATTTGTGCATTATGCCTTTTGGTTTACCTTGTAAATTTTTTTTTCCTGATAGCCAGACATGATGTACTGGTAAATGGGACTGCTGTAATAGTTCTTAGTAATGGGAGGGTTAGATGTGAGGGCAGAGGAAGCATTTTATGCCTATGTTAACACAGCTGTCTTTTAGGGAGCCTGTGTCTCTGCATGGGGAACTCACAAGTGTTGCACGGTTCTTCTCCCTCCTTTCTTGGGATGGAATGGCTTTGGGAGCTGGCTGAAATAGATACTCCCCTTTCTCCAGGTCAGTTAGGCTCTGATGATACTCCCAGAGATTAGACTCTGGTACTGGTTTCTTCTAAGGGCAGTCCTCATTAAGAACAGAGTGATCTGAGGAATTTCAAAATGTTTTGTTCCTCCCTCTCCTTGTCGGAAGAAGCACAAGGGGATTTTCTCAGATATTTACTGTGGAAACCAGGCCAAACTCCTGCAAGTGAATCTTGGTATTGAGCACCTCCTGCCCGTTACTAGGCCCTGTTGGAGTTACTAATTTGCAGAATTGTGTGTGCTTAGTCCCCGCAATTTGTTATTTCAATTCAGGTTTCCTACCCCCTTACTGATTCTGGAGTGGCTTCTGCTCATGGGTCTCTGTGGTAAACCGTGTTGCCCCCCACTCACCTGTCTGCCGCTCCATCTTGGGAGCAGTAGTTTGTCCTGAGTCCTCCCATCGCTTGTGGGTCTAAAAATACCCAGTGCGACCTGTATACTGAAATCTATAAAACATTACTGAGAACTCAATAATGCATGCAATCTCAATAAAAATCCCTACAGGCTTTTATATATACATTGCAAGGTAATTATAAAAATAAATTGAAAATATGAAGACTTTAAAAAAGCAAAAAAAAAAAATTAAAGAAGTCCAAAGTTGGAGGACTAACATTATTCATTTTCAAGATTTCCAAATTACAGTAATACAGACAGTGTGTTATTGGTATAAGTATAGAGGAATAGATGTATGTAAGAGACTAGAGAGTCCAAAAATAGACCCATACCTATGTAGACAACTGGTTTTTGACAAAGGTGCAAAGGCAATTCAGTGGAGAAAGGATGGGCTTTTCAACAAATGATGCTGGAGCTATTGGATATTCATAAGCAAGATAGGAACTTTCTGTTTATATCTGGTAACATATATCAAAATTGGTTCAAAATGGACCATAAGCCTAAATATAAGAAATAAGACTATAAAAATTCTTAAGAAAAAAATCTCTTTGAACCTAACTTAGGCCCAATCTATTAAATAAAATAACCATAAGCCAAATTAATCAAAATTAAAAGCTTTTTGTTTTTTTTACCTTTATTTAAACTTGTCATTGTTTGAAATGATTTTATCAAATAACATTTATATAAAATATACTTTAAAGTTATTTTAATGACCCCGAATCAATATTAATTAATGTATTTTGGTATAGACCCTTCAGAAAATTGATCATTAAATAATAGAAAAAAGAACAACAATAAAGAAAAGAATCCATGCATATATGGAGTACCTGCCAATCATTTACTAACAACTTTTACAAATAAAATTTCTACCAACTAATTCCCAAAATATCAGTGCTTAAACTTCTAAAATAATAGGTAATGCTATAATTGCATTGAAAATGATCACAGATATGTAGTTGCTGGCCAATATTTTAAAAGGAGAAAAACAGATGAAATTAGAACTGTTTTTTCAATAGTTTTTAAAGATTTTATAGAAGAGAGAAGATACCCTAAATTACACAAACTCTCCACTAACTCTTAGGAACAGTTTAAGTGTATAGAAAATAACATCTAATGTGTCCTGAAAAGACTTGATAAAAGACAAAAACATCATTTTGGTAAATGTTCTTATTCCTTAGAATCCAGTCAGTGTGAGTTTCTATAAAGTCAGTGCTTTGTGATATAAAACTGTTTTATGCATCAGATTATTTCCACATTCCAAGTGCGGCATCACACGGTGCAGTTTCATACAGATTTCCTCCGTCACGGGTTTGCTTCACATGCCATGGAGACCTCCACTACCACTGAACACATTCAAGAGAAGTGCTGCTTCACCATTAATCTTATTTCTAAAGCATGTTTACATTAATCGGTAAATCTTCTTAACAATAAAACAAAAAGTTAACAGGTTGTTTACAAATCACTGTGTATTAAAGCATGAATGTCAATGCTGGGGTACTGAAGATGCACTGTCATTTTAGGGAAGTAGAACTCAGTATTTTTTGGTCCCCAACCACTTAATATAACATATTTCATCATATCCTGAAATAAAATTCATGCCTAACAGAAAACAAAACCAAATTGAACCCAATTTGAAACATTTAAAATAAAAAATAACATTTGAACAATAATATAAATGAGCAATAAAATGAAGTAATTATAATTTTAAAGTATTTATTTTTGTACATAAATGTTGGGATATAACTACAAAAGGAAGTGTGGCATTCAGATATTTGAATCAACTTAACCATTCATTCATTCATTCAAAGTGTTTATTGAGTACCTACTAGGCATAATATTCTGTTCTAGATACTGTGAAAACTGTAGCAAAGTATAGAGCAAAACTCCCTTCCTTTATGGAATTATGCAGGTAGACAGAATATATAAACAATAAATAAATAAAGTACATATAGTATATGGGTATACATAACATATTCGTTATGGTTTCAAGAAATACCTGAAGGAAACCAGGGGTCTGCTGAAGTTGATATCTACAGAGAAAAGGGAACGAGTAGAAAGGTCCTGGCTGAGGAGCAAAGCATATGACATGTGTTGCAGGGTGAAGTGGAAAGAACACTTTGGCTGGAAAGGCCAAATTTTGGGGAGTAATATGGAGGATTCAAATAAAACATGAGGTCAGAGAAGTGACCGGCTCTAATGAAACCAAATACAGAATTTTAGATCTTTGTCAGATCTTGGGTTTTAATCAAAGTGAGATGAATAGTCATTGGAGTACTTTGTGCGCAGAAGTGACATGGTCTGACTGACACTTTAATGACAGTGCCAGGGGTGCTTTGTTGAGAAAATAAGCCCGTGAAGGGAGGTGGAGAGCAGTCAGGAGCCTCACGGAGTTCCAGGCCTGCACAGCAGCAGATAGGAGGGGACACATTTCCCAGACTTCTCGGTGTGGTTAAATCATTCTAGACAATAGTATTATTTATATTCCAAGTTGGTTTGCTGTATAGTGATTTAGTTATCTATTATAGGCAATGCTAGTAGTTTCCCAGACTGAAATATGAGGAAGAGAGGAGAGGTCTTTAGCCAAAGGCACTCCAGCTTTAGTTTCATTTTTCACTTGTTCTAGCAGATTAAATTCGAAGAAATGCTGCCACTGTTTAAACAAACAAAAAAAAACACCCATATACATGTAACATTGCATTGCATGACAGAGGCCTGTTTCCCATAGTTAATTTACATCACCATTTAGTTTTAATGTTTTAATTTGTTAAATTACTCTGGAAAAATTGATATGTGAAATTAACTACATTTTCAGTCTGTGTAGAGATCATAATTCCTGAAAAGTTAAAGTGCCAAAACGTAAAAAGAAATGAAAGCTTGATGTGTGTCTTCTTTAAAATGTTGTTTGAAAGAAATTATTTACTGTATCTTTTCTTAAATTGAAGAGATATTACTAGACAAGTGATGGATCTCAAAATTCTTATTTTATATAAAAGAGGGAAGATAAACATTTTAGTTGCTATTACTCATTAATCTTTGTCACATTAAGTTTAAAGTGAAAGGTAACGTTCATAATGTTGTCAACTGACATTTTTTATTTGTTTGTTTGTTTGAAGCTTTTGGAAACATGTCAAAAACATTGATGAAATGTTGGAAACCAGTTGAAACACAGTAAAATTCAACCCAATAAAATAGGACTACTTTCTCTTCATCCACGTTGGGAATTTTCAAGAAGTGAACTATGACAATATATCAATTTTTACTACCATTTCTACTCTGGGTATGCCTGCCACATTTCTGTTCTCCAGAGATAATGTTCAGAAGGACTCCTGTGCCTCAGCAGAGAATATTAGGTCCACGCATACCTAGAAGCGATGGCAAAATTCTGCATCGTCAAAAACGTGGTTGGATGTGGAATCAGTTTTTCTTACTGGAAGAATATACGGGATCTGATTATCAATATGTAGGCAAGGTAAGTCTGTATTGAAATGGCAAATATTTACATTCTTTCCTTGTGTGTTTTATTAAGGATAATTTGAAGGGCATCAAAACCATCACTCTTATAAATTTGATTCTCTCAATATTTTTACAATATTTTATTTACTTACTTTTAGAGAGGGGAAAGGAAGGAGAAGAATGGGAGAGGAGCATCGATGTGTGGTTGCCTCTTGAGCACTCCCTATTGTGGACCTGGCCTGCAACCCAGGCATGTGCACTGACTGGGAATCGAACTGGCTACTCTTTGGTTCAGAGGCCAACACTCAATCTACTGAGCCAAATCAGCCAGAGCATGATTCTCTCAATATTTCTAAAGCAATTTTTGTTTATGGAATACACATTAGGATGTGGAAAACTGTAGAATTAATGAATATAGCATGATAAATATAGGAATTCATTTACTAGAATTCTGTCCACTAGTTCATGGATAAAAGAAGTATTAAAAATTTCAAATTTAGATTTTACAGCTAGAAATCAATGATAGTGAGAAAACTATGTCAATGAATGTATATCATATATATTATATATTATAAACTATATATATATATATATGTTTGCATTGCTATTGACTTTGGTAAAGAAGAAAAGACGTTTAAAAGTTGTTTAATGTGCTACAGAATGAGAAAGCAAATGTAAATATATGACCTAAGGCCCCCAGATTTCTTAATTATAAGAAAATATTTCCTGATATGAGTGTTATTTTCATTTTGCTGAAGTCCCGCAATGGATATATTTATATAAAGGAAAAATAAATAGGAGGACAAACAAGCAAAAATAGTTTATTATAATATGATGTGTACAAAGGCAAATTATCATTCTATTTAATTATAAAACTTAGCAAGGAAAATTATTTGTGTTTGGGAGTAATATGAGAACTGTTACATACAAGTGCTATAACAATAAATGTTTTTATAAACTAGTTATATTAATTTCTAATTTTCTTTGTTGGTACTATCAGAATACTTGATGTTATGTAATGTCTTAAGAAAGAAGTCACTTTAATAGTTAGGTTTATTATTTTTATGGACAGTCTATGAAAATATGTCAAAGAAAAGAGAGAAGTTAAACACATCAACAAGAGGAAAACAGATATAATCACATTAACACTATAAAATGATGATAGATACATTATATCTTGGTGACTTTTGCATTAACCTAAACTTTAATAGCTTCATTCAAATAATTAAAACTGTGCTAAAAGTGTTTGTTGTAAGAAAAACTATTTTTGGAGGGTAGAAGTTTACTGATTTTAAAATACTTTGGTATATTTTTTTCATGTTTCAATTACTTTCATCTGTTTTAAGAGTCTAGTAATATGGGGAAAATGTCATTAAAGGTTAAATTTCATATTGACTATTAAGAGAAAAAATAGACAGAAATATTATCAGAAATTACACAGGAGTAGGCATCACTGGCTTTATCCGATTGAATGACTAAGATCACAGGGTTAAAGTAAATTTTAGGGTTGCTGAAATAGGCAAGTTTTAGTATATGAAACCAACCGCATGAAAACATAATAATAGAAACCCGAACCATAGAAACTAGATAGTTTCCTTTGCTTCTTCCTGGACATAGCAATTATTTGCTTATTTGCATGTGTTTTTCTACATCCAGTCCTTAATGAGGATTTAGTAAATGCTCATAAATTGAATTATCATTACATTATATACCATCTCATGATATTCAAGCTACTTCTTATGTACTTTCATTTATTGTCTCTCCAAGAATATGATCACCTTGAAATCAAGAACTTTATTGCTCTTTGTCTCTAGCTGTCAGAGTAGAGCTCATTATTTAGTTGATTGAAATGACCTGATTTGTATTGAATCAAATTCTCAGAGTCATCTGATACCACTTGATTCTTGGTAGGGAAAACTAGTCTAGAATTTTAAATCACTATGGGCAACTAAAGCTGGTAAATATTTCATATTTATGAATCTTGATATACAACTCAATTTGTGTACTTTCTTACTCTGCTTTAGAAAAGCAAATCAGAAAACTCCTTAATGATGGCAGGCATAAAGAATTTATGAAATGTATTCACCAGTTTTTTTTCTATACAGTGTATGCTAAACTATTAGATTAACAGAAATATATTAGATGTTGTAGCTTTAATGTACACAGTGTATATATCTAGCTTATATTTCAAGTCCATTTTTATTTCTATCACTTATTTGTCATGACCTTTGAAATAGTTACTTTAGAATTTCTCATCTGTAGTATAGTATATACTTTATTAATTACTTATTAAGTATTTATATTGCATTAATAACACACAATTAAAAGCTTTATTTTAGATATAAACATAAATTTGTATAAGCCAAAAAACAACATGGAATATATAATAGTTTAATAAATATACATTGTAATGAATATAAGTTGATGCTGACATATTTCTGCATGAAGTATAAAAAATTTAAAAGCCCCCAGATATTCTTTTCACCATTACTTCTAATAAATTTATTACACTCATCCTCTGTTCAGGAATTTTCCTTCTAATTTTTACCTCTTTTAGTGTAGGCATGTGCTATAGTAGATGTAAGTGATTTAATGTTCAAGGTTAGGTTAGACATAGGAGTAATGCATGTCCCAATTGCTCTATAGGAAGACAGTGCTAGACACCCATTGTGCTGAGAAACATCTGTTGGACTCTGAATAGGGCCAGTGGAGAGAATTACACTGGTGGACTGAGGGCAAGACTGAATGGCATATGAGTGAGGGGGGCAAAATTTAAAAATACCCAAAAATTAGCCAACCAAATCCTATAAAGTATGAATGATATGTAACTTCTCAGATCAAAAGTCTTTCCTTCTTAAAGTGTTAAAACAAAAGACGAAACCCTTACTTCTCACTGCGTTAAAGCAGAAAGAAAGTTAGGAAAAGGATATAACAGCCAATCAGAAGACCTGAGATGTAAGTTTGTTTCTACCACTAATTTTATGTCAGTAGTTAAATCAACTAGCTTCTCTTGTCCTTCATTTTCTCATCTATGAAATCAAAGTGCATTATTATGTCAGTGTTTTAATATATATATATATATATTTATATACGTATTCATTTATACATATTAACAGAGACTATATATTTATTATATGTTCTTAATGTGAATATATATTCTTAGTGTATTATTGATATATACTCTTAATGTACATCATATGTATAGAGTATGTGAGTATTTAGAAGGTATTTAGGAAAATAAGTAAAGAGAGAGAGACACACACAAAGAGAAGGACTTTGCTCAGGAGCTGAATTGTCACTCTGCCACAACTGTTACTAGGAAACCAGTAATGAACTCAAAGCACTTCTTTGTTCAGTGTTCAGTGACCAACAAGCAATGTATCTAAATTCCATGAAGTACATTCTAAGGCAATGTTCTAAGTTATTATTTTTTTGGCAAGATAATCACACTATTGCTCTTTAAGAAATTTCTTACTGGGTAATACCTGCTCCCTTTTCAAAGCAATGAATGTGTTTAAAAGTTGGACTTCAAGTATTCCACTTTGCACTATTGTTTTCATATTGCAAACCTTATATAAACATATTCAAAATTTTCAGTTTAGGATTTGAGAAACATTATCATTATAAACTATTTTAAATTAATGTCTTTTTGCATGTAGCTTGTAATCACAGGTTCCCATCGCCTGATTCAGTTGTGCTGGATAGATCATTTAAGATTTTTATGCTTCCAAATATTCAAATACATAAATATGACATTAAGCTAGATGGTCTTGAGTTTACCTTTGTCTGTAACAAATATAAAGCTCTAAGTGAATTACCAATTTTATTTACTACACAAAATTTGTCGGTATTCTATATAATTATTTTCAAGGGGAGAAAAGCATGTTGAAAATAGATTTTTTTCTTTAAAAAAACTATTTAATTTAATTTTATTTTAATTGTTGCTCAAGTACAGTTTTCTGTCTTTTTCTCCCATCCCAGCCCACCCCTCCAGTCCTCCCCACCTCCGTCCCATTTCTATCCCCCCTAGTTTTTGTCCATGTGTCCTTTATACTTGTTCCTGAAAACCCTTCCCCTTTTCCCCTGAAATTCCCTCCCCTCTGGTCACTGTCATCTGTTCTCTATTTCAGTGTCTTTGGTTATATTTTGCTTGTTTGCTTGTTTTGTTGCTTAGGTTCTCATTGTGGCTTTGATATATATTTTTCTGATGATTAGTGACATTGCAAATCTTTTCGTATGTCTGTTGGCCATTTGTCCTCTTTGGAGAAGTGTCTGGCATAAAAACAGATGCATAGGTGAAAGGAATAGAGAGCAGAAATTAAACCACATCTACATGGTAATTAATATATGACAAAGGATGGAAGAACATATAGTAGGGTAATACAGCTTATTCCATAAATAGTATTGGGAAAACTGGACAGATACATGAAAAAAGTAAAACTAGACCACCTTCTAACACTACCAGAAAAACTCAAAATGGACTTAATGCTTAACTGTGAAACTCAAAACCATAAAAATCCTAGAAGAAAACATAAGCAGTAAAATTTTGGACATTTTAGCAATATTGCATCTTAGCAATATTTTTTCTGATATATCTCTTCACAAAAGGGAAACCAAAAAAATAAACAAATGAGACTACATCAAAATAAAATGCTTTTGCACAGGAAAGGAAACCATCCAGAAAACAAAAAGACAACCTGTTGAATGACCGGAGACATTTGCCAATAAAACATCTAATAACAGGTTAACACGCAAAATCTATAATGAACTCATACAACATAATACCAAAAGAAAAAAACAATTCAATTAAAAATTGGCAGAGGTGCTGGAAGGGGGTTTTCATGCACAATCCTCCATATAGTAGGGATCTTTGGAAATTTCTAGAAACACAATCTTTCAGAAAATGTGAAAACATGATCCATGAGAGAGTAAACCAACTTTAAACATTCACAAATCCCAGAAATACCAGCTGTGCCAAATATATTAGAGTGTATCACTTCTGCTCTTAATATGAATCCAAGCCTAACCTGGCTACAACGGGGTCAGGAGTAGTACCCTGCAACGAGGATGGAGAGAAGAAGCTGTCCTGACCTCCCCACTGCAGCCTTTGTAGGGTGAACTAGATCTCAGGTGGGCATTGGAGAAACCTCACGTTAATGCAAGAGTTCAGAGAGATGGAAACACTTGGATATTTTAAAAACTGTAATGTTGTTGAAACAAAGATTCTTAGGCAACTTATTTTAAAATCCCAACATGACCAAAAAACAAAGCAAAAGAACAAATCAATTTAGCTGCTCACATGCAGACTTTGTTTTAGTGGTGGAATTGGGGTAGCAGGGGTGTTGGTATACCATAATTTTCTATTTCAAGCCAATTACTTGCAGTTATAAAAAGAATGGAGCATGAAGTAAAAACAGAGTAAGTAATTTTAGTTAGAAAAAGTCCTGGAAGAAAATAATTAGGATGATTGTAAAGACCTTCCTGATGAGAAGACATTTGAACATTTGGATGAATATGAACATTATTCACTGACAGGTAAAGACAACAAAATAATGTGAACTTGCATGAGCGTTTGTAGGGACTTTATACTAATCCACAAACAAGGGGTAATACCAGCATTTTAAAATAGAAGCATGCTTTGCAAAGTCCTGATGTTTTCTAGGAAGAACACCACTTGGTTTTTGACTCTCAAAAAGCACAACAATATTTATCTCCTTCCATACAGTGATATTTTAGCCAGCAGGTATATAGGGAAAATATGCTTACATCCTTAATGCTTACTGTAATTATTCAGGGAGATCTTGAGTTGTATTCTAGATATACTTGGTAGAACTTCCAAATTACTTACTGATGATTTGAAGATAGCAAAGGCTGTCAAAGAGAATAGCCATTATTATAATCACTTCAAGAACCCATGCAAATTCCCATTAAACTTTAAACAATCAGTTAACACTGGTTTAAGCATTTTATATACTAACATATAAAATGTTAATCATATATAGAGATTTTACTGTGTTTTAGTTACCTTTTAAGGAATTGGTTATGAGTTTGGATATAATGTACAAAAATTTTATATTTTTCCCACTTAAAATTATGGACAATAGACTCCCTGTTAGTATTTTAAGCAAAAATGTCAAATATTGATAATTAAGAAACCAATATAAAGGAAATTAAGTATGGGATGCTTATAGAGAAATAATAACCACAATCATTGTTTTACTTCTAAGTTCTTATGTGTAGTAGTGATAGCAGATATTTACTAAACTCTGTGATGAAGTTATTTATGTACTATGTTATCCAATATCATGGTTATTCATGTACATGTGCGACAAGTTCACTTCAGTGATAATAACCAAACTAAGCCGTGCACAGCACCCAAACCTGTAACCACACACCACTGGCCATGCTGCACTCTAGAGATCTGTGGCATGTCAGTTGAGCCTCCTGCTCTTGTCTTCCTCCCTTGAATTACTAGCACAGGCATGCTGCGAGTGTTTTCATCTTTTCTTTCCCATCACAGCCTTGTTTTGTAGATTTCTCTCTTATAGTCACCATTTTACTAATCCCCTCCACCCACAAGTCTCTTCATCTCCTATTCCTGTTTCTGCAGTTTGTCACATAATTCCTTTTAAAATTCGCCACCTAACGGTATGTACTTTGAATTTTATTGGAGTATGTTTTTATAAGAAGTAGTTATACATTTGTTTTTAAATAGCTATTGTTTCTCTAGTTATAGGCCAATGAATTCACAAAGACTAGTAATAATTGGAAGCAGACAGAAGGACTAATAACTGGAAGGAGATAGGACTTGGTAATAATAGACAAATAATAATAAAACATGACTCAAGGTTTTTTCTTTACCAGCCCTGGCTGGTGTAGGTTGGTGGATTGAGCACAGGCTGTGAACCAAAGGGTCGTCATTTTGATTCCCAATCAGAGCACATGCCTGGGTTGTGGGCGAGGTCCTCAGTAAGGGGCGTGCAAGATGCAACCACACATTGATGTTTCTCTCCCACTCTTTCTCCTTCCCTTCTCCTCTCTCTAAAAATAAATAAATAAAAAAAAATTTTAAGTTTTTTCTTTACCAAATACATTTAGAAAAGTTTACCTGTTATTTTAAAATAGTTAAATTCAAATAAAATTTTAATCTACACTTTAACTTATTGTTTTTCAAACATAGAACTTTTAGGGAATATAATTGTTTTATAAATGAAGATTATGTGAAAATCAAGTAGATGACTTTTAGCCAAAACTCAAAATAAGTCTCTATAGAATAAAATGTATTAAATCACACATATATTTTCTCTGCAAAAAGTATCTCAGTATAATTTATCAGTAACACGTATGTGTTTAATGTCCATGAAGCATGGGAAATTATTATTATGGTATTATGGATTTCTACCAAAACCCTCTTATTTTCTTTCTTAGAGACAATATATAATTATGTATTGAATTAAATTTTGTCCCCATTGTACTGAAGAATAATGTTCTTTTCAGTAAAGAAAATGAAAACATGAAATGTATGTAATTGTGTTTGCTCATTAATGTCTCACTTGGTATGTGTTCATATTCTTTGTTGCTTCTTACGAAGGCATGAAGAGAAGAGGAGGAAACGCTTTAATAAGTCTTCTGAAGTCAATTTTAAACTACTCACAGTTAAATAACAGTTAAATTTGAACAACTATTTCATTAAGTAATATTATTTAATATTAATATTTTATTGTATTCTAATTATGTTGCTAGTTGGATAACTGAATTCTATTGCTCCTGGCAATTGTAACTTAAGGTTAAAAAAATCATGTAAGTTTCCAGGTTGATGAACAAAATTTAGGAACAGAAACACTAATTTTGTTAGAACATGAAATACAAACCTTTGAAGGGATCTCTTCTTAGATCCCTGATTGGCCAAGGCCATTTTATATATATTTCAGATTCCCTCTACAGTACAGCTGTTTTACTAACTTCACATTTAAAACTATACTTTATGTATTTATAGATTACATAAAACTATTAACTTTAAAATGGTAAATTAAGATGTTAAATCTCAGCTCAGAATTAACTTTATTTTATTTGTAAAAAATTGAGCAATCAGCATGTGTGACGTGATAGGAATTTTTCTAGAGGAACATTTTGTATTTTGACCATTGTTTAGCTTAAATTGCATCACTGGATTTCTCTGTTCAGTGGTGTCTTTTCCAAATATTCCCCTCAAAAATCTCCAACACTCCTGAGTTGTTCAACTTTTCTTGACACCCATTTTTTGTAAAGATTTTATTTATTTATTTTTAGAGAAGGAAGAAAGGGAGAAAGAGAGAGAGAGAGAAACATCAATGTGCGGTTGCTGGGGGCCGTGGCCTGCAATCCAGGCATGTGCCCTGACTGGGAATCGAACCTGTGACACTTTGGTTCTCAGCCCGCATTCAATCCACTGAGCTATGCCAGCCAGGGGACACCCATTTTATTACTATTTACAAGCCAACTTTCAAATCTAGTGCTGAATTCTGTTTGTATGTGTTTGTTTACCATGAGTCCAGCAGAACAGAGGGAGGGAGTTGGAGCCATGGGTGAGCTTCTGCCTCTGGGATAGCTGAGCATTCTCTTCACTCTTTATTTCTTCTTGCATCTCAGAAATTTAATTAGAAATCACTTGCTTTTGTTATAAAATAAAGAGTCTTATGTATAAAGACTCGTATGTTATAAAGAGTCTTTATTAGCGTATGATGGCGATGTCATCTTCAGCTTTGTTTATCTGAAGGTATTTTTGGCATTATGTTAAAAATTTAATTCTTGTGGGTATGGAATTGAAGAGTAGTAGCCATGCCCTAGCTGGCGTGACTCAGTGGATTGAGCGTGGGCTGCGAACCAAAGCATCGCAGGTTCAATTCCCAGTCAGGGCACATGCCTGGGTTGCAGGCCATGGTCTCCAGCAACTGTACATTGATGTTTAAAAAAAAAAGTAAAAGCCACATCAGGTAACATTTCTCTCTTGTGGATTATTAAAAGACTGTTTGTTGCTTTGGAGAAATCAGCCTGTTTTTGTCTAACTTCTTTCAAGTTTTTATCTTTGGGTTCTCCAGTTTACGTATTTTTAATCTGGCTTAAAATATTCATGAGCTCCAGACTGTAGTGATAGCTTCTTGTGGTCAGTTGTATTTTTCTTTTTACCTTTAGTTTACTGAGGCATCTTCTTTCTTTTATTTCTCTAGCTTTGCTTATAGTGAGGTAATTTTCTCTGCAGCTTGCACAGCTAGTTTTATCTTTGGTTGTGAATTGTATACCTGTCACCCCAAGAGGACAATGGTGCTGAAAAGCAAGTTTTTCACTATAAATGTATTCTAGAAGAAAACGGCTTTGTGATCTGTTGTTCCACTTAGTGATCTAGGTTTCTGCTTCTCATTAGATTTTTTTCTGGCATCTTGTCTTTATCACTTTTATGGAGCTTTTATTCATATTCCTCCTTTTCGTGGCTTCAGAGCTCATTTCTTTTTAGTGCCGAATGATATTCCATTGTCAGGATTCACCAGAGTTAATACGTCCAGTCACTGATACAGTTTCTGTCCCAGTCCAGTCCAGTTTTGTCCTGTGCACACAGCGTGTACGTGGAGGCATGAGTGCAGGGTAAGAATTCTCTAAACGTGTGACTATGATATGAACATGGTATGAATAGAGGCAAGATTGTTTGGTTTTAATTCTCTGCAGCCAGCTCAAATTAGAGGGTCTAGGACAAATCAAAATGTAGGTTTCTTATTTCTCTTAGTCTCAGACTAGCACAGCTTCCTGCAAATAATGACTTTTCTGTGTGACTCGCTGGACCCTGCCATGCATGTGCCAAAACGGGTGCTCTCTTCTTCTGCTGTCAGCCCACCTAGCTGTTCCCTTTCCCCTAAATAAGATGGTGTTGATTTTTTCTTGCCATGTGACACTAAGTGTTTAGTCAAATTGAACCCAGACAACTTTTTTTTTTTTTTAGATCCTCAGTTCCAGGTGTCCTCTTAGTGTCTTTTCCTCTTGCTCTTTTAAAAGTCAGGGCATGTGAGTAGCCTCAGGGTATCACTTGTTTTTTTCAAAGACTGTTTGTTGTTTTTTTTTTCTCTTAATCTTCTAAAATCCTTTGAGTCTGTTCAAGAAGAAGAAGAGGGAAACCTTCTCCATAGGTATAGTTATTTTGTAACTGAGAGTTGTAAGGCAAATTTCAGCATTGTAAGGCTGTTTTCTGGATGTCCAGGGGATGGTGGACTTTATTCCTCTAACCCTGCCACTTTGGTTTCTTAGATCTTTTTAGCTCAAAATTAATTTTGATTTCTGGCCAAGCCAGTGCTCTAGGATAAAATCCTCAATAGCCATGCAGACAATGTTTTGTTTTCTGAATACTACTTTAGTGAAAATATCAAATTTTGAACCAGAAAAACATTGTATAAATTTGAGTCTACCCTTTCCTGAATTTAAGACTTTTTTGAGTGTCTTTATTTTTAAACTACATGTAGCACTATTACACTGATGTAGCCTGCTGATGCCAGCTTTAAACGCCTAGTGTTAATTTTTCAGGATGTTGGCACGCCAGTTGATGCCATGGTGACAGTTTTAAATTGAGTGCGGTGTGATAGTTATACCACAGGATTTGGCAGGGACTGCAAATCAGGACTCTTGACTCTGAGAGCTCGTTGTTAATAATTTGCCAACTTACCACTGGATATTAGAATTCTTTCCATGAAGATATTGCTAAAAGTGAATATAATAATTTATGGAATAAGCGTTTTCTGGCATATTGTAAATACTCAAAAACAATTAATAATCTGTTCCCCTTCTTGCCTTTCTGCTAATCTACTCTAACCAGTGTCTTCAGTTCTCATGGAAGTCCTTAATTGTTTCTTTATTCTTATACTGACCTTGACTCAAAACAATAATAATGCTTTTTTGACCTCTGACTTAATTTACTTTCCTGTCCCACTTTTCTCAGTTATACTTTTCTCTGAGGCATTTTCTTATGGCGGACCTCTGTGGCTTGTAGCATTAATCGATCTCTTAGTTTACTAGAAGCAGTTCCTATTATTTTTACTCCCTGGGTTTTTGTCATCTTCAGCTTCTAAAAATTTCCCCATTGCCTATGCAGTCCTCAAGGTTCATCATGAATCTTACTATTAAATGTCCAGAAGCATATCAGTTATTTAGTAGTATATCCTATGTATACAATCCATAAGTGAAGCTATTGAGATGCTGATTATGGAGGGGGATGTCACAATACAGTGAGGGAAGATTGGTTCTCCCTCAAAACTTTTAAATTGGGTATTTACTGATGCAAATTTTCATTTTCAATAATATGAAACTTATAAAAGAAGGGATGAGTTAGTGGACACTATTTTTTTTTCTTCAGATCAAATTAGGGAAAAGCTATTAGGGAACAAAACTTTAGTAAAATAAGTAAGAAACCAATAGAACTTCAAAGGCAGTGAACACCCATGCCTTGTTCATCTCACACTGCAGATTCTAGTCAGGTCAAAACTGCATTTGGAAGCCAGAATGCTTCCAAAGCATTCACAAATGTACCTTGTTACTACCGGGTGACATTTAAATGGTGCTTATTTTTCTTGAAATGAGTACAGCTGTGATTGTATTTTTACTTACTGCCGGCAACAGTTAGGATCTTCAGTATTATTTTAAATGGAAATGATGTGAATGGAAAATCTTGTCTTGTTCAGATCTTACAGAGCAGTCATTCTGCCTTTCTACAGATATTAACCACAGAAATTATGTAGAATAAGTAGAAAATGATGTTTTGAATTTGTTTATAATGACAAAACACAGTTAATGCTAACCTTGAGATAGTATATTTTAAGATGTGCTGAATCCCATGCTCTGACACAATTATCAGCATGATTATGGAAAAATCATTTAATCCCTTGGGTTTCTGGTTTCAACCCAACTAAAAACAGAATAGTTGAGTAGATGAAATTTGAGACACCATTATGTTCTTTACAGTTCGTATTTCTATATTGACATGGCTAATAAAAAGATAAGAAACAAAAAAATGTACACTCAGGAAAAAAGGGAAGGTAACTCTTGGCTTTAACCTTTCTCTATAAATCTCTGCAAGAAAAGTTTTTTTATTTTTGAGGTATATTTTTCATAAAACATGTTTCCTTCTAAAAATTGTGAATATAGTTATGTAAGTGTATATTTTTAAATTTACATGAAAGATATTTTGCTAACGTAATTTTATTCTTCATCTTTTTCTAATTGACACCATAGGTATTTTAAAAGGTTATTTCTACTCAGAAAGATTTTTCATTCAGTTGGTGAACAGAGGCAGACTTTTGTTTATTTCGGTACCCAGTGGGAATAGATATACACACTGGCCTTTCCTAAAGTTCTGAATTTTAGTATTTAATTCATTACTATCATCGGTGCCCATGACTTCTGTATAATATGAATTACACAGAGTCATTTAAAGGAAAAGAAGAACAAAGTGGGATTCTTTGAAGCTAATCATCAATTAACCTTAGTTTACCAGGAAGTAAACTTCCTGTTACACTGCTAGATGTCTTTTTCTTCTTACCACCAAAGTTTATTTTCATAAATTTCTTATAGAAGTATTGGTTTATTATGTATTTGCTTATTTAAGACTTCATTTTTATAGCATTTTTAGGTTCATGGTAAAATTGAGGGGACGGTACAGATATTTTCCATATCACCCCTACCTACTCTGACACATGCATGTTATCAACATTACTCAGCAAAGTGGTGCAGCTGTTAGATCAATGAACCTATGATGACACATCATAATAACCCAGAGTCCAAGGTTACATTAGGGTTGACATTGGTTCATCAAAGGTATAAAACAAAAGTATCATGATATGCCCATCATTATGTTATAGAGTATTTTCACTGCCCTAAAATCCTCTGCAGTTGACTATTAATCTCTCTCTCCCCCACCCCCAATCCCTGCCAATCATGGCCTTTTTATATTTCCCAATAGTTTGCCTTTTCCAGAGTGTTACATAGTTAGAATTTAATACTATATAGCCCTTTTCAGATTGGCTTTCTTCACTTAGTAGTATGCATTTAAGGTTACTTCATGATTTTTTATGGCTTCCTATTTCATTTTTTTTAGTACTAAATAATGTTTTATCATCAGGATGCACCATTTTACTTAACCATCCACTCATGGAAGGGTATCTCAGTTGCTTCCAAGCTTTGGCAGTTATAAACAAAGCTGCTATAAACATCCATGTGCAGTTTATTGTATGGACTTTAGTTCTTTCAACTCCTCTGGGTAAATACCTAGGAGCACCATTGCTGGATCATATGGTAGAAGTATGTTTAACTTTGTAAGAAACTTTCAAACTCTCCTCCAAGTGGCTATACCAGTTTATATCCCCATTGGCAATGAATGAGGATTCTTACTGCTGCACAACTTTGCCAGCAAGGGTGTTGTTAGTGTTCCAGGTCTGGGGCATTTGAATAGGTGCATAATGGTAACACACTGTTATTTGAATTTGTATTTTCCTTGTGACATTTAAGGTAGAGTGTCTTTTCATGTGCTTATTTTCCATCTTTATATTTTAAGAGCTCTTGGTACATTTTGGATAATAGTCCTTAATCAGTGTCTTTACAAATATTTTCTATTTTGTGGCCTATCTTCTCATTCTTTTTCTGTTCTCTTTTACAAAACAGGGTATTTTGATTCTAATGAAGTCTAGTTTACCCATTCTTTCTTTTATGGATTATGCTTTTGATTTTTTGTATGTAATTTATATAACCAAGGTTTGCTCTAGGTTTTCTTCTCTGCTATCTCTCAGAAGTTTTAGTTTTGCATTTGGTATTTAAGTCTGTGATCCATTTTGATCAAATGCAAATCTGTCCCAGCACATATTTCTGAAGTAACTAATACATAACATGAAATTTGTGTCAACCCCCTGAAATTTCTATTTTCAAATCCATAAGTATTCTGTTCTAGTTATGTTTTTGCCTATATATAAAATAATATTTGCACTATGTAAAAAATGTGTAACACTTTTAAACACTAAGTGATAAACATAATATTAATTACCATTTTCGAGGGCACAGTGCGTGTCCAGTTTTGTAGACACCGTAGATGCTGTAATTTACACAATGATATTGCAGTACGAAGATTGGCATTCCTACTTTACCAAGAGGAAACTGAAGCTTTGAGAAGGTAGTTTTTATATCTAGTTACTTAACTCTTAAATTATTATACAGCTAGGATTCAAATGTAGTACTATATTACCAGGAAACTAATTATTTGACTATAGTATACTAGCATATTAGTAAATAGATGTAAAACATCAGACAGAAAGCATAACTTTTCTTTATTTCATTTTATTTTTGTGGATAGTATTCTCAGTGGATTTATAAATCTATCAGCAATCCATTTAAACCTGAAATTCCTTTACTCTTAAAATACCAACAACCATTTGTAAAGAACCTTGAATTTTAAACTTCTGCACATGTTAGCAGCCAAATTCTTTGAAAGCATGATCTAATCTCTCAGTTTTAGTTTCCTTATTTCTAAAGGAAATAACAACCTATATTCATGCAAGTTGTAATTTTGGAAATCAAAGTTAGGTGTTGAATATGCAAACTCTTTAAAACCCATCAGGCCTTGCATAAATGCACAGCATTATTACGGTTTGGGGCACACATAAATGAAAAAAAAATACAATAGCTTCTAACAAAAGCATATTTAGTTCAATGTAGTTTTAACTGTGTAAATGAAAAGAAGAATCTAAAGGAAACACTCAGAAATGGAAGTGGCTGCTCTCCATTTATAATTATTATGTGTAATAATTATGTGTTGGCCATGTATTATGTTGGTGGTTGGACCTCTTCATGGACATATCTTCCTGCTGACCTGTTTAATATGCCAGAAACATGAAAGGAGAAGGAAATACATAGAACATTGAAACACACACATTCAAACACATGCATTTACTCATATAAATACACACATAGCATTGGACATACTTCCAAATGAAGCATCATTACCTTATTGTAATTTAATCGAGAGAAAGTAAAACATTGCTTTTGGATGGGCTTTGGAAGCTGGGATAATGGATTACTCACTTAAAATCATCTAAAAAATGTTAAAGGCAAAACACAAATAATCAGATGTTCACAAATTTGGAGATAAAGTAATAAAAACTAATAAGTCATTTAAGAGCAATGACATGAAAATAGCAAAGTATTAAAAAAGTAACATTTTAAAATATGGGAAGTATGCTATACATTTAATTTGTCTCTGGCCTTAGAAGTGTACCCAACTGAAATCTAGCCTAAAATAAACTGATTTTTTTTTCAATTTTAATCAGATAAAGAGCTCTAAGTAAAAATTTTCATTCTCCACTTTTTGAATAGCAATTTTAAGTAGACTGTAATGTTTCTTTTTTATGACATTTTGAACTTCATTCTCAAATATTTACTTGAAACCTGTTTTTTTCCTTTAAAACTCATCAATTACTGTTTTAACCTGTTTTACTGTTAGATGCAACCACTTTTTATAATATTTAACTACAAATTTGCTTTTGTTAAGAATAGTGTTTTGTCTTTCCTAACCAGTATATATTTTCAGTTAAATATCGTAGTGTGAATCCATCCAGTCGTGAAATGTCTAAAGGAAGAATTGTTCCGACATTGATCTAGGATCAATATATGCATAGTACAGCTGTGCATTAGGTAGGTTTTGAAAAAAGTAATTTATTGAAAACATCTTATTTATTTATGTGCTCAGACATACATTTGTACACAAAAATTAAGAGCCAAAAATGTCACAAACTAACAAATTTCAGCTGATGTCTATTAATTGCTCATGTTGTCTGTGACACACAACTTGACTGGATAAGGTTTATAGGACCGTCTGCCTGATGAATGAAGTGATCTCGACTTATTTTCTTTACCTGTTTATTTCTAGTAAACAGGGGGGGTGGTTAATTCTATTAAAACCTGTTTTTTAATGGCATATTTATTTGTGTGAACTAATAAAACAAATCAGACAAACAGTGTTTGTATGTTTTACGGGAAGAATTGCCCTCGTAAAAAGACCAGTTAAAACAAATAATTTATATGTGGCAGATCCCCCTCTTCCAGACTAATACCACCACCACCACCACCACTGCACCCCCTGAGGTAAAAATGTTTGCTTTTAAGGAATAGAGTTTTTTTTTATTGTTTAAATCATTGTTCTAGTACAGTTTTCTCCCTTTTACTCCCATTCCAGCCCACCTACCCATCCCTCCTCACTTCCCTCCCATTACCACCCTCCCTCTAGTTTTTGTCCATGCGTCCTTTAAATTTGTTCCTGTAAACCCTTCCCATTCTCCCCTGAAATTCCCTCTTCTCTCCCCTCTGGTCACTTTCAGCCCAGAATAGAGTTTTTTAAAAATCAATGAAACATTAAAATAAAATTGCTGAATGAGATAAGACTAGGCTCATGTGAATAGGTACTAGATTTTAAACCACATAATTATAATGTATTTCAATAACTAACGTGAAATATTACATTTCACACTGGCAGGTCACGGCAGGGCAAAAACAAAGACTTCCCCCACACTGAACACGTGATTCTGACGCAGCGCAATTGCCGAGTGTTTGCTGGACTGAACTGATATAAAATGGAATAATCTGGATATCTTCTCTACCAGCATTCTTTGATACTTTTTTATTCTTTGTTCCTTTTTCTCTTTCAGTTTTTATGCTGACATCTCATGTCTTGACTCTGGCCCTTTTCTTTGTTTTAATTTCAAAAGTATATCGAGAAAGGCCATGAATTTTAATATTTCTTAAAACATATAATTACTCCCTTTAGAATTGAATAGAATTTTCCATATAACTGTGGTCATCTAAGATAAAAATATAGTTTTCTAAGTTAATTTCTTATTCTATAATTATAGTTTTTCAAACTTCTATTCCAATAGATTACTTTACTCATTTCTTATAATTATTTTGTCATAATGTCCTTGTTTCCTACATATAAATAATAGTTTATAAGAATATTTAAAATTTTGAATGTTCTATAAAATTCAGAATCCCAATCATAGCTTATTAATAATGTACAGCTAAATAAATTTAATAATGTAAATTCTGTATGTAACTTCTGAATTACATACAGAAAGCCAAATATTCTGAAATGATAAAATATAAAATAGCTTTGTATTAAACATCCTCAGTTATAAAAATTTTCCCCAAAATTTAAGTAATCCTCAACATCTACTTTCTGAAAATCTTATAGATTCTTAACACTTAGATGATCTGAGGTTTATAATATACTGTATTATTCTCTGTTTAAAAAACATCTTTTCCTTTTTACTATGCTTATTTTTCATATCACATAAAATTATAATAGGCTCAAAATATTTTACTTTACACATTTGTCTTGTTTCTAAAATCTTGAATTTTGAGTGTGGTTAAAATTTCAAGCAAATATATAAAATTTCTGTAGTGATTTCTCAAAGGAGTTAGAAACAATTAAATTCAATTCATGCCTGAGAACACTGATATGCATCATTAGTTGCATCTTCAATCCATTCTATTCAACTTATTTTGTTTAGTGTCTATGCCAAATTTTAAGCAATTGTTAAGTTCAGCAGGGAGGGGTTAGTTGAATTATCATCACTGGTTGCAGAAACTGGAGTAATTATTTGTTGTCATAGTCAGAGATAGTGACAACCTGTTTTTTTTTCTAACTGAATGGAAATTCATCTCATTTTCTTCTCTCTTGACTTATGATTAAAGAATGCAATCAAACAACTTAGCTGAAATTGAATTTTGATGGCGTATTGTCTTTATATTTATGTGAAGAGGATCACTAATAAAAGTAAGCATGAAATTACATAGAAATACATTGCACTCATTTTCAATGAGCAGGTAATTCTATTTCACTAAAAACAGAATGGATAAAAATTTTAGGACAAAAAGGAAAATAAGTATAATTTTAAGGGTAATAGAATAGGGGAAAATATGAAGCTTTCATTGTTAACAATAAAGTCAAATTACAGGTAATGCAGAAAAAGCCAGAAACTTTCCACTTAAAAATATTGTTAAGGTAGTATCAGTGGTAGATAGGAAGCATCAGAGTTGAAGTATAAAAAGTAAATACAAAAAAAGGAATGGATTTTACTAACCCTGCTGTTAATCTGTTTGCAAATTGTAGAATATGGTACTAACAACACTGAAAGCCATCAATTCCCCCTCATCATGTTACCACCCCATGTGCACATCAACAATTTTCCTAGAATTCAGGCAAAGGAAATGAGGTGGCCTGGGCAAACTTGCAGAGAATACTTTTAAATATAATTTATAGTTATGATATTTAAAAAAAACTAAAAAGTCATGGGAATAAAATTTATCAGCTGTTTCAAAATCACTTCAAATATCTGAGTATGTATAGAATATTTTTGTGAATAAGTCTAGAAAACAAGTAATGTAACAAGCAAAATGTAACATAACGAGTTACATTTTGATTTGTTACATAACAAATAAAGAAAATGTTGTGCTTAGTTCCCTTATCATCTGTCATATACACTGTCATGCATTGGTCTCTATTATAAATATATTAAATATTTTATTTTAAATCACATTTTTGCAATTGTATAGTCATTAAACTTAAAGAATCACCCAGGCAATTACCATTTAATGGTTAGTTAAAAATTTTGTTTGCCCTGGCTGGTGTGGCTAAGTGGATTGAGTGCCTGCCTCTAATTCAAAGGGTCACTGGTTCAATTCCCAATCAGGGCACATGCCTGGGTTGCTGTCCAGGTTCCCAGTGTGAGGCACGTGAGAGGCAACCACATACTGAAGTTTCTGTCACTCTTTCTTCCTCCCTTCCCCTCTCTAAAAATAAATAAATAAAATCTGTAAAACAAAAACAAAAACATGTTTAATCAGTAGTAGTAAAGGGAACTTTGAAAGATTTTTCAGCAAGGATGAAGTTTAGAAAGTGATTTTAATTAAAACGTATAAAAAAGTCAGTTTTTTGTGTGTCTTGTTTGTTTAGTTTTATTTATTTTTAATTTTTAAAAGTGTATTTCAGTTACAGTTTATATTCATTATTACTTTGTGTTAGTTTCAGGTGTACAAAATCCTGATTAGACAATCATATACTTTAGAAAGTTTTACCCCCAGTATTTCAAGTACCCACCTGGCACCATGCAAAGTTATTGCAATATCATTGACTCTATATCCTATGCTGTACTAAAAAGAGTTCTTTTGATTTAATCATGCAAAGCAATTACATTCTATAGATTTTAAATATCCTTGAAATTTAGAGATTCTACAGCCAAAAATAGAAATTAACTCAATCTTCACACTTATATTTTATTATAATTTAAATTAAGCCACAATTATTTAAAGAGCAATTAGAGCTCTAATTTCAAATTGGTTTAGTATAATTGCATCATTTTTTAAAAGAAATATCTGTTTTCTTCAATTTGGTAGCCTAAGAATTTTTGTTTATTTTCTTTCCCTTCTGAAAAAGAAGAAAAAAATACATATATAAATGATTTTATATACAGTCTCATGATCACATATTAGATTATATATATGATTATATATTAGATTATATATCGAATATATTAGATTATATTAGATTAGTAGATTTATATTAGATTAGATTGGTAGCACAGGGAACAAACTGATGAGGCTTCAGATGAACAAAAATTATGGAGACTTTATGGGCACTTAAAATGGAATGGGTCACTGGGATAGCTACACCAACCCCAGAGCAGAGTAGATGATAAGAGTCGTATAGGAATAAGTGAGATGAAAGTATTATTTTCAACTTTACTTTGGACTCATTGGTTATTTAGTTTATGTCCTCACCAATCAGCTGTATTGATTGGCTTCTCCTTCGTACCTCCCCATCTATTAATAGCATAAGGAAAATATTCAATCAAATATTTTCCTGGAAGAGATTATGGCTCTGAAATTGGGTATTGCTAATACCAGCACATGTGCATTGTAATGGAGATGAGACCCTATTACCTTCCCATTTCCCATTTGCACAATTTATTCTGAAGTTCTCAATTCTGATATACACATTCTATTCTTGTTGGAAGACAATTTTTAATTTCTCACATATTTTTCACTTCTAGATATTAACAACCAATTTGCTTAGATTAAATTACATTCCAGAATAGTAAAATAGAAACTAGCTGACTACCCAGCAATATTCCAGGATAGTAGAATCCTCATGAAGATTTGCTTCCATTCCAGAGAAATAGAGATTATGATAGAAATTCCCTTGGGGGTTCCTGGACTCAATGTCTCTCAGCTGTGACACAGCCACAGATACACAGTGAGTCTGTGATGCTGCAGTACCCCCTTGATACTCGGGGAACAAGGGAAACTGACACAGACATGAAGCTTCGGCCATCTGTTCTGATTAGCCTAGTAAACTGCCTACATCTGTTTGGGTTCAGTGTGTCTTTAGTGGCCAAATCTACGGAAGTGTGGCAAGCCAACCTAGCAGCTGCCATCATGTACTATTTAGAGCCTGCTTGATGATCCTGTTTGGATAGTATGCAGTCATGATCACTTAATGGCCAGGCTTGTGGGGAAGGAGAAAAATCACTCAAGCTTCTAATGAACCTTTTCCGCAAAGGTAAAGGAATAACAAAATGTCACTAACACTTTAGAAAATCTCACAGCACCAAAAAAGAAGCACCTCATTTAATAGATAGAGCATTACTCTCTGGAGTAGAAGAAATAAGTCACACAGAGTAAAGAACTTTAGAATAATTAAATTGAATTTTCTAAGAGAATAAAAAATGTAGGGCATTTTCATAAAAAAATCATTTGAAACATGTATTTTATTTCAAATGATATGTAGCCAAAAGAAACTTGAAAAGGAGGTGATGTGGATAAAAGAGTCAAGGATCAATCCAGATATCTAGGAAGCTTCTAACGGAAAACCTAGAAAAAGGAAAAGGAGGAGGGAGAGGGAAGAAGAAAGAGAATAAGGTCAGACTAGAAAGTGCTACGGTAATCAAATATGAAACATCGCAATGTTCTTTCCACAGATAAGGACAGACATCAAGTGATCAAATGGGAAGGACTCCATAAAACATAAAAATGAAGGACCTTAATTTCTACAATTATTTTTATGAGATTTTATGTGATTATTTTATGTGGTTTTAAAACCACAAGTATATGATCTCCAGTATAATTATACCCAGAAAATAATTTTTAACCTAATCAAATGAAAATCAGATTCTGACTAGAAATCTTTAACAAACTTGGGTGTTAAGAGAAAATAGAACAATCTTTAAAATTTTCTGAGGAAATATTATTTGAAGCAAAACATCATATATCCAGTAAATTACCAATCAAAACACTTGAATAAGTCTGTTAGTGTAAGTCATAGAGAAAAACACAAATAAAAAAGCAATTTAAAAAAATTAGAAAATATGAACAGAAAAAAAAATCTCATAAGAACACCTTCCATAGGTATGCAAGATAAGTGTAAGTTAGTATAGAATTCAGTAGTAATTTATATGTGTTACACTCAAAAAATAAAATAGATTGCTCTTCTGGCTAAGCATTGTTGCAAAACACCACAAATATAATGACTTACCACAAAACAATAATGTTATTATTTGTCATGGTGTCTTTCTCTCTCTCCCCCACGCCTCTCTCTCTCCCTTTCCCTTCCAGCTGCCTAGCTGAGATTGCTAAGAACCTAAGACCTTCAGATCCACTGGGCAGTTTACACAGTGGCCAAGGGCTATATAGTCCAAATGCTTTAGCTCACTAAAGGCAGAAGTCTCCTAGCTTTTTTTGACCCAGCCTCAGAAAATCCCACAGCATCACCTTAGCTACATTCTGTCCATTACAAGAGATTCCAGGGAAAAGGAATTCAATTCCTCCTCTTAACCAGGATTCCATGGAAGTATTGAGCTCTTCCTCTTGATTAGATGATCACAAGCTAGAGGAAGAAACTATAGAATGGAAATATTGTTGAAACAACTTGTGGAAACACTCTCTGCTAGTTGTTTAAAAAGATAATTTTACAGAGAAAACATGTCTTTGGTATTTAAAGATATGTTGCTAAATATAAAAATCTCAGTAGATGTCATGGAGAATAACATTAGAATCATTACCTAGACATTAAGGCAAGAAGATAAAGGTGGAAAATTTGTAGTAAGGACAATGACATTAAAAGGAAAAACAATGAGGAACAATGTCTGAATAATAAGAGCTTCAGAACAAGAAAAAATGAGATGTCAATGAAAAACGCATTAGAATGTCCCAGAACAAAAGATTATGAGATAGCAGAATGAAGGGCCTGGTGGGTATCCCGCAATTTTGATAGAAATATATAAACACCAAGGAGCAACACCGTAAATTTTAAGGAATCTGGATAAAGAAAATATTCTGCAAGCTCACAGAGAAAAATAAATCTCTGAGTATTATACAAAGATCACACATCAGAAAGACTATAGATTTCTTAATAACAATATTAATAAGAAGGTGACAGAGTAGCATATTCCATATTCTCAAAAATAATACCCAGTTGTAACTTCTTTGCCCAATAAGAGAATATATGTGTATCTAGCATTTGGATATCACAAAAAAAAATCAAAGAGAAAATACATGCTGGAGTTTGGAGAGGCATGGATTCTTGTGAAGAAGGATCAGAAGCTAAGAGCTATAAATAAATAAAGTTTGAATCTCAGAAAGTCCCTTTGGAACATGTCAGAGGGCTCTGGGAGATTGTCTTCACAAAGGATGGAACCACTTAGCTTCAGCAGCTTGGAAGAAGTTTAGGTAGTTGTGGAAGAGTTTGTGGTTTAATGTAAACTAAAAAAAGGAAAGCTCAGAAGGCAGAGAATGTGGCCATCTATGGACTAATAATTCAACACATGTCTTATGAGAAGCTTGGCAGAGCATTTGAGGACCTTCATTGCTTCAATATTTTCATTCCACTTCAACATGAACTCTAATTTTTTTTCTCATTTCTTTTTCATGCTCTTTTTTGGACAATCGCTGATCCTTACCTCCAAGTCCAGTCCCAAACTGGCAAATTTCCCTAGGGAAAGAGCAACTGCCAATCCACAGTTTACCTTTGTACAATTCTCTCCTCCCAGGTTTTAGTTCTTTCAGTTCCTGGTGAACACAGCAGTGTGGCCTTGGGAGTGTGATTTTTGGTAATCCATCTAGATGTTCTATAGGTTTTCAGTGACAGTGTTGCCTGTTATTATTTCCCAACTATCTTATCACAATCTTAAGATAAATTGCAGATGTCTGCAATGACTTATCATATAGTTTCAGAGACAAATTTATATTTATATTTATACTTCTTGCTACTAATGAAAAAAAACAAATTTGTATGATATTCATGTGGATATATTCCACTGAATCAATCTTGTAGTTAACTGGAATTTCTATCTAACTCACAGCCCCATCTTCTTTAATATGAAAATTTTTTTAAAAGTACATTTATACTTACAGTGTAGCATGACCAATGCCCACTTTTTATTATAGACTTCTAATTCCATTTTACTTCAACCAAAATTCTTAGCTTTTCCAAAGAAATAGCACAAAATGAGCTCTTTATTTCTCATGTCTATTGCATTTGACTTTGATGTCTATTCGTCTATAAAGAAATGTGTACTGTGAAAAGTTAGGAGTCCCAAAGAATGGAATATTTGATTCTTAACATCAACAGAAATGTATGTGTAGCTCCATAAAAACATAAAAATAATAGTTCAAAATCTACATAGGTATATATATGTGTGTGTGTCTATATATATGTCATACAAAACACACAAATTAGAATTGGGGCACAAAAGGAATAGGGGTCAATGTAGCCTTGCAAAGATATTTGAAAAAGGACTTTGTGTAGGAAATTTATAGATGAATAAGAATTTGCAAGGTAGATAAATCAAGACCACAGGAAGGACATAAGTTGTAGAGGCAAGATATTGTCTGATAAGTTTGGGGAATAGGTCTCAGAATTTACTGAAGGCATGAATGTCTCTCAAGCAAACGAGCAATCTTGTTTTTAATGAGGACATTTTCTTGATTTCTCCATTTGTTTTTCTGTATGGAAAAACATAGAAAGTCAACCTGAACTAGGGACTTTTTAAAATCTAGTGTCTATGGCTATATTGCAGAAGGTATTTGAACTTCCTGATATCACATGAAACATTGTCTTTTACCCACAGACAACACACACATGAACACATGTTTTTCTAGGATAGTGTTCATACCCCTTGGTTAGATTCTCATTTTAGCCAGCTCTTTGAAAAATACAGTAAATGTAAAGATCAAAACTTCTTTTAATTTTTCTCTTCCTTGATCATAACAGAGAGAGAGCAGGCAGCTGTGTGGTCCTTCTCCTATGGGCATGCGATCATGTACTTTTCACTCAATAGCTTTCAAGATACAACCTAACAGCTTCAAATACTGTCTCTGTAGCAATAATCTCTGAAATTTGAGTCCTAAAATACCACACAGAGAGGTCTCATCACTCTCTTCAGTTTAGTTTAGTTTAGTTCAACCCAGTTCAAGAAATATTTATTTAAATAAACTCTTTCAATCAATATCCCTAACCGTCTTTCTTTCACCTTTTCGGTCACTGTACCTTTCTTGGCAAAAAGGAAAAAGGAAAGATTCTCAGCTGCCTCAGCAGCCCACAGAAAAGAGGTGATCATTCATTATGTTTTTAGCTCTATTTTTTTCACCTTGTTATTCAAAATAAATCCCTCAGTTTTAAATATTTTGAATTTACTCAACAACTTTTTAGATATGCATTTACATATATTCTTGTAAATCCAGGATACTTAAGAAGACTTCAATTTTGGGGGGAAAAGGAGAGATAAAATGTTCAATGTCATTTTCAATCACCAAGGGGATACTTGATATAATTTAGTGATTTTCAAAACTGTAAGAAAGAAAATTTTAGACTTCTAGAAGAATATAAACTTTCTCTAAACTATTTCCCCAAAAACTCTCTTTTGAAAGGATAAATTGACCATTAGAAAGAATGTTTCCACTGTGTTTTATGTGTACCATTTAAGGTCTTAAAGCATATAATGCATTTTAAAAAATATGTCTATAAAAAAACTTAAATAAATTCCTTCAGTGTAATCTTGGTATCTTGATAATACAAGTAAAGACATGTGCCCTCTTGAGACACTTTAAGATGTGAGTCAGCAGCATTTCTAGCAGGTGATGTTTTCTTGAATTTTTATAGCACTCTGTAAAGAAACCTGACCTGTTATAAGGTCTTGCCTAATCCCTAAAGTCTTCAAAGGGCTTCCTCGATACTCAAGGAGAATCCCAGACTCAACTCACCAGTCAGGGTGGTCAATTTTCAGCTGTCTGCACTTTTTGGAAGACCAAATGGGAAGGGGTATTCCTAATTATTAAATCCAGATCCCACTAAGGTTTATCCTCCTGGAAGAGATTTCTAGAGAACACTTTCAAGTGTGGAAAATAAATCACTTATTTTTAAAGATTTTATTTATTTATTATTATAGAGGGGTAGGTAGGGAGAAAGAGATGGAGAGAAACATAAATGTGTGGTTGCTTCTTGGCACTTTCCACTGGGGACCTGGCTAGCAACCCGGGCATGTAGCCTGGGAGTCGAACCAGCAACATACTGAATCACAAGCCAGCATTCAACCCACTGAGCCATGCCAGGCAGAGCTAAATCACTTAATTTTTGTGCCAGACCTTAAGCTATGTAGACTTCATTGTCCATCCATTGTTTAATCCTCTATGCTTTCCTCTGGCCTTAGAAAGAAGGTGTTCAGAAAAGGATTTATCAATTTAAATCATAGATGGGCAATATTCTTAAATTATTATAATTGTTTTTACCTAATCCATTCCATTGTTAAACTTTATTTTCCCCATTTGTATTTGTGAAGGAAAAAAATGATGTTATTTGGATTCATACAGTTTAGTCTATTATTTTCTTTGTTATTAATATTAAAATAATGCTCAGCCTTCTCTGTAAGCTTCATCTACTCCATTTTAAGATACTTTATTGCTTTTTCCTTATTTCCCCAGTCTCAACAAAATGAGTAACTACTATTGACTTCTGACCAGATTGTGTTTGCATGCTCTCCCATGCCTTCAGCTGCTTCCCGATGCTGGGCCACCTTCACTAATATTTCTTATGGGATGTAAATTTAAAGCTATTTGATTGAATGCCTTATTTTCCACTTGATGTTGTCTTACTAGAGCACTAAGAGCAAAATGCTAATGATGATGCTACTGGAATAGTGTGGCATATTTGCTGCAATCTGGATTTTTTAAACAAATATAACATTTATTGTTTGGAAGAACAGCAGGCATAAAATTGTAACTGTGCATTAGCAAATCTATTTAATAATTTCTTAATCTGTTAAGTTAATGAACAACTCAAAAATGCAAAATTGTTAAATCAGAAAGTGAATGGTATAGTCCTTGTGATTTATTCATCAAGATTCATCTTTCAAAGAACTAGTTCAACAATTAAAAACATAATTAGCATATAATTCTACTAATATAATTCTAATTTCCTTTAGAACCTTTTCCAAGTTTCTTAAGTATAACCAAATACCAACAATTACCATTATCCAATAGGCATCAATATTCTGAAAGAGGAATAATCTCACACAAAAATATGTCCTTCTGAACTAGTAATCAACTTCTATAGGCAGAATTGATAGATATGGTTTTTCACTTTATAAACTTGCTTTTCTTTTTTCTTCCAGACAGGGTGAAAATATGATGTAACATATGAGATTAACATAAGAAATTAAAATAAGTAACATTTTAAATGAATAAATAAAATAAGTAACATAAGAGATTAAAATAAGTCCTCATTGATTGTGAGAAACTGAAAAATAAAAATGGACTGATGTTAAGAGCTCAAGTTTCCACTGACATAGTACTTATCCTGAAGTGCCTTCATACTCTAACTTCTGTGAGTTAAAGAATTAGTTGGGTTTGTTTCTTCCTTTATTCCAAAAATTACAAAAAAATCAAGAGGACCTTAAACTCTATAAGACACAAGACCACTTTTCGATGATAAAAATTAGTTTTAGACAAATCTTAAGATGAGTGCTTGACATGAAATGTTGTAAAAATAGCAGAAGCCTGCTGCATGTCAAATTACCCGACTTTCATTAAATCATCTGCACTTAAAGAATGTCTTTACATTCAATGGATTGTTTAGTTTTAATTATTAAACTTCTCAATATAAGCAGTGAGTTATAATTAACCACCTCTAAAGAAAAAGTGAAGTAGTAGGAAATGCCTTTTAAATGTGCAGTGCAGAGCCTGTTCTGTTTTCATTAATTGTCTTGTATCTTGCCATGTCCTTTATCTGCTTGTGAATTTACAGGGAACATAGCAGGTTGTGAATATTTAATAGGTTTTCCTCAAGGAAAGGAAAGGTCAGTATTAACATAAAATTCTTCTTAAAGATTTGTGACACAAATGTTTCACACCAAAGAACAGGTGTTACTGAGGAACTAAAGCCTCAATAATCTGACATTTTTCTCCATTTAAAGAAAACTTAATGTCTCACACAATAAAATAGCACAAGGTCAAATCAATATAAAAGTTATTTCAAAGTAGATGCTGTAAGTGATTTGACACATAATCCATAATCCCACTTCTCAGTAACAGATACCAGTGATTTTATTCAATTAAATGTTTAATAAATCCACATATTGATAAATAACATCCAAATGTAAAAATGAAGATTAGCAAAAAAGATACAATTGTTAGTACTAACACTCATCTGATAATTACTTAATATATGAATTAAAATAAAATAAAATTCTATTAACACACAAGAAAAGGAGAGAAGAAACAATACCCGGGTAAGGGTGAAAAAAGTATACGAAGGACCTTGAAATAAATTAAAGTGATAAGAAGAAACTTGGAAGAGGGTGGGCTTAGGCAAGAGACTTTAATAAAAGGATTCAGTCCATTGCTCTTTTTCTTTAACTGTTTCTTTCATTGAGGAAATAATCAATATCAGTGTAGGTTACCTATTATTAGTTCTCATTCCCCAGCTGTTTCCTTTAGAGGAAGGAGCAACTCCCCTAATCTCATGAGATATAGAAATGTCTCTCTGTTTTATAGTTGCTGTTTCTTTTACTTGTGCATTTCTCAAATATCTATATTTAAATAAGATTTTTAGTAAACACAAGCTAATGGCAAAGTGCCCAAACATGGTTTTTGACCTTTCATTCTAGGGTTTGTGGTCTTGTTTCCCTCTGTAAGAAATAAAAAAGAAGAAGAAGGCATTTTTCTGATGGTTCAAGAAAATGTTATCGTAGCCCTGGCTCAGTGGATTGAGCGTGGGCTGCGAACCAAAGTGTCGCAGGTTTGATTCCCAGCCAGGGTAGATGCCTGGGTTGCAGGCTATAACCACCAGCAACCACACATTGATGTTTCTCTCTCTCTCTCCCTCCCTCCCTTCCCTCTCTAAAAATAAATAAATTAAAAAATCTTTAAAAAAAAGGAAGTGTTATTGTAAGTCTGGCTCTTTTGGACCAAAACTTACAAATTCATAGGTCCAATTATTGTTCTTAGTCATGAGATGGTAGAAACCTTTTTATTTCGGATTCTCAAAACCACAGTTCAACTTCCAATCCTCATCTTTTTGATTCCCTAATACCATGTTCAATTTTCTAATCCAACAGAAACTCACAAGATGTGAGCTTTAATTTTCACTCCCTATAGTATAGGTGAAGATTAAAAACCCTGCTGTGATTCGTATTCCAAAAGTGAGCATTATTAAAATTAAAACCTCAACAATACTGGCAGCATTCCTTTGTGTGATTAACTGATTAAAGTAACAGAGGTGGTGTTGATTCCCATCTTGCCTTACATTCTCCCTGCTTTGAATCTGTGTTCTATATTAATCCAGTATTTCCCATGAGATGTACAATTTGGAAAATACAAGAAAATCCCACATTTAAACCTCTTCTTATTCTTTATCAAGTAATTTAGGTGTTATATACTTAAGAAACCTCACTAGTTTCTGCGGGCTATTTTATGGGTTGTCTTGTGAATTGCCATTATGTAGTGTTTGAATCTTTCATAACACTAGAATGGAATTGTTGATTTTCTTTAGACATACCTGATACTTATAAGAGTAAGCAAACACTTCTCAATTAAAATTGTTGGAAGAATAGACATTAAACATCAGAAATGTGTACTGCAAACCACAAATTTATGTGATCAAATGATTACTACTGGGTTGGCCAAAAAGTTTGTGTGGTTTTATTTCCACAAAATAAGAGACATATCTTTCATTTTCAACAATAACTGTACTGATTTGAAAATTTTTAGTATCTCAGCTGTCCTTGACGTGTTATAATGTTGTTTTTCCTCAATTAATGTCTCCATGTCATAGCTATCAACTTCACCAGGTCTACTGACAGTGGAGCATAGTCTAGTTAGAAATCTCCAGCACAAAACTTCACAACACACCTTTGCAAACCACTTTTGACTTGTTCAATCAGTCAGAGCACCTTCTCCTGCACTGCATCAATCTTTTTTTTTATTTTTGTGTTTCAGTTGTATATTTACTTTTTAAATTTATGTATTTATTATTTTAAAGACTTTACTTATTTATTTGTTAGAGAGAGGGGAAGGGAGAGAGAAGAGGGAAACATCAGTGTGTATGCCTCTCATGTGTCCCCTACTGGGGACCTGGTCTGCAATGCAGGCATGTGCCCTGAATGGGAATCGAACCGGCAACCCTTTGGTTCACAGGCTGGCACTCAATCCACTGAGCCACACCAGCCAGGGTCCATTTATACTTTTCTTGAAATAATAAAGCATAATATGCCCAAAATGTTGCTTATTTTCTTTCATCTTCAATATTAAATGACTACACAAAAAAATCACCAATTTTAATTTTTTTTTAATGCACACTGATGGTTAAAGACAACTCAATACTATCAGAGCTATCTCAGGAAAAAAACAAATAAACTTTTGGGCCAACCCAATAATATCAATAATCATTCTTCAACTATTTTGATTCCCAGACAAAGTAAGAAATATGCAACACTTACGCCGCCTTTTGGAAAATTGCCACTGTTTCATATTCATATAATTGGAAAGTTTCCTGGCAACTACCTGCAATTTCAGTTACTAAAAAGCATCAATCTTTTGACTTTTTGGGAACCTTTCCTTGTACAATACATTTATAAGTTATTTCTGAGAGGTTTTTAGTTAAAAGCAGCTATTTCTAGAATTTCTCAACCTTGCTTTGTTGTTTATGAATGGCAAAAAAAATGCTAAAAATTGTTGCCTGACTTCTTTTCCTTTGAAGTATGTGTCCATTTGGGGTTTTCTTTATCTATGATGTCTGTAATAATGAGCTATTTGTTCAGAAATCATAAAAATGGAGTCTGATTCAAATTTGATGGCTAAATACTAATTACTGCAAACCATTAACAAAAAAGTAGACTGCTTTTGAAGAGCCAGCAATACCAGTAATACAATATATTAGTCATATATATGTTTTAAAGTATGTATTTAATTTTCAAAAGTGGTGTTTGTATAAAAATATTTTCAGTTACATTCATTGGCATAAGCTCCCATAAAGGAAACTTTCAAATAAACAAAATTCTATTTCAATTGAAAAAATCAATGTAATATTTTTTACATTTAGTTAGATGAAAATGTTTGTTGTAAATCATCTAAAGAACAAAAATCAAACCTATTTAGATAATATGTCTCTACAACATCTATAATTTTTTGTACAATTGAAAAATACATTCTTCAATGTTTAATTTTCTAAGCTACAGATTAGTGTGCCTATTCTGATTTATTACTACATTTTATATGAATATCAACAAAACATTTATGAGTCTAAGTTATTATAAATGCTGTTCAGAAATTTGGAGAATCTATACATTGTTTTTATATTTCTTATCTGAATACAAAACAAAATAAAAACCTTTTTAATGTATAATTATTACAAATAAACTATGATCCTAGCAAAGAAAATATTTGTAGTTGGTTGGTACAATTGAACAGAAAGTTATAGTAATTGTGTTTCACAAAGCCATGATGTGTTCCTACCGTGACTGAGCCCATCCCTCCAGGGTAAGACTTCTGTGGTTGGCAATGGAAAGACTGCACTAGAGACTCTTGGAACTGATTATCCTATATCAAACATCCCTGAGTTTGCTTCTGCATCTAAAGAGAGTCTTTTCCAGGTCTGGCGCCTGAAAGCCAGACTAGCTAACTGTCATGTGCCCCCGCAATCCTGAGGGTTGGCCTAATGGGCATCTGTTAAAAGAACAACATAGAAGGAATTTGCCCATGACACATGGGCTCCTGGGCTGGCAGTGGCATTAAAATAGGGTGTGTACTGGGTTTAGATGTCTACATGAATGTGACCAGAGCTCTCTGACATGATGACTTGATTCTGGAAGGTGGGTGTTATGAGCATGAGCCAGGGGCTAGGAAAAAGACTTGTCCTGCATTGCCTTATTCTTATACAGAAGAATACACACAAGAATTCTTGTTTGAGGTTGTTAAGAACATAGATTTGACAAGGTAGAAGGCTAGATACAGCATATTTTATTTTATAGTTTATTAACTCAATTTATAATTTAAAATATGTAGACACATTTTATGTGGATATCCACTTGTATTCTTTCTCTGAGCTTCAAAAATAGATGTTGGACAGTCATTTTTATATGAAATCCAAATGATGCATCGTGTCTCTAACGACGTCCCATACAACTTCGCCTCTCTTACCATTCTTAAGGTATCACTACTACTCCTAATGGAAATACAGTAACTAATAAGTTTATAGGAGATGGATTTCCTGCATAATATGAGAGCAAAATGATTTTCCACTCAGAAAGAAATGAGAGAAGCAATTTTTACACCAGCACATTAAGACTGATGACTTATATCTTTAACAGGAGTTTTTTGCTTATGAAAAGTTATTTGCTAAGCAAAGCAAAGGGGGAACAGTGTTTCATTTCTTTTTATTACCATTTAGAATAAAAATCACCCTAATATGTGAAAGGCTAGACCTATTGTTTATAGTATATAGATGAGTGTGATCATACTTATTCAGTTCTCATTTCAAAAACTAAGATAACTGGCCCCATTATTCAGTGATGGGACATGAGAGGCCTTTGTGAATTCTTTCAGCATTATGTACCTTCAGACATTATCATGGATAGACTCTTTTTTATTCCCCCAGCTTCATTCAGACCAAGATAAAGGAGATGGATCACTCAAATATATTTTATCTGGAGATGGAGCTGGTACTCTTTTTATTATTGATGAAAAAACAGGTGACATTCATGCCACACGAAGAATTGATAGGGAAGAAAAGGCCTTTTATACTCTACGTGCACAAGCTATTAACAGAAGAACTTTGAGGCCAGTGGAACCAGAGTCTGAGTTTGTGATAAAAATCCATGATATTAATGACAATGAGCCAACATTCCCAGAGGAAATTTATACAGCTAGTGTTCCTGAAATGTCCGTTGTAGGTAAGTTTATTCACAACAGTTATCATGGTATCTAAAAAGTATTAAAACATCAAGGAATTCTTAAAATATCATGATCAATTCATTGAAATCACCTCTGATTCCCTACTAAGAATATACACATAATTTTCTCATTTAAGATGTAAGAAAAAAATGAGTGCCTCTCCCAGTTCCCATATGTTTGTAAATCTTACAATACAAATGAAGTAGACACTTTCCTCAAAAATCCAAGAAAATGCCATTTACCCCAGTAGAAAACTATGAAAATTTTTTTTGTAACATGGATTTGAATAATAGCTGTGTAATATTCTGACACCAAATATACTGTAAGTACATTTGGAGCATAGATATAATATATTTACATATATATATATGTCATTTATTGTTTTATATATATATATATATATGTCATATATGTTATATTCTAGTCATTTGCCTAGAGTTTGTCTGCATTATCTCGACAAGATGCATGATGGAATTGATGAGATTATCCAATTATTTTTACATAGACTGCATTTTTTATGAAACAGAGGAGTATAAAAAACATAAAAAAATAATAACAGTTTTAGAGATATATTTGGATTTAGTAGATTCATTTCTCAAATGTGGGAGAAATTGTATTAACTAATAAAACAACTACAATTTTTTTTCTTTCAACAGTTGTGGTAGCAAATTTTCACCTCTTCATTTCTCAAAAGCATTGTTCTGAGAGTATTATTTAATATTTACTTCATTAAATCCCAAGGACTTTTGCCAGTTGCCTTATTATAAAGCCCTTTTAAATATCTTGAACTTTATTAAATAGCTTTTAATAGTTCATGGAACATGGGATCTTCTTGGATTGTTTCTAAATTTAAACTTTAATCTATTCATAAAAACATATTCTGGAGCAGATGTTAATTATTTTTATAGTTAATTAGTGGAGAGAGGGAAAGAGGAGCATACTCACTCCTTTGTGATTAGATAGATATGTCCTTTATGTGAAACAAATCTATTATGTAAAAATGAATTTAAGTATCAAATCTGAGCATTTGTAAAGTGATTGCATTTTTTATAATCTAGTAACTCAAGCATTATCTATTGCATGCATAAAAATACACTTGTTGGCTAAGTAAATATGTAATTGAATTCAGAGTTTACCTATAGTAACTTTACATATGATTTTCATCTATCTACATTATCAATAATTTTTCTTTAAGAGGTCATTATTAACACCAAAAATCATTCAAGTCTTCCATGAAAACCAGTGCTTTTGCTCCTCCTTCTGGTACTGTGCAGAACTAAGCTGAATTTGGATACTTCAGGTACTTCTGTGGTGCAAGTCACAGCCACTGATGCCGATGACCCTTCCTACGGGAACAGCGCCAGAGTCATTTACAGCATTCTCCAAGGGCAGCCATATTTCTCTGTGGAGCCTGAAACAGGTCAGGAGTCATGAATTGGTTTGCTAATTCAATAGTCTTTACGACCCCTATAAATAGGAAAAACAGTGGGAAAATAAGCAAAAAACATTAACATTAATAGCCCCAGCAGAGTGATGATGCCACACTTAAGAGATTTACAAGCTCAGTGCTGAATGATTGAGTTAATGAAAATATAGCTGTTGTTATGTTTTCACATATGGCTTTAGGTCACTATGAAGCACATACAGTATTTTTTAGGACATAGGAAAACAACACAAATTGTAAAACATGTGCATTGAATAGCTTTTACAATTTCTAGGCAAATAAAAATTCATAAGGAAAACACATATTTTTCAAAAGTCACTAGGTTAGATGTACAATTTGTGAGTTTAAACAATAAATAATTAATATTTCAATGATGGTAACAAATGTTTTTATATTTTCTTCAAGGTATCATCCGGACTGCTTTACCAAATATGAACAGAGAAAACAGGGAGCAGTACCAAGTGGTGATCCAAGCCAAGGACATGGGCGGCCAGATGGGCGGCCTCTCAGGGACCACCACCGTGAACATCACGCTGACGGACGTCAATGACAACCCGCCGCGCTTCCCCCAGAGTAAGCCGCCTTTCAAGGTCTTTCTGCAGGGCAAGAGCTTTAGAGTAAAAAAAAAGAACAGAAAAAAAAAAACCCAAATAACTGTCCATTATTTAATTGAAAACACATTGAAAGTGTGCTACAAAAATAAAAAAAAATAGGTGTCTATGCTGAAGAATTCATTATTATTTAAAGATTAAAAACTAAATATTTCAGAAATTTTGTTCAGATACAAGGAAATTACAAAACCACTTCATACATATACTTTTCATCTACAATTGTAATCTAAAGCTATTTAATTCAGTTAGCAAAAGAAAATAATGTTTTATTGGAAAACAAAGTAAGTCATAATTTGACAATGAATGTGTTTATTTCCACTTAAAATTTACTAAGGAGGATTTTAACTTGAGGGTAATATTTTTTCAGTAAACAATATAATCTGACATATTAGAAAGGGCTACATAGAGAGAACTTTACAAACTAATCAGATTTGCACTTAATACTACTGTGCCAGATCTGCATTTAATATGTCTGTGTTTGGAATAGCAATCATAAATAAAACATTTCATATACTTATCTATTTATAGATATATTCTGTGTTATAGAATTAACCTTCAAATTCTCAAAATAGATCATAAATAGGTAAAAAACCATTAACTTCTGACCTTACAAGACATGCACTTACTTTCTTTTCTCACAATTTTGGTAGATGTGCAGCTAGAGAGGATTTTATTAGGTCTCAATGGACGTTCCCAAGACTTAGCCAGTTTCCCGGTATTCTGAAAGATCCTATGCTCAAGTTGAAACTTCACATTGTTAGGAACGTGGCATAAACACGTAGGCTCTAGTGTGATCGGTGTACTTAATTTTAGTATTTCCTGTGCATTGACTTCTGAATCAATTCTCTAATCTTAGGTGGACCTTTGTGACAAAGTATTAACATTTATTGTCGTATTTACATTTTTACACAAAAGATCCTTGCAGAGAAAATTATGGTCTAAGAATTCACTGTATTATTTGGACTCTTTATAAAGCATTTTACCTCTTTTTGTGCTATTGTTTTTCTAACTTCAAAGTTATTATTCCAAGTGCATTATTTGAACTGAATTGTTTACAGTCATGTGTGTAGAAATATTGCAAAATCCAAATGGAATTTTGTTGAGCAGACTAATCATATGCTTATGTGTTGTGATGATTATTTTGTTCAATGATTAAGGTTCATGACTGTCAGGTCTGGTAGTGTGGTGCCTGGCCCAAAATATAGGGAGAAAGGTGCTTGCTCATGTGCCTTTCAACAAACAAGGTTTCAGCTCCAGGTTACATTTACTACTGGCAGGGAAAAGGAAACCAATTGTTATCCTTTATAGTGTGTTTCAGAACAGTTCTAAAGATGTTTCCGGTTACATTGAACTTAAATTTCACATTTTATATATCATATATTTTATGATGTATTTAAACATATATTTTATTATTTTTATCTGTTATAACATCTCTATTAATTCATTCAATGATTATTCTTTTTCTACTTGGTATCTGGTAGGAACATTATTCAAGCCCTAAAATAGTAATAATAATGATAATGATAATAATAAAGTATAATTTATATTTTCCACATCATATTTTTATTGAGCCTTATACCACACTATTTGCTGACCTACTTAATGCAATTAGACCAGCTGATTCAGGAGAGTTTTGTGGCCTCCAGTCTACACATGAGTGAAGGAGGGCCCCATTGCAAGTGATGGCAGATGTGGGTTGTTGTCAGTCCCTCCAGATGTATGAACAAACCCATTTACAGAAATTTCAGAGTGTACTATATCTTGTCTCATTATTTTTTAATCATAGATGGAGACTAATTTATGGATTTTTATTTTCTCAATTACCTTTTCTTCTATGATACTTGCAACCATATTTTACTCTTGGGAACACTCAATCACAGCAATTAGAATGCTGCTTGATAATTTGTCATCTAACATCTGGAACATTAGTTTTTAACTTTTTACATCATTGCATTAACTAGCCAAGTTTTGGAGAGGGTCCCATAGTTTATGAAGCCTATCACATGGAACATTGTTGAAATCTCACATTGTTATTTTTATTATTCCCAATGCGTGGAAGAAGTAGAGGAGGTTCAGAGAGGAAATGAGAGCAAAATCAAATCAGTGCTGCTTCACAGAAATATACTACAAACCAAAAGCATGTGCCACGTTTGTAATTTTAAAATTTCTATCAGCCATGCATTAAAAAATTAAAGCAGAGGGTATCTATTTAAATATTATATTTTATTAACCCAATGTTATCCTTTAAATACATCATCAATGTAAAACTTATTCAGATATTTTACATTCTTTTCTCCCATCACTCTTTGAAATACCCACTTACATCAAGTATTTTCTAGTTATGTCAAGTCTCAATTCAGACTTACCACATTTCCAGCCAATGATGGGTCTGTGAGAGGGGGTGGCCTGGCTAGAGGCTGTCAAGTAAGACATCTTTGGAGCAGACTGTGGAGTTACCCTGCCTGAGTCCCACTGCTGACTTCTCCACTTAGTACCTTGCCACCTCGGTCAATTGAATAAAATTGAATAGCAATGTGTAGTCCATGGAGTGATATAAAGCTAAATAATTTAATACCTATGAAACACTTAGTGATTTCCCCTAGTGTATTGACATGCTCAGTGATGGTGATTTGTGCAATTGCTGCCCTATCTTCATCATCACCATTATGCAGTATTATAAAAGTGGAGTTAGAACTTGAACTTCCGTGCATGTGGGTTGACCCAAATTCAACATTCCCCAATATGCTACATCTGTGGAAGATACAAACCTCAGTCATTTGGAAAGGAAAGGGGCACAAGAAAACTCAGATGTCTTCCTTCACTGTTCAGTTTATTTTATCATGTGAATCTACAACAATTATTCTCAGTCAGGGAAAATTTTGCCCCCAGAGCAAGTGAATGGAGGCATTTTTTGCTTGTCCGAGTTGGTGGGCACTCCTGGCATCTAATAGGTGTGAGCCAGGGATGCTGCTAAACATCCTTAGAATTCTCATGATGAAGAGCCACTGGGCCCAAGATGCCAATTGTGCGGAGAATAAGAACTTTGTGCTGAGAACTTTGATACAATGTATAAGGAATTCTTCCAGTGAAATCATGAACTTATTTATCTAAAAATATGTATTGAGGATTCTATTACACCAAACACTACTTTAGATGCTAGATATATTAATTTTGCCAAAAAAAAACCCTACACTGTTTCTTGTCCCTATGACCTTTCATTAAAGCAGGGGAGGCAAACTGTACATAAACAGAAGCACTGTGTACACACAGGGGATTGGCTCAGTCCCGGATAAGGAGGAACGTGTGTAGTGGTGATGTTTGGGGGTAAAATAAGAAAGTGACTCATTAAAGAGGTATAATTTCTTCTAAGATAAAATAGACCCAGCCATACAGAGGGATGGAAGAATCCTGCAAGCAGAGGAAACAGCATGTGAGAACCCCTGAGGTTAGAGACGGAATGATATATGTCAAGACCCAAAGAGAAGTGGGGCTGCATCCTACCAAACAACAAGGAGGTTGATGGGAGATTGGACCACAGGGCACTTCACTCACGGGAAACACTGACAATAGTAAAATGTCATCAGTAGTAACAAACACAGAACTGTGTACCCCATCTAAGTTCTCACATTGATCTTGTGGTTTTAGAGGTGAGCATCAGTACAACACATGCACCACAGTAATCTTCTAAAACAAAGTCAATGGATCCAAAGTTTGGGGTGCACCTGAAAACTGAGTTCCGAAAGCATTTTCTGTTCTTTTCCTCTAGGTGTAAATTTTTCACTCTCAAAAAAATATCTCTGCTGAAATTCTTTCAGAATCTCGAGTTATTTCAAGTGCTTTAATTTAATTTTAAAAACAATAAGTGAAGGGGAAAATGTATTTGTTTCCTTCCAGGAGAAAGCACTTTATTGCCAATTATGCAAATGAAGATTAATGAGTCTTGATTTTTGATTATGGGTGGCTTGTTGTCTGGCAGAATATTTCAGTGTGAAATGATAGGGTGATCATGGATGTGTGCACAGTGCAAATGGGGGGGGGGTAGAGGAGCAGCCCTGATCCAAATATGGGGGGTGGGGTACTGACTGCATCCTCTACAGTGGAAGCTATTTTTGGAGAACCTATCACTTCACCTAAATCCTTTCTTAAAACTAATGCTTAAAACTACTATAAGCTAAAAGAATAGGAAAGAAGAGGTCAAGAAATTAGAAATTAGCAAAGTCACCTATTTATGAATGGGCATCTTCTGCATAGGCAAAAACATGCTTCAAAATGATTGTGAGGATTATCTTTGGTGATGAAATAGCAGGTGATTTTAATGTTTGTTTTGCTGTGTGTCCTATTTTTACATATTTTTATAATTGGGTAATTCTAATAAGAAGCAATAATGGGATGGAAAGGACAAAACTGGCAATAAAATGAGCACTGGAGAGCAGCTGTTGGAATTGACATACTGTGGGAAATCGTGGGTGGTCTATCCCAGTTAGTTTTAGCAGAAAACATTTTTGGAGAAGCTGGAGGATAACAAATGGAGGAATTAAAGAAAGACAGAAAGAGGATTGAACAAATAATGTCTGCATGTTAAGAAGCTGAAATGTACAAGAAAATACAATAGAAAAATAATATATTGTATTAGAAGAAATTCTGGCATAGGCGTGGGTCCTTAGATAACTTTTGAGAGCCTCCTACATCCCAGGTTCTAAGCAGGAATTGGGCTGCAGCGGTCAGCAAGGGACCTGAGCTACCCATTGAAGGTGTAGACAAAAAAAAAAATGATAACCACATGAATGTAAATATGATGTCTGGCAGAGTATTAGGTGCTGTAAAGAACATCAAGCAGGGAAATGACTAGAGAATTGACAAGAGTGTTACCTTCAAAAGAATAAAAAGGGAAGACTTCTTTCTTTAAGGAAGCCTGAAAACTTCAAAAACTGGGCAATTTAACTTCTCCAGATCTCATTTGCTACATACACAATACTTATCATGCAGTGTCAAAATGAAGAAACATGTTTGCATGTATAAAATATATCCAGCAGTAATTGTAACATATAATAAGTTCTCCACAGGTGGATTGCCTCCCATTCCCTTTCCTTTTAAAGAAATGTGTCAGGTATTTCTAAACTTACCTATTTCCCTGTCCTAATACTATGCTGTTATTCTTTTACAGCCAACCAAAGATTAAATAAAAATAGCTTAAGTCTGGAGAGATTTATTATCCCAGCGGCCAAACAAATGAATGTACTTACCATGTGTGAAAAAAGGAATGCTTCTGTGTATGAAGAACCCAGAGCAAATTTTCCTGCTCTCCAACCAGTGAAACATTCAATGGTCCTTAAATTTTGATATATTTCATTGTGCTAAGATGGAAAAACTTTATAGTTCCTTATTGTAAATCTAGCCAACCAGTACGCCTGCAGAAATATTTTAGTCTCATTCACCTCATTTTCATTTCCTTCCTTCTTTCCCTAAAATCAGATAAACAAAACAGGCTCCTTGGAAAAAGTCTATAAAATGTTAAACTATTGGAACCTGATCATTGTAGAGTATGGCAAAAACAATTGGATACCAAGATTTGTGCCAAAATGGCCTTTTATTAGTTTTTATTTTATTTATTTTATTTTGTTTTGTTTTATTTTGTTTTGTTTTTTCAAACATCTCTGGGAAAATGGTAAGACACTGATTTTCTTCCAAATAACAGTCAGTAATTAAGCTTATCTGATCTGCAGAAGCTAGGTTAGTACAGATATCTTTGCCTTAATAGAGCAGAGAATGCTATGGGATAAGACTCTCAAATCCATTTACTTAAAAAAAACAAAACAAACGAAAACACAGAAAAACAGTAGACGTTAGAAAGAAAGTCCAGGTCTAGACAATCAGAGTCTCCAAAAGCAGTTGAGCATAGATGACAGATGGTCAAGCTCCCAGCCCAGCAGCTGGTGCCTACCACTTGGCTCTGGTTCTTACATGGGGCAGTATTTTACTACGACTCCAGAAGAAGGAAGAAAAGTGAGCAGCTGCCTCACAAGCAAAAACTTCCAACCCACAAATGGGACAATTCTACAACCTACAACTCAGTTCAAAGGGACCACAGCTATCCATTCACATTTAGCTGCTTTTCAGCACATCATATCACAGAGAAATGAGTATATTGACTTTCTCATTCCTTCTAACAGTTGGTATGTGCTCTAGAGGAACTGAACTCTCACGCTCCCATGTCTCTGGTATATTATCATTGTCACAGGCATGTTTGCACACAACTTAGGTGGACAAGGAATGTCAGGGACCAGTAACAAGTACATTTACATACTGTCAGCTCAACTGACACTTTATGGGGGGATATATATAAATGGAGACAAAATATGTGCTTGAGTGATGATCAATTTCCATTTAATTATCTTTGACTGTCTCATGACATGTTTCAGGATGTGTTGAATACAGGTAATATCAAATTTATGAGAATTTGATGTATTTACTATGTAAGCTTCCAGATCTACCCCAAGAGCACTCAAAAGAGTGAATTTATTGTTGTCTACTATATATTTTCTTCTTTAAAAAAGGATTTTATTAATTGATTTTTAGAGAGGGAGAGAAACATCAGTGTATGGTTGCCTGTTGTGCACCCCCTACTGGGGGCCTGGTCCACAACCCAGGCATGTGCCCTGACTGGGAATCAAGCTGGTGACCCTTTTGTTTGCAGGCCAATGCTCAATCCACTGAGCTACACCAGCCAGGGCTATTTTTTCAATTATTATAATAGAAACAAAAATCAGTTCTTCACCAAATGAAATCAGTTCATTTGATTGTTATCTGTGAAAATAATACAGCATTACTTTTAGGAAAGTTTTTATTAAGTTAAATAATAGGTGATGGTACATTTTGGGTGTGCAAATACATTTAGTGAGATCCTATTTGCCTGAGTATTTTGATATCATGTCTTCATAGTTTGTACTGAATTATCTCTAAAAATTATATATAACTACAACCAATTCACAAGCAAGACTAAGCAATTCTGGAGTCACTCTGAGCCTAAAAGATATTTTATATCTACCTTTCTTTTTATGAATTACCTTGACTGACTTTATTTAGTGCATTAAATTACATAAATATGGATTTTCTAATTTGCCAAATGTAAATAAAATAAAGTGTTAGAGTATGTATTAAACACAATAAAATATAATACAAATATTAACTCATTTAACTTTCACAACATCTGCATAAGGTAGTTTTTTTGTTGTTGTTCATTAAAATTGAAGAACTGACACAAATAAACTTAAGTCAACAGTCAGGAGATAAATGAGAGGTTGGGGACCCAGGTTCTTTGGCTCCAAAATCTGTCCTTCTAACCATTACACCCAGAAAGAAATTTGTACATCAAAGACTCTCTCTTCCCCAGTATATCCCACATTTGCTTTGTTTCATGATTCACTACTTGTATATATATTATAGAAACAATTTTAGCTTGGGCATTGAATTCTTACAATGTCTATGCATTTCGGTGCAAACACAGGAAAATCAAACCTTGGCTGGTTGGTGTTTTCACAATACCTTAGGACCAAACACAACTGGCTCCTTTGCCCGGATCAGCTACGCAAACAATTTTAGGCCAAAAAATAAGCAAGTTTGCATGAGGAAATGCATATCAAGGAAATGTCTGCATGATATACAGAGGGATTTAAGACACGTACATTCAGTGAGCTGTGAGACTACCTTAATCCCTGCCTGGTACGAGAGAGATTTGATTTAATAAGTGCTGATTTTCACTCTGTAAATAGAGTCAACCTCTCCTCTTCTGGGGATTCCAAGGTAATGTAGGCCCCAGGCTGATCTGCATATTTCAAAACTATCAAGCACATTTCACCTCAAGCAATAGTCAGGTATTTCCCAAGGAAGATACTTTAGCATGAGAAAGAAGGGAATATTAAAAATGTCACTTTTTTCCTTTTATCCAGGAAAAAAAATACGTATATTCAAAGCTGTCCTACAATTGATATTGGTTAGATATAGCTGTGATTTTTACTGTTGCTATCAAAATACCCTCAAATATTTGGAATTTTTTTTCATGCTTTCAATTCCTATAATTTATAAGAATTACAAAGACATAATATTATTAAAGCATTCCTTGATTTATTAAAAGTTGACCGAAGCCCTACTACATGCCAGGAGACATGCTAAGAAATAATGCCAAACTAATAATGTTAAGGTGAGAAAGAAGATACAGGATACATCCATAAATGATTTGCATTTTGAAAGGTTATTGTAGTCACAATCTATCTCTTTCTCTCTCACTCACACATACACATTTAATTTGTTATGTTGTAGTTTTTAGTTTCACATACATTGTCTCACTTTTTCTTGTTTTTGTATGTAAATATAGGGTGCATTTTTGATATTATGAAAACTATAAGTACATAACACATATATGTGGGTACATGTATATAAACCGGTGTACACAAATATAGTTGGAGGGCGATGCAATAACATGTATGCTGTAATTGTCATTTAAAACCCAAATCATGAAATGATATCTTTTCAGATGTAGGAAGATCAGGATAGAAATAGAAATGATTTGAGAGTTTTCTCGGCAGGACAACACGGGGCATTGAAAGACATGTTTTCGTTAGGGGCCCAGGAAGCACGGAGCGGGCAGTCAGGGGAGTGGGAATGACTTGTTGTGGCTGGAGCCCAGGTTGGAGCAGGGGCTCTGAGTGATGGGGATGGACACACAGGCGCTGCTAACATCAGGAAATGGGTTTGATATAAAACTGAAATGCCACATATTATCCAAGGAACCATTTTTATCTTGACAGAAATATTTCATTACTTGGATTTTCCCTCTCATCCCAAATGCCCGAGTTTGAATCTCATGTGAAACATTAATGGATTTCTGTATTTCGCTTAAAAATGTTCTCTGAGAACTATTATAACATCAAAGTGACTGTAGCTACTAACAGGCATTTTCTTTAGCTTCCCAACATGAAAGAAAACAATTTTTTTCAAAATAAATGTTAAAAAGCAAGATGGTCAAGTATATTTGATATCCTTTGATTTATGAAAAGATACAAAGAAGTTCAGATTTTTTTTTCTCCTGGGATGATGGTAGAGCTCTTCACACAGTTCATTCCTATGTGTTTTTTTTTGTTTTTCTTATTTAGTCTTTATTGCATTTTTCCATTACCATTGAGTTCCCCCCCACTAGCTGTCATCTGCTTTGCATGAATCTGTCTCTGTTTTGCTTGTTAGTTCAGTTTTGAGAAACCATTTTTTTTAAGAGAGCACAGGTATGTTTGTTCATTTTAACTAATTATTCTGGCAGCAACTAATTACTCTGATCTATCAAACTGCATGGATCCAAAGAGTTGATGAGAGTCTGAACTAATGCTGAGGAGAGGAGGGACTTGAGAGACATTTAAGTGGGTGACACACAAGACTTTGTAAGTAGGTCGACAAATGGTTTGAGGAAGAGAATAGAACAAAAGATACAATCTAGTTTCCTACCAGAGAAACTTGTATGAGGAGACAGGGATTTTAGTTTGATTGAATATTTTGAATTGAGATGCATGTAGAAATATAGTGGAGTATAACTATGTACTAGATCATGAAATGAGGTGCACACATGACATGTAAGTGAAAACAGACATGTATGATATCAGGCTAAGTGTTTAGAATGTCATACCTGGGGAAATATATGATTTCACCAGTGTAATGAAATATACAGGATGGGGCAAAGTAGGTTTACGGTCGCTTATATGAAATGTAATGCAATGATTAACAATACAAGAATAAACTATTTCTCATACAACTGTAAACCTACTTTTGCATGGAAATTATACATAGATCCACTTGAGACACTCCAGCTATTCCAGTGGAAAGCTTTCTTAGACTAGACTGCTTGGCATTTTGTATAAAGGGATTTAAAGTTCTTATTATGGCTTCCTCTGGAACAAACTTGGAAAAAAAACTGGGTAGATATAGATATATAGATATAAAACTAACTGTGCAAATATGTTTAGACTAATTAGACTGCTTTTACAATCTTTACTATGCCTACTTGGAGACACATTGCAAAGAGATTGAGTACCTGATACAACCTAAAATGTTTATGAATGACTAATTTAAGGTTATGTTAACCTCCCCCAAGTCTATACACTTATGTTGTCACACATTGCAATTGTGTGTATCTATTGATGCCAATCGACTTGGAGGCAATTTCGCAGAAATATACCAGGACGGATTCCCTGGTCCCTGGCGATCAGTGGCAGCCCCTCTAAAAGCTTTGGCCTGTGACTTTCCTCAGTGGCACGGACAGGAAACTAAGACATGGTGCAGCAGCTCCTTTTGCCCTAATTTAAATTAAACGCCCAAAGCTAAGTTGGTGATCATGCCTCCCGTGCTCACTAATTGAGGTTTCCGTCTTTTCTCTGGTGAGAGTCTTCAGTTGCAAAGCCTGTATCCTTTGTCAGTCTCCGGTGTGACTTTGAGCTCTCCTCTCCTGTCTCCTAAATGCCCATTTAGCATCGCATAATTTCCTTAACTACTCTGCAGTTTCCTCCAAGGAGCTCTATCTTGTTTTTAATTTCTTCCTGTTAAGCTCATTAAAAAACATCTTTTAAACATTATACAATGGAATGGTTTATAAACGTGCATAATTGTGTCATTTTTCTTAAAGCAAGTATTGTTTGAGATTATTATGTAGCATAGAGATGTTACAATAAGATTATGTATAAAGCAAATTTAAAAAATTAAGCTGATGTTAAATTATTGTGTTGATTCACATATGTGTGTGTGTATGTTTTCTCAACTCTGGAAAAGCAGATTTCTTATGCAAATGTGAATAGAAAGAAGGGCAGGAATGAAGGAAAAAAGATAAATTATCTCCCTTTATATAGGGAGATATAGATAAATTATCTCCCTTTATAGAGGTCATATATTTGACCTCATTGCTTCATTGCTTGTTATCAGTAAAACCAAACAGCAGCAATTTGTAGCAAAGCTTCAAACCTGACCTTGCCCTTGCCTAGCATCACTCTTTCTGTTCCCGAGGAACTCCGCCTGTCACATCACTTACTGTGCCTGTTGTGTTTTTCCGCCAAATGCTCTTACATTGAGCCGTCAGTTTCTTCTAATTCTGGTACACAAAGCTGCAGTGTTTTTAATATTCAAATGCAAGGGTCCTATTGATAACGTTTTGGATAGAACAAGTGACCTGGAATATTTAGCATTTATTCCTAAAAAGTCAACAAGACATCAAAATTGTCTGAGATCTTCAATAATGAAAATCCAATATATGACTTTGTAACAACCTCCAAGTACCCTTATTTAAAGAGACATATATTTTGACCAGTCCCTAAGAAGCTGTCATGATATTACTTTTTTAGATTTTTACATCTAAATACAACTTTCCACATGCTTTACAGAAATGGCAGTCACTTCTCTTCTCCTCATATTTATGCCTTTGTGCCTACATCGAAACCAAACTAAGAATGCAGTCACCAGGAAGAAATATTTATCTGCCCTAAACACGAAAAGAGAAGCAGATGATTCAACCTGACACCTGGGAATAAGTGTAATCTAACTGTAAATTGGAACTGATGGGAGAATGGAAAGCATACCACATAATTAAAGCTTCATCAACTGTAAGATAAAAAAAATAAGATGGGCGACAGGCACCACTTTGCCTTTGTCAGTGTGTGTAACAATCTGCCTGCTTCCTGGCGCCCCCCCCTGCTGTGCGCCCTGCGCGGGAGACACCCTTCCGGGCTCTTAATTAATTTCAGTTTGCTTGACAAACTAGGATAGTTGTGTTCAACAGACTGCTCTTGGAAATAAATAAAAAGTATGAATAGGTAGCTCTTTTATACATTGAAAGTATAGAAATGTACCATTTTTAAAACTTTGAAATAGAACAAAAATCTTGTCCCCGAAATTGGCTGATGAGCATAATTCCAGAGAATGTGTAATTGAATTATTTATCTTGGGCACTGACTAAATCTTTGTTGAGTAAATCAATTACTAAAGTTGCCATATAAATTAAGTACTCATGAATGTGTGCATTGTATATGTGTATACAACATATATCTATATAATATAGCTTTTTAAATTTTAAAACAGGAGAACTAATTCTATACTATTTTGATGAATGGATCAATTGTGGCTTCTCTGAATAGCATGGATACCTTGAAAACACTTCTATTAATGTTTCCAGGAAAAATGAATATATGTATGTGCATGTATGTATGTGTATAACTCAAGCACTATATGTGCCCCTTCCAATAACTTACTGTGGGAGATGCCTGACATATAATTTAGGCTTATTAAAAATGGACCAATGCAGCCTGATTACTTCCCTGGTTCATCTTGGAAGGTACTGAAAATTAACATGGATAAAACTTACCCTAAGCAAAATGAAAGAAACTTTGGAATAAAAGTAGTCTCTGTACCAACCAAGAAATAAAATGAAGTGATAAATAAGTTTGGATCCTTGAGCAGAACTATAATAAGCAGACAGATTTTCAGAATCTAAGCATGTGCCTAAAAATATAAGCAATCTCAAAAAAAAAGCCCAAGCTAAAAATAAAAAGTGGGAGAATAAATTCCCAGAGACAATACACTGAAGTCTAAGTGACAGAAAAATTGAACAATAACATGTTTCTTTTGTTCTTTCGCTCTGTCTCTCTCTGGCTCTCGTTCTCTTTCACTTCTCATTTCTTTTCTTTTTTTTTTAATTGTTCTCCTTTCTTTTTAATTTGGAGTTTGTACTGATTTTTAAAACTTTGCATCTTTATCTGTATGATCTACAAATATTGTTTATAAGCTAAAAAGTTGTACTGAATTATCTAGCTTGCATTGATGGAAATCAGTTTTAATATATATTAATCAACTAAATTTTCTTATAAATGATCAGGTTTTCAAAATGCTGGCCAGTAGAAACAATGTAGATTGGTTTCTTTGTACTTTTCTATGATCCCATTAATCTCTGATAGAGCAACTACTTTCTTTCTCAAAAAATCCTAATCTCAATTTTCTCTTCATTCCTCAGTCTTAGAAACAACAGATCTCTAAGAAGACTTAGGAAAACACTTGTATTACTAACCAGCATTTGGGCGCTAGGGTTTTGTTTTAGGCTCATGAAATGGAATTATAGGCTTTTTTGAGTGAAAATAATCAAAACAAATTGTGCAGGTGATTTACAATTTCTAATAAGAATGCTGCTATTTAAGTACTGTTATTCTGTTACTGTACAAATGTGCTATTACTGAACAGTTTTAAATACTAGTATTGTAAACCATAGCACTCAAAATTCCTTTTGAAAGATACAGATATTTTATTTCTAAAACAAAGATCAAATAATGTATTAACAGAAAATAAGGGTTATTTAAATTTTTAGATCAAAGACATACTTAGATTTCTTAATTCTAATACATATAGTTACCATCCTTCTTAGCTTTTTGATATATTTGCATATTATGAAGTGAGAGTTACTCTCTTTATTAAAATTTCTGAATATATTCACTGTTCAAAAATTCGTAATTCCAAAAGATGATCCTTTCTCCAGTAAAACAAGGAGTTAGTTGGAGACATTGTTGATTTCAGGTCTTGGGCAGAGAAAATGAAAAGTGAACCTATAATGTGTTGTAATGCCAGGGGTCGGAGAGCTACTCAAAATGATGAAAGTATGTTGAATAGGCACCAGAGCTGCCTAAAAGATCACCCAGTAATTAAGCCTGTAAGAATTTGCACAAAGCATAAGTAACCATATTATAGGATCATAACACATAAAACAAATGTCCTTGACTTCTGATATAAATATGTAATATAAACAAAAATAAATAAATAGGAAGAAGTGGTAGCTTTCCTTGTAGAAGAATTCCCAGTAATAAATGTAGAAATAATGTAGGAAATTGCCATTAGAAAACCACAGCATTAATTATTTATAGGCAAGGCCACTGAGTGACTCTGAAATTGATGGGCACATTTTTGAAGTGAGACAGTATTTACATAATCCTAAAGTATGTTTCCCAACATATATATTAATTATAAAGAAAAATACTTAACAAAAGAGAAAACTGGCAGAAACACCTTCTTAACCAAGTGATCAAGGTTAATTAACATCATCAGTCATAAGACATATTGACATCACTTATTACCTGATCTGATACATTGAGAACAGTTCCCTTCTGTGAAATCCTTGGCAAAAATGCATGACATCAATTATCCCTAAGAAAATATGAGACACACCCAATCTGAAAGCCTTTTTTTCCAAATTAACAGACCAGTATTGTCCAAAAAGAGTCAAGTTGATAGAAGACAAGGAGAGACAGTAGATCTCTCAGAGATTAGAGGAAAAGAAGGGGACTTGACAACCAAATGCAAAGTGGGATCTCTGGAAAGACTTGCGTGGGAAAGCTGGCGAAGTTCAAACCAAGTGTGGAATTTGCTTAATAGTGAAATGGTTAAAGTAGCATTTCTCATCAACTGAACTTTATATTAGTGATTGTGAATTGAAAATTAAAAATGAACTTGCTAAAAGTTATACAAGTAGTTATGGTCGAGCTTGAGTTTTAACCCATACTACGCAACCAACCATAGGCTCTTCACGCCAGGGTTTGAAGTCAGGGTTATACTGATCTCGTATAATGAGTTGGCAAACATTTGTCTCTTCTCCAGAAGATATTGCACCTGAAGTTATAAAGCACTTTTACTAAGTAGAATCATTTTCTCTGCATCATTTGCTTTAATTTCTCTTCATTGCTTTTTCAATTTTTAAATCTCCAAGTTTGCATCTTATTTGAACTATCAGTTACATAGAAGTTATTTTTAATTTTCTTCTAAATTTGCAAGAATATGAGTGTTTGGGGGTTATCTTTTTTTGTATTAACCTCTACTTTAATTGAAGCATGTTAAGAAATATAGAAGATTCTGATTTATGCAAACTTGTCTAATAATACTCTATAAAATTGGTTCCATGCTTCATGCATGCTTGAAAAGAAACTTTATTCTCTAGATTGTGCATGCAGGTTTTTTATACATATCACTTACATTTTATTACTTTTATTTATTTTGCTAAACATTACATGCATTTATAATATATTCAGTCCTGTTGATTACTGACTGGAAAGGGAAATCATTAGTGTGGCTGCATTTCACATATAATCTAGATTTTAGACTAGATAATCATGTCACTGAGGATTTTAATAGAAACCAGATTCTATAAGACCAAATGGAAAAATTAAGAATTTAGCCTTATAATAAGTGCTTATGATAGAGCAGCGTTACCTTTCATGTGTTATAGAAAGACTACTTCAGTGCATTACACTGTAATAGTCTTCCTATTCATCAATGTACTAAGGTTCTGTTTCTATATGATTTAATTTTTTAAAGAAAGTTCTTAAAGTAAGTAGGCTAGATCTGATGATGTTTGGGGGTAGAATGTAGTTAAGTAGATATATATCAAAAGGAGGAGTCGGGGGTTGCCAGGCAGAGTTGTATGGAAAAGCTTTCATAGGGAGGAAAATTTATTAAGCTGGAGAAAAGAACATTGGAAAAATCTAAAGGAGACCAGTTTTATGAAAAAAAAAAAAGGAAAGAATGACAAGAAAGAGGAATCAAGCTGTGGTGGGCCAGCCTAAATATGCGTTTTGTTTGTCTTTAGCCATGACAAGTACCAGTCAGTAGAGGCATATAGTTCATGAGTGAGGAGTTAGGGCAAAGCAGAAAGATGCCTTGGGAGAAGCTCTTCCAGTCTGGTGGTGGGCACTCCTGGCCCTGGGGAAAGTCTGCCCACTCCTCTCTCATCTTTATTGTAGCCCTGTGTAATTGGTAAATGGATTTGCCAAGTAACTACTGATGTATTTTAAGCCCAATGGGGGCCATCAAAATATTTTAAAGCTCTGAGTAATTATTGATAAAAATTATTGTTTCCCAAAGGTGAATATTGCTATGGTGTATACAGAGTATCTGAGATTTGATTGGATTTAGGCAAGTGCTGAAGCTGGTGGAATAGTTAGGAAGTTGCTCATTTATTCAATATATAAATAAATATGCTGTGGCTACTCAAAGAAATACAGTGGGATTTAATGATGGCAAAAAAAAGTACCTGTGCTGTAGCACATC